>NC_064439.1:1613888-2813888 GCF_023343835.1 Lagopus muta
AATAGCCTTCAAAATTGCTCTTTTTTTTTCTTTTTTTTTTCTGAACTTGATAACTTGTCAGCATGTCCTCGAGCGGCTAAGTACATAAAAAATGACCTTTTGAAGTTTCTCCCTAAAGGTGCAATCAGAAATAAAGAGAAAATGGAGGAGCTGGAAAGTCAACCGGTATTTTGCTGTGGATTTCAAACATCGTCATCCTTCTCTAGCGAGCAGCGGAGTGAACGGGGGGACACAACTCTCCATTCTGAGCAAGAGCAGCTCTCAGATTCGGATGTCCAGCATAAATGCGGAGAATCTAGCGACATGAGCAGCTAAGGAAAACAAATCAATCAACAAGCAAACCAAAAACCATCACTTTAAAAAGAAAACAAAAAAAAAAAAACAACATCATTTTGGTGGTGGTGTAGGCTTCCTTCCCTTCCCTTCCCTTCCCTTCCCTTCCCTTCCCTTCCCTTCCCTTCCCTTCCCTTCCCTTCCCTTCCCTTCCCTTCCCTTCCCTTCCCTTCCCTTCCCTTCCCTTCCCTTCCCTTCCCTTCCCTTCCCTTCCCTTCCCTTCCCTTCCCTTCCCTTCCCTTCCCTTCCCTTCCCTTCCCTTCCCTTCCCTTCCCTTCCCCTCAGTACCCTTTCCTTCTCTTCCCTTCCCCTTCCCTCTCCCTTCCCTCTCCCTTCCCTCTCCCTTCCCTTCCCCTCACCTCCCTTCCCTCTCCCTTTCCCTTTCCTTACCTCCAGAACATTCTTGATGTTTGTAGAGGTGAAAAAAGTGAAGGAAGTGTATATACATATCTTTTTAACAATCAGTGTAAATACACAACTGTACTCGATGCCATTAATGGAAAAATATTTAAAAGATAAAAACAGGCCAAGCCCACTTGCTCAGTGATATACATTTCAGAGCATCTGCAAGTAATCCGTTGTCAGTCAAAAGTAACAAGTGATTGCTGTGCAGTTTTGATCTTTGGTTGCCAAACCGATCCTAATTCATGAATGGACATAATGGTTATTTTTCAAACTGATTTTCATTTAGATTTGTATTTGCATTGTTTTTCTTCTAGTCGAACGTATCTTAGCCCATCATCTGACTTTTGGCATGTGAATTTCCACAGTGTTTCTTTTTTGAGTCTTAGGATGGAGCTAACATGTCTGAGTTAATCATACCAGCCAGTTCAGGAAGAACACCAGAACATTAACTTCGTGGTTGGATTCAGTCAGATGTACCCAGTGGGCTTAAAGGAACTGCTGTGCCAATGTAAAGCTGTACAGCTGTCATCAGTCTATGGGTGAACTCCAGGCAAGACTGATGGGATCAGCTGACTTTTTCCATACCCAAGGATGCTTCTGAGAATGCATTATGTTCTAGCTAAGCTGTGAGTTTTCTAAAAGGGCCATGTAGTTGAGATATATCTATATTTTTGGCAATGGTTGACTGAGAATTGATTGATGGATTGACTGAATTGTTTGAATAATAAAAATAACCCTTCCTTCCCACCTTAAGAACAAAAGTCAGTTCCAAGACAGCGTTTCCCTCCAGATAACTGTGAACCTTTTGCATCCATGTCCAAACACAGCATGTTTTTGTGTAGTACTGTCACGCGTCGTGGTGCCTTTGCAACCTGGCTGACTTCTGCGTGTCCTGGTTCTTCTCTGCTAGAGGCATGAGAGGGATCTGGCACAATCATCCTGGAAGGTAAAAGTCTGCTTTTGCTGAGCAATCAAACTGAACAGTGAAACGCTGTGGAAAGAAAGGATGAAGCCTTTGGATGACTTCCCACATCTGGCGTTTTTCTCTCTCTTTGGATAATTTGTTTTAACATTGATGTTCTTACTGTTTCTCTTTGAAAACCTAAAACATTCTTTCCAACTTTGCCTTGTAGTTAAAGCCACGACTGGTGCACATCTACTTCAGTCAAATGTTGATGATGTCAATTCTTAACGAGTCTTTATACAGCTCATAAAGGCTTTGATAACCGTACTAGCTCTCTCTTCATTTTGGATTTATGAACTGATATACATATATATATCTATATATGTGTGTGTGTGTGTGCGTGTGTGTGTGTGCATATATTAAAAAAAAAATGAAAATGACATTTTAAATGTGAAGGTATGAACTGGAACTAATAGTAACCAGGGAATTTAAAATTCAGGCTTGTTCTTTGGAGGTTGATCATGGGAACAACAACAACAACAACAACAAAAAAAAAAAAAAAAAAGGAAAAGAGAATGGTTACTATGTGCTGGAGTTTTAATTTCACTGGTTTTTGTTAGTTTGGGTAAAAATGAAGTTTTAATGTCATTTTAAGTACAGGTTTCTAAGAATAACAATAGTTTCCTTATTTTTTTAACAGGAAAAAAAGGTCAGAAAGTTGCAAAAGAAGTATTAATTATAATACTTAACTCTTACATAGTGCTTTAAGGGACATATTCTGCTCTTGGTTGTAGCAGAGTAAATGAATGTAAAAATAATTTGAAACAGGCAGAAGTGTTGAGATTGACTTCACGTCAGTACAGGATCATACTCTTTTAAGACATTTGCGTTCCAGTCAGATGCAATCTACCCTGGCACAGAGGACCAGCAAAAAAGTTTAAATTGCTTTACTTACACCTAAGTGGGAGTTAGATGGTACAAATACCTTTGTTGCAAGTCTTGCTGCTCTGAGAGCAGAATCCTTCCCCCTCTTCCAGACCATGTGCAAAAAATCTCTGAAGTATTTTAGCTGACAGGTCAGAGTTTCCTGTCGCATTAGATTCTGCTAAAAGCTATGAGATAGAGTTCTCCAAGGAACTCTTTGCATGCCAGAAGGACACTGAAGAGGAAGAATGGCGAAGTCAGATCTATCAGGTAAATGAATATTTGGGACTTGGGAAATGAATTATCTAACATTAGATGAGCATATAATATTTAGTTTCGTATTTTCTGTAGTACGGCCTTTCACTTAAGAGTTACATTGACAATATTGTGAGTATATTATTAAAAAAAAAACAACCCTAGAAGTATTTTGCATGAATAGCTGGTGGCTAATTTTCAAGCATTCATAAATTCAAAACGTTTTTGGAAAAAAAAAAAAAAGAATTAAATAACTCTGAAATGTCTCTAGCTGGAGAATTTTTCCACGTTCCAGTCCAGAGTAAGAATGTGTATTTTATAATTTTCATTTTGAGTTTTATTTGACTTTGTTTTATATTATTTTATTTGATGGAGGCTTTTTCTGAGCTTCCTTTTAGATTCTGCTGTTTTCCTTCCTGTTCTGCAGTGCTCTGAAATTTGAGTTGGTGGATCTCAGTCCAGTGCCTTATGGGCATGTGTCCACAACACCAAAACCACCTTTCAGTCATGCACAATGGAGACCGGGTCCTCAGCTATGTTAGAATCAGTACAGAAAAACATTGCTATTGTTAGAACACAGCCACTTCAATTTGGCTTGGAGTTTGGCTTCAGCACAGTATTACTGCTGTTATCATTGTTTTTGCATTCTCAGCAGGAGAGGCCAAGGACTGAATAGTCCCAAAGACTTGGACTTGCCTCTTACAGAGCTATGCTCTGGAGCAAGGAGAGTTGGAGGGCATTGGAGAGGAAATTTCTGCTGTTGCAATCCTTGTGTTTACTGTTCATTGGACAAACTGAAGTCCTTGGTACATTTCACCAGCACTGAATTTATGAGAAGAATTAATATATCTCTACATATCTAATATATAATATATACATATTATACAAACAACCCCTTCTATTATGATTTCTTTTTATTGAAAGTATTGATATGCTTGCAAAAACTGTTCATAGAATCATAGAATGTCCTGGGTTGAAAAAGACATCAAAGATCATCTAGTTTCAACCCCACTGCCATGGGCAGGATCGCCAGCCACCAGACCAGGCTGCCCAGAGCCACATCCAGCCTGGCCTTGTTCCCCTTAGTCGGTCTGACTTTTTCATTGTTACTGGAAAGATCACTCTTCAAATGTACAGAGTTATCTAAACCAGGTTCTGATGCCATCGCACAAATTGCTGTCTCAGAAATCTTTATGTTGAATGTAAGCTGAAATGTTGGATGTGTGCAGCCATCTCTCACTGTGGCTGCAATGTCTCTTCATTCCAGAATGGAAGAAACCCAAAGCTGGTTTGCTTCTAGGTGTCTGTAAATATTGATTGAGTGCAACAGTGCTTTGTTTGATTTTCACTGTGAAATATATTTTGGAGCTAGAAAGGCATATGTTATTAACAGTATGTAGTTAAAAGAGAAACAAAAGTGTGCAGTGCTCCTTGAGCCATTTTTTCTACCATGTCCATAATGTATATCTAGTCTAATTTTCTTCATTTTTGTAACTGTTCAAAAGCCTGCTGTACTGCATCTTTTGTGAGTATTTACTGTTTTATTATTGACTTTTTGATGTGGAGTGCTGATATGACACAACAATTAACATCCCAAAATGAAAACTAAGATGTGTGTTTCAAAGGCTTGTTTCCTTGTTGCCTGATGACCTCAGCTCTTTCTGCCTTCACCTGTGTGTGTTCAGTTGTGGGTGCTTTTATCTCATGCAAGGAATGTACCCAAGCTACTCTGTTTTGTGTAAGTATCTTAAAAACAAGTGTTAAAATGTGGTGGAAAAAGGAAGAAAAAAGCAAGCAGATAAATTCACATGTTGTATTTGGTGCCCACCTTCTCCTTCTCAGCATCTGTTCATCACAGAAACAAAAGAACCAAGTGTGGCAACCACATAATTAGTTCTATTTACTAAATGACAGAAGTGGGCAGGAAGTGACTTGGCTGATAACTTGAGATTACACCTGTAAAAATGAATTCTCCTTGGATTTTCTCCACCATCAATGGCAAGTAGGAAAAACTTCCATAGAGCAGCTCCTTAATTGCTTTACTCAGAGCACAACTGGGTTCCCAGTCCTCTTCAAAAGTAACAAAAAGGGAATGGATCATCAGCCTTTGTGAATTGACTTTTTTGCCCAAGATCCAGCAGAGTTTTTACCAATTAATATGATAACTGATATATTGATATATAATGATAGATAAATGGATTTCAAAGTGCTCCACAGCCCAGGGGAATGACTTCAACAGGTTTTTTTGCACTTTCTGTTTCCAGCTACATTTGTGCCAGCTGGAGCAGTTATATTTTGGCCAATATAGAATATTAGAATCACAGAACTGTAGGTGTTGGAAGGGACCTCTGGAGATCCTCAGTCCAACCCTCTGTAAAGCAATTCCCTTAAGGAGGTTGCATGGGTTGGTGTCCAGATGGGTCTTGAATATCTCCAGAGAAGCAGATTTCATCACCTCTTTGGACAACCTGTGCCAGTGCTGTCACCCTCACAGTGAAGTTTTTTCTCACATTCATATGGAATTTCCTATGTTCCATTTTATGCCCACTGCCCTTTGTTTTATCATTGGGCAGTGGTGAGAAAAGCCTGGCTCCATCCATTTGATCCCCACCCTTCAGATACTGATCAGAACTGATCAAATCCCTCTCAACCTCCTCTAGGTGCACAGCACCAGGGCTCTCAGCTTGTCCTGTCATCAGGAGGTGCTCCAGGTCCCCACTATCTTTGCAGCCCTCCGCAGGCTCCACAGGCCTCTTTCCAGCAGTTCCCTGTCTTCCTGGAACTGGGGAGCCCAGCACTGGGTGCAGTGCTCCAGATGTGGCCTCCCAAGCAGAGCAGAGGGGAGAATCACCTTCCTTGTCCCGCTGGCCATGCTCTGTGTAATGGAACCATGGACCTTCTTGGCCACCAGGGCACACTGCTGACTCATGGTCAACCACTGGTCAATGCTTGGTCAACTGTTGGTCAACCATTGGTCAACCTAGGTACCATTGGTCTTCTTGCCACCAGGGCACATTGCTGATTTATGGTAAACTGTTGGCCACCTGCACGCCCACATCTTTCTCTTTTTGACACTATCAGTATCAACCTTCCCTTTTAAAATTCAGTAACTGTTTTATTTTTCTCACCTTCCACAGTCATTGGATAGTTACTGTAAAACTCCTGGCAGCGAGAAACATTTTTCTAATTTTCAAATTGAAATAACTCATGGCTTTTGCTCTTGTTCAAACTAGTCTTGCCTCCAGATCATTTCACACTTCCTTAAATACGAACAGCTTTATTTCACATAAAGTCATAGAGTCATAGAATGGTTTGGGTTGACTCAAAAGTCATCTGATTCCAACCCCCCTGCTGTGGGCAGGGTTGCCAACCACTACATCAGACTGACTGCTCAGGAACTCATCAAGCCTGTTGGTTTAGATTATTTCTCAGTCGTGTTTGGAGATAATTGCCTATGGCAGTAGTAATCAGTTAGTGGAGATTTCAGAGTCCTGAATCGACTGTTTATGAAGTGTCAGTGGAGGATCATTAAGGAATATAAATTCATACGTTATATATAGGAATGGAAGTTTGTAAGGCTTCTGAAGGACTTTTGTCTTACCCGTGATTATATAAAGGCTCCCACAGACCAAAAAAAGATTGAAAAACTGCTGAAAGCTGATGGTGAGTTGTTACGAGCTTTCTTCAAATCTGCATGACTGTACTGAGTTTCTCAGCTTTCTGCATATAGCACCATTCAGTCTGTGATGAACTCTTCAGTGCCTCCCATTGAACGTATACTCTGAAAAACAGTGGTGGAGAAGAGCTGGCAAGGAGAGCATGACTACTGTTAATCATCTCTAATCACAAGGAGTATTAAATCCTTTTATTCAACAAATTAAACTTTTCCTCCCCACTTTGAGTGCGTGGTTTCATGTTACTAAAACTCTCTTTTCCAGTCTGGAGGTTTGATCATATGAACAAAGCTTCCGAAGAAATTAGGGCATACAAAATCATTTGCTCTCTGATTGTGGTCATGTGATATGCATTTCTGTGTCGATGAAAGAAAATAAATCATGGCATAGAGTACACATGCAGTGAAAAAAAGACTTTTTAGGAGTCAGGCACGTGCAGCCTGTTCAGAATTGTATTTAAGAGTAATGTTGGGAAGATACAGAGTGTGAGGTAACAGTTAATGATGATCTGATGGTAAACTCCATACATATCTAGTAGTAATAAACTACATTTGGCTAAATACACATTGTACTTTGTGTATGGAAACTCACCAGCAGAGCTTAAACAATGTCTTGAACCTTGTGATCCTTTCACTTTCTTATGATTAATATCACAAATTCCCATCAGCTTTCTTTCAGGGGATTCATCCACATGAAGAATTACTGTGTGACATGACAACGTGTGACACTCTCCAGTATCCAAAATGTCTTAGGCTTCTGGAATTTGCCTTTTCTGAGGGATTTTGTCCTTGCAGAAAAGTCTGAAGAGGCCTTTGTATACCAATATAAGCTGTAAAAACAAATACTTAACGTGTTCATTCTTATCCCCTTCTTTTTGTCAATTTAGTGGCAACAAAATATCCCACAGCTCTGAGATCTTATAGTATGGGAAGTTGTATTTTGGCTTTTGTCTGTGTCAAGGTACAAACATACTGGCCTGTTGGGTCTAATACTTATCTTTTTTGGGGGGGTCAAAACTGGTTTAACTGGTAATGGGGTCTGGGGTTATACAGCTTTGTTATGAGGTGGAAAAACATTTATCAATTGCTGGTTTCTAACATTTTTTTTTGTGTTCAGAGAAATTGTTTTTAACATGTAAACTGCTGTAGATGACACAATAAATGTATTATCATTTTGTATAAGTCCGTTCTGATATAAAATCACATCAAAGAGAACTTTTTGGAACTCATGGAGAAGGAGTCTCTGGATTCTGCTTGGCAAAGTCAGTCCTGGAGTAACCAGTCATGAAGTCTTTACTGTTGGTGGTCCGTGCATGTTTTTCCTTCACCATCAATTAGTGGAGTTGTGCTGGGAGGATGTTTAATTCATGTAAATACCAAGGATGGATATAGCCTAATGTAGCCAAAAACTGAATGCAACACACTATCTGTTATACCTAGTAATCTCTGAGGTTCTAAAATGTAAACCACAGATCCTTTGGGGCCTGTGTATTATTTCTAAAGCGTTAAAGCAAGAAAAGAAAAACTCATCAGTGGGCAGTAGGGTCCATCACAGCCCCTGTGACGGAACAAGGAGACCAGGTTCGAACAAGAGTCCATTAGGTGAGTTTGTGGTGACAGAGTAGGAAGAAGGCAGGTCATGATGTCGGGCTGTGGGTCAGACCCAAAGAAGCAGGCCCATGGTAGGAAAGGGCTGTGGCAGAACTGGAGTTCAACATCCTGCAGTGTTGCTTCAGGAACTGGAATGAAATGGGGTTCAAGGCACATGGGCAGATTAGGGGAAGCCCCGTGGAAAATACGTGACTCATTATTTTTCTGTCACTATGAATACCTCATCATAGAATCATAGGATTGCCAAGGTTGGAAGAGACCTCCAGGAGCATCCAGTCCAACCATCCACGCTCACCAGTATTTCCCAATAAACCATGTTCCATCAGTACAGTTTTTATTTAGCAGGGCACCAGTCATCAAATTCTATCTGGGAGTTTCTATTGACTATTCCAGTAGTTGAGCAATGAGTAACCACTGGACTTCCAAACTGCTGGACACATCTTGACATTTCAGGTTTTAGTCACACACGCATTAGTTGGGCTTGACTCCTGTAAAATCTGTTTTTAATCTTAACCCAACAAGAGTATTTATTCAGCCACATTTCCCACTCTTGCAACATGGACTGAGGATGAGTTTTCTGGACAGGAGTCATTTTTGTACAGCAGATGACAAGAGAGTAATAAGATGCTGTTAATGCAAGCACGTGGTTAAGCCAATTGCAAGGAGGCCAGGATGCTCCTGTAGTAGGCTTTATATAAGGCATTGAGTTTATGTCATGGAAGTGGGCTACAGGAACAGGTAGGCATGTATATGTGGGCTAGGCATTCAAACTGTCCAAAAATCAATCACCTCTATGGGACAGTGCAGATGTCAAGGCATATCAAATGGAATGCAATAGTTGTATTCATACAGCCAGATCTAAACCTAGGTCAGTAGCCATTTATAGACAGTTATATGGTTGGCCAAACGTAAGTGCTTACTTTGGTTCATGGATTTCACTAACTGTGGCTTAAACATCCAAATCCTGCTGCAACATACAGACACCTCAGCTTAGCAGTCATAACCTGTGGGATGAATACCACCAATTCATTTACAGACAGTATTGCATTGCACTGTTCAATCAGAACATATTTGTCCTGAAGAAGATAATTTTCTCTCATGCTTCTAAACTGATCAGCTGTCTTTCAAATAATATGACATTGACTGAATCTCCACTCACTGGAATGTCAGAATGGTTTTCATAAGGCAGAGCTTTAGAAATTTACAACAGCTTTGGCCATCCTCAACCCCCTTTATCAGCCGTGACTGCTTGAGGATGAGATGAGCCAAGGCCTGGTCTCCAGAGATTGTATGTATCATGTACCCACTGATTTTAAGTGAAGAATAGCTCAGAGACATTGCCAACATCAGCTTTCAATGAGAGGTAACTATAGAATCATGGAACCACTAAGGTTAGAAAAGACCTCCAAGATCATCCAGTCCAACCGTCCACCTACTACTAATACTGCCCACTGACCATGTCCTTCAGTGCCACATCTCCATGGCTCTTAAACACCTCCCTGGGTGTTCACCACCTCCCTGGGCAGCCCATTCCTGGTCCTGACACTCTGTTAGAGAGGTTTTTCCTAACGTCCAACTTGAACCTCCCCTGGTACAACTTGAGGCCATTCCCTCTTGTCCTATCCCATGTACCCAGTTTATACTAAACATGTTTAAATGATACAGTTCAGCAATGTCCACTCTAAAAATCCAAATCCCACTTTCGCAATGTCTTGGCTGACTCTGATCCCAGGATGGGATCATAAATACCCTAGTATGATGTGCCCATCAGTTGCTGACTCCAGTTCTTCCATTCGGATTTTTTTCTGGCAGTAATCATACTAAATGTTTTTCAAGCATGGGGCTTTCATTTTGCTTTCCTTTGTTTTGCTGGTTTTTTTTTTTTGGGGGGGGGGGGTTAAATTTTTTAATTTTCTTTTTTTTAGATACCTTCTGCTGTTTCTTTGCACTGCTCTGGAGGCTCAGGTGTGGGTGGATTATGCAGACTTGGGAATGCAACCTTGTGGAAGCTCAGCATTGGCAGAGGAGGCAAGCTGCCTTCATGAGGGACCTCTTGTAATTTGGAGTCCACACAATCAAGCTTTGAGGAAAAAAATGCTGACACTGTAGGAGTTCAAAATCTGTTCTTGGTGAGAAGTTTCAACCACCTCATCAATCTGTCTCTGTTACAATCCCAAGAGAAATGGCTGAAACTGCTGCTTTTAATCTTCCCAGCTGTTCATGGAATTTGCAAAGTGATTTAAAAATAATATCCAAAGAGTTAAATTGTGTCAAAGATGCTAGGCAATTAAAGGAAGACATCTTTTCCCAGCTGATATGCTCAATGATCATAGAATCGTCAAGGCTGGAAAAGATCTCTAATATCATCTAATCTCAACCCATCCCCACCATGCCCACTGACCACAACCCTCAATGCCACAAGTCATAGACTTCAGGATGTCTATCCATGTCTATCCAAAACCACCTGCCTGGCAGGTAGAGCTTTTTCCCAGTTGGATTTCTGATGAATGTTACCTTGTAGCATGCAAGTCCATGCCAAAACAGACAAGAAATCTCCCTCCCCCCAAGATCCCTGGGACCCCTC
Organism: Lagopus muta; assembly: GCF_023343835.1. Taxonomy (NCBI): domain Eukaryota; kingdom Metazoa; phylum Chordata; class Aves; order Galliformes; family Phasianidae; genus Lagopus; species Lagopus muta. Next base: position 1,624,578 of record NC_064439.1, read on the forward strand.
TGCTTTTGTAGCCCCAGCCAAGCATCTCTCAGATGCTGTTCCCCTCTTGGTCTATTGCTTCTGCTCCCAGAGTGGGGAAAATCCCACAGCTCTCTTCATAACAACCCCCTTATTTGAGGAGATATTTATGGACCCCTATGCTAAAACAGAGGTGTTAAAGCCAAACTCCTTTTTAGGTTGTGTGAACACCTACAAAGAGAGAGACCTAAGATGTGAGCAGTGTTTTATTCTCGTTATGAGCAAGCCATGTCCTGCTTCCAACTTGCCAACATAAGACAGCAATAATTTACTGAAAGAACAACTTTTAGATCAGTCTGACATTCGGGAGAGGGCAAATCTGTGCTGTGAGCAGCAAGCAGCGCCTGAGCACAATGCTCAGTGGTCACTGTGCACGTTCATCACAGCCCGTGCACCACAAGGCGGCAGTGCCTTCCATTGATGGCATAGAACTGTTCGATGGCCTTTGTGGCAACTGCCTTCACAGCCTTGGGGTGAAGCAGTACATCCCTAGCACATTCCTTATCATGCACACAGCATCACCCATATCAAATCATTATCTCAGAAACTTTTGCACTCCTTGAGATTATCAGCCTCATCACCAGGTTTTCCCAAGCATGCCCTTCTGTAAATTACGCAGTTAATGGTTTTGTTTTTTTTTTTATATGTGCAAAATAACTTAATATAGCCCTCAATTCCAGCTTATGGCCTACACATCTTGTTCTAAAATCATAGAATCACAGGGTGGTTCACTTTGGAAGGGATCTCTAAAGGCCATCTGGTCCCACTCCTTGCAGTGCACAGGGACACCCACAGCTCCATCAGGGCTCACAGCTCATCCCCTGACTGTGGGTGTCTGCAGGGATGGGGCACCACCACCTCTCACTGCAACCTGTGCAGTGCCTCACTGCCATTATTGTAAAAGACATCTTCTTTAAGTGCAATCCAAATCTGCCCTCTGAGTTTGAAACCATTTCTTCTTGCCCCATCACAACAGATTCTGCTACATGGTATGTCCCCTTCTTACTTATAGTGTTAGAAAATACAAGATACGGAAATGCTAAAAGCATAAAGAGTGATGCAGGAACTTTCTGTCCAAGGTCCAGGCAGATCCCGTAGCTTAAGTTGCTGGAGAACATCTGAGTTGTGTTGGTTCTCTGTGAGATGAGTTCCTTTTCCTGGATCCGTGGTCCAGCAGAGAATCTTGTAATAAAGGGAAGGGATATGTAGTGCATACAGCTGGTCTGAAAGACAAATACAGGTCATTCTGGGAGCTCAACTGGGAAGTGGGAATTGCTGTGTAACACAAGAGGGCTGGTATGTTCACCAAATAAACCACAAAGATGGGTGAAAGACAAAATAATGGGGGAAACTGCTGGAAGCAGAAATTTCCAAAACATCAAACCTCATGGCAGTTTTTAAGCGTGAGTTTCATGTGAGCTTTTGTTTTTTGAGGAAATGTTCTCAGATTAGTCAAAAGGAGAAGCATAATTCACTCCAACTTTGCTAATCCCAAAGGCAGAGGAAAGGAAATGGTGTGCCTGTTCCTTCATATGTCGTACAACTCAATGCTGCTCAATGCAGATATTCCCTAGAGAGAACATTCATAATTAGTCAGATACCTGAACATAAATTTATAGAAGTAGGCTACACAGAGTTGCATCTTGATGATTGTGTCTTGGAAGGGGAGTACGACATTAACTGAAGCTTCATGATCAAGGTTCTATAATGTAAATATTCTCTTGGGTAAAGAGGTCATAATTATTTATACTCTTTGGCTTCAGACCTGTATAACCATAGCAAACACAATTGTAATACCCTGCGGTGGGAGGCTTGGAATTTGATGATCCTTGGAGTCCCTTCCAACCCAAGCCATTCTATGATTCTATGATTCTATGATTGATTCTATGATTCTATGATTGTTGTTGTTTTTTCTTTTTTCTTTTTTCTTTTTTTTTTTAAAGTCCCAAAGGAAACACAGAAACTGATACAAGACACAAACACAACAGTTTTAATTATCACTTACATTTTATAGATGTAAACCACACAACTGTGTTCAAATCACTATGCTACACAGTGTGCTTATCATGGGAGCAAGGTTCACTCCTACAAACAAAACTAATAGCGTGATCAGAACAGACAAGGTTACACCTTGTGCAAAGCATGTGATTCATTGGGACAGAGGAGTTACATGCCTAAGCAATAAAGGAGTAGTCTGAATTATGTGTATAGAAACATTTGTCTCTCCTGTAGCCATCAGGCCAAAAATGAAGCAAAAAATCAAGAGTTTTCCACAGTCAAATATCTCCTAGCCAAAATAATCAACCAGGAGTTCAGCGAAAAAAACAAAAGGGGGCAAGAGCTCTACTTTTTTGAAGCTAAACTGATATTCCAGTTCATGGAAAGTGTAGCCTGTACTTGAATGGCCAGAAGCACTGTTTTCAAGACTGGATGCAGGCACTTTTGGGAATGGTCCAACCTTGTAATGAACTACAGATATGTTCTGTATATCTTTTGTACACCATTTTGGAGAGTTTGATGTAGAACCCAACTCAGTCCCACAGAAAGAGAAAGGCCACCCTGGAAGTGATGTAGTGATATTAGCACGGCGTTCATTTGACATGACTTATTAGACCATACTCTGCATCACTTCTGACCTCAAACACATTCTTCATTGAAGTGGTAATGAGCTGAGAAATGGTAGGCAGAAGTGAAATCAACAGAGCAATCACAGAATTAAGTTCATCCTCCAAAGGAGGATCCAAAAACTCAGAAAAACACAGTTTATCTGTGGATTTAATTGATGGATCCAGCTAACCTTCAAGGATATTGCAACATAAGGTTTATTGCAGCTACTCAAGGACCCGTGTCTTGTCACAGATACACAAGGCCTGTAAATTATTCTGAACTCAAGGTAGACCAGCTGTGATAAGGTTTGCTGCATGTTCTTCCTTTGTACACACGTAATCTTCCTGATGTTCAGCTACTTCAGCTTTTGTCATGGAAAAAAAAGATTTGGGGTCCTCTGGCCTGACTTAATCTCTCCATTGTACAGGCACAACAGAAAAAAACAAAAAACAAACAATGGCAATGGCTGGCAATAATGTAATCTACAGCTCTCTCAAATAAAGATAAATTACAGAACTCCTAAAAACTGGAGATTTCAGGAAACACTGGATGGAAGTGTGGAAGTGTGACGGAAGTGCTGGACACGGAAGAAATGAATGTAGCTTCTTTGTTTTGGGTGTTAACCTATTGATGTCCAAGACCTATAAGTCTCTCATTTCACAACAGTGAAAAAAATAACGGGATTTTGTGTGTTCAGGGAGAGTGGGAACAGGAGTTGTGATGCTAATATGTACCAGGTGAGAAAAGCAACTCACATTCACGATATGAAATTTTCAGAAATCTGTGGATGCTATGGGAAGTTGTTGGAGTGGGTTGGAGTGGATGGAACTGGTCCAGAGGAGACCAATTGATCAGCGGGCTGGAGCACCTCTGATGTGAAGAAAGGCTGAGGGAGTTGGGCTTGTTCAGCCTGGAGAAAAGAATGCTCTGGGGAGACCTCAGTGTGGCCTTCAGTACTTGAACGGAACGTATAAGAAGGAGGGGGACTGACTTTTGTTCTCGACTTGATAGTGATAGGACAAGGGCAAATGGCTTTAAACTAAAGGAGAAGAGAGTTAAGTCAGATGTTAGGAAGAAATTCTTAGAGAGCAGTGAGGCCCTGGCAGTGCTGCCCAGAGAGTGCCACATCCATGGAGGTGCTCAAGGCCAGGTTGGATGGGGCCTTGGACAGCCTAATCTGGTGGCTTGCAATGACCTCATGGCAAGGGGATTGGAACTAGACGATATTTAAGGTCCAATCCAAGTTATTCTGTGACTGATTGAATCTTTGAAAGCCACGAAGAATCCAAACTGGCCATGCCTTAGTGCATTCACAGCAACTCCGCCTGCTAGATAAGTTCAGACAGAAGTTACACCATTCTGGTTGGCAGGTGTTTTCCTTTTTGGACTGATTTTTTCAAGCAGTGATAACTGAGTGACATAGTTGACTGGACTGTTTTCTTTGGACACAGTCCCATGTTTGTGTGTGAAGCTCAGGTATTCTTGATACCGCCATTTGCACAGCTGCTTCTTGAGTTCACTTTGAACCTACAGGGAAGGAATTTAAAAACAAATAATCAGAAAATAAAGACAGAGTGAGCAATGAAAATAAAATATACCAATATTTTATAGCACGGCTATAAGGCACTCAAATCAATCAAGATTAAGCCTTCATGCAGTTTTAGAAGGACTGAAAGTACATCCAAGTTCACACTGAAAAATAAACAGTTTCCAAAATTCAGAAGAATACAGGGGAGTTACTATTGGCCATTGCTTATTTACTGGAAAATTGAAGGGAAATAAACTTGTGGGAGAAAATAAACCTGAAGAAAATACAGTGTTATAGGCTTTCCATTGAAATCCTGTGATAACTATCAGAGGTAAAGCAGAGCAAATGTCTCTCGACAGAAAAGTCACCAACCATTTGTAAAGGGTCAGGGCTTCATAGCTGATCCAGCTGTCCTTCTTCCAGAATTGTTTGAATACAATTAGAATTAAAAAAGCAGCTAAGGGAAAAAGAGTTTTGGGTATTTCTGCATTCGGGAACAGATCAAGGCACAGATCCATTATAGAATCAGAAAAAAAAAACCCCAAAAATAAGAGATATCCATTATTTTCAGAAGTTTTCATAATCTCATATACTTGCTACTCACCTCCGCATTTGAGAAGCAGTATAGAAGTGCAACAAAAAAGCCCTAGGACAGGGAGAATAGAGAAAAAAAATTAACCATTGTGATTTGGAGCACAGAAACAGGGAAAAACATCATCTTTTATTCAAAATTTGAGTAAGACAGCAACAGTATATATTTTTGTTGTTCCGATTTAGGTGACATGGCACTATTTACTGGGTTTTCTTATCTGGATTCAATGTCTCAGCAGAATCCAGAATATTTGTAATATTACTAATGTTAGCCAGCCCACATCCAAACCATTCTGCAGACTGTGCTAGCACTGGTAGTCACAGTCCTGAGCACTGTTAAATTACTGATTTGGTAAATTATTAATGTGGTCCATGGCACAGATTTGGCTTAGGCCAACAGATATTTTTCCAAACAGAGTCCAACATGGAAAAGGAAACAGGGACGTGTTCAGATGATGGACTCGCTACTGATGAAGGGTAAGAGCAGAATAGATTGCTATATATTATCATTATGTCTTCAGTCCTCTTATCATCCTCTTTGTTACATGTGGAATTATTTTCATTTAGTCCTCCTTAATCCACAGGCTGATCTTCGTGGCACTCAGTCACTGTTATTCCATAAATGTAGGTACATCTTTTTATGATATGAAGAATGAGTCAGAACTAAGAAGTACTGTGAGATTTTAAATAATAAGATAGGGGAGCAAACAACAGAAAGAGCTTGTTTGAGAGTGAGATGGAATGTGTGCGCTGAATTTAGACACATTATTAACACCTACTCTGATAGTCAACCTAAATAATGAAATAGTGTGGTGCTTCAGCTCAAACCTCTCAGGACTCATAAACTTTTGGTTCTGCTTACCTGAAAGGAACCCAAGCCTAGCTCAATGTAAAGTCGAGCTTCCAAACCAGTGCTCTCTGGGAAAAATGCAAACACGATGTAGTGCACTCCAAAGAGTGGGATCAAGAGCAATGTAGATTTAGCAAGTCTCCTGGCAAGCCAAGGATCAAAGAACAAGTCATTTTTACATGTGTGAAATTAGTGACAACAGTTTTGTTGGAACAAATTTTACTGCAGCTCAGAATGGATGCAACTATATCCAACGAAGTTGTGGAAAGATTGCTTTCTGGCACTCCCACTGTCAGCATTTGGCCAGCAAAGATGAACAAATCAGCATGTAAGTATTTCAAAATGATCTTTATGTGTTCTTCTCCATGCTATGCATACAATTGCTGAGGCACCAAACAGGGCATTCTAATCCACCCTCCTGAGACCAGTCTCAATCCCTTGAAGGTTTCTACCATGTAAATGCCTAAACTTCCACAACTGCCAAGGATGATCTGATTATTACTGTCCACAAGACTTGAATCTGCTGCTTAAGCATTGATGCTAGAACTATGAACAATGCCCTAGGGCTTTCTGCTTGATGTTCAGATCATTCCAGAAGGGCACAGTCTTGCACTGTAACTAAAAGACATCTTGGGAAGAATCAAATATCTTGCTAGTACAGGATGCTAGTCCTCTGACTGCATCACTGAGATCCACATTGATTTTAAAGGGGTTAGTAAACAAGGCAGACTACATTCAGTCATTAATAGACTAATAGCATGCTACTGTTGAGGATTAAATAAAAATTATCTGCTTCTTTCCCTGTCTGTGTGGAAACGTCAAGCAAGATGGATGCATTACCTGAATATATTTACTCATTACAGGTTGGATCTTTTTGAATCTGTAGTACATTGCATTAGACTTCTCTTCTCACCCTCCACCCCCTCCCATGCCTCCCAGGTTCCTGCCTCCTCCCAAAGAAGAAACTTGTGACATTTGGGATAAGAAGACAAGTTTAGTTTACTATTTCTTCTGAGGACTTCTCTTTCTTTATTGTAACCTATTTGTTTCCTTGCCTGTAAAACAATATCTTAGGGCAGCTAAAATGGGTAAATTTCAAGAGAGCCTACAATACTTACACAAAGTGGCTTGAATTGCTCCCCCCTCCCTCTTGAGATTTCAATTTATGGACTAGAATTCTGATGACATTAATAAATATAATGAAGTTAACCTGAAAAGGCAAAACAGAATATGTAAATTTACTACAAGTCAGGAAGTATCTTCAATTGATATAAATTAACTAAAAATCTTTACTAATAGGAAATATATAAACAGTGGACATTTGCTCTCAGATCATATCAGTATCATTAGAAATAATATTACTTTCTCCCACCAATATATAGCTATGTATAAAGATATGATAAAAATTTTGCTGGATGAGTCAAGTATACAAATCTCAGTATTGCTGTGTGTCTGATGTTATCTCATTGCATTTATTGTCAAGTCTTAGAAGATTCTTTAGTTTAAGTAGTCCCTCCAGTTTCCTTCATTAGTTATAACACAGATTATAATAGACACAGTCTTAAATGACATACTATTTTCTTCCTAAATTTAGATGGAATGAACTTGCACACGAGACAATTTTTGTCTTGAGTTTACATCATAAGAATTCATTGTAAAAATACACTAGATAAAATGATCTGGAGAAATTTCTTGAATTAAATCAGTTTCCTATTATCTATGAGATATCTATGCCAATATGGACATCCTTCAGAAAAAGAACACAGAGACGCAGGCAAGAACATGGTATGTGGAATGGACGTGTCAAAGTGGTTCTGCAATGCCCTAGGATGACTCCAGAAAACGTGAGATATCAGTTGTGATTTAGGATTTTTGGTTAAAATAAAAAATGCAACCAACACTATAATTTCCAACTCCTTGACATTCAAAAAAAGTCAAGTATGGCATATGGCATTGCTTTTTTCCACTTCATGGGAAAGAAACACTAGTGTAGCTGTAAGATTTCAGAACGTACTGAAGAAAAAAATGCAGAAACATACCAGTACAGTTAACAGAATGGGGCCCTTGATGATCCATAACACCACTCCATTTTCATCATCATCCCAACATCTGAAAAGGCAAACAAAAGCAATAATGTTACGTGCACCATTTGAACTTTTCACAACATACAGAACTATTTCTGACACTGATTAGGAAAGTGATGGATGCTGTTTTAAATGATAACTCCAAGACCTCTACCAGTATTCTTTCCCTGATACCTCCCAGAAAATTTATGTGCAGCCCAATTTGAAGGAAATCTATTCCTTCTTTTTTCTTTTCTCTTACAGTTTGTGGCACAGGATAGTGAGCTGAATAACGTTGGAGCTTACAGATGATAGCTTAACCCAGCATGTCTGAGTGTAATGAGCATCATTAATGTAAGTTCAGATTGTTAGGCCTGTGAATTAGCTGTTGGATAAGAAAAGAATGGTTCTGATACTGTGGTTTGAAACTACATCTGATACCAGAGGAGCAACCAAATGAATGACGGTGTCTGCAATGAAAATGTTCCAGCTCTATAAATGCTTTCATTGGAGCTATTCCACTACACTGCCTTTGCAGTGTAACAGGATGTTACTAATCTCTTTTTTATAATGGACATACAAGTATACTAGAGAAGAAGATAGTGTGGGTAGTGGCTTTGCTGGAAGAGCACTCAAAGTTCCAGTGCTCTCCAGTCTCCTCTTTGTAGAATCACAGAATGTCCTGGGTTGCAAAGGAGCACGATGCTCATCCAGCTCCAACCCCCTGCTATGTGCAGGATCACCAACCAGCTGCCCAGGCTGCCCAGAGCCACATCCAGCCTGGCCTTGAAAGCCTCCAGGAATGGGGCATCCACAATCTCCGTGGGCTCTTCAACTGTGAGAACTTGTCAGATCTCTTGTTCACACCCTCCAATTTCCTTCTGAGCTTTATTTATAATGCCTTTGCAATTGTGCCAGGCTCTTCTACTACAGATTCAACAAATAAACCCAGCAGTCTGGTCATTCTTTGGAAGAGGAGCAACAGGAAAGAGGAAAAATGAAATCCTCCTCACACCTTTCCGTGCACATACAGTGGAAAGGATGACGACTTATGAAATATTACAGTGGAGAACATCTACTGCAGACACACTGCAGTAATTAGATGATAGCAAAATACAGAGTGTGGACTATAGGACTTATTATTTCTGCATCACTAAATCGAGTCCTGACAAGGTAGATATGAAATAGTATCTCTTCCAACTTATCATCCATATTAAATGACATGAGGGCATTCAGGGCAGCTCTTTGTAAACAGTCCACTGTTTATAATTGGCATTCATGTTTAAAGACAAAAAATAACAATGAAAAAGAACAGAAGGAAAATAACACACAAAACTACCTGTAAAGATGTAACAGTGTCTTTGGGAGGTGCAGGTTTGAAAAGGTTAAGGCTAGAAATTCATGGCTGTTTTTAAACAGAAGCACTGATTTCCTTAAAGTGCAATTATTTCAAGGATTGAGCATTGGGAAACAAAACATGATTTCACTTCCAGTTTTAATTACTCAATATATGTACATCAAAATTAGAGGTTTGAAAACTATTTTCTCACGTTCTCATGAAGTTTAAAGATTAGAGGCACACCTTTGGAACAATATTCTTGTTTATCCGTTATTAACTTCTATTTTTTTTTTTACCTGCTAGTAAATCAAAATACATTATAAATTTAGATGACCTTGGCTTCCTTACTCAAACACTGACTTACCCTGTGTTTTGTTGATGGAGTCTTGTGAGGAGCCAAGTAAGCATCACAGCAGTGGGAGCTCCTGGGCAAATCAACATGGAAAAAACATATTTTTTTAATGCTGTGTTCTATGGAAACTTTATTGAAAGAATGTTCACAGTGCAGCAGATTGGATGCCCCATTGAAACACAGACAATGGGCAAGTCAAATTACAGAAAACTTAACTCTCAGTTCAGAGAAAAAAAAAATCCATGTAGAATAGCAGCATGAAACTAAAATGAAAGAGAATAGGGGGTGTCGTGGAACTGCAATTTCAAAACATAGTTTTAAATATTCAGAACTGACATTTTAATTAACAAAGAGAAATATTTGAATTCATAATACCTAAGACCTGAGTTGTCCCAAGACATTTCTTACTTTTGATGGATTATAGGACATGAGCATTGCTGCAGTATTAATTGAAGTGTTTCTTTGTTATTTCATGTTAGCTGTTATTAATCAGGACCTAAGTGTTTAGTTTCTGGCAATCATAATTTAAGTAGCTCCAAATTAATATCCCTTTTATAAAATTGAGTTGTTTTCTTTCTAATGAAGTCAAATAAAGTCTGAGAATCTGGAGAAAAAGGGAAAATTATAGTGTAACTTGTGAGAATTTTGATTTCACTCTCAAAATAAAAATGCTCCGTAATCTCTCTATTAAAGTGTCTCTATTTTAGAATGGCTGAAGTGAGGTGCAAGAAGATAAGAGTTGCAGTAAACAATTATCTGCACTGAAATTGTATGCATTAAATGCACCTATTCTGATACTGGGGGATGTTTCAAATTTATGTATACACTCAAAAGATTCCTTAAAGACAGAAAATGTTTCTGAAAAAAAGAAAGAAAGAAAGAATTATTGATTCCTAGATCTGACCTTGTGCAATCTCAGATTAATCTCTTTCTGCCTCATAAAAGCAAAGTGTCAACTTAAAGTTGGTCATTCAAACTTCTTCAGTCAGTGCAGCTAGACAAGATGTATCCAGGCACATTAGTCATCTGCTTGAGGAACGGATTAATCACCACCACAGCATGCCTACCTCACCCTACTGACTACAGGAGAAACCTGGAGAGATAGCTTAGAGTTAGATTATTAACTTATAATGACTTTAGTTGCATGAAATTAATTCCAGTCATAAAGAGGAGCGCAGCAGTCTTTAGAAGCGTTAGGATATTCCTACTCAAATGATCCATTCTACCTTCTTCAAAGTTTTAAATGGCAAAGTATCTAACAAGGTAAGAAATATGGATAATGGTATGGTTTTAATGTGGTGCCCCTCCATGAAAAGGTACCTTTCTTCAAATGAAATTATCGGAGAAAACCTCAGGATGTTTTTATTTAGTTCTAAAAGTAAGTAGAAATAGTAAACAGCACAAAGTGGAAAACAGTACAAACCCCAGCCAGCAAAGATGAACCACCATACGTATTGCTTGTCCGAAACAAAGGTCAGCAAAAGCAGTGTCTGAAGGTATATTCCTTCAATAAGAAGCCAGAAGAAATTGGCTAAAATACTGAACTGGAAGAATGCCATTGCAGCCTTACAAGCTACCTGGAAATGGGAAGGAAGAAAAAAAATTATTAGATGTACTCTCCATTGGGTTTTGGTTCTCAACAAGTATAAGCAAAATTGAATTTTGCCAAACAGAAACTGAGGAATTTAATACAAGGTTTCAGAAGTTTGAATAAAACAGAATATCTGATTATATATATGATTATATGATAGAAATGCATACTGCTCCATAAGACTCAATGAGGTTGTGCATTATATACTACAGCTGAATGTAACCCATAGCACTTGATCTCATGGCTTGTGATACTGCTTTAAGATTACAGTTTTAAGAACTGTTTTAAGATTACAGTTCTTGCAAACTGAAGGGAAATGGGATTAAGAAACGTCTACGTTCTCTTTGAATCACGAATTAAATATTAACTCAAGAAAAGAGAGCGCAGAAATTTAGTACCGTTGACATCAGGCAGTGGTCCATAGTTTCATCTGCAAACAAAACGGCATCTTTGGTGAAAACAGCAATTGCTCTCAGGATAAAGGAGACAAACAGGTGCATATGGATGTAATTCCGTGTACAATGGAACTTTCTGACATGGAGAAAGAAAAGGAAAATTGTTTTTCAAGAGAAATTTCTCATGGTCTCATCAAAACTCAAACAGGAATACAGGATTACTTCAGACACTTTCCAGATTCAATTTCCCCTACATGGTCCTGCCCACAGTCTAAACTTGAGATGAAGGAATCTCCTTCAAGATTTGGATATATCAACCTCTAAACCTGGGTCTCTCTATAAGAGAGAGACTGCCCACTCCATCTAGGAAGTTGCTTCTGTTGTCTGTGCTCTTGCCTGGAGATCAAGCTTAAGGCTTTTGTCCAGGTGCATTGAAGCCAATCAAAAGCAGGATTAATTTCCTAATATCTAACATTATCAAACATGACATATAAATGTCTTTAAACCTCTCTCCATTGCTCCTGATAATGTCTTTCACAGAAGGAATGAGCAGCTTACAATGACTACAGGTTTAGGAAGTATGTGAAGCTTGAATCACACAGAAGTGAGGCATACTCAGTTTGTGTATGGTTTGTCCTGCTATGTACTGGAGAAATATTTATGTTAATAGCAAAAACAGCTTGGAGCATTTCTACTGTATGGTGCAATTAAAGAGACCAGGACAAACTGTCCAGCCAGCTTTAGTGTTTTAGCTTCTGGGGGGAAATGACACCATATGAATATAGAAGAACTCATTGCCATTGACAGTATAACATCTGAGAAAGGTTTGAAAATAGGTAAAAACAAAAACACAGATAGTTTGAAAGGAATTAGGATGAGGCTGTCTACAGACATCCTGAAAAGAGACCAATTATTATTACCTGAAGGCAGCAAAGACAATTAGAGCTGTAATGAGTGAAGTCACTGATGCTGCATAGCCAGCAGTGTAGACACGCCAAAATGCAGAATAATATGATTTCTATGAGAAAAAGAGAACACACACTGATGCTGGTGGTTATGCAGCATGCATACTGGTGTGCTTCAATAAGATACAATTTCCCTCACTGGTCAGTCCCATCCCTTACATATTGCTTTAGATATTAAAGACCTGATTTCGGTTTCTCCCTCCATCACTAACATGCTTTTGATTATTTATTATTTTTTTTTTTTTTAACTTTGAAGCCCTCATACATGTGAGCCAGGTTTCACAGCCCATCAGTGCATTCAAAATAGTCACCATAAAATAGTTGGAACATGTTAATTTTGTTAAATAACTACAATTTATCCTGTAGGTATATGTGGATTTGAGGATGCATAACTTGCTGCTGGGTGATTTGTGAATCAGCACACTTACATGAGAGCCATACTGTACTCCTTTTAAGCCAAGGGATGTTTCATGCTGATTTGAGCTATGGTTAAAAAAAAAAGGAATACAACTTGCATGTAGCAAGGTGAGGAAACCAGAACTCTGTGAAAAATTCTCATGGCGCCGTGAAAGTGAGAAAATGAAAGCCATGAAAGTAACCTCACTACCTTTAATTCCTTGGACAACTAATTAATCCAATGGCAATATGCACATTTTATTATAATTTACTACAGGATCCCTTGATTATTCAAAATCCCAAGAAAACAAGTTTCTGAATTTTCCTCCTTGGAAATGCAGCGGACACTTTGTTCTCTAATTGATCCAATCTCTGTTTCTCCAAAGACAGCATTTCTAGGTTGAGGCAATATATTAGCAATTTTAAGTGGATCCACAAATAAATCAGGTAACCCTGACAACGTAGGAATCATCCTGGTGTTTCTGAAATACTGCTAATGTTTTATATGGTATTTTCAAAACAAAGGCTCAAATTAGAAAACAGCTTCTTCAGCTGGATAAGGAAGTGTTTTTATGTGCTTTATATATTCTTCTAGGGTAGATAAAAATCAATGCTGTATACAAAAGATGCTTCACTGAAGATAAAAAATATAAAACAAGTAATCCTCATAGAACATAAGTGGGGTTCTTATCACCTGCTTCCTTCTGTTTACAGAACTGTAGAGCTTTTTGATTTTGTCTTCTCTTCATGGACCTTCAGGGTATGACTGAGATAACAAACTTGAAGAATTTTTTAAGTGTTTTTCTTTTCAGCTTCTCCACATAGAAGAGAAATATAAATATTTTTTGGTTTACATTTGGGGAATTTTGCTCCAGATATTTCTACTACCTATTACAACCATGCTTCTGTTCCCAATTTTATGGAAACTAATGGATGAATCCATCTATGTCTAGACTCTCTAAAGATTCAGATAATAGAACTATTAGTTCTGTGTTTAAGCAATTACTCCTTAAGAGCCAAATTAATGGCTTACACCAGAAAACAAAAAAAGCTGGAGTATTAATGAAGACAGTCCTATTCAACCTCTTGTCTTGATTTGATCCGTGGCTAATCACCTTTTTCCACTGTGGAGTCATGACTCTGACCATGCACAAGGATAAATTAGTCTTTTCTTTCCCAGACTGGAGAGATGCCCATTGCTTCTATCAAAATACCACAGCGAGAGGAGTGAGCTGTTATGATACAGGGTCTAGTGCATTTGTATGAGATGTAGGAGCCTTGCCCAATGCAGAATGGGTACAAGGAGTGGGAGTCCACCCTGTTCTCTCGTGTTCCATTTAGCAAAGATCCGAACTCACGAGACAGAGGCAGTGACCATGGCTTTAGAAATCAATACCTTTCAGCCACAAAGCAAAGCTCATCCACTGAAGAACTACCACCACCAATGCAGTGCGAAGCACTGGAACTACACTCAGTGATTTCCTATGGCAGGTTGGTAAGTCTTCCTTGGAAGATGATGTGGATTCAAATCCTATCTCTCAGAGAAACAAATTCTATTGGACAGGACAGGTGATCTAGCCACAAATCTATTGAGTAACACCAAGAGGAACAAAGGATGGAGAGCTTTATATTAAGCCTAATTTGTTACTTAACAGGTTTGAACTTAGCACTGAAGAAAGGTCATTTCTGAATTCTGATGGGCTCAGATATGTGGAAATATCTGTCTACTCAGCATAAACGAGAGATTGCATTTTAGAGACGTCCACAAACAGGAAATAAAAACCCCACCTGATCCTCAGGACCTTTGCTGGAACCTTCATCAAATCCACAGGCAACAGCATATGATGGGAATGGTTCTGACCAATATGCCTCCTTTGTGCAGTTTCTCTGAAGGAAGCCTTTAATGGCAAAACATATCAGAGAATTAATTAGAGGATGGGGATGTTACACTGGGTTTTGTTTGTTCGTTTTCTGCTGTTAATTATTTTTATATTTTGACAAGAAATGATTTTGATTCTTAAGTTTGGTCCTTGCCAATTTAGTCATGTTAAGTACAACTAGCCATACACAGTAAATAATCTGAACGTTTATTCTTTGAAAATTAACATGGATATTCCCGTTCATTTCAAGAAGTAGAATTTCATTTAGGTAATATAGACGTTCTTTCTGTAAATTCAATCTTCACACAGAGGAAATCAAATTATTAAATCTATCCTGCATTCACAACATAATTTATGTGTATGAAAAAAGCCCTGAGCCACTTGATCTAGCTTTGAAGTTAGATACAATTCTTGAACTTGATCCTGCTCTGACTCTAAACTTAATTTTTCATGACTTCATAAGTCAGTGATTCTATGATGTATTCCATTATAATAACCTCAGCAATCTAGTGCAATTACCCATAGTTTTTTGATCAAGGAGACTAGGTAATTCAGTACTGCACACGAAACAAAAAAGTATCGAATATCCACCATAAACCAAGATGTGTATGCGCATCATTACCCTGCGTTGGCTGACATTGGATGGCTTTGTGAATCATGAAAACGTGGAAGTTACTGAATCTGTAAGTACTAGAATTTATTTTTAAAGCATGTAGGGATAATAAGAATATGAAAAAAGTCTTGCCATGGATATTGGTGATTTCTTCAAAAAATCTTGGACAAGGAATTTTAACTATTTCCCCCACAGCAGCTCTAGGCCAACAGCTTAGACCATCCCAATCTCTGGCACATCCTGGAAAGAAAAAAAAAATGATTCTAAGTAAAGGAATTACAGAGTTGATTTGCCATAATGAGATTGTCTGTGGCTTTCCCACTTATATGTATGCATGAAGAAGAGTCACAAGAGGCCACAAAGCTCTACAAATGAAGGATTGTATTGCTTTCCTCTTCTTCTTGAGCGTATCATCCTTCACAAGTGCACTTCTACCTTCTGTTTGGAAAGAATGTACATGAAATTCAAGCAGACACAACCTGAAAGTCAAATCAACTGCAGCTGTTTCTATTGTCAAAACAAAACAAAATGGAAGTAATAAAATAAAAATATGGAATAATTACTAGCTCTTGAGATTTTTCATTAATGGTTTCAGAGTCTAGATGAAAATAATTGAAAAATCCAACATTAACTTCTTGATTTCACATCTAAAGTCTATCCATTTCAACTGACTTAAAAGAAAAACCCATAGAGGCTGAAATCCAGCCATTAGCCAACATTTTGGCAGTGGACTTCAACAGGCATTAGATCCATCCCAAAGCAAGAGAACTTCTCTGAGCATCTTCTGAAACAACCATCATCAGGAGCAGCCCTGCCTGGTTCTTAGTCGTGGGTTCCCCACACCAGAGGTGGCTGACTGAAGATACAGCACCACGTGTCCAATAAAAAGTGCTATCAGAAGTTACGGTTAATCATGGCTTTGTCACTGATGCCTCACATTGAGACTCCAGCTGCCGTCATGCAGTGGCTTTTGTCAAGCAGGTGTGGGTGCAGCACAGAGAAATTACCAACTACGTAAAGGTGCCCAAAACAATTAAAAAAAAAAAAAAAGCCAGCATCATGCTGTAGCAGAAACTAATCTCCAGGCAGTTATAAGGCAGATATAAAACAGTGCACAAGTTTTATTTGGGAGGTGTTATTTTCTTTCACCGATTCTTTTGTTTCCTCTGTGACTGATGAGAAGGCAAATCTAAAATTGTCAGGAGCTGAAATGTGGAAGCAATATTACTTGCCTGTAGCAAAGCAGAGTTCCTCTTTGGCTTCAGAAAGGAGAGTCTTGAGAATTTCTCACTAAGTTATTCTCACACCACCCTCTTGAGGATGAAATTCCTGCTATCCCCAATTTGCCAAATGGGAAAATAGAAGCCCCAATTCATTATCTCTAATTTTAATTGTCTAAAATACATTAGCTAAACTTAGCCATTTTCCCCCTGCAATCAGTGTAAAGAGACAGGGACTTCCAGTGGATGATTCATCCCACATACTGGTGCATCCCTTCTGAGGACAGGATGAATCACTCACTGCATGTACTCAGGTCTCTCTGGTGATTATAGGCTAGGCTGCTAATTTGCAAATGAACAAAGTTAGGTAAGCTGAGCTCCATATAGACAAGCAGTGGTCCACACATCTTAGGAGAAAAAGGGTCCCTCTAAAAAGCATTCAAAAATCATGAAGGAGCTCTAGGATTAAAATGTAGCCTATTTAATAATGTGGGATTAAGCAACAGATCCTTGTTTGGGAACAGAACTGGGATGTTTTCAGTCTCAAATTGGGCTCCATTTCCAGTGACTTAAAACTGATGGCTAGGCCACAGAATGCAGAGAACACTTCACATGCTGAGGCTTTCAAAGGACTAATGAATGGCAGTCACCTGAGACTCCATATAGACAACTGTAGTAGCAATCACATCAATAATGTTGACATCATTAATATTTCAGACTGCTTCAGTCATTCTTTCCTTTTCAGACAGCAGAGAAGAGTAGGCATTTTTAGGGTGCGATTTGCTTTTTTAGAGCTTGATTCAACTGACCTGTTTTACCCACATCAACAAGAGAGGAATTATATCCTGGGTCTACTGATGAAACTCATTAGACACTGCTGTGTACAACGAGAAAAATGGGTAACAACTTCAGATTAAAACCTCTGCAATGTAGATGAATCCCACCTCTGATTCCCTTCTGCGAGGAAGTAACTCTGTATGATTTGTGATCTTTCAGTTTATTTCCTAAAAACTGAGAAACAAGTCAGGGACTTCTACCAATGACATAAGTACCATAGGTACAACGTTGAGCATGAACTGCTTTTCCTGGTCTCGCATTTCATTTCAAACTATTCTGAGAAAGGGTATAAAAAAGCAGAAGAGATTTTTGTTAAATTCTTTATATCTCTAGAGAATTCATGTGGAAAGGAATCACTAGGAAAAAAAAAAAAAATCACACTTGGAAAGATTCAAGAATTTTAAATAGTTTAACAGGGATTTGAGGGAATTGTATTTCTTTTAGTGGCTTTTACTACAAAGAAGATTCCAGAATCACAGAATCACCCGGGTTGGAAGGGACCTCAAGGATCATGTAGTTCCAACCCCCCTGCCTGGCAGGGCCACCAAACATACACATTCAGATCAGGTTGCCCAGGACCCCGTCCAACCTGGCCTTAAAACACGTCCAAGGACGGGGCATCCACAACCTCCCTAGGCAGCCCGTTCCAGGGCCTAACCACTCTCCTAGTAAAGAACTTCCCCCTAACATCCAACCTAAATCTTCCCTCCCTCAACTTGGATCCATTTCCCCTAGTCCTGCTGTTGTCAGCCCTTTTGAAGAGTTTACTCCCCTCCTGGGTGTAGGTTCCCTTCAGGTATTGATAGGCTGCAATGAGGTCACCCCGCAGCCTTCTCTTCTCCAGGCTGAATCATGCAATTATTTTTCTGTTGAAGAAAAAAATACTTGGAATATTGTTCTCTACCTTTCAAAGAGGAAAAAGCGTTCAATAAATCACGGTGGAAGATGCCTGGTTTTTACCAGAGTTTTGGGGGGGACTTTTAGTGGGCATTCCCAGCACAGAATCTATCCAGGAGGTATTCTGGACTTGATGAAAGGGGTTGAAGGAGTGAGAGGAAAATAACAATAAGATAAAATTGATGAGAACTAGAAGAATGCCAGGTACCAAAGCAATTGGATAGGCTACAGAAAAAAACAGAATCGTGGAATCACCAAGGTTGGAAAAGACCTCCATGATCATCCAGTCCAACCTAATCTCAAAAAAAAAAAAAGAAAAAAAAAAA
This sequence comes from Lagopus muta, assembly GCF_023343835.1. Classification (NCBI taxonomy): domain Eukaryota; kingdom Metazoa; phylum Chordata; class Aves; order Galliformes; family Phasianidae; genus Lagopus; species Lagopus muta. The sequence goes on from NC_064439.1 coordinate 1,643,046, forward strand.
ACCCCACAATATTTTGAAGAAATTGGGATTGTATTTGTTTTTTTTTTCCTTCTAGCAAATAAAATTTTCACCAAAATTTAAATGATTTTCAACATAATATACTAAAAACCATGCTCAAACTATATTCTCTGTAAGCTTCTCCTATTTCAATGTTGTTTTTTTTTTTAAATAATTCAAGTATGATTTTCCTACCCAAACTATGCATCTAAATTTTTCAGAGTACGAACTAATCATCTTACTCTCATCCTGTAGATAGTAAAGAGAAATATGACTGTAAAGAATGATTCATCACATCCTAAAATAAGCATCTAAGCCAGAAGCAATGAACAATTTTCTATGGACATCTACCTTCCTCCATTGACTGTAAGGGAATCTGAGAAGACACATCCTGACTTAGACATTGAGCTTTTAAAGATGCCTAAAAGCTGATGGGGTAAAGCTCCAGCCAACAGGAGAAGCACTTCATACCAAATAGGAGTAGAGGATAGGAATGTAGATCAAATTGTGACCCAAAAGAACAACTGATATCTTCACACCACACATCAGAAGTGATACAATTCATATTAATATCAGATCTTGGCCATCAAGACCATTACCTTTAAGATCAGGTGAAACAGATTCGTTCCTTTCTAAGCACTCTGCTTCTTCTTTCACCACCTGCTGGAATATCTTGCATTCTGGATGGATTCCCACAACCTCAATGAGACAAAGACAAAACAACCAGGAATTTCAGCGATTACCAGAACAAACAGAGCAGGATTTCTTTCCAGTTTGTAACTTAGGGTTTGTAATTTGAGGTAAAATATTTTGCAGACTCAAGCTGAAGATTTTTCTGCAAACAGGACACGTAAATGGCAGAAAGATGGACAGAGAGGAGAAGGAGGCTGTGTTCCTGAATATATATCAGTTTATATACATGTGCGGGTATGCATCCCTGCTGGGATTTTCCATGGTAGCACCATTTATGTAACACCTTTTCTTGAAGTTGGACGTTTATACTAGATCCTCCTTATATCTGCGTTTTTCACAAAACTTAAGTGCTCATTTGCACTTCAATAAACAAAACTAAAGCCCAAGTATTTACAGAAATTAGAAAAAAAACACTTGATCATAGATGGAACTGAATGATTACATGATTTTGTCACCATACTTCCTGAGGATGTGCACATAGGTACTACTGCCATTTCATCAGATGAGGAAAAGAAAAAAAACAAAAGAGTTACTTCCTTTTGGAGTTGAAGGAATTACATTATTTCTCAGATAAAGATACCTACATTTGATCAGCTAAGTAGATTTCCAATCATCAACCAGCACTGCTAACTGGGTCAATTTCTTATGTACAGATACTTAATGTCATTCAGGCACTCTCAAATATTTTGCTTAGCCTCCCTCTCCTACTCCGAAAACTTTCAGGTCCTCTGTAGACCTGCATCATGTCTGTTCTCATTGTGAAGATGCTCTTAGTAGACTAGAACATCTGATAATGATGGCAGGTACATCTTCAGGAACCATTAAATTGAGAAATTCTATATTGCTGGTGCCCACGTGTGACTTTGTTACTCAAGCTTCTTTTGCAGTCAATAGAAATCCATGGGATGTTTCACTTATCCAGGGAGGATCAATGACATTTGGGGTAACATAGGTTATCCCAAAACTTTTGTTGTACAATCAGTAGGCGTACAAAGGTTAGGCTAAGTAAGATTGTCAAGATAGAAAGATAATCTAAATAAATGCTCACCGGTGTCATAGGCTCACAGTAAACTCCACAGAGAGCAATCTGGTGGTAATCAGCTCTTAAATGGGATCTAGGAGAGGTGGAGCCAGGCTCCACCCCTTCTGATAGCACAGGTGAATTGCCTTCACCTGTGCTCCCAGGGCTGACTCATTGGTTGCCTCAGGTGGTCAATGGGAGGTTCAGGCCATGACCAACAGTTCCCATACACTTGTGTAAGCCCTGTGTTAATTTTGCCAGACCTATTAAAAATTTCAAGCACTCTGTCTGGGTTGTCTTAAATAGTTCTGTGCATGCATGTTTAAGCAAGTGAATCAAAGTCATTAGAGTCAAGAGAGCCTAGAAAGCACATCAGCTATGTTCAGACAAATGAATAGATCACCAGAGTCTTCACTGGCTATAGTGGGATCTTCATGACATGGAATCATGGAATAGTGCAGCTCTAATGCCAGCTATTCAAAATAAAGCCAAAGGCTTTGAGAGCACTGATTTTAATTGAAATGATGGATTGAAGGATTTCTGAGAAAGACTGTAGGCCATTCTAAACCTCTAATGACTTTGAAAACACAGCGCAGATGAAAACATTGCTGCTTTATTGCCTTTTCAGTCACTGGAAGTTGATTTATTGGCTTTCAGAATGTTTTCAGTCAGTGGTGGTACTGGAAGCCATGTAGACTTTTTTTTACAAGATTATCTGCCTAAAGGAATAAAAAAGTAGGAACACAAATTTGTCTCCAAAAACCTTCAAAAATTGTGCCTACATTTGGGTTTTAAAGTAGCATGGACAAAGCACATTTAATTATGGGTCTCTAGAAATGGTTCATACATCCTAATATTAGAACAGAAACAGGATTAAGGACACTGTATGAAAAGAAATTTAAGGCATTGTTTTTTTTCAGGCATAATATCCCTCCAGCAGTAATTTGAAATACATTTTATAAATCAGCATAAGTTATTCTTAAAATAGCACCTCATGCTGTTCTACTGTAGTAACACGACTCTGAAATGTAATTTTTCAGATTTAATCCGAGTCCCATTTATCACTTTACCATTTAAAATGCATTTCAGTTGTCTACATAACAAACAAAAAGTCTGAGTAATAGTAAGAAAATAATTACTACATAAATCCATTACTTCTGCTTATAGGAATTGAGTCAGGCAGACAGAAAGCAAGTCATTATTTCATTTTCTGAAATTCCTAGATCCTGCTGCTGTTAATGAGAATTTTTTTTTTATGGATTATTCTTAGGCTTGATGTTTGAAAGTTACAATATCTATAATATTGAGTCCTCTGGCAAAAGACTTGAAAAGCCAGAGCACAAAAATGAAATCAAAACCAAGAACGGAGAATCAAAATGCTCTTGAGATAAAAGCATTTGCGGGTAGATGGGTTAACTTAACACTCCTCTTCATACCAGAAGTGTAGGGAATAGTAAAAGCAGACAAATAATTACTAATAAAAAGTCTCAAAGGGGGAAGAGATACCTTTTTCCAAAGGCCAACTTAAGCAACACACACAATGCTCACAAGTGGAACTCATAATGAGGAACAGAGCAATTGTGCTCTCCCAAATGCATTGTCAAATGGGGAACATGTGTGCCAGAATGCCTGCTGCCTAAGGGAGGAGGCTGCATCTCCTTTTTTTCTTCTTTTGGTAAATCCACACCTGCTGAACCAGTCCCTAAGTCACCATAACTCAGAGCTGCACTGTAGTGAGTGGAGTGAAAATAATTTGCAGTGGTCGCAGAAGACTGTGTTCTACCTATAGGGAAGTTGTGTATTGGTTTTAGACATGACAGAGGACTTACTGTAGCAGAACAGATCCCTAGACCACGTAGTCTTGACTCTGACAGCAATGATCATCAGGAAACATAATTTTAGGATTTATTTCAGAAATTTTTGAACAACTACTGCTGATGTTCACCATTGGTGAGATTGCAGTCAATGCCTCTGCTGTCAATGGTTTACCAATTAATTAGCATGTGCATATTTTATTTGATTTTAAGGGATAGGATTTGGGGTGAGGGTAGCTGTACTTATCAGAACCAGAGTTTTTGTTATATGCCAGTGCATAGATAAAATATTTCTGATAGTCTGGTGGTAGAAAATCAATATCAAGTGCAGTTACAGAGGTAACCTATGGCCTGCTCTACAAGAAACAAAAATGAGGATGGTGTTGTCAAGAAACACTATTGAAGCCTTACTGAAAGTAACAGAACAAAAAAAACCAACAACAACAACAACAAAAAAAAGGACAAATGATGAAATGGTGCATACACAAGAAATTAAACCATTTTACAGCTACAGAAAAGCAAAAAGCCTTCTGGGTGGAACATTACTTGTGATTTGTCAGGTATGGTTTACTTATTTTTTTCTTATTCTCACAGGGCCTCAAGATAAAAGTGCCTGTTGATGCTCTAAACTGTGTCTGCAGTGGTTAGATGATGGGGTTTTCTAGAAAGTAAAGGGCCCTGCATTCCTTGTTTTGCCAGTTCAGGGACACAGTTCTGCAATTTTGGATAAACCTTCTATAACCACTGAGCTCTTGCAGGAAAAGAGTTTCTCTTTTTCACCTTATAAAGGGGTAATTTAGGAGCCAAAGCCAAGATGTTTAATCTGATAGAGTCTTCATTGCCATGGTAATAAGCCAAAGAGGCTGGTTTAAAATGGTGCTTCGGTGATCATTTCCTGCTGGCAAGGCAATAACCTGGCTTTGAATTTACTGTAAATTCCATTATAGAGTGTCTTCACCAGAAGGCTTATACAGAAAACTCAGCTGTTTCATGCAGCATTGTGGGCAGCACTCAAAGGAATGAGGTCTTGCATCGCTGAGCCACTGAGCTGGCTTGAACATCAGCAACCAGTCAGAGCTCACAGGGGTGTCTTACATTTGAGTTCTAACCACTGAAACAGTCTTGCCTGGAAAAAAAAAAAATAATCAGAAATGAACATGAAAAAGTTACTTATGACAAGATAAGGAATGTTAAAATCTGAGACAGTTCATAGAGCCAGATTTTAGATTTGTAATTACTCTTGAGCAACGTTTTATTAGCATAGAATCATAGAATCGTTATGGTTGGACAAGATCTTCAAGATCATCTTGTCCAACTGTCCACCTACCACCAATATTGCCCACTAAACCATGTTCCTTAGTACCACATCTGAATGTTTCTTGAACATCTCCAGGGATGGTGACCCCACCACCATTCCAATGCCTGACTTCTTTGGGGAAGAAGTTGTTCCTAAATATCCAACCTGAACCTCTTGCAAAATCTCTTGCCAGTTAAAAGCATGCGTTTTTGAGAGCCCATCCAAAGATGGTGCTTGAAGGCTGTTGCGGAGGTAGAGAAACCGTAATTCAGATGGCACATAAGAGACAAATCTTCAGTCATTAAAAAGTCTATTATCACACGTAGGAAAAAATAAGGATGAATTCTATGCTCTCTAAAAATAAGGAAAATGCTGGAAAGCTGGGCACTAATATATTAGTCACTTCTGAAACTGCAATTCAGTGGGATAAAAGAGCCAGGAGAAATTTGGTAACACTTCACCTTTTTTTGAAAATTCATTTAAAAAATGGAATCTGAATTTCTTGACAAGATAGAAATGTTTGAAGAACCTGAATGGTCTTTTTAGTGATCTGGTTAGTTTCTAATGCAGTCCAAATCTAAAATCTGAAAAATAGATTATGTATCAAGTCCATAAATCCTTCACTAAGAATATTCATCACTGCTTTTTCGATCTCTGTCTCTACAGTTTGCATTCATCTCTCAGATCTCCTCTGAAATTGTCTCTGTACTCCCTGTTCTCTATATCTGTGCTTCTCCTTTTCAGCTTTTCTGATACAACTCTGATGCCTGAATATTTTCTCCTACATTCAAGCCAAAGTTATCTGTCATTTGTATCATACAGACTCCCACCTTGGGTAAATTAAAAGTTACCTGGTATTTTGTGACACAGAAAGCCATGTTCAAATATCCTGCATTCCCTGCCTGGTTTTAACTGCGCAATGGTTTTGTAACTTGGCCAGTAGTGTAGAAGACGCAGTTCAGAGAATCAAAACGTGCTCTAAAATGCATACTTTTTTTCTTCAATGTTGAAATGTTGATGAATATAATAAGCTCATAGGATGAAAGGCGGCTCACAAAAAGATTTGAATATGCTTCTAATCACTGAAGAAGTGAAAGGAATCATCAGGCATTTTCATAAACTTCTCAATCTGTTGCATACAGCTCATCAAAACCATCCATCAGGCCTGATTCTCTCCACCTGCCTGACACTTTTCTTAAAGAGCCAAATGATAATTGGGTTGATCTGAGACTGCAGCCACAGGCCACATCCAAGTGAGAGATGATGTCCCCATGCACTCCAAAAGGAGCTGAGGCAAACCTACAGCTCCGTAAGCTCCTGCTCATTTCAGTACCCACTTCATCATCACTGCAGTGAGGATTTTGCCATCCATTGTGACCTATCAGTGATGCCTGTGTATTATAACATGGTAAATTAAAAACCTGCTTTCCTGTGCATCTTACTGTAGGGAACTGCTTTAGCAATGGGATTGGATGGGATGATCTCCAGAGGTCCCTTCCAACCCCAACAATCCTGTCATTTTGAGACAGAATTCCATTCTATTGGAAAATTGGAAGAAACTATTAAAAAGTAGCTGCAATTTTTTACCATCAAAGCTTAAATGTAAGTGTAAAAACCAGCCAGTGTCCACTTTTTTTCTACCATATCCAAAACCCGTTTGCCATTTCTGATTTTACTGGAATGTCACCAACAATGTGTTTGGCTATCATAGAAAATCCTGTCCTTAACTTGAGAGTTCTGACACAGCCTCGATCCTCAAAACTTTCAACCCCAAAGGTAAAGTCCTATTTCCAATCTTTCTCTTCAGCCAGTTAAATAGATTATTGCAGGAGTCTTTTTGGCTTAAAATGACTATCTAGAGGGTATTTTCAGTGTTTGTTTCCTCTTTCTAACTCGATTACCTATGGAACAAGAGAAGATGAGACACTGATTGCCTTACAGTCGTTAGAGGAACATCTCTTCAAGATTGCTTTTAAGACATTGGAGTAATGCTTGAATGCTCCCCTGTGTATTGGATTGTATTTATGGGACTGTATTTAACTGCATGGCCTTGTACAGAACAGTGTTTTTTATACATTCATATCGGTGTACGGTCAGTGTATGTGTATTAGTGTTATGTACCTATCACTCACAGGTAATTCTGTATGTGACAATACAGATATAATAGCTTATTTTGTTTGTAAACTCTATGTAATTAGTATTATCTTGAGGAAAATCAAAATGAGAGTGCGTTACCAGCATAAATTTGATAGACCTTTAATTACTACCAATACGTAAAGAATAGAAGCATGTTACTATCCTTCCATTCTGCTATTTCTAGTGCTTAAACTAAAGAGAAATTTCTCCATTGCTGTGTGTAAAGTGGGTTAGCCTAAGGGTGGGGATAATATCACCTAATCCCAAGGAACTGAAAGCTGGATGTTAAAGTTAACTGGGAATCTCACTCCACCAAAGCCATAGCTATTGCTCTTTGAGCCTTTCTACCCTTTCCCAGTTGTATGAAGAGACTCAAAACGAGTAGCTTTAGACATTAATTCCAAGTTTTTGATGGACAACTTTGGATGATTTATTCAAGCTTCCCTTGATAATCAATGAAGGCAGACAGACAGTTCAAGAGAAGGGTTTCTCCTACCTCTCTTTGAGGACACAGTCTCACCATACAGAACCCGTCTCCCTCCATTAGCCCCCTCCAGAACAAAACACCTGAGCTGCTCCTTCCATCCCTCCAGCTGCCTATGGATGGGGAAGTTAAGGTCACTGGATCCTAGAAGAAAATTGCATGTCCCTTAAACTCAAATTAGTGAATAGTAGCTATGCCAGGAATTTAAGCACCCAGCTCCCTTTTATTGGGAGCACAGCTCCTCGCCATGGATTCGGATCTATGTGCCTACTGCCTCAGTGCTAACCCACCTCTGTTTCCATTCTCACCTCCACTCATTAAATCAGACAGAAGCCTTTTCCCAGAAATGTGAAAAGCTGCTAAGTGTTTGGAGAAGAAAGCAGTTCAGCTCAGCAGGATGGATGGCGAATGCAGTGTTTTTTCAGTGCCTCCTCGTCTTTTCCCTGAGATTCTGAGATCTTTAAGACAGGAAAAGTCCTTTTTATGCATTTCAGCACCTACTGCTCTCTGTTGCTTGTCACTTACAAGCAAATGATAATTTTTAATGTCAAGGACTACTCTCCAAGGCACAAAGGAGCTCTTGTGACATGCAGATCTCTGTGGAGCTGATATGAGCAAGAAATACCTCGATACATAGAGGAAGTTTTCAGGATTACCCTTCTGGTTTATTTTCACATCTGAGTGAAGAACTCTTTGGAGAATCTGCACTATGATTATTTCTCTTCTCTGATGTGTTCCTTTGACACGTGATAAAACTGCTTGCCCCAAATATCCAAGGATCTCTGATCCTCTCTGACAACTGGGCTTTGGGTACAGATCTCCCCACTACAGAACTCCCACTAGCCCACATCTGAGGTGTGCAAGCCACTGAATTCAATGGCTGACTCTTCCCAGACAGAGTTCATGCCTGACCAATAACTCAATCACAAAGCCTACATGGAGCATTCAGTTTGTCAACCTGACATTTGTCTTCTCTCACCCCACCTAATAAGGCATTTATGATGGGAACTGACTGCTGCAGTATGCTGAAGTGTTAAAATGCGTGGCAGCCCACAGGTGTGCGTGATACATCAGGTTAGCTCTGCTCTGCAGACATCTGCAAGAATACACTGTGCCAATGATATGTGTAAAAAGGGCCATCCAGCTGCCGAAGGCACTCTACCTGTAGCAGCAGGATGATTCAGGTTGAATAATAACCACAGGTAACAAGATTTATGTAGCAAGAATCCGCATCGTAACGCTTGCAAATAAAACTGAGTAAATACAGAGAAAAAGTGAGTGTTCCAGAAGATGGGAGGTAAGAATGAGCATCTTTTCACCTTTTAAAAGTGAAGGGCAGAATCCAGTCTGTGACCATCTAGCATTACTAGGAAAAATCAGGCTCTATAGGAGCATTCACTGCATCTGTCTTTTGCAGGACAAGATGAAATGCCTCCAGGGAAGGTAATGGTTTCCTCACTGACTACAGAGGGAGCCTGAATCCCAGTCTATGCTAAATATTTAACTCCAATATGGCTCAAGGTAGAATTAATGAGCCCCCAAGAATCACACAGGAAGGTCTGCAGACAACTCTTTGAGGCCAAGGAAGAGGAGATATGACTGTACTTACACCTACACCTGCTGTGGCTCATCAGCACAGGCAACCCCAGCAGCTGGCAAGGGAGGGACGTACACACTCTCTGTACATGTCCCTCTGCTCATCCATCTTCCCTGATGCTTAACATTACAATCTCACCTGCTGCCTCCAGCACACAGCAGACACGAGATGCTTCGTGCTCCTGCTTGGTTAGAAGCAGCTGCCTTCAGGAGTAAAAACACCAGTGCCCTCTCAAAGAGATAAATATGCCATACCCATCAGGAGAAAGTATTCTTTTCTAGTTATCCTCCCCCCTCCGCAAAGTAGCCTTTCATATGGCAAGGGAGACAGGAAACTGTCCCTTCCTGTCCCTCTGAAGCCATACTACACCTGTTCTGATTTAGGATTGCTTTTCTATCCTTTGGAAACTGCACTTTTAATCAACAGGAACCGAAAGACGTATTGATAACATTTTAAGGTTTGAAAACTATAATAATAATAGTAACAGAAATTAACCTCCTTACTCACAAATGTGCTTTATTCCTCCTCCTCTTGCTTTTTCTTTTTCTTTTTTTCCCCCTCCTTTCTCTTACATCTCTTTCCTTCTGTCCACTCCCCACTCAAACAAAAGTTAGGCTGCCTCTGGATCAACCCCCCCACCTTGATTTCCCCCCACGACTGCTCGTGGTGCAGCGATGGATCCCTCCAGCTGCGGGCAGCAGCCAGATGTGCAACGCCCTGCCTCCATCCCGCCGGACACTCACCAAAGGCAGCAGCAGCAACCAGCACAAACTTCGCATTCTCCGCAGCATCCTCCCCTCTTCTCTCTCTGCCGGGGCTGCCAAATGCTTCTCAGCCCGCCCACACCTGCCCAAGACCCGCCCCGGAGCTCCTTGTTCCTCCCTTCCCGAGCACCGGCTCCTTTTTTGAGAGACCCGACAATTGCAACGCTTCGTGCAACGTGGGGTCAGGTGAAGGGAGGGACGCTCTCCAGCATCCTCTTTTGGGGTTTTGGACCCACCTCTTTGAACTTCTGCAAAAACGTGCAGAGCTGGAGCACCCAGGGCAGGTTTGGAGGCAGATGCTCCCTGTGCTATAAGTGATGGTGGATTCAGCTCTCCTTCTGTGCTTGGGGATGCTGGTAGTGGGTTCTGGAAGGGTCCACGTTGTGGCATTCCCTCTGCATTCTCCATGAGAGAGTTTTGGCATCTAGCTACCCTCAGGTGGGAGATCTCAAGCCCCAACAGAGGATTTTCCCCCCTAGGCTTCAAAAAGGCTTTTTAAAGACTTTTTTTCTTGATCAAACCAAAGGAAACAGAAAGGATAAACAGTAACATTGAAATTTCAGAGTTCACAGGACCTGAGCACCGGTTCTGGGTTTTGCCACAGAAAATACTGCACCAAGTTACACTCAGGAGCGAGAATGATGAGCATAACAGAAACATTTCTTCTTGGTAAGATTGAAGTGCTGCCTCATATTCCATTTATTACTCATTATTTCCCAGTGGGCTTAAACATTATTTGAGGATCACCTAGGCTACCCCAAAAAAGGCACTTAATATCATTTCTGGAACTCCATATTCCTGCAGCTGTCTTTGTATAGAGGTCTTTAAGTCCCATGACTTTTGCCGGCTCTATGTAGATATTTCAGATATGCAACGTGCCTTGCCTATGCTTGGGCAACTGGGTCATGTCAGTGATACCTATTAATTTCTTTCTTTTTACCTTGGTAGTCCTGACCACACTGCTCTCTGCAATGGGAATGTGTGGACTGTTGTATTAAAATAGTGAAATGTGTATGTTTGGTATCATTATCTTAGACATGCATATAGAAGAAATTTGCATCTACAATCAAATAGTACTGCCAAATCCATGCTGAATGTGCACAATAAAGATGACGACATAAACAGGCATTTGTAGGGTAACAGTGGTAACCCAGTTCTCCTCTTTTCTTTATGTTTGTCTTTCAGTAGTGCATAATGTGATCTTATTGCTCAACTGCTACTCCAAAATCACATTGGTTATAAAAACAAGTGGTTAAACATCCCAAAAATCATTCAAAGACTGATTTTTACAGTTTTTTCCTCATCTCCAGTGGGTGAGTTGAAGCTATGGCCAACTCTCATCAGTTAATAAAGTTAATAATTCTTACCCAACAGGAAGAAAAATGTAGGCACCATTACACGAGGCAGGCACTGCATAGTGTTATTAATTCTTAATTCTAACAATTGTAGAAGAAAATGAAAAGTAGAGGTCTGACAAGATAAGAAGAGATCAGAATTCCTGCTGAATAGAGTTGAGCGTACAAAATCACAGAACAGAACAATTTGGTTCAAAAGGGACCGGCAATGGTCTGATCCCAGCCAAATCCTCCCTTCAAAACAGGGCAAATTTCAGCATCAGGTTGTGTCACTCAGGGACTTGGTTGCCATCTTTAAAGCATATTTCTGTCAAGTCTTTCTACAAAAATCTAGATGCAATTAATGAATATCAGCATGAGATTCCAATCCAGAATGTCCCATCAGGATTCCATTGTTTCAGGCCTTTCAGGTCGTACTAATGGAGCCTTTTAGGTCATGACAACCAGCATGCCAGTCTGGAATAGAATCAAATGAAATACAATTTTGTGTTTGCTTTTTCTTTTTGGAGGGTAGGGCCTTGACATGTGCAGTCATTAGCAGAAGGTATCGATCTCTCTGTGCTTCTTTCCCCTTATATTTCCTCTCATCCACCAGGTTTTCCTATCTGATCCCCAGCATCTACACCACAGGCCACATTCCAGTCCTTGAACTTTTAACAGACTAGCTGGAAACTCCTCTTTGCATGGCTTGTTGTCCATGCTGATACAGAAAATAAAGCTCTCGCTGGGTTTCTCTAACATGTCAGTGTAGCTAATGTTGGAAACTTCACTTACATTCAAGTCCCTGAGTTCCTCACTTATGTCCATTCATTCTTAAACTAAAACCTTATTTAGGAATCTAATTTCTGTTCATCACATTCATACAAATTATTTGCTGGACTCTGCTGCTTTTCTACTTTTTAATCACAAAATGAGTCCTCCCATGGTAAATCTACTCCGCACACTTTTATACAACTCTGACATGCATTAAGATGTCCTTTGAGAAAGTCAGAGGGGGATCTAATCACCACGTCCATCTGAAACTTAGACAAGGGAGCAACAGACTTCTGATTCTTCCTAATCCCCATTACGGATGTTCTGAATCAATTAACGTCACTTAACCTGAATGACTTGACATTTACTAAGCTGCTTAGAACCTTTTGTAGGAGCTGGAGGATACGGATGCTCTTGTTACCATATGGTGCTACCTGAATAATGCTTTTCCCTAACCAAAATCCTTCCGAAATGCAACAGCCTTTCCTCTGGGTGCATACACAAATGCCTTAGACAACGAAAGTGCAGTGCTCCAGCAGCAGGTTGCAATATGAGCCATCAGCTGGGGAAAAAAGGTGAGTCTACTGACATTTTCAAATAGTCTTTTGATGAATCTGACTAAATGCACACAACAAAAAGCCCTAGAGGTATGGGGAAAAGGCTGCAATTACCGAAAGTGCAGAATCCACTGGTTAGACAGAACATGACATTGCAGAACAGCCTATTGCAACTATAATTAAAAATAAAAGCTCCACTGTATTCAGAGACTGGTGGGTATACAACAAGGATGGAAGCATTATTTCAGCTGGTGATCTCTGTGGTGTTTAGGGGAATGCTAAGGAGGAAGATAAAACAGCTGGGTAAATGGATTGTTATGGAAGTGCCACAGAGAACTCTGAATATCAGAAAATAAGTACATTTTCCTAGTATATGCTAGCTGTGCTATTTACTTGCTATTTTTCCTGGGTAAAACTGATTCCTGCTGTGTCCCTGGGTTCTGGATCCTACAGTCTGCTACCTTCACCCAGACTGATCACAGGGACATTGGGCAGAGATGCAGTACTGTTTTGTTTTCTTTCATCGTCACAGAATCGCAGAATGGTTGGATGCATGTCATCCAACCTCAATCTTCCCTCCCTCAATTTAAAACCATTTCCCCTTGTCCTGCTGTTATCTACCCTTTCAAAGAGTTGATTCCCCTCCTGTTTGTAAGCTCCTATTAGGTACTGAAAGGCTGTCATTATGGTTTAAATAGGGAATGAAGCTCTATCCTATCCCCCAAATGTGTTGCTACATTGTTTCTCTATCCTGTTCTTTCTGTCCCTACTGGCTCTTGTCTTCTTTTTGGTGTGTAAGATCCCAGAAGCAAAGGATCCACTGCGCTTCATGCTCTTCAACACTGAAGATATACCACATGTTGACAGATCCTAATGCATGGACGTGTCAAGAGCTGTTGCATTTTAATCTACTACCAATATATTGCAGGAACACGGAGAAACAAAAGCAAAAACAAATCAACAAATAAACAAACAACTCATGAAGGATTTCTTTGGGTTTTAGAACTCAGCTTGATGTTCATAAAAACCTGCTCTGATGTTAAAGAGCACAGCACCCTTTGCTCTTACTTTCTTATTACCCCTATTTCACTCCATCTTTTTATATGATGGCTGAGCAGGTTCTGCATCTCTACGGTTAAGCAAGTTCATGAAGAATTCACACAGAAAGTAGTTTTTTCTGGTTTCCCACATGTTCTACAAATACCTCTTCTGGCCCAAGAAAGAAGTAATTTAGGGGTAAGAACAAGCAGCAGAAGGGAACAGATCTTCCTGCTTCACCTAAAAGAAACATTTTCTACTTGGTATTTGTACCTCAGAAGTACTTATATACAGAAACAAAGTCCATTCTCACTATTTCTTCCCAACAATCATAAAATCACCAAGTTTAGAAGAGACCTCCAAGCTCACCCAGTCCAACCATCCACCTACCATCAATATTTCCCCGCTAAATCATGTCCCTTTGTACAACATCTGAATGTTACTTAATGTCTCCAGGGACCCCACCACCTCCCTGAGCAGCCTGCTTCTGATCCTGACTACTCTTCTAGCACAGAAATTTTTCCTAATACCCAACCTGAACATCACCTGGAACAACTTAAGGCCATTATCTCTCATCCCATCATCATAACACAGGAGCAGAAGCCAACCTCCAGTCCACCACAACCTCACCACCATTGAAGAGGACAAATAAAGACAATTAATTACAGCAAAACAAACACCTATTAAAACTGATGACACTCAGTTGTTGATGAATCAAATGTGACCACAATCAGGTGTTCCTATGATTTTTAAAACACTCTAGGACATGTGAAAGTGCTCTGTGGCTGATGAGCAAGAAAACACTTAAGTAGAGAATGATTGCAATTTACCCAAAGACAATTATTTGCACATGCATTTTCTGTCAGACTCAGCTAGACAAGTAGAAAGCAATGCTGAATACACTACAGCACTGGAGAGATACAGAAAGAAGTCATCAAAAATTGTAATAAACAGGACATTTAGGCCCATTTCCAGTGAAATATCAGAGCTCTGTACCTCAGCTGAAAGGGAGCTTGTTGAGATGAATAGTATATGACAACCATGAAAATACACTAGACACAAGGTCATGACAATAAGTGTTACAGTCAGCTATAAGAAGGGTCTCCGGGTCTTGAGGTGTGTAAATGAATACATCAGGTTTTGTAGTAGAATAGGACCTTCCATTCTACCCACTGTAAAACTTGCAGGTGAATTCTGACTAGCAAATTGAAATACCAGCATTTAATGGTATGGTTCTGGGATCTGCCTTCTATACATCTACTTGCCTTTTAGATGCTGTGGGATGTCCCATCTGCCCTCCATTTGCTGGCCCAGAGGTGCTCAAATATCCCATAGATCTTCTGACATACCTGCAATACCCACATGAACATCTTGGGCCTCTGAAATTGCAGAAGTCCTTTAGTTCCTTCCTGATTGCTGCATGAGCAAAGACACCTGGCTTCTTCCCCGTGTATTTTAAGCTGTAAACTTAATTCCACCCACATATCTAAAAAGCTTCTCGGCATCTTATCTGCATATATCTACCACAAGCATGCTATTTATGTTCTTTTGTGTTAAAAAAAAGAAATAAAGGAAAGAGGAAAAAAAAAATCACTCTTTGAATTTTCGATGTTTCTCATTCAAAAAGAAAAAAATCCGGCAATCTCTTCCCTAATTCTTTTGTATCTTCTCTGTTGAATAGGAAGACATTTTTTCAAACCTAAGGGAAGCTGATTTTCCCAGTGACACACAATGCAATCTTCCTTCCTATTAATAGTCTCTAAAGAGCTGACAACCCAGCTGTTCCTGTCCTCGGAAATAGTTTCATGTATTATATTATTCATTTGTTTTCTTGCCTTCCTCTGCCTGTTTTAACCCCAAATCACTTCTGTTCCTTTTCCAGATAAGTAGAATGACACTGTTTTTTTTTTCCCCACTAAAATATGGCTTTAAGGCTGAGCTTGGTGCCCTCATGAGGGCCAAGAATAGATTTATGCTTCTCCTTGGTGTTCTCTGAGACTACAGAATAGAAGATAGGTAAACATGAGTAACCTGGTTTTCACAATATAGGAATTCAGTCATGAGTCTATGCTTGTCTCTGCTTCTTTTCTATTTAATAGAGGTTATCTTTCATCCACACATTTCAGTTTGATGGTCACTTTCTGCACTAACTTTAGAGGGGGGCTCAGACCACAAGCTCATCCCGGATCCCTGCAGTAGCAGCTTTTCCCCTCTAACTTGAGACATTAGGAGTGTAAATGTGAACTGATTATTCCAGGTTATTTTCACAGTCACAGGCACCGTTAAATGTAATTTGCCTGACATAATTTAGATGTCTACAGAGGACAAGATAATCAGTTCCCCAGGGCGTACTCCTCTCCACTGTCGCTGAAGGGAGGGTAGGATGATCATTCAGATGTAGATGTTTACTTTAGGGGTGAGATTCCACACGCTGGCATAGACATCTAATGCAGGCATCTATCTGGATGTGTATGCTGGAAAAGTGAACTCCTGCTGTGTTTAATCGACACTCTAAGCTAATTACCTAAGCTTGCTTTACAGTTATGGGGATGAGATAGGAAGTTCCAGCTTGAAGCTCATCCTTCTTGTATCATGGTGTGAGGCACAGACTCTTAGACCATCCTGTATCTCTTAATCCACTTCAAAGTTTGATGAGAGGTTGATGATCATTTCAGAGATTGAAAGGTTTAGACATCAACATGTAGGTGACTGAATGATGCAGATAAGGGTCAATAACACATCTGGGTCCATAACCATCTTAAAGTTGGCACCTTCAGTTTAGTCAGTTCTTTAGACTCAATTGACTGTATCAGTTAAGAGCTCATTTGCTATTGTACAACTTTATACATTTCAAGGCTCAATTAAGTGCCCGGTAATAGGTGACCTATGCTAATCAAGATGTCTTGGTAATTTCATTCACAGGAGGCTGGCCACAAAGTTAATTTTCTTAATTGGTTTCCTAGGTGTAGTAAAATAACTTCTCAAAGTAGAAAGCAGTTTCTGTGGTGATATTCAAGTTGCAAAAAGGTAATACAAACAATTGGATGAGTGTTGTTGTAACTCATTTCTGTTCTTTCAACAGAAAATATTAGCGCTTGGAAGGGAAGATGATAAGGAGAGCAGACCTGTCACATGGGCCATGGCAGGAGATCTACAGCACTTACCTGGGAATGCAAGCCAGAGTGCTCTGCTGTCAAAAACTGGTGGTAAATTGCTGTGCCTTGCTGTGTTGCTTGTCACATTCAACATAAGAAAATAATAATAATTAATGATAATAAAAATAAATAAAGGAAATTGATGCATTCCTGCTTTTCCTGTTGTACAACACAGTCTTCATAGTATTTCTTCCTAATATTTCATCTTTGTGGAGGTACATATTACACCCACCTCACTCCAGAACCCAAGCCAATGGAGAGGGCTTTCTGGGGACTTCATTAGTTTCAAATCTTCCACCTGACCTCTTATATGAAAATAAGCAAAGGCCCAATGTGTGGCTGCAGGAGCAAGTGTTAGAGATGGTTCCTGTTCATACAGCCATCTCCTCTTTCCCCAGAAAGCCTCCAGTTTCACCCATATTGCCCATTGGAAAATAGTTTCTGGGCTGAGCTTTGCCTAAACTGTGCCTAAGCATGACTTAAAAGAGTGACAGACCAAAGCCATGCCAGCATGCAAATAATGAAAAATAATGCCTGAGTGCCAAAGATGGTCAGGTCAGCTAGAGATCATTTGGGCAGTGGGAGAGCTCCCTGAAGCCCCTGTAATCCTCTGGCCCATTTCCAGAATATTCCAAATCTCAAAATGTGCTTGTGAAGAAGTAGGCCTACATCTTGATAGCAGTGTTAGAGGGGACCTGATGACCACCCAAGATCCAGTTTTATTTACAAGCAGAGACTGAACCCCTCACTGATGGGGAGGTGGGAAGCATGAGCACATAAAGGGCAGAACACTTTCACTTTGAGTACACAACCATCAGCAGGGGAACAATCCTGACTACATTACTGGATCTAAAGGTGCTTTCTCTTTTCAAGTTATATCCAAATGTAACATAAGACATTTAATCATAGCTTACTGACAATAAGGAATAGACATATAAATCTAAGTATTGTTGTAGAGTACAAATAAACATTGAACCAATTCTTCAGTATCCTTTCACCTTAATTTATCCCAAGATTTGGATCCAGGCACTGCCTCGGGCTTGTTTCCCCCCACCAGCTCAGGCTGCCAATCCATGTCATTGAGCACCTCCAGGGATGAGGTATCCACAAATCCTTTGGGCAGTAGTGCCAGTGCCTCACCATCATCTGAGTGCAGAATTTTGTCCTAATGAAATGAGACTGAACTAATGCAGATTTATTACTTCAAAGCCTGTGGAGGTGGAGAGAAGAACACGGAGTTCTCTACAGCAAAAGCATGTGCTGCTTCTATCCAGGCTATTAACTCAGAGAAACTCACCCTAGCGTTTTCATTAGATGATAAGGCTGTGGACATATTCAGAGACATATTTAAACTCTAGGAAGGTTAAATACGGGAGGAACACTGTGATAAGAAAATATAGACAAGACAATACAGGGGTGTGATGCAAACTATGCATGGGTACGATGTGCTGGACAGTTTCTTAATAGCCAGAGGACAGTGTAAAGAAGTACCATTTGAGATGATGAGTTAGGAATTGATTAGGTATGAAATACACACTTAGAACAATATCACAGAATGTAAATATAGATTTTATTCAATGACTGATTTTTAGTTAAATGGTTAAATAGTGCAAAAAATATAAATAATAAATATAAGGCTTTAACTCCAATACACATTCAGCCACTATTTCTTGCTGATAAATTCATTGCTGATCCTAGAAAATATGAGATTCTTCCTATTTTCTTTCATTTTTATACTATGGATATGTACAATTGAGCTAGTCATGGCATAGCTTTATTTGCAATATATGAGGGCTGCTCCAAAAGTCATGCCTCCTATTTTATTATGTTGGCCCACAGTGTCAGAGGAGGATGGTGGTGGTACAGCAATAGAGGTTTAACCTTTCTACCAGTATTCCATTACATTTTATTGACATATAACAGCATATAGCAGCAGAGGGGCTTTCTGACGAAATGGTGTCTGTCATGAGAGTGCATACGAAGCAGATGTGTGGAACTGAATTCCTCCATGCAGAAAAAATGGTACTCACTGACAGTGTCAATGAAAAACACTAGACATCCACCAAGCAGTGGATGTGGGAACAGTGAGGGCTGGGGGGTGTGTTTCAGGAAGGGTGACAGTGACATGAAAGACAAGCCACGTTCTGGATGGCCATGCAGGTTTGTATGAGTGCAGCATGCAGGCTCTTGCTCATCGCTGATGAAAATGAAGAGCTAATGCTGGTGACAATGTTGAAAAAGAGTGTTTTGTAGCTAAAACTTTGTTCTATCAAATAGTGTTACTGTACTTTTTATATCTGTTGTAGTTTCCACGGAAATAAATAGTAGGCATTACTTTTGGAGTGACCTATGTATATAAAAAGGAAAAGCAGGCATATTTATATATATGTAAACATCAGCCCAATTAGATCCTGTGTGCCACTGACAACACTCACTAACTGAACACAGAAATCTTTCGTGTCTTCTACCCCCAAGAGACTCATTGTTCTGAGCGCTGGCATTTTGGAACAGAAAAAAAAAAAGAAAAAAAATAATAATAACAGGAAGCACAAGGTTTTGCAAGAGAAGTGTTGTGTGCTCAAGGGCAAGCATGCTATAAGCTGTGCGTAGGGGGAAATTATTTGACTTAAATTCTGCAAAATGAGTACAAAATACTGTAGTTACAGATTTCTGAGTCATAACCTTCAAAGGGGGCAGAATCAAGTCTTATAAGGATCAAACTTTCCTGTAGGTCTTTCAGATGAAGATGTAGTCAACAGAGCATTGATACTTGGCTCAGATGTTTTTTAATGGAGTGCCTAAAATTAATGACTGCAGGAAACTGGGAGGGCTATCAATCTCTAGGATTCAACATAATAATATTTTGATATCTATGCAAAACATGTCAACACCAATCCATTTGCTTGTACATACATATTTGGCCTAAAGAACTTCTAAATATATATATATGTATATATATTTGTATACATTACATAAATTTTGGAAGAAAACCTTATATTAATTTCCTCTAAAGAGACCTAAGTTCTAAGAAGGCAAAACTAAGGTTTCTGCTCTGTACAACAGAATTCTGTCTCTCCTTTTCCATGGATTATAAGAGTACCTAGGAAGACCATATCCACACATAACACAGCTGAAGTTCAACACAATGGATGCTCCAAAATGGGCTCCCTACATGCTACCTGGAAGAGCACTTCTAACCTATCACATATTTAAGAAACAACAATCTCTTCGGTTTCTTAGGAGCTGAACTATTTCCTGTTTCATAAACAATATCTGACAGGTGGATCATGAGAAAGGATTAAATATCAACAAAATGAAAATCAGCTTTAGTTACAATCACTACTTCTGGGAGATCATTTCTATCCTTCTCTTTCATCTTCTGCTGTAAATGTTTCCAAAGAGTCATAGAATCATGGAATCATTAAGGTTGGAAAAGATAATTCAGTCCAGCCATCTACATACCACCAAAGTTCCCCATTAAACCATGTCCCTCAGTGATACATCTCTATGGTTCTTGAACACCTCCAGGGACTGTGACTCCCTAACTTCCAGGGCAGCCTGTGCCACTGCATTACCACTGTTTAAAAGAAGTTTTTCCTAATACCCAACCTGAACCTCCCCTGGAGGAACTTGAGGCCATTTTTTCTCCTTCAGAGGGGGATTAAATATATAAATAAAATTATCTTATGGCTTTCAAGGGGTTATTAAACGACTGCTTTTAGATACTAGACAAAAAACATATTTCAAAGAATGTATCCAACTGAAATCACAACCAAAGCTAATAATTAGTGAAGAGGTCAGTTTGTTAGTTGCTTAACTTCTCATCATGAGAGACATAACATGGAATATTATAATTTTTAGTGCTAGTCTTTTGTATTACGTTGACACAAGTGTGGTGGCACTAGATAATTATCCCCTTTCCCTCTGATTTGTAAGCACCAGAAGAAGAACTCAGGAATCTTCTTTAAGAATAGAACAAAGCATTCTTCAAAACTCGTGAACATGCAACACCAAGAAAACAGTAAAAAAATTGCATTTCGTTGCTATCTTAGCATTTATAAGGAAATTAAAGAGAGATCTTGATATTAAAGTGAAAACACTGTTCAAACTTTTAGTAAGTCAATAAGTGAAAATACTGTCTGGGGTCAAATTTAGAGCTGTAGTTATTGCTTAAATGAGATCCTCTTTTCAGAACTGAATATTTCAGAAGAAAAGGTTACGTATTTTATTGCTGCATCTGCTACCTTTTTTTGCTGTTGAATATTTTTAGCTCAGCAATATGACATATTAAGAGTAAGTGGATGCAATTTTGAGAGCTGCTCGAACTTCCTGGATATATTTTATTAGGAAAACAGAAGTAGTGGAAGCAGAATGCCCTCTGGTCTAATTCTGCAATTTAAATGGCTTTATTTGAGCAGCATCGAACAAATCAATCATTACTTCATTAATAACTCCAAATGACTGAATGCTATCTATGCTATTTTTTACCATAAGGTGTGTGGATAAGGTACTGTTTTCTAGTTACATTTTTGCATTTTTGTTTAGTGTTGGCACGTTGTTACTCCTGGTTTTTTCTTTTTTTTTTTGCTGATTTCTATAATTTTTATTTTTAAGGGAGTGTCATAAAGTAAAAAATAAACATCTATGGGAAAATTCCCTTGAATACTTTTCTTTCCATTGAAATAATCATATAATTCAAGTACAAGCATGTTTTTTTTTGTTGATTTTTTTTTTTTTTTTTTTTTTTTGTTTGTTTGTTTTTTAAGACTACGATAAAATAGGCCAGGCTAGATGGGGCTTTGAGCAACTTGAGTCTAGTGAGTGGTGCCCCTGCCTACAGCAGAAAGGTTGGAACTAAATGATCTTAAAGGTCCCTTCCAACTCAAAGCATTCTATGATTCAGAGTAATGCACAACTATATTGTGAAAATCGAGCTTTTTACCACTGCATTAACTGACCAATTTGAGAAAATTCTTACTGTAAAAAATCATGAAAAATATAGAGATGAACATCAAGTTAGCATCAGGACAGATCTACATCCAGGTATAAATGAATAGAAAGTACACAAAGCCCAACTTACTTTTCAGCTTGACTATACCTAGGAGAGCAGGAATGCAAAGCAGTACAACATGCCATAAGGCACAGTTAGAGGGCAACCTGACATTTTTGGATGCTGAGGTTTTTCAGCTTCCTATTGTACAAATTTGTTTCCTTGTTCAGAATTTCCTTCCTTTTATGGACAATTGTGATTGCTTTTTCTGTTTTCTCTGAAAATGTTTCAAAACTGCAGAAATCCCTGAGCTTACATCAATTATGTTGGAGAACATAAAACCATCAGGTTCTTCTTCATAGAATTATAGAATCAACATAGAATGGCCTGGGTTGCAAAGGAGCACAGTGCTCATCCAGTTCCAACCCCCTGCTGTGTGCAGGTCACCAACCAGCAGCCCAGGCTGCCCAGAGCCACATCCAGCCTGGCCTTGAATGCCTGCAGGGATGGGGCATCCACAGCCTCCTTGGGCAGCCTGTTCCAGTGCCTCACCACCCTCTGGGGGAAAAACTTCCTCCTAATATCCAACCTAAACCTCCCCTATCTCACTTTAAAACCATTCCCTTTGTCTTATCACCCATCTTAAACATGGATAATTCCATTTATACTCATAACAACTAGCCTTGCATGCTGAATGTCACGAACAGCTCACCATTTACATATAATTATCAAACCTAGTTTCATCTTCCTTAATTATTTACAACAAGGTTTTAATCCCCAGATTATTATCTGAAAACCAGTGAATAATTCTTGCGTGTTGAAAAAGTTCAGGTTGGATATTAGGAAAAAAATCCTCTCTGAAATTGTGGACAGGCATTGGAACAGGCTGCCGAGGGAGGTGGTGGGGTCACCAACCCTGGATGTGTTCAAGAACTCTGGAGATGTACTGTGGGATGTGGTTTAGTGAGCAATATGGGTGGTAGGTGGATGGTTGGACTATCTCAGGGGTCTTTTCCAACCTTAATGATTCTATGATTCTAACTTTGACCAAAGGCATGTGACAGAGTTCTATTCACTGGTCTTAATTTGCTGATGCAGAATTTACAATGATTGGTTCAATACCTTTCTTCCCTATTTTTTTTTTTCCCTCTCTAGAGAAATATAATCATGGCAAATAAAAATAGGAAACAACTCCATCACAAAATCTATGTAAGAGGAGTTGTTCAACATTCTACAGCGTTGTTCTGAACACTGAGGAAAATCAACATTTACACACAGGCCATCTAAAATTCCAGAGTCGCTGATGACACAAACAGGAGAAAAAGATTATCATCAGACATGCCATCCTGACCTAATATCTGCTTTTAATAGCAACCACTTAATTTAGGGACACAAAAAAGGTCAACAAGCATCCACAGGTGTCCAGCCAGACCTCGTAAGTTGTATTTAAAACAATTAACTTGTATAAAAATTAAGTCATTCACCATGGAGCTGTACAGCTGTTTTTCACATTCTTAAGCTTTTACATAAATATATACTATACACACACATAGATATACATATAAATATATGTATTTTTTATTTTGTCTTAATCTAAATACTACCATGCTGGAAGGCTAACTGACACTTGGCTGTAAGTTCTATGAGCAATCATGTTTTACTCTAATGTTTGCCATTAAGAGGTCCTGAATTTTCACTGGGATGTTATCAGGCAAATAATACAAAAGCACTCCTATCTACGTAGGTTTCCTGATGAACCTGCAACTCTCGATGCAAACTTTCAGCAAATGAAATAACAGCACAAGGTAAGTGAAGGTGAATGCACAGAAATCTCCAGACTTTTCTGCACTGTTAGCTTATTCTTAGAACTGCTCTTCAGGCAGATATATAAATCCTGAAAAGATGAATGATTACACCCTTGACTCCAGGCCTGGCCTGGGAACACATCCTCAGATCTTTTCTTGGAAACATCACTACTTGAATTCAGGTTGAAGTGATCAGGTGATTAATAGGTTATTTCTGTAGCCTCCAATTACAAAGGAAACAACTATCACTTGTAAATACGATTCTCCTCAGAGAAAACAGCTCCTGTGGCCTCTGTTAATTAATAGATGGCAACAAGCTTTGTATCAAGGACTGAAATGTTTCTTCCTAATGCAGGGTTTGTTGTTATTATTGTTTCTCCTCCTGGCATTAGAGAGCTAATTATAACGGAAAAACAACCGAGGTAGAATCACCGTAATTAAAAAGACATTTCATGAAACACAAAGCAGCAAAAGAAAGACTTTCCTCTTTTGTGTTGGCAAAATGTGGAACTACTCCATGGCCTGAAGACTCTGGGCAGGCTAGGCTGAAGTGTACGTGTTGGAGCCCAGGTGAACCTCGTGAGGTTCAACAAATCCAAATGCAAGATCTTGCACCTGGGTTGAAACAATCCTCACTGCCAATACAAGCTGGGGGGTGATGAAGGGGTTGAGCACACAGCCCTGCTGAAAAAGACCTGGGGGTGATGGTGGATGGGAAGCTGGACATGAGCCAGCAATGCGTCCTCGCAGCCCAAAAAAACAGCTATACTCTGGGCTGTATCAAAAGAAGTGTGGTAGCAGGTTGAGGGAGTTGATCCTGTCCCTCTGTTCTGTATTGGTGATGCCACACATGGAACATTGCGTCCAGATGTGGAGCTTTCAGTACAGGAGAGACATGGGCATGTTGGAGTGCATCCAGAGGAGAGCCACAAGAGTGATCCAGGAGGTGGAATAGCTCTCCTGTGAGGACAGGCTGAGAGAGCTGGAGATGAGCAGTATGCAGAAGGCTCTGAGGTGACCTGATAGTGGTCTTTCTATATCTGAAGGGGGGGGTAACAAGAAAGAAAGGGACAGACTTCAGCAGGGTCTGTGGTGATTGAACAAGGGGAAATGGCTTCAAGCTTAAAGAGGGTAGATTTAGATTACATATAAAGAAAAAATATTTTACTGTGAGGGTGGTGAGGCACTTTACAGGCTGCTCAGAGATGTGGTTGATCCCCCACCTCTGGAAACTTTGAAGGCAAGACTGGATCAGGCCCTGGGCAACCTGATCTATTTGTGGCATCCCATGCATTGCAGGGGAGTTGGACTGAATGGCCTTTAAAGGTTCTTTCCAACTCTCAGGATTCTACAATTCTATGTTGTACCAGCTCTGACAGTGACTCAAAAAGATATTTATGCAACAGAGGTTTTGAGGATCTATGGGAGGAAAAAAAAAGGGGGGGGGGGGGGGGGGAAAGTAGCAGAAGACCTTCAAAGAAACTGATTGTGCCACGCAAAGCTCCTTGATGCACAGGGTACTTTCTGCCCTGCATGTTGGCTTCTGCAGTGAGACCTCTCGAGCAGGTGGGTTGGCATCACCTCTTGTTAGCAGCTTTGTGCTCGTTTGAAGCTGTCAGCATGCTTGGAGGGAAAGGTCCTGTCTTCAACAGGGAGCTGATGCTGGGCTGTCATACTTAAGAGAGCAAGTGGTGGTGGATGGCAGAGCAAAGGAGTGTGTATGTCAGGGCACTGCTGAATGCGGTTATTGAAGAAGAAGTAAAGGAGTAATTGATTTTCCAGCCTCTTTTTAGTTCTTATAAATAGAACAGATGTTCAAGTTGAGAGGGTTTGGGTTTCTTTCCCTCTTCAAGTAGACCCATGAATAAAAAAAATGGAAGTTTAAAAGATTAGAACAAGTAGAAACCATTTACTGACATCTTATTCATTCTCTGTGTTTTGAAGTAAAGTTCATGACAAATCACGAAAACAGACTTTTTTTAGGCACAGGAATATGTTGACAGTAAGAGATATTAAAACGGAAAAACTCACTTTCTGTGAATATCTTAGCTATATTGAACCTGTATCTTTCCATGAACACTTCCATGCTTAAAATCTTTTGTTCTAATCTGCTCTAACTGCACCATTGGTCTGCTTTACTGATTGACCATGGGCAGATCACTTAACTTTGGACCCTGCAAAAATCTGAGTGTAAATGTCTAAGATAGATGCTAAATGTTTACACAAATATTAACATACTGTGAATGAAAAAGTATCCTGCTAAATATTTTTGTCATCTATTTTATCTCCTCGTATCTCTGCAAAGCTAAAGCAATAAGATGGGGGCCAAACAGTGCAAGATGTTGGAACGTAGAAGTTACATTCTGTATATATAATATATTAGATAGATAGATTTGTTCAATGATGGGACAAGTCAAGCTTTTGAGCTTGGAGAGGTAACATTCACTTGCTAACAGAAATCACGTGGACTAATTTTTAAACCAATAAACAATGGACCATATTATGGAACTTAGCTCAGATTATTTATTTTTTTTTAGCTACAGCAGTGAAAATGCATAAAGAGGAAAGAACTATGCAATGCAAGTGGATAGAACTGGCCGTTGCCAATCTGTTGTTGACTCTTGAGTGATCTGTTGATGCATAAATAACAAAAATATTCATGACAGTTGTGTTACAAAAGGAGAAAAGAACTAGCTAAATTGTCAGAGAGTTCACTGTGGCTTTGTTGCTTCTGTTAGAGCAGAATCAACCAACGTGATGATGAAAGGCAACCATAAAAATTGTATTGTTGTCTCTTCTGTGGCTTTAGAGAAAGCATGTCCACCCATAGAAAGCTTTTGCTCACACTTTGAACCCCACATATGCAACTAGATGAACAAGGTGGTATTTGGGGATGGATATGTCTTGCTCCAAACAGTACTGCAACATGGGAACTTATTTCTAATGCAGTATCTGAAGGTGCAACTGAAGGCAGAGAAGCTTTTTGCTGAACCCAGCAGCAAATGACCACAGCATGAGATATGAGATATTTTGTCTATAACCTGAACTGTACCCTTCTCTCCTCACCCCACTTACAGAACAGCCCTCAGACACTGTCTGTGTGTTTTGTTTTTTGTTTCAGGAAAGAAAATTAAGTGCTGGTTTGTACGTTCTATTGAAGCCCTCCAACTCAAAAACAAAAGAACATTATTCCCACAGCAAATCTGAGAGAGTAATCTTTTTTTTTTTCTTTTTTCCTATTTTTTTCCTTCCTATTTTTTTTCCTTTAATCCTTAATCTTTTTCCTTTCTTTCTCTTCTTTTTCAGACAAGTACTTAAAAATCCATTTAAGTGCCTATAGATGTTTGACACCACTTGACATTCTGTGGGGTTTCTGCCTGACCTTCAGAGAAGTAGAAACCCCCCTTATAATTACTTCCAGATGCTGGAAGAAAACCTGCGAGGTGACAGCAAAAAGCAAGTTGGATGTTAGGAGAAAGTTCTTTTCTGAAAGAGTGATCAGACACTGGAATGGGCTGCCAAGGGAGGGGGTTGGGTCACTGTCTATGGAGCTGTTCAAGAAACATTTGGATGCTGTGTTAAGAGATATGGTTTAGTGGTGAAATGTTGGGGGTGGTTGGGTGGTTAGGCTGGATGATCTTCACAGAATCACACAGAATCACAGAATTGTAGGGGTTGGAAGGGACCTCCAGAGATCATTGAGTCCAACCCCCCTGCCAAAGCAGGTTCCCTACACCAGGTAGCACAGGTAGGCATCCAGGCAGGTCTTGAACGTCTCCAGAGAAGGAGACTCCACCACCTCCCTGGGCAGCCTGTTCCAGTGCTCCGTCACCCTCACTGTAAAGAAGTTCTTGCGCATGTTTGTGCGGAACTTCCTATGCTCCAGTTTCTGGCCATTTCCCCTTGTCCTGTCTCCACTCACCACTGAAAAGAGTCCGGCCTCGCCATTCTGCCCCCCACACCTTAGATATTTATAGACCTGGATCAGGTCCCCTCTCAGTCTCCTTTTCTCAAGGCTGAACAGACCCAGTTCACTCAGCCTTTCTTCATAGAAGAGATGCTCCAGGCCCTTCACCATCTTCGTGGCCCTCCGCTGGACTCTTTCCAAGAGATCCCTGTCTTTTTTGTACTGGGGAGCCCAGAACTGGACGCAGTACTCCAGATGAGGTCTTACCAGGGCAGAGTAGAGGGGGAGGATCACCTCCTTTGACCTGCTGGCCACGCTCTTTTTAATGCACCCCAGTAAGCCATTGGCCTTTTTGGCCACAAGGGCACACTGCTGGCTCATGGCAACCTGTCGTCCACCAGGACACCCAGGTCCCTTTCCGCAGAGCTCCCCTCCAGCAGCTCATCCCCCAACCTGTACTGGTGCATGAAATTATTCCTCCCCAGATGCAAGACTCTACACTTGCTTTTGTTAAACCTCATCCGGTTTCTTTCTGCCCAGCTCTCCAGCCTATCCAGGTCTTGCTGAATGGCAACACAGCCTTCAGGCGTGCCAGCCAATCCTCCCAACTTCGTATCATCGGCAAACTTGCTGAGGGTGGCCATTATCCCCTCATCTAGGTCATTGATGAAGATGTTGAACAAGACCGGACCCAGCACAGACCCCTGAGGAACACCGCTAGTTATAGGCCTCCAACCGGACTCTGCACCACCACCAACGACCCTCTGTGCTCTGCCAGTCAGCCAGTTCTCAACCCACCTCACTGTCCACTCATCTATCCCACACTTCCTCAGCTTTGTTATAAGGACGTCGTGGGGGACAGTATCAAATGCCTTGCTGAAATCAAGGTAGACTACATCCACTGCTCTCCCCCTATCCACCCAGCCAGAGACAACATCATAGAAGGCTACCAGGTTGGTCAAGCACGACCTCCCCCTTGTGAACCCGTGCTGACTACTCCTGATAACCTCCTCTTCTTCCAGTTGTCTGGAGATGACATCCAGTACAAGCTGTTCCATCACCTTTCCAGGGACAGAGGTGAGGCTGACTGGCCTATAATTGCCTGGGTCTTCCTTCTTGCCTTTTTTGAAGACCAGGGTGACGTTGGCTATCTTCCAGTCTTCAGGCACCTTCCCCGTCTTCCAAGACTTCTCAAAGATGACAGAAAGCGGTTCAGCAATCACCTCTGCCAGCTCCTTCAGCACCCGTGGATGAATCCCATCGGGTCCCATGGATTTCTGAACATTGATGTTGCCTAGGCGCTCCCGGACCACCTCTTCCCTGACAGAAGAGGGGTCTTCCATTCCCCAGATCCTCTCACTAATCTCCAGGGTCTCAGATTCCCGAGGGGGAGCTTTTCCACTGAAGACAGAAGCAAAGAAGGCATTCAGTATCTCCGCCTTCTCAGCATCCCCCATTACCAGAACACCCCCGTCACTTAGCAGGGGAGCCACATTCTCCCTAGTCTTCCTTTTACTGTTAATGTACTTGAAAAAACCTTTTTTATTATCCTTTATCCCCTTTGCCAGATTTAATTCCAGGCGGGCTTTAGCCTTCCTTGTCGCATCCCTGCAGACCCTGACAACATTCCTGTATTCTTCCCAAGTAGTCAGACCCTTTTTCCACATTTCATGGGCCTTCTTCTTTCCTTTGAGTTTGTGCACGAGCTCCTTGCTCATCCACACAGGTCTCCTGCCCCCCTTTCCCGATTTCTTCCTTACAGGGACTCACCGATCCTGAGCTTGGAAGAAGAGCTGCTTAAATGCTGACCAGCTCTCACAGGCCCCCTTGCCTTCCAACACCCTAGCCCTTGGAGGTCTCTTCCAATTTTGGTGATTCTGTGATCATTTATGATCTTTGTTGTGGGGTAGAACAGCATCTGAGATCAAACCCAATCAGAAATCACATGAGAGGTTCAACATTTTCTGTGGGGGAAAAAAAAAAACAACAACAACAGGAAGAAAAATACAACCCACAAACACTGAAGTCTTTTTATTGTGTGGTATTCTTTGAGATCAGTGCTTGCATTTGAAAAATGATGATTCAAATGGACCAAGCAGATGAAATACTAAAACATTGTTAATTCTATCATAGAATCATAAAATCACAGAATGGCTGAGGTTGGAGGGGACCTTAAAGCCCATCTTTTTCCAACCCCTGCTGTGGGCTGGCTGCCCTACATTGCTCAGGCTGCCCATGGCCCAGCCATGGCCTTGGGCTCCTTCAGGGATGGGTAACCAGAGCTGTGAGCAGTGCCAGGGCATCACTGCCCTCTGAAATAAGTCTTTCCCCCTGGCATCTCATCTATATCACCCCTCTTTTAGTTTCAAGATGTTCCAGCTGAATAGATTAAAAATACAGAATAGGGGTCTTTCTCATTAAATAAAGAAACAAATCTCTAAACTTCAGCATAAGCAATTGCTTCAGAATTTATTTTCCTTTTATATTATCTTCTGAAACCTTAGGAGAGTTTGAAACTTCAAGAAGCAGAAGAGCTTCAAATCCCAATGAGCACTCATACAGCCTTTCAAAAAAAAAAATATATATATATATATATGTATATCAGACATAATCACATTCATCTTTGACTTTGAAACTTCAACTTTTCCTTATTTCTCAGTAATGCAAACTAAGCACAGTATCAGTTATCTACTTGTCTGTGTTTGCACGTGCTAAACGAATGCCACTGGTCATAAAATGGACTTTGCTTCCCAAATCCCAAGTATAGTGTATCTGACCTCTGCCTATACAGCTGTTGTGAGGAAATGTCAATAAATCCATCATGCTCATTGGGGATAACCTCAGATTTGGTTCACATCAAGCTCAGGAACTTTTCTTCTTTGCATAAACCACTCTCTGAGAGAATGGAGCGAGGGAAGATGTCCCCAGCATGAGGCAGGACACAGCAAGGGGCACTGGGGGAGATCACTTTCAGTCCAGGCAGACTGATGAAACAGCCATGCTGGGATGCCTCTCAAAACAGCCAGAAACAGCTATTTCTTCTAAAGGAAGGCCTCTGAAAGGGCTGCATACCCACTAGGGACCTCTGAGATGGATGCCAAAGAAATACCAGTGCAAATCAGCTGTCATGCTCCAGGTCTGGGTTAGATATTGCTGAGAGGAAGGCTAAATCTCCCTCCACGCATGAAGGCCAAGTGCTTCTGGGATCATAATTAAAAATAATAATGATCAATAATTTAAAAAGTAAGAAATTGTAATGTATGGTGTTTGGGCCTATTCTTTGTAAAAGTTTTTAAGACTCAGATTTGCTCTTGGGTACCATAGCTTTGCTTATATTGTAGATGTGTGGAAACACACTCAAAATACCAAAGTCTGAAGGGTGAAACCCAAACACTCAGCTTTGCCCCCACTGACTTTTCATTCTGAGCTTTCTACCAAAGGACCAAAGCTCTGTCCTCAGCTCAGATTTACTCAGTTCCAGCACTACTGTTCTTTCGTAAGTCACGTGGCAGTCCTGGAGATGTCAGTTATCACTTGCAAAATAGTGGGGAAGAAAAAAAAATTAAATGAAGAAAAGAAAAAAAAGAAAAGAAAAAAAAAAGGAAGAAAAAGTAAAGAAAAGAAAGGAAGAGAAGAGAGGAGAGAATGGGAGGGAAGGGAAGGGAAGGGAAGGGAAGGGAAGGGAAGGGAAGGGAAGGGAAGGGAAGGGAAGGGAAGGGAAGGGAAGGGAAGGGAAGGGAAGGGAAGGGAAGGGAAGGGAAGGGAAGGGAAGGGAAGGGAAGGGAAGGGAAGGGAAGGGAAGGGTCCCATACCTGTTCATTGCCGGGGATTTGGACCAGACTGCCTTTGATGATCTCTTCCAACACAAATGATTCTGTGATTTGTTGATATTAAAATATAACATAAAATGATAATAATAAAAGGATCCGTAGGCACAGTGCACAAACACGACACCTCGTTCCTATGGAGCAAACTCATATCCTATTCCTGACACGGTGCTTTTGAGATCTACCAACAAGAGCTTCCCACACCAACATTCCCGTTGCTTTCTGCTCGTTCAATCGCCATTCGTCTGCAGAGCACTAGATGGAGCTCAGGACCTGCTGATGGAATCGGGTCCGTCTGTCTTTCTGACCGCAGAGGGCACCCGAGTTCTTCACAGCTCTGAACATCTGGTTCCAGCACGGGACCATGGAGTTCAGGGGAATTCAGCCCAGTGAAGCAATTGCCGGGGATTTAGAGTGGTTGGATGGGCAGCAAGTTGTGACTCATTTTCTCTGGACAACGATGACCTAGTGAAGACTTTTTAAAATTAAGTTTTGAACTGAGAAATTGAGGTGTTTTCAAAGTAGGCAGAGAAGGGAATAGCCAACAAAGGGCACAGTAATGTGTTTGTGAAAGTAATCTATTTGTGATAAGCTGGCCTCGAGGTGCTGCCTGAAGTCTAAGAATGGGAAAGTTGTGTTAGTGCATGACGACTCTTTCAAAGAAGAAATTGTTCCTAATATCCAACCTGACCCTCAGCTGAAACACTGCTCTATTCCATTTCTAACTTTCTTGCCTTGTAGTTGAGGGAATTGGTTGGAAGATGGAGCTCTTTCAACAGAAGGACCACAGTGTGGTCAAAACTTCCAGCTACTCTCCTAATAGCAACCTGCATAATGCTTGTAATATACACAATTGCAATGCTAGGGGAAGGTTTAAAGTTTATTCCCATCTCCAAAACAAATTAGATAGAGGTACAATCTTCTTATTAAATGACAAAACACCACTTAACTGCAGATGACTTTGGATAATCAAATACTCAACGTGAATAGTTGTGCAGTAGATGAACTATATTAAATGTATATCACTGCATTTACATACAAGTATATACACGATGTACATATGTTCCTTCCATTGAAGATAAATGTTTCTATGTTTGCTGCTTATTCATTCTGGAAACTGCAGTCATTAATTAGAGGGTATGTTTGTGGGAGAGAACTAATTGACTTTGCTGCTCTATAATAATAATAAAGCTAGGCAAATATGACAGTTGTTGAGGGAGAGGGAAGACCTTTCTTTCTTTCTTCCATTTGCCCTTTGTTGCACTGTAATTTCAATGGCCTTTTTAGAGTAATATGTGGGAATCCTCCAATTGTAGTAGTCACAAAATACTTTCCACTTAATTCTTTTGCAATGGGTATCTGCCTTAATGAGATCCAATGAGTCTTTCTTTGAAAAGGGCATAGCTGTGAGTAGCTTTGACTCACATGTCCATTATCTGCTTTGTGTCAGATGGTAGCATTAGAAATCTGATATTGTTCCCAGCAAGTCAACAGCAAGATTACTTCCAGCATTAATGAACCAAAGTCTGGAAACAGAGGTGATAGTTTTCAGCAGAATGGCAGACACAACTGGAACAAGCAAATGCTTTGAGCACAATCTCTTAAAGTCTGGAACAGCAGTAGTGACAACCCCAGCCCTCAAAAGAGCTCAGGGGTAACTGATCCCTGTTTAACTTAGTTGTCCTCATCAGCCTCAGCAAAAGTAAAAGCAGATTCTGGTAAGAAAGAAAAATCATGATTCTCTGTGTAAGTCTGTAAGTAGTTCTTAGTGTGTTCTTTCTTTTTTCCTACTTGGAAAAGATTATGTCATTAACGTTTTTCTATCAGCCCAACTTTCAGGTCAGTAGTGCTGGTTCTATCAACCAGAGTATTTACCTTTCTATTATGTAAAGTCCTTTGAACAAGGGAACAATAAGTCACAGAAGAAAAGCTGTGTAGCAAACCATAGAGTAAGGAAGATTCAGAAAACTCCATTTTTGTATACTCCTATGGCTTGTGGAGAATAGGAAAGGTGTTTCTGGGGGGGTGAAGAAACAGCTTGCAGCTCCTGCTCTCCTAGGGCAAAGATAGGGGCGTTTTGGGGTGTAAGAAAACACTGTTTATCTTAAGGATAGAATCATAGAATCATAGAATCACCAAGGTTGGAAAAGACCTAAAAGCTCATCCAGTCCAACCGTTCACCCATTACCAATAGCTCCCACTAAACCATGTCCCTCAACACAACATCCAGCCTCTCCTTGAACACCCCCAGGGTCGATGACTCCACCACCTCCCTTAGCAGTCTTCTCCCTTGGCCTTTTCCTCTTTTCCTCTCCCTTTTCCTCTCCCTTGGCAGATGCTTCACCCATGGCTTTTATGTAATAAGGCTGTCTCCTGTATGATCTTCCTTGAACAATGGGGGATTTTCTTTCCCTCGGGAGCAGTTCCATCCTTGAACTGACTGAACACAAAACAGCAAAATCCAACTCTGCCCAGCAAGCCCTACTGTGAGTTCCTGCTATCAAGATAATTACAAGAACAGTTTAATAAGCTTACATACTGTATGTCTGAGCCCAAAACACAAAGATGCTAGGGACTGTGGGGAGAAGAGTCCATCAAAGGAAGCTGCGCATCAGGGAACACGCTAGAGCTCTAATGGGTGCATTACTGCCTTAATGCTGTGTGACTGCTTCTCTTCTTTAAGCCTTTGGTCTGTCTGTTCTGAATATCATTAATGCACCTGCTTGCTGCTGAAGTAGGAACACGCTTTCCTGTAGGAGTGTTTTCTTGTATTAGAAATCACTTATGCTCTAATCTAGAATGACCACTGCTGGCAGAGAAGTAGAATTAAGGCTGTAATTAGAAGAGTCCCACGCTGTGGCAAGCACTGATTTTGCTTGCAAGAAAGTCTCTAAGAGACCAGTTAAGTTTTCATTTAGCCTACAGGTGATTAAGGGAAGATTGGCAGGATAAGATAGGGAGAAAAAGATCAGGCTGATGACCTAAACCCATGAACTAACACAGCTGATTAAAACAAGGCCTTGGAGGGCTGACATTTTTTTTCTTTGTTACTGTATTTTTTTAGGACTTGCTACGGAATGTTTAGGAATACACCTGTGCACACTGCTGGCTCATGCTCAGCCAAATGCTGACCAACATCCCCAGGTCCATTTCTTCCACACAGTCTTCCAACCACTCTGTCCCAATCCCATAGCATTGTCTGGGTTTGTCGTGGACGAAGGACCTGGCCCTTGTTGAACTTCATCCCATTCGCTTCAGCTCAGTGATCAGCCTGTCCAGATTGCTCTGATTCCTTCAAACCTGGAGAGTCACCATCAAAGAAAGACAGAAAGATGCATCAGATTTGTCATTAAAATAATGCATACACCTCCCACACAGGAAAACTGGGCAGGTGTGGGGGAATGCCTTTTTTATTTTTGGAATGTTTTGATCTGTTTAAATGTTAGTTTTGAGTAACAGTAGACATAGGGAAAAAATAGATATTTTCCATCCAAAGATCAGTAAGGAAAAATGTCATCCATTACCTACTCTCATACGAATGGAATGAAGGAACAATATTGAAAGACATCTTTCAGCTTTTTGTTATAAAAACAATGACAGTTCTGTAGCAGGTATAATGCCTGGACACAAGTAGTCAAGGTCTTTAGGAAAAAGTAATGCTATTTATTATTACATCTGAGATGAAGATAGATGAGAGCTTGTCCTTTTTTTTTTTTCTTGTTTTTTTCTAGCAGTATCAGCTGAATATAGTGAATATTGGAAGGAATCTTGTCTAATACTTGTGTCCTTTCTCCATTTATTGGAAACAGTCTGCTGTGTGAAATGAACTTTTTGCCTGACCATAGCACTGTCATTTCATATTCTTACAATTCTCCTTGCATTTTTTCATCTGCACAACCAAATTCTGCATATGGATGAATTTAGGCATCCTTGAGTGTGAACACATTTAAGGCAACCTGTTAGCCCAGTGTGCTGAACACTTTGGCATGTCTCTATTTTGAAATATAACTGTCAAGATCCTTCTCATTGCTGTGTCGAATCCAAGCACAAGTGTCTGGAGAGGACTGATGCAGAAATGTTGTTCTCTTCAATGTCTGTTAGTTTATATGCATCCACACAAATCTGGTACAGAATTCTCTGCTGTGTTCCACACTAAAGAGAGTTATATCTACAGATAATAGCTATGTCCTTTTGTTTCATTCTCATTCAGGTAATTCCTACTACTTTGCCTTTAAAGCATTGCACCTGATGACCCAGATTGCCTGTCTTTCTTTTAGCCTTGTTTTCTGCATCACTTGCCTAAAATATCCATTTATGCTAAGGGCATCCATTTATGCTAAAGGCATCCTCTCTTCACCACATGTTCAGGCTTTTCTGAGGGCTGCAGAGATTTTCCAGGATTAGCCATATTTTTATCCCCAGATCAAATCTAGAAGCCCTAGAATAATTCCTTCTAACTATCGAGAGGCTGTAAAAAACGAGGAACGATCATCAGGGATGCTACTGGCACAAGAAGACTACACTCATTCAGGACTTCACTTATACTCATTATTGGAAGAAAAGTATCACAGAATCATAGAATCACAGAATGGTTTGTGTTGGAAGGGTCTGTAAAACCCAATCAGTTCCACCCCCATGCTGTGGGCTGCTTGCCACCCTCCAGCTCAGGCTGCCCAGGACCCCATCCATGGCCAACCATTGACCACCTCCAAGGATGGGATAGCCACAACTTCTTTGGGCAGCAATGCCAGAGCTCACCAGCCTCCCCAGTAAAGAATTTTTTCCTCACACCTAACCTAAATTTCCTTTTTTTTTTAGTTTGAAACTGCTCCCCCTTGTACTATCACTGTTGATAGGACTAGAGGGAATGGTTGTGCCAGGGGAGATTCAGGCTGGATGTTAGGAAATACTACTTCTATTAAAGACAGATCAGGCACTGGAATGGGCTGCCCAGGGAGGTGGTGGAGTCACTGACCCTGGAAATGTTCAAGGAACATTTGGATTTTGTGTTGAGAGACGTGGTTTAGTGAGTGCTATTGCTGATAGGTGGATGGTTGGACTGGATGATCTTGTAGGTCTTTTCCAACCTTGGTGTTTCTGTGATCCTGTGATTCTGTGATCAGAGTGCATAAGAAGTTGTTGTCCCTCCTGTATATCAGATTCCTTTAAGTAGTGGGAGGCTGCAATGTGGTCTTCCCACATGCTTCTCTTCTCCAAGCTGAACAAGCCCAACTCCCTTAGCTGATCTCCATGGGAGAAGTGCTGCAGCCCTCTGAGCATCTTCATGGCCCTCCTCTGGATGGGCTCCAACAACCTATGTCTTTCTTGTGCTGATGTGGTATGTGTGGATAGATCTCAGTTGGGTCATTGGCTGAGTCTATCCTAAAAGAGAAATGCCCAGATGAAACCCACCAGCATGACAAGACCTAATGGCCTATTAATCTGTTAACAGCAGCAAGGTAAGAAAGGGATTCTGAACCCCTGGGTGCAGGGATGGGTTAGCACAGTCAGCCCATAGCACAGGCTGTTTGGTTGCTGTCAGGGACACACAGGGAAGGAGAAACCACAATCAGCTTATGAGTGCTTTTACAGGCACATGACCTCTGAGACAATATCCTTTGGAAGAGTCACTGAAGACAGACATAAAAGCTTATCAGGACTGGCTGAGATTCTTTTGCAGTATTTCAAAGCAGAACATTTTTTTGCACTAATCCCCAGAGTGCTTTAGAATATAAATGCTGATCTTAAAAAACTATTAGGCCTGAAAGTCTGTGCCTGTCTCCTTGTGAGATGGATGGGAGACATCATGATTTACACCCTACCACTGCAACGTGGGCATTTTCTTTCATTCAGTAGATTGCCTTGAAACAAGCAGATATAGCAGATGTCCATTGTGGATGTGTATTCCATTACACGATGAAGTTCAGCCCCCTACATCCATCTTTTGTTATGTAGATCCCAGCTTGTGCCTGCTGTGCACTGCCATTAATCTTTCTCCAACCCTACTATTCTTCTTGCCACCTACTGGCCATCCACTCACAGCTACTAATGGGAATTTCAGCTGCAGGGGGAAAGAGAAAGTGATTTATCAGTCTGTTAGGCTTCTCTTAGTGAAGCTCCCTCAGCTAGGGGATCTGCTCTGTTTAGTGAATTGTCTCTAGGCTTTTGGTCACACTGGTTTAAGGCACTCAACATATTAGGGAGAAGAGGATCATGCTGAGCTGAGGCATGTAATTATGGCTATCAACATAGAAAACCACTATTAAAGGAAGAAGAGGAGGAGGACCCATCAGCTACGTATTGTCATTATCGTGATTTCTTTAATTTAGTCAGTGAAATAGTCTTTGCTGTCCAGGGGATCTTAATAATGTATTAATATTTGCTCTTCTTTTTTTTCCTCTCCCATTAACTTGCTTCATTTCCAGCTCTTTAAAATATTTATTTCCCTTTTACAAGTTGCGTTTGCATCTCTGACCCAGAATCTTCCACTTGCAACTGTTCTTTCTGATCTCCAAAGCCTCTAATCTGCCCTAGCTAGCCAAAGGTTGAACTATTTTCCTTTCTTTCAGATTTGGATATGGTTTATAGCTTCTTAGCACAATGAAGACATAGTCATGAATTAATTGTCATATTTCCATCTTCTTGAAGAATAGCATAAAGATACGAATTGATATCTACAGGCACACTTCTACTGCAGTCAAGCTTTTAGAAGTTTGTTTCTTTTGGAGTTATGGGGATATTTTTCCTCTGGAGTATCTATTAGTATGAATACTGTTTATGAAGGAATCCTTATATAACTCAAGAAGATCCATAAGGACAAAAAGGGCTCTGACCTTGACCAGGAGGAAGTGGAACCAGTCTGTGCCGTCAACTTTGGTATCCCAGTTATTTTTTTTTTTTGGATGAAAATGACAGCAACTGCAAGACTTAACTGTTGATAATGAAAGTTATTTCCGATGAAATGTTCTGACCTGTGTCATAGGGCACAGACAAGAAAGAGTGAGCAATGTGTTGTTTTCAGCAAATGATGTTCTGCCAATCTGTAGAAAAAAAGCAAACAAGCCTGTAGCAAGCTTTCCAGAAACTGAGACCAATTAGTAAGAGATATAAAACTGCCATTAAGTTATTGGGAATGATAGGCACATATCCCTGCCCATTGGCTGTTAAATAACTTTTCTTACATTATAATTTGGTCTCTAAACTGGGGCCTCGCTTGATCTTCCAGTCCTGGTGACTCTGCCTCTGAAACCATGAATTTCATTTTGTTTGTTGTTATTTTTGTTATTTTTATTTATTTTCTTTACCTGAATTCTATTCCTCACTTTTGTTTCCTTTCCTGAGATGGGTACCTGCTTAGGAGAAGATTCACAAGTCTCTTTTTTGCTCTCTTCTGATTAGACATCCCTTCCTATTCACTTTAATTAGTGACTTTGAGCTAGCCTGCAATATGCTTAGCTTCTCGTGTCACCTTTAGAAATAGTTTAAGGTTTTCACAGATGTGTGGATTGGAGGTCAAAAATAATACTTGTATGTACTTGTAACAGGAGGGGCAGTTCCAGTGGAACTGGAATACAAACAGTAGACAGAAAATTAATCTGCAATAGAATTGACAATGCCAAGCGTTAATTATTCCATGATAATTCCCCAGCAGACTGCAAATTAAACTTTTATAAGTAGATATAACTGTTGGGTTTATATGGCAAGGTTTTGGGCATTGAGAGTAGCTGGTGAGTGATCTCCCTGTCCTTATTTCAACCCATGTTTTCTTCCTTTTTTCTCCCTTTGTTCTATTTAGGAGTAGTGAGAGAACAGCACAGTTGTGCTTAGCAGCCCATTAGTGGAAAAACAGAACGATTTATATAGGACTTAGGTGCCTAAGTGCTATGGGAGTCAGTGGAGCTAAATGCTAAGTGTGAATGGAAGTACGGGAGATATCTAATGATGACATCACTACTTGTCTACATGCACAGTTCAGCATATAAATGCTGTTGAAAACCTGGTAACCAGTTTTGAAAAAACATCGTTAATGAATAGAAAAGATGGAAAACTAAGAGGTCATAATGGCAATAGTCTTAGAGCTGTGATGTTCCATGGAGAGAAGCAAGAATATGTCTATAAACAGACCGTTTATTTTTGTGCAGTAATAAAATTTTATTAGACTAGGTAGTATAAAAAGGAAAAAAGAAGCTTTTCAGGACTCCAGTATACTTTTTTCTAGTGGAAAATATTACTTCCATCAAATTATTCTTGCATTAAAGTCATTGCTTCTGCTGTTTGATGTTAATAGCAAGAAAGTTTTAATTATTCTATTCTATTCTATTCTATTCTATTCTATTCTATTCTATTCTATTCTATTCTATTCTATTCTATTCTATT
Source organism: Lagopus muta (assembly GCF_023343835.1). NCBI lineage: Eukaryota > Metazoa > Chordata > Aves > Galliformes > Phasianidae > Lagopus > Lagopus muta. Next base: position 1,682,612 of record NC_064439.1, read on the forward strand.
CTATTCTATTCTATTCTATTCTATTCTATTCCATTCCATTCCATTCCATTCCATTCCATTCCATTCCACCCCATTCCATTCCATTCCATTCCACCCCATTCCATTCCATTCTAGTATTGAATGTCAAACTATGTAATGCCATGGAAGACTGGAAGAGAACATCTTCAGTATGATTACAGGTGTGGGAGGATTTTACTCACCTACTTAGAACGTGGAGACAAGGGTCCAATTTTTCCCCACGCTGATAGGGTTTCAAGCCTGAAGGCTGCTTGACATTCAAAGAATCATAGAATGGCCTGGGTTGAAAAGGACCACAATGATCAGTTTGTTCCAACTCCCTGCTATGTGCAGAGTCTTAAACCAGCAGTCCAGGCTGCCCAGAGCCACATCCAGCCTGGCCTTGAATGCCTGCAGGGATGGGGCATCCACAACCTCCTTGGGCAACCTGTTCCATGCAAGATCACATGATCACATTTCACACCTTGATCACATTCATGTGATCAAGAATCTCATGTTGGACATCTTCTGTCCCACTGAATCAAAGTAGGAGGGAGTGTAGGAGTTCTGCAGCAAGGAACATTAGTATGAAATTTGCTACTGGTTTCCAAGTATCACTAATTTCATTATGTTTAGAAATATTCATTGCATTTCTTCTTTCTGGTGATGACATTACAGTGGGATTTACATCAAGCATAGCAAAGCTGTCAGCAAACTGAACCTGAAAGGTAAACTAAGATGAAGTAAAACCATAATCGTATGAAAGAATACGCAGTATTGATCAATTAACATGCAGCCATAAGCATCTGTCAGACAATTACATTCTTCCCTGCTCTTGACTTACATCTAGTCAGCCATCCCTAATTAGTTCTTCATGGCAAACACCAGTAGCCTTCTGCATACATACAGGTTTTTTTGCCTCTGTTGTGGGGAGCATAGGAAAAATCTGAACATCTCTGCAAGGAGCCATTTCGGCCACCGATGATGCAAATTAAAGACAACAGGATTGATTGTGCTCCTAGACATAGCTGTAAAGATCAAGGGCCTTTCAAATTCTTGCACTTCCTGACTTGAATAAATGTAGAGTTCCATTTCTGGTCGTATTAACAGGGGGAATATTTCACATCCATCTTATGAAAGAAGAGCTTTGGGTGAGATGTATTAACTTTTTATCTGGCCATCTGAGATAGGTGTCCTGCTTTTCTCGGCTTCAAGGGACAGCAAACTTCAAACTAAGAACAATTGCTCTGAGCTGAAATCAAGTTGGCCAGTCAATGAAATGCTTTAGAAGTGAGCAGTTGATATCTGAGGGGCAGAGGAATGTTGCTCTAGGGATGCTCAGAGAAAGAGGAGACAGAGACAGCTCAATGACTGGCATTTCCATAAAAGCACTGCTGTGCACTTCTGTGAAAGGTAAGAAAGGCCAGTTCCACAGAGGGTTCAACCCTGACAGATATTAAGTGGAGTGTTAATTGCTCACAGTAACGCAGGCAATACCTGTCATTAATTTTAGGGATGTGATCTGTGAAGACTACTGATACCTTTTAACCCATTTGCAAAGTTAAGACCCAAGGGAATTGTCCCTGAATTGCTCCAGAATTGTCCCTGAGTGGCACCTGTTTCTTCTTTTAAATGTGCCATACTAAAGCCATTTTAACAGTTACCATTTAACCTTAATCTACTTCTAAGTCCCAAAATGCTTCATGGTCCCAAATTGATCCACTGTGTTGCTGAGCAGCTCAGTGAAAGAAAACACTATTGAAAGAAAAAGGGAGGAGGTACAGGACAGGTCCTGTTGTAAATCTGATAACTTCCTAAAGGAAATTCATATCAGCTATTTCTTAGGTCATAAGAAATGTGAAATAGTGTCTCTGTTTCATGAACTCAGATGCCCAGAGTTCAAGAGGAAATCTTTGTTGTAGTTCTTCAGGGTTACCTACTGGTTTTCACTTGCCATCTCCTGCTCATCTTGCATCCTTTCTTGAAAGGTCTAACATTGCCTATATGACACAGGGAGTCTCAATAATCTGCAATTAAAAATACAATTGGAATGTCACCATGTTGCAATAACTACTTCTTTTTTTTTTTTTTTTTAATTTTCTCCTCTATTTCCAAGGTACCGCTGTCTGAAAGATCTTTCTTTGAAATTTCCCTTTTTGAAATTTCTTTGAAATTTTCCTGAAATAGACAGAGGAAAAAAGGCTGGATTGGAAGGGATGAATGACAACTGAGAGAGGATTCAGTCCTTCTGTTGCCTGCAGAGACAGCTAGATGAGCAATTAAGGGTTGGATTTCTCACCTTCCATCTGATAAGTATGCATAAACTTCAATGGGTCTTCAGTCTGATCTGGTGTGTAAACTCTTATCACTGGATAAGGTGTTTTAATAGCAGCTGAGGAGTTTGAATACTTCAGCTGTTGAAAGCATTGCCTTGATTTACCTTCAAAGGCTTCACCTCTAGAAAGCAGTGGCAAGAGACCTTATTGAACTCATGCACTTCTCTGGTAACATTGAACATCCAACCATCACAGGAGGTGATCTCTCACTTTTGAAAGACTTTGTAAAAGGCTCTTTACTTGGCCTTACATAATACCAGATTTCTTTCCATTCTTTTCCCAGGTGGGAGCATGACAAAATTGTCTTTTTTTTTGAGCAGCTATGGAAACCTTACAGCTGCAATGCTCTCTTGGCATTAACTAGTCTCTCTCTCTTGGATTTCCAACCCAAACCATTCTATAATTCTACAGCTCTCCTATTCCACAATTCCACTGTGCAAAGTTTATAATAAAGATAAGGATATCCCATCAAGCCAAAATTAACAGGTTATTAGGAGTGAAAATGAGGGAGGAAAACAGTCTTTCCAAATTCTTCCCTCTTTATCAAGGTGAAGGATTTAGGCTCACCCTACTTTCCCTTTGATTTTTTTGTGGTAGCTTTGCATTGACTTATGTCAAAAATAGTTGTGTTTTTCTTGTACAGAAGCAGCTTTTTTTTTCAGACTGGCAGCCCAGTGCTGTAGTTTTTTAAATTATTATTTCAATTGGCTCAAGTCTTGCACTGTGTTGCAGTGCAAATATCCCTTCCACGTTTTTCTCCAGTACTAAGGACAAGAGTGAACTGCTTTGTGGCTTTGCTACTCTCTGAAATTTTCTGCATTAATACTGTCAAGGTGGCTTACTACAAGTTAATATTTCAGCCTCAAAATAACTTTGAGCGCAATCCTGAAACTTGTGCTTTCTCTTCTTGGAGGCTGTTGGAGACTTGTAGAAGTTGGTAAATTCCAAGAGACTTTTGTGTGAATGTGTTACTGGTTTTCATTGCAGCTTCAGTACAGGACTTCAAATTTTCACTGTAACCAATGGACTTCAGTTCTTAGGTACAGCTAATACATATACTAGCATTACTACTGGATTTCTTTATTGTCCTCTGCTCTGGAATTTGACAAATATTTGTATTATCACAGAATTTTGGGGGTTGGAAGTGACTTCTGGAGGTCAGCCAGTCCAACCCCTGACTAAAGCACGTTCTTACAGCAGGTTGCGTTCGAAAGCATCCAAGTGGGTTTCAGCATCTCCAGAGAAGGGGACTCTAGTACCTCTCTGGGCAGCTTGTTCCAGGGCTCTGCCAACCTTTCAGTAAAGAAGGTCTTTCTCATGTTCATATGGAACTTCCTGTGTTCCAGTTTATGCCCCTTGCCACCAAACAAGAGCCAGAGTCTGGTCCCAACCACTTGGCTCATACCCTTCAAATATTTGTAGGTATTGATGAGATCCCCCGTCAACTTTCTCTTCTCCATACAGAACATCCCCGGGCTTTCAGCCTTTCCTCATAAGGGAGATGTTCCAGGCTGTGTCATCTTTGTGGCCCCTGCTGGACTCTCTCTAGAAATCCCCTGTCTTTAACTGGGGAGCCCAGAACTGGACCCAACACTCCAGATGTGTTCTCCCCAGGGCAGAACAGGGGAATCACCTTGCACACCCTTCTGGCCACACTGTGCAATACACCCCAGGATCCCATTGGCCTTCCTGGGCATGAAGGCACACTACTGACTCATGGTCACCCTGCTGGCCACCATCCCACCAAAGTTTATCTCTTTTTGACACTACAAGTTAAAATACTGGCCCTTACATTTGTGAGGTTGATATTGGTATGAATTGAATAAACTTGACAGTACAGAATGTTCAGATATCTGAGTGTCTCTTTTGTTCCTGCAGGATCTAGTCTGCTGCTATTAGTATCCCATTCCTTGCTGCTTTCACTAGAGCAACCAGCCTGAGAGTTACTTCACCCCCACTGCTGTCAAATGCTTTTTCTTTTGAACCAACAAGTTAACATAGTTGAATTGAACACATACAGTACATTTGTACTACTCTCATCCTCTCTTAGGCTTGAGATGTGTTTTATTCTGTTTTCTCTTTCATGTTTATATTGTCACTGACGTTGGCATTTATTCTGGATGATTTAAAGTTGGCTTGATCTTGGGAGACTGATTTCTCTTCTTATTGAGGGTAACATTAGGAAAATATTTTTATAGTTTAAATGGGACATACTGGAATATCCATACAATCTTCCTGTAATATATCAACATTGTCTCAGTTTCTTATCTAATTCTGATTTTTACATGACTCCATTATGAAGAGATCTGTGATTTTCGCAGTCTTTTTTTAAAGAACTCAACAGCTCTTTTAAGAGACAGGGATACATCATCCTGCCTTTAAAGTTAGATGAACGAAGGAGATAAAGCCCAGATTTATTAATGTCTTTAACTGAAATGTTCAATCTGTTGTGTTTCACTGACTCCACAATTCATACATTTAGGGACAACTGACCAAATAGGAAGCACATTCTTAAAGGTAAACAGTTTTGTTTTAAAGATGTAATAGTGAAATATTCACATGGGATTATTGGAATTGAGGCTCTAAATCATGCTTCAAAAAATAAAATAAAAAACAAAAACACACGAGTGTATGAAGGAACATCTTCATGTTTCTTGAACGCCTCCAGGGATGGTGACTCCATCACCTCACTGGGCAGCCCATTCCAGCACCTGACCACTCTTTCACAGAAGTTTTTCCTAACATGCAACCTGAATCTCCCCTGCTGCAATTTGAGGCCATTCCCTCTGGTCCTACTGCTAGTTACACTGTAGAAGAGGCTGACCCCCACATCACCTGAGCCTCCTTTCAGGGAGTTGTAGGGCACAATAAGGTCTCCCCTTGAGTGTCTTCTTCTTCAGACAGAACAATCCCAGCTCCCTCAGCCTCTACTCATAAGAGTTGTGCTCCAGACCCCTCACCACTTCTTTGCTCTTCTTGGACATGCTTTGAGTCTAGACAACTAGTTTAGCCATTATTTTTCTATTGTAAATCCTGCACAAAAGAGTAGGGGGAAAAAAAAAAAAGGATGGGGAGAAAAAAAATACTGTACACTGAGCACTGACATCCACAGTAACAAAACAGGTCATGTTGAGAGTGGTGTAGCTTGTTATAATCTCACCAAAAGTTACTCAAAATGATCATAGCGCCTGATAAGTAAGATTTGGATGCTTTCTCTTGAATAAGCACAGTTTTTACTTAAAAAGTAAAACAGAAAAATGTAATGGCAACTCATTTGAAATGTTCTCCTAATCTGTGTAATCTTCAGTTTTCTTAGAAAAAAAAAAAAATAATAAAGTCTTGAAAGAAAGCCTGCATTACGTCTTCTATTTTGGGATGCAGACATGCTTTCTGTGTCATGTCACACCCATGTGCAACTCTGGCTGCTCAGTACCCTGGGATCAAGAGCAACCAGCTGCATCTCATTCTCGGTGAAACAGTAGTTATTAACTATTTAAAACTGCTCGTTGTTGATCTGACCATGCTCAGTGTGTGTTCTGCCTACAGCCCTGGTTCAAGTGCTGTCTTTAGGCTGCAGACTGCTGTAGGGAATGTTGTGTGTTTGTAGTACTTTGCACAGTGCAGTATGAGCTTCAGTACCTCCTGCAAATCATCATCGCTGTGGGGTTAGTGCTGCAAGTTTGATTGGATCTTTTATTCCTGATAAGAAGTTTTGCTTATTACATTATTTTTTTTTTCACTCTGCTACAGAAAGTACTTAAATCCAACCTTATAATTTTGAGAAAATTGAGACTACGCAGCTGTGGCAGCTGACAGTCTCTGACAAATACTTTTCCTTTGGGTTCTGTTGATGATGTTGTTACAGAACACGCTGAGCCTGGATTCATCCTGTTTTATTTTCTATTCTTGACGTGTCACTAGGAGCTGTCATTTTCAATGATGGATGAAATGGTCACATTCAAGCAGTACTTTCTATAGAAAGTTATCCTGTCTGGAGAAGCATGTTTAATTGCAGGTTGGAACTATTAGGCTTTTTTCATTAAGCAATCCATTAGTTTAATAAATATGCCTCTTAGGCAACATCTGTAACTGCTCAAGTAGTAGCACTAAATAAAGATTTGTGAAGTTGCAATGTTCTTTGTCTACCCTGAAACTTTTAAAATGCTCTTGTGTTTTAGGACTTCCAATGTGGATTCTTGTAACTGATGATATTTTGAGATCAATTGACAGGGCTCGTTGGAACAGGATTTCCTTGATGTTTTTTTCTTCTTGTTCGCTTTGTTTAAATCAAACATCATAGTTTCTGTCTAGCAAAATAAACAAACATGGCCTGAGCACAGGCTGTATTGATGACACACTGTTGAATTGTTATGGCTACTGAGATGGCTTTGGCCACATATTCCAAGCAATTTCCAGATTTGTTCAGATTAAGTAGCCAGGCTATCTTTATTTTTATTTTTATTTTTATTTTTATTTTTTTTTTAGAGCAGTTTGGATGAGGCCATATGTGCTGAAGAGGGAAAGGATTTAGCTGAATAGCTGTGAGCTGTGCTGTGCCAACATTCTTAAAGAGTATAATTCCTGCCCCATTTTAGATAGGGTACTCTCGCAACTGCTAAGTCTAAAATACAGTAGCTCAATATGATCTCAAGGAAGGATAAATAATTTCAGTACTAAAGTATTTAGGAGGCAGGATTAACTTCTCCTGCCTTCAGACATTCATGGGTATTTCTGTCGAGCCTAGTTGTATTGACTCTATGGTTGATGAAGAGAGATGAGTGCTTGTAGGCTGTGCTGTGCTTGACCTACTTTTGAATTCTATGCTAGGATGAGAGAAATCACACGTGAAAGGGTTTAAAGCTCAGATGAGAGTCAGATGTGGCCCACCAGAGGTGCTGTGTCTCCTTAACTAGGATTTATAGTTGGTTGGAGGCAGGCTAAAAGTTTCATTCTCAAGACCATTTGAGAAGCACTGTCCCTGTTGACTGTCCCTGATATTCCAGTTCCAAACAGAAGGAAGCCATACACTTCTTTAAGATTTCCTTAATGAAGGGAGATTATCTGCTTCATTCAAAAAATTCCTTAGTCTGGATTTGGATGGTTGGACCGGATGACCTTGAAGGTCTTTCCTAACCTTGATGATTCTATGATTTATAAAGAATAAGCACACTTACCTATGTTAAGAGAAGTCTGATGCAGTGCATCAGGCTTAGAGCGTGGTTTAAATATTTTTCCTTCTGAGTGTCTGATACTATTCTGTTCAAAACATACACAACATTGTGAGCCAAAGCAACAGAGCGAAAGCAATTCATCGACACATTAAGGGAAAGGAAAACATCAATATTTGCAAAATAAAATGTGTTGGGCTTTTTGTCTCACTGTTTTTATAGAGGATCTAGGATACCCTACAACAGCAGCATCCCCAGCATCCCCCTGACCTAATCCACCTGTTTGTACTCCACCTTCCTTGCCCATCAAGTTTGGTATGAGCTCTCAAACTACCTGCTCAACCCCAGTGGCCCTCATTTTGTCCCCTTCCCCCTTGCTCTAGTGACTGGTGTCCCTGTCTGTTGCAGGGAGGTTGGAACCAGGTGATTTGAAAGGTCCCTTCCAACCCAAACCATTCTGTGATTCTTTGAAAAATTAGTATCTTCTCAGGCATTTGTATTTAATCAAATGCTTTTACCTTTTGATTTTTCATCACTACTAAATAGAACACACCCATGAACGTGGGAGATAATATTATTTCAGTTTTCATTGTTGTGTTGGGTCAGTGACCTCTGAATCCAGGGAATTCAATGTTTGTTTGTTTCACTTTGTTCAATGTTATGATTATTAGATTATGGGCTATTCTTGGGGCTGAGATTTTGATAGGAAAAATCAACCTGGCAAGCCAATTATCTTTACAAAAGATGGTTCCATACAAGACTAATGTCTGCAAAAAACATGTACAAAGGGGATGAGGTGGGGGTTGATGGAGCTGTCACTTTTATAAAATGCCCAGCACATATATTCTGAGCACATATATACACATTATTACTGCTACTGTTGTGTTTAGGCACAGTAGGCAAAATGACTACACCAGCAAAAACAATTATAGTTGATCCATTCAAAGTTTTACTTCATTCTTGGAAAGGATTAAGATTATGAGCTGTTTGAAACCAGAATTTTATTACTTCATGGTACAAAATATAATGAATGTTTGTGAAGGAAGAAGACACTTGTCTGAGCTTACTAGTTTCTACTTTGTTTATGTTTTTTTTTTTTTAATCTGTTTTACCATCTTACTGTTTTCTACCTTTGACAAATTTCAAATGCTATTGGAAATCTATAGCTAACACTGTGCTGAAATCTGTTTTGCTGATATTTACTCTGTGGGAAACTTACAGCCAGTTCCTTAGTAAATATAAATCAGCATATCGCCATTTCAAGTTTATCTCTGTTTGCAGATTGACACGATGACTGAATCTGGTCTAGTGTTAACAGCTTCTTTACTACATCAATTACAGTTAAACCAGTGTTTTTAAGCATCATCGAGGCAATCAGGCTTCAGGCATATGTGGGATGTTTGCTTAACAGAAGGCCTTCTTCCATAGTGAGTTATTTTTATGTGCTGCATTTATGTGTGTACTGGATCAATGGAGGCTAGATCTATGCATTTATCTTCTTATGCTCACCTTCAGATTGGACATTAGGAAAAATTTCTACTCAGGAAGTGTGGTAATGCTTTGGAACTGGCTCCCAAAGTAATGTGTGTCACCATCCCTGGAGGTATTCAAGAAAAGAGTAGATGTGGCACTTGGGGACAAGGCTAGTGGGCATGGTGGAGATGGGTTGATGATTGGACTAGAGCATATTAGTGGAACTTTCCAACCTTAATGATTTTAAGATTCGCAGGCAGCTGATTTAAAATCCTAACCATTCCTTTAACACCTACATTAAAGAGGAAATAAGATGTCATCAGACAGCCCAAGGAGACTCAGCTTTCCCAACCCCAACACAACCAAATGGCTGAGAGACTCAAAGTCACTGCATCTCCAGCAGTAGTGCATCCCATACCTGGAAATCCCAACTGCTGGTCATTTTTCTTTGGAATTGAAGGTTTGCTGTGTGAATATTCAATGCATTTGCCCATTTGGGTGAAAGTGACTCAAAACACATTAGTGAGGATTTCAGGACTCTTGGCTCCTTTGGCCACATGCTTTTAGTGTATCAAATGAGGCATTCCCAGTCTGCTGTATAATCAGTTTGGAGAGGAAAATAAATACACTAGAAATAAGTTACTTCCTGATATCTCCACGCACCCCATGATAAAACAAATCTGGAAATTGCCTGGCTTTAAAGACGATTGCTGGTCAGTGCTGTCAGATGAAAGACAGCATAATTTTCCAAACAATGAAACACCTTCACTCAGGAGATGTGAGAATGAAGCTATGTAACCAATTTAAAGCTTGCAGAGCTCTTACACAATACCGTCCCTTTCACTGCTGGCTTGAGCCTTCTTTATAGACATGTCACCGTTGCAAGGACTTGGAGGGATTATATTAATTCTTGGGCCAATGCCAGGCTTCCTGCTGCAGAACTCCCTCTAACCTAGTAAACAGTGAGCTAACAACCACATTGGCTCTTCCTTTCCTTCAGCAGTTGTACTGGCAGGTTTCGCTGTAGCTAAAGATAAGATCCCTCTCCAACTGTCCCATTCATGATGCTTCTGTTTGGAATGCCTCAATATGGACTAGACTCCAATATAGAATATAGATTCAGGTCCTCACCACAACACCTCCCAAAATTGATGTAGTTCAACATAGTACCAATCCATGAGATGGATTTCTTTCTCATCACTGTCTCAATTTTTGCCTTCCCAGATCTGCTTTTATTGTTCCCCCTTCTTTCCATACCATAACCTTGCTTGAATCAACATTTCCACATTCCATCAATTTCCTGACCAGGTTTGGTTCCCATATCTGTCTCTCCTTTTTATTACTGAAAAATTTCTGAGACCAGATACCTTAAAGTAGCAGGCACTCTACTTTCTCTTACACATTACATATAATCACTTTAATTTTTCCTGAAGTATTTATTCCTCTTCCCTTTGCCTATGAACTAGGATTGACAGAAAGTAAAAATGCTCCCAAACCCAACAGACTGATACTACCAGATCCTGTGATCTATATAAAGCTATTTTAGTCATTGCCATTTCCATACTCTTTATCTGGTGCAACGCTATTTTAAAATAACTTGTTGGTACTTCAGTGTGCAGCATGAATTATTACCACTGCAGTATTACTTTCCTTATTGATGACCTCAGCAGCCCAGTCTGATTAAAACTGTTAGAACTAAAATTTTAACCCATGATCCCATGATTTCAGTGTATTGTATAGAAATGCTATAGATTGTCCAGCAAGTTTAATTTGATGTTATGCAGAGCACAGGCTGAGGTGACTAATTCAAAAGAATTCAGGTCCAACGATCTCATCCTAGTCAAGTGCTTAATTTTGCACAAAGATGACCTAATTTCTTATCCTTTTTTTTTAAATTATTATTATTATTATTTTTTAATCTGAATGATTAGCAATCAAATTGCAGCTCAAGATTGAATCATAGAATCATTCTGGTTGGAAAGACTGATAAGGTCATCTAGTCCAGTCATCAACCCATACCTGCAACAGCTCTAGACCATGTCACTCAGTGCAACATCCATATTGTCCCACTAGGGACAATGACTGCACCACCTCCCTGGGCAGCCTGTTCCACTGCCTCACTACTCTTTGAGAGAATAAATTCTTCCTGATATCCAACTTGAACCTCTCTGGTGCAACTTAAGGCCATCACCTCTCGTCCAATTGCTACTTACATGCAAAAAGGCACCAACCTCCATCTTGATACAAGAATTACTGGAATATAGTTATTTCCTGAGACACCACTTATTCTACTTTTGGACTTATTTCCAAAGTTGGATTTCAGTTCCTTCTGCTGGAAATCAGTACAGAATCATCAGTCATAGAATCATAGAACTATAGAACGGCCTGGGTTGCAAAGGACCGCAATGTTCATCCAGTTCCAACCCCCTGCTGTGTGCAGGTCACCAACCAGCAGCCCAGGCTGCCCAAGCCACATCCAGCCTGGCCTTGAATGCCTGTAGGGATGGGGCATCTACAGCCTCCTTGGGCAACCTGTTCCAGTGCCTCACTACCCTCTGGGTGAAAAACTTCCTCCTTATATCCAACCTAAACCTCCCCTGTCTCAGTTTAAAACCATTCCCCCTTTTCCTGTCACCATCCACCCTTACAAATAGCCGTTCCCCTCCTGTTTATACACTCCCTTCAAATATTGGAAGGCCACAATGAGGTCTCCCCAGAGCCTTCTCTTCTCCAAGCTAAACAAGCCCAGTCTCCTTAACCTTTCTTCATAGGAGAGGTGCCCCAGCTCTCTGATCATCTTAGTCCAATAAGTAGGATCCAGATCTGTATCAGTTCAGGACATGATTACTTTTCCTCTAGTCCTCCTTCATTCATTCAATTCAATTTAAACCATCTATCAGTGTTAATGCCTGATTTATGGTATTGCCACACAAAATGAGACTGAAAACCTATAAAACTTTTAATTAATCATTTTAACATGCAGTAATCAATGTAACCTACTTTCGTGCCAATTATTCTACTCAGAGAAATATATCATCATGAATTAATTCTATATTTCTTCAAGATAAAAATGACTGCAAGCTATTTATTATGTGCTTGCGGCACTGCAGGGCTCTGCAATATTTCTGCATATTTATATGCTACAATTGCTCTTATTCAGACTTCTTGTACTTTCCCCAATCAACAGCAATTTATTAAAAAATAATGCCATCAACCTGAGTAATTCAAGCAGCGTGTTTCATCTTCTCTTTTCGTGCTCAAGGCTCCCACTTTGGGCACCCACTCTCAGACAGCAGAGATACCTGATTAAATGAAAATGTGTTGTGAGGACAATAAGCATTTAGGTTCAACAAGAGCAACACAAGAAATGTGTTTGGTCTTTGTTCTTTAGTATTGCCCCATCCCTGGAGGTGTTCAAGGCCAGGTTGGATGGGGCCCTGGGCAGCCTGGTCTGGTATTAAATGTGGAGGTTGGTGGCCCTGCCTGTGGCAGGGGGTCGGAGCTTCATGGTTCTTGAGGTCCCTTCCAACCCAAGCCATTCCTTGTCCTACTTGCGTGGACCGGGGAAAATACCAACAGTTGTTTTCAGGCCATGGTATTTCATGAATGCCATTGGAGATTGTCACTTTTCTAACAATTATCAGAAAATTAAAGGAGTAGCTGGAGAGAAGCAAGAGAAACCAAGGTAGTAAGCCAAAAGAAACTCTGCTTCTCACACTGGAAGTACGAGTGCTGCTCCAAAAGTCTCACCTCCTATTTTATTATGTTGGCCTACAATATCAGAGGTGGATGTTGGTAGTATGGCAGTAGAGACTGAAGCTTCCCACCAATATTCCATTACGCTTTGTTGGCAAGTGACAGATGGCAGCAGAGGGGCAGTCTGACAGAATGGTGTCTGACTTGGAAGTGCATATGGAGCAAAGATAGGATTCCTCCATGCAGACATAATTGTAACCACTGACATTCATCAATGCTTGTGAGCATTTACGGAGATCAAACAGTGGATGTGGGCACAATAAGGGGTGGGTGGTGTGCTTCAGCAGTGCTGACAGCAACAGTGGATCACCTCTGCTGGTGCAGAGTTGTGTAAGTGTGACACACAGGCTCTTGTTCATCACTGGTTAAAATAGATAGTTCATGGTGATGGCTGTGTTGAAAAACTGTATTTTGTAGCTGAGACTTTGTTCAATCAAATAGCGTTACTGTGCTCTTTGTTGTAGTTTCCATGGAAATAAATAGGAGGCATTACTTTTGGAGCAGCCTACGTACTTACAGCCATCAGACTCCTTGTCTGACTCTCGTGCATCCCTTTCTTCCAGGTGAACCTCCGTCTGCCTGAGCCACTCCGATATCTGCAAAGGAGACTGGAAAGCTGCACATTCCTCTCCTTCAAATGCAATGACAATCCATAAAGCACATCTAAAATACATCTTTCAGAATTGAGACTGCCCAAAAAGTAATTTCTGCCTGCTTTATCTTAAAGTGCTCTTAGATTAACATATGTGCTTATATCTTAATGGCCAGCAGAAATTATTAAGAATGGGAAATATGAAAGCTTACATCTCTCCTTGATCTGAGGCAGATAGATTTAGGCCTTGATTTGTGCTGCTTCTAAGGTAGAACTTTCCCCACCTGTGGGTACAGTGTCTCAGTCATGCTGTGCCATGGCAGTGGCTAAGGAGTCTTTTCAGTGTGATAGAATCACCTGCTGATAGCTGAAGGATTTGCTGCAAAGTCGGTGGTGGTTTGGTTGTGTTGCAGTGCTCACGTGCACAAAGGCAGAGGAATAAGAGCAATTGGAAGAACTCCAGTAATTGGACACAGAAACAAGCCTGGCTGCTTCCAGGGATGTTCCAGGAGAAACCTGAATCCACGGACAAGGATTGAGATGAATCAGTGGGAGAGGGTCCATGAATCACCCAACCTACTGAGGGGAATTAATGTTCTGGGTTACCCTTTTCTGATAGAGTTAAGGGTTGCCCATTTGTGCTGAGGGTTAAGGGTTAACCATCTGGGTTAAGGTCAAGATTTAAGGGTTACCCTTTTGGGTTAGGGTTCAGTGTTTCCCATTTGGGTTAGAATTAAGGTTTAATCACTAGGGGATGCATGGGAATAGCATCTTGGAAAGGTGAAAAACATATTATGAAATGTTTAGAGGAGAGACCACAGGCAGGGAAAGGAAGGGATTGAAGTGACTGGAAGAGGAATAAACATTTGAAAAATTGCATGTAAGCTGTAGGTCGTTGGTACAGAGGGAAACAAGATGAGGTCATTGGTGCTGAGCTTGTCTGTGCTGTGTTTGCTTTCTCTGAGGATGTTGTGCGCTTCCTATATATGTGTACATCGGCAATATGAGCTTAGCCTTGCTCCTGGTTGGACCTGGGGGAGGAAGATGAAGCAGATGCACTGCTATGAGCTACCAGACTTAGCAGCTTGTTGGCAGGTAATTGTTGGTAGTTAGGGGCAATTGCACAGCTCCTGGAGTGGCCCACTGGAACATGTTGCATCCAATAGCGAGCAGAAGGCAACTTCAAGCTGGACCAGAATATTAAACTTGGGGCCTATAAATTCTAAGACACAGAAATGCAAATGAGGCTTTGATATGTTCCTTTACCCTTTTATGCCACCTGGTACTTATTTATTGGGAAAACACTCATAAATTTTGTGCTTCAATAAGTAATGAAAGGTCATTTCATAATTATTATGAAAACTGTCATTAAAACGCTTCCATCTATACAACCCTGGTGTGATTGCTCCAAAATGAATTTCCTTTTCTCAATTAGTTCTGCCAAAGGCTCAATAGGCTCTCGTAAAGCCAGAATGAAAATTAACATTAGAGGATATTCTTGTATGGATTAAACCCTGTTGTGATCTGCAGCTTTGAAATGATGTGTACCATTTCCATCTATAACACAACTACAAATGCAAGTTGTTTCAACAAATGTAAGCAACTGGGAATCCAGGGCAGCACTTCTCAATCATCTTCTCAAATCCACCTCTTTATGATGGATAGTGTTGCTTTGCATTGATTTACACCTTAGCAAGGGAGGAAGAAGGAAATGGCAAACTTCCAGATGAGAATTTTCTTGCACGACACAGCAAATTTCAGATGCTGCAGAAAACAAGAGGCAATAAGTCCACGAACCATATGGGAACTAGGGATTGGGAATCTTGATGAGAGCCACGTTGTTATTACATTTTTAGCTGTAAAGGATCACTGGCATTTACAAGTTGATCTAGAGGAAACACTTTCAGGCTTATGCACAGTAAATGTGGTTTATTCCCTGTGTTTCAAAAGTAATTTTCCCACATGCATGCATTCCTTGAAAGTATTTATATTGCCATAAGTCGAATAATGCAGTTATACACTGCTGAACTGAGATGTAGAAACCAATTCTAATAAAGGCAATCTCCAAAAAGAAATGTTTATCTGACTTAATATAATTCCTTATAATCCAATCCAGCCAGTAGGAAATTCTCACATAAATACTCTTTTTCAGTTTTTCAGCTCATCTTTCAGCTCCTAAAGAGGGTGAATGTCAACTACTGGCCTCGGATTAACTTGTTGAGACTGAGAAGGACCTGGAAAAAGATTGCTGACCTCCACTGATATAAAAGGATTGCTTATCTGTAACAGTGAGAGCTCCACGGATGACTGATGGTTTTCTAGGAGTAAGACTCATAGATCCTACCTAAAATCTTTTTTTTTTCTTTTCTTCTTCTTTTTTTTTTTTTTTTAACAGCTAAAAAAATACATAAAACTTCCTAGTGTTGTAATCTACCTATGCTCTTACACAATCTGTTTGGTCAGGCGTTGGAATGAGCTGCCCAGGGAGGCTGTGGAGTCACCATCCCTGGGGGTGGTCAAGAAAGGTGTAGATGATGTACTAAAGACATGGTTTATGGGGAAATATTGTGGATGGTTGGACTGGGTGATCCTTGAGGTCTTTTCAACTTCGGTGATCCTATAATTCTGTGATACTACATACAGAAATGCGACTTTTTGAGGATGATAGGCTGAACCTTAGCTTGCCATACCGAAAAAAGAACTCTGCAGGTTGAGTTTACTTTGCAGTAGCATTCTCTAATCGTTTGCATGATAAATGGAGACATTATGGTCACAAAGGAGCCATTGTCTTTCTGCTGAGCTTGGTGCTGGCCCAGTGACTCACGAGTTCTTCATCCACTTGCTCCCCTACAACTTTTTTGCCCAGCAAAACAAAATTTTGCAGTCAGGGTAACCAGCTGACAGAAACTCTTCAGGTTCTCTCTTCTTGTATCTGAACGTTGGCATCTTTCAGCAGACATCCAGTGACTGGCCGTGGATGAGCTATGAAGGAATTATGGCGCAAAGCAAACTGGGTTCATTGAAACCACTTGAGGTGGCAGAATCAACAAGACTGTTGTTTGAAATACATGAAAACAGTGTACACACACTTGTTGTGGTGCATCTTGAAGCAATTATTTCTACGTGTGGGCTAGCTATGCCCTCCAATACATGTACTTGCTTGACACTGAGTATACAGTGAGTTATTTGGGCACAGGAGACACTAGCTACCTTCTTTGCAATGGTAATGATTTACAGGCTAAATATAAGGCCAGCAGTAACTACTGTCCATGTCGAGTGCTAAGCACTCTTGGATACAAAGTCTCAAGCTAACGAGCTTGAAAACTCAAGCTAACGAGCTAGAAATTTAAAGCTAAAGATAGTGGGAAAATAAGAGATTTGGATAGGAAGAACCAAGTTTTGGTTTCCCAATACAGATTGTGACGACACTTTTGATCACTAGGGTGTTAGGAACCAAAAATCAAACGCTCAAAGGTGTTTGGATGTATCAGGGCTATGTGTCCAAGAACATTCAAAACTTTCAAACATAGCTGCCAAAATCCTTTCCACGAGATGTAACAGACAATAGATTTTTATATGGAGTCAGAATGTGATGGGACAATTCCATGCGAAGTCTAGTCAACATGGAGTTACTCCCTGTAATTCTAGGTCAGAAGTTTTTGGTGGCTAGAGGAAAACTCTAGGAATGTAGCACTGCATGATCTTCCCAGTTCTGATATCTTGGTCTATATCCAGAACCACTGTAGACTAGATGGTCATCCACTATGGACTGGATGACACTCAAACTAAAAAGTTTAGAGAGAGAAAAAGACTATTTTCTTCTTTCTAAGAGATTTTTTTTACTATTGTCCATGGTAAAAAAAATACCTGAAATTCATTACTCAGCTGTGAAAGCAGGTATTGGAGGGGCAGACTAGCAGCTTCTTAAAACAAATTCACAGTGTTTATATAAGCTGTCTGAGACCTTAGTTATTTGTCCAGAATGTACAAACCTATGTCTCCTGTTTCACCACTTCTTGTTCAGACATAAAAACCTGCACAAGATACAGGAGGAGAATGTAGGATGTGTGTTACCAGCACAATAGGGCTCATTCTGCAGCACTAATCTTATAAATCCATTCTGACCACTGTGCTGCTCTAAGAGGACTCTTCCAATCTCCTTGAGTAAATCCAATTTGCCAAGGTAAACATATCCATGTTTATTGCATTATGTCCTTCATCCCAGGCCTTCTTGTAACTCTGGCAGCACTGAGAAGTGATGTGATTTGAGCTTGCATGTTTTTGGGATGCTGTTAAGACTCATCCTTTTGTAATGGTCTGCTGTAGTGCTGATATAGCAGAGTGAAAGTTGAAATAAGCTTCTTGTTTTCTAACGGCCAAAAATGAATATTCCCAAAGGAATCAACACTCCTTAAAAATAAGTCAGAGAGTGAAAGTCCCAGATCTGATAAAAGCCAAATCTGCATGAGAAACCCCTATAAAGAAATGCAAAGATTCATGTGAGGGATTCCATGCATGCATCAATAGATCACTTAATCAATTAATGGAACAATGGATTAACTAATGGCCAACATAATTGTATAACAGATATACAGTGATATAATAGATCTCACAATCAAAAGAAGGATCATACTCCTACAGTATTTGATAACTTTATATCTGATATGGTATACATAATAAATTCTGTGAGATTGGGGACCTACAGGTACAGACAAGTGAAAGGAACTTCTGTATAGGGATTCAGATGAAATTGGGGCACTAAAACACATTTCTGACCATAAAGTCCTTAAAATAATTGAACTTACAGCTCTGTAGAGGCCAATAACTAATCTTTTGTTCATGGCCTTGAGCAAACCACTACCTCCTTTATATAGTAGTTGCAGTGTTTGTCCTCTTCTTACTTGAAACAACCTAAGAGACACTCCAGGAGAGAGCAAGCTTGACTTTCTTTGAGAGCATCAAAGCTAAAAGCAGAAGGTCATAAATGTTGCATTTCCCATACTTTGTTTTATATACTCAAACCCTATTCATCAAACTGAACATTTTGACATTTTTGATTGACAAGTTTCTCAGGACCAGGTTTTATTGCTGCTCCTATTTTCCTATTGTATTATCATACAACTACAGCAGAAAAAAATCTCACTTTTAGCTATGGTTCAGCAATTCTAAATCATAGCAGCCAAGGCCAGGTGGAGAAGAAGATCCAAGGAGAGGCAGGAATCAATTTGAAGATTATCTGTGTGCAAGCTGCTCATAAATCACCAAGTCATAGAAAGTGCCATATCAGCTTCAGTAACATAGCTTCGTTAGCAAACATGTCCATTCTTCAGTTACAGCCACTGAAAGTGTACTGAATATAAAGAGCAATGATTTTTTGGAAGCTTTTGTAAATAAATCATGGGAATCTTGTGCTTAATACTCCCTTGTTAGCGCTTGAGTTTTTTTGTTACATCTTACACTTACCAAGCCTGCCTCCACAGCAGCAAAAGATGAAAGTCCTCGAGTTTTTCTCGTATCAGAAAGTTACTATTTCTCATCATTTCATTATTTCAGAAAGTGAAGTTTCTAGGAGAAGAATAATTCTTGAGCCCTGAGGAAACCTTTTGATTTCATCACGAAAGCTTAAGCCTGTTGTACTATGCTCAGCTTCACTGTGGCATTTCATGTGGTTTCTCATTTCCAAGATTGCAAACTTTGCTTTGCAATACCCTCCCCCCCCCCCCAGAAAAAGAGGAAAAACAGAGATGAAGGGAGAGGCAGGTTTTAGTAATGCAAAGCCTAGCCCAGTGTTTGTGGCAAGGGTTTGCAGTAAGGAAGTGAATTGGGGATGTCTTGAGATCCTTGACTTCAGTAGAGCCTTCACACTACCAGTCAGATGGTTTCCCTACAGCATGATGGTTCCTTCCTGATGTGGTTTCCTATTTCAAGTCTGCATCTCCTTTCCAATCTCAACTTTATCACTCAGTTCCTGAAACTTCCAAAAAAAGCACCCATAATTTCTCAGTAATACATTCAAGGAACTTTATGCTCTTAGCTGCGCTATGGTCTGATTTTCAGGTCATCCTACGTGGGTCCAGGGGTCAGGCTCCATGAACTTTCTGGGTCCCTTTCAACTCAGGATGTTCAATGATTCCATGCTGGTTTAATTTTAGATCAATTTTGAAACAAATCCTTGCCAAGATTTGATTGGAGACAGATCATCAGTGATTCCATGCATAGGCTGAACAGAAAGCTGGAGATGGGCAATCTTGTACGTTTAAGAAACATGGCTGTAGGCATATTTCTCCACAGAGTTCAGAGATAATTTTCCAAGCACGTAGAACTCTTCCTTCATCAGGTATTTATATAGCCTGGAGAAGCAAAACAATTTTGTCAGAACTAGGATGCTATGAAATGTATTTATGTTCATATACTGTTGCTATATGTCATTGGAAATAGCACAGAGAAACTCTGACAAAGATTTGCATCACCAGATGAAGCTTGGTATATACTAATAACAGTATATTTTAGGTACACAGAATGAGGACCTTCAGAAGTGAAGACATAACTGTATGTTGTTTTTATAAATTGATTTAATCCTACTTCATTCAAATGCATAGCTGAAAAAAAGATGCAGTGAGCTTAAAAATACCAATACAGAATTTTCTATGTCTGAAAAACTATAGGCTACTATCTTTTCATTTAGTAATATCAATTAATCAACACGGCTGCTAACACCAAGCACCCTTACAGTGGCTGTGTGAAGATATTTCTGTTCCAAATACTACTGAATGCAGTGTGATTTTGATTTTTCAGCTTGCATATTAATGCTAACAGTACTCCTCGAGGCCATGTTAAGACATGTTTTATATGCTGTGGTGTAAGGAACGCTCATCTAATATAGCTCTGATAACCAAACAGTGAAAATGAAATGTAGTATGCTCAAATGATAAGGGAGAACTTATGGCTTGGGGCCCATATGGACAGATCTGTTGGTTCTTTTGCCACTTCTTCACATGGTAATTATTAATGCTTCCCTATGGATGGAATTCATCTTGCCATATGTGGGTAAT
Organism: Lagopus muta; assembly: GCF_023343835.1. NCBI lineage: Eukaryota > Metazoa > Chordata > Aves > Galliformes > Phasianidae > Lagopus > Lagopus muta. The sequence goes on from NC_064439.1 coordinate 1,702,986, forward strand.
ACTCCTTCTTGGTGTACAGTAGTGGCACTTCCTATTTGCCTTTCCCTTTGTGGTCAACAGAGATATAGCCATTACAGTCAATGGAGTCTGAAATGAAACTCTCTGAAATAGATGCTTTATACAGATGTTCACAGAACTAATGTCTGTCAGAAAGGAAAACTGATTAATTAGGATATTGCCATTGTGCAGTACTCACAGTGAAATCAACTCACTCAAACTGGACTAACGATTTCTGTCCTGTTGTCACAATAGACTCATTTGTAAGAGACCTTACAGTGCTGTCTTTGGTTGGATCTGGTGTGTTTTCCTAAACTTCTGTTCTCCTCACTTGTAATGAGGATGGCCTCTGGCCCTATGCGAACATTTCATCTCATCTACAGTCCATCTCTATCGGTAACCTTAATTACATTCAAAACACTTCAAAATTCTCTTTATATACTTATAAAGACTGTCCTACACGACTATTTCTGTGCCTGCTGGAAAGTTTGTATTAGCTCTTTACATGTATCTGTGTACAAATCTACCACTTCTGCAGCAGGAAATGTCTGTAAGTCAGTGAGTTAGTGTACCCAATATGCTAATCAGCATATTTAAGCATACAATATTTACTGGGTTGAGCAGGCTGTGCACAGGGTGACTCTGCCAAACTGTTCAAGACTCCCCTATGGGGAGCTCCTTTAACCATCAGTTAAACAGGTGGTGGGAAAGATGGACGGCCTTCAGTTCTAGTTTCAGTTCTAGCCAATGCCTCAATCTAATCCATCATCTTATCTGTATAGATAACTATGGACAGTCCCTGAAACACCCAGAAAATTAATGGCTTAAGTATACTGAGTGAGAATAGCTGCAATTGTGATATCCAGCTATAATACAATTGTAAATAAAGAACTTTCATACCCAGAGATCACTCATAATTGAAGTCCCATAGCTCTTGCCACAAGACCAATGCCTGGGTAGACAAATAGCTTCCAGAGAGTACTTCTTTAGCACCACATCTAGGAAATCCAGAATGACTGCTTAGCTTAAGTATCAGCTCACACGAATTTGTGAAGGGTCTTTACCTATCCAGGGTACATTTCTGGTTGAATTCCACATTTAACTTTGGCTTAATTTGCTTGTGTCATTCGCTGCAGAGAAAATAACAAGTTTTTCTATCTCCTTCAGTTGAGAAGAGTGTAACACTGCAGCTTCCTGGGGTAAGAGAAAGAAGAAAAAGGGAAACAAGGTCTATAATGGTCTCATTTGCAGTTCAGAGGACTGCTACAAGAACTAGAGCTACAAAGGCATTTCAAAGACCTACATATGGAGTAGGTACTAAGAACGAAGACAGAACTTTACCAAAGGTTTGCAGCTTGGCATTTGGACTAGCAAACCCATTGAGTTATCTCCTCAAACTCTCAGTTGTCTTCACAAAGTTCTGTTGTATATGTTCTCAGTTATTAGAAAATAGATTTAACATGATGGATGTTTGATGCCTCTGATTCTGTCCAGGCCTCCTTTAACTCCATCAGGGAGATCAGTGATAAATAATTTTCCACAGTATAGTGGAAGGAGTGCACTTATTTCAGCTCTACTCTCCCTTGTCACTCAGGTATTGCATGACATCCAAGGAAAGGTCCACAATGCTATTGTCTCTTTTTTAATGAGTTTATATTGTTTCCCCATATAGATCCATCAGGAAAACAGAGAAAGTATAGTAGAAAACTAAAGGTCATTCAAAAATTTGCCAGACAATAAATACATAAAAGCACTGATCAAAACCAAGACCAGTTTTAGTCTTCAGTGATGGCTATGAAACTCAAAGAGAATCTCATTCTCTGTGGGGTTAAATTTATTAATTTAGTTTGTGTCAATGGAAGAAATGAGAAGATGTATTATGTCAGCAGTTGCCAATTCAGTTCCCCAAAGATAAGTCACAATGACAACACATTACTGAAGTTTCTTTGTTTCATCCAGCAGGCACTAGGGAAAAATTTAAGCACTTTATGTGCAAGTATTTCACATCCCTTAGATTTTCAATATCCAGTTTTAAGTACAGTGACAAAGCTCAAAACAAACCCCAGCTGAAGATACCAAGATTTGCCTCATCTCTGTTTCAGACTCTAAAATAGTCCTGAGGTTCTCAGTGTCCATAAAGAGAGTAATTTGTAATTCCTGTAAGGACATCCTTTTACTACTCCTTTAATTGGCATGAAGACACGTATCAATATATTATGTAATGTTTATATACCACAGCTGACAAATAGGCAGTTATTTGCATTCTATAAGAAAAGCTACTGATAAAGGAGGGTAACTGGAAACCAAAACAGTGGTAGTTCCATGGGACCTGAAGTGAACTGCTTGCTACAGCCAGATTTCTTTGACTGGAAGAACGGTCAGAAGTCCTCTAAATTAAAGAGCTTCTCCAAGTGTGTCAGAGAAGAATTTGCACATATTAGCAATATAGCAATGATAATAATAGTAATACAGCTAATAGTAATACAATAGGAAAACCAGTAATACTACTACTACTACAGTAATACAGATATAATAAGAGATGAGGGATTTTGGAGCAAGGTAATGAAATTCGAAGTTCAAGTACAGATAATGTAATAAATGGATAGATAGACAGTTATGTTGTGGATGAGTGTGGGCTTTCTTTGCATCACTGCCTCCATGTTGACTGTTTTTTTGCAGATGCTTTTCACCTGATCTCAAATGCAGGGTTTTTCATGTTGGTGAAGAAAAGTTCCTTTTCATCCAACCCATATTAAAAGTCAGTAGATTCCTGATGCCAAGTAGTTCATGAGTTCTAAATTTATGTCTGAAGAGGTTCTGTGGCAAAATGAGAGTCCAAATTATCATATTATAGGATCATAGAAAGGCTTGAGTTGGAAGGGACCTTAGAGATCATCTTGTCCCTAGAATATCATATTCCAACCCTCAGTATCAATATGATATTTTCAGTATTTTCCTTCCCTGTGATTTGATTTTGATTCTTTTAATTGAGTAATGAAAGAAACACAATAACTAGGGAGACAGTGTTTCCAGACAATCCCTTTACATAAGACCATGGGAGTGCTTTTAAGTGTGCCTATGTGTCCTCACCTGCTGGTCACAGCAGTGTGGTTACTCCATCTCATCTGTACTCCTGGATTTCCCTTCTTGTTTTTAACAAAAATATCACTTCAGTATGAGCCATCTTTGTGTGTTCTTTTTTTTCAGAATTCTTCTTGTTTGTTCCATCTCTAAACCGTAGTCATCAAACAAGATTCAGATTAGAAGTAGGAAATGAAGAAGAGGGATTCTGTATATGGATTCTGTATATGTAAATTAGGAGAAAAATTTCCAAGCCTTCCAGAAAAAAAAAGAAAAAGAAAGAAATGATGCCACTTTCCATGGCATTACTTCTGTACTGTATTATAGGTACTTGGAAAAACCTACTTATGTTTCAAGCAGAAGACACAAGGTGAGTTGCCTCTGTGAAGTAAACGTACCACATTCGCTCCCCATAACATTTTGCTCCCCAAAATGACATCCATACACTGTGTCAGCATGTTTTCATTTGTCAGTCCACAGGATGACAAAGCTCACATACTTAGTGTTACGCTCATATTTCCTCTCCCATTCAAGCACGCAGGTGATGTAATAAAGACAAATCATATTGTAAGGAAATGAGGTCCTCTTAGCACTAAACATCATTACTTTGGATCATGCCCTTCCCTTCTTTGTGGAAGTTACACTTATGACATTATGGAAAGGAGATATCAAGTAGCTGAGCTTGCTGAGAACGCTTTATTGAAATCAAACCATGGAAAATAGTTGGTTTTCTTTTCAGTGATAAACCATCACTCTAAAAATGGGAATACATGTCTGTTTTCATAACAAAACTTCACAGCTCATTTAAGAAGAAAAAGTCTGAAAAATAAGCTATCCTGTTACAGTTTTGGTGGTTCTTGGGTAAAAAATACTGGTAGGAGAAATTACATTTAGTCTGAGTGAGCCTGACCTGATTAAGCTCTGGTCCTGAAGGAATGCAGCCTTGTTAGCAGGGCTTCAGCTGAGATGAAGGTGCTTTGTATTGCTACAGTGAGGCTCCAAGACCTTTGATTTATCGTGAGTGAGGCTTCTGCTGCATCCCCAATTTATAAGGAAGACTAGTAGAAAACACAACAAGATTTTTTTCCTGCAACACACTGGAAGAGCTAATTAAATGCTGCTTTAGCTCTCAGAAAATATTTTATAATTAATAAGTCTATGATTTCTCTCCCAAGTAAATTTCTTGCCAGCTGTTTCCATGACAAAGACAACCAACAGCAGAGTCATTGATGACTGAGAGATATGTTTGGCACACATCAACTTCTGAACAAATTGCCTTTTGGAATACATTTTTTTTAACTGTGTGTCAGAACTTTTTGAAAAAAAGACTCGAGTTCATCACAAATTGAACCAAGGAGTCTGCATTACATCCAAGGGAATTTTAAAAAGAGGAGGAAGGAGAAGGCAAGGATATGAGGATCAAGACGTCTCTGAGATTCTGGGCACAAAAAAAAGAAATACAGATTCTTTTTGATGAATTTTCTCATTGTGCAAAACACCAACAAATTTATGCCTGATGTGTGCAAAATAGTTATACTATGGCTTTTACACCAAGTTTCTTCCTGCTTCTCAACCTTTGATTCTGATATGACAGAACTAGCTTTTACATAGATACATGTTTTCTTTTGGAACACAGCTCAGTGGGCAACATTGGTGGTAGGTGAACTGTTGGACTGGATTATCTCAGAGGTCTTTTTAAATCTTAATGTTTCTATCATTTTCCTGCTCACTGATCTTCCTTTCATTATCACACTGTCATCAAATATTACAATCGCCTTGCATTTATTCAGCATTTATTATTCCTTTCTACAGATGTCCAGAAGTGCTTTCATCTTTCTTTCATCTCTTACTGTAGCATTAAATTTATGTGCTCTATATTTCACTGAAGCAAAAAGTTTTATTATTTTTTTTGTTATATAGACGTGCTTTCCTGTGTTTATGACTATTCATTTTATTTACTCAGAACTGTGTTTATTTTTTATCACTCTCGAGTATGTGTGCATTTAAACTTTAAAAGAGTAATTACGTTCAAATTTGTGTCAAGACATCGCACAGCTTCGTTTTGACAGATGAGTTTTCTCTTTGCAAAATACTTCCTACGTTTACTTTTCTCTTTTCAAAATGCTACACCCATTAACAGTTGACTGTTGCTCATTTTTCTTTCTAACATGTTTTTCATTCCTATCAATAAATCTCCATTCACTTTTATTATATATGGGTCATCCAATCTATCAGTAATGTACTGAATATTTACACAGGTAATTTGTGGGTTAGAAGTTTGATGAATGCTTTAGCAACAAAAAGGCTTTATTCAAAGAGCAGTAATGTCCATGAGTTGTGATACTGGGAACAACTTTCATTTTAGTCTCTACATGAATATAATTTCTGTCCTGCAGCTCTCCAAAATCCAAATCAGACACCATACCTAATGTTTGATGGCATCATAAATTCAAGCAGTTTGCAGTGTTCTGTAACATGGGAACATCTCCTTAAAGAAACTGCTAAGCAATCTGCACAATAGTATCATTTGTAGTATGCTGTACACTTCATATCTTATCATTCTACTTCCCAAAGCCTTTGTAGGCTCAAGTGGCACATGGGAGATTATCTCAAGACCCAGAAAGTTGCAGATATAGAACAAGAAACCACAGTCAAGCAAATGTCAAACATCTCAGAAGTTAAATGAGTGCAAAAACTCATTTTTCCACCATCATTGCAATTCACTTGAAGGAGTAAAGCAATAAATAAATAAATAGCAAACAATTGGGGAAAAAAAAAACCAAAACCAACAACACAACAATTATGTGAATGAAATCAATCAGTTTTGATTCCCATTATTGTCAGTAGGCAGTCAATAGTGAAGCACAGGGAGCAATTAATCCGTCCTGAAGCAATGAGTAAAGATATCTTGAAGCACTCCTGGAAAAGCCTCTTCTCCTTGAATTACAAAGGGACACCTGAGCACGTAGTTCAGATGGGAAGATCTAGCATTAGGTGAGAAAAGTGCCACAACCTGTTAATAATGTAATTATTCCATACACAGCTCTCACCTGCATTCCAATTCTGCCCAGATGGGCTGTCGAGTTCTGTGGCCACAACTGTTATAAACAAAATTCAACTTCTTAACAGCTACTTTTAACCACTCGTTGCATGTTAATTGCTTCTGGGTGTCAGAGACCCCAGAAGAGAATTGAAAAAAAAAAAGAAAAAAAAGAAAAAAAAGAAAAAAGTAGGTTGTAGTTCTATTTGCCTACATTTTACATGTCCTGTAAATTCTTTACCACCTGTCAGCTAAGCCCTAACATATTGGCTTGAAATGATAACAATTTGTTCCCTATACACCAACAATTGTTTCAACTCTTGGCAGAGATGGGGAGCTCTTCTGTTTCAGTTTCATCTCCCTCTTTTTCTCTGAATTCTTTAGTCCACATCCTCTCCACGTGTTGTTTGTGCAGACCCAAGTGTTTTGAGAGGAAAAATACAACTGTTGAGTACTTTATGTGCTGCATTATTACTAGATCTGTTTTTTTTTTTTTTTTTCATTTATTGCTTTGGAAAATGATTTTCCAGATTTTCTGTGTAATTCTAAAGGTCAAAATGAAACTGTTTTCTCAATGTTATCTTAAAAGGGAGATCCTTTCATATAAACTAAACAAACAAAATGCCAAAATAAGAAAAGTCTTTCAGCACCTGCCAATACTTTATTTGCAATAAGTAAACACGTCTCTTTGAATTGTTATGGATATCATACAATGTCCAGAAGTCAAGAAGGAAAGATTTTGTAGTTGCAATTGCCTCTCTGTAGCAATGACCTCCTCTTCATCTGAGAATGCCACATGGTGTACTGGACAGTAAGACCTAAACAAACACAGGTGGAAGATCTCTGGTTTTGTCATCATTTACTGTGCTTTCCCTCACTGAAAACTTTTCATCTTGAGAATGTGCTTGGTATAACTTCATCAAACAATCTCATGGGAATAACAACAATTGTAAATGTTTTCTTTTTTTTAGTGATTGTTCCTTGTAGTCATACATCAACTGTCAATCCAGGCCCAATCCTGAAGGCTAGCCTAGCTATGAGTATGATCTTGTACTTACAATTCCCTCAATGATATGAAACATAAGCTCACTTACAGGCACAAACACATTTCAAAAAAAGCAACTATTGCCATGAATTTTCTGTAATCAGGGTTATTGACTTGATCCTTTGGACTTTCTGCTGTGCCTGAAGTTGCAGGCCAAGCTGGAACAAGCCACAGCAGAGATGTCCATGTTGGGCAGTGGAGTGGGCAGCCCTCCAGGAGCAAGACAGCAGGTAACAGCACGGCTTGTTTGGCCTTGCAAAAGGAAAGCTGAGCAGGAACAGGTTGGGTGAAAGCAGAGGGTAGTGCAATTTGTCAGAAAAGGTAATGAGGGCCAGGGTGAAACAAGAGGAAATGGAATATGGACGCATGCCTATAAGGTTTTCAGTTTTCAGTGCAACTGGGTTTTGTAACAGCCTCTCAAAAAAAGAAGGAACAAAGGACAACAACCTTCAAAACAGAGAATGAAACATCTCTGAATGTTGTTATATAATACAGAGATTCTGACAAACAAAAATGGAACTGGATTATTTGGAAGTCTCCTTTTCTTTCCATATCTTCGAAGCAGATTATTCCAGGATGGTTTAATTATAATTAAGACAACAGTGTTTGGGGATATATATGCATTTATGGAGCATGGCAAGCTTATGCCTTGTTAAAAAATGTAGAAAAATGAAAGAAATAGCATGGAAAGAGTCTTAACTGTTACTGAAATGCGATCTGCTATGCAATCATGTCACACATCAGATCATTGTTTGTACTCCCTTGTGAATATGAGCAAACAGCAGTCACATTATATAAATTGGAAAGGTAGAATTTGTGAGGACAGGCAGTACAGAGGCTCCAGATGTACAAGATTTCTTGAAAATTATCTCAGAAGAAGAGTGACAATGGACACATTTCCCATGTATTTTTGTTTCAGAGATAATTTTAAGGACCTTTTATTGTTTTTCAAGGAAAACACTGGGACCTTTAATAGGTATTAAACTCTGAATATATAGAAGCAGAGACGAATTAAAGATGTACAATTTGATACCAAAATAAGAAGGGTCTTAGCTGCAGCATTCAAGAAGCCCCTGAACAGCTGTGTTTTAACAATCTTTTGGCACATTGCATCCTGAATTTTCGAGTGATCTGTGAGCTGACTGCTGCATAATAGCGTTTGACACAATGATACTGTGTTTTGATGCAGCCTCTTTCATCTAACAACAGGAGAGTTTTTTTATAGTCAGCTAATTGGGACTCACTACACGTCTTAGAAGTGGGGAAAAAATATCTGTTCTGTTTTTAAAAGGTGGGATTTCGTGTGTATGTCCTTTGTGTCTGAATACAAGCTGAGTCACAAAAGTGATGAGACAGATTCAACGCAGCACTGCTACCGAGTTGAGCTTTACCCTGTGAGCAATAAAATCTCGTGGATCCTATACCCAGCATGAGTATGTGCCCAGCAGAATGTGCCACAGGGCTCCCAATTCATAAATTACAAATGAGCAGCAGGTAAGACTGGGAGGGTTGGCTTCCCGTGCACAAATTACAGTACAAATGTAATGATCAAAAAAGTCCTGCTGTGTCCAGGAAATAGAAATATTGTGTTTTAGAATAGTGTCTGCTAGGGATTGCTTTGCCCCCACTTTTCTTGATAGGCTGAAGTGCTCCCTCCCCAAACACCCAACTCATAAAGATCTGTAGTCCTGGAGAAGTTATATTCCAAGGAAAAGAATCACAGAATCATAGAATGGCCTGGCTTGAAAAAGGACCTCAAACATCATCAAGTTTCAAGCCCCTGCCACAGGCAGGGTCACCAACCACCAGACCAGGCTTAGAAGCCAACATGCACTCCTGAAAAGACAAATCATGAGAACTATGGCCTTTGGTGGATAATGGGATCTTGACATCCTGGAGCTAGACATTCAGAATTTTTTGTTTTTAGCACACTATTTCAACAGAAGATTTTCCTTTTTGATTCTGGATTCTCTTCCAAGCACAGTGGAAAAGACTTAAATGTTATAAATTGTCCAACAATATTTCTTGTTACATATTCATCTTTTCCAACATGATTTAAGGGTTGTCATGGTAAATGTCGTACATCTGAAAACAGCTCAGAGCAGATCTGGGTCTCTGATTTGGGGAAGGATCTATTCTGTCACCAGGTTTTTGATACTTTTATTAATGACTGTGACTACAATATTGAAAATTGCATGTTTCAAGAAAACATGGAAGATTCAGAAATTGGGAGTAGCCAGAGGTAGCAAAATAAGAACAATTTAAATGCTAGGTCAATGGTGCAGGTAGAAATGGGATCAAATTCAAATTAATGTAAAATATCCTGCTGTGAATCAAGCCTCGAAAAAGAGCATGTATCAAATGGAAAAAAGATACTGGGAAAATGGAGAGTGCTACAGAAATAGAAGGCATCAGAATGAAGTAAACTGTATGGATGACTGAAATAATAAAAAAATAGAACGTAAATGAAATGAACTTCTGCATGAAATGCACGGAGGTGGAAAATTGTGAAATTTGCTGGCACTAAATTCTGTTTCCGTCAAGGTCAAACCTAACTCGTCAGACCAAGAATAAGCTATACATTTCAGTGGCTATTTATATTATATGCTTAATAAATACAGAGCAATGTCAAAAGAGATTAGATGGGAGATGTGTGAACTACATGGAAGTATAAATTTTAATTAAAGACAGTAACAATCCCTGCTGTATCAATCACTTCTGCAACAAAATGCTCTGCTGCCAGCGCTGACTTTCAGCTATTCTGGTTGAGACTAAAAATATCACTGCAAAACAATGTTTGTTATTGCTCTGATGTATGTGGCTTGATATTGTCAGACATTTGTTTTTTCTATATTGAACACCTGAAGTTGCTATTAACACTAAACAGAGAGGTTCTTTTTTGCATTGAGGCTGCTGCAGTCTGTTGTAACAGCAGATGTACCTGTGCGTGCTGTTTTTATGTGTTTGTTTGTCTTTTTAAGGTTGAAGAGAGGAACACCTCATTTGAAATCTAATCTGCATCATTCTCTATTGCACTGTGTCAGGTCTGGACACTCAAGAAGTCCGGTCTGTTTTGTTAAGACCATCACTCACAACTCTTGCTCACACATTTTTATGGATATACTATAAATAAAAGTCATAATTCAGACAAGTTTACCACATAGTACACAAATGGGTAAAAGAGGATGTAAGAAGTTTTTGATTTTATCTTCACAAATAATATCTTGGTGTTCAAAACATAAGTCTACTATGGGTTTCTTTTCCATAATCTGATTAAGAACTTCAGCTGCTCGAAGTATTTCTTCCTCCATTTTGCTTGTGGGTAAAGTGAAGCAGAGCCAGGTTAGGCATTTTAACCTTTCTTTTCAAAAGCAGCCTCTACAGTTTAGAAAGTGGAAAATGGTTCCTGTCTCCTGGATTTAGGTACATTTCCCAGCCATGTCCTTCCTATAGGTTTGGGTCCTGTGATGTGCAACATCTCTGCCTCCTGTCCCACTCCCATAATAAGCAAAATAGATACAAAGATCAGAAGGAAATGATGGGACGCCAGAATCACAGTCGTGGAAAAGCAAATACAGCTCCTTGTGGTTTTCATTTGTTGTCTCTCATTTTTATTCCCTGCTTTTTATAGTAGGCATTTAGGAACCGACGCACATAAAAAGATTGTTTTGATTTCTACCTGAAACTAAAGGTCTGTGCACGGTTTGTCAGCTTAAGGGCAACAAAGCTGCCCACAAATTGGAATTACTTTAAATCTGCAGAATTTAAGGGGGTCAAGAACTGATAAGAAATCTGGTAAAGGCTTTTCTCTCCTGTGCATAACAAATGAGAGTCTGCCTGCAGCAAAGTCCTGTTCTGCAAGAGATCAGGAAAACATGCTTAATATGTGAAGCAGAGCTGCTTGGATCAAAAGTTATGGAGTAGAGAAATGATAAGGTGTTTTCCCTCCTTTGTGTGCTTCAGGTCCTGTGGAAAGGAAACTTTCCTTTTTTTCTTCTGTTCTTCACCTTTGTCTGTACACGCACAGATGCTGACACATTTACAGACACTGATATGGGTGCCAGGGGGTGAATTTCAGATTACTGAGAATAATAGGCATGAATGTAGAACGTGCTCTGATATTTCTAGGAGTACACTAAGGGTGGCATTTTGTTCATCATTGTTAGGAAGCCCTCAAAAAGTGAGTCTGTTCTGGCACTGACTGCTACTTTGATTTCAGTGGTACCAGCTATGTCTCAAATAGCCATGTAATTCTGTCCTAGGTTAGATCCTACATGAGAAATAATCAGACTGGTGTTAATATCAAAAAGATTACTGAGTAACTCTGTAGATACAAAAGGACAAACAAGTCTACACCATCTACATTGTCTTGTGATGGCCAAAACCATGGCAAAGTACACATGCAGTCTACAAATCAACAGCACCTTCATATGGCAAGCATCTAGCATCTAGGATTTAGGCCTCAGTTTGAGAGAAGTAAACTTATCTGAGGAGTTCTGTTTTGGGAAAGGTGAGAAAACTTGAATCCAGAGTCTGCACCACTCCTTTCTACTTTGTCCCCTGCACATTATCTCTGTCTGGTTACATGCAGTGCTGTTCTGAATGATGGGGGAGAAACAAATTCCTCACCTGAGTGTAAATGTTGGCACCATCATTGGAATGGCTGGCGAAATGACTTGAGCTACATCTTTAATTTCCCTGATTTGGATTAAAGGCAAAGCAAGATTTATGTCAAAAAGGGCCTGCAAAGATCAGTCAGTCCAACACCACACGCAAAGTACGAATAACCTCCAGGTGTGGATTCTTACAGGGCCCAGGATAAAAGGTTTCCTGCAAAAGCTTAGAGAAAAAGGTAATAACAGAGTACCTGTTGAGAGAAAGGTGCAGTCAAGCCTGAGATGTGAAGAAGGGTTACTTTCCCTGTCTGTAATGAACTCATTCATGAACAAGGGGAATGGCATCAACTCCGTACACATTCTGCTGTGAACAACATCAGATACAGAATATACAGAATATCCCTGGATGGGACCATCAAAGACAACTAGTTCCAAACCATGTCAGATGAAGGATATGTCCCTCAATCTAGCACAAGCTTCCTAACCCATCTGGCTGCCCAAATCTTGTCTGGCAGGATACACTCTTGCACAGTTTCACAGGTTGAGATATCTTTGCCTCTGCTCACTTGGAGCAGAACCTATTCCACAAACAGTTCCTATAGTTTCAGTGGGGTCACTCAGGGAGTAAGTTGTCACTCAGTTTGTAAAGGGTGTCACGTTCTGGCTAAGGCTTTACAAAGAAAACATCTGAAAACAAGAAGATCCATTATCTGAGCCTCCGTCCCAGGCTTGTGCAATATCTTTTTCCTTTGTGCAATATTGGTGAGTTATGTACTGCTAGGAACAGTGCCCTGCTTTCCTTCGAATCGAGTGAGAGATGACATAGAAGTTCAAGGTGAAGGTGAAACTCATTTAAGCATGAAGAATAAAACAAAGAGGCGTGTCTCTGTACTCTGAGAGCTAAAATGGTTTAAACACAAACACACTGACATAGAATGAAAAGATAGACAAAATACCCTAAAAAACAATAGTTCCTTCTGCTCAATGCACTGAGGAGGATTTAAACTTCTTTGAAGTTTAAGCCAGCTCTAAATGTTGTCTCAAGCAGCAAACACAACGGTAGGAGGTGCCAATATACCCTCATGTCCCTTCTTAGATATAAATCCACAGAATAACAGAACTGAAGGGATTCACAGAATCTCAGAGCTGCAGGACCTCTGGAGATCATCTCATCCAATCCCATTGCTAAAGCAGTTCCCTACAGTAGGATGCAAGGGAAGCATCCAGGGGGGGTTTATAATTCATCAGGCATCACCTACAGATCACAGTGGATAGGAAAATCCTCACTGCAGCAATGATGAAGTGGGTACTGAAATGAGCAGGAGCTTATGGAGCTGCAGGTTTGCCTCAGCTCCCTTCAGAGCACATGGGAACATCATCTCTCCCTAGGATAGCCTGTGGCTGCAGTCTCAAAGCTTTCTGATTAGCATTTGGCTCTTTAAGAAAAGAGTTGGGCAGGTGGAGAGAATCAGGCCTTCATTCTCTCCACCTGCTCAGGATTCATTCACTTAGAGTCACAGAATCATAGGATTGCTCAGGTTGTAAAAGACCTTGAAGATCATCAAGTCCAACTGTGACCTAACCATACTACCCTAACTTTAACAACTCTCTGCTAAATCATGTCCCCAGGCACCACATTCAAATGGTTTGTAAACATATCCAGGGATGGTGACTCAACACTTGAATATTTTCAGCCACTAAAGTAACCAAAAGTTATGCAAAACACTGAGAAGACTTTAAAATATAACAAAGTACCCTGGAATATTATCAAACATCCAATAAGGACAAGTTCTTCTTAATGGATTTGACTTCTTTAGAACTTTTGTAGAGCAGAACATGACTATTAAAAGATTCAAAAGATTGGGGTACTTTTGACCCCAATTCCACTTAGGTCAGCAAGAGTGAAAGAAACAAAGTGCTCTCAGTATAACTTCCTTTTAGAATCTCAGAAACCAATCAAATTGATGTTGCTGTAGACCCACATGTACAACAAAATGTGGATCACAGTGCTATGACTCTCCAGTCCCCAGCATTGCCCTTGCAGACACCTGAAGGAGAGGCAGGCAAATGTCACACAGAATCACAGAATCACAGAATCACCCGGGTTGGAAGGGACCCCAAGGATCATGTAGTTCCAACCCCCCTGCCTAGCAGGGCCACCAACATACATATTCAGATCAGGTTGCCCAGGACCCCGTCCAACCTGGCCTTAAACACGTCCAAGGACGGGGCATCCACAACCTCCCTGGGCAGCCCGTTCCAGGGCCTAACCACTCTCCTAGTAAAGAACTTCCCCCTAACATCTAACCTAAATCTTCCCTCCTTCAACTTAAAACCATTTCCCCTAGTCCTGCTGTTGTCAGCCCTTTTGAAGAGTTTACTCCCCTCCTGGGTGTAGGCTCCCTTCAGGTATAATGTCACCCAATGTCCTTGTTCTTCAGGGGCAGAGCCATAGCTGCTGACATAACCACTGGCATTTCTCAGGCTGTCAGTGCAAGAACACACCGATGAATCAAAATGCCAGAAAGAGAGATTCTAAGGTAGAAAGATATCAAGAAGAGAATGGATTTTCTTCTTATTATTTTTTAAAGCACTCTCAGAAAGGTCAGCAGGCAAGGTCTTCTTCATCATTTATGATCTGCAGACCAAATAAAAGTATTGTGTCTCACCCAGTAAATTAGATTTCACTGTGTGAAAGACGAAAGACCATTCACTTTCTTTCCTTTGCTCTCGAAAGCTCACCATATTCTATAGATTCCAGGAAAATGATTAATCCCTGTAAGTGAAGAAAAATTGCATCTCAAGAAAAAAAAAAAAACAAAAACAAAAACAACAACAACAACAAAAACCCCAAACAGCTAAAGTGGTGGGTCTTATGATTTAAGACTTTTTCCTTCTCCATCTCTCCCCAAAAAAGCAACAAAGAAAAATTCAAAGCAGCAGAGTATTGAAATCAGCATCCCTGCAGCAGAAGCAATACTTAGAAATGGAACTCTAAGGTGAAATTGAAATTTCACTTTACTTCATCCATCTAGAAATTACATTCTTTGTCCATTTTCAATCACCTGCTCTTCTGTGTGGTCACAGAAGAGAAGGAGACACCTCTTCCAATGCAAAGGGCAACTACTTTCAGGGATGAAACATCCTTCAGAGACATTCATTTTACTTTTTTAGCCATTTTAGCCATCAATCAAAATTAATCAAAAATTTGCTCATTTGGCTTATCAGAAAATTAGGCTTCATAGGGATTTGAAGTGATATAACAAACGTTCTGAATCTATGACTTTCCACTGAACAATATGTTATGGGGGAGAAAAGAGCAGAGATGACCATAAAAAAGGCCATAAAGGACACTGTGACCTCTGGTCAGGGATCAGGCAGGTCTTTCTGCAGTCACAGAATTGCATAAATACCAAACAATTAGAAAATCCTTCTTTCTATTTAAAGGTGGTGCTGACAACTCTGGAAAATGTCCACTAAAACAATCTTTCATCAAAGGATAAAATCTGAATTAAATCCAAATATTTTACAGAACCACACAGACTTGAACTGCAAAGAGAAAATGGCAAAAGTCATCTTTTGGAACCAACTGTTGAGACATTTAGGTTTCATTTTAACTGTTTCATTTTAGTTCCTTTATTTAAAAGTTCTACACTGTATGCATTTTATATAGATACTATTTTTTTATTATATGAATACACAAAATGTTTAAAATATTGCAATATTTCTGGATCAAAATATTACAGATTTTTTTTTGTCTGTATATAAGATCTTAGTCTCCTTTTTCTTACAAAACATACTCCTCATAGAAATTCCAAAGCAAAGCCATTTGTTTCCACCCGTTTCTTATGTAAAATCTCATCTATGACTTCCAGCACATGATACTTGGAAGCACAGACAAAATGGATTACATGGCAATCTCATTCCATTATTGCTGGAGTAAAACCTTTATTTTTAGCAGCTGTAGAGACATTCCCACATCCCTAACAGGCACTAAAAGCTGCTGTTATACAAGACAGTTAGGCTGAAGGCATTTTAACCTGAAAATAAGAAGAGCGATATCACAGTCTTATCTTTATTTCTCTAAGATACTTGCCTTTTTCTCTTCAAAAATTACGGTTTTTGTAGAGCTGAACAAAGTGTAAAATCTTCTGTTATAAAGAAAATCAATCCTAGTTTTGAATCCTGTTTCTGTCTGCTTTTGTTCAGCTGCCTATTTGGCAAAAAAACACCTCTGTCTCCTTTCGGCTCTGGCAAAAAGAACATCAGGCAGTTAAGTGATGACCCCAGGCAACAACTGACTTGGTGGGTAAAGTCATGTCCCAGGGAACAGCTCATGCACTCAGGCTGCCATGGGTGACAGGACAAAGTCATGGCATGTTGGATAGAGGTCTAAGAACTCATAGAGTGCAACGTTCCAACTGGAGAGATTTGTGCTGGCATTTAACTCCCAAAGATACTTTTATTTTTATTTTTAATGCTTTCTATTGTGAATTTAAATGGCTTTCCTTAAAACAAAAATAAATATGAAATATTTCTTGTGTAATTGTTTCAACATTTACTTCTCCTGTTCCCTCCCAAACACCTACTACTTTGCAAGTTGAAATTCCTGTTTATTTAATGCAACTTTTGAAATATCCAGAATGCATAAACAGGAAAAAAAACCACCATAAAACATTACCAACATTCTTTAAACAGTTGATGGCAGGCAAGAAAATATTTATAAACACTTATAGATTCTGACTGCATTTGGAGAGACAATTTTCTTGTTTCCATTATTGCATCAAGGGTAAACACATCAGGCCTGCACTACTAGTGTAGCTGTTTTACAGTAGTGAATGAGGAGGGAGAACCAGTGATAAGGCATATCACTATAAGAAACTTGAGAGTCCTGGGATGAAACAAGGATACAAGATTGGCTTATATTTTTTTTTTCTGTTGAGATCAAGGTTTGAAGTGCATCCTCAAGTTTGTTTGAACAGCACTTACAATTCTGTGTGAAATTCTGAGCTTGTGAAGTCATCAGCAAAATTCTGTTTGGCTTTACTAGAAGAGGGTCTCCTCTCAGCATTTGTGCTCTTGAGCATTTTCTCAAGGACTCTGGGTGTCAAGAGTCATCAAACTGCCAATATTGTAACCAAATAGTATTGAAATAAACAGTGGTGATTGTGTTCTCTCTCTGCAAAAAAAAAAAAAAAGACAATAAAGAAACAGAATAGTAAAATATCAGTGGATATTGGCTCCTCTACTTTTCATTAACTGCATGAAAAAATAGTTTTTATAAATACAAATACTCAAGAGGCTTTACAAAAACAAATAGCATCTTACCAGCGCGTGGAATATTATTTGTCCCTTCTCTGAAATGAACAAATCACACAAATAAGCAAAAGCTTGATACTGATACTGAACAATGAATTGTTATGAATTGCATTGATAATGAGATGTATCAGAATTCAAAAGAAAATATTTCTGTACCATAATCATTTTCCAGCATGGGTAGGAAACATTCTGGTCACAAATAAAAAATGCATTTCAAGAAAATATGGAAGGGAACGTCTAGTTAAAGGCCCTGAAAAGCAAGTTTATTTCATGACTTTGCATGTCAGAATATCTATTTCTAATTATCAGTTCAGGGAATAGCATAAATTGGAGCTTTTCGGTGTTTACTGGATGTGAACCCTAGAAAAGCAGAAAAATAGAGGGGATGAGATGCAGGGGAAGTGGATTTGCGTGGAAACGCTGAGACAGGTTTAGTGGAGAGCCTTGGGAGGACAGTGGCCTTAGGAGGAGAGAGAGGAAAAATGATAGAGCTACTAGAAGACAGTACGTTATTCCCAGGATCTTGAGGTTATGGAAATGACAACATAAATATGGAAGAGAAAAAAAAAATCCTTAGAAAGAAAAGTTTTAAAACCTGGCTAAGGAAAGAAAGGTATGTTGAGGCACAGTTATCTTCATGATTATTTCCACCTGATATGGCAAATTTTGATTACAGATGGGACAAGTGTGCCTGCTGTGGTAGAGTTGGTTAAAACTCCCTGATCCTATGTACTACACGTGGATTTGAGCCATCTCTGGAAAGCTAAACTAATTATAATATCTAACCCATACTTTGATCACTTCCTTTGGTGTGAATCAGCATTCATAAAGTTCAAAGCCTCTTCCAGCCCTCTTTGGAAAAGAATTCCCAGCCGCTTCCCTCTCTATGAAGCTTGTTGTGGTCTCCCAGGAGATGACACAAGCAGATTTACATTATCTCTGCTGGCCTCTATCAGTGTACTGTATGCTCATAATGAGAAATATATAGCTAATTGCCAGTGTATGCAAATGGCATTAGGTCATCTTCCAAATTCTTGGTTGGGTTTGGTCAACTTAATCACGTTCAACCCTTCACAGTCAAAATGAATCAAGCTGGAAAGGATGTCTTATTGAAAACATTGATAATAATGGCATCAATTTAAATAAAACTAGTTAAAGAGCAACTGCATGAGCAGTGAAAAAGGCAAAAGCTTTTGGTCACAATAGTTGAGTAGCTGCTGGAATTTAGCAGGGGAAAAGAACATGAATGAGACGAAGCATATTGGATTTCTTACTAGATGGTAAGAAGAAATTCTCTACTCTGAGTGTGGTGAGGCCTGAAACTGCTGCCCAGATGGGCTGTGGGTGCCCCATCCCTGGAGACATTCAAGGATTGGGCCCTGGGCAGCCTTATCTAGTGTGTGGCAACAATATCCATGGCAGGGGGTTGAAACTAAACAATCTTTAAGGTCCCTTCCAACCTAAGCCTTTCTCTGATTCTCTGATTCTCTGATCCTATGATTTCAGTATCACTTAATCCTCTGCTAATCCAAGGATCTACAAAACAGACTTTAAATTGAGTCTAAAAATAATCTTATCTCAAAGGGATCATGTAATAGTGCACATTCTCATTCCAATGAATCTTTCTGTAGGTGTGTCTAGCCAAAGACACTCTTCAACGCTCGCAAGAACATAAAAGAAAATATTATTTTAAAAAAGTACTTATTAAAATTGGTTTGGTTTAGTTTGTTTGTTGTTTTTTTTATCAGGTAGAAACCAAATGCAGAAGCTGTTCTTTCCATTCTCGCTGCATTTCGCTACTTACATTACAATGGGAAAATTGTACTGACATGCATAACTTTAAAAATAAAATACCTTAGAGAGCTTTGATCAATATCTAGGAGATGTCTTGAAACTCTTGGATGAAAAGTGTTATAAAAAGTACTATTTTTACTTGTTCTCTGACACTAATATTTACCTTTAAGTTTGGACTTTTGGCAGAGCTTTCCAGCTCTGTTGTTATTTGAAGAAAACAATTACACACAACTTTCTAGCTGGGAAGAAGCAAATCAAATATTGTCCATTTATCATTCTTGTTAGTTCTCTATCATTAACATCTTGACCTTTTCAAGACAGCCACAGAGACATAATGCATCAGAATAATATTTGATATGCTGCCATGTCACTAAACTTATTATAAGGGTGGATAAATAAGGGTGGATAAATAATATTTGCGAAAGATAAAAAGTAGGTGCTTAAATAACATACCACTAAATATATTAACAATTGCTTTTTGTCCCTTTCAACCCATTCATGGGGAAAAAGCATTTTGTAGACATACAGCATGTACAAAGTAAAAATAAATACAGGGGTATTTACAACCATCATTCATTCTCGAGTATAAATTGGTATAGTGGCGAGAACAAATAGTTCAACTGGGTTTTCAGATTTTTGCTCTATTATATAACCTCTCTATGCTTCACCTTTCCCAGATGAACTATGGTGAAATCTGTCCGCACCCTTCTGACAGCAGTTTTATGAGTCTGATTTGACATTTACAGTGTGCCCTTCTATGGGAGTCTGTTTAAACGCAAAAAAAAAAAAAAAAATCTTCTCTTGTTTCTGCCTCATTTTGTTAATGCATCAGTGTTTCACCTCTAAATTCTGTGGTTTAACTTAGGACGACCTTGCATTAATTTGCAATACAACATGGTCTTAGTTATGGTAGTTCTCAAGCTGCTTGAAGTATGCACAGGGGTTTATCAGGATTCAGAATTCATCTACTAAGAGACAAGCTGAACTCCATTGTGGTTTAGGATAACTGCTGCGGTTAAACGTAATCTTGTCTAAGCCCCTGTGGTTTTACCCTCAGCTTTGTCACATGGACATTACTAAAATCAATGTCTTCTGTTAATCTGTCATTTCACAGTGCTGCTTGCCAAAATCCATTGTTTTTTCCTGTCTCAAAGTTTTCTAAAAGCCAACCATCTCTACAGCCCTGCTGAGGCCAAAGGTGGGTACGTGTTGTTGTCCCTCATCACTGCTGTTTCAAGTTATAATTCTTTCTGATTACATTAACTCCCATTGCATTTTCAGAGGAGTTCACTTCCAGTAGAACATTGCTGTATCATTTCCCACACTCTGGTCTGATGAGACACATGTGGAGATGACACAACTGTGATGGATTTGCACTGTGACAACAAGGGAAAAAAAGACTGAATAACATGAAGCAACACCCATGTGAAATCAATTCCCTCATTCGAGCTTCTTCTGTTCACTTTCTGCTTTGAATTCAAAGCACTTGACTTATACAACCTCACTTTTCCCCAACTTCTTTCTCACAGTTTCTCTCCTTTTGCTCCACACATCTCTTTGCCCACACCCCTCTCAAGGAATGTTGTCATGTGGGGTTAGAAAAGAACAGAGGAAAGTGGTGAGAATAAGGATTGAACAGTCACACAGCTACAACCAGGATATGAGCGTGCTGCACAATGGGTACTGCTGACGTTCTTTTAAAGCCACCATTGGGGTAATAGATGATTATTTTTCCTAAGTGACTGCCTTCTCTTCATTCAAACTATGATTTGGAGAAAAGAAAAGCAACAACGTCTGTACATGACTCTGTTTATCAGCTAGTCTCTCTGCAGGACTTTTCTCTATCCCCCTAAATACTGTGCAATTTTAAATCACTATTGTCTTTAGTTTCTCTACCCAGAGGGGGAAAGGAAATGAATTTTTACATGCAGCACAGGAAGGCACAGAGGGGCAGCTGGTAAAGCACTCATAAAAAGAGATCATATCTAATCATGGAATCATACAAATATTGGAAGGTGCCCTTAAAGGCCATTTGATCCAACTCCCCCACAGTGAGCAGGGAAACCCATAGCTCCATCAGGTGCTCAGAGCCCCATTCACCCTGACAGATTAACAGAAGATATCTCCAGGGATGGAACATCCAACACATCTCTAGGCAACCTGTGCCAGCGCCTCACCATCCTATTGTACAAAACTTCTCCCTTACATCCAAATGTATCCCAAAGAATTGAAAGAGACTGTATTTCAAAACTGTAAGCAGGTCAACCAAGCTGAATGTAATATTTCTTGCATGGCTACCACCGCAGTTAGAGGCTTTCAGAACTTTTAACTGTGTGACTGAATGTGATTTTTTTCCCCTTAACTAGCACTTTGCATCCAGGGATGTGGTTGTGAGGGGAGCAGTTGCTGCTCTGGGGTGGGAGAATAATGGTGAACAGGGTTTTGAGTATTGAAAGGACCAAGTAATTCAGAGGGAGCACCATTTTAGGGAGGGCTTCTGGCAATCATTCTGTTAGGGAGAGCTTTAGAGGAAGAACAGCTTTCATTAGAAACACAAAATCACAAATGCAGAGCTTCATCCTCTCTCCTTTCCAACTACATCCTTATGCCATGTTTATTTTACAGATTACATGAAGTACTCCCTCATGACACTGTTTCCAGACCATGCATGTGAACACTGAGAGAAATTATATATATTTTTGCTGCTGTTTGAGATCTCAGTTACTTGCAGCAAACAAACTGCTCCACATTTCATTGTCCTAAAAATCCTCCTGGTATATGTGTGTGTCATGTCAGGGCCAGGCTTCTTGAATGCATACTTCTTAGAATGATAGAATATCTTGAGTTGGAAGTGTCTCGCAAGGATCACTGAGTCCAACCCCTGACTCCACACTGCACCACCCCAAAGTCAAACTCCATGGTTGTATGGCCACAAGGAGCTGCAGCTCTGCCCTCAGTCTCCTCTGCTCTGGGCCCAACAAACCCACAGCCCTCAGCTCTCCTCACACCCCTTGCCCTGCAGACACTTCCCCATCTCCACAGCCCTCTTTTGGATGCTCTTTAACAGCTTCATGTCCTTCTGAGATGGCAGCACCCAACCTATACCCAGTACCCAGTGCTGGGCGTGATGCTCCCTGGGGTACATTTGGCCCCTTTAGCTCAAAAGCACATTGCTCGCTGTCAGTGAGAACATCCAAATCCCTTTCTCCCCAACCTCTGACCCTTTTTCATAGCCTGGGTACAAACAAACCAATTCAGAATGTTTGCAAATCCATAAATGATAAGCATCTCACAGCCTGAGTTGAAGTAAATGCATTTAAAGAAAGGGGTACAAATAGCAGAGCTAAAACGTTGTGAGATTTAGTTTGCAGCAGCAAGGCACTGATCTTGCAATAACATGAGACATGATTCAAATGACAATTCACAAATGGGTGATGAAAGATCCATGGACTGTACACAAATTAAAGAGGTCAAAGCCCATTCTCTGGCTTTGAGAGCCAGTAATATATCACTGCTCACGTATGTGTCTCTAAACTCAGTTCTTCCCCAAAAATGAATGCAGTCCCACCACCCACCCTGCCTACAGGGAGCGATTCTAGACCTGTGCTACCCCTCAGATCCTGGATGGGCATAGCCTGGGGTGTAAAATGTTTTGTATGGAACAGAACCATCCAGAAAGAGGGGTAAAAAATTAATTGTATTGGCTGCAATGTGGTGATGCTGAATCCTAAGCCTCAAGCCCAACCCTAGTTAGTTGGCTAGTTTTGTAGCAATACAAAATGAACAAATAAATAAAATTTCCATGAGTTTGCCCTTGTTTAAATGTTTCCAACGTGCCATACAGATTTTTTTTCTGCTTTGCCTCCATCATGTTACTTGTAACCAATTTGCTAATGAGTCTCTGACAGTTCACAAGTGCTTTTGTGTTATATTCCTCAGTCATACTTGATTTCACATGGCAGAGAAGACTAATTCTGCCCAACTCAGTTGGTTTACATAAAATGCTTCATTTCAGGCTCAGCCAGTATTCAGACCGCATGATTACAACAGTCCCTGGTGGGTTTGCAAGAAAAAAGAAGAACCCTTTGAAATGACCTTGCAGAGTTTTTTTCTCATTATTTTTCAGGATCAATTTCCTTTGTAGTAATAAGGGCTATTCGTCAATTATATAACTATTTACGAAATAGTTTCAATGAAGAATAACAGTAAAAGCGCCCTTGGGTTAAATGGATACTGGTTTGTTATCATACAGTATGTTTTCTTTTGACATGTTAGGATGTAGAGCAGAATGATTTACAGCATATCATCAGTGGGTACAGTAGATTATCTCAGCTTGGAAGAATAATCATAAAAAATGAATAAATGCATGCAATACTTTGCAGAATAATAAGAACTACTATTTAAATACTTTGATTTAATCAGCATAGGCCATCCTGGTTTCAGATGAACACTCTGCTCTTTCCCGAGGCATGTAAAAAACTAATATAAGAAAATGAAGCTGTAACAGCAAATCTCTCTCCTTAAGAATTTTCAAACTTTCTGGACTAAGTATGGTCAGTTTTCTATTTAGAACTAAGCAGAGATATTGTATATGTGTATGCATATATATACGTATATGTTTGCGTATGCATGTGCATATGTGGACATATATGTATACATATGCTCCTCATATGACTTGTGCTCCAGACCCCTCACCAGCTTCGTTGCCCTACTCTGACCACACTCCAGAGCCTCAGTGTCTTTCTCGTAGTGAGGGGCCCAACAATGCACACATTACTTAAGGTGCAGCCTCACCAGAGCTGAGTACAGTGGCACGAACACCTCCTGCTCCTCCTGGCAGCTCTATTTCTGATACAAGCCAAGATGCCATTGGCCTTCTTGGCCACCTGGTCACACTGCTGGCTCATGTTCAGTCAAATGTCGACCTATAACCCAAGGTCCATTTCCTCTACACAGCCTTCCAATCAGTCTGCCCCAAGCCTGGGGTTGATGTGGCCAAAGTGTTTGGGCCCAAGCATTTGGTATTGTTGAACTTCATCCTCCATTGGCCTCAGCCCAATGACCAGCCTGTCCACCTCCCTCTGTAGGGCCCTCCTATCCCCAAGACAGATCAACACTTCCTCTCAGCTTGGTGTCATCTACAAACTTACTGATGGTGCACTCAATGCCCTCATCCAGGTCATCAATAAAGATACTGAATAGGACAGGCTCCAGCACTGACCCCTTGGGAACTCTCCTTTAAAAATAAAGAATGACAGGAGCTAAAATTTCAAGGTTTTGCCGTTATTAATGTGCATCTGTCAGATGAATGTTCACCTGGAGGAAGCAAGACGCTCCTTTTTCCTTTGCACTTTTTAAACAGGACCACAGGGAAAGATAAAGTCTTGCTGGAAGAGCACTGAGGAACTGCAGTGAATATTGTCACTGGAGTATATGGAGGTCAAATAAAATTGATTTCAGAGTCAGCTGTAGCACTGCTATGTTATATAAGATGCAAAATGCCTGAAATAGCACTATCACAAGCACTCTGTGAAACTGGTGTATAGAAAAAGCTATATAAAGATATGGCATTATTTATTTACTTGTTTAATTCTGCTTGATTTTGCCTCAATTTCTTTTCAAAATCAGGACAAGAAGGTGAGTGCCAGAAAAAAAACAAACAAACAAACAACACCACAATCCAAACAACCTACTCTGAAGTCCTTTTGAGGAAGCTGTTTCTCCCCATTATCAAGACCAGTGATTTATGGTCATTCCTGTTATACAGATGATTTTAATGAGACAGGACCTGTAAGAATACCTTGGTTTAAGGCACAGGTTTGCCTGAATTTGCCTGGAAAATGATACAGCTTTCATGAAAAAGTAGCAGTTGCTCTTCAGTTAGCAAGATGAATCACAATGAACCACTATTTGGACTCGATGATCTTTGTGGGTCCCTTCCAACTCAAGATTCTATTATTTGGTGATTCTATGAGCCCGGCTATATTAACCATCCATTTTGCTAAATAGTTCTGCTGAGAATATTTATGCTGGCACAGATTGCCAAAAAGCTGGGTGTCCCATCCATGAACAAATTCAGGGTCAGGGAATAGGGCTCTGAGCACCCAATGGAGCTGTGGGTGTCCCTGTGCATTGCATTGGGGTTCAACTAGATGACTTTTAAAGGTTCCTTCCAACTCAAATGATTTTATGATTCTAAGATTCTGTAAGAAGTGAAACTCTTCCCTTCTACTTCCCGCGGTGAGAATTAGGCATTTAAATAACTTCGTGTCTTTATGATCTCTTGCTGTCTTTTCCTTCCTCTTATTGTATTTTGACCCCTCCCTAGCAGCATTATCACAAAATTTCAGATCTGTGGTAAGTGTATGTATAAAGGCTTCCTATCCTTAAGAATTAGGTCAAGGCTATCTAAGCAAAAAGACACGACGATCACAGCAGGATGTTTCATAGGACAGAGAAGGAAAAAGGGAGATGCATTTCCCTTGTCAAATAGTAGCACTGTCATTGGGTTTGAATTGAGATCCCTGCTGCCTCACACTCCCCTCCCACACCATGTGTGAGAAACCCAGCCAAACCCACAGTGGTGTACTTCAGTTCAAGGACTCCAGAATCTATGCTTTGAGGAAAACTACATCAAATGTTCGTTTTTTGTACATCTCCTGGAGTGCTCAATAGAAAATAGAAGCTAATCACCTGTATGGATAAATTGTGCTTGGTATCTTTCCAGTGCTCCCTGCTGAGAAAGTTTACCCAAAGCACAAAAGCAAGGTCGGTGCATGAGACTCACAAGTCTCAATTTTAATCTCAGCAAGGAAAAAGCAGAAGAGAGAATGAAACAAACAAATAAAAACTTAAAGTTCTTATTTTTATTATATATATATTTATATATATATACATATATATATATATATATTATATATATATATTATTTTTTTTTTAAGCCCTGAATACATACAAAGGACATATTAAAAAGGAAAGTTTAGATGTGTTTCTGAGATACTTCAGTGTGGGAAATGTCACATTTCCTTGTAGATGGATGAGCTATTTCATTGAGATACATCCAGCTAGATACATCCAGCTGAGCAGTCTTTTAGGAGTCAGTCAGGAATAGGTGCCATTCCCTGAGCTCTTTTCTTAACTGGCTAATCTTGTACTGCTATTTAAATCTGAATGAAAGCATTGGCTTAGCTGTTCAGAGGTTCTGATTCATATAAATTAAAGGGATTGGTTTTGCTAATGTTGATTTGCATCTGTTAGGAGTAATGTCACTTAAATTTGAATAGCTATGTAAGGAGGCAGATTAGGATTAGTCATTATCTGAGGTAGACACAATAATGATCTGAGGTTTCCTCGGATGTTATCCAACACATACTTATATATACACAGAAACTGGGCTTAATTTTAATGAACAATTTATTATTACTGTTGTTAATAATTATCATTTTTTAGTTATTATGTTGTCTCTGTGTCTTGCCCAAAACAGACTTTGAGAATTGTAGCAATTCCTTGTAAATCTGTAGCTGAAGCACTCATATCCCTTCATTCTGTTATAAGATTTAAAGCTAAAATTGCTTTACAATAATTCTCTACATTCATATAATTCCAGCACAATACTTCAGGATGGGAAATGGCCAGGACCTCATTACCTATCTGTGATGCCAGCTGGTAAAATCTGACTGCTTTCTTAATTTTAAACTTTATTGTCCTCAAGGTTCTTAGCCAAAACCAGACCAAAGCCATACTGGCAAGTAGAACTGATCTGTGATCTATGATATCTTCTTGACCATGCCCAAATCATCCTGGAGGATGGTAATTGGCCTGAGCCATTTTTGTGACATGGATCTTGTTTGCAATTTGACAACAGGTTGCCCAGAGAGGTGGTGGGTGCCTTGTCCCTGGTAATATCCAAGGTCAGAGGGGCTCTGAGCACTGATGGAGCTGTAGGTGTCTCTGTTCATTGCAGGGGAGCTACACCAGATGGTCTTTAAAGGTCCCTTCCAACTCAAATGATTCTGTGATTCTATGAATCTGTGAGCATAGACACTGAGATGTTCAGCCTAAATCCTGGTGCTAGTTGATTTATTAGTTGTAAACATTTTCTTTGTGTATATAATGGCCAATACTTTGCTTTCATGTTGTGTAGACAGCATAAATGTAGCCCTGGAAAAGTGAAAAAGACCTCTATGTTGTGAACTGAATGCTTTACACTTGCAATTTAATTAATTACTCTTTAATTCATAACTTAATAATCTTATAGTCTCTGCTATCCAGTTTCAAAATACCGACCCTGCATGATGCAGATGAAGTAAGAAAGTAGTTTCGTGCTGCTCTGGGTCTGGAGTGTCTCTCTGAAGTTGCACAAGTTGGTTAAATTAATCATTCTGCTTTCAACATCAGCTCAGTAAATATGCACACTGATATTGCTGCAGGCAATGTGTTCTAATGTGAAATTGGGCTGTATGGGTTCCCATGTTCCTAACTGATAAGTTTGTATAGTTTTATTAACTTGCTGAGGGTTCTCTCCCTCTGAGCGTGTGTGCATATTCCTCCTTTAGAGAACCTGAGATTAATCCAGTGTGAGTCATTTGGAAGAAATAACCTTACGTGCAATAAGATGAACTTTATATTGGCTTGCTTACTGTGATTTTTAATGGCCATTTTGGTTTCATTTAAAATGTTTTTATGAGCACCATATTTCACAATGAGCCCATCTCTCAAGGAGACAAGACCTTTAGGTGTTGATGATGAACTGGCACAGTAGCCCTTAGACCCAGATAATCACATTTCATGTGTGATGAAAAGACACATTAAAACAGCAATTTGAATTTGGACATACTATGAAATTATGACTTTTTGTCCTTTTTTGTCTAGTCTTTAAAGTGGCAGGGAAAAAAAAAACCTGAAAGAACAAAAAAAATATAAATGGGAGAGAGAACTTTGCTGAAAGATACTGAGAGCAAGAGTTCAAACGGATTGATAGGAATATGTATCACAGTATAAACAATATTGATTTTTTGCCCTCAACATGAAAAGAAGAAAGAGCTTATTGGATGGTTAAGGTTCTTCAAGACAAAATACATTGACTTCAAAACTTGTGAGGGACTTAGGAATAGTTAATTACAATGCAGACACTTAGGTAAAATGTGCATCGTGTAGAAATTGAGCTTGTCTGCTCTGGCTATATTGGCTTTTTTTTGTTGTTTATTTTATTTGTTTACTCATTTTTAGCTACCAGCTATTTCCCTCTTGATGACATCATTTTGCTGAACTGAAAACTTATTATTTATATTCAACATATTTTGCTGCCGCATCAGTCTGGCAGCTTAGGAATTCATGAAGATGGACAATTACTCTGGCTTTCCTGGGTTAATGGAAAATCAGTCAAATGCATTGATCTGACTGCTTCCCTATTACAGTTTGAGGGAATAAGCCAACAATTGCAAGTGTTTTTAGCAGACTGTACAATATGTTCTAGTGTTAGAGAAGAACTTTACCTACTGTCATTCTTGAGAGCTCATCCCACGAAATGCAATTAGTAATATGTGACCATTTCTCATTTTGACAGAATCCACAAAGATTGTAGTGCATTCTGAATGGTTTAAACCATTAGCTAACCAAGCCCCAAAGCAGCCTTAGGAGGAAGAGTGTTGTAGAAATGTACCTAAGAAAAATCAGGGATGAGAATCACTCTGAGCATTGAGTTCTGCAGTGCAATGTAAGGACAGAGCACTGTTCTGGATGAAACCACTTATTCTGCTTACTGGGAATGAAAGATGGTCATCCATAAAATGTCAGAGCATCATCTATCTCGTACTAGAATTCCTTCTGATTGACAGATGCTTTCAAAAAAAGCTGTTAACTGCAAATATAAACCAACTGAAAGTTACTATAAAGCATGCACTGGCATCTTAATGTGCTGTCTTTACCAGTCTGGTTGTATCCAGCCCAAGATGAGATTGAGTTGTCAGCTGCAGAAGTCTTGTCAATAGGAGGTATGGTCCATATAAATTGAACTGAAGATTTCTGCTTGGTTACTGGTGGACATGGAGAAAAATAGACAATGGATTCTAGCTGGTATTCAAGCTTGTAAAATACTAATCCTAAAACTTGATAGAGTGTTATTCAAATTCTATGGGAAAGACCTTTTTTGTTTAGACATCCAAGGGGAAGGAAGCACAGGGTCTTGCAATAATCAAATGACCGACAGAAATCTTATTCAGCTGCATCAGTCAGAAAAGCATGGAGTCTTAGTAGCATAATAGTAAACAAAGTGCTTAACTTGGGAGAGGTCCTTTATCACTGTGATAAAATAGCATAGAATATCATAGAATCATATCATAGAAATATCATAGAAATATCATAGAATCATAGAATATCTTGGGTTGGAATGGACCTCAAGGATCATGAAGCTCCAACCTCCGTGCTGCAGGTAGGCCTGCCAATCTCCTTATCTAACACTAGATCAGGCTGCCCAGTGCCCCATCCAACCTGGCATTGATTGTTGTGATGGGAGAAAACTGCAAAAGCAGAAGCAGAGGCAGAACAACTGGAGGAGGCTGGAGCTGGCAGAAGCAGACAAGGGTACCACGGCTCTGCTCCATGCTCTATCACAGATATTCTTTCTCAAGTGAATTCAAGTCATGAGCTTTCCAGGCTACAATTCAACTGAGTTCTGCAGTAATACTCCTCACCTCTCTGAAGTGCTGTAAGACAAAAAAAAAAACTTGAAAAAGAGCAAAGATACAGAAATATGTATTACTTCTTTGCTGTTGAGAATCAGGGGCTGTATCAGGCCATCTTTCAAGAAAAAAATAAAAAAGAATAGACTAATGATAAGTGAGTAACATAACAGCAGATCAAAATGGCAAAAGTCCTCCCTGAGCACTGTTTGCCTAAGTGAAGGCATACAAACCTCAATAATCAGCAGTACTCTAATAGGATGATGCAGACTGTTTCAAAAAATGAAGAATGGTTTGGCTTGGAAAGAAACTCTGGAAATCATCTAGCTCAAACATCCTGTGGGCAGGGCTATCTCCCACCAAACCAGGTTGCCCAAAGCCCCATCCACTCTGACCTTGAAACTTCTAGGAATGGGGCATCTTCTCTGCCCACTGCGCCAGTTTAAATGAGTAAGTATCCACTCATCCACTTTTATTCAAGAAACATTTAGAAGTTGTACAAAGGGACGTGGTTTAGTGGGAAATATTGGTGGTAGGTGTGCATGGTTGGACTGGATGATCTTGGAGGTCTTTTCCAACCTTGGTGATTCTATAATTCTGTAGTTAGATTAACTGATGTAGCCTTTGCCATAAGTCAGCAGCAACTCAAAATTGGCTCCCATCTGCATTTTTTGTGCAGTCAGGCAGTTTAATCATCAATACTTCAACTGCCAGTGAGAATCTGAAAGGCAGAAATATTTTGTTAAAATGTAAAGCAGGCAGCAGATCTCATTGCCACAAGAAACTGAGAAGCAGCAGTTTGTAAGAATCAAAAATAAACTGGAAGCATACATGACTTTCAGAAATGTACATGATTATTGCAGCAAAAAACCCAAACCAAAACAAAACAGTATACACTGAGTAATAATGAAGTATTAATAACAAAAAACAGGTTGAAGTACAATAATAAACTATATTCTTCAAGACTTAAACTTCTCCATCCTTGGAGGCATTCGAGGCCAGGTTGGATGGGGCTTTGGGCAGCCTAGCCTAATGGGTGGCAACCAGCCCACTGCAGGGTTTGCAATTAGGTTATTAGATCCCTTCCAACCCCCAAGCCACTCTGTGCTGCTATGATTCTACAAATACCTGATGTAAAGGGTATAATATACCCAGGAACCTTATCAGGGGCTTGCTTTGTACACTGAATGAGCCCCACATTTTTCAGTAGGAGAAAATATTTGAGCAGTGTGAATTCAACTCTTGTGCTTGTGAACAGAAAGTAGACAGCCTGAAGTCAGCTATATTGTAGATATATGAAAATAGGTTGGACAGGCTGGGCAAATCCCACCATATGCACTGCACAGGGCAGGGAGCAGGTGAGTAACTGAGTGAACATATGAAGGATGTTTGCTCAGATACTCATGAAGCCCAATCCCTTTAGATAGCTGAGATATATATATGCTGTTGTGGCAGGCACTAATAGGGTCTCCAGCACCACCTCTCTTTCCTGTAGCAGTTTAAATAGTCTTCCTCTGCAGCTGTGGTAGTATCTCTTGCACCTCTTTTTGCATGGTTCATGTCTGTTATTAGCAAATCAATTTTAGCTATCAGCAGGGGAACGTAGATTCAAATATCATTTTCAATGGGGGTAATAAGTGCATCTCCACTGATTTCCTGCTGCTGCTGCTAATGCCACTTTTCCTCAAGAGCTGCTTAATAAAGTAAAATTTGATGTCAGAATATTGTCAAGCATTAATTTAAAAATTAGAATGTCAGATATAATTTGATAAAAGAAAAAAAAAGGAATAAATAATAAACATAAAATTCACTCATGACTTAAAATAGATCTGGTGAGAGAGAGATAGAAAAAAGATTGCATGGCCTGATGTCATTCTCTGCCATCTTCGGCAGCTTGAAATGCATTAATGCCTTCTGGCACTTCAAATAAAAACAGGTGAATGGTGACACAGTGAAGCTGAAATTCCACTACCTAGGTAGCAGGAAGGATGATACACTAGAAGCTCTCTCCCCTTCATGGAAAATAAACAAACCAGCAAATAAAGGCTTGCAAATTATTTGATATTG
This sequence comes from Lagopus muta, assembly GCF_023343835.1. Lineage (NCBI taxonomy): Eukaryota > Metazoa > Chordata > Aves > Galliformes > Phasianidae > Lagopus > Lagopus muta. The sequence goes on from NC_064439.1 coordinate 1,734,624, forward strand.
AAGCCCCTAGTTCGCATCGAAAATGAGACTGTTCAATGCCATGTTTTCAGGGTGACTGGATCTTAGGAAAATGTGAGTTTCATGTTAAAACTTCTTTACAGAATCACAGAATCACCCAGGTTGGAAGGGACCTCAAGGATCATGTAGTTCCAACCCCCCTGCCTAGCAGGGCCACCAAACGTACACATTCAGATCAGGTTGCCCAGGACCCCGTCCAACCTGGCCTTGAACACGTTCTTTAGTTAGAGAGAAGAGCATCATAGAGTTTCTGAATCAGACTCCCTGGCTTCAATATGCACAGAACTTCCCACATCCTGGGACTTTAATCAGGAGGTCCCCTAAGGCAGCAGTGTCAGCAAGCATAAAGAAGCCCACTTCCTTCTGGGCTGGTGTAAGGTCACAGGCATGATGAGGGTTGGGAAGGCAAGATGCCTCACTGTGGAAATTTAAGAAGGACTGCTTGGGCCTAAAACCTCAAAAAGATGGATACCCATCAAAGGGTTGGGGGCATACAGAGCCTCTCAGAAAGGAGGTAGATGTAAACCATTTTGCCCTTTGCCTCCGTTTTCAAGAAGCTAGAGAAATCCTAACTTGTTAAAACAGTATATTAAAATATTAAGGATTACCCATAGAATTCATCTCAATTCACTGTAAACTTGTTGCCTAAAATATGAATCCAATGGCACTGAATATACCTTTGGTTAAATTCAGCATCCACATAAGGCTAACGAGTAGGGGATGGGACCTAAAAGGCAATTTCAGGTGGAGTAAAATGCCTAAGTAAGCCTAATGAGTCCTTCCAGATGTGCATGCAATATAGGAATGCACATGAATTAGCCTCTCTATTTGCCTATACAATCAAGGCTATGAACATAATGGCCTTTTTTTTTTTTTTTAACAACACAGAATTTTAAGTTGTGCTTCACTTGTAGTATTTTAGATGTCTTCTTTAAGATGTAATGAGCTCAAGCTGCCTCTCTACAGATTGAGGTTGTGCTGAATTTGGTACATGTGCTGAAAAAGATATAAGCATTCTGATGGCGTATTTCTTTGCAAAATAAACATAATGGAGCTCTTACCAAGACATTCTGTGGTTGATTTTCTCTGCTTTCCTTTTGCTAGATCATATTAATCTCTGTTCAAACCATAATCCCTTCTAGCAACATCTATCAAATTTCTGAGAAACAGGAGGTAACCTTTTATTTTGGATGAAAGCATGTGTTTGTGTTAGTTCTGAGAGTGCTATTTCACAATAGAGCTAAAGTTTTTATTGAAAATACCTTAAATAAATAAGCTTTTCCAACAGCAACAAAAGCAAAGAGATTTTGCTCATTTCACTGGCAAAGTACTTCTTAGGAGTTTTTTTTTTTTTTTTTGGATACTCTTAGGTCAGCTTTTCAGTGCTGGCAGAGAGACCCCAGAGCATTCACATAACTCATTTAGAACAGTGAGAATGGGCACTTGAAGTCCACCACAGTGAATGATTCTTGGCACTTAATTGAACTACAGATGCTACACACAGCCAGTAAATAACGGGTGCGTTCAGGTGAGAAAGGGGACAATTCACAGCTGTTGATGCACACAGCTTTTAAGCCCTTTTCCGTGTGCTGGTAGTTTTATATAGAAGATGGAAGATAGGCTTCTACCTCTATGTCTTCCTGAGAAGATGAATGTGACTTCAGGAACAATATTTTGAAAGTGATTTAGAAGCTACGAGGAGTTGTGCTTTCTATTCTTTCTCCCTGAATCTTATCTGCTAAGCACGCTGTTTCCCAAATTTCTCCCCAGAACTCTGTGTCACACAGACAGGACTCCTTTACCCACTATCTCATGAGGAGTAAAGAAAGGGATAAGTTGTTGCTTCTGTCTTTTGCTATGATCTCTGCCTGCATTTCTCAGTTGCTAAATCTACCAGCTTAATCCTGTAGGGGTATTTAGCAGGGGAATGCCCGCTCCTTTTCAGCGTGTCTGGTCAAGGACCTTTTCCACAGCAACAAGGGATAAAGAGAAAGGGAGGTAGTTAGGGAAATAGCTCTGTGATCCTATGAAAGGGTCCTACAGAGTCGTGCACAGAGTACCAGCTGCTGGGGGGCTGGTGTGATGGGAGATTAATGCCTGCTATTGGAGTAGGCTAAGGCTGTAGGGCCCACCAACAACCATCTACTGGAGCAAGTGGGGTCTTCTCCTCCCAGCCACCAGGTTGGAATAGCGTGTATTTCTGTGTCTGGATCCTGTAGTAAACAAAATGAAAATGACTGACCTAAAGCATAGTCTCCTCTCAAGCTCTCAGTCACCAAAGTAATGCCTTGGTTGTTTGTTTTTTTTTCAGAAGAAGGAATGATACCAGTATTGGATTTGAACATTACCTCCCTTCCTACTTTATCAGCTATTAGTAATATTTATACGGATAGTTGAAAGTTCATAAACTGGCAGGCAGAGGAAAGAATTGAACTTCATCTCCCACCTCCTATGACTAATGAAAGCCAAACCAACATCTCACACACACCAGTGTCATAGCCAAAATATTTTCTTTCTTCTCAGATTGAGTTCTTTAACATTAACATGTGCATTAACAGAACAATCTTCCTTGAATAATTAAATAAAAGAGGAAGATTGTTTTATTACATTTTGTACCGAGTTCCTTGGAAAACACATAATGGATGAATCACTCAAGAGAGACATTTGGAGAAAAGCCCATCCTGCAGATCTGAACAAGTTAATAGGACTGAGAGAAAGGAAGCTGCTCGGGTCTCACCAAGAGTAGGACATTTGCAAATCCACTAAGTAGAAAAGAATGAGCACCTGCAAAGAAAGAACACTGATAAGTTGGGCTCCTCTGGGCCTACTCTCTTAAATAGGATGGTAATAACTTAAGTGAGAAATTTAGGAGTTTTTAGTTTTTAGTATTACCTTGGGAATTCATATCCCACCTGGATCCCACTTCAAAGAACTTACTTTTGCAAATCCAGTCAAAAGCTTTCTTGTTTCTAGGGTCTACCCTTTATGCTCCAAATCCATGCAATTAGTATCATCCTAAACAAGCAAACAAATAAATACATAAATAAGGATTAAATTGGTCAAATGGATAATGGTTTGTATTTTAAGCAAGCTAAATGATTAGTTCTAAGTTTCCTGCAGCCCTAAATATAGCAGTGTAATTAGAGGTTAGTTATTCTGCGTATAATCAACATAATAACCAACAGAATGCAATATGATAAAACATTTATAACAGTATTTCATAGTTAGATATATAGATAAAAGTAAATGCCTAAAGTAATTTATAAATTAAAATCATTTAAAATCACCATTTCTTTAGTTTACTAACTTAAAAGAAAAAAGGTCCTCAAACCAACAGTCCCTCTTTCAATAGTGTAAACACAAGTACCTCTATGGTCAGTCATTTTATTAGAGTAAGCAAATAAAAATAAAATAAACTGTTGAGGATACCAAGATTAAAGGGAAAGTTTGTTCCAGAGTGACTTTCTGAAGTCTAGCCTTTTGAATGATGTTGTCCTTCTGCACAAATTGGAGATAGATTCCAACTGGAAAGAACTAATTTTTGGGAACTAGGCATCTTTGGGCTTACAAATTCATATTTCTTGTCATTAATATTTTAATTTTCCTCTTGCTCCCCATTCCCATGAATCTTAGTTGATCAAGAGCTAGTTTAGGAAACAGCAATAGCATATGTTATGCAAAAAAAAAAAAAAAAAAAAGGCTAGGTGACTTCCATAATCTTTTTTATTTGTTTGTCTGAGAAAAGATTATAATTGAAATAGTCAAGCATGTGAGATAGCAGCGATTTAAATAAATGTTCAAGTATTTCCTGAGGCTGGGAAATGAAAGCTTATGATAGCACATGCTATCTGTCACGCTGTCTGGCATGTCAGATGTCTATTCTCATCATGTGATCCATTATGTGTGTGTTTGGGAGCAGAGGATAAAGTCTAATGAGTCAGAGATTCACAAGCTGCTTCTCTTCTTCTAACGCAAACATGGTTATGCAAAGTACAGATGTTGTGAAGATGGTGGGAAATAGCTGGAGTTATTGCCCATCTCTACTCTGGGTGCCACTAAGAGCAATATTCAGGTGGGGTGAAACAGGGAAAGAGTGAGATGAGACCTGTTCTGCAACCAAGGAAGGAAGGAAGGAAGGAAGGAAAGAAGGGAGGAAGGGAGGAAGGAAGGAAGGAAAGTAAGCAGGGAGGGAGGGAAGGGAGGAGGAAAGATGAAAAGAAGGAAGGAAGGAATGGAGGAATGGAGGAAGAGAGCAAGGGAGCAAGGAAAGAGGCATACTTAGAAACCTTGCCTGCTTTAACCATGCCTTCCCTTGAAAGCATCTGAGCATACTGTCACACCCACTGCACAAAAGATGATCTCCAGACTTTCACATCATCTACGTGTAATACCAAAAAGTTCTGGGAAGTCAGTTCTTACACATGCTTCCTGCCCAATGTGTTTGAAGAAGAGGCAGACCCGGCCCATGCTACACACAATCATCTCTCAGGTTTCTTTCCTTAGAATGTGATAGAGAAACTCTAGGACCCCTTCCCACAGCCCTCTCTAGCTCCTTAGACTTACAGCCATATTAGGTGCTGATCTAGGTGACCTCAGAATAGACATTTAATGTCCAAACTGAAACCACTCAGATCTCTTATCCTGGTGTTTCAGTCACTGCTTGCTGAGCATGAGATAATAATAGGACACTTAGTTCTCTGATAAAACTAATACATGTATTAGTAATAGCAGTAAAGGTGGAGGTGCAGCATAGGTCATGCTGTGTTCCCACATAAATGCAATTCTCTGTGTGTAGAGACAAGTCAGTTCTCACCATGGACCACCGTCTCAGTTCAGAAACAGTTTTAATGTCATTGGGGTAACTTCAAGAAAAATAAAATGATACACATGTTGAGAAAAAATTAAGAGGGAATTGGACCCATAATTGCATGCCTCCCAGTAAATATTCAAAAGATAGCACGAGTTTATCTTTCAAGGCTCTACTGTATCTGTTTTGTTCTGGGACAAATGCTTTTAGGACTGGTAATGTTCACCCCATCGAATTCTGTAGCCTCTGTTAGTGGTTAATCCTTCAAATCTGCTCCTCCTGTTAGTGTTCTGCACTGTTTGGTCCTTGACCTTTTTATACAAACCAAATAAAAGTCATTAATTTTAAATTTATCAGTGTTGCTATGGCTGCTGACAAGTATATGCCAGATAATGTTTTGAATAGCAAAGATATATTGTAGAGTTTACAGTGTTTGCCAGCATCATGGCAATAAACACACATCACAGTAAATAATCATATAACAATTTGTAGATAGAAGTGATTGAAATTAATGATGCTTATAAATTTTTTGGAGAGGTAAGGAGCAGCACTGGATCACTGACACAGGTGTCATTTTCTAGAAATGACCTGAGATGGATCAGGTCAGACATGACCTGAACTGGGTAGAGAGAAACAGTATTATTCTCCTGAATAAAGTGTGGAATAAGGCTAAACCGAGTAATATAAATACTCCTCATATCCTCGTTTAATTTTTATATAAAAGGGTCACTTAAATTAATCAAATCTATGGGCTTTATTCAGCATCCTGTCATAGACATGTCCACATCTCACAGGTAGTGCATTAGGTTCTAATTATTCCCATTCATAGTCCAGATGTTAAGATAATAACAAACTGTTGGAAATACTGACAAGGAAATCTCTATAGATTTTAGCTTGATAATTTCATCATCTTGAAGAGTTCAACAGAGTAACTATTTGTTTTGTTGAATTTTATAGTATCACTTATGACTTATCAAACCTTATAGAGCAAACTGTATGTTATCTTTACAGCAGCTGAGCCACTGTAGTATAAATCTCAATTCTCATGGTAACTACCTTTTATGCAAAATGTTTCTTGGAACTGGGGAAACTAAAAGATGAGCTAGACATCCAAACATCTTTGACAGAGAATTCTTCATTCGCTAGAGGGAAACTGTGCAGTCTGCTCCAAAGCAGCATTCAGCTGCTCAACCAACAGGCTGAAATAAGTCATGATGTGCAGAGAGACTATTGTCACTTTGATTCCATCTAAGACAGCGTTGTCCAACAGGTAGCCTATTCTGTTCAGGAACACTCCTGTTTAGAAGCATTTGCTTTCTTCAGAACCCAGGGCTCCAGTTTCCAATTTATTGCTTCTCTACATAAATACAACACACAAACGTGTAGAGGTGGCACTGAGGGACCTAGTTTAGTGGGCATGGGAGTGATGGGCTGACAGTTGGAACTGATGATCTTAGAGGTCTTTTCCAACCTCAATGATTCTGTGATCCTATGAAGAGATGGAGAAAGGGAAACTCGGTGGAAAAGATTCAAAGACACTCTTCAAAAATGCCACTTCATGAGTAACAAGTTAAACTGCGTTGATTAACAGCCAGGAATTTGCTTGTTCATTCCTCCCACATCTTGCAGAGCTCCTGCACAAATAATCACAAGATGTGGTGTTTAATAGAATTAAAGGCAAAACAATGCCTCAGTGTAGAGCTTCTCATGCTTTGTTGTTCACCTAGAGCATAAATTATCCGAGAAGATCAAGGACAGATATCACAGTGAAACATTGGTCGAGAAATTATATTCAGAAGGAGATTTAATTTCTGTGCTTAATTATTAAAATGGATTTAGACTTAAATTTGTAAAAGAAGGGGATCTGCTTCCTAAGGGTTAAAGGAGGTATCAACACACCCCAGTGCTGCTCTCGTTCTCAGACATGTTTGCTGCCTAGCTTAAGATAAACTGCAAAAGGTGACATTAATCATAATTGACGTTGTATATCTTTAGCGATGACTTTTACAGCTGAATTAGTGGCACTGAGGTCCCCTCACAGGCTTATCATTAACATGCAATTCAGACGTTATAAACTGACCATCTACCTTATGATGAAATGAACTTTGCACTTCCAGCCCCTTTTTCTCTCTGCTCACAGAAGGAAGTTCCAAGTCATGTAGCAAATGTCTGTGTTGCAGATATAACTGCTTGGTCAGATGAACTTGAACCAGCAGTAGCATTCTGCCCTGTAGACTTTATCTCATCAACATTTAGATCTCAGCATCAAGGGGAGGAGCAAATAACCTTATGCAGTCATTGAAGTCATTGGAGAGACCCAGATATTTTAAAGTGTGAATCAAATTGTGAATCACCTGCCCTGTACAGATGTCTGCTTTAGGATTGGAGGATTCTCTTGTTGGAGTCTCCTAAATATATCTAGCACAGCTTCAGGAAATAAAATTTAATATTTCAATTAGCTCAGGTGCAGTTGAGGTGTTCAGGAGATGTCTCCTATACACAGAAACTCTTTCAAGAGATGATGCAATTCTCCCTTCTCACCTTTTACTTCTTACTCATGCTGAAGCAGAAGAGAAATGAGAGGCATGGGAATGATGGTGCATAAAGGTAGCATGGTGCTTTTGAAGATACATGCGGATAAAATAAGTGTGTAGAGTAACATGTAAACCTCTCGACTGAATAGAGATGAATAGATCATTAAAACTTCATTAAATGCAAAGGATTGTAGCAAAAAGAATGTCAGTGACAGATCTGCTGTAATATAGACCTTATTTCTCCCTCCTGAAGTACATGTGAGTCTAGTAAATCTACACAAGTAGAGATTTGATTTTTTTCATCCATTCATGATCTTTGTGTTGATTATTGCTTCCAGCCAGAACTACTTTATTGCACCTCTTGAACTGGTTGCAATTGAAATTGCTTTTTTTTTTTTTTTTTTTTTTTTTTTAAGGCTGAATGCTGGTAGAAATATAATTTATTCAATGTTATTTACATACCCAAAAGGATGATTAGCCTGGAAAGACAGAAATGCAAAACAACAATGGTAGTAATAGTAGTATAATGCTCTTATATATTAATTTTTCAGGACATTTACAACAAAATGTAGAGGTAAAATACTTGCTCAAGCTTACCCCATAAATTGTCAGACCAACCACAGATAAAAATCAGCATTCCTGGCCAGCAGTTCTTCACCCACTGGACCATTCTGTACTTATGTATTTTTAAGTGACACGTAGCACCTTGAGACAGAATTAAGTTTCCTTGTGTTTTACATATGGAGCTTCTGCAGATCCTTCACTCATGTCACACTTCAGTAGACATTCTGCAGTCTTCAGCCACCCTGCTGTGGAGATGCTGTGGACTGGATTTCCTAGACCTAGGTTTAATTAGAGGCTTTGCACCAATTGTGCCCTGACAGAGCAGGATCTGAAATACAAAGAATGATTATACCAACTTAAGAGACACAGAACCAGAAAGAGGAAGGATTTTGCATGTAGGATTCCAATGAGGAGTTGTGGGAGTGCAGAACAAACTTGGCCCATAACTTAAACACCTCCAGCATTCAAATTTCTGCCTTCACCTTGTGGACCATCAAGTCTGGAAACAGATCACAGCTTGCTGCATGCTTTCTGTGTGGAAGTATAGGTGGCCACCAGGTAAAGACTAACATCAGTGTTACCTGTGGAGCTGGTTTTGTGCTGATAGAAGGACATCATGGTGCCAAAGGGAGAACACAGGTTCCTCAATGTTTCTACTGTGTTTCCTTTACTATTAAAATCACCTGCCCAAGCTTCTGGGAATTTCAATTAGTCCGTATTCAGTTTCCCAGCAGCAAAACATCAAGGTGAAGATAAGAAATGGAAAACTTGAAGCACTCAAGCACTCTGTAGAAAATATTGAGCAGTGTTTAGTCTAAGTAAGGAACAAGAGTTCTTAATTTCTCAAAAAGCAGCGTAAGAATGTAGCTATTTTCAGTTAGACCATCCATCCATCTGGGCATATTCCAGCCTTCCTTTTACAGGCCAGGCTGGAATATAACTCACCCTCAAAGGCAACATCTAAAAGAAACAGTCCTTTATTGAGGAACTGTGTTTTTAAATTACATTTGACTGTACCTAACTGCATGTTTAGAATTGGAGATGCCATTCAGAATATTCCTATTCACCAAAGCTTATCTGTTTATGCTCTGCTAACCACACAGCCATGCAATGGATAGTTTCATGGACTAGGAGTTGGAGGATAAGGCCATAGTCTGAAGCTTTCTGACTGATTAGGAAAGGCACGGTCTATGTACAAAGACATCTTTCAAATACTGGTGAGTTTCAGTAAGGCAAGAGAAAAATTATTAAAACATTGTAGGGCTAGTTGGTAATTCTTTGCTCAAAAGTACAGGTAGGGATGTATGGCAAAACAAATAAACAAACCAACCAACCAACCAAAAAAAACCCAACATCATAGCACTGTAGCAGTCAAAAAAAAGGCATTATCTACTTGTAAGAGAATACTGCAATTGAGATGAGGTTGTAAAACTCGTGGGGTTTTTATGTTTTCCTTGTTTTAAGTAACTTTTAAAATATTCTAGACCTTTCTGGAATTCCTTGGGCTGTAACCATTGGGTAAGCATGTGTTTAGAAAAGTAAATGACTAATTTTCTAAGAGGTCCATACCAATTAAAACAAGCACTTTTAAGAGCCATATTCCTGTAGCAGAACGTTTAATGATGTATTTAATCACGATTTTACAAGCAGAGAACATTTAGTCCTAAACCTTATTGTCATCACGGGTCTCCAGACACTGAGGAACATCAGCATGAATTCCCACAAAAATTATGCCTTGCCATTCCAGTATGGTTATTGAAAACCAGCAGCCAGGGTTTGCACTCATTTCAAAAGAAACTTCTCCCTGGGCAGAAGTGGTATAAGTGGTATTTATAAGGTTAGATGAGAGCTTTTTTTTTTTTTTTTTAATAAATTATGACAACATTACAGGTCTGTCTTGTTTAGACATTCTTATTCTGATGCTTAAGACCCATAAATGCTTGTAATGTTCTCTGTTTTAATATAATCAATCTTGTATTTAAATCAAGGGGCAGAATGACCTTAACAGCAGTTTCTCCAGTGATGAATAAACTGCAGCTTGCAAACAGCCACCTGTGTTTGTCATCACTGTCCCCCTGTTGCCTGCCAGTCCGTTGCTGCATGTGCCTCTTTCCTAATAAACTTCACCAAAAATAAGCAGATAAAAAACGGGTCCTTAACAAATTATCTCTTCTTAATTGGAACAGCTTGAAAAGCGCTGTGCTGAGCAGACCTGCTGACAGATCTGAGAATAATAAAACCTTCAGAAAAAGAGCTTGGAAGATGCCTGACCACACTATTTTGAGTATATAATATTGACTGTTGAGTAGTATTCCTAAATGCAAGGAGTGCTGCATTTTCTTCCTTTACTACCTTCTGAGTCTTGAGCTAAAATATATATTTTATTATGTTTTCCAATTCCTTGATTCTTTTACCCAGAAATGTCTGCAGAAAACTTTTTCCAAGATTCTGTATTTCAAAGCAAAAAACAAAACAGAGGTCGTTGGAGTCACTAGTGTTTTGTGTAGCTTGGATTATACTCATTTGTAAGATACCATTCCTCTTCTCCTTGATCATAGTCACTGCAATTGCTGGTATGTGTGTACAGGACACAAACTTTATGTCCAGTGCATTATTTATGCCTTCATGCAGATTTCTAGGAACAGTGGGTGAGAATTTTTCTACTCAGATTTTCAGTAATTGAGTAAAGGGCAGACAGATAGAAGCTGATGTATAATCACTTAGAATGCTTCCACTACATTGTCTTTGTATTAGTCCTGTTCATCGTCCAACGTGTCCTCATTGCCCCCATCCAGTTTTAGTTAGTATCCATTAATCTTTTACTCTCCCAGACTTTAGAATCTGGATCTGCATGCCATTTTTGTTAGCCTGGCTTCGATTGTCTAATTTCCAGTCTTTAGCTTCATCTGCTTTTTCTGAAGAGTTATTGGTTGACATAGAGAAGAATGAAAGCCCTTCAATACAAGTCCAGTTTGCAAGCAGGTTTAGCTTCTCATTCTCAGCAAAGCAATGAGATATGTGGCCAATGGAGAAAATGAGCCAACAGTGTGGATAGAACTGGCCCCAGATTGATGAAACATTTTTCAGATCCAATAAAGGATCTCCAAAAGACTTCAAGGCTCTTTGTTATTATTGGGTGTTTTCTCTGTCACGTTGATGGGATACAGACCTTCTATCTTAATTGTGCTATGGTTAGAAATGGGCAAGGCTTATTCTGGCAGATAGTAGGATGACTGAAAAATATAGCCAGGAGGAGAAGAAGGACGAGACAGGAACATTCCCCATTTGTCTAAAAAAGTGAAGGAAATGTTAAACATTTAGGAAAACCAAATATTTCATTTTGGCATTCTGAGAGGAAAATGATTCCTTTTGATTTTAAAGCTGTTACTGGTTTAGAAATCAGTCTTAAAAAAAAAAAAAAAAAAAAAGGCTTAAAGGCTGACATTTTAGTATTCCATTTTAAGTCGAGTGTTTCATTTTCAATGAACTCCAGCTGATGTTTCGTGGTTTTATTTATATTTTGTTTATTTCTTGGTGAAACGTAAAATAAAACTGTTTCTTCTCTGCAGACAAGGCAGTCTAAGCTTGAAAAAGTATTGCAGCAATTGTAAAGAGATTTAGGAGGTAAAGTAGTAAAGGAAACAAACTGAGATAGTCCTTACTATATATAACATGCTGTCTGTGAGCGTTTACTGAAATAGTCACTCTTGTTTCCTTGGTAGAGATCAAATCATTACACGTAATGTTGTCTAGAGAGGAATGAGACTCTTCATCAGATAGACTGCCAATGTAGGATGATCAGACTATCATCTTCCATTTCTCTCCAGTGACTACAAAGGGCCAAGAGAAGACTACTTCAACTGCAGAAGATTGTATTACAAACATCTTAGGGCGAGATACCTTCCTCAAGGCACAAATGAGCAAGAAACCTAACGGGACATGACTATCTGATGGAAAATACCAAGCCAGGGTAGTTGACTTTTGTGAAGATACAACTAAATAAAAACAAGACACAAGCTAATAACCACTAATGGGACATGGTAAGAAGTGCAGCTCACCACTGGCAGCTCTGAAATGAGTGCTGAGAAGAGATTTGGGTGTTTTTTTGTTTTTTTTTTGTTTGGTTCTTTGGTTGTTTTTTTTTTTGGTGCTTTGCCATTTGATTCCTCAACTGGATCATTTGTGCCTTACAAAATAATTAGGGGATCTTGTTCTATGGAGTAGAAATGATTGATTTAGGAAAAATGTCCACATAATTGATGGGAAAAAAAAATAACGAAATCTATAGGAAGTTTTATTCAGTGAAATGTTGTATCAAGTGAAAGATTTTATAAGACATTTAATTATGGTTCACTGTGAGTTTAACGACAGAACTCTGGTCCTCTGTGATATAAATGTATTTTCAGAAATGGAATGCTGATGTTTTCTGGGCTAAATACATTACAGTGACTCACTCTTAAGATATTAGTTTGGGCAGACACTAATTTTTAGAAACATTTAGTATTCCTTAGTCTATTGTGAAACTTGACCGTGAACTGCCTCAGAAGTAGAAATGGATTCATGTTTAATAATGTATGTCCAAATAATTAAATAGTAATTGCATTATCTTTCTCAGAAGTGTGTTTTATTGGGTACTATACATATTTATGTTAAAAATTTTAAATTCATTAACTTTCTTTGGCTTTAGACTCATACTTTGGTACAGTAATCTATTCAATATCATAACAAGATGACAAATTAATGTTTCTTTGCTAATATGTTTGTCATATGAGAAAACATTTCAAATAAAAGAAACTCTTGGATGAGATTTCTAAGTTATTTTACCACTTTTAGATACATTTCTTCTACCACAGCAAGCATACTGAAGACATCTGGCTCAATCACAAATTCATCTGCCTCTCAAAATCATGTATTGTGCACATGTTTAAGCATATGAAATCTGTGTTTCTATTTACACTTCAGTCTGCCATTTGTTTTCTGATTTCACATCCATCTATTTAGTCAGTTTGTAATTAGTTTTCATCCTTAAACCTATTTTGCAGGTAGTGCTATTCCTCTGAATATTCCTTTGGATGTCCCCTGGACACTGAATAAATTTGAGCTTGCGGGTGCTCATTCACACCAGTAACACCGATGGGCCTCTGTTCTGTATGGATCAGCAAGTGTTCATTTTTTTTCAGTTTAAGAAAGTGCCCACATTAATCTGAATATTTTCATAACATGCCAATTTCATGTATTCCATGGATTATATGCATTTTGGCAATGGCACTGACAGGCTTTGGGACAGAGCTAAAGTAGAAGTGGTCAAGATTAATCAGACCAAAGTTAAGTGTCCACATTGAAGAGATGGCTCTCCAGAGGAGAAACATGAGTTCAGTTGAACTGCAGCTCTTGCAGGACAGAGGACCAATTTTTCCACGTTCATAGAAGAGACAATTTTGGGTGGTATGTGGTTATTCTCAAGTAAAGCAAATTTCTTGAGGTGGTCCTGTATGATTTGCCAGTGTCAGACCCTCAAAATGCTCTTGAACATACATATTATTCCATCCCTTCTTTTTTTTCCCATACTGGCATTATGTTCTTATGAATCCATTTCCTCCCCACTGTGGTCTGTTGTGGCCAGAAACAGGTTTCAGACCCACCTGCCCATATGCTGTGTGTCTATGGCAACCAACTGTAGATGGCTAATGACACTCACTGTCTTCTCTGTCCCAGTAATGTTTATCTGCTCACATCCTGATATTGACAGCAGACAAGTAAAACTCAGACAAGGCACTCTGTAGAAAATCATTATTTTGTCAACTTTTTGTTATCTCTTTACACACAATATGTATCTAGTCAACATATCTAGTGGAACTGAGGATGTTATTAACTGCTTCCTAAACAAAACCTATAAGACAAAGGACCATTTGCTTTCTGCCAGTGAGAATCACTGCGTTTTCCTTAAAAGCTAAAGGACACATGATTACCAGAGGAGTTTTTCTCAAAAGCAATTGAAATATTTTATTTTTATTTTTATTTTTTTTTGCTGGAATGTCGTTCTTGATATTTTAAACTCATTTTCCTACCTAATTTAGAAAATGAAAAGAATAATTTCATTAAAACCTGAAGGCAAATGAAGGATGTTTGGTTTAGCGAATCTATGTTTCCTTTGAAATTCCGAGGGAAATGGAAAGAACCAAACAAGAGTTTTCCTATGCAGACAGCAAAAGCCAACTGACATCAGTTCCTGCTTCAACTTTCTGAAGTCCTCAGATTTCCTAATGCAGGCTGCCATTCAGAATTGCTGTGGTATCAGTGCTTAAAGTTTTGCAGCAAGTAAGGCCTTGTACATGTCCCACCTCACCATTATGACTTTTGGATGCAAAGAACAGTTGTTGGGTGTCAGTGAAAACTGCTCTCCAGCACACTGAGGAAACACCCCACAAATTTGCCCTAAACAACTGCAACTTGTCTCTCTACCATCATTTTGACAGGAAGAAAACTGACAGAAGTCATTTAAGCGTAGGTGCATGAATTTGATTAGTTCTATCAAATTTGTCTCTGCATTTTGGAACATATGGTATTTTGATCATTGGAGCTCAGCAGTCTGCTGGCAGAAGTTGCTGCAGACACTACAATGAGCCCATCTTAATGACATGCAAGCCCACCCCCAGAGAATTCATCATATCTCTTGCAATAGCAGGCTCCCAAGATGAGGAAGGCATTTGGTACACCACCTGGATTGCTAAAGATATATTAAATGTGGATCGTAATTGCCACGATTCAAAAAGGGTTTTGAACCTTTAACAGTTACACATCCATTTCTGAAGATGTTTACCCCGTCCTCTTTCTACTCATAGCAAAGAAAAACAGTCTGAAGCCTTTGGTTGCATGTGGTATTTGTAGATATAGAAAACAAAATCTGTGCGACTGGAGGTGCTGTCCTTTTATGAATTAGAATAAGTAAATCATACTAAACAGAAATAGAACAAAAATGTGTGCCAGCTTGAGATATGTTCTCCAGATATCACTTACCTTTGCAGACACCCATGAGGAATTTTTTTCTCAGAACCAAAGATACATCCCCTGGCTCTATGCAAATTCCAAACATTTACTCAGATATACCTTTCTAAATTCCTCGTATAGTCAATAAAACAACTAGTATTTTCATTCAGAAATGCAACCCCTCCCATACACAGACCAGGAAGAATGACCTTCCAGAGGCTCTTCACTCTTCTCTGCATAGATAAGCTAGATATATAATTTATACTAAACACCTGTCTCTTATATGACCTCCCTCTGTTGAGCTAATACATTCATACAAAACTCTTGGCAAATCTTAAACTCATAACGGTTCCTCTGTCCCCATAGGAAATTTGTTTTGCAACATTTTCTAGACTTCCTGACGTATGGCATTGTCAACCTGTTATCCACAGATTATATGTTAACTTCTGAAAATTTTAACAGTTTTAAAATACTGTAAGAATAATTACTAAATAGTCTGGTTTCTATTTTTCTTGGAATCGCCATCTGGAAGAGAAAACCACAAAGATCTGAAGTTGTAAATGAGAGAGGAGTTAGTGAGACTGTTTGGTCACTGAAACAAATCATCAGGAAAGTGGTAGATTTTGTTTTCCTTGGAGACTGATGCCTTCACTCAAAAGTTTACAACTTCAGAAACTGCACTATAGTTGCACTCGTATCAGTTTGCCAAATAGAAGATTTTCCAACATATTTCCACCAAATCAGTATAGGAAAATAGTCTCAAATTGAAGAGTGAGATCTTTACCCAATGCTCATTGTAGAGCATTACTCTACAATGTCAGGGACCACAATTTCCATCCTTCCTTCCTTCCCCACATGCACTAAAGTCAGTAGGACTGATTCTCACTCTTGAGCTCCATGTGTTTGCATTGTAGACCTTGAAGTCCTTTTTTTACTATGCTGAGGAGCAGCTTCAGAGCTGATCCATAGCATCTCAGAGACAAAAATAGCTCTTGGGTTGTTTTTGAGCTCTCTGACATGAGCACATCTACCTCCTTGGACAGGAGGTGCAAAGGCAGAATATTTTTTCACATACTTTTTATATTTATTGTTCTAGTCTAGATATGTGTGTTATGCTTGCCATGCGTCCTTATCGTGACACTCAGAGCTGAAAATGATATAATGACTCCTTAGACCATGTTATTATGACATCTTTGGAACTTGTTCTGAGATGTTTGGTCTCTAAGGCAAGTATTTCTGTAATAGTTCTTGTGTGTGCTAGCATCACTTAGTTAAGACATACTTGCTGCTGCATTAGTATTCGTATTTTCAACTATTTAATCTCTAAAAAGATGCTCCAGATTGCGACACCAGGAGTTAGACAGTAATTAGACAAAATTTCATCTCAACTGCTAATGAATATTTCAACATAAGCAGGACCCAAATAACACGTAGCTCTCTCCTGACAGCTCAAAGTGCGTTGTTGGGTAAAAAGAAAGAATTAAAAATAGCTCAGTATTGGTGGCACAGCCTGTTCCTCCCTCACCCTTGCACTTTCCACCCATTCAAGTGCAATACAATGAGTAAGCATTCCTATGAGTTCAGTGATGTGGGTAGGAAAAGGAAATCACATGGCTTGGAGTTGCCATCTGCCCATCAGTGCTTTGACTGGTGCCAACTAGCACAAGTCCCAAACAATGCCTGGTCTGAGGAGCAAGCGTGCACCAATCCCAGGAGTCTGTTGTGGAGGAGGATGGGCAAACAAATTGGAAGAAAACAGATTATAGATTCTTGTGTTAAATTGTTTCAAGGCTGAGAGCAATACCCAATCCAATGATGCTTGAAGACAACTCCTCTTTCCCTGAGGTGGAGCTTTTGATTTGCTTTGTAGTAAGAGAGGCACAGGTGGAGAAAGCAAGGTTCATATTTAGTTCGGCACTGGTTGTCATCAAATTTTTCTTTGGCCTTTAAAGAACATCCAATGCAGGGTGAGGGCACCCTCTTATCCAAGGCTGTATGAGCATTTGGTGGGACCCACAGCCCATACATGTTGATACTAAAAGAAAAGCAGAAGAGAGAACGCATATTTGCATGACTTTACTCAAGGCAATACTTAGCTTATCTTAGCTATCTAGTAATTAATTTCCTTTCATATGCTATTATAAATATGTAGGCTGGGCTTGTATTTACATTGGGAATATATGTGCTTCCTAAAATAGAATCATTACAGCATGGACAGGTTGTATTTTTTGGCTTTTGATAGCAGACAGATTAAGTGGTCTGCGTGTGATGATGTGGTGAAAATACATTAAATATTTAATTCTTTTCTATCGCACTCATTTGTTTTTAGAGTTCAGTTTTTCCTATTTTTAAAATCCTAAGTCTTTTTTTGCTTTGTGTATCCACTAACACCTTTGGGTTTGTTCTGCTGATAGGTTTATCTCTGTTTTTAATTGCATTACTTTTTGCTTGTTTGCTTACTGTGAGCAAAGAAAAAGTTTTTTCTTCACATGGAAAATAGCTGGTGAAAAATGAGAAGAAAATGTCAGCTACAAAACCCAAGATCTCTGACACTCATGCAGTCAGTGCAACCTTTCCATTATTTCTCAAAAGAAAAGAGATAACATACTGGAAAATGGGCAGCATAGGAACTGCTGGCTGGCTTCTTTAGCTACAACCGAGAAAATATTTTTGAAAATGAACGGGCAAAAAAAATCTTTTTTTTTTTTTTTTTCCTTTTTTAAATAACACAGTGGTAAACATGGCTTTTATTCAACTTGGAACCCACAGGTCTTAATCCAAACAGTTACACAGGGGTTGTCAACATAAGCCTGGCAAGGCAAACAGCATCATAGCAGTGCTGGCTTTTTTTTTTTCTTTTTCTTTATTCACAGAAATGACTGTGCAAGTGTGAGTCTGTGCATGTGTGAGAATCTTTCCTCCTGTCTTACAGCTTTATCTTTTCCAGCAGTTAAAACAACTTACTGGAACTGTGCTATTTTTATTTCAACATTTTGCAATGTGTAACAGACTTGGGGATGTTAACTCTTCGCAGAGCCAAAAATATACATATATATATATATTTTTTTCTATTTCTGCCATCATTTTACCACCAGTGGGGCTGGTTGCACTGTTTGTGATTCTAACTGCCTAACACTTCCCTTCTTAAGACTAAGTTTTCACAGCTTGCATCTTTGCAAGGCAATGCACTGGTCACTAAAACTGTCCAGTACAGTTTCTGCCTCATGCTCTTGTCTTCTTTTTCTAATTTTAAATATAAAATAATAATAATAATAATAATAAAAATTAAAAACAGCAACATCACAGCTATGAGAATGGTAAAAGAGGGATAGTTGCTTTGCTCTTGTTAAAAAAGCCATTGCTATACTCACACCTTTCTGCTGCAGTAGGTACTGAAAGCTGGCAGAGGACATATTGAGCAAAATACAAAGCTCTGAAATATCACCATCTGCACACAGACAGAGGAGAGCCTTTGGTAATCTTAGATGCTTTAAATGCTTCAGCATGGGATCTAAGGACACTAAATTCAGGACAGCTCAATGAAAGTTCAGCAAAACTGATTTACCGTGCAAAATGTTCCAGACATCAATGGAGGAGGCATGTCTTCTTCAGCTTCATCCGTGTCAAATTTTTCTGCTTTTTGCATCCCAGCCCTTAGGTTAGACCTCAGAAAGGTCTACCTCTCAACATGTGAGGTCTTAGACCTCGATATGTGGGATTTAAACACATCCGAGGAGTGGACTGTATGAGTGATGTTCATCATCGTTTGAAAAACTTGTAATCAGTCCTTATCAAAAATGATGCTCCCAGCTCCTCAGTGTGGAAGACTTCTCCCGTAGAATTTCACTTCCCGATGGGCACCAAATGTAGTCTTGGAAAAGTCTTGGAAAAGTGATCAAAACTCATGGGAGACCCAGGATGAGGTCACACTAGTTCTTTGTTTAAGGCAGAAGCTTCAACTCCGTGCTTTTTTTTCTGAAAATAGTAGATGGTTTTTAGGATTGATTTAAAGCAGAGAACTCAGATTCTGTTAGCTGTCTTCTGGAAAGGCCTCTGTTAGCACCTCAATGAATGAGACATCACTATTATCCCAAGGAATTGTTGAATCACAGAGTGCTTTGGGTTGGAAGGGACCCCAAGGATCATCAAGTTCCAACCCCCTTCCACAGGCAGGGCCAATGACCTCCAGAGCTGGTATTAGAGCAGGCTGCCCAGAGCCCTATGCAACATGGTCTTGAACATCACCAGAGATGGGGCATCCACAGCCTCTCTGGGCAGCCTGTTCCAGCACCTCACCAATCTCTCTGTGAAGAACTTCCCTCTGACATCAAATCTAAACCCTCCCACCTAGAGCTTAAAACCATTTTCTCTTGTCCTATATCTGTCTACCCTCATAAAAAATTGATTCCCCTCCTGTTTATAATCCCCTTTTAACGAAGGCAATACAAACCTCCTTAAGATCTTCTGCTTCATTTTGCCATCGGTCCAGGGCCCTGAAGTGGCTTCACCTCATTCTGGATCCAGCAGAGAAGCTGATGATATTCTGTGCTCAGTGCAGGACATTCGATTGTTCTTCCCCATGGAGACATGCTGGAGGCAATCCTCTTTTGTCTTGTTAGAACTTAAGTCCTTTGAGTAGCTCATTGTCAACATCCTCCTCCATCACACAGTGGGTATTTTCATGACCTCTATCAGTCTCTGACCTGAAGTTTCCTTTATATGCCTTCTCCAAATAGGAAAGCAGTCGTCTTGGAAGCAGACCTCAATTTTGGACAGGGATCCATTGAACTGGCAATATTAAAACAGATCTGAGATAACAGAGTTCACAGTTTGCCACTCAAGATTACCTTATCACACCCTTTAAGAAGCCTTGATCACAGTATTACTATAACAATGTATATGTATGATGAGTTGCATTTTAATACTGTTCAGTATGAAATTCAAAAGAACTCAGTGCCAAAAAAAAAACAGAAGTAGAAGAGGCATAATCTTAAATATTTAAGCATGCTTTCATTTATTTAAAAAAAAAAAAAAAAATAGAATAGTCCTGTGGTTAATTTGTGACACTGGCTTTAGTAATTAAAATAAATTCATGCAACTTTCCAAAGTGACAAAATTCAAACTCGTTTCAGCATCTTCCGCACTCTGTAACACCACAGTTTGAGCAGTGTTTTATTCCCTGTGATATCACAGCTACAGCTGCATATGCAGCTCTAGGTGAGCCAGAATAAGGTTGGGAATAACTTATTTGATCTCTGAGGAAGCCTTAGTTTTTCAGCACAGACCAAGGAGTCTTGCCATCTGCCTTGGGCTGCAGGGATAGCTGGGGTGAAAATTTCCATCTGCCACACCACAGGAAGGCTAGAGTATAGCAGAGGAAGAATTAAAAGATCATGAATTGCTGAGAATGTGACAAATGATAGAATACCAACTGTAAATCCAAACATGCTGGATAGGATTTGCGTGCTCAAATTGGAGCCACTTAGAACATTCATGTTTAATGTAAGGTAGATGTATCTTAGACAGACCATGCCTCCAAAAGAAGTCAGCTCCCCTATTATAATCACTTCCATTGCAAGGAGGGAATCTTGGCTTTGTCAGCTCAAGAAGAGATCAAAGACCAGGACTCAGGTTTGAACAATGCTCCAAATTGCCCATGTTGCCAAAGCTGGAATGGTCTGGCACAGATGTGACCCTTGCCTCTCCCCTGCTCTCCCATGCACTACCCACACACAGTATGGGGAACAGCCAGGGTCACTGGGCCATAGGGAAGAGTGGGGCAAATTTGAGGGAAGCTGTGTGGTCAAACTCTACTGCTGCAGCTGCCCACAGGTATGCAGAAAATGCACGTGTTCATTTTATGAGCTTGTATGGAGCAGCTGCTGTGAATATCCCAATAAAACGATACTAAATCCAAGTTTAAACAAGACACAGGATTATTCATTAACCCACATTACAGATTCCTCTCTGTTTTCCTATAGCTATTATGGGTTGACAGCAACATGAGGAAGCAATAAATTACACTAAAAATACGTAATAATTATCAATAATTAATCAAATTAACAAAGCACCGGACAAACATTTAATCATTACTGGCCTAATTTCTCCTCTTAAAACTGCAAATGGAAGAATTTCTTTCTACAGCATATTTCCTTTTTGATTTAAATACGTGGTAAGGTTTTCAGAGAAAAAACGTACAGTAAATCCAGCAGGACCAGTATTCATTTTATGCTTTTTAGGACAAGCAGTGCACAGAAGCTCTTGTCTTTATTGCTGAACTTAGGCTTAAAACAATGGCATCAAATGCCCAAGAGTGGTTTTGGGAAGTACCACTGGAGGCTGCTGACCCAGAAGGGCTGTTGTTCACACTGGGGACAATCCTAGAAATTCAAAATATACTAAAAAACTTACAGTTCCTGGGTATATTCCTTTGCCTGTCTTTAATTCAATAGACAAATTCCCACGAGCTCTTCTTACAGTAAAGTTAGGAGAACTATGTTACTCAATACAAAGGATAAGCATGGCAAACCCCAAGTGTTTTGATTCGCTAACAGGTAATTCCTATAGTTCTTGATGCTTAGCCAGAGAAATCAAGATGAAGAAAATGGCAAATATCTTTCAAGTATGTGAGAGCACTCAAGTATTAAGACATAGCAGCTCAGAACTTTGATGGAAAACAGAATTCTCAGCAGTACCAGAGCATTGCTCAATTTGGTGTTAAACAAAGGCAAAACTGCAAAATCTGTGCTTCCCAGAGTTTGAAAGTATGTGTACATAAACTTAGAGACAGAAACTGAAAGAATAAAATGGAATATTTCTTTATTGCTTGCTGTACTTCACGCAGGCTCAGGTTTCTCTTTTAAACAGTAAACTCCACTTCAGCCCTAGAGAGCTAGAGCAGTCTGCTCCAGATCAAAATGGAAGACTGTGACGATCTCTTCTGGTCTTCATATCAACAAATCCTTTAAACAAATGCAGGTTTCCATGCAGAGCTTTTGCAGCTCTCTGTCTCTCTGTATATATTATAGCTGGCTATAAGTCTAGCCATTGAGTGGCTGTTCTGTGCAATAAATCAGCTGTGTTAAAATCATAAAAGGTAAACATACTATGTTATGGCACTTCTTTGCACTTCCAGAGGGAGATTTAACGAGTCGTTGAGTGAAGATGTTGCTGAGCATTTTTTCCCTGCATTCGATCACTCTTTTCTTCTCCTGTCTATACTTCCTTGGTTATATTGGGTTGAAAATATCTACTTTTGTCCAGTTTTGAAAGGTAAACCATCTGGGGTGTAACTGTTCCTGCATAAGGGACTACAGAGGAAGGCAAGGGTGGGGTTAATCTCATGTAAACTACATTTATGGTAGTATCATGTTTTCACAATCAAGTCACCTCGTAAAGAGATCCAACACAGTTTTCCTGCCTGCCAACTTCCTATCTAGTGACTGACAAGGTCACCTTTGGTGACTACTTAGATTTACATATTCAGTTTTCAGATGCCTGATTTAGAGGAAACAAATCCCATTTGCAGTGAACTCTAAACCCAGCTGAGTGTGAGGAGTGCATTTTAGAAGTGCTGAAATGAGAGACAAAGAAGAGAGAGAGAGGAAAGAAAACTGTTCTCCCACTGCCTGTAAATAATACATATTCACGGGATCATAGAATATCCTGAGTAAGAAGGAACATTTGAGCATCATTGGGTTCAGTGAAAATCAGTATATTCTAGAACTGCCAAAGACATTAAAGATGTAGATATTACCCAGTGCTTCTTTTTTTCCCTATTGATTTCATTTTCACAAGAATGTAACTCTAGAAGAGATGGAAAGGAAGTGAGAAGAGGTTTAAGAGAAACTCAAGGGTTTGTACAAATCCTTGGTGTAAGGAAACTTGCAAGCCAATATGGACCCAAGACAAACAAGCTATATCAGTTTTCTTGGATTTTGCATGGAGGCTTAAGCAGATTATTTAAACCCGAATGCCCAGAGGGATGTTACAGGCCAACAATGAACCTCTGAGGCAAAACCTAATTTTCTACAATTTATGCAGAATTGGTTCTTGTCAGGATTTTGAATCACTGCAGCGCAGAAACATACAGACAAAAAGATCTTAATTGAATAAAAGAGCCAGATGTGTCAATGCTAAAATATTTAATTGTACATAAATTAGCAAATGGGGGAGAACAAAGGCAGGGATGATATCTCTGCTTGGACTCCATTGTAAACGTGAAATTATGTCCCCCAAAGGGAAAACCTAAGAGGCTCAATTAAGATCTAATTGAGCTTTTTTAATGAAATTTTAAAGAAACCATCTTTTGTCACTTGCCCACAGAGCACTCTCAGACAACAAACAGCTGATGCTGACATTACAATGTGCTGAGAGACATCTGCTTTCTCTGGGTGGCATCTTTATTGCATTTTACAAGGGCTGTGTATTTCAAAGGATAACAAAATGATATTTTAGAAGTTAGCACAGTTATTTTTAACACAGAAGTGACATCTTTATGCATCAACTGGTCTGCAGCCCTACTACCTCGATCTGTCATGGGAAAGAATTCTTATCCTATAGTAACTTCTAATTAAGTTTCTTTTTGGCATGAAACTCTTCAAGCCCTTGCTTGTGCTTAACCATGTCAGATCTGTCAAAATACATAAAGCTTTGATGGGATTTAATCCAAAACAGCTTGCTCAGAAGGATGTGTCACAGTCAGAAATTTATTTCTTCCTCTAATATGGACAGAAATAAGAAAAAAAATCATTTTTATGGTGGCACCTTGCCGTCAGAGCTCACTCAAAGCAACCCTATGTCCAGCAATGTTCACAATCTTACGTTTTTCCTCAAAAAAAGAAAGTTCTTGCTCTAGCCACCTCATATTTTTTGTGTTCTGCTTTTATGATGGTATGGAAAATATACTCAAAGTAATAAAAAAGTAAAGAGATTAAAATCATTTAACAGGAAGAAACTGGAGACAGTACAGTGAGGATTCCAGAAGTCACAGGAAAATGCCTCCTTAGATCTGAAAAAGACTCAGAGTGTCATCCATTTCATCCCTCTACAAAGCATGGGCAGACTAATGAAATGGTGGAGAAACGAGGCTGTTTAACTTAGCAATTGCTAAAGTAAGACAAGATGAAGGTATTTTATGAAATGGTTAATGGAGTGTCCACTAGGTGGAGAAATCTCACATGGGTCCACAGCTGGCCTTCAACCATTGCAATAATTCAGCTTCAGGTGTCTAATTGAGACTTTCTACAGGTGGGTTTGTGCAGGTGAGCCTGGTCCATAATATCCTATTACAAATAGTGGAGATCTGAAACTGTTCAATCAAATCAAAGGCCTGCATTTGGTCTGCCATTAATTCTCTTCATAGACTCTATGGCTGGGTCTTCACTTTCAGGAGTGGCCACTTGGGTGCTCAGCTAACATAGAGTCTTAGTTGAACCACATTTTCCATATAAGTGGCTGAATCTGGATGTAAGTGACCTTGCTTCACCTTTCCTTTAGATTTCATCTTGTTCTGCCTTACCTGATTCCATTAAAAGCTCCTGATGGTAGGCTTGCCCTTGCTGTTTGTCAGAAGACTTTGTTCGAGGCCAAGTACTCCAGCTCTGGCTGGGCTTTTCAGGTACAACCAGTAAAGAGAAAGTTCAGACTAGTTCTTAAGAAAAATGTGTTCTGATTGCTATTCCTCTGCAAGATAAAATTAATGAAAAGTTGGATTATTTCTCTGAAATTGAACTGAATAAGGAAAATAAATTTTCTTGCAAAGGTCAGTGTCACTGTAGTGAGGAGGAAATCATTGCATAGGTCAAGAATGACATTGCAATCCAGATGACATTAGCAGTTGCTTACAGCAACCATGAAAGCAGACATTCCATTAATGTCTTCTGCAGAAATCTTTGGTTGACCTTAACAGCCTGTGTTTATTTTGCAGCTGATGTGAAGGAAGACACCTGTGAGATTGTTCTGAGCTATTTATGGGAACAGGCCAAAAATATATCCCAACCAACGCCTAAATTAGAAGCCTAGGAACAACTATTATTTTTTTCCAACAAAAGCAGCCACCTCTGAGTTAATGTGTATTTTGCCAACACTGAGGCAGCGTGCTATTATTATTTATTAGCTGTCCAACATAAACATCTTGAAACTCCAGACCAAAGTCAATTGTGCTGAGTGCTGTACAGTCGTAATTTAAGAGAGCAAAGAACAAATAGTCTGAAAAATAGATATACTGAGAAAAAAAAAAATGATGGTGTTGAAGAGATCACAGGAGAAATAAGCCTTCTAGTCAAGGTGGTCCAACAGATGAGGGATAAAACCATGAAAAGAACTCTGTAACCCTAACCCTAACCTGTATCAAATTCAATATTTATCAGTTAACATTGCGGTGGGTCAAATCACTTGAGTCATTCATGGCTTTCTTTCTATGGTATTTGCATATGTGTGTATGAGATAAAGTAGATAAGCCATCTGGAAAAGAGTCCCATCAGAGCCACGCAACAAAGCTCAGGGGCTACATTAGTCCTCTAAGTTCTTGAGAGGCCTGAAATACCAAATAAATATTCCTAACCTCCCAAAGAGAAAAGGCTATTTGGTTAATTTCAGCCACTTCTACTTGTGACTGCCACATTAATCACGTTAATAAATAATACCAAATTAAAAAAAAAAGAGAGAAAGCGTGCGATTTATGGGTTACATTCTCACTTTATTTCAGGAGCATAATTGGGAATTTTGAAAAACATAGGAGAAAAACAAATTATTCATATTATTCCATACATAACATCTATACCCAGAACTGCTTGTATGCGTGTATATACAAGTCATATATCTTACAAAGCAATATATATCCAAATGCATACCAAGACAAAAGGTAGAAAAATAAACCTTAAAAGTAGTATTTTCTCTTACTTTCAAAAGTCAGATTTTTTTTTATGTTTTTGAAAGAAAAAATGACAGCTTTCAATGACATTTAGAACCCCCCCTTCCCCCCCCCCCCCCTTCTCCTTAAAAAGACCAAACAAAAAACAAAGAGAGAAAAGAGGAGCCTTTTCAACCATGGATTTACAGCTGCAATTTTAACCTGAAATGAGTAGCAACAGGCTTTGTTTGGGTTTGGCTGGTGGCACTTTTCATAAGCCCTCTGAATGCTTTCAATCAGATAATGCCATTGCAACGATAACAAGTACTCAAAGAGGCACAAAATGGCCTTTGGGGATTTAAAAATAGCACCAGTGCTCTTGTTTTCCAATTTCTCTATTTTACTATCAAAGCCAGGCAATTCTCAAATGTAAACAATGCTGCAAAAGACTAACAGTCGTAAAATGTTTTACAAGCTGAAATCAAAATGATAGCTCTCATCTGCTGTGAGTCTTATTTAAAACAATCTGGATTTACCCCCGTATTTTCAGAGCTGCATAGAGATTTGTAACAAGGCTGTAACATTTGATCAATCACTTTTGGCACAGATGTGAGGACGTACAACCCAGGGGTTTGAATTATGCTGCAGTAGCCCTTGAATTAATTCCCTTTTTATTGGTAAACTGGAAAAATCAAGACTTATTCCATCAGGTCAGTGAGTTACAATGGTGTTGAACAATGTAATGAAATTCATAGAGTCAAACACGCAGAATAAAGAGCCTACCTCTGGCTCAACTTCCTCCTGTTATATCCAGTGCCTTAAAAGCTGGATGACAATTATGTGATGTGGCAAGGAGAAATATGAGCACTGGGATAGGGAAAATAATGACTCTTCTTAAAAGTTCTCTTCCTGATTGGAAAGAAGGCAATTAAAAGACATTAAGTAACGCAGCCTGAAATGTTTTGCAATGTGATGACGACAATCTTCTGAGCTGTAAAAATGTGATGTTTGCAGTACTTGCCTTTCCCAATAAAAGAAGTAAATCAGAGCGACAGTTTATTGTGGAATCAAATAGAGAAGCAAGCAGAAGCTTAATCAGGCAGGCACAGCAAGAGATCACTGATCTTATTCCTGTTAGCTTACCATCGCATTGCTGAAGTGAGAAACAGCAGAAATGCTACACAAGTGACAGAGGGGACTTTGATAAAGCACTGTGACTACATGGGTGAGCAGGAGCCACGTCCCGCTTGCTATTTACGTCAGATTGATATTTAGGGGGAAACAAGTCTGCATCATCACATTTGGCACCCAGGACTGTGTTAGTCAGAGGCTGGATGTAAGGTTAGTCGCTGAGGCACCATGCTTTGTCATGTGGCAACTGAAGCTACTTGGTGGCCTAATCTCATTCTTTTTGTATGTCCGCTAACAAAGATAGAGTGAGATTGGTTACAGAGAATAAGGCTTCATCATATTTCTTCTTATCCTCATTTAAAAAACAAACAAAAAAAAAGTTGGAAAAACTGAGTTTACTATGGAAAGGGATTAGATATTTTACATTAAGATTTTTCTCTGAATGTGTATACAGAACACACATAAAATATAAAACTTAAATAGATATAGAAAATGACACAGGACAAGCAGGCACAGTTAGAGAAAGGGCTCTGATACACAGATCAGAAGAGAAAGTAAAAGAAGAAAATGTCAAAATATAGAGCCTAAAATATTGCCTTATACTTTAGCAATTCTCTGTAACTACCAGGATACTTAAGACGGCATTCACTTGCTCTACCTTCAGAGCCTTAAACATTTCACGTGTAAGTCTGAGCTCATCATCCCCTGATGCAGTCATCCATCCGAGCTACAGACTGGAGAACAGACATTGCATTTTGATAAATGAAATCCATCCCAAACGTCCAGGTTAATCTCTCAGATCAGAAAAGCTCAGCTGTATTTTGCTGTATTTAGGAAGGACAAAGATAGCTTTGCTGGCCTCAGATCCTAGCCTGCAGGATTGTACCTGGGAACTAGCTTAAAACATTTTTTGTTTTAATCTGTTGTGATTCAATCCAGTTGACAGCACAGAACCACATGGCTATTCATTCAGTCCCCAGCATTGGGGTGGGGGAGGGAATGGAATATGTCTTAATTCAAAGGCAGTTTAATAGGGCAGAAAATGAAAGGAAAATAGAATAATGATAATGATAGAACAGTATATTAAAAAAATGAAACACAATGCAATTGCTCAACATCCACTAATTCCCAACCAGTCCCCAAGCAGAGGCATATTTCTCCAGCCAACTCTCCCCAGTTTTATTGTTTAACATGATGATGCACTGTATGGGATATCCCTTTGTCTAGTTCATGTCAGTTGTCCTGTTTCTGTCCCCACCCACTTCTTCTGCATCCCCAGTCCCTCTCTGAAAGGACAGTTAAGCACAAAAAGCTGAAAGAAGTGCATAAGAGAAGGATGGAGGGAGCCATCACTGACTTAACATCCTTGTTGTCTTGGTGGAAGCTGTAAGGAAGGACCCATCTCCTCACTGCTGTCTTCCTTCTGTTCCTCTGCCATCATAATTGAGTAAGAGGTCCCCCTAGAACATAGCTTACATAATCTGATACCCATACTGGCAGGAGATATATTGCCTGTTGGAGATAATTACCTACTTCCCATTCCTTTGTATTAACTTAGGTCCCTAGGGTGACTAACTCATTTTTAGGCATCTAATATTTAGACCTCAAGTGATGGTGCAGATTAATTTCACCTGGGGCCTATGCCAGCACTTTGTCATACCGCTTGACACTGATGATGGTCTCAGCAGTAAATGGTAAATTAGATTAGGTCTGTTCTCAAGTTTGTCTTGCAAATGTGGAAGCCCTCAGTGACCTTTTTTTGTCTGACACCTTCCCATGGATCACATCACAGCACTCTGAAATTGCCTCCAGATTTATTCAGTTTTTCTTTGCTTTTCTCACAGCCAACATCTTCACTGCATTTGAAGGGTGACCCCAATGGTTGCTCTCAAATCTGTATTTTGTTTGCTACACATTCTGGCAGTGAGTTGCCATGAGCTTAAACACAGAAAATCCTTCAATACCCTCAAGGTCCAAATACCAGAACTGCACGTGCAGACAGATGCTAGTTGCAGGCCCATGAGTTGTGTAAAGGTATCCTGTGAGATAGATGCAATGCAGAAAGATTCTCCAAAAGCTTCTTTATCAGACCAGTATGGCAGCATATGTTAGGCTGACATCTAGACTGTAGACTTCCCCCTTGGAGAAGGTTTTAGCCTCTCTGTGTAGTCCATAATGGGTGAGTCACTGAGTTTGGGAGTGCGCTTCCCCTCACCCTGAATCAGATCTTTAATATAGATTAAATGAAGCATGGCCCATTCAGCTCAGTCCTTTCTGTCACTGTACTGAGAAAACAGAACAATTTGCTCATTGAAGCTTGTTGCTGTCTATGGTCACATTCAATGAAAGTCCCTTTCTTTGATTGTTCTTATTTAACAAATATCTCTGATGGCTACATCAAAGCTGTTTGTGTTGGACTCTACTTAGCTTCTTGGGGAAAATAAAGTTAAAATAATTCTCTGTTCTGCCATTTTTTTTCATATAAAATTAATTTCATGGCAACAGACCACAATGTATTCAGTTATCTACAGCTTAAAAAATGAAAGTAATTGTAAGACTTATATATATACAAAAAAATTGGTATGGGGCCCTTTCTGTCCCCTTTTGCTGTTTCCAAGGTCTGCTGTGCATATCAGTCTGCACCCTTCTGGGATGGTTCAATTTGGAGAAGAGGAGGCTCAGGGGACACCTTGTCGCTCCTTACAACTGCCTGAGAGGAGGTTGTGGTGAGGTGGAATTGGCCTCTGCTCCCAGGTAAAAGATAGAATGAGAGGTGTCACGGATTTGACCAGATCAATCTATGTCTGTGACAGGGGCGACAGGCCTCTGCCCTCCCCCCCCCCACCCCAGTCCCACAAAATGGGAAGGAAGGAAGGGAGGAAAAGAACAGCGGCAACAATCTATGGAGGAAAACTTATTTTACTATAATATCGGAATACAAGATAACACAATAGATACAATTTAATTGCAATTGAGATTAATAAATCAGACAAGATGAGAGAGAGAGTTCCCGGGACCGATTCAAACCTGAAAAGCTTGGAACGGCTAGGAAAGCACCCTCCAGCACCCACTGCCAGGCAGCAAGAGAGCGCCCCCCCCACCCGGAAGGGCCAGATCCCGTGACTTCTGTAATGTACAGGGATAGGTAGCTGGGATTGGGGCAGTGACACTTTAATGCCCCGTACACTACATGATGTTTTGATGTGGAATACTGAAACCCAAAAACAAAAAAACAAAAACAAAAACATAGAACCATGACAAGAGGGAATGGCCTTAAGTTGTGACAGGGGAGGGTCAGGTTGGATAATAGGAAAACTTATTAGAAAGAGCAGTGATGCAGTGGCACAGGCTGCTTGGGGAGGTGGTGGAGTCACTGTCCCTGGAGGTGCCCAAGAACCTTGGAGATGTGGCACAGAGAAACTTGGCCAGTGGGCATGGTGGCAGTGGGCTGGAATTGGTGATCTTAGTGTTTTTTTCCAACCTTAATGATTCCATAGTTCTATGATTATAAGAATCTAATTCAAAAGCCACTTCCTTTCCACAGTGTCGTGTTGACTCACTTTGGCCTGTGATTCCAAGCACCTGCTAACAAATACTTTATATATGTGCATATCACTGAAACAGCCAAGGCACATTTATTTCCTTCACTGAGCTTTGAATTAACAACTTGAGTGGTAGGCTGTGACTCTCATCCACTCAGTGTTTAGTCTGGTCTGAATATTCCATCTGCTTTCTTTGATTTTTGGCTGAATACTAATCATTTTAATTGAAAACAAATTTATGGGCTTTAATTATTTACTCTGGATCCCCAAAGAGGAAGGCAGTTTAATCTTGAAGAGTCCCAGAGAAATTGATAAAGCCTAATCACTGAGAAGTGTCCTGCAGATAATTGGGTGGCTTTGCATTTAAAAGTGAACAAATCGTGAATTGCTTTATTTAGCTTTAATTGGGCAGCCAGCACTGAAATAAGAGAACTTGGGTCACTCAACTCAACCTAGGCAAAGGCACAGTTAAAACATTTTTATCCTCTGTTGGGTGTGAAGTTAGTGGAGCGTTCAGTTCTTCACCAGTTGGGAATGACATGATGTGCCCTTGCATTTTCTACTGTAAATCTTATGAATGAAAGAAAGGGAAAGTGAAATCTATCTCCCAAGACAAATGTAAACTATTCTATATTTCTGCTAATTAACTTTCTTCGTTATTACTTCCTTTTCTAAAATAGACATTTTCCACCAAGAAAACGCTATCATCATTGATTCCCATGGACTCAGAAGAAATAATTTTCTCACTCTTTTCCTTTAGATCAGAAACTGTTCATGGTGGTGTTTGTGGTTTGTTTGGTTTCTTTTTCAATGAAATTTCCTACGATCATCCTAGCATTTCTACGAGTATTTCTACATTTCTACCTTCCTACTAAACAGCATATATAGGCCACTCTGGGCATAGATATCTTTTGCATCTACCTTGTAGCAAGATGAGTCCATTGATCAGAAATATAACTGCTGGAGTTTTAAGGTTAGATGACAGGAAATGCCTCAAGCCAGTGCCCACAGGTCAGATAAGTGAGTTAGAATCAGTGCTTTCATAGAATCATAGATTCATAGATTCATAGAATGGCTTGGGTTGGAAGGGATCCCAAGGACCATCAGACTCCAACCCCCTTGCTGCAATCAGGGCCACCATTCTTGATATCTAACACTAGACCAGGCTGCACAGGGCCCCATCCAACCTGGCCTTGAACACCTCCAGGTACTTTCCATAGTAGTGATAGCACACGATGCTCCAATCAAGGTTTCAAAGCAGGCAAAATTCTTCAGTGCTATTGTTAATCTCAGGGTTTCCCAAAGCAGTCCTTTCTGGAACTGAAATTAGTTCCATGAATTATCTGCCTGAAAAAAAATTCAACTTTAATTGTCTTACGCAAAGTCCCTTCAGACATTCTGGCAGTGAGGATAGGTGTCTAAGAAATACAAGTTTGCCATTATTATGTAAAAAAAAGATCAGAAGACTTTTTTTTTTTTTTTGTACATTTGCTCAAATATAATAGATTTCCTGGATTTAAGCAATCTAGAACTTCTGAGAGTACAGTGCATTGCACTGCTTTTGAGTTAGAGTACTAATGTGGAGGTGAAGACAGGACAATTGCAACATCACTTTTAATTGTTCCACACTGCTATCAGCCTTCTTTGGATTTTGGACAAATAATTGTGACCATGCTTCATTTCACCTGGGTATAACACCCTGACTGTTGCTACCTGAGATCTTATAAGAGAAAACTATAGCAACCTAAAGAAGACGATTCATCTCATCTGATGATGATCAGAGAAATGACTCACACTCAGGAATGGGGCAAGAACTAAGATGGCCTTGCTTGTGCTTAATTGAGACCTTGGGAAAGTGGGGAATGGAAAACAAACATATCTGAACATCTTATGTCCTTTACCTACGTGTAGGAACAACCATATCCTGGTACGTGCAGCTGCTAATAAGCCACAACTGATCCAGAAATAGGAACCTTCATGAGTTTTATGGCTACCATATTTCAAGATAGTAAATAATTAGAAAGGTGAACTAAGCAACCCCAAAGCAGTGGATTTTAATGCGTGCTCACAGAGAGCATTCATAAGACCACATTTTCCAAGATCTCTACTTCATCTGGCTGCTCCTGTCTCCCTACCTTTTTCATGGGCCTTCTTAGTAAGGATGAACCACTAGAGGCACCTTCTTTTCAGTCAGAGAGTGGTGAGGCACTGGCACAGGTTGCCCAAGGAGGCTGTGGATGCCCCATCCCTGCAGGCATTCAAAGCCAGGCTGGATGTGGCTCTGGGCAGCCTGGGCTGCTGGTTGGTGACCTGCACACAGCAGGGGGTTGGAACTGGATGAGCATCGTGCTCCTTTTCAATCCAGTCTATTCTATGATTCTATGATTCTATGATTCTATGATTCTATGATTCTATGATTCAAAGTTAAGTTCTTTCCTGTGAGAGTGGTGAGGTGCTGGAACAGCTGCTCAGAGAGGTTATGGATGTTCCATCCCTGGAGGTGTTCAAGGCCAGGTTGGATGGGGCCCTGGGCAGCCTGGTCTAGTATGAAATGTGGAGGTTGGTGGCCCTGCATGTGGCGGGGTGTTGGAGATTCATGATCCTTGAGGTCCCTTCCAACCCTGGCCATTCTGCGATTCTGTGATTCTATGGTAACCTCCAGTTATTTGGTATAGCTTTCAACATAATCTAGTATCTTGCTTAGGCAGGTGTAATCTTTCCCTGGAAATGATTCTTTGTATATGAGCAAGAGGAAGCTCATTAATAAATCAGCACAGAGAAACTGGCAAGGGATACATCTCAGTGCCTGTTCTTTCTGAACTATTGTTATTAAATAATCTACTGTTGTTTATGTTTTGCACACCACCAGTTGCAAGTTATCATTTTTTTGAGAGATGCAATATGTTGAAATGTTATTCCCCATACTGACAGCCTACTAACATTCTTTACTGCTCCAATAAATCCAGTTTCACACAGTTTAGCATTGCTCAGATCAGCACCTGATCTGTCTCCTTACTGTCTGGATGAGGAGCTATGAGATATGGTTTAGTAGCTTGTGATAGTAACGGTAATGGGAAGATGGTTGGACTAGATGATCTTGTAGGTCCTTTCCAACTTTGTGATTCTATGATTCTATGAGTCTATGATTTTTCTAGCCTATTATTTCCATCAAACTTAATTCTTTTCTTCAATTTTTTTTTTCTTCCAATTAGAACATTGCATTAGTGAGAAGTAAAGCAGAGATGTTGTTGGTACTTACTCTAGAGAAGTTTACTCTGTTTTTCTTTTTTCCTTGGGCTCAGCTTGGGATTCTTTAATGTTGTATGCATTTAAAATTAACAAAAAGAAAAAGAAGCACTAAGAAAGATGTTCAAACAGCTATTTTCCATGACCAGTTCCATACCCTCTGAAGTACCTCAAAACAGCTTTGACATGTTTGAGGTTAATTCAGAAAAGAAACTTGAATTCAAGATTGTATGAACAGCTCCAAACCTGCAACTTCTATTCCTTGTGGCAAATGAAGGCAACAAATGGAAATGGCAATTTGGAAATACACTGCTTTCCTCTCCTCTGTTCATAGTTATTTCTCTTGTTTTCTGTATGGTTCATAAGTGACCTGGATACATCCATACTGGACTTATATAATACTTCAAGTAACGTGTTGTTGTAATTACAGGATTTTCTTCAGTAGGATAAACCATCCTATTTCTTCAAGTCTAAACCACATGAAAGGGAAATTTGAGAAAAATTTAGCTGGGTTCCTGTAACAGTATTTATCACAGCACGTGCAGGTAGGAGACAAGTTTCCTTCCACTTGTAAGCTCTGGAGACAAGAATTTCCAACCATTAGATCTAATGTTTGTGGTCTCCTCCAGCTGGGATGCTGTGATGGTGCACGCAGGGATAGGAATCCACCCTGAGCAGTGGCTGCTGCTTTCTATGGCGATGTTAACAAGACCAGTGCTGATGTGTGAACTCAAGAGCCTTCCTAGTTCAGTCTTCTCCTCCTTGTAGTTGCTACCATTTTCTTTTGGAAGAGATATCACCCTAAGGGGAATATATCGTGTAATTGATGTTTTATGGAAGGCTCATACTGTTTCAAAGATGAGTTTGAAATTACCATAGTCTTGTTGTACTGGGATATGGGGGGTTGCCTGATGAGACAAATTTCCCCCAAAAGAAATACGTACAAACATCTTATTCTTCTCCACAGTCCATTTCGCATTTTAGAGCTGTAAAGAATCAGGGAATTAGTGCAACAATATTTCTTCTCAGGTGCCTCGGGATAAGATCTGATTGAATAGGATTTGTCTGAAGTAAAAGAAAAGACGACACCACTGGATGAGTCATGGATAAAACTATACATTAGTGTGGATAAGTTCAGCATTAACCTTTTCATTTAGCATTGATGTTTGAGCCTTTCTCTTCCTTAGAAATTCCAAAGGCCTTAACTCCAATGGATCTGGGGCATAAGAAGTTTTCTCTCTTTCATTTTCCATTCATTCCTTTATCTGCCACTTCTCCCCTCAAGCTCTCAAGCTCCAAATCCTTACTTTAACTTAGTTAGGAACCCAACTGAGGTAAAAACAATAAGGGAGAGTCTGTCATCCTCAGTAAGAGCAAACAAAGCAAACCAAAGGAAAGCTTTCAGGATCAGGAAACCTTTTTTTTTTTCTCTATGAGTTCAAGTTCTCTTGAAATGTCTGTTTATAACTGTCTGTGTCAAATTGCGAATAAAAAGTCATCGGAACAAAATTTAGAACTGAAAAAATGAAAGATATCCTTTTTGCTCGACACGGCTTTGTGCTTTTAGAGGAGGCAAAATAAATTCTGTTTATTTAGGCTTTGTTTTCAGAGAAAAGTGATAAGGGTGATCATGTCCATTTGACAGGAGCTTGGACCTCTGGAAGTGCATTCAATCAGAGATATTTTCTAAAGCAGAAGGAGTCAACAAAAAGATTTGTTCTGCTTTGCCATTTCTTCAGTTTCTTATTCTCATTTCAAACAAAAGTATACGATTTCTGGGCAGTTTTTCTTTATGCTAACTTTTGGGTTTAGGATTTGTCAGTGCCACTGACAGAACGCCATTTTTGTGTAATGTTTTCTGGTGGTTCTCCTTAGTTATAAAAGCAGCACCGAACATTTATTTTTTCCTCAACATGACTGGAAGATGTTGACAGCAGCTATCCACTGTGTCTCTCCTGAAATCTAATTGCCTAAAGAAGCATTTTGTACTCCTTCTGCATAACAACTTTAAAAAATTCTGGCCTTTACTGAACTGAGATGGATCCCAGTTCACAGTAAAATGAAGAATTATTCCAATTTTATGTATTTCAGAGGCTTGAAATTGTTACGCCCAGCTGTCATTATAAACAGAAGAGAAGACAAGCAAATTTCAGAAAAATTCTGAAGTGCATAGTAGTAGCATTAATTAATTAATGGCCCTGTCCATTGATGACATAAAACAAACTATTCTGCCTGCAGTGTTGAAATGGGTCAATTGCTTTGTCCACAAGCTAGTTCAGATAAATGACATTTCGATATCTCTAGAACGTTGTCATGTCAGTACAGATAAGGAAACTTTGAAAACCCAATGCATTCTTCATTCTGTGACATTTAATAGGCAGTAGCATGAAGGTGGATCATCAACATTTGCATATTACAATTGTTTTTGCATAGATTTGGGAGGACTGAATTAACAGGGACCTGTTAATTGTATCAGCTTTTTAATTAGCTTATTTCACTACTGTTCTCAAATATCTATGCAAGTGAACTTTAAAGTAGCTGCTGAATAGATGTATGCCTTAAATTAAAACGTGAGCACAGTTTGTCTCTCCTTAGCTTCTCGGATCTCTCAGATTGATTAACTGAATATAGTGCAGCTGTATTTGTTCATATTCATTGAGACAAAGATGAACCAGGGAAACTAATAAAGAAATTAATCTTTGCAGACTGCAGTCCACTAAAAGCAGTCTAGACATCCAAAATCACCCATTTCTCTCTTAAAATGGGAAATTAGGGTGTACAGTTGAGCTATTGAATTAGTCGTGTCCAATGCAAGTCAATGAGGGGAGAAAGGGTGGGATCTATAATGGCCATCTCCTCTGATGTGGAATCACCTTCTGGAAGGATCCGTATCTATCACTGACTGCAGACCTATCAGCAGTTAATCTGTGTTGAACACCAAATACTACGCACTGTCTGAGATGACTCACAGCTTGTGATCATGATTGGTGCTTTAGTGTCTTAATCTCAAACTGTCCTTCTGTTTTCTCTAGAAAATTGCCCTTTAAGGGATGAATCTAATAAACAGTGCTGGTAATATTGTCAGTACTTTCGACTGGAAAACAAAAAATAAATATCTGTCAAGGTCTGGTTTGAGCTGGTAACAGCAGCATGAAACTTATTGTCTTATAAACTGTGGGCTCTATTCCTTAAAAATCAAAGCAAGTACCAGGCTAAAATGTCAAAACAAAGTGATAAACTGCCAAATATTAGAAAGAGAGAAATTATCAGAAAAGACTTGAAGAGGATCTGGTATTGTGTGCTACCTGTAGCAATGGAACGACACACAAGGAGATTGTGAGAAGCAGATCAGTACTTTCTTATTATTAATGTGTTCTGACTATGCACTTCTACGAGGAGAAATAAAGACAGACAGCATTAAAGTCCTCCTCTGACCTCACTTTGATCACAGGTACTACTCCCTTGGTGTTTCTCTATTAAGAAATGTAAGTGAAGGATGAACTCTTTATGTGTGGTATCCTCCTGTGTCACAACAGGACAAGGCTGTCATCTGTTGGTTTGGGAATAGGTTTACTGATGACTCTGCAGACCCCAGATGTCCATGTACAGCCTCCATAGAGACACAGCAGAATGGAAGACAACTGTGTTCCCACAGCCACTGCATTTCATAGTCCAGCACATAAACAGAAACTCAGATTAATTCTAGAGGTGTAAACCATCATGGTACCTCCACCTTAGGACAAAGCCATCTACTACAGTCATGGAGCAGACACTTGGGACCTACATAACCTCGAGCCACATTAGGATGAGCCTCACTATTTTGTAAGGTGAAAATTTAAACCAGAAAACAGTGGCAGTCCATGTGAAATGATAGGCATGTCTCTTGTGATAAGGCACCACTTAGGACACAGCAACAGTAAAAACATCTGGTCTGTTTGTTATTTGCATGTATGTATGTTATTTGTATGGTGGAATTTCACTGCTTTGGTTGAGTCTTGTCTAATTATTATTTCTGTTCACAATACAAATAGCTCTCTGCCTGTAATTCTACCTAAATATTCACTGCACTAGCCAGACTCTAAAAGGTACGATTCTTAATTGCCTCCCTGAAACTGTACTTGTTTCCACTAGATCGTTATGCAAGATGAAGGTAATTTAATTTGGCTTCTGTAAGAAACCTTGAAGACTGCCAACAGTTCAGAAAACAGATTATAGCAAATGACAGGGGATTTTAGGTTGTTCATTTCTTTGTTTTCCAGAGTCTCCACCCACTCCAGCTTCCATCTGTTGGGTGCTGTTTTTTTTCCCCCACTGCTTCTGAAGGTCCTTTATTAACATTTTGTACCCTTCTGTTTCCACAGAAATGTTTATTGTCAGAAAGACAGGCAAGCACAGAGCAGACTGCTTGCAGGAGTGGAGGAAATGACAGCCTCATCCCTGATGAGACATTTTTCCTCTTGGTAAGGGACAACAGTGCATCATTGCAGTGGGGGTGTTGGAGAAAATGCAGGGGATATATATTCAGTGTATCCTTAAGTATTATTCTCACAAAGCTTCATTTTTTCTGGGATGAAAAGCAGCACCTTTTCTGCTGTAAATAAACATGGGAATTCTAAGGGACTGTGCATGCAAACATGGATCTTAGCTCATAGAGGTGAATGGAAATATGGAACAGAAACAGTCAGACTTTGCCAAAATAAAAATCTCTGAACATCTTGAACAATTTCATATTAGATTATTTTGGTGTCTTGTTAGTGATATTTTAGAGGAGTTCTGCATGTTTGTTCTTAAGTCGGTAGCATAAATAATAAAAAATATAAAGGAGAGAAAACTAGACTTTAATTGGAAAATATATGTATAAATATATATCTTCCCATTATTTATATTCAAAACCATTTTCAATTAAACATTTTCAACCAGATTGTCATGAAAAAGTCCTGCATTTCTACTATGTGTAAACCAAACCTACTGTTAAGAGAGGTGATTGAAACTGTGGGCAGGATGATCATGCTAACTTATATCTAGATAAGACATTAATGAAGTTGACCTGAATTTTTCAAGCATTTATCTACCATAAAGACTCTACCACAAAAATTTTGCAACCTAAGGTGATGGGAAGTCAGATGGTGAGTGTATGATGGTCCCACAGCTTCATGGTGGCAGACCTGGAGAAGACAGATGACCTTGAGTTTGTTTCAGGAAGTCACAGCAATGGAATTCATGCCCTCTAACAAGTTAGAATAGGAGAGTTATAGAATCATCTAAATGAATAGTGATCTTCAAAATCATCAACTCCAACTATCAACCTATCTTACTGAGTCCCATCAGCAAACCCTGTCCCTTATTGCCACCCTAACTACATAGAAGGTAGCCATAACCAAGCCATCCAACCTTTGTAAAGGGCTACTGGGTGTATGGAGGTGTATCCATAGGATACCTGAATGCAAACCAAATCATGTTAGAAGTGTGCTTTAGGACAGACTGAGTTTTAGTAGGGAAGTGGAGACCTCCCTTCTTTGACTTCAGAAATTTAGTACTTAACTCAGATGCCCCATGCAGTTGTTTAGTGCAGTCTGAGATGCCAGAAGTATTCTTCTTGGTTTCTAGCTTCTGCAGAGGTCTTTCACAGATCCTGTGCCATCTGTCCATGCCCTAAGGAATTCATCTCAAGATTAAGGCATCCAAACTCTAAGTGCAAGTTTCTCCATGTGAGATGAGTCTTTTAGCTCCATTTACATTCAGCAGAGATAATCTAGTCGATCTGGTTGCTAATTGCCAAACAGAAGCATTCACTGTCATTTGAGGCACTGTGGGGTGCTCTCCCAGTTTCCAACTACACCAGCAGAAGGGTGAGAGAAAAATCCTGTTTAATACCTGGTGGTTCCATGCAGATGTGTTAGTTCAGATTTTAAGACAACAGAATTTCCTATAGCCACCAGGTTCACATGTAGATATCTACATGTAGCTGCCCATGTGTGTAGATATTTTAATTTCATTTTGCCTGATGCTCCTACAGGTATGTCAGCATGGAGAGGATAAAGTTTATATTATTTAATGTCACAGTGATAATGCTCAATTAGAGCGTTTTCATTCACATCTGCAAAGGCGGGTGCCAAGAAAAATCATTTCAATCTGTTAAATGTTCCAGATTGTGAAATGGTCAATTAAGAAAAGGACTGCAAGCACGAATGTTCCTTCAGTAGATGCAATTAGAAATATTGCAATCACTCTCTGCACAAACAGCTCTATCCATTGCCTCTTGCTCCTTTAGCCTAGCAGAAATATGATAAAGTTCATCCTTTATGCTTAGAATAAAAGTGCGTTAGAACTTTCACAGCCCTTTTGAACTCTTATTTTAATTCAAATTTAACTGAACTGAGAAGGAGTCTTTTACAGTTTTTGGGGATTTTTTTTCTTTTTTTTTTTTCTTGAAATTTATTCGTTCATTCATTCATTCCACTTCACCATTAAGGAATATGAAACCTGGCATATAGGAAGTGCTAGCTTTCCATTCAGGACAAAGGAAAATACCATGATAATCACTGAATGGGAAAATGGGAAGTGAAAAAAAAAAAAAAAAGAAAGTAAAAAAAAGGAGAGAAAAAAAGAGAAAAAGAAAAGGAAATGAGAGAAAATAAAAAATGAGAGGAAGAAAATTCTCCATTTCCCTCTTGGTTCACAATCACTGCTTTTTGAATTTCATTCAGACGATTTACACAAGAAAGCATTAAAAATCACCTGGAGAAAAACAGAAAGAATGTGAAGGGCTGCATAGGCCTAAAGCTTTTTAAATTTCCACAGTATAAGAAAACAAACAAACAAACAAACAACCAAACAACAGCAGAAAGTGGGTTAGGATCCTTTATTTCATTCCAATCTTCAAATTAAAATTTTGTGTCCGTCCTAGATCTGAACACTGAAGTCAAATCTTCAAAATCATGAGGCCAGATAAG
Organism: Lagopus muta; assembly: GCF_023343835.1. Classification (NCBI taxonomy): domain Eukaryota; kingdom Metazoa; phylum Chordata; class Aves; order Galliformes; family Phasianidae; genus Lagopus; species Lagopus muta. The sequence continues at coordinate 1,775,258 of NC_064439.1, forward strand.
GATATTTTAGAAAAGATATATTTTCAATTATTTTCAAGACTCGCAATACATCCCTGTTGTGTTTTTCACTGTGACCAAGAGATCCTGAGGACTTTCTTTAGATAAAACATGGAACTGAGGCATCGAGGTGAGCTTCTCACACATTTGTATCAATTTATCTTAAAAAACTATGATTCCTTGCAAGATTAGCTTTATAACTGGAGCATTGAAAGGCTTGAATGTCCTCAAAATTTTGTCATCAATTGACTGATTGAGCAGTTTTTCTTCATGTCTCATTCAGGAGTCAAATAACAAGAACAAAAGCCGGCATTGCTCAGAGAGGAAAAGATAAGGAAAATTTTACTAGAAAGTGACTCTTCCATAAGCCTACTCATTTTCATTAACAGTTTGAGACGTGATGAAGATGATTAGAAATTCATCTTATTGTGAGTGACTGCCAGATGATGGGTTGTTCAGTGCAGACCACCAATGCTCTGAGTTAATCAGGCTTATTCTGAAGTTGATTGAAGTGCAGTGATTGAATTCACCTATCAAGAGAAGTTCATTGGTTCTTGGGAAACAAGGTCAAGATTCCCTCCATGGCAACACCAACATTTGAACCTACTTTACAATAGAAAAAAAAGGTAAATTAATTCTTATTGTTGTTATTATAAGCAGTCTAAATGGTTTGTTCTCATTTTCATTATTTGCATCCAGGCCACAGAATTTATGCATAAGCTTTTTGGCAGGAGCTGAAAATAGCAGGAAAAGATTTGCCAAACACTGAAAGGATTTCTTTTGCAATTATCAAACACTGGCAACTTAAGCCAAATTTGTGATATATTGTCTTTAGGGACAGTAGGGACCACTGCCAGCAAATCTCATGGTATCACAAGACAAATCATTGTATTTGGGGAAATAAACTGTTAACTACTTGTGGCCCTGCATGTGGCAGGGGGGCAGGAGATTCATGATCCTTGAGGTTCCTTCCAGCCCTGGCCATTCTGTGATTCTGTGATTAGCAAATTTCTTCCATGTGGTACAGAGAGGAAGAGAGTCTTATCTATGGCAGGCCTAAATCCAGTTAATTTAAAGGTTAATGAGAATTTTTCCATTAACTGATATAAGAGGAAAAAAAGTAGTAATTGGCACAGATTGCCTGCTGGAATAATGGGATATAATTCTTACCTTAGTGGGAATACGAAGATAAGGATTGGACTGTCCCAGGTGTTAACTATTACAGAAAAATTATCAAGTAGGAAAACATAACAGTAAGAAAGATGAATAAGTGTTATTAATTGTTTTGTAAAAGTGTGTCTGCATAGAGCCCTGGAAGAGTGTTTATTATGGAAATAAAACGCTGAGAACAAGCAGGCTTTTGTATTTCTTTAAGGAAATTCAGCATATTCCCTTCCAGCACATATATATAAATAATGGATTGTTTAAGGTTTATTACTTTTTTTTTTTTTTTTTTTTTTTTTTTTTTTTTTCATGATTTGTCCTTCTGTCAGGTTTGTAGTTCTTAAAATGACATTTGCAACCTAACCATTTTCTACAGCACTGCTGGTTCCCTCCTCCTGGCAGCTGGCTTTGCTTATAATAGCATTTATTGCACTGTCTCCTGGGCCTGTTTTCTTATGATCCCTGCAGTCTAATGAATGGTCTGTGACATTATTATGGGCTTGCTAATTTCCAAACAGATATTGTTCCATGGCTCAGTGCTTTCAGTGTGATGATTGAGCAGGCAGTTGCCCGGTGCTGAAAACCTTGAGTTTGATAATATTTTCAAGCAAGTTCAGCATCTTCGGAAGGCTGCTGTGTTACTGAGTCAGCATGATAGGGGAAACATGCAAAACTACCTAAACAGGGCACAGAAAGATTTTAAAAAGTGCAAAGAAGTAAATTGAGAAATCATGATGAATGTTGCGAGAGAAATGAGATGATTCTCATTCTTATTGAAAAATGAGAATGTCTGTGCTGATTACACTGCTATGGTCCCATCTTCATCGCCAGCCACCAGCCAGGCTCTGTGAAACCAAATGCTTTTCTCTCATCTTTCTTCACGTTGAGGAAGAATTTAACTTCTTGGCAAGACCTATATATCACAGTTTGTCTTCCTCAATACTGCACAGCTCACTGATTGAATATCTGTGGAGAGACCTGTGAATCTCTTGCAAATTAAATGTAAATGTGAAGCCAAAATAACAAACTTATTCCCAAAGAGTTTTCCAGCAAGACAAAGTGTGAACTTGGCTTCAAGCTTTCAGTACATCAGTTTAGTCCCAGTTATAAAATAAAATGAGGCATATAAACCAACATTGTTTTATCCAGGCACACTGATGCTAAATAAGTTCATATCCCCCACTTCCTCTCTTCTCCTACTAGCACATTAGACTACCATAACGTAGAAAATTGTTCCTGGTTTGTATCTCAAAGTTTAAATGTTCTTTCAATTAGACGTAATTAAGTCTGGTGTCATAACCTGATCCTAGGGAAACAGCATGTCTTTTTTTGGCAGCCTTTCAGTATCTAAAGGAGCTGTAGAAGGAAGGGGGCAGAGTCTGTAGCAGGGTCTGTTCTGACAGGACAAGGGAAAACTGTTTCAATCTAAAAGATTTAGACTGGATATAAGGAAAAAGTTATTTACAATAAGGGTGGTGAGGCACTGGCACAGAGAAGCAGTGGTCCCCCATCCCTGGAGACACCCAAGGTCAGAGGATGGGGCTGTGAGCACCTGATGGAGCTGTGGGTGTCCCTGTGCATTGCAGGGGAACAGATGACCTTCGAAGATTGCTTCCAGCTCAAACGATTCTATGATTTGACTATGCTGATTGAAGCATTGAAGACCAGTAATTAATTTTTCTGGTTTATAAAAGAGGCTGTACTTAAGTGCACTGAGACACCACGGCAGAGTTTTCCTTTGGCACTGGATGCAGGAGGAGTTTTGCTGTGGATGAATGGTACTGAGCTGCTAACTTCAGTGTGCCCCTAGACGTGGCTCCGCCAGTCATGAAAGGACTGCTCTCTGGGCTTTTGGGTACAGATCAGAATTCACAGCTTGGTACTAAATGTGTTTCCTGCTGTTGTACTTCAAGGATGCCAGCACATGTACACATAAACATGAAACATTTAGGATACATACAATGTTATCTCAAAAAAGATGAAAGCTGTTGCATAATTCTGCTATTTTGAATGCCTTTGCTTTTAACTCCAAAGGTTGCCACCCTTCCAGCTTGCTGTTGTATATATTGCAGTTTGTTGCTAACACATGGCAATTGTCATCAGTTTCTAGTTCAGCTTGAATGGTATCTTCTTGAATGACCATTAGAAGAAAAATAAAAAAGGAAAAATCACACACTCAACCGTCCCTGCAAATACTGCAAGAGGTGTGGATTAAGTAATGCCTTTTGTTTATAAATAGGAAATCAATGAAAACATGCATTGCAGTCCTGCCAGAAACTTAAAATAGATGTTGACAATACAAACAGAGCAGAATTCACTATAACTGGCAACACACACTTCACCTCTTCAGCAAGATTTCAGCAGCCGGAAAAGATTGATTCAGCTTTCAGGACAGATGGGAATTGCCTTCTGACTTCATACAGTACTTTTCCTAGATGCCTGACTAAACCAGATTAACTCCTTGGGTTCCATGATTGTCCATAGAATCTAATTCTGATGGGTAACAGGTTGGCCATGAGCCAGCAGTGTGCCCTGGTGGTTAAGAAGGCAAATGGGACCTGGGGTGCACCAAAAAGAGCTTGGGCAGCAGGGCAAGGGAGGTGATCTTCTCCCTCTACTCTACCCGGGTGAGGCCACATTTAGACTACTGTGTCCAGCTCTGGACTCTAAAAAAGACAGGGACCTCCTAGAAAAAGCCCAGTGGAAGGACACAAAGGTGATACGGGGCCTGGAGCATTTCCCATATGAGGAAAGGCTGAGTGACCTGGGTCTGTTCAGCATGGGGAAAAGAAGATTCAGAGGTGAACTTATTAATGTTTATAAATATCTAAAGGGAGGTGGAAGGCAAATGGATGAGGCCAGGCTCTTCTAGGTGGTGTGTAGCGATAGGACAAGGAGCAATGGCCTAAAATTTGAACATAGGATATTCTATAATAACACGTAGAATAACTTCTTTACAGCAAGGATAATGGAGCACTGGAACAGGTTGCCCAGAGAGTTTGTGGAACCTTATTCTATGGAGCTACTCAAGACCCATCTGTACGCCTTCCTGTGTGACCTACTGACTCGATGATCTGTTGAGGTCCTTTTCAACCCCTGGAATTCTGTGATTCCATGTTTCTGTAATTAAAGATGGGAATATTACTGTCCCTGCTGTTTGGTTCAGATATCTCCTAGGCGATACTGTATTAAAGCCTTTTCAGAGTCATTACAGTTGGATATACAATCACACAATCATAGAATGGCTTGGGTTAGAAGGGACCTTGAAGACCACACAGTTCCAACCTCCTGCCATGGGCTCCTTGCCCCCATCAGCCCAGGGCTCCATTCAGCCTGGCCTTGGGAATTTCCATACCACTCATAGGCCATAAAGATAGCATCCTGATGATTGAAGGTCTTGATATAACAACTGTTGATCAAGCTGAAGTTGAGTGGTCTCTGTAGCACACATGGAGTGAGCTTCCTGAATCTGCTTGTAGTTAAATAGACATCAAGATGTCTATATGCCTTCAAGAAAAAAGATCCATAAGCAGAATCCTGATGGTATTCAGAAGTGTTGGAACTGGCAGTACACTTGCTGTATTCCCCTGTTCAGAAGTCTAGGAAGTGGAGCACACTGCTTCAGTGCTTTCAGAAAGGGAGGAATGATATCAAATAATGATTGGAAAGTGTGATCCGTAGAATCATAGAATCACCAAGGTTAGAAAAGGCCCACAGGATCACCCAGTCCAACCATCCACCTATCACCAATAGCTCTCACTAAACCATGTCCCTCAACACAATGTCCAAATGTTCCTTGAACACCTTCAGGATCGGTGATTCTACCACCTCTCTGGGCAGCCCATTCCACTGCCAGTAAATCCAGATTTACTCTGTCAGAAATCATCCTAAAAACACACAGGCCTGGATAACTAGCCACATGGCAGGTAATTGTCTCCTCTCTTCTTCTGCTGTGCTGAATACTCACTTCCCCACAAAGTACAGAAAAAGAAATCTCATGTGCTCTTGTTTCCATTCCCTTATGGATTTTCTGCCTTTTATTTTTTCCCCTCTTGATGCATTTTTTTTTATCTCCCAGCCACATTACAAAAAAACCCCAAACAAATAGACCCCACTCCAATAAAATCCTATTGCTTTGAATTGGCTATTGTACTCGTGTTCCAAGCAATTGCATTTCAGAAACAAATATTTTTATGATTTTAAGCACAGAGCAATCAACAGCACAATTCTCTGTTAAAAACCAGCAGCATTTCACCATAAAGGGAATAGGAAGAAGAAGTCTCAGAAGAAATACTCCCCCAGCAAAATATTTCTGCTCTCTGAAATGTGTCACTTCCATAATTCATTCTGTGCTCTGGGAAATAAATACAACTGTACTGGAAATGAGCATTTAATTAGTGCTCTACTACAAATACCAACCACCTCCTGTGTTAATAACTAACGTTTGAGGCTGTAAATGTTTACCAGGTAAATATCATGTCCTTATAAGGATTTGCTGTGTTCATGCATGGAAAATTAAGGGGATGAATTTGCTGGTTTGGTCATCCAGTGTCTCAGGGAGATCATCTGATGGCATAATATAGCTTGATTAGGAGGTGCTGGAGGTCAAGGAATTGCCATAAACTTGCTGGGGGAATGGGGGAATGAGTTTCAAGCACAGCAGTGACAAGTGCAACAGTGATTTTTATGCAGTTAAAGTCACAAAAAAGGTATTCACATAACCACAAAATGATTTTCACTGGAAACGTAATGATGGTTTCTGTGACGTAGCCTATGCTCAGTCCAGGAATTTGGAGATGTCCTCCTGGAGGGGTCCAGGAACTGCCTGTTTCAAATTGTGATGTGGTCAGAGAATGGATCTTGTGCAGAGAGAATTGTGAAGATCACAAGCCCAAGGGCACACTGTGCAATGAGGAGGTTGATGCTGTACCAGCAGTAAAGAAGAGAGTAGCACAGGGGCCAATACATTTATATGTGTTTTCAAATGGAATTTTAGCACGTACTAAAAAGAAATAGCTGGAGCTGAGACTGGAAACTAAATCTCCCCCATCCAAGGGACAGCCCCAACCAGAATTCATTCAACAGAATACTAAAGCAGCCAGAATGCTAAAGCATTGCTAAAGCAGCCATAATGGATTTCTACAGTTCTATATACAACTAGGCAGAATTCATACAAATAACTCAAATGAACAAAAAACACGGTATTAAGCCTCAATTTACACAAAGCCATGTGCACTATGGTTTCGTTTCACTCCTTTCTGGCAGTGCTCATGTTCACATCTAAGACAGAGGGACTCCAGCAGAGCACATCTTCAGCAATCCCAATATTCCCTCTGGGACTTCCATGCCTTCTGCAGCATACCATCCACCTCCACTGCCCATTGGAAGAGACAAACTTAGAAGGATAAAAAAGACAAATATCTCACATGTTTTCCACTTTTCTAGGTTCTGTACTCTTGGTGCAATGAGAAGAAGTTTCTCACACAAAATGTTTATTCTGAAATTCTCCTGATGATGCACCATGGTGATGACTGGGAGATAACCATGACATATAGCAGATGTGTAGTACCTACATCGATGGTTTAGGTCAGCAATTCCAATCTGTGAGCAATTCAGTTCATCTGGTGTTGGCAGAGGTGGCAGATAATTTGGAACATCCAGTGCATGCTGAGGATGTTCATGGATATGCAGCTCTAGGTCCAGTGTCAGGCAGCTCCTGCTGCCATATTAGTAGCAGCTGTTTAAGTTCTGCCATGGGAGGTACTCCCCCAGAGTGTGGAAAATGTGGACTTTGACATAAAGCCACTCTGCACATATGAGCTGACAACAGAAATTATTTTTCAAGTTTCTCTACCTGGCAACCTTTTTCTGTAATATGGAGAGAATACTCACATTTATGGGATATGTGAGGTGCCCTCTGGCCTTGTGTCTGATAATTATGCCACACAAGAGAAACTGTTCCTGTAACTGATTAACCAGCTGGCATTAAAGGAATGTTTTGCATCATTAAAACCAAGTTGGGTGATATTTTTCCCCCTTTGTCACACGTTGTGCTTATGTTATTTCAACAGACTCTCTTTGCAGCAGACAGGAAAAAAGAGGAGAGGAGAGGAGAGGAGAGGAGAGGAGAGGAGAGGAGAGGAGAGGAGAGGAGAGGAGAGGAGAGGAGAGGAGAGGAGAGGAGAGGAGAGGAGAGGAGAGGAGAGGAGAGGAAAATAAAAGAAAATAAGAAAGTAGATTGTTTAATTAAAAATTTCTGCAGACTAGTCATTCCTCAATCTAATATTTGTAGTGATATAGGAAAGATCTAACTTGAACTTTGAATTATTCTTTTTTATTGTTTTTGATGAGAAAGGGGAACCCAGGTTTTCACAGCCTTTGACTGAAGACATGACTATCCAGTCTGATTGATCAGTCATTTATGTTAGCAAGAAGTTACCAAAGGTACATATCTTTATGATGTCCCCGGGATTAATTTGTTTTCAGGATCATAAAACTAAGTACATTTGGCAAATTCTTGTGAACTTCAGTCATAGAGGCGCAGCTAATAGCTATATTCTCTACACGATCCTTTTCCCCAGTAGACTCATGCAGTCTGAACCAATGCAATCCTTCTGCTTGCTGTTGTCAGATCAGCACTCACTAATCACACCTCTTACTGTGATGCCCAAGAGGTATTCATGCACTTGTAGTGGCATCAAAGTTCAAGACAATAATGAGTGTTTCAACCTGTCTGCTCTCCATGCCTGTCAAAGCTTGTTCTTTGTGTATGGTGAATTTAGAGAAGTAAAAGTTATATCAAAATAAACCATTCAGATGCTCTGCCTATTTGTCATCTCTAATTACTTAAGCAGATCATGATTACAGTGATGAAATTCAATTCATGCATCGTTTATCACTCATAATTCATATTTGCCCATGATGCAGACACCTTAGCCACACTGGTAGTCAGACAGAGGAAAGGAATGTAAACTTGTAGGGTACAATTCATGTGGTCCATTTTGGATCAATTGTGTTTTGTATTCCATTTATAGGACTGGGAAATTGTAAGGGATCCCCAGACTAACAGCTCAGACATCTTGATCACAAGTGTTTCAACTCAGTGTGAAACATGCCACCCCACACAAACAAACCACCATCAAAGAAACTCAGACAGTTCCTTTAAATAAGCACATGACAGGATTTCATATGTACCCTTTTTCTGGATCTCAAGAGTCAGAACTTACCCTGTTTCTTCAGATAAACATACAGCATTGTTAAATAAAAGTTTTCATCACAACAGATCTCAGCATTTTTTTAATTTTTTTTTTTTAATGAATCTTCTGTCTATTCCTCTATTGCTGTTCTCAAGGCCAATGGGGTCATGGCAAGGATGCAAGGAAAACTGAGAGGTGCGTTTGGTTGTTCATGTTCCTAAGGGCTCTTTCTAAACATAGAGCACCTTTGTCTGAGGAGCTGTGCATGATCATATCTGCAAAACAATTTGGGCAATGAGTTATTGTGTGAATTGTTCAATGACACATATCCACAATGTTGCATAAACAAGACTGCAAGGTTGAGATCTAGCCCTATGCCATTACTCTGATTACAGCCAACAGCTGGCTGAATTCTCCATAGCATATGGTTGTCCAATAAACTTAGTGGCTTAGTCAGCTTTTCACTGATGAGGAAAGGTGCAGTCACACTTAGAAGTAATTGTGACAGTGTAGAAGAAGGAAAATTACTTTTCCCAGGGATTCCATGTTTTAAAGAAGAGGACAAAAACGAAACTGAGGACACCAGAGGGTTCATGACACCATTCAGAGGGATTTGGGCAGTCTGTAGAAAATGGGCTGACAAGAACCTCATGAAGTTCAATAAAGAGAAGTGTGAAGTCCTACAATTGAAGAGAGAAAACCCTGGGCATTAGACATGCTGGAATACAGAAAAGAACCTGGAGGTCCCAGTGGTGACCAAGTTCAACATGAGCCAGCAATGTGCCTTTGGGCAAAGTAAAAAGGCCAGTGGTGTCCTGGGCTGCACTAGGCAATGTGTCACCAGCAGGTTGAATGGAGAGCACTGTCACAGAGACCCAAAGATGCTGTGGGGTCTCCTCTTTGGAGATCTTCAGAAGCTGCCTGTAGGTAGTGCTGAGCATCAGCTTTGAGTGGTCCTGTTGGAGCAGGATGGGACCAGAGGGACCTCGAGGTGTCTCCAGCCTCAACCAGTCTAAATTCTGTGATTTCCCATTTTGGTGTTTCCCAAACAGCTTAATCTCGTATTTTATGAATCTCATTCATAGACATCTGCTTGTAGATATGCAGTAGATCTTGTTTCATCTTGCTCTTTTAACTGTTTCACAGAATCACAGAATCACAGAATCACAGAATTGTAGGGGTTGGAAGGGACCTCCAGAGATCATCGAGTCCAACCCCCCTGCCAAAGCAGGTTCCCTACAGCAGGTAGCACAGGTCGGCATCCAGGCAGGTCTTGAACATCTCCAGAGAAGGAGACTCCACCACCTCCCTGGGCAGCCTGTTCCAGTGCTCCGTCACCTCACTGTAAAGAAGTTCTTGCGCACATTGGTGCAGAACTTCCTATGCTGCAGTTTCCAGCCGTTTCCCCTTGTCCTGTCTCCATTCACCACTGAAAAGAGTCTGGCCTCACCATTCTGCCCCCCACACCTTAGATATTTATAGACCTGGATCAGGTCCCCTCTCAGTCTTCTTTTCTCAAGGCTGAACAGACCCAGTTCACTCAGCCTTTCCTCATAGGAGAGATGCTCCAGGCCCTTCACCATCTGTTTCAAAGGCAGATAGAAATCAAAAGGCGCTGTGGCTGTCTTCTACTGGGCCATTTTGTGAGAATAAAGCAGTGCCACTGCTTGAAAAAAAAAAAGTGTGACAGTGCTACAAAATGTGATAGCTTGTGTCATGCTCTCCCCTGTGAGACCGGAAGGGTACAATTTTATGCAATGCAGATGTAAAAAATTTGTCTCTCAGTGCTCCTTTTCCCTTCATCCTTCATTTTGTCTGGTCTGCCTTTCCAACCAAGAGATCTGTACACATCATCAATGAAGGGAGGAAAACAAAACAAAGAGAAAAAAAAAGTTAGAAAGACGTAAAAATAAAAGAAGTCAAAGAATTGAACATTTTGTCAGAGATGATTGGCAAAATGCCTTTTTTCCTGCTCAGCAGGGTTTTGAAGCATAGCATTAGCCTTGAAATTTTACTTTTCTTGTGAGGAATGAGAGATGTATGTTTATTTATTCTCCTTTTTCTCTGAAGACCTCTCCCAGAAGCAAAATAGATTAAACAAACAAACAAACAAACAAAAACCAAAAAAACTCCACAGGATGGGGTCAGAATTTCTGAGATTTATGGTTACTTCACTCAAGGATTTTTGCCATGATCCCTTTTTAAGTCAGTGACAGTTCATGGAATCATAGAATCATAGAATCATTAAGATCAGCCAGTCCAGTCATCCACTTACCATCAGTATGACCCACTGACTGTCTCCCTTAGCATCACATTTCCCCTTTTTTTATCACTTCTAAGGACAGTCCCTGGGTATCCCATTTGATTGCCTGACCATCCTTTCAGATGGGTTTTTCCTGATATCCAACCAGGACCTCCCCTGGCACAAACTGGGGCTATTCCCTCCAGTTCTATTGCTATTACCCTGGAGAACATGTTGACCCCTACCTCACCACCACCTCCTTTCGGAGAGCTGTGCAGAGCCATAAGGTGTCCCCTGAGCCTCCTCTTCTCCAGATTGAACAATCCCAGTTCCTCCACCCACTCCCTTAAGACTGTACTCCAGACTCCTCACAGCTCCGTTGCCCTTCTCTGAACACACTCCAGGGCCTCAGTAACTTTCTTGCAGTGAGGAGCCCAACACTGAACACAGCACTCAGTGTGGCCTCACCAGTGCTGAGTACAGAAGGATGATCACCTCCTGCTCCTGCTGCCTGCACTATTTCTAATAAAAGCCAGGATGCTTTTGGCCTTCTTGGCCACCTGGGCACACTGCTGGTTCATGTTCAGCCAAGAGTTGACCAATACCCCCAGGTCCATTTCTTCCACAGTCTCCCAGTCTCTTTGCCCCAAGCAGAGAGTGGTGTAGCATGGGGTTGTTGTGGCCAAAGGGCAGGAGCTGGCACTTGGTTTTGTTGTACTTCTAGTTCTTCATCTAGTTCATATTGAAGTCTCTACCACAAGACTAATTCCAATTTTAATATGGTATAGGATGTAAGAAAGAGCAAATGAACTACCTCTGTAGCCAGTAAAGTGATGCCAGTTTCATCAGAACAGATTTTATGACTAAACGAACAGCTTATTTCTCTAAGTCCTGGCTCATACTGTAGGCTTTCAGTCAAAATGAAGAGATGACTCCAATTGCTGGCCAAAACTTGGACTTTTCATGATAGTACCAGCTGTGTCAGAGCTACTCACAATGAAATTTATGACTTCAAATAAAAATGTTCTGTTTCCTGCTCCCTCCATCCCCTGAGAAAAAAATCCCATGAAAGAACTTTCCTTCTCACAGTGCTTTCAGTGGGCTTTTCTATCCTGAGATATCTCTCCCTGTCTACATGGAGTCTATTTGAAAAAAGACAGGATAAAAACCTTTTTGTGCCATGCTCACCAGTCCCAAATATTTAAGGAATCCACAAAACTAAGATTTGGGCCAAAACTGAATTTGTACCAAAGTGCCCATATATAATAAAGCTAGCTTATGGGTAACCTCCTTGCAAAAAATAACTTTATTGGATAAACTCATACAATTTGAAAGATGAACCCAAACAAACCTCATGGAAGATTTCTCACAGTGTACTGATTCTGTTTACTACAATGATATTCTGTCCACATTCACATAAACAGTAGGATCAAACTTATGATTTACATCCCAATCCTCAACCTCCCTTTGTACTGATTCTGGTATATGGCTGAAAACAACAATTTTTTTCCTGTGTATCTCTTTTGATAGGTTGATTTTTTAGCAAAGCCACGAACACATTTACTTGCAAAGGCTTTTGTTGACAAGTAAGGGGCCAGGAACTGATTCTAGTTGAAAGAGCTCACATCACAGCTGCTTTAGGGTATGTGTACTCAGTGATGTCACACCAGCTTATGGGGACACGTGGCATAGATTTTGAGGTAACATCCTCAAGTACTTAAAATAGCCTAACATTGGAAACATTGACCTCCATGTGGATGTAGTATAATCCCTGTAATCCAAACTATTCATTCTGAACAGACAATAAACAAATGTCTGCAAGAAGGGAAGGGAAGGGAAGGGAAGGGAAGGGAAGGGAAGGGAAGGGAAGGGAAGGGAAGGGAAGGGAAGGGAAGGGAAGGGAAGGGAAGGGAAGGGAAGGGAAGGGAAGGGAAGGGAAGGGAAGGGAAGGGAAGGGAAGGGAAGGGAAGGGAAGGGAAGGGAAGGGAAGGGAAGGGAAGGGAAAGCACTATAGCAAAAAAAAACCAAAAACAAAACAACAACAACAACAAAAAACCCAAAACTAAATGATTTGAAATTTATTCATCTAATATATCTTGGTATTATTCTGCATATTCTGATACACAAGTTCATGTCATAATTTGAATTTGAAAGGAAAATCCATCATTATATCCATAAATCTCGATGATGAGATTCGTACCTCTGCTCTTTTTTCATTGTATTGCATTGACTCACATGAATTTTTTTAGGCTTAATTGTTTAATTTTTCTTTTGCTGTATCCAATTCAATATTTGCCTAAAATAAATTTTAAGTTTGCTGTGACTCTTCAGAAAACTGACCTTTATAGGCCCCTTGAAGAAAAGATAAAGCCAAAATTCATCATGCTTGGAATGGCTAGTGAGCCACACAACAAACACATTGGTTACACGTTGGTATTTTTTAAACAATAACTTCTAAAGCCACTTTGATTCTCTCAACAAAAATAAATTTTGGGAGCTTGTTCAGTCACTCCACACTGCGTTCGTCTTTTGCTTTTAAGTTCCTTAGTCTTTATAGCATTCATCTCGTCACCCTTTCTTAGTCCAAAAGAGATCTGTTTTTCTGACAGGAGGTGTTGGCACCACATGTGTCAGAATAATAAGTAAGCATAAAGGCTGAGAACTTTAGATGAGTTGGCTTTACTGTGAAAATGACAGTTAGTCCACGATGAAGGCAAGTGCTCTGTAGACTGAATTGCTCCAGTGGCAGAAGAAAGTAAGCCTGTTACAGAGGTACTCACTGCCTTGAGAACATTTGAGTGCTCAGACCAGCTTTGTCTTGGCTTGGGACCAGAACTGCTGGATGAATGTCAGATTCAATTTATGTGTCTTCTAACATAAGAGTCATTAAGGAAGATCTCAAAATTTAAAAACACTAGCCTGACACTTGAATTGTCTCAATTTCTCAATTTTCAATAAGAGGCAGATGCTTTGTTTTTTTCCTCTGTCTCTTCTTAAGTCCCTCTCCCAGTTTTTTCAGTATAATAAGCAAATATGAAATAGAAATGCTACTGAGTCCTCCTTAGTTTCAGTAATTCATTTTGAGGTGAAAATATGTTTAATAGAGATATTTTCATGTGGGATGGATGTTTGAAGTTTTGTTACATTCAGTAAACATCTGGGCAGTGTAGAGACCTATCTTGCTGAAATAAAAATGTGGGAATGGGATTTGATTACCTAAACATAAATATATAGCAGCATCTGAATTCTCTAAGGCACCCAATATGGCACAAGCCTGGCAGACATTACTCAGGACTTACAAGAGCTCCCCTCTTCTGGAACATATGGAGATCAAGTGAAATAACCCCAAGATATCCAAATGTTACCAACTGTTTATCATCAAGCAACTTAATTAAGCCCCAGGCACCTACTCAGGATGAGCTAACTAGCGCCCTGGGCTCCACTAACTGCACTGACTATTTTTAAGTAGGCAGTAATGGGAGATAACACATCTGCCCATGCAGAAACGTCTATTGGCTAGATTGAGTATGATAGGGACTTAGACATCTGTCTCACACGCCCACACCAAAATTGCAGAGTCTTAATCTGCAGGCTGAATCATGAACACAAAAAGGATCTCATCTCCCTAAGCATTAGTGGCCATGTCTGTCCAACTCTCATCTTCTGTCGAGTTGTATGTAACATTTGGCAGAAAGGGAACAGCATGCCCATAGCCAATTATTTTATGATAATTTCTTGGTAATAATGTGTAAAATAATAGCTCATATCCATGGCACTGAGCATAATACAACACATAAAGCTATCAATACTCTCCCTTCAAAGGGAATAGTTGAGTTTTGGGGCTCAGGAGGGACTGAGATGAAGAAATTGAAGGAATCTCAGCTTTCAGCATTCTTGTGATTCTTGTTCAGACCTTATTTGTAAATTTTGATAAGGATTATAAGAAACACCATAACTTTCTGTAATCTCTTTCTATTGTTCTCATTGCTTCCCTAAAATCTCCTCTTTCAGCTCCTGTTTGTACTGAGTAGTGCTAAGAGCCGGAATTATTTTGAGAAAGAGCAAAAATAGATGTCTGTCAGATTCAGAAAGAAGCAGGATGCTCCTGGTTGACAACCAATAGTCCAACAATCATAAAAAATCTTGTGTGTTGATATCTTAAAAGGACCACTTCTGTCTTGTGGCACCTTCAACACTTCAGTGTTCACTTCAGAAAGGCAAAGCTTATGAAAATGAGAGGTTCTAAGCAAGTCAGTTAATATCGGCTTAAAACCTTAGTAGGAAAACAATTTAACAAACAATTTAACAATTAAAGAAACAAACAAGCAAACAACTCTGATCCTTAAAATTTATTTCTTCAATAACACGTGCCAGCTTCTAGCTGGACCTTGCTAGTTGACTGCCTGTGTGAGATGTTTTTACTTAGCAAAATTAGGGGACTGAATATACCATCTTAAGCTGTACTTAAGTGGTGTTTGCCATTGTCCAAAATAGTGAGTGATTAAATTGTCTGATTAAAATAGTAATTATTATTAAAGCACGCTTGATTTGGTCCCAGGATGAGTTGGTAGCACGTGAATAATCATTTGAAGAACAAAAGAGACCAGCAACCAAAAAAAAAAAGAAAGAAAAACACAACAGAAAACAAATCACTCGAAACACAAAAGATGAAACAAAAAACCCCCACCATATTTCCATTGGTTTATACTGATTTTTTGATGTTAGGATTAAAAGGAGCTTTTCTTATTTATTAAATTTTTCTATTTCAAAAACATTTAATCACAACATGCTTTTTTAATGAATGATCATGCAAAGGGAATATTGGCTTTCCACGAACCAGTTTCTAACAAATCCAGATTCAGTTGAGCACACAGAGAAATCTCAAAATAGTTAAATATTTGGGAAACAGGGACACTGTGTTTGCAAATAAGGGAAGAAGAGGTGTAAAGAAAATACTCTAGCTCCCTGCAGACAGTCTTCAGAGACTGCTGAGAATGATAGCTCTGCAAACATCCAAGTAGTAATGCTTGTCTGAATTCCTACTGTGCCAAGGAAAGCACCTTGAGGGTTTCCCAGCTTACTCTCGTTGAAGGAACTTGGTAAGGAAGGGTCATGATACATGTGAGCTCCAATATAAGAAAAAAATTACAGCATTTTTGGCCTACTTGCAGTACTTTATACTGCAATAACACTGGGAAACCACAGGTGAAACATTAATTGTATTCCTCTTGATCTTGTACATAGGATTGTGTGATTGCAGATAGATTTTATTATCCAACCCTTATTTAGTGGCAAATTAGGATTTATTCATATTTTTACAATAAATCACAAGATTAGGTTATGTGACTCCTAGCAGCACTAACCAGCACTTAATCATCAGCTGATTTAACACAACTATTCAGTCAAATTTGTTACGGTCAAATGCAGCCACTTAGTTAAAGATTCAAGAATGGCAAGGTTCCCATGAGAGTTACTACAGGGTACTGGGGGGAAGTTTCTAAACTTAAATGCACTTTTCAGGACTCATTCTTCCTTTTCATCTGCTCTCAGTAGACAACTGGAACCTGTCTGAAAGAGGGCTCTTGTCAACATCTCTTTCAGTTGAATCTCAAGAAGTCTAACCTGAGAGGCATCCCAGCCCAGGTGGAGATCAAGGACAACAACCCACCGCTGTTCACGAGAGCTCAAGGAGCTCATCCCTTAGAACAATTATTTATAGGATGACAAGTTAATTTACTTCAGTCAGAAAACTTTTCAGCCACAGTCCAGGTGAGGTAATCCTGGTAATTTCTCCCAACCATACACTTCCAGTTCTCCCCATTTTTGTCTTGCTGGTACCTCTCAGGTCAGACCACAATGCAAGGAGCAGCAGTTCCTAGCATGGAACAGGAAGTGCTGGGTTGTCCCAACTCATTGCTCTTGTATAAAGGCAAAAGTTCAAATTGGGCTTACTCTGAGATTGCGGAGTGCTCCAAAGGGGTTGCACCACCAAAGACTCAAATAGCTGATGCAAAGAAGGATATATACTTCGTGTTGTCAATGTAAAAAGAAGAAAGGATGAAGAAGAGGGAAAGCAAACAACTTGGACAAGATCACTGAGAATTTTTCTCACAGAGGTAAAAATAGGTGGAAGAATTTTTCTGGGTTCAATCTAGATTCCCCTAATCTTAACTAAATATTGCTAAATTGCCTCAATGTAGTGATGATATTTAATTTTTTTTTTTTTTAATGTAGAAAATGGCTTTACACTTTTTCTGCAGCAGTAGCTGGGGAGCAGTTGAATCAGTACTTTGCTAATAACACACGCATCGATCTCTTACACCCTTATCAATAGTTGGTAAACTTCAGAGGGCAATTCTCCCTGGCAAATGAGTCCAATCAGAAGATTAGTGTCTAACATTCAAGGAGAACTCTTTGCTTACTCAGTAAATTGAACTATCCATCATGTTGCTGAACTCAAGCCCAATGGGCATTAGACAGACAGTGTGACACTTCAGTGAGACATATCTACATTCCTGCTAAACAAATGTAAGTTCAGCGTGCAAATAAATGTTTTGGATGCTTGCCTGTAACTGTCCTGTTCGTTATTCATTTGTTACTGCTTTTTTCAAGGCCTCTATCACTCACTGCATCTGTGTTCAGCAAAGATGCTTGTAACTATTCCAGTGTCAACCAGGAGCTTCATGTTTTCTGCACCACAGGAAATAGTTACGTGAAATGGAGCAATTAAATGATATTCAGTTCAAAGGGCAGGTAGAAGTCAATGTGGGATGCTGATTCTTCCATAGTTCCCAGAGTTTTTTGTTTATGTCTTTCTCCAATGAGAAAAGACATGAGATTTGAAAGACTGTGTTGACCCAAAACAACCCATTAAGGTTGTTTTTTTTTTTAATTTTGTTTTGTTGTTGTTTGTTTTAAATCATGTAGTTATGTTAAAAATAAGGAGTAAGTCCTGAGGAGGGTAGAAATCAGAAAAGCTCATAGATTTTTCTCACCTGCTACACATTCACATCTGTCTACCAGTAGAAGAAGTTAGGAAAGATAAACCTGATGAAGAATTACCATACCAGAATCCCAACATAGACACAGATCTCTAGTATCTGAAATATATAATCATGTTATCATTGGGGTTAGTGTTCTGACAGCAGTTCAGAGGCAGTCAAGCCATTCAAAAAGTCAGTGGGTTGCAGTTATTTGCTTTGAAAATCCCCCAACTGTTTGTCAGATCTGCCTGAGGATTGAAGCTAATCAGGGTTTCCCAGATATCCATGACAGTATTAGATATTATTGGCACACAGAGTGAACAGAGGATTGCTTAGTTGTTGGAACATGAGGTTTACTGATTAAAAATGTATTTTCCCATGTGTTATGCATGACCTTGTGAGTAAAGTCCATCACTCCATGCACACTGACTCACTTTCAAATGAAGTACTTGTTAGCAAAATAGTCAGCAGGTTCAAGGCTAGCTCATTAGCCTCTACAAATTAGTGCTACTTTCCAGATTAAAAAACTGATTATTTTCCCTTCTAGTGACTGAAAGTCTATGGGAAACACAACTTCCTCGTGGAGAACATTGAATCTCTCTGAAACTGTGGCATCACATTCACTGGTGAACACTGTGTGCCATTCTGGTTGATGAGGGAGTGGATTAAAAACTCCCACTGCTGTGACTGGATAACTAAAAATTGATGAAGATATAAGCCAAAAATTACATTAGTCTGGACTCACTATTTGCTTTACAGATAATTGATTCCTATTGCTGAAAGTCGAAACACTTCTTGTTCCAGGAGTCATCTGTCTTGTGAGCACTACAGACCTAAATGTTCCGATTCATTTACCTTGATTGATATGTAGTAAGTGATGATCCAGTGAAGCAAAGGCAATGTGTATGCAAAATCAGGTGGCTTATTCTATCCCATGCCAACCCCTACAGTTATTTCCACAGAATCAGAGAATCACAGAATTGTAAGGATTGGAAGGGACTTCTAGAGGTCATTAAGCCCAACCCCCTGCTAAAGGAGATCTCTACAGCAGCTCACACGAGTCGGCGTACAGATGGGTCTTAAATATCTCCAGTGAAGGAAACTGGGCAGCTTGTTCCAGTGCTCTGTCACCCACTCAGTACTTTCTCATGTTCAAATGAAACTTCCCATGTTGCACTTTCTGCCCATTGCCCCTTGTTCTGTTGCTGGGCACCACCTCAAAAATTTGTAATGGACACATTTAATTCAGTTTGGCTAAACAGTGCTTTAAGATGATTCTAATAGTGTAAGGTTTTGATTAGATTTTGATTTGATACTCCATTCCAATCCATTATGCTATCTGACTGTTACTTAAATTAAGAGAATGATGAATGGAAGAAGCTGTTCTGAGCTCTGGAAATGACAGAAAACTTGGACTAGAAGCAACCCAAACAATATAAATGCATGGAGTTCCATACACGCTAAGGAAATCATATTTCAGTCTCCCACTGGGTTCTTCACATTATATTTGACAGTGACAGCAAAGGGAAGGAGAGGAATATCACTGATACAGCAAACAATTCTTATTTCTAACGATGATCAAGTTTCCCTGAAAAGGAAACTTTTTTTCTTTGCTGTTCCATGTTATGATTCCAGTTATTTTTAGGGCATACAAAGGTAAAAGTTAAGACTTTCCTTAATGTGTACAGCATGTTTCAAATGAAAACAGCAATAAATACTGTGACTGTGTGACTGCAATAATATCGTAGTTGAAATAATCCTAAATCTACTTCATTTGTTGCTCATATATTTTCCAGCGCTTTTTGTTTGAGTTACAGAGGTCATAGTAAATACCAATAAGACGTGTTTTTCAACACATTCTCAGATGAAATCAGAATGATTCAGGGGGTAATCTGTTTTGTAATGACTTAGAAGGGGAATTCCTAACTTACTTAGAATTTTGAAACCTATTTAGCAAGGTTCCTAAGGTGCTTCAGAAACAAAGGGCCAATATTTCCCTGGAGAGAAGTGATGATGAACTGCAGTTGAGGACTACACAGAACCAAACAGTGGATCTTCCAAATACCCCCATGAAATAACTGGGAAATAGCTCAAAGAAAGCAGAACAATAAAACCATTTTTTTTACAGTGACAAAAATAATTTGTCTCCAAGTAGTAATGTGGAAACAGATTCCCTTAACTGCTCGCTGTTTTACTCATCTAAACAAGCAGCAGCTTGGACACAAAATACAGACACTAAATTATCTTGTCCACCTTAGTCTTCAGAGGTGTCATTTACCCCTGCCTGCATCCCTTTTTTGGGGCTGTCAGGCTGGCAGTTGTCTGGAACAGGCTGACAGTTGCATCTCAGAAGGTGATATTTGCTATCTTCACCTTTCTGAGTCACTGGATGTGCTCTGACTGCTGCCCTCAATATGTCTTCAGACATTAGGAAAGGGAGCAGGTTGGACAAGAAGCATCTCTGTGCACTGACAGTGTAAGCAAGACAGAAATATGAACTAAAAAGATGCTGAGAAAGCAGAATATATATATATATATATATATATATCTGCATGCACTTATGCTGACTTCCATTCAAATCCAAAGAGGCCTTTTTGGGTAGAACACATTGGGTGATGCACTCAAATGCACCAACAGGCAGACTCTGACCTGACAAAGTGCTGTTTGACTCCTGTGGAGATTGCACCAGATTCTGCTTTTCTTTTTTGGGGTGTACCAGTGTGTAGGTAGTCTGGTTCCTTGCTTGCGTGATCAAGCATCATGAATTTATAGAGATCAGCCCTGAATGCAGGAGGCTGGACCTGTGGGGATATAGCAAAGCTGAGCTTTTGTTTGCAAAGTGAAATATTCAAGTTAAGGCACATCCATCTGAGCTGTATTTTTCTTAATTTGCATTGATAACCATTGTAGAATTAGTCTACACATGCAGTGGAGTCTAGACAACAACAACGCCACTTGAGATGCACTGGGCTATTCAGGATAGCAGCCAAACCAAGTGGGATATGTAGGAGATGTTAAAATTTTTCAGCTTCAAGTTCTTATTCATCTGCCTGGAAGATAAAATGCTTTGTGTGTATATTGGTCATTTTTTTACCTCTTAAACACCTAATGACTCACTCTCTATAGAGTGTATGAAACAGCTGAAATCACATGGAACAGTGATGGTTTACTCCATGTGATGTTCAACACTGGGGATGGTTGCATCCATGAGCGATTACTGTGACAACAAATATAATGTTCCTTCTCTTTGGCAAATGGAGACTCTTAACCAAATTTTCATTCTTTTTTTACTCACAGTAAGGGTGAAATATTATCAGACCACCCTCTTAGTTTTGTTTAAATATAGTACAATTTAATGTTATTGAATTACTAGAAGGGGGCAGAATCTTTTCAAAAACTGAAGAGATTTAAATGAACAGAAGACTGAAAATAAGTCATTGATTGGGGCTGTGTAACCTTTCCAGACTTCTTTGAAATCCCACAGAAGGCTATTAGAAACCTTCCATTAGATTGAAGTTCCTATAAAGTTATATTTCACTCCGTTTATTGCTTAAAAGAATCAATATGCGAAGGTAGATAACTAAAAAAATCACAGAATCATATCAAGGCCCAGGTTGAAAGGGATCTTAATATCATCTAGATCAAATCTCCTGCAGTGGGCAGAGTTGCTAGCCACTAGATCAGGCACTGGATCAGATCTCCTCTCTTTTAGTTTAAAGCACTCCCTCCTCCAAATAAATATGAAGAAAAAATTCCATTGTAACTTTCTATTTGTAGTTATTCCTGTTCCTAACTTTTCTACGTTTTGCTCCTGATTGAGATTCTAGGATCCATTAAAAACTTTATTTTACTTTCTTTTGCATCCATATTTCCCTCACTTGCCAGTCTCATGTAAGCCTGTGCGAAGTAAACTTCCTTTCCTTTGGCAGCTTTTGTAGAGCACACAAAACAACCCCAAGTCATGTTCATGGTGTCCTTTTGGAGACTTGACTACAAAAGGAGGTAGATGCTGAAAGCTGAAAATTCTGGCTTAGGAAGAATCTTGGTGACACATTCCCTTTGTTCCAAAGGAAACCAATGCCAGTTTTACCAAACTAAGTGATATTGGCATATTCATGCTGTTCACAATCACTCCGTTTTCATAGTGGGATATTTACAGAGCAATCTACATCATAATTCAGGGCTGTAAAAGGCTGCTTGTAGGCACTCTGTAGCCACATGTTCCTTGTCATCTCAGAGCACACACCTAAAGAAAAAGTGTTCTGTGCACAAAAATGAACTCACTATGTGCCAAAGCCACTCCAGGAGCAGCAGTCCCAGAATTTCTGTAAGGATTTGCAGGTTACAGGTGAAGTAATTATTGCATTTCACTGCAGCCTGCAGCCTAAATTCCTCCAACCTAATTTTCACTGCATCCCTACACAAGGTGGGCTTTTGGCCCATCCTTTTCTGCTTGGAACTCCATGCTTAGTGGTGGTAACCAGTAAGGAAAGGAGAAGTTTGGTCAGAACATGTGATAGGACAGCTGCAGAGGCATTGCACCACGTCTCCTTTTCTCCATC
This sequence comes from Lagopus muta, assembly GCF_023343835.1. Taxonomy (NCBI): domain Eukaryota; kingdom Metazoa; phylum Chordata; class Aves; order Galliformes; family Phasianidae; genus Lagopus; species Lagopus muta. The sequence goes on from NC_064439.1 coordinate 1,797,402, forward strand.
TGTGCAAAGGAAACCTACTCCATGTTCATCAAGCTTCATGATTCATGAAGCTTTTATGTCAGAAACTTTATTTTTATTTCACAGAATCACAGAAACATGAGGGTTGGAAAAGACCTACAAATCATCCAGTCCAACCATCTACCTATCACTAATAGTTCTCACTAAACCATATCCCTCAACATAAAATCCAAACGTTCTGTGAACAACTTGAATTCAAAAGAAGGGAAAATCAGTATTTTCTGAGCTAGTTTCTCACTTGTGGCCTGCAGGATTTAGCATCCTTCCCATGCAGCCCAGCCCCTTCTAATCCCACCACAGTGCGTTCTCATTTGTGCCCAGCTATGGACAAGAGGTGCTGCTGCAGAATGAGGCTGACCACAACATTCATTTTCTCAGAAAATTGATTTCTACTCTGAGTATTATGCAAGGAGAGCAAGCCTTGAATACTCATGCTCAATCCCAGCTGTAATGATTGTTCAACATTAGTGTTTCTCTGGGATTTATTAGTAATAACCACAGCACATCCCAAGAAAACCTAAGAATGGGCATCTGGCTCTAAATGTACCAATGCAGTGGTGAAACTCTTTAAAATGCCCCCATGCTATTCCTGTAGAGGTGATAAAAAAATATGCAAGTTGATAAACACCTTTCAGCACATCTCTGAATGCAGCCAAATGCATGTTGGGTTCCTCAGTAGCTTGAAGGACTCCAACCCTCCAGGCAGGAGCAGGAGCTGCACTGCCTTTAAAGTCATTAACTCTCAGGTAGAGCTGCTTTCCAGCCACTGAAATGAGGCAGAAATACTTACCTGATTAAAGTCTACTTTGTGTTTGATTAAATCATTACTTCTAGGAGTGTTCCTTATCTTGCTTTTATAAACAACACAGGGTGGTAAATGCAGCTCATTCCCTGGGATTTTGTTCTGATAGTCGTCACGTACTCTTACTTACTTACTTGTTTTTTTCAGTCTTATTCGTTTGTTCCTGCTATTTGTCTTCTCTTCTGTAAAAATGGCTTTAGCACTCAGAATCTTCTACTTGCAAAGGTAGACACCCAGCATTTATCAACAGATATGTGTGTCATGTTGGTGAGACCAAATGATCCATTTGTAATACCTTTCTTTATCCTTTTCCTTTCAGAATGCTCGTCTTGTCCTGTTTCTCTGTAAGGAGGAATGGCGTTTAAACAACTGAAAAATCAAAGAGTGAGTTTTCAGCTCCTATGGCTAACTGCTCCCTTTGTTCAAGACTGTATGATTTCAGAGCTACTGTAAATGAAATTCACTTAAATCAGTGTGTGACTTCTTAAAAAGTCTTTGGTTTTACATTACATAGCATTTAAGTGCTGCTTTCAGTCTTGTGCATGGAGATAAGAAAAGAAGTAGCACTTCAATTCCCAATCCTAGCTCAAAACATATTCAGGAAATTTTTTGCCTGAAGCTGTTGCTAATCCAAACAAGGTAATGTGTGATTGATACAAACAAAAGAGATAAGTGAGAACAATTGCTACATTATTGAAAGTAATTCAAAATCTGCGTGGCATTGCAATAAATCTCGGTGCATATAGCAGATTTAATGATCTATCATAAAAGAAACCTCACTGTTATCACTGAAACTGCCGATATACTGAAAACAATGCATTTGTTTCCATTTTGAAGAATGGAAGATGAGATTGAAGGTCACTTCAGAAGCACTTTGAGGTGGTTTCAGGTCAAAGATAGATCATGGAGAGGCCTGAAGCCCTGTCATAGCCAGTGGAGATCTGGGACAGGATTGTTTAAATATAGAAAACAATCAGTTATTCTGGGACAGAATGGGACATTTTACAAAGGGTCCGGATGTATATATACAAAGAAAAAGGAGGAAGACAGAATAAAGAGTAGGTCCTTTATGTAGGAGAATATGAAGTCTGCCACTAAGATTTGTACACATCTGTACTCCACGGAGTATAAATAAATGTATTAATCAGGGAGGTCCCTCAGCCACATGGAAGTGCTGCACTCAGATCTATAACTATGTGAAGTATTCCTTCTCTATACTTTGGCAACCCAAAATCAACTCTGTGTATTCACTTGGGTGTATGGGTGAGTTTCCCAAGTTCCTAAGCATTTCCCAGCATTCTAAGTGTCCACAGAAGTCTGGAAGCACTGCTCAAGTCATAATGAAATGTTGCCTCTCCCACTCTGGATTTGAATTAAAACTCTTCCATGCTCCACTCCTACGTCCTTTGAGTGGCTTCAAAGCACGGTTATGAACATTCACAAGCATCTACAGCTGTTCAACACATCTCTGCCCTCTTTGCCCATCCATTTGTGACATGGGAATGGTAACCAAAGCTTACTGCTCCCTGTATCAGTTGATAGCTGAAAATCTAGAGATTAGTTTTAAAACTGCTGACAAAGGTGCATTGGAGTTAAGGTCTTTGGGACTTTGGACTGAATTGAATTCAGTGTTCATGCTTTTACTGCACTGACTCTGCTGCAGGAGTTTAGGTATGGAGTTGGTAGCTTCCTAAGATACTCTGAATACAGTTCTGTACAGTTTCACAATTCACAGTACACAGGTGTCTTCCATAGGGATCTGCAGCCACATACCAGCATTAGTTTCTTTCAGATCTCTCAGAAGACCTACCTGTCCCTGAAGCCTGCAGATTGCTCAGATGTAATTGATCTATTTGTGTGCCTGAACTAAAGCAGTGTGATTAAGTAACATTTTCCAGTCCATTTAGAAAAAGAAAAAATGTATTCCCATCTTCTAACTAACTGGAAACTTACATATGCTCCTGGATAAAATATTTGGTTTAAACTGAAAACGAAATACTTCATTTTTGCAAGTCTTTTATGATTTTACAAAAACACATTAAATTCCAAAATGAAAAGACCGTTTTACATTGAGGAGGGAGTATGACTCTGGTTTGAACAAACATTTCATTATTCTGGTTTCAGAGTTGTTTATTTTCCCTGATGAATGCAGTAAAGATGAAAAGAATATTTTTCAGTAGAATACTTTTCAATACTTCATTGACCATCTGACCGAATTTTTGGATTAAAGAAGAGAGTGGTAAAGTCTAAATGACTCACAACAGTTTCACCAACTTCTGCCTGCAACTACTACTACTGTTCTTGCAGTTATGGAAGTTTACATTGATGTCTTAAAGAGAAGACTCAGTGGGGGAAGGTGAAAAGCTGAAATTGCTATGACTTCACATGCACTGGCATGTAGGTAATGAAGCACAGCAAACATGCGAGAGCCTGGCCAACATGCACATGCTTGGAACAAAATTAGACCTTGCTCCACTGTAGATATTCATGAAGATTGCTGACAGCTTCGAGAAGAAGAATGAATTTGGACCATTTCACGTAATAACTTTTCCTTTTCTCCCAGTGATAAGAATTTTCCTGTTTCCTCTATCAGTCATGCTCTGCATCCTTAGCAGTAAAGCAATTCTCCGATGAAATTCAGACATGAGACAATTCATTTTATCCTTGGGAAAACAATCTGGAAAATAGAGAACTACTTTCACCACTAGCAGTAAAATCTACTCATGTTATTCCTGCTTGTACTACAAAATCCTAAACCTCTATGTATTTTGTTTGGATCGACTGAAATTACTCCATAATTACTCAGTAGTCTTGAAATAATCTGCAGTAACAATTGCCTGTTCAACGCCTGCCTTGCAGACTCCTTCTTCAGTGATGTGCAATGACATTTACATAGTTGGAAAGTACAAAGCAAGGAATGCATGGGATGCAAATGAAGGGAGTAGGTGAAATTTGATCATGAAATCCTTGTACTGGTCAGGAAAACAGACTAGAACAAGTGAGAGATTTACATTGGGAAGGCTTTTGCTATTTAAAGCTTGCTTTGTCAAATCAAAAGTAGTAAATTCTAATTATCAATTGCTCAGCCTTAACAGGAGGAGTAAGTCTTCCCTGCAGCTATGGACTTGTACCTAGTCTCCTACTACAGATCATTTGAACTAGGTAACTAGTTTAGCAGCAGTAGAGTAACTCTCACGTGGAATCATTCCCACAAACCATTCTCTTGAAAACCAAGGAACAGACTGCTGTTAAATAGCAAGGACTTTGAGAATGGCAATAGAATAAGTTTGCAGATTTATGAGAATCTTTAAGCATTCATTTTCCTGATGCAGAATCCACTGCAGGCAACAGTAAGTCCTAGAAGTAGGTGTGAAGTTATGTTACTCTGTGAAAAAAAAAAAAATATATGATTTTAAGCTATAAAGACTGTTTGAACACTTTATAAACTCTCATTTTTTACATAAACATGCATCATTCTGTCCACTGAATAACTGTGTACTGTTTATTTTTTAGCAACAGTTGTGTGCTGAGAAAAAGTCTGTGGTGGGCCCCATCTAACTGTATGTTCTTTTTATTCCTCTAACCTCTTTATCCATTCTACACAGTGGGTGAGTAATAGGATGTTGTTACTTATTAATGAGTCAGAAATCTGTTCAGGAAAATTGGCCTTTTTTTTTCTGTTTTCATGAGACTTTCACTGCAATTGCATAGAAACAAATTGGATGTTACCTAAACTGCATTTTTTATGCCAAATACTTGTGAAGATTTAATCCAGAAAATGCATGATGGAAGAATATTCTAGCAGGTACAGGTGAAATGAATTTCTGATCTCCAGTTTCTTCTGTGTCTTTAGGGTGATCATTACACAGGGCATAGATCATAGAGTCATAGAGTCAGAGAACGGCCTGGGTTGAAAAGGACCACACTGATCACCTAGTTTCAGCCTCCCTGCTGGGTCACCATAGATGTATGAAGCAAGAAGTCTCTATCCAAATGACAACTGAAACAATCCCCTCTCTGCTGCCACTTAAATCTGGAGAGCCCCAAGCTTCCATATTTCAAATCTCTTGAATTCTGTACATTACAACCCTCTGCTTTCCCAATACCATTGCTGTGTTAATGAAATTGTACCAGCTTCCAGTGTCAGCTCAGCCTTGAAACAAAACTCACCCTAAGGTGAGGGTGGACTCATGCATGAAGAGAGGTTCACTCTCTCAGAAAAGAAACATCTCTGAAGCAGTAAGCAGAACTTCTGGATGGTGAGCTCAGTCTGGAGCCCCATTAGTTCAACATGAAGAGCTATCCTCCATTCTTTTTGCCAAGGTTACATCTTTTGGAAGAGAAAGAGCCCAAGACATGTTGGACCAGGCAGGGTGATCCACAAAGTAGGGTGTTGCTTTCTGGTTAGTGGTCACATCCCAGGAATCAGTTCCTTCCTTACATGCATCTTATATACTGTGGGAACAGGTCTAGAAACTGAGTGCCATTTATATCACTCATGAGCAATTTATCCTCTACATTAATGTCTATAAAATAGGAGAGTGGTACCAATGAGTCCACACTAGCTGTTAAACAAAGCAGACAAATGACCTCTTTCCATTGCAGTTCTCTAACTTACTATAGAGAATATCAATTTCTCTTTTAATAAGCTGTGAGGCGAGTATCTCTCCGTTGACTAGAAAGTAACACCAAGGTGATGAACCTGAACCAGAATTCTTTAGCTTTTAAGATAAATCCCATCCCAATAGCTCCAGTGCAGTGATCATTGTACTTCTTCCTGGAAAGGTAAAATGTGAACGTATGACATATGAATGGGTAAGGGAGTTAATTTCAGGCCCTTCAAGGACCTGATAAGTTCTGGGCCATCTGTTTTTAATGTCTTCATTTACTGAGAAATTATCATGTTCCAAACATGTTATAGAAAATGCTGAAACCAATTTAGAGCCTTTTTGGCAGGATGCTTTTCCTGTGTTAAAGTTTATTTCATAGATAAAAACTCTGCTGTTGTTGCTGTTGTCCTTATAATATTTTTAAATATTTAAACAAGAACTTGCATAAATATGATTTATTTTCTAGGTTTGTCCTCTGCTGTCATTAGAGATGTGTGTTGTACTTACTGAGAATGAGGAACTATTACTATCACTTCTACAAAGAATATAAACATTGATAGGGGTGTGAGTGGCTAGTATCACTTATTTAGAGATGAAATATGTTCACAAGCCTAGCTATACTCAGTCACAGAAAATTTAAAAGCAGTGATCTTGGAGGATCAAGGTAAAGGTGAAGACCTTGAATAGGGTAGAAAAGCAAAAATAACAAGGCAACTTATTAACAAGAAAAACTTGGAAGTTAGCACAAGATGTTATGCTCAAAGGTGAAATCCAGGTAATGGAATACTCTATTTTTGCCACTAGTAAATAGCACGATGATGGAATACTTCTGATATAGTTTGGAGATCTACAGAGATGAGAGACTCATTATAGATGATGGCAATAAGAGACGATCTTCTGCTCGAAAGCATATGGTATAAAGCGTCAGAGTAGAAAAGGAAAGAAGGACAAAGAGAAATATCTCTTACAGTCACCTCAAAAATCGTAACAAAGACAATGAGTTCTTCTCTAGCCTTTCAGATTCAAGGGCATATAAGTTGTCCATTTTGCTAGCTTAGGTCCTAGGTGGGGTATCATTAGAATATGTTTCCTAATGCTGTGTGGCAATCAGATGGCCAAGCTTAGATTTATAAAGGAAGAGATGCAGTTTCTCTACTAGGGATATTTTCCATGTCTTTGGAGTTAGAATAAAATGCAAGATTGGCCCCTACAGTGTGTTTCCCCAACTCCAATATGTTTTATTAAGAGTTTAAGAACAGAGTCCTTTGGGAAAAAGACTTTCATCTTACTTCAAGCATTCAGATTTCTGTATTTTCCTTCTTTCTTAGGCATTTTAATTCAAATTTATTATACCACCCGCCTCACCTGCATACTCTGAAATTTGTTCAGCCTGTACCCACAATAGGTTTTGCTTTTCAGTGTTTTTTTTTTAGTATCCAAAGTTTAAAAGCATTTCAAATTTTATAACTGTAAGCATTCTGTAATAATAACAAAAAAATCTTGTCAAAACTGGATTTTTTCTGCTGGAAAATATCAGGCAGGCTAGTTGAAGAATTTCAGAAGTGTGAAACTGATAGAAGGTGGAGATTTTCCATGCTTGACACACTGTTTAGAATAATATCCATTTTGGCAAACCAATGTTTATTTTAAATCAAACAGTCTGCACTGGATATCGTTCACATGGTTATAATTAAAACTGTTCCCAAAGACTCAGTACAACTAATCACTGTTTTCTTGTACCCACGCCAAGGAGAAAGTAGTGTTTGGGGGACACACCGTGTGGATCATCCCAAAATCTTGTGGACAAAACAAATGTCAATCATGTTTTATTGTCTACACATGTGGCAAGATCTACAGATTAATGAGTTCTCCTTCTGAAAATAAGACCGTGCCATGTTTGAATTAGACAGCCAGTGCTCAGTCCTGGATAACATAAATGCTTTTGCAAGAAACTTTTTGTGAGCATGTGAGGTACTCAAAAATCCGATGCTGAAGCCACTGCTTCAGACCTTCAAGGGAGTTTGAGACAAAGCATCTTGATTTCCTGCCTGAGGATAAGTAACTCCAAATTTATGAGTTTATCCCAAGCCTTAACATATCCAAGAGCTGTATAAGCATCTTCATTTAAAATATATTTAGTGTTATCAAATATAATCTTACTGAAATAACAGGCGGCGAGGCTGTTGTTTATTATTATTTTTATTTTTAATGAAGCAGAACATACATCAACTGGAAATAGCTTAATTCACTGAGGATTTGTTACAGCCTGAGTCTGAAACAAGCTCTCCAGGGCCGTTCCTTAGGCTGCTGTTTCTGAGAAGTGGTGAACCATAGACCTCAGGGGATAAGATCACAGGGAGTAAGGGAAAAGAAACAAGCACAATTCCTGGTAGTAGCAAATTAGCCATATGCCTGGTTACAGAGGAAAATCTTCCATATTCCTTATGCTGCAGGTCAGCTTGCTGTCACATTTCCCTCCTAGGAGCTTGAAAACAAAATCAGGAAAAAAAAAAAAAAAAAACCAAAACCAACAGAGTTTATTGATTGTGAATAGAAATTCTTTTTTCTTCAGTGAGGAAAAAAAAGATGTATTTTAGTCATTTCTTTGCATTCTTGATCACAGTGTGTAATTCTGCCAAATTAGGGGTCATTAGACTAAATAGATGTTCTGTTCCCACCTACTTATCTGTCATACCTGATAGGGAGAAATTACATGGGATGAGGAGACTCATCTACGTCATGGTCTGCTGAACAGCATGATCTCAGACATTTACAGCACAGTGCAAAGATTAGATGTACAAATGCTGAACAAATATTTGTTAGCAATAGGAATACTTTCTGGAGGAAACAATCTCCTTGGTCTTATGTTTGTACTGGCGTGGTCTGACAGGTAACCTTGTCTCAGTGTAAGAAATGAAAGCTATTTTTAAGGTGCATTGAGTTCAGGAGCAACCATTCAGCTCTGGCATGCAAGTGTTACCCTGTAGTATTTTACTTACTCCTATTTACTCAGACTTCTGCAAGTTTCATATAACGGCCCAAAGAACCAGTAAATTCCAATTAAGAATTTAAATTGCTCATAATGTTTATTTATACAATCATCATAAACCTCTGGAAGTGACCTGATCCAGCACTCTGCTCAGAGCAAGGTCAATTTAGGCTGTGAGCAGCTAGTTTCCAAGTATCTCCAAGAAGGGAGGTTTCCAATTCTCTGACTGGCTTCACAGTGAGAAGTCTTTTACTCAAAAAACAAAGCTTTCCTTTGTCATAACTTCTCTCTGTTGCCTTTCATCTTGTCACTATGGATGTCTCAGGAGATCTGGCCTCTGTCTTCTTCATGTCCCTCATTACTTGCTGGAGTCACTAAAAGAAGATCAGCATAGGGAAGGAAAGTGTGCGTCCTTAAAAGCACAAACCTTTGCTGAGAGTACAGTGCTCTGAAGTTCCTTATCTGAATAGTTTCTTTGTTCAGCTAAGAAAAATGTTTTACCATGTTTTGCCAGTTTTAATCCCACTGACTGATCATCCATTTGGTTTTGCCATCCAAAAGGAAGGGAACAGTGAAGAGAACAAAGAAGAGAACGAAGGGAAGGGAAGGGAAGGGAAAGGAAGGGAAGGGAAGGGAAGGGAAGGGAAGGGAAGGGAAGGGAAGGGAAGGGAAGGGAAGGGAAGGGAAGGGAAGGGAAGGGAAGGGAAGGGAAGGGAAGGGAAGGGAAGGGAAGGGAAGGGAAGGGAAGGGAAGGGAAGGGAAGGGAAGGGAAGGGGAATCTTGTAGATACAAATTAGAGGAAACAAACAGACAGCATTTCTACAACACGTAACACAAAGAATCTTGGAAATCTGTGGTATAGTAAATCGTAACTGCCTTTCATTATACATCCTATCAATTTTGGCTTCAGTGATACTCTGTTCTGGATGTTGCTGTGTTCACTTTCCTTCTTAATTTCTTAACATTGTCTTTCTGTGCTAATTACCTTTTCCTCCCTTGTTTCCCAAGGATGAATATTTGCAGCTGTGGCAAATACCCAAAATTCTGTGCCAAAAGGTAAACAAAGCTGTTAATGCATCCAAATTAGCTGACATCAAGCAACAGCAACTGCTCCCTTGCAGTCTTTGTGGCAAGGACAACAAACTGAGGAAATGGTTAGTATAAATTGAGCTCTAAATAAAATTACAGTTTAATCTATCCCTCTGAAAGAATGAAAAAGAAGGAAATGGAAAGAAAGAGACAAGGAAATTTGGGGGGGAAGGGAGGGGAGGGAGGAGAAATGAGTGAAGTTGTACAAAATCATAACATCAACCCCTAGGTGCAATTTTGTTTTGAGACAGTGCTCATGGGAAAAAGTGACAAAGCAAAGAAGAGAGGAACAATAGAAGATGTGCTGAGAAGATGCTCTCTCTTCTTCTAGGGCATTTAAGATCTTGTTCCTATGGAGGTAGTTTATAGATGTCATTTCTCAACCCTCCACTGGCTCCACAGTAAAACTGAAAAGGACTTTCTTTATAAGTAAATTATCAGGAAAAAAAGGACAAAAAAGGGCTGTGAGAGTAGTGACAGAATGACGCGATCAACAAATGCCTCTGCCAGCAAATAAAAAACAGGAAGTGAGGGAAACCTTTCTAAAGCCAGACTTCCTGGAAAGACTTGCAGGCACCACCAGAAATCATGAAATAGAAGATCTGGTTTATATTGTGGCTTTTTTTTTTTTTTTTTTTTGAGCAGCAAGGAGAGCTGCAATAAGCAATAAGCAAATAGAATTCTAGACTTTAGCACAGATCATATTTTTGGTCACTGAGGATGTTTCTTGTTGCAGTATACTTACATGTTACTTAACACACACACAGTTAATCTAGGTGAAGATTCATCACATTTAATAAAAGCATATATCCTATTTTAGCAGTGAGACCAGCTCTGTTCTAGAAAATCAAGCACTGTTTTGGTGGCCTGAAAGATCAATAACCTAGACTTAGTGGCATCACTTCTGAAATAACAAACATTAGCCATGCTAAAATCTCCCTTCTTGAGTCTACAAAATTGCAGTCTTTCATCTCATCTTTTTTCTTCCATATCATTCCATGGTTTCTTTTATATTTCCCTCAGCTCCTTGTGGTACAGGCATGGTAGAGCTCCATAGATGAAGCGTAAATTGTTGAATGGGATATGGGTTAAAATCCTGCCTATGTCACATGACAACAAAATCACATATTTTTTCACTCTTCTGATCTTTTCAGGTCGTTTACCACCTCACTAGCAGCTAGAACCACCATCAGTCTCCCTGGGAAGCCTGTACCTGCAAGGGAGACATAGCATAACCCTATAGATAAGTGACTGCACATGGGCTCAGGAAACTTCAGGTCGACCCCCAAGGGATAGAAGTACCACACAAACGTGGATTTCTACTCCTCATGCACAGTTCAGTACATCTCTGTCTTTTCTCTTCCTTCTCCTAATTGCCCACTCACTCAGGGTGTGTCTCTCCCTGTCATCTGAGAGTTTCCTGGACTTTCTGTCATTTATTTATTTTTTTCCCAGAACAAGATCAATATTTTTACCCAGAGGGTGGTGAGGCACTGGCACAGGTTGCCCAAGGAGGCTGTGGATGCCCCATCCCTGCAGGCATTCAAGGCCAGGCTGGATGTGGCTCTGGGCAGCCTGGGCTGCTGGTTGGCGACCTGCACACAGCAGGGGGTTGGAACTGGATGAGCACTGTGCTCCTTTTTAACCCAGGCTAATCTATGATTCCATGATTCTATGATTCTATGAATATCCTTACTGGGCAATTAGGTGCCTAATTGAGAAAAACATGCACTAAACCCAGAGCTGTAGTCTGAAGGATTAGTGCATAGATGAACAGCTAGTAGCCAAGAGTAAATTCTTTTTCCATCTCTGTTAGACCCGTGTCTGATTCCAAAATTTGCATAAACTGGTCTCAGCCCTATCTGATGTGTGCAAGCCATACCTGATACCTCTGAATCCAACATGCCACACATGTTTGTTTGAGCAATTTGCATGCATACCTGCTCCTGTTCTGTTGAAATGTGAAATTAGAGGTCTGTGTTCATGATGTATGTTTTCTAATGTAAAGTTATTTAAAAAATGAAGAACAGGAAGACAGCTTTTTTTGCAAGGCTATGTGGAAGCGCAGAATTTCTGTGCAATATCCACTGCAGTAATTCATTCTGATGTAGTTTTCATACTTCACTGGAATCCCAAATAAAATCTCAGTCCACAAGAGTCCCAAGCCTTTAATTATTTCAAACTTCAAACATCTTCCTATGTAGCATTAAAATATATTTGTGTTTGAATCGGATTCATTTGCCCCAGTCACGACACATTTTTGCATCAAAGCAAAATCTGTGATCAAGTGCCAGCAGTGTAAGCAGTTACCATTTGTCAGCTGAAGCACACTAACAACATGAGCATTTTTTGGGTGTTGACCCATTTGACTTTGACAAACAATTGGAGCATTTCCAGGTGCTGCTCCTCTTCCACCAGAAGCCATCGTCACTGTAGAGCAGTTGGGTAAAAGGAACACGGTCTGTCATGCCAAGAGATTATGAATATGTTTTGTTTTGTTTTTTCCCATGAAATTTTCCCAACTCAGATTTCAGAGGGTTCTCGTTTGGGGATGACAGCTGCTTTCTAGACAGGTGACTCCCCACATCCCATGAGCACATGCTTGGAAAGCACAGCATCATTGCTAGAGACCTGTTGTAATACATATGCCAATATATGGGAGGATAATACTGTCTCTAGGGTCTAGGTGGCTAAGACTCTTTTTACTAAGGAGTACCATTTCATTATCTTAGAAGGAAAATAGAATCAGAGACAACTCATTTTTTGTAATGACTTAATTTTTGAAAATTGACATTTTCAGTATAAAAATTACAGATTTGGGGGATGCTAAAATATTATAGCCAATTTAATCCACCTCCTAAAAGCACTTTTTGTCATCTTTGATTACTTGCTGTAGCTGTAACATCTTTTTTAGCTCTATCTTTTTTTGCCTTCGTGACGAAAAATAAGAAAAAATAAAAAGATATTTCCTGATTAAAATCCCACAAGATAAGGGTATCTGTAATGATGTTTCCAAGGCAGCAATAACACAAATAATTTGCCGAAGTTGTTAGGTCTCAAATTTTATTTTCCCTTATAGCTTAACAAATTTGGCTGATGCTAAGAAGCCAAGCTGAGAATAGTTCAGTCTGACAAAGGACAGATTTCATGTTTAAGTCTATTTTAAATGACATTCGTTCCTACTCATGCAGCCTGTTTGCATTTTGTTCCACAAATGACTAAATCGTTACTGCACCAAATTCATCACATGGTTCTGCTAGCTTCTCTTCATCTGTTCATCAGCTCCTATATAATTTGTAATTTAACTGTGATTTATGGTGTTGTGTGAGGTAAGGACTAACAATCATAAAACCATAGAATCATAGTTTGGGAAGAGCAATAAGATCATGCAATCCAGCCAGCAACCCATGTCTGTGACCCCGTAGGCCATGTCACTTGATGACACATCTCCATGGTTCTTGAACACCTCCGTGCACACTGACTCCACTATGTTCCTGGGCAGCCTGTGCCAATGCATCACCACTCTAAGAAGAAATGTTTCCTAATACCCAGCCTTGACCTTATCTGAGACTTAAGGCCATTACCTCCCATCCCACTGCTGATACTATGGAGAAGGGGTCAACCCCCCACCTTACCACAACCTCCTTTCAGGGAGCTGGAGAGAGCAGTAAGGTCTCTCTTGAGCCTTCTCTTCTGCAGATGGAACAATTCTGGTTTCCTCAGCTGCTCCCCATATAAGAATTGCTCACCAGATCCTTCACAGTCCCTTTGCTCTTCTTTGGACACCGTCCAGGGCCTCAATGTCCTTCTTGCAGTGAGGGTTCAAAACTGAACACAGCACCTGAGGTGTGGGCTCACCAGTGTGATTGAGCAGACTTAGTTCCCATTACCACCTTGTTTTCTTGCAGCTTTGGAAATGGTCCTTGGCCAGATACCCTTAAGAAGCAAGCTCTCCCCTCTGCATATTCTTACATAAGAAAATTCTGATGCCACTTAAACTACAATTTCTGGGTAAATCTGATGGTGTTCTGATGTCAGATAAGTGTCTGCTTTCAACTGTGTTACACGAAGTTGATCAGAGGGCTGGAGGACTTTTGTGAAGAGAGGTTGAGGGAGTTGGGCTTGTTTACCTTGGAAAAGTGGAGGGTCTGGGCAGACCTCATCGAAGCCTTCCAATACTTGAAGGGAGCTTATAAGCAGGAGGGGGAGCAAGTTTTTCAAAATCTGATAGTGATAGAACAAGGGAGAAAGGCTTTAAACTAAAAGAGGGGAGATTTATGTTAGACATAAGGTGGACATTTTTTACTCAAAGCGTGGTGAGGCCATGGCACAGCTGCCCAGAGAGCTGTGGCTGCCCCATCTCTGGAGGTGCTCCAGGCCAGGTTGGATGGGGTCCTGGGCAGCCTGAGTTGGTGGGTGGCAACCATGGCAGGGAGGTTGGAACTAGGTGATCTTTAGGTTCTCTTCCAACATATGCCATTTTATAATTCTATGACCTCCACACTATAAAGAAGCATGAAGTTTGGAAATAGAACAGATTACATATAAGCAAGTTGGCTGGAGCGCAGGAAAATTGTGGAGATTATTTGTACCTGAGCTGGAACAGCTACTTCAATAATTACTCTTCACTGGTTTATGTGCCCCCCCAAAAACCCGACATCCATTTCTTAATCTTTGTGATTTCTTAAATAAATCATCCTAAATATGCCAGGACTGGTGTGTATAGTAAAATTTAATGTGAAGTTTCATGCCCTTCAGCTGGGAATGGGAGATAATGACTGTGGTACAGAATGACCCTCAGCAAGTTTGTAGATGTTTGTAGACACCAAACTCTGCAATCTACACACCCAAGGGACGGGATGCCATTCAGGTCAGGGAATGGGGCTCTGAGCATCTGATGGAGCTGTGAGTGTCCCTATTCATTGCTGGCGCGTTGGACTTTAAGATGAACCTATTGGTCCTATAGATGACCTTTAAGGGTCCTTCCAACTCAAAATATTCTATGACTATGATTTTATGATCATTTTTAAGGATGCATTTTTATGATGCCTATATTTTTGATGCATTCTCTAGCATAATTAGGAACTAGTTTCAGCTTTACCTGTAAATGTGTAAGCTATTTCTCTGCAGTGAATTCACAGGCAGTATGAGTTGTCAAGTTTTAGGCTACTACTAATTGTTTTTTTTTTCCCTACTTCCTGTAACTGTAATGCTTTATTATTGCCAGTCTCACAAAAGAGATGTTCATGGGATTGACAAAGAAACGTTCACTATTTGTGGATGCAGAGTGGTACACACTTTGTATTCTTTATGCTAGTTATACTAAACTGTACTAATGAAGGGAATGCTCTTTTTCAGGACATTCATGACATGATATCCCACTACCTGCAACTACTGTCCTTTCTGTCTGTGGCCTGCACATATGTGCGTGAAGCAAAGCTCTGCAAAGTAAAATTGATTGACCAACCTTGGCTGGCATTTGCTTCACTGCTTATATGGAAATAAAACTAAAAGAGGTAAATGGACATATAATTCATGCTTTTTACTATTGTTATGTGCCGGGAATGTATTTGGCAGTTGTTCCAGTGTTGTTCCAGGTCAGAAATTTAGGAGGTTTTTTGTAATTCTCAACTCAGGGTTACAGGCCACCAGAGTGCAAAGCCCTCTATAAGGTGATTCCAGCAAGGGAAATTTTATGTGAGGTTACATAGCAACTTACATTTAATCAAGTAGCTGCCAAGACTCAGGTTATTCCACTGGGGAAGAAAGAATAAGGAGTCCTTGTGTGGAATTCAGTTTGAGATTAAGATATCAATATTTAGGCAACTAAATGCAGATATCTACGAATAAATTAGGCCTTTAAACTCCCATGATAGTCATTAAGAACTGAGTCAACATTAATCAGTAAAGTTTACAGCATGATTCAACTGGCAAACAGGTTGATAGTTTCTGAGGAGCTGAATAACCTTCCAAGATCCATTGACTCTATTGACCTTCTCTATTAACCATTTATTAGTCCGTTGACATCAGCGTGGTTTCATATACCCATCTCATATAAAAAAAAAAGTCAAATTTAAAAAGCATAAATAAAGGAACTCAGCTGAGTTGTCTAAAGTAGAAGGTTTCATTGGCCATTTGAAAATAATGCTATAGGTTATCTGGAATATCCAGACAAGTTGACAGACAACATGCAAAATTTTGGACTGGCGGCTACAATCATGTGGGAAACTCACAAATATCTATTATGAGGCTGGATGCCTAAACAAGGCAAATAAATAAAATAAGATCTTAAAATCTTTCTCTGTCCTTCCTCCCCTCTATTCCTTATGCTTATAATAGAGAGGAGTTGAAAACTTACGCTTGCTCCAAGGAACAGAGGATTTTGCAGTTGCACTGCAAGAACTTTTTGTTTGCTTTTTAAGAAACACTGCAGTACCACAGTGAAGAAACACTTTCTTTGGTATCATCTTAGGTTTGCTGTCTGTCAGGGCCCTACATCAGGAGGAGGATACTGTGTCTGATAAGGCTGGAGGATTGCTATCCACTACTGCTCTTTCAAGCTGGGTCAAGGGAGGCTGCAATTAGGAGACAAAATATTTAAAAAGACTTTACGTACTTTGGGAAGATGTTGGAGGGATTGGGAGCCCTGGTAGCGTTATCCTGATTCCTCCCACTTGGAGACTGAAACTCAGACAGAAGGAAAAAAACAAATCAGTTGAATGAATGGCTGCATGTATGGTGTCATACTCATGGTTTCAAGTACTATGATCTTGGATGCACCTTTGAGAAACCAAGCCTGTTGGTGTTGGATGGAATGCAACTGACCAGGAGGTGCAAGATTATACTGGACAGCAACCTGGCTGGGCTTATCACCAGAGCTTTAAACGAGATTTGATGGGGGAAGGTGTTGTACTGCTGAGTGACTGAGAAGAGCCAGGAAACACTGTCATTTTAGGAAGTAATGCAGAAAAAGCTCAGATTTGTCCCAGAGGAATCTGGGAGAGCTTCCCCAAGAAGGTAACACAGGTTATAGCCCAACTAAAGTGCCTCTACATCGTCGCATGCAGTCTGGGAAATAAACAGGAGTTGGAAACCGTGGTGTAATTTGAAAGCGATGACTTAATTGCTATCATAAAAGTCTCTGAGAAACAGCAATAATAATAAACAGGGATAAAATTAGGGACAAGAACTATAAAGGGCATCTGGTGATCAGAGTTTACGATTAGGCTGTCTGATCCTGATGGGGATTTCAGCCACTCAGAGATCGGCTGGGAAAACAACACAGTGACCTGCAAGAAGTCCATGGTACTCTTGGAGTTCATTGAAGATTATTTCCTAGTCCAGATACTGGACAGACCAGGGGTTGGAGACTGAAAGAAGAACTTATTGACACTGCATCATGGGCTGCATCAACAGAGGGATGGCAGACGGCAGAGAGGGGATTGTTCTCCTCTGCTCTGCCTCACGAGGCCCCGTTGACAGTATTGCATCCAGACCTGGAACACCCAGCACAGGAGGGACGTGGGTCAAAGAT
Source organism: Lagopus muta (assembly GCF_023343835.1). NCBI lineage: Eukaryota > Metazoa > Chordata > Aves > Galliformes > Phasianidae > Lagopus > Lagopus muta. Next base: position 1,814,444 of record NC_064439.1, read on the forward strand.
GATCAAAGGGCTGAAATACCTCTCCTATGAAGAGATTTTGAGGTGTCCAGGCTTGTTCAGCCTGGAGAAGAGAAGGGAGATCTCATTGTGGCCTTCCAGTACCTGAAGGGAGCTAATTAGCAGGGGGGAGACTGACTTCTGTACATGGTCTGGTAGTGATAGGACAAGGGGGAATGGCTTTAAATTAAAAGAGGAGAGATTTAGGTTGGATTTGAAGAAGTTCTTTACTCGGAAAATGGTGAGACCCTGGTACTGCTGCCCAGGAGGCAATGGATGCTCCATCCCTAGAGGTTCTCAAGGCCAAAATGGATGAGGTTCTGGGCACCACCTGATCTGGTGGGTGGGTACCAGTTCATGACAGGGGAGTTGGAACTGGATGATCTAATTCATTCTGTGATTCTGTAATTCTATGATCTTACTCCTACATCTTTCATAGAAAAAGACCTCCGGAAAAAAAAAAAAAAAAAAAAAAAAAAAAAAAGAAATAACAAAAAAAAGACAAAAAATAAAAAAAGGGTTAAAAAAAAAAAGAAATGGCTTCTTATTATTCAGAATATGCTTTGTGCCCAGAATCTGTTTCTAGGGAAGTTTATAAATGCACTTTGCTCTACCGAAATGACCTTTACATGCCAACAGAAAAGAGTCTCTGCAAAACTACATGACATCAAACACATTTCCCATAAGCAAATTTGACCTCATCGCTGAAATGTCAGCAGGCAAATTGTTTGGAAGGAATGCTGATGGGCAAAGTCAAGTTTTGCTGCACCACAATGCATGAAGTGCTCTAAGAGTTCATGCCACATGTGTTTATTTTTGAAAGGCTCCAACAATTTCTTTCATCTTGCTTGTATTCTTCCAGGAGTCTAAAAGATTGACACTCCCTAATCAGTGACTGATGGAACTTTGGAAATAATATTATCATCTAAATGTTATTTATACATAAAGATTATATTTAAGGCTAAATAAAACGTTTTTTTAAATGACTGAATGATTTTTAAATGATTCTAAATGACTGAATACCTTTTTGCTAGTCTCATTTGCAATGCGACTCCTTTTTCCAGTGGTCAGGGACAAAGCCTCTGTCTGCAAATTATGAAATATGTCAAGCATGGTGTAAATCTTAATTTCAAATGAATGTGACTTCTGTGAAAATCAGCTCTTAAAGGTTTTCATTTCTTCACTGCCTTATTTTATACGTATATATATATTATATATGTATATATATTAAGAAATTATGGTGTTTCAATAAAATTATACTCTGGATAATCTGGAAAAATACTCTGGAAATGAATAAATTAAGGAATAAGAAGGAGCTTTTCTATAACTTCTCAGTATTGATATCCTGTGTTATTATTCTTTGCACAAATATTTTATTCTTTTCCCATGGACACTAATTGCTGTGCATTCCTCAAGAAGTTGAAAGGCAGACTCCGTTCCCAGAATCTGTCTGACTCACATTTTCATGTCTCCCTATTCAGGAGTGTTACAACAATTTAAATCAACTGAAAATGTAATCCAATCAACTTTTCAGTGCGGCAAGACAAAATATATCCATCCATTCCTCAGTTTTAATTGCTGTTGTCTCTCATTGCAGTAATGTGGAAGCATCACAATGAGGAAAGTGAAAGGCACTTGCTTCCTCTGTATCTTTATTAAGATTTCTATATGTGTTGTTAAGGTAACCACTCTGAATCTGTGCAGTTCATAGCAGAAGTTATTTCCTGTGCGGAGTGACAAACATTCAGATATGAGCTGATAGAATGAAAAAAAAGCACAGTCTCAGAAAAAAAAAAATCCCACAGAAAAAAAAAAAAAAAAGGAGTAAGGAAGATTAACTCTGCCTTTCATTCTCTTAATGTTAAATTCAGCATAAAAAATGAAAATCTCAAGGCAAAAAATAATGACTTTACTACCTCTCTCGCTCACACACACACAAGTGTACACAGACTTCTTGGTTTTCTTGTTGTTATTGTTGCTGTTGTTTGTTTTTCATGTTGGGGTTGTTGGGTTTTACCTATATTTTGGTGGGAGGATGTATCTCTCACCTTGGAAATAATAAGTCTTAAAATATGTCTAGATGTGGAATAATATTCTGCCAAAAATCTGTGTGTGCCCATTTCTCTCAGATGATTTCATATGAAGCAGAAGAAGAGGGGGCGAAAGGAAGGAAGGAAGGAAGGAAGGAAGGAAGGAAGGAAGGAAGGAAGGAAGGAAGGAAGGAAGGAAGGAAGGAAGGAAGGAAGGAAGGAAGGAAGGAAGGAAGGAAGGAAGGAAGGAAGGAAGGAAGGAAGGAAGGAAGGAAGGAAGGAAGGAGGGAGGGAGGGAGGGAGGGAGGATAGGAAGGAAGGAAGGAAGGAAGGAAGGAAGGAAGGAAGGAAGGAAGGAAGGAAGGAAGGAAGGAAGGAAGGAAGGAAGGAAGGAAGGAAGGAAGGAAGGAAGGAAGGAAGGAAGGGTCAGGACAATCCTAAGAAAAAAGACAATCTGAGACTGGGATTGGGTCAGAATATTGGGCTAGGAAAGCTAAAATATCATCTGGAGAGAAGGTAGTGAATACCTGAGGTCATTTAATTTGTTGTAGTCAGTCGAGGCTTAAATGTCATTCTGGCTAACCTGCCATGGCAGATTTAGGGCATGACAAGGTAATTGAGGTGTTGCTGCAGATGTATATTACTTATCTGAAAAAATATAGAGGGAAAATACTTGGTCTTCCACTGAAAAGCATGAAGGACACAAGTGAAGAATCTTGATTTATGTTATATCTACACTGCAGTTCAAAGGCACGATGATAACTCCTGTAAACACATCCAACATATCAAATCAGCTTCCTCCAGTGTTAGTTCAGTAGTTTTCATTAGAACTTGCAAAGTCCTCCTGAGCATCCTAAGCAATACAGACCTCCAGATAGCTTATTTTATTTGGTGGTATAATTTCTCTGGAATTATATACAGAAGCTCCCTCAAATTGCAGTGTTAACATATCTTCAGCCTTGTTTTTCAAAAGAACAGGGCACTTAATTTACTAATACCTAGAAACCATACAAGGCAGTGAGACCCCTGTGGCTCCAAGTAGCAGTTATTCCAAGAGAAATGTTTGCTGAATACCAAGGCTTAAGATTGTTCCCATTCACATATACTTCCTATGCTTTCCCTCTCCTGATGTGTTCAGAATTCATCTGCATGCCATTTTCATCATCTCTCATTTCTTTCCGGAAGTCCAAAGGATTTCTGTTCTCAAGCAGCTTTTGAAAATACAATATGTGCTCCTTGGGGGCTTGTATCCCTTTGGAATAAAACATGACAATTAAACTTCTGTCATTGTAATTGCAAAAAGATGAGTAACCACCAGTGTTGATTTATCAAGTGGAAATCATATTAAGAAAGTCTAACTTTCTTGTGCACTCTGTGACTAGGAAAGAAAAAAGTTGATGAGATATACAGTGGCATCTTCAAAACTTCTAACAGTTGCTCATGACAATTTCATATGGAATTCAGGACAATCAGGGCTTAGTCAGTATTATGGACTGGGAACAATGACACTCCATATCATTCCAAAGGAGTAGTTTTCAAAATTACTATATCAAATACAAAGATATATCATGCATTCATTAGGATACTGTCCTTGTTGTTCTATGACCTGAGCAATCCAAAGGAGTAAAAAGATTGTATTCATTAAATGAGTGAATAAAATTCTGGGAGAGACTGCGAGAACACAGTGGAACAGAATGCAGATTCAAAAGATCACAGCAGTTTATATGTATACATATAAAGAAGGAAAAAACAGAAGCAAAGAGTGTGTAATATATTGCACTTTCTTAGCAATAAATGACTTTGTCTGGACAGGATAGGCATTAGTGTGTGAGACAAATAACTTTTCACTGGTTAAAATCAATCAGCAAGGGTCAGTTGTAGTCTAAAGATGGGATAAATTGTTGGTTTATCTGTAATCTGCATTGCAAAAAGATGTTAATAAATATATTCATGGAAACATAAGAATATGTTTATATAGCATTAAACTGAATAGTGAGCTGCTTTCAGTGGCATCAGGATGACCCAGAGGTGATCAAAAAGGGGGAGATTCTGTTGGTACTCAAGAGATGAGGCTTACTGAGTGATACTCAGGAACAGACCTGGATGTAGGAAAAATAGCTTGATTTATCATGCTTCCATACCCACCAGTGCTAAGAATTTGGCAAAAGAATGATGCAAAGTAGTGGACTCCATGCTCAGAGAAAAAGGAGCATCCATCCAGAGGGGTCCAAAAGACTCCTGATGATACAAAGGGCAGACTGCTGACCAACATACAGGAATTAGGGGGTTGGACTCGATGATCCCTTGAGGTCCCTTCCAACCCCTGCAATTCTGTGGTTCTGTAATTATCCTACCCTGAGCCATAAAATATTTAATGGCTTTTTCAGTTTATGTTTTGATTATTCTACAGCCTGGTTTATTGTAGCTTGGTATTTCTAAATGTGAAAAATAGACATGAGAGGAACAGCTGTCCTCATTAATCTGTTTAGACTCTGTTGAATTACTCATCTTAAAAATGTGGAAAGATGAAAATATGAAAATATTTGTTTTTACACTTTTTTAAAGAAAATCATTCTGTGTCTAAATTTTGAAATTCATTAATCAGCAATGAAGTAATCCAGACTGTTTTATTCTATGGTTCTGTAGTAGCAATAGGAGCATAAAAGAGTCTAGATTATTTCTGTTGCAAACAAATGCAACTTGTATAGATGCATACTGGGAATATCCTGTAGGAAGACGTGTTCATTTTATACCAGCTTTCAAAGCAGTGTAGCCCTTCTAATGCAAATGCCTCTGGATGTAGAAATGTTGATGCACTTTCATATGAATTACCTCTGCATGTTTCTGTTTGTGTGCGTGTTTCACTTTGATAAAGCAAATTAAGCCGAGAGGAAACTTTCCTGAAGGCAGAAATGTGCAACAAAAGACATAGAGCTTTGCACTGCGAATTTAAATATATCAAGTGGCTTAGAAGCTCAATAAAACACTGTACCTTCTTGAGACATGATGTGCTCTGCTTGTAGCAATGAGTGCTCACATGGTTTTAAGTCTTGTGGTTGACTGACTGGAGTAACCACTGGAAGTCACCCACAGTCACCTTCTGCCCTCAGAGATGCCTGTTCTCAGTTTTAATCACTGGTTTCAATGTCAGGAAGACCCCCACCTCATCACATCAGTCATGTTAACCTCCTGAGAAAGACCACAGCAGATTTTGCCTAGATTTGAGACAGCATTGCCTGTCACTGAGGCCACGTGTCCAATTAATATATCTAGAAAGCAGATCACATGCCTTTCTGCCCACAGAATGGAAAAAGGACCAGAAAGCAGATATTTTTTCCTGCTCAGTCTTGCAAAGAAAGTCTGTTTACCAGCCAGGATTATTGTACATCATAGTGTCAAAACTCAAGCTATGAGTGAGATGATAACAGCTCTAAATTGGCTTCATGGGCAATTGAAATGGAGGAAGGTATCAGTCTTCCTTCTTGCTAGATCTTATTGTGTGAGATAGGGCCTAAAGCTGAGAAGGACATGTTTTTTGATCTTTTCTCAGGCAGGAAATGCAGAGAACTACAGAGGTGATGTAGGCACCTTACTATCCACCCCCCTACCCTCAATAGAGGAACAAAATTGTTCAAGACTGGGGGATTACATAGAATCATAGAATCCTTAGAGTTGGATGGGATCTTTGAAGGTCATCTAATCCATCTTCCCTGCAATGAACAGGGACACCCACAGTTAGATCAGGTAGCCCAGGGCCTGATCCGGCCTCACCTTGAAGGTCTGCAGGATTCAACACATCATGTACAGATTGACAGTCCCCAGTCTGAGGACAGAGAATGGTGCCTAGCTCTTTAGATACTGTGCTTCTACCTGTTCAGATTATATCTGACTGTCATTCCAAACGTCTTCCTTGCATCTTCCTTGCGTCTTCCTTGTAACATCTACCTCATCACTACTAATCAATCCTGGAAAGCAATTTTGGATGGGAATTTCAGAGCAAAAGGAGTTAATACTGATGCAACGTTTTCATCTCATGCTAAGAGAAGTACATGTATGATTATCCATGTGTTTCAAACTTGTCGGACATGTGTAAGTAAGTCAAAGCTGATGTGTCTCATTTTTCTATCATCACAGATTTTGCATGTGTGCATATGTGTAAGTATAAAAATTTCCTAATAAGAATCTTTTCTTTGCAGCAAAACTAGTTTCACTCTGAAAATATGGAAGAAAACTAAAACGTAGACTCACCTTCCTGGAATAGCAATGCCTCATAGATGTGGTTTGTTGGGAAGGTGTTTAGCAGGGAGATTGGATGCAATGATCTCGAGGTCCTTTCCAGCACCTGCAATTCTGTGATGTTGTGATTCTGTGAAATCACAGTGTGAAGTGACTGAGATCCAGCAGACCACATGAGATTTTGTCAAGTTCACACCTGCCTTGCTGTCTTAAATAATCAGCAAAACGCCAATAACTTCTATACTAATATTGAATTATGCCTCTAGAAATAGTAACTGTGAAAAGAAAGGTTTGGGAATCTTTTGTGTAAGAAATTATCTTCTGACTGTCTATTTAATGACTTAAAAGAAAATCTCATTTACGTGGTGGTGATATAACTGCAACTTTCTTTGGAAATTTGTTAATTCCAGCTTGCGCACAGCTTAAGAATTCTCCGGCCTCCCAAGCAAATGTGGAATATAACATTATCACTTCAATATGATTCATATAGCCTGACATAAGAATCTAATTTCTAGATGCAAAAAAATCGGAACTGGTCAGTATAGATTCTCTTTAAAAGAAATGGAGAGAAATTAACATCCCCAGAGGATAATTCATCTCTGTTTAGCACAGTGGTCACCAGAAAAATCATTTTCTGGAGGCAGCATTTTCTCTCTATTTTCTCTGAAGATAGCTTAGGATGACCAATTTAGGGTTATGCACTTACATTTCGGATGGCTAAGATTGAGTTGCCTGAACCTCACTCTTTTGGTACTGTGAAGCAAGAGACTGTGTACAGGTCATAAATATGTCACAATCATCTAGTAACATACTTCTACTAAATGCAACATCTCAGGTTCCTTATTTAAATGAATTATGCCTTTTTTTTCCCTTTAATATTCATTAAGTAGGAGGTTAGCATGCCATGAAGGAGACAACACGAAACATCTTTTAGAGAGAACCCATTTGAATTATGATCTTAATGTTCCATCATTAGAAGTCATGAACTTCTCCAAGGTACAATTTATAGTGGTTTTTACACCTGTTTAGCTCTCATGATGTGTTCTGCTTTATTTATAGAGGTATTTAACAGACCACATATTTCTAAACTTCATCTTACTTTTTTTTCTCATAAATATTATTTCCACCCTAGAGAGCCATGAACCTTTTTATCTTATTCTTATATATCAGGTAATGTGATAGTCATCCTTCTCACATCATAAGCGTAATTCATTTCTCTGCTATCAACTTTGTTCTGTAGCAAATTTTTAACGTTTTGAGCAGAAGGGAAGAATGGTTTAAAGAAAACTTTAAGCCAATGTAAATATAAGCTATTTCCATCATACTGTGCTTGAAATATCAGCAAAATCTACCTTTAATATCCTTCAGCTTTGATTAGGGAAAGATTTGCTGTTAATTTTTTAAAACCTTACTTTTGAAAAAGAACATGGGTAATGAGGAGCACAAGACAGAGAAAATATGTGCCCTTCTTATACACATCCAGATAGTGACTTTAGGATGGGCAGCCTGATCTGGTGGGGGACAACCAGCCCACGGAAGGGGGTTGGAACTGGATGACCTTTAAGGATCCTTCCAACCCAAGCCATTCTAGGATTCTAGAGTTTCAAAGATTTTGGAGATTTGCTTGTAATTTTCAAGGATTTTAAATGAAAGTAGAACGATTTCTTCTCCTTTTCCTATAGCTCCTGGTTTAGCTAAGAATCCCACTCACAGAAGGCAGTTTTTTGTTTCATTTTATGTTCCCCAGGATAAGTATTAAGAGATCACAAGCAAGTACAGAAGGAAATATTGGCTGCCTCTTCCAATTAAACTGTACATCTAAGCCTTGAAATCTCTTTCTAAAATAGCCCATCAGACAATATCCAGCTTCTTTGGCTTTAATTTAGCTAGAATTTGCATCTGCTCAATTTTACCTTGTGTTCAACATCCCTGAAAATCTCACATGAAATTTCACATGATCCACTCCAATAGGAAACACTGAGGTCACTGAACTTGGTTCAAATTTAACAAAGCCAGAAGAAATAAGAAGAGTGCTACTAGGATTTATGCACTGTAAATGTGTATGTAAGATTAAGTTAGAAATTCCCTCATTACTTAAAGGAGGTTCAGTGGGGATTAAAATCTTCCCTGAGTATTTTACAATCTGAAAGTTAAGAATCATGTTCTGTAGACAAAATGTAGATATTTGTGATATATACTTCCAGACGCAAACTATTTGCCTTAGGTCAGTGAAAAGAAGGAAACCCTTTCAGAGGGCAATTCCTCCTCACATAGGCATCAAAGTATCTTAGACAAATCCCATCCCAAAGTCATTTTCTTTCCACTGATTACTACAGAGGGCCACACTGTCACTAACTCAGTTGTCAGTGCCTACCTAGCAATCAGCTAAAGTCCAGTGATACGACCATCATTCAGCAGAACTGATTTTTTCTCATCCATTCTCTGCTTGGGGAAATAAATGAAAAATCCTCTCATTCACTTGAATAACCCCATATATAGGTGTGATTTGCCTGCCAGCTATGGAATTGTAGGAGCTGAACAAGTATTAGTACCTTCCAAACCCACTGACTGAGAAATGTCCAAGTGGTAGCAGGAAAATGCAGTTTGTGCACAATCTTTGGTTTTAAAGCAGGTCTGTAGCACTTCAGATAACTCTTAAGCAAATGTCAGCAATTACAATCTGGTGGACTCCCAAAGTTCTCACCAAAAGTGCCTTAGGATAAGGTCTGGAAAGCCTTAGGCCATATCTACGCTGCTGGATGCATCCATGAAAGGGCTACCCCTGGATGTGTCTAAAAACCATTTGGATGTGGTGCTCAGGGATGCGATTTAGTGGAGGGTTGTTAGAGTCAGGGTAGTACGGCTAGGTTGTGGTTGGATTTGGTGATCTTGAAGGTCTTTTCCAACCTGAACAATTCCACGATTCTATGATTTCTCTGGTCTCAGCCTAAAAAATGCAGCTCTCATCTGTACTGCTTAAAGTTAGCCATCTCTAAAGCATAATGATGTATCCATCTGACATAGCATTTTACCTGTGTCTTCTCCGAGCTCTGAAAAGTGCTTCTGTGGCCAAACGAAATAATTAGTACTCTAAAAAACTGTGTGGGTATTTTTCCAATTGCAAGCATCTGATATCATGTGAAGGCTGCGTTACAGCCCACACAGCCAATGTTTAATTATATGTGACCAAGAACATGCATGGCACGTCCAGGAGCGAAATAGGCAGTTGTGTGAACTATGCAGTGCCCACAGTGATGTCAGATTTTTAGCAGAAATAGGCCTTCTCTTTTTGCTAGCTTTTGACTCTGAATTTTTGGCAGTGAAATCACTCAGGTGAAATAGCAATAGCAGAAAGGCTTCCCAAAGTAGAAGTAGCTGAGATCTGTTCCTTAGTTTTTTCATAGATGTCACAAAAAAGTGTTCAGTGTGGGTAGGAAAGCACCAGCCACATTCAGAAAGAGTGTAATAATTTGTATTCAAAAGAAAAAAAATAATAATCATCATCATGAAGCAGAACTTCAGGATTTGGGCAGTGGGACTAGCTGTGTAAAAATGTGTTCTGCACAAAAGCTGTCTTTGGCTGGTTGCTTAAACATCACTGCTGTAGGGCCAAGACAGAGTACGTTCAAAAATAAAAGGTGGAAACACCACTGCTTGTCAGTGTTTCACACAACATGGTTTATTTTTGGCTGGCTGCTAGGCTACAAAGTGTTGCCTGCCTTACATGGTTCAGTGATTTCGAACAAACAAGCAGCAGTTCATCTGTAACGGGGACTGGATGTTGAGTAATGTTTGCAAATAGTGAATATTAAAGGGTATAGACATGGTTGAACTTTAGAATTCAGCTTGATGTTTGTCATTCATTTTTCGTTTGTTTTGGAGGAGGTGTTCAACCCAAAGGTAATGGTGGTATTTCAATGTCAGAATGACAACTTAAACTCACAGATGTATTCTTCAGAGATCAAATACTCTGTGTGTAAGCTTTCATAAAATCAACCTTTCAAGGCAATTATTTGTGTTTTCTGTAGGTGCTTACCAACCCCAAAACTGTGGCTTAAATTCACTCCCTGGAGTTAAGGCAATGAGAACCTTTTAAAAACTGCATTACAACTAATAGAATAGCTTGCATTTCTCTCATTTTTACCTTTGCCTGGTTACCATTGGTGAAATCAGTGACCTTGCAGGAGTCATACAGTAACACCAGCATTAGCAATAACTTTTATTCTGAAGATAGATAAGAGGAAGACAAAGATGGGATTGACCCCAAAACTTCACTTACTCAAGAGGCTGAAATCAACATGAAGTCAGACATACTGGACGTTCTTAAAACCACTTGTATCCACTGGTGAGTTCTTCATATTTGCTTGTTCCTGTGGTGATGATGGGCCAACAGATGGACTGGGGGGTCTCAGTCTTTTCTAAGGTCTTTTCTACTTGACGATTCTTTGATTCTATGCCCTCTGGAATACAAATCAGTGATGAAAAGCTCATAATTTGGCCATGCACAGCAATGGTCTAAAGGGTTTTGAGTGTTTCAGAATAGAGCAACCCTTTCACATGTCCTATTTGCTCAGCAGTGATTGTTTTCCAGAGAATCTGCTTCTGCCCATCCATGCCATCCCAGGCTTGGACCATGTCCAGACCCTCCATGAGTGCAATGCTGAAGGTGGCAGCCAGTAGATGTCACTGGTGGAGCACTGGGCTGTGAGACACATGAACAGCATGTGTCTGGAAGAGGAGTTGTAGACTTAAAGGGAAATAAAATGGCTAATTATTCTCTGATTGTACAAGAACCAAATGCAATCATGCAGAATCATGTAATCATGACAGGGGCAAAAAGATCTTGAGCTTCAGGATTTATCTATTAATTTATCAATTTCTTTATTTTGCACAATGTTGATCTATGTCAGCAACAGGAACAAACCTAGGAGAGAGTTTTTAGAGCAGCATCATCTGTCTGGAAAATGATGCTGCAATTTTCTTCTCTGACACACTTTTGTGGCTATTTTGGGGAAGAAGGAAAGTGTAGGAGAGCAGGTACAGCCTTCACTGTTCATTTTGCATCCTGCTCCATTTCCTGCGACAGTGCACGGTTTACTCTGCACAAAATGCAGCTTAATGAAATGTGTTATGGGTGAATGATGCCCACTGTGGGCTCTACTTTTCATTTCCACCCAAATGCCAAGAGGACACCAGAAAGTTCCTCATGCTGAAAGTTTTGTCTTTCATCACAGTCCTGGATAGAAGACGGTCACAGAACCACACAACTGTAGAATAGCTTGGGTTGGATGAGACTTCACAGATCATCCAGTTCCTGCTCCCCCACTGAGTTGCCAACCACTAAATCAGGCACTATACTAAGTTGCCCAGTAATATGGGTATCACTAATGACATGGCCACAGCAACATGGAGCTCAGCACTGACATCCATGTAACCTTTAGTTATAGCTTTCATTGAGGCATAGCCAAAGTTAATCAGGAGGCGACCTTCCCCTCAATTAACCATCCTTATTCCTAAGAGGCACAACCATCTCCAGGTGATGGACTGATGACTCAGAAGTTTGCTGTGATTATTATTTTGGTACTGAAGTGCTGTGCAAACCCAGAGCAAAAAAAGTAGGCTCCCACTTCAGAACTCAAGGAAAAAGAGGATTATGTAATATGTAATAGCAATTAGAATAGTATAGAATAGAAGGAACAACAGAGAAAATAATAGAAAACCCAAAAGCTTTTCTACATGGGACTGATCTGTCTAAAAATAGTTTGTCTCCAAGGCTGCCCTTTGGATAGAGTAAATCTAATCAGGATATTCAGAGGAGTGCAGGTTCTATAATAGGAATCTAAAATAGAGTGAATGAACTGAGCCAGGGGCGGTTTGAAGTTTTTTTCAATCCATTTGCTGTAGAAGGAGCACTCCATCTTAGGGACATTTGCACCAGAGGTATCTGAACTTACAGGTATCCCATCAAGAGAAGCAAAAACAAATGGGCGGCCCAGAAAATGCAGAGAGGAAAGGTTCTTTCTGCCAGAATTGAGCCTAAAAGTATCTGCACTCAACTTCTGATGCAGCCTGCATGCAGATCTGTGTCTAAGGTGAGCACAGCCTGTTCCAAAGCATAGTATTAATGCTAACACTTTCATGCAAAGCTGAGATCACAATAATTTCTCCCAGGAAACAGTTTAATTTCTCTTCTTAGTATTCAGATTAGATCTTTTCATTTTGGCATCAGAAACCTAGGTCAGTAGTTGAAGTTTCATTTGCATTGAGTTTGTTTTAACTTCAGTGTGCAGAAAAGGTTTGGAGAGTGAAAGAAAAACATCCCATCTGGGTCAGAGCATCTCAAATCATGGATTGTTTATCAGTTTGTTTGATAATCTGTGTCACATACAGGGTACCCCCACTTTGATAACTTTCTTATTTCTACTTGTTTAGGTTCACCTTCCCAGCCAGTGATCACAATATTTTTTTAATGTAACAAGAAATTCATATATGTCATTTTTTTCCATTAAAACTTTGCAAATTATATCCATAAAACTAGTACAAGTCTGATTCATCAGCACTCTTCCATAGATCAGACTAATTGCTTGGAGGTGGAAAGAAGTAGAAATATACTGACTCATCAAGACAAGGTTTTTTAGTGAACTATGAGCCAGGATTTTCCCCTCATTTATATCAATAAACTGCCTTTTACAGTGTCTTGCATGCAGCAGGACACAGAAACAATCATGAAATGGATCTGATGTTCCCATCCTTGGGAACACTCGTAAAAAGAAAAGTGCTTCAAAAATAGTAACCCAGGCTCCTGTAGCACATAACCTGTTCCTAAAAACTCCTCCATAATCTATTCCTATGACGTAGGCAGCAAGTGTAATAGCTGTGTGCTTTACAATCCCATAACACAGGAGGGGAAACCCAGCCTTTCCACTTCAAATAGTGGAAATGAAATAGCTGTCAGACCTGCTACATGCCTTTAATCTTAATAAATGGAGGAAATTAATTTCAGTTTACTCGCTGGACTGAATGCCTGCAAGGAGAGATGGGCAGCTCCTAAAAGTGATCATAGAATAACATGAGATGGATGGGAACCATAGGGATCATTGAGACCAGCTCCAATGATGCGGGTGCTAAAGACTGTACCACGATAGAGGGTGAGCACCTTTCTCTTCTGGTGATTCTTAAACTGGAGATGTTGTGTCAATACTGCCAGCTTCACATCAGTTACTACTGAAGAGGTTCACAGATTGATGCGTTATAATGTGACTGAAAATTGAACTTGTGTGGGGTCAACAATGGGCCACCTTGAGGCACTGTATTTCTGATTCATCCTAACTCCTCTGGGATTGACAAACTATTGGTAGGACTCAGATCATGAGGGTGTTCTGCATAGGTTAGAGCATCTTTGAACTCTGAGTGCAGGAAGGGGAAGGGAACAAAATGTAAATTCTGCTTCTGACTCTATGCAAGCTCTGCTTAATGCTTCCAATTAGGACTTCAGATGCCATGAATTTGTAATTTTTTAGTGTTTAAATCACACTCTACAGTTTACTACTCTGACAAATCACATAAATAAAATATACAGTGGAATCATTCGCTTTCTTATTATAGCTACAAACACACAATTAGGCAAATAAATGTATGCAATCAAACAATGTTCTCTTGGCTATTTTGTGGGAGGTAAAAATCATCTGCAAACAAAATCACAATATGTTTTCTGAGCTTAAGCTACACAAGTATCTTGGAAGAATAAACAAGGTAATGAAACGTGGCTAGTACAAAACTCATTTTGATTCAGAAGAGGAAGAACAATGCCTATGGGAGCTCTATAAAATAAATAGCAGCTTTGAGGAGGAATGTGTTAGAATTTCAATGGGTTGAGCAACATAGGATCATTTGAAGAATGATTTCCGTTGTATGCCTCTGTTTGCCATCTTGAAAATGGGTGTTCTACAAATGGCATAGGTCCTCCTGCCAAGGAAGCTTCAGAAATTCTTGTCTTACACTGCCAGGTGTTTTTTCTGACAAGTCATAATGTGGGCCATAATATACTATAAAAGTGTTCAGTGGCAGTGTGCTATACAACAACACAAGGTAGTTAAAGAAGCAACAAAAAAAAACCCTACATACTAGAGTTGTACAGATTGCTTAGATATTAGCAATGAATATCTGCCTCATAAAGAGAGCTTAGGCATCACACCTCCTAATCATTTAAATGCTGAGCTGAGTGTTCAGCATTATCTGGGTACAAGTTTTCCAATACAAGATTTGGACAGAATTAGGTCCTTGCAAAGGTGTTCTTAAAAAGGCAATACATTTTTTTTTTTTTTTTAAATCATTCTTTCATTTCATTCTATCGTTCATTTATACATATGTTATATCATTAGGTCCTTTCAGTATCTAAAGATGATTTGCAAGAAAGAAGAGGACAGACTCTTTAGCAGCATCTGTGGTCATATGACAAGGAGAAATGATTTCAAACTAAGGAGGGGAGATTTAGACTGGATATAAGGAAGAAGGTTTCGACAATAAGGGCAGTGAGACACTGGAAAAGGTTGCCCAGAGAGGTGGTGGTGCCCCATCCTTGGAGATATTCAAGATCAGGAGACAGGGCTCTGAGCACCTGATCAAGTTCTAGGTGTATCTGTTCATTGCAGAGGAGTTGGACCAGATGGCCTTTAAAGGTCTCTTCCAACTCTAAGCATTCTATGATTCCATGATTCTATGAAATAAATTCTCTAGTAGAGCAGGTCAGTGCAATGTTGAGCCTCTTCTGTTCTCTTTTTATTGCTCACCACGGTTGTGAAGTTTGGCATTTTGTTGTAGTATTTTTTGCTTTCCTGCACTCCTTGGGCAGGGAAGCCAAGCTCACAGGAGTTGCAACTAGGTGATATTCAAGGTCCCTTAAAACCTAAGCCATTCTGTGATTCAATGAGATGATAATAACTAGAGTTTTATGGTTTGCATTACTAAACAGTCTATCATCTTTACTGGGAAACTATATAGGATCTTATAAATATTACTCTTTAACTTTGAAAGTACCCAATAGCTGTGCAAGGAGAAAAAAAGAGACGGGATCAGGACATCTTTCATTTCTGCCTTTAATGTTTGCCCAGCTAATTAAAAAATCCTCTAGGAATCAAGATGCTCAGTAGTACCACATGTAAGTCTGAGCCTTAAAAGGCCAGATATCCCCAGCAGGCACCAGCAGAAATACTTTAGGTTGTTTACTACTGGAATCATTAGATGCTGGTAGAGTTAGCTGGCAACATAACAGAAATCTAAGGAATATCTGTAATTCCTGAGAAGTGAGCTTGGGATTCAAAATAAAATAAAATAAAATATAAAATAAAATAAAATAAAATAAAATAAAATAAAATAAAATAAAATAAAAACATTCAAAGTCTGGCACCTTTACCAATTGGGGATTTGGTGTGAGACAAAGAAAACTTAAAACTTGTTCACTGGTTGATTCGGACCAGTTTCTGCAAGCACATTTTTGGTTCATACTAAAAGAGACTGTGAGGCAAATTTCTTCATTTTGAGAAGTAACTTGTGTGCTGCATGGATGAATTAATCAAAGGGAATTAATTTAAATATATCAGTCAATATGGACCTAAGAGAATTCAGAGATGGAGGAAGTACGTTATCTTGCTGAGCTCCAAACCTCACTCACACATAAGCTCTTAGCCCTTACAGAAGACTCTAACTCCAAGTCTTCCTGCTAATATGATTCCTTGAAGCTTAAGATAGCAAAAAATACCTTGGAGAACAATTCAACAGGTTCAGCTTAGAGATATGGAGTCAAACTCAGTTCTCAAAGGTGTGAGTCACGGAAGTGAAGGCAGAGCGCAGCAAAGTTGTCATTACCTCCAGAGGTCTTTGTGGACCCTCAGTCCTATACGGTTTCATCACTTGAAAATCACCAGCTCAACTGCAGAAGTCTGTAATGTCTTGTTGAAAGATAACTAAATTTGGTGATGGTTCTCTTTAGAAGGAAATTTATGCACTACCCGTGGTAAGAAGAACAAGAAGATCATTCTAATGGGAAAAGTCCTAGCATCAATCAGTGGTCTTCATTGCTCAAGTGCTAATCTGAAAGGAATCCATAGTACCTAACACAGATTTTGGAGTCTAACAGAGAAGAGTTTCACCCAAAAGCTCATTGCAGGCTGTGCTGCAGGGCTGCCTATTCCATCCCTGGTGGTGGTCTGCATTAACTCTTCATTGACTGGAACAGTGAAGCCACTAATGTTATTGCTTAGCGACTATGTGAAAAGTGGTTCTGATTGATTAAAGCCAGTAGATTTATGTGGCTGGCAGATGCAAAGGGGATTTTGCACAGTACAAAGGCAACGAGATTTAATGCAATGGCTTTAACAGTGCCCTTTTGCCCAATGCACATATTGTATGTGTAATCACATCAAGGAGAATAAACTCAATCAAAGTAAATGCTGCCAAAGATAACTAGCATGGGTCAAAATCATCTATAGATAAAACATTCACGGGCTGTCAAGTCTGATCCATGCGTTTTTGCAGTTGAATAAGTAAAGGTCTCAAATCTTGTCATCATCAAGCTAATTTTCATCCAAAACATAAAGGATGGCTCTTTCAGGGAGACATACTGCTAATGAACGTTCCCACCTCTTCCTCTCTCATAGAAAACCTATGCCTATGCAAAGGAAAAACAGAACACTCATGCTAAAATGGTTTGGCTGTTTTTATCTTCTTTTTTTTTTTGTTTATTCTTAACCATATTCTCCTTTCTGATATCAGTATTTTGATTCTTCATGGAGCAGTACAAGGTCAAACCACTTTCCAAACAGGATCGACTGCGCTGAGAAATCAGCCTTGGCCTGGTGCTAGGGAGAGGATCCAAATGGAGAAACACAAGATGTAGAACAGTTATGGCCTGTTCATGAGGAGCATTTTTAACATGCAAACCTTGTATTTTTCTTGTCATTTATTTGAAACTACCTTTTAAATTCAGATGGCACAAATCTGCAGTGAAAACAAACAGCTACTAGAGTGAACTTGATCCAACTGCTTCCCTGATGCTAAAGACACATTTTCAGACACAATAAGATATTTCACAGAGGAATACCCAACCATCCTGATAAGAACCAACAGCACAGTGAGAGACATTTTCCTCCTCAAAAGAATTTTCAGTTAGTATTACTTAAAGCTGGGTCAATTTGAATAGTAAATGATTTCAGCTGCTTATTATCTTTTAGAGAAACGCTGTTATTTGATACAGTCTTTTATTCCCACTACTTATCTATAATTTTTCTGTACATTGCATAGTCACAAAGGATCTAGTGTATCAGCTCTAAGTCTGAACCGCAGCTACTTTGCCTTCAGACTTTGGCAGGAAGCAGATAATCTTGCACACAGTAACCTAGCCTGCAGATCATGACTCTTTTTCTTACCATTTTCTTTCACATTTCTAGCTTTTGGGACCTGCTTTCACCTTGTGATTCATTACATCAAAGTGGGCATCCAGTTCCAGTTTTTAGCTAAGTAAATCACAGCATGCTGACTTCAAGTTCTACTGGTAGCTTAATGTTCCAAGCCATTTATGGTCATGATTCTCCTGTATGGATCTAGATGCCCAAAACCAAGATCATTTTCTCCTCTTGCATTTTTCTCCTGGCATCATGGCCAAAATCACCAGGGAAATAAAAGTCAATGGCAAAGCTCAACAATGCTAACTAGCTTCAACTCAGCACCATCCAAATGCTTCACAAATGCTTGGGGAAAAATCCAGCCAGACCTTTTTATTATTATTATTTTATTTTTTAAATTTATAGTGTATTCATTGGATTTTATTCAGAGAACAGGAAATTCAGAGATGACATGGTCTACAGTACTTACAAAGTGAAAAAGAAAATATGATGTATTGAGGGCGAATAGAAATGTTTAGATGTAAATCTACATATAGAAAATCAAGCCATGTTCAGACTGGCAGAGCTTTGTGAGCATTCTTCAAAATCATGAGGGGGAAACTGTTGTTTTCTATTTATCACACAGGAAATACGCTAAGGCTTTAGGGACAGTTTCTGCAGGGCACTGATTACTGCTTCGAAGCATACCAGCATGATTAGTGATGCTTTGGAGAGAGCAAGATTAGTTCCAGTATTGCTGCTTGACCTCCAAGTAGACACCGATGGAAGTGGTGGTGCTCGTCTTCTATCTCCTTTTTGCAGGCTGTGTACTTTCAGGATACCTTCCACAGGTTAAGAAGTCTGAAAACCTCCTCTCCTTTGCCTTGGAAAAAATACTTTCACACAGACTAAACCATAACTCATCAAACAGTTCATTTGTATATAACCAGTTTTAGCTGGGTGATTTTAAACTAAAAGTGGATGAAGGTTGTTGCGTTGTTTTTGCTATTCATTGTCTGGATGCTAGACTGAATGCTCGACAGAAATAACTTCAGCCTTCAGTTTTAATATGCCATACACACTGCAGTATAAAAGGCATGAATGTTATTTATGATGTGCTCAAAATGCTCATCTTACAATAAAATTATTGAGGTGCTATTATGAAACATTTCATTTCAAAAGTTCACAGTCCTGATAAACAAAGTTTAGCAGGACGACCTAAAGGATGTTTCAGCAAGATAAAACTAGGAACTGCTGTGAGATTTTGCATTACAGCTTCCCACACTTGAACTGTATTCTGTTATGTTGGAGTGTTCTGTTACAATGTGCATCCTGCTCCACTGTTTCAGTAGGGTTTTACAGAAAAGTGTGAACTACTTTTGGGATTAAGGATTGAGGTCTTCTCCATTTCCTTCTCTTCTCTTTAACTTTACTCTTCTGAGAAATATTCTTCCTGCAGGATGATTATTGAGTAAATGGGTGATTGGATGGACTCCAGCAGCACCCCATCAAGGCTACCACTACCCTCACAGTCATCAACATAATCCTTTCGTTACCACTTCTCTCCTATAATACGTCTAGTGACACTGCACATTTCATGGCCCATTCCAGTCTCTGGACACTTAAACATCCCTGTATTTTTGTGTGCATAGAATTCCAACACCATTATTCATGCAGCAAAGAGCCCCTTAGCCTCTTGTTTGGAAAGGGATCACTCTTTTGTGCACAGCTCCCACATTTCTCCTTTGTTCTCTATTCTGGGGAACTCCCTCAGCCTTTCATTAGAGTTTTGCACCATTATGATGACTCCACATCTTCTATTGTGTTGTGAGTAAAAGAGCACAAAAATGATCTACTTTGAACATACATACCCATGCTTTAATTGTTCAGAACAGAAGGTGAAGTGGGGCAAGACATCATGAATGGCAGAACTCCAAGTTGTGTCTGGTACATTCCCCACTTTATCTAGCCAGCTATTTCAGCAATTTACCCAACTAAATAAAACTGTTTTCTTGGTCACTTTTCGTTTAATCATCAATGGAGACACCACAGGGGACTTACCCATTGCTTTGCTCTGCTTTTTCCAAAAATGATTGATGTTAGGCTAGTGTAGCACTTTCTGGAGAGTGGGAGGTTGGCTGAAATGATAAACAGTGGCTGTCACTTTCTGCCTACTTTAAAGACCAATTTTAATATATATATATATATATATATATAAAAGCAACAGCATAGGATTAGTGATCAAGGCTTGACTTCATGCTATGATTTTATATGGACTTGAATATTTGCCACACATTTCCTATCTTGTAGTGTTTTCTCAGTGATGAAAATAGTCTTTCTTTTTTTTTGGATTTGCTTGCATAAATTTTTAAATTCATCTTAAGATTTCTGCCCTTGTGGAATGAAAAAGAAAGATCTTTCTGATTTTGATCCAAGGTTGAATTTGAGGATAGGTGAGCTGAAACTGTAAAAATGTCCTGAGTTAATCCCAGCAGATATTTCAGGCTGCTGTTTCCCTGTGTCATTTGAAAAGGCATCTTTGTAAAGCTTTCAGTAGAAAGTGAAATTTACAGAAACAAACATTTACATGATTTGGAAAGGATTTCATTCTTACTGCCTCTCAAACCACTGGATACTGAAACAGAATTTTACCCAGCTGTGAAACCAGCTTTCTGATGGAATAAGAGGTTTTATGCTGCATGTCAGTAAACTGGATCTTATGTTTGAGAGATTTTCATTTGCAGTTAATTCACTGAGTCTCAGGTGTATACTGAAAAGAGTTCAGCAAAACTAGCAATGAAAAGGATACAGTTCCTGCAGAAATTGATGAATTTCTTTTGTTTGAACTGTTGTAATTGATGTAGCCATTCAGTAACATTCAGAAGGAAATAAATGGAAGATCTGCCTATGAAAGGTAAGGAAAGGAAACACATCTGCTGGTATATTTAAAGCTAGTTAGTCTCTCATGGAAGCAAGCAACATGTGACTCTAAGAGCAGCCATGTGCAGTAATTACCAGGAGAACAAGGTGCAAGACACACAAAGATCAGGAGATAGACCATGATCAAATAAAGAAAGAAGGTGTAAAGGTGAGAAGAGGCCAATGAGAAATTCAGGAATTAGAATATGGATGAATTTGGGATAAAACATATGGACTGATGAGTAGCAGGAGCCAAGTGTTAAAGAGATTGGAATCAGGAGAGATGCAATTTGCTGTTGCCAGTTGATAACAACCACTCAAACAGCCTCCTACACCTGGCATGTGTGATCAGGCTCACTGGATGCTCCTTCCTTAGCTCACCAAGCACCTCAGGCCTGGTGTCCCCGAAAAAACTACTACTGCCAGATTATTGGTTACAGAACTTGTCATCCAGATGAAGATGAGTGGAGGTCAACAATGAGAATCTTGAGTGGAGAATCCTTTGCTTGGTTTCCAGGAATTGTCCTCACCGCAGTGTTAGCTAGAGCTGTAACTTGCCTGGAAGCCATCTCTTGTCAAGGCATGAGTCTGTGTTTTAAACACGAACTGGCATGCCTCAGAGGCGAGTCTGATTCATAGAATAATCTGGGTGGGAAGGGACATCTGGAGGTAATTTGGGGTGATCCCTCGAGTAAGGTGTCAAGCTACATGAAATGAATGGAGTGGCAGCTCTGACCCCCCAGCCCCGTGAGCGTGTACTGGTTTTATGGCACAATTACTCTCACTCAAGTTAAATCAGAAGCTGTCAGTATGATTATAACAAATTTAGATTAATGCCCCAGTGAACACAAGGGCGTATCTCTGAAGTATATTTGTGCCTCTGTGTTTTCCTTTTCTTCTAACTTCCGCATTTTTCCACTGCTCCTTTTCCATCCTGGCTTCGCTGTGTCTGCTTTTATTGCCTTTATTTCAGCTGCATTCAGTCATTTGGATAAACACCATGACAGCAAAGAGATCTGTCATATGCCATACCAACCAACATATCTACTACTGTAATATTCATTCACATGCTGAATGACATGTGCTCAGTGATAAAAGCTTGGGAAAAGGAGAAGGAAAAGAGTATTTATGGTTATGGCATTTATCTTTTCAACCATTGCATGTGCTGGGGTCCAGCTCTCCAGGAAGTGGCTGGACATCTGCATGCTAATGGGAAGTAACAAATGACTTCTCCTTTTGCTTTGCTTATGCACAGACCTTTTGTTCTCCCCATTAAGCTGTTACTATCTCAATCCATGAGTCTGTCTTCTCACTTTTCTTTCTTCCCATATTGCAGGAGAGGTGGGGTGGGTCTTTGGCTCTTAGCCTGAGTCAACCCACCACAGACTTCTGTAGTGCATGAATAGTTAAACTTGGATTACTCTTGGTTGACTGCGAACCTGTCCTGCAAATTGTCTTGACATAAGGCTTTACACTGAGAGTCTGACTCCTATAAATCTAACTCCAGCCAGGCCTTTTGCTGAAGTGATTAACACAATTAAGGATTATGAGTTATTTACACAGCAGTACATCTGCATCCTTTTAGTCTTTAGCATTATTAACAGAGTCCAACGGGAGCATACACAAATCAAGTTCTCTGAGTACACACATAGAAACAAAATCACAAGAAAACCCTCCTTCGTACATCTGAAATGTGATCCTGCAGAGCAGCGTTCTCCCTGGCATCAATTTTGTTTAACCTTGTCAAACAAAATGAGTGGATCTTCTCTGGTGTTCTTCACCAAAAAATCTCCTCAGGAATCCAGGTGTTTCCCTGCTGTTTCTCTTTTCAGGCTGCCAAACCTAACCTGGCTTTTTACAGCCGCAGTTTAATAACAAAGTTCTGATCACCTTTTCAGATGTATTGGGAACACTGCAACAGCAATATGAAACAAAGGCAAAGTGAGCCTTGTGTGATGGGATGGGGATAATGGGACTTGACATGAAATGTACCCTGAACTAAAAATAAACAAGACTGTACTCGATCCCTACCCTCTTCCTTTGTTTCAAGTTGCTTCTCTCTTTTTTTCTTTTTTCTTTTCTTGAAAAAGCAGAAAAAAACAAAGGAAGCAAGGCAGTCAGCTCTACTAACATGTGTCTGGTATGGATTTGGTCTTTAGGAATCAACAGGTGAAATTCTCTTGACTTTGTTTCACAGAAGCTTGCAAAAAAAATCTTTGTCATAGAAACAGATACTGAAAAGTGAATCAACGAATGCTTATAGCTCCGTCCAAAATAGGGAGAGAAGCAACTGAAGTCTAATTGCTTATTGCTTTTAAAAAGAATTACATCTGTTTTTGGGGGAAGGAGGTGTTTTTTCTGGTTGTTTGGTTGATGGTTGGTTGGTAGGTTGATTGGAATTTTTGCTGTTCCTGTTTGGTTTTTGGTTTTCTCTTTGTTTCTGTGTTTTGTTTGTTTGTTTGTTTGTTTGTTTGTTAATCTGAATTTCCATGCCTCCTGCTAAAGAAGGAACATCACTTTTCTGCAACTATTAATGGCTCTAGAAGTATTTGGAGTCTATGTATTCAGAGCAGGGACTGAGTTCAGAATGATTGCTTACTGCTATGCTTAAAATCTTTGTGAAAATCTGCTCTTAAAGTTTTCTCTAACTGAAGATTTCAATATTTTAAAAGCATCCTCATATTCTTCCTCCTAAGCCTTGTTTGCATCCCAAATACAAAAGCTTCACCTCCATTACCACCATTTATGTCTGCACCCGATGGGTAAAGCAGAGACATAAACCTGAGAGAGGGTTTTCTCATCTATGTAAAGTATATGGTGTTCAGAGCCTCCTGACTCACATTGCTTCAGCTGTTTGTGAAACACTAAGTTGAAGCAATTTGGGATAATTGCAATTGGAGGGTGAGAGAGAGTTTTTCAAACAACAAACAAAAAAAAATGACGCACTGTGTGACGCCAAAGAAATTATTTTCCCTTTGACAGCTTTCATGTTGCTACCTATAAAATAGCAATCAGGGCACTCCTCTTAGCAGTAACAACCCAACTGAGTCTCTCAGACTTTGGAAGGTATATCTGTGAAGCGAGGAGAAAAATTGAAATGCTGAATGGAACCTGCAGTCGAGGTTACGTGTTCTTGTTTCAAATGGACATCCTTGTGAATACACACTGCAGAGCATGTAGACCTTCACACAGTTAGGAAATGAAAACTCAATCCAGGAACATATGATCAATATTTCAGCAGTTTAAGGAGATAGTGTTGAAATGGACAGTAGGCCTTCATCTTCACTGTAAAAGCAGATACTACATCAATTTGTTTGCATGAAAACCTGATAAAAATGTTCTTTTTTTTTAATTTTTTTATCTCAGTGGTTGTGCTGCCACACCAAAATAAAATGACAGGGAGTGACATGGGATCAGGTTGGATATCAGAACAAAAATGTGTCTCAGAAAGAGTGGTAATGCAGTGGAATGGGCTGCCCAGGGACATGGTAAAGTCACTATCCCTGTCTGAAGGTGTCACACTGAGGGACAAGGTTAGTGAGCACATTGGGGTTAGTTTGATGATTGGACTTGGTGGTCTTAGTGGTCTTTCCAATGTTTATGATTGTATGACAAAGAATGACATAAAATGACATAAAATTATATAATAATAATAATAATAATAATAATAATAATAATAATAATAATAATAATGCTCTGTTCAATCCCAAAGCACAAAGAAGCATAGGCTGTCAGAGGTTCAAGTCAAAGCTCTCTGTGTTCCTTCCATCCTCTTCAGGAGCGCGTGGACCAAGCAATAGTCCGCACACTCCCCAGTTCAGTGCTACTTTTTAGCACTGGATTTGGGTTTAATTTAGTACCTTTGCAGAACCAAAGACATTTTTATAGATATAACATCAAATATATATAGATATCGTATTATATACATGTGTATACAAACATAAAATGCATGTATACATCTGTATACATGCATTGTCATACATATACATACAGACATTTACTCCAAAGGTCACAAGGTGAAATACAGTGTGTCTTCTGCATGTGAGTTGTAAACTTCCTCTCTCACCTCCTCCCTGATACTCTTATGTTGATGTGGGAAAAATGGGGAAATAGGCAGCAAAGAAACAGTTGGCTCAGTCTGCTTGCATCTGGAGAGGTGAAAGGCCATTTCATTGACAGAGATAGTTGAAAATATGGGATATTTGGGAAATATATTCTGGTATATAATTTCCTTTTCTCACACACTCATTCATGTACAGAGATCTTTACCCAGCAGTGCTGCATACCCAGGCTATCCCCATGCTCCACGTGCCCATGTTGAGCACACCCATAGAGGAAAGTGATGAATTGCATAAGGACCTTGGAGCACATAATTTTGGATAACCGAGCTTTTTTGGCTGTATGCCATGGAGCTTTAGGTTCAAAGTCTTTCTGTTTACTTGGCTTCCCAACAGCAAACCTTAAAGTATGACTTGTTCTGATCCTGTAACACTGGGCTGTATTTTGTCATCCTTTATTATGCAGAGAGGTGCTCCTGCTGGAGAGGTGGACAGATCAACTTAGCGTTAATTGAATCAATGAGGAGAAGAAGACATTGAACATTACCAAAAGAAGGGTCAATTACTTTAGGTTAGTAGCTTCAGTCTGAGCCTGACCCATGACCTCAGTCATAATGAATGTCACAGTTGGACTATAAAAGAAGTCAAATGTGTTGTTATTAATGATTAATATCACAGCTGACCTGAGCTCAAAAGGTACATATGTTGCCTGAAGGGACATTTAAATGCTCTGTGTTGGCAGCTGGAAGTTTTATATGCGGCATAATGCATAATCACAGCACTGAGAAAACCTTTAAGGTAATCAGAAATTGGACAAAGTATTCAAATCTCTGCCTTTGAGTCTCATGTAAAATATACAAGAAAACATGAAGTACAGTTTCCATGTTTCGGAGGGATTGTTAATAGTCGATGCAGTGAAAAGCTTCTTACTGCTGTATAAAAACCAGACAATATACTGAGTAAAAGAAGTTTCAGAAGAAGGGGTGCCAGAAGAGATGATGGTACAAAATGTTTCCAACAGGACATCCCATTTTTATTAACTGTTACTGGCATGAAGAGATGCTGAGTCCTTCTACATGATCCAAATTTCTCTTAAACTGGTAATCCAAACAGGTGCCAATGCTGATATCCAAAAAAAAAACACCCTTAATCAGCTGTCATGTAAACCCAGAGATCCACACACTCACAACACTACCCCTTTCCATCCTTTTGGGTTTTATAGCCATCTACAGTGCTGTTCATGCCTTGAGCTGTTCTGATTTGATTAGCATAGAGACACATGCTTGTGCTTGCACACCATTGGAGTCCCAAAACTAGCTGGAGCAGAAAATTGAGAAAAATCTGCTATGCTCATTCTGAGCCAAGCCTCCCAGGTAGACCTCTAGTGGTATATAACAAGTAGATGTAATTGCCTTCCGTCTGACTGCAGTAGGGGTGTTAGACCTGCTTTTTATTGCACAGACTAAGTTAATTTAAGCCTAATTCGAGGGAGAGGGAGAGGGAGAGGGAGAGGGAGAGGGAGAGGGAGAGGGAGAGGGAGGAAGGGTTAGGGTTAGGGTTAGGGTTAGGGTTAGGGTTAGGGTTAGGGTAGGGTTAGGGTAGGGGTAGGGTTAGTGTTAGGGTTAGGGTTAGGGATAGGGTAAGGGATAGGGTTAGGGTTAGGGTTAGGGTTAGGGTTAGGGTTAGGGTTAGGGTTAGGGTTAGGGATAGGGTAGGGCTAGGGTAGGGTTAGGGTTAGGGTTAGGGTTAGGGTTAGGGTTAGGGTTAGGGTTAGGGTTAGGGTAGGGTTAGGGTTAGGGTTAGGGTTAGGGTTAGGGTAGGGTTAGGGTTAGGGTTATGGTTATGTTTAGGGTTATGGTTAGGGTTAGGCTTAGGGATAGGGTAAGGGTTAGGGTTAGGGTAGGGTTAGGGTTAGGGTTAGCGATAGGGTTAGGGTAAGGGTTAGGATTAGGATAGGGTTATGGTTAGGGTTATGGTTAGGGTTAGGGTTAGGGTTAGGGTTAGGGTTAGGGTTAGCGATAGGGTTAGCGATAGGGTTAGCGATAGGGTTAGCGATAGGGTTAGGATTAGGGTAGGGTTAGGGTTAGGGTTAGGGTTATGTTTAGGGTTATGTTTAGGGTTAGGCTTAGGGATAGGGTTAGGGTTAGGGTTAGGGTAGGGTTAGGATAGGGTTAGGGTTAGGGTTAGGGTTAGGTTTAGGGTTAGGGTTAGGGTTAGGGTAAGGGTTAGGGTTAGGGTAGGGTTAGGGTAAGGGTTAGGGTTAGGATTAGGGTTAGGGTTAGGGTTAGGGTTAGGATTAGGGTTACGGTTAGGGTTAGGGTAGTTACTCCAACAGAAATGTGACATACATGCAAAAAAAAAAAAAAAAATTTTTTTTTTTTTTGACTCATTCGTGAAAGCTTTGCTGGTGATCGGAGAGACAAAGTGAGAAACGTTTCTCCTCGGTAGAAGCGCGGCGGCTCTGTCCATGGTGCTGCTTCCCAGTCAAACGACGGCCCGACTCTGCTTGGGGCCTCCAGCTTCTGCTCTGGAAGGGTATAGAAAAAAAAGATTTTCAGCAGATTTTTGTAGATTTTAATGAACATCAGTGCAAACAGAGGTGAGTATAATGTTCATCTCAAAAGGGTTTTTATACGTTAAAGCCCTGGGCATCCTGTATAGCTGCAAGCATGAGAGTCTCTGTAGTCAGACCTTGGAGTAAATTTTCTGCTCTAAGCTGATTTTTTGCTGTCATGTTCCTTTGGTTGAGACCAGGAGAGAATTAATTCAGTGGTAAAGAAGATATCAGAATAGGTCAGATACATTATGAATTTTGAAAGAGCTGATCCTTTTTATGGTCTATAAAACAAACTGTCTTTCATCCTCTCTTCCTGGCCTCTTCTCCCAGGCAGTGAGCAGGACGAGGGGTAATGGCCGCAAGTTGTATCAGAGGAGGTTTGGATTAGGCATGAGGAAGAACTATTTCTCTCAGAGAGTGGTCAGGCACTAAAATGGCTGCACAGGGAGGTGTTGGAGTCGCCGTCCCTGGCAGCATTCAAGAGACACCTGGACAATGTGCTGCGTGATGTGGTTTAGTGCTTGTGGTGGCAATGCTGATGAGGAGGCGGTTGGACTACATGATCTTATAGGTCGTTTCCAACCTTGTGATTCTATGATTCTATGATCAGTCCAACTTTTTTTACAGAATTTATTTGTAGAGACATGAAAATTGTCATGGTTCTATGTTTTTTGTTTTTATTTTTGTTTTTGTGTTTCAGTATTCCACATCAAAACATCATGTAGTGTACGGGGCATTAAAGTGTCACTGCCCCAATCCCAGGTACCTATCCCTGTACATTACAGAAGTCACGGGATCTGTCCCTTCCGGGTGGGGGGGGCGCTCTCTTGCTGCCTGGCAGTGGGTGCTGGAGGGTGCTTTCCTAGCCGTTCCAAGCTTTCCAGGTTTGAATCGGTCCCGGGAACTCTCTCTCTCATCTTGTCTGATTTATTAATCTCAATTGCAATTAAATTGTATATATTGTGTTATCTTGTATTCCAATATTATAGTAAAATAAGTTTTCCTCCATAGATTGTTGCCGCTGTTCTTTTCCTCCCTTCCTTCCTTCCCATTTTTGTGGGACTGGGGTGGGGAGGGGGGAGGGCAGAGGCCTGTCACCCCTGTCACGGACATAGATTGATCTGGTCAAATCCGTGACAGATTTTTGGCGCCCAACGTGGGGCTCGACTGCTTTTTAACTTTTTGAACGAATCTCTTTTTTTTTCTCTGCTCTTAGAGAGCTTCGTTAGGGAGCATTATCAGTAGTTCAGGTTTCTGTGCTGGAAAACCTGACCTTGAAAGATTAGGCGTACTGCCAGTGTTCTGGGATATTTGTAAACTTTGAGCACTACTTAGTCTGAGTAGTGCCTTTTTTCTTTTTTTTCCCCCTCCTCTTGTTAGCTTCAATTCATTAACCCTTTTTTTAGCAAGCACCAGCGATGAACCCACTCGTTATCATGGGGGTGCTGGGTAAAGGATTTAAAGCAATGGTGTTAGTCACAACCTACTGGCCAATAATCCATCTCACACTTGTGTGTTTTGGAATTGCATCCGTATATAACTATCTAAGGGCACTGATGGAGACACCTATGTTTTACCTATTTGCAATGTGGTATGATTTGAACTTTGACATCTACATTCCAGAAGGAATGGCTAATTTCACAAACAACTACATCCCAGAAGGAATGGCTAATTTCACAAACAACTACATCCCAAATGGAATAGCTAATTTTACAAACAACACGATGTTCAGACCAGTCTCCGGGTTTTCTTCTCGGTTTGTCAAACGTTTTTCGAATCTTGAATTAATACTCATGTTGGTGTGCGTGTCATCAATTCTCCTGAATGCATTGGTAATACGCATTTGTAATAAGGAGTCTCCTCCAAAACAAGAGAATGATGACTGGCAGGGAATATGGAGAGGTTTGGGAAAGGTCTTAGAAGCATGGGGACCCGCAGTGTCATGGGATTTTACTCTTGAACACCTGTGGGATCCTGAGAAACTAAGCCAGTATTTGAGTCAGGGACTATGCGGCTTACATAAATCTAAGGAGGTACAACTTATTTGGGGTTTGGCTTGTGCTTACCGTGCCCTATATAATACCATTCGGGAGAGAGAGAGTTTCCGAGCTGAGGTTCAAGCCAAAGGGGAAAATCCCCAAGTCAAATCTAATCAATCACAGGAGACACCAGTAACAATACCGGTTGCTCCTGTGGAGGGCAAGAAATGGAAACGAGTGTCTTCGCGTCTTGAACGAAAAAGAGAAGAGGAGGAGGAGGAGGAAGATCCAGGCGAGGGGCCCTCCTCAGAACCACCACCATCGCGAAAGGCAAAAGCGAAAACTAAGAGACATGCAGAAGAGAGTGATGAAGAGGAAGTCTCTATTACTACTCGCCGGCCTCTAAAGATGACTGAAATCCAAGGTTCAAGAAAGGAGTTCACACGGCGCCTGAATGAAAGTATTGTTTCCTGGTTGGTTCGCTGTTGGGACAGTGGGGCCCATAGCTTGTCTCTGGATGGTAATGAAGCTCGCCAACTGGGTGCCATTGCCAGAGATCCAGCTATTGATAGAGGAATTAGTCGGTGTTCGGATGAGGCTGCCTCCCTCTGGGAACGAGTGTTAACAGCTGTGAAGGAAAAGTATCCCTTCAAAAATAGCTTGAAGATTGCAATGAAAAAATGGGATACAGTTGAAAAGGGTATCCAGTATTTGAGGGAAATAGGCGTGGTGGAAATGCTGTATGACCCTGACTTTGTTCCTAACCACCCACAACAAAACCGCGACCCTGAAAGAGTGAGGACAACGCCTGAGATATGGCAGAAAATCGTGACAACAGCGCCGGACAAATATGCCGCTACACTAACGTCAGCGTGTGACAGATACCAGGAACAACAGAGAACACCCTTAATTTATGAATTAATTGTTACGCTCCAAAACTACGAACAATTGCTGTCCCCAATTCATTCTGCCGTTGCTGCAATATCAAGAATGACGGAGCAAGTGTCTCAACTGATTAACCGTGACAAACCTGTAACAGTATCAGAGACGCTGGATGAAGATCAGGATAATCAAATAAGTCTAGCGAAGGAGGTGAAGGAGATGATGAAATTTTGGCGAGCCCACCTAACTAAAGACGATGAACCTTCCTTCTTACGTGCACGATCAAAAATCTCAGCTGTTAGAGGCAGACGCTCTCCGGCTCAAGTAAGGAATAATACACCGCGAATTACCTTATGGTATTACCTACGTGACCATGGAGAAGACATGGGGAAGTGGCACGGTCAACCTACTCCTGTACTACGAGCCCGGGTGAAAGAATTGCAAGGCAGATCTACCACCAGTGCAGTTGCTCCAGTTACCACAGGTAATGAATAGAGGGGCCCTGCCCTCAGTCAGGGGGGGGAAAGGGATAATAGAGTATATTGGACTGTGTGGATTCGATGGCCTGGCACATCAGAACCACTGAAATATAAGGCCCTGGTGGACACTGGTGCACAGTGCACTCTGATGCCCTCGAGTCATGAAGGGACAGAATCAATCCATATTTCTGGAGTGACCGGGGGCTCTCAAGAATTGACTGTGTTGGAGGCCGAGATAAGCCTCACTGGTAAGGACTGGCAAAAACATCCTATTGTGACAGGCCCAGGGGCTCCATGTATACTAGGTATTGATTATCTCAGAAGGGGGCATTTCAAGGATCCTAAGGGGTATCGATGGGCCTTTGGAATAGCTGCTGTGGACACAGACAACATTAAGCAGCTGTCTGTTTTGCCTGGCCTGTCAGAAGATCCATCTGTTGTGGGGCTGCTGCGAGTAAAAGAGCAACAGGTACCAATTGCTACAAAAGTGGTGCACAGGCGTCAGTACCGCACCAACAGGGATTCTTTGCTCCCCATTCATAAGTTAATTCGTCAACTAGAGAGCCAGGGAGTGATCAGCAAAACTCACTCGCCTTTTAACAGCCCCATATGGCCAGTGCGTAAAGCCAGTGGAGAATGGAGGCTGACGGTGGACTACCGTGGCCTGAATGAAGTCACACCCCCACTGAGTGCTGCTGTGCCGGACATGTTAGAACTCCAGTATGAACTGGAGTCAAAAGCGGCCAAATGGTATGCCACCATTGACATTGCTAATGCCTTCTTTTCCATCCCTTTGGCCAAAGAATGTAAGCCACAGTTTGCTTTCACATGGAGGGGCATTCAGTATACCTGGAACCGTTTGCCCCAGGGGTGGAAACACAGCCCGACCATCTGCCATGGGTTGATCCAAACTGTATTGGAACAGGGCAGTGCTCCTGAGCACCTGCAGTACATTGATGACATCATTGTGTGGGGCGATACAGCAGAAGAAGTCTTTACAAAAGGAGAGCGAATGATCCAAATTCTTCTGAGTGCTGGTTTTGCTATTAAGCGAAGCAAAGTGAAAGGACCTGCCCAGGAGATTCAGTTCCTAGGTATAAAGTGGCAAGATGGCCGTCGTCACATCCCAACAGACGTGATCGACAAAATCACTGCTATGTCTCCACCCACTAGCAAAAGAGAGACACAATCTTTTCTGGGTGCAGTGGGCTTTTGGAGAATGCATGTTCCAAACTACAGCCTCATTGTAAGCCCCCTTTATTATGTGACGCGAATGAGAAATGAGTTTACATGGGGCCCTGAGCAGCAGCAGGCTTTTGAACAGATTAAACAGGAGATAGCCCGTGCCGTGGCCCTAGGACCAGTACGAACGGGACAGGGTATAAAGAACATCCTCTACACTGCTGCTGGAGAGAACGGTCCCACTTGGAGTTTGTGGCAAAGAGCCTCAGGAGAGACCAGAGGCCGACCCCTGGGATTCTGGAGTCGGGCGTACAGAGGGTCTGAAGAGCGCTACACTCCAACTGAGAAGGAGATCTTAGCTGCTTATGAAGGGGTTCGGGCTGCTTCTGAAGTAGTCGGTACTGAAACACAGCTCCTTCTGGCACCTCGACTGCCAGTGCTGAACTGGATGTTTAAAGGAAAGGTTCCCTCCACCCATCATGCTACTGATGCCACGTGGAGTAAGTGGATTGCACTGATTACACAACGAGCACGGATGGGGAACCTCAGCCGTCCAGGAATCCTAGAAGTCATCATGGACTGGCCTGAAGGTAAAAAGTTTGGAACACCACCAGCAGAAGAAGTATCACGTGCTAAAGAAGCCCCACCATACAATGAACTACCAGAGAATGAAAAGAAATATGCCCTGTTCACAGATGGATCGTGTCGTATTGTGGGAAAGCATCGCAGATGGAAATCTGCTGTGTGGAGCCCCACACGACAAGTTGCAGAGGCCACTGAAGGGAAAGGCGAATCAAGCCAATTTGCAGAGGTAAAGGCTGTCCAACTGGCCTTAGATGTCGCTGAACGGGAGAGGTGGCCAATGCTCTATCTTTACACTGACTCATGGATGGTAGCAAATGCCTTATGGGGGTGGTTACAGCAGTGGGAGCAAAATAACTGGCAAAGAAGGGGTAAACCTATTTGGGCTGCTGAACTGTGGAAAGACATTGCTGCCCGAACAAAGACTATGGTTGTAAAGGTGCGCCATGTAGATGCTCATGTGCCCAAGAGTCGGGCTACTGAAGAACAGCAAAATAACCATCAGGTAGACCGAGCTGCCAGAATTGAGGTGGCTCAAATAGACCTGGACTGGCAGAACAAGGGTGAATTATTTCTGGCTCGGTGGGCCCATGAGACCTCAGGTCATCAAGGGAGAGATGCAACATACAAATGGGCTAGAGACCGAGGGGTGGACTTAACTATGGATGCCATTGCATAGGTTATTCATAACTGTGAAACATGTGCCATCATCAAACAAGCCAAGAGGATGAAACCTCTGTGGGAGGAAGGGCGATGGCAAAAGTACAAATATGGGGAGGCATGGCAGGTTGATTATATCACCTTGCCACGATCTCGCAATGGTAAGCATTATGTGCTTACTATGGTGGAGGCAACCACTGGGTGGCTTGAAACATATGCAGTACCCCATGCTACCGCCCGAAACACCATACTGGGTCTCGAGAAACAAGTCCTGTGGCGACATGGCACCCCAGAAAGGATTGAGTCAGATAATGGGACTCATTTCAAAAATTCTCTTGTAAATACTTGGGCCAAAGATCACGGCATCGAGTGGATTTACCATATTCCCTATCATGCACCAGCCTCTGGTAAAATTGAACGATACAATGGATTGTTAAAAACGATGCTAAAAGCACTGGGTGGCGGAACATTTAAGCACTGGGAGAAGCATTTGGCAGAAGCCACCTGGTTGGTCAATACCAGAGGATCTATTAATCGTGATGGTCCTAACCAATCCAGTTCCCTACATACTGTAGAGGGAGATAAAGTCCCTGTTGTACATGTAAAGAACATGTTAGGAAAGTCAGTTTGGGTTCTTCCAGCTTCTGGAAAGGGCAAACCTCTCCGTGGTACAGTTTTTGCCCAGGGACCAGGATCCACTTGGTGGGTAATGCAGAAGAAGGGGGATGTCCAGTGTGTACCACAAGGAAACTTGATGCCGGGGGAGTGCAGTTACTAATTCTATGTATATGTATATAGCCATGTGTGCATTTTTAATCATTTTTTGTTTGTTTGTATATATGTATATATATTTTAAGCATGATGTAACGATGTAGAATAAGGGGTGGAATGTCATGGTTCTATGTTTTTTGTTTTTATTTTTGTTTTTGTGTTTCAGTATTCCACATCAAAACATCATGTAGTGTACGGGGCATTAAAGTGTCACTGCCCCAATCCCAGGTACCTATCCCTGTACATTACAGAAGTCACGGGATCTGTCCCTTCCGGGTGGGGGGGGCGCTCTCTTGCTGCCTGGCAGTGGGTGCTGGAGGGTGCTTTCCTAGCCGTTCCAAGCTTTCCAGGTTTGAATCGGTCCCGGGAACTCTCTCTCTCATCTTGTCTGATTTATTAATCTCAATTGCAATTAAATTGTATATATTGTGTTATCTTGTATTCCAATATTATAGTAAAATAAGTTTTCCTCCATAGATTGTTGCCGCTGTTCTTTTCCTCCCTTCCTTCCTTCCCATTTTTGTGGGACTGGGGTGGGGAGGGGGGAGGGCAGAGGCCTGTCACCCCTGTCACGGACATAGATTGATCTGGTCAAATCCGTGACAAAAATAATTCAGTTTCATTAAAAAAAAATTAAAATATTCCAAATTACAGTGATCTTAGTCATTTAAGAAGCAATTCATCTTCTGCACTGAAACTGAAAGTAAGTTGTCTATTCAGATCTGTATTATTTCAGGCTTCTTATGATGGGCATATCCAGAGGGTAATCCTGAAGTCATTGTCTGATATAGGGAGATGAATAATCCACACTCTTACTCAAAGGATGCAAGTCAATTAACAGAAAAAGCTGCTGCTTCTGTTAGCATAGCTGTCCCACACTTCTGTATTCCTTTTGTAGGTGAAGACATATATGTATGACTTTACCATCAAATACTGTGGCTGTGAAAGCTACTCACCTGTTAGGCTTGGTCTTGCTTGTGTTGCCTTTTTAAGCTTTCATTTGCTTAACTTCCTGTATCTCTACAGGAATCTCTCTCACTGCTCTCTAATGACTCTGAAGTAATTTCCCAGACACTGTGTTGTCAAATACAAATTGCAAAATCATATTACAACCAAGATTTGATTTTTTCCTCCTTCTCTGAATCTCGACGAAAGAGTCATTCACCTCTTTCATCACTTTATTGTCTCTGTAATACGTATCCAACTATGAAGAACTGTTGCAAATTCTCTCTAGAAGTATTCACATTAATTAAGGGTCTGCTGCACGTTCCTCCACTAAGCCTCAAGGCTGTTAATAAACAGAAGAAAATCCTATTTCAATAACCTCTATTCTAATTAAAATTCTTCTCTTCTTTTCCCTTGGTATCTTAAACATTTAGTGTCACACTGGGACTTCATCGAACAGCGTCTTCCTATAGAAACAGCAAAGTCCACTGCAATATTAGAATTTGGATAACTAGTAGTGTTCAATTTATGTTAACAATTAAACATGAACATAAAGCTTATGTTAAAAAATTACTTTTTCCTTCCCTTTTCTTCCATCTTCCCTCCCCCTTCCCTCCTCCTTTCTCCTCTCCCCTTCCTTTCTCTTCCGCTTCAGGTGTATTTATGGTCCATTTATTTGATCTGATAATCTTAGACACTTCTGTTTACCTGCTTCATGATCTCCTGCCTGAGTATATCGCTTGGTTCTACCAGAGAAAAACGTTAGGACCAAATGAACACAAAATAAAGAAAACAAAACAAAAATGGATTATTTTCTTGTCTAACAATTACTATCAGTCTTCGTGTTACACTCTGCATTATCTGAATTGTAAGATTTAGCTTTCTGAAGACTGATTTGGAAACAGAGTTCTTTATGAACTTTTTGGTTACTGGAATAGGATCTCATTCATTTTTTTTTTTATTCCAGATCATGATCTTTGAGGTTCTGCAAGATGATAAAATCTCAGGAATTCATATATCTTGAAAAGTAAATTGGAGGCAATTCAGCTTCCAAATGATTCCAAGTGAACAAATCACTTGTATAAAGGATAAAGATGGTATATGACAGATCTTGGAAAGAATGAAACATACAGCAGAAGTTGGAAATTCCTAAATTAGGACTTAGTGGGATTTTGTGGAGTGTGTTTGTTTGCTTTTTTGTAAGGTTTTTGGGTTGTACCTGAAAAAAAAAAATACTGTGCTGAGTGGTAGAATTATTATAATTAGAGAGCCACAGCTGTATTTTTTGATTTAATGACTTTGATTTTTTGATATAAATGACAAGTCACACTACTCTCACTCAAGAAGAAAAGAACAAGAAAAGAAAAAATACAAAATGTACTAGTATAAAGGAATAGAGAGTTGGGCAATTTTCTCTTTCTTCCACATGGTTTATGTGAACACCTAATGATTTTGATCAAACCATATCATAGCACTCTGTTTCATTAGAATTTGTTAAACGTTTTTGCAGTGATTTAATTTTAATCTTGAAAATAAAGACTTCAGAAATTAAATCAGCTGTTTCTTCAATACCTGTTATACAATCATAAAGATTTTCAAACACTTCTGCTGTTTTATATTCACACTTTTGCTGCTGTCTCAAGCACAATGATAAAACATGGTCAAAACGTTCAGGCTGGAACATTGCTTGTGATTGGCAAGGGATTGACTCCAATTATTGGATACATGTCATTTTGTTTAAAGATGACTGATTCTGAAGATTCTTTTCCCCTTGATTTGATCTCTTTGAAAGGGGAACTCATATTTCATAAAAAATCATTGAAGGCTCCTCAGAAATGAATTTACAAGGCTTATGTTTCACAGAACATTGCCATTTAGATCTTGAGAAAATAACAATTACAGGGTTATGTTAGGACCTTTCCATTTGAAAGTAAAAATTAAAATACATTAGTGAAATGACTTCAACTGTCTTTGGAGACAGAATGCTTTCAATAGGTGTCCTGATAACAATATTGGGCTGTGTTGCTTGTTGTATTTATATTGTATTGTATATTGTATTATATTTTTCTGTGATCTCTCCGTTTTCATTGCTAAAGGACTTGTCTTCAGCTGGAATCATGTTTCGTCCTGTTTCAAGACTATTTAGCTGCAACTATTTATGCACTGGGTTTATTTACTGAACTAGCAGCTTAAGTTCAGTCACAGAGATTGTCTTGCAAATGCTATTTCACATCTTTCTGTTCTCCTCTCATTAATGCTGTGAGTTTTCCAACTGAAAATTACTCTAAAAATAGTTGGATGGAGCTATATTGATTTCTGCCCTGTGGGCATTCAATTAATTACATTTACTGGGTTGTAGGTTTATCATACTTTCTAAAAATGGTTTCACATTATTTATTTGGTTTGTTTCTTTTTTTCAACATGAGATGAGCTCAGGCTCATAATAATGAGTAGCTTTTCATGTATTTTTTAGTATACATAAGTCTTTCAAAATCAATAGTAATCTACAGTCATTTTTGCAGCGTGGAATTTCCTGGTGAAATCCCAAAGTCCTAAAACAAATCTGCCAGAAATTTTCAATCAAGATAATATGAATTATTATCTCACCAGGATATTATCACTTTAGCTGGATGTGGAGGGTCATCAGAAATTTAAAAAATCACTAAAGTAGCCAGCAGAACTTGAAGAGTCCATGTTAGCAGCACGCAAGTGGAAGTACATCCCAACAGCTCCTTGTGCACTTTTGTGCACTTTTTCTTCTCTCTGTTGTCTTGATCAACAAATTTAATTCTTTATATATATTTCTATGTATATTTTATATATATTTTGCTCATTCTTTCTTAGATTTCAGTAGGATTTTCTCATCTTTCTTCTGACGAAGTCTCACGTGTATCCTTTCCATTTAACTTTTTTTTGCATGCATAATCTGGGGGGTTGATACAGGCATTCCCTGAAGTTGTGGTCTTTGTGAAAGAAAAAACTGCAGTTTCTGAATGTCATCAATGCTTCACTGTTCTGCTCCACTTTAGCAGCAAATGGATTCTGCTTTGACATTTCATGTTTTGACAGTGTAACAACACTAACTTGTATATGAATTGCAGTCAATTCCCTTGGTCCTCTACTAGTCCTACTTTTTTTCCCCCTAGATCTGCATGCCAATCATACAGGTTATCCTAACCTTCCCAGTGAAATTGCATTTCAATTTTGCATCTCTGGATTAAGAGCAGCCTTACTACTATCATTTTTCTTCTGTATGAAAACACACTATTGTAATTAGCTTGAAACAAAACTGGAACACTGATTTTTTGAACACCCTATCTTCTTTTATGCAAAGAAATTTTTCACCAGATGCAATCTTGTGGCCAGAAAAACCTTGAAAATCCTTTTGTCTGCTTATTACACTATTAGACAGATTTATGATTTTCAGAGTAATTAGTTTGGGCACTGTGGAAATTCAGTAACTCTCAGAATAGGACTGACGTTTTAATCTTGGCCTGGAAGATCACATCAAATCTTCTGTGAATTTAAGATCTGGATAATCTCTTTTAAATTCATTTCCAGTTTAATTTTTCAGATATGGAAAGCTTTCATAAATGCTATGATGGAGCTGGAGGTTGTTCCCACCTCACTCCATTAACAGTTTGCTTCAGCCACATAATGACTAAGGCGCTACACTTTTCCAACAGAAGAGGCATGAGTTTGACCTCCAGGGACAACTAATTAAGTTTGGAACAAGTCTGAGACAAATGATCCTGGCTGTACCAGGACTATTTGTTTATTTCTTTACAAGCTTTTCCATTAAACAAATATCTTCCCAGTGATTTACAAGCTTCCTGTCATAGTTGAGCCTGGAGGGTGAGGAAAAGTGTCCAAGTGGAAGTTTTGAAGATATCAGAAGAAGCTACACACTTCTAGAGATGCTGCCTGATGTAGCTTCCCCAAAAGAGCACTGGAAGTTTGCAGTGAAATGAGGAACTGAAGGCAGATCCCTTCTCCCTCTTTTTAACCCTATATCTGCAGGGCCAGCTGTTTTTACTTGTTTGTTCCATTGGTTTTCTCCAAAATGTAGAAAAAAAGAGATTGTTCTTCCTCAAGTCAGGCTGAAGCATCTTCAGAGAAAGAAATATTGGATGGGACATGGCTCACAGAAAAACAACAGCATTTTGGGATGTATTTGCATGCATCTGCAACTCAGTGAAGTGCTTCCAGTCAGTTAAGGTCAAGGGTCTGCCAGAAAACAAGAGACCTTCTGCAGCATCAGCTGGAGGTATGTGGGAAAGCACTCGGCTTATCCAGCCACATCACATTTCACCATATGTAAGGTTAGGAGAAGTGACACCTAACTTAGATTTAGGCAGCTACTCGGTAGCATCAAAATCTGGGTGTCTTCATTTTCATTTTAACTCTTTTCCCTACCCTCTAAAATCACTACTCCAAATGTTCAGGACTTTCATCTCTGTGGAACCACAGCCTGCTGTGTGTCACGCCGATGTTTGGAAACTAAGTAGGAATCTCCAGAGTTGAAAATATTAGTTGCAATCTCCTTAGTAATGTATCTACTCCCATTTTCCAGTGATCAGGAACCAAGTGGACAATTTGAATGCGATACAATTTACCATTTCAGTAGGAATCCAGTTATTATTTCTCACCTCAGCTAATCCATCTTCCTACTTAAACTACAGTGGGTAATGCTTCTGACTTCCTTAAAACATCAAGAGTTTTTTTCTTTTCTCTGCTCTGAAGCTGGCAGATAGGTAGAGCTACTCAAAATCTCTATTCATCCTGTCTCTCAGCCCCCATTTATTCTATCTCAGACTCAGAATCACAGGCACTAATGATAGAGGTATGAATTTGTTGTTAACATCTTCATTTGTTAACATTTTCATGATAAACCTGGCAGATTAATTGATGGATTTTAAGAATTGGATTATAACATCAAGCCAGGTAGAATTGCTGGCAGAAAGAAATGCTTTTGATATTGGATAAAATTGAACCTGGCACCATTAGGATGAGTATTTCATCTCTTTGTCTTTTGCTGTACCACCTGAGTCACTGAAGTCTCAGTCCTGCAATGTGTCCATTCTGCTTTTCAAGTCCTGATTCCCAGATGAGATTTAATTCATTTAAATTGTGAACTTCAGTATATCTTCCACTTTGCTGTCAGGTGCCAAACAGCTCCGCCAATGCTCATCCATCCTAAACAAAGCCTTTTTCCCTCTTCTGGGTGCATGCTAATGTCTTGATCACTGTTGTCTTTTGATAGGATTAATGAATAAGGGAGCTGAAATCATCATTTCTGAGCAAGACTCAAAACCCCCTCCAAAGTGAAAGCCTTTCCATTACCATGAGCTGAGCCTTAGATCATATTCCCTATGATGCTTTGAAGGCTTTGAAGCCTTTCCTCTGAGTGTAAAGCCCCAGTACCCATCAGATCTCTAGGCTCTCCATCTGTTTCATAAAAAAAAGTGGACCTGTAATGAAAAGTACTGAGGCCAAACATGAGGCTTGAAGTAATCAGCATTCCTCCACTGAAAACTTTCAGTCAATTCCATGATGATTTAAGGATATTAACTGAGCATCAAATCAGCAGTGCATTAAATCAGTGCTACATGGGAGAAAAATACTTTCCCTTACATCATTAACATTGAATAGGTCTATACAAAGCAGTATGTATGATGCTCATTTTGGTAATGCATCCTCAACTCTACTTCACAATAGGATTGGGATTTTTTCCCAGCACGGAGTCATTCAGTAGCCTTTGTGTTAAACAAAGACACTGCTCACATTCCAGCCCCTTGCCAACAAGCCCATGATTTGTGTTTGGCTTGGTGTTTATGGTTGGGGTTTTGTTTATGTGATTTAGTCATATAAACACTGCTGATAGCGTGGTCAGAAATTTAATAACCACATTGTAGACATCTGAGGGTTGCAAGTATTTTTAGCACGCACCAAGATTTGTTGTAGGTTTCCGTTACGTTTTGCTTGTTTTCTTTGGCCTTAGTTTGGTTTTGCAATTAGGATAAAAGTGTTTGGTTTGTGAAACATAAAATACTGAGTTTCGAGAATTCGGTATTAAACTCCGTTTTTAACCAGGAACTGAGTAAAAGCTCTGGCAATGTGCCCACGTGCAGTGTCTGTCCTCTGCAACAAAACCATCACCAGTATCTCTACACAGCTGCTCCTGCTGACTTTGGCCTTCCTGCTGAATATGAGCCATTGGCAGGCAACAGGGAGGTCTCATGTAACAGTTGCAAAGTAAATTGGCTAGGGAAGGAGGGTTTCCAGTGAATTCTGCTTGTACTCCATATCACTAATCAGTGCAAGTTGAAATATTAGTTAAAAGGAAGCCTTTTCCTTGGCTTCATGTTCTTCCAGTGTGGGAAAAATGAATTAAGGTTGTTAAAGAAACAAAAGATATAAGGACAGTTCTAAGGATTTGCTCACAATGTGTCAGCTTTTTAATGAAAACCTATTTTGAAAACCCACTTCCTTCAACCAACAGCAGATTCCACGTAAGAGTACAAACACTAAATGTTACTGACTCTACTGGCTCTGCTGAACTGCCACTTTAACTGAATTATATTTTAAGAAGGTGTGCAGGAGCGATCTAGAATTTTTTGTACTGAAGGTCTGCTTATTTTGCTTATTTAAATAGTGAATTTTCCTTCCAAGA
Organism: Lagopus muta; assembly: GCF_023343835.1. NCBI lineage: Eukaryota > Metazoa > Chordata > Aves > Galliformes > Phasianidae > Lagopus > Lagopus muta. The sequence goes on from NC_064439.1 coordinate 1,855,772, forward strand.
CATTCACCGTTCTCCCTCCACCCACACTTTACCCAGTATCTTTCTCTGTGCTTTGGAATGACGAATACACCAAAGGAGTTACATGGGAGAAGCACTGACATGTGGCAATAATATTTATCACTGCAGCAACCTCAGTGTCCCAAACAAGCATCTTCCAGCTCCAGAGAAATATTTCCTGCACCTCGTGCACTTCACAGTGAATTGCCACATGCTCCCATGTCCCCTAATACGTCCTAATATCAAACACTGAGAAAACTGCGACTTCTGATTAAGAAGCCTTTAGTGAGGTTTGAACTTCCACTCTGTCTGAATGGCTTTGGAGGGTGAAAAGATGATCTCTTACTCCAAAAATGAAGCACTGTGGCTCCACATCTCCATCACAGATGAAGGGTTCTTTGCTGCTGTCTTTAACACTGTTTAACACAAGTTAAACAAGCTTGATGGAAGCTATGGTGACTCTTGCTTACCCTGAGTCCTCAGGTAAATTCAGATAACATCTTGAAGACCAAACGGTCTTCCTTTATGATAGCAGACTCTGATATGGCTTTTATTACTGAAGAATTATGTTTTAGGATAGTCAAGGTTTTATGGTATGTTGTTGCAGAAGTAATGCTTCCTGTTTAGTTCCATGGAAACGACAACAGATGCAAAGAGTACAATAACACTGTTTGATAGAGCAAAGCCTCAGATACAAAACTTTGTTTTTCAACATTGTCACCTCTATTCACTATGCATTTATTCCAGCCTGCATGATGCACTTGTAAAAATCTGCGTGGTTGTCCAGAACGTGACTTGTCATTCACTGTTGAAACACACCACCCACCAGCTCCCTGTGCTCACACTTGCTGTTTGGTCTCCATAAGTGTTCTGCAAGCAGCAACAAATATCAGTGGGTGCAATTTTTTCCACATGGAGGAATTCAATTCCAACCCTTTGCTCCATATGCACTTCCATGTCAGACGCCATTCTGTCAGACTGTCCCTCTGTCACAAGGCAACAAAATGGAATGGGACATTAGTGGGAAGGTTCAACTGCTACTTATATCCCACCAATGTTCACTGATGACACTGTGGGCTAACTGAATAAAATAGGAGGTATTACTTCTGGAGCAGCCCTTGTATCACTTTAACATTATGTAGCAATCAAAAAAAACCAAACAAAATGTTAGGAATAACAAGGAAAGAAATAAAGGAAAAGAATAGGCAGCATTGCTGTGATGCTAGGGATAACATGCTTTCATTGTGAACATTTTGTGCAGTTCTGGTCATCAGTGAAGGGTTGATCCATCTGACTGAGGACCAGCTGAAGAGGTCAGCAATAGAACGACTGAAGACAGCATGAGAGGCACTTAGAAATGATGAGACCAATGGCAGAGAAGATGAAAAGGTGTTCCTTAAGAACATGGTCAGCAGGCATGCTGGGATGGGTTGATGGTTGTACAAGATAATCTTCCTTAGCTGTCTTTTCCAGCCTGAACGATTCTATGAGTCCTTGGATATCATAGAGTGGCTAGTAATTATTTGGCATCCAATCCAACTAGAAGTAGCAAGCAGAAAGTTAAAAAAAACCACAACAGTCCAAGCCTGTACTCCATGTCGAACTCTCACACTGTGGGATGTTCAGAGAGCATGAATCCATCCCTGGGCAGCTGCTTTGGACAATTAAAGACAGGATACTGAGAGCTGAATACAGGGATGGCCCCATAAGGATATTTGTACTGTTTTTATCTTCTCAGTGCACCTATTGTTACTGTTTGATTGCTGAGCAGATCAGCACTAGTGTGGGAAGTGAGTACACGAACATGTTTGATAGCTTTAATATTTGATTGAAGTGTGGGGGAACACAGATTATTAATATTCCTTGAATTAGGTTGTGCTATCTGATAGCTCTGGTTTGTGAGAATGTCAGCTAAGAGCTGTGTTGCTCCAAATGAATAATGACAGGGAAAAAAATGATACCTGAAAACCCCCCCAGAGGTTCCCTCAAATTGGAAACTGCAATAAAGGATGAATAAATCAGAAGTTCCATATTCACAGGAAACAGAGTGCAACCCACGCCATGAGATGGAGAGTTTTTGGAGGGGGGTGATACAACCAGGAAAGATATCTGCCTTTCATACCACAGAAGTACCTGTCCTGTCTGCTCCCTCAGTTTACTGATGTTTTTCCTGTCAATTCCCATTGCTTTAATCTCTGTTGATTGCAGCTGAACTGAATTCCCAGTGTGTTGCAGTGCCAAAATAAAAATAACAACAAGACAGAAGTGGTATGAGTCAATTAAAGTTAAGGTTTGAATTGCTTAGAGAAAGAAAAATGGAGAAAAAATCACCTCAGGCCAACCAAACCGTTCATCCAGAGTGACCCTTCTATTTTGAATATGGTTATTTTGAGAGAAGATTATGCAAAGAACTCACCATCATATTTATTTGCTTATTTTTACACTGCTAGCTGGTCATGAAATCCCTACTTTTATTAGGTTTGCTGCTGCCATTGTGAAAGAGGGTTTGTGCAAAAGGAGTTATTTCAGCTCCACTGCAAACAACTTATGCTGGGAGTGTCAGTCCCATGATGAGTTTGTTTGGCACCTATCACCATTGTGTGCTTGCAACCTCTTCTTATTCTAGAATGATAATAACCAACATTTTACATGTATACCTGAATTTTACCTAAAAAATCTAGTTACATTCAGATTATGTACAGGAATGAGATGCGAAATGAGATTCAGATACAACAGCTGCAGAGATATAAATAACCTAAACCATCCCCATCTTCTCTGCTTGCCCCAACAGCTGGTGCCAGGCTCAGAAAGTACAGAAAATGCATTGAAACAAAGGTGGGCTGGACAGAACACCAGCTAAGTATTTTGACCTCCACCATGGGTTGGATTTTAACGTGGGATAAAAACATACAGCTGAAAGAAGATAGCTGGAATAGGCTGAGATTTCATGGCTCGTTTTCTAAATACACTTATTTTTATCAGATTTGAGCCCTATCCAAAAACCTGCATCTTGTGCTTCAGACATTAAAAAGCTGGGAAAAATATTCAGCCTTTTAACCTCACCCTGATGATCTTTACACAGAGGATAACCATTAACCAAGGATTTCTCTCTATTTACCACATTTTCTGCCTTCAGAGCACAGTGCCATTTTTTCCATTTTCCAGGATTTGTGTTTATTCCCTTCTTCCAGTTCATTCATTTACAGGGATACAAACTTTTTTAAACAAGTATAACATGATGGAAAAAGCAGCTGCACAATAACAGCTTTCATACAGCTTACATTCCATTTTTCCCTCTAATGTTCACCAGGGCTGGTGTCCTCCTCAGATTTCTTTGCAACAAATGCAGACTCCCCATAGCTGGGCATGATAATCCAAAAATATTGCTCTCATTATTAAGCAGCATGTGTGTGTTGCATGCTAACAACCACAGTTATGCAGGTTGGAATAGGTATACCACTTCAATGTGAGCTGGAGAAACTACATATCTTCATCCATAGCATCTATTTGACCCGACAAAGATTCAGTAGCTTCTTAGTAGATGATTTCTTTCACTCTGCTGGTTTCAGGAGGAAAATAACAAAGTCCCTCTTCCTCTACATTTGGTGCCAACCTTCTGCTGAGCTCCATGAATGTCTGTTGTAGATGATGCTCGGCGTTAGACCAAGCCATATGTAAACAGGCTTGTATCTGAAGTCAGAACATTTCAGCATATGCAAAGCCAAAGTAATTAAATATTTATAGCTTTAAGTGTCTTTCCAGCCAAGAAGCTTCGGCTCTCAAAATGAAGGGACCAAGTGCACAAACAAGAGACCTCTGGTTTCACACAGTCAGCATCCTGTGATGCTCCTATTAGACTGTAAGTGGGGCTTCTCTGACTTCCTAAAAAAACGTGAATCTCGTCCCATAACACAAGCACGTTCAGCACCTAATTTCAACAGGAATGATCTTTCTGGCAGCCTTGTGGAAGTACTCATCTACACATGCATCTTCAGACTGCATATCTCAGTTGGTTTTCTAAAGAGCCCCATTCCAATTCCAAGGCAGATCTCTCCCAGTAAAGACACAGAAGGAGACACATCTCACCTAAGGATATATATCCTCAGTAATGACACTTTCTGCTGGAGGTATCCTGCTTTCCTTTGTAGTTCATGGAGAAAAAGCATGGCATTTTGAGGCATAGTCCATCTGTACAGCTATCTAGATTGCAACTCTACTTTGGAAAGAAACAGATCATGCAATTAACTGCACAGATCGTACTCACTCAAACTCCTGTCCACAAAAGGAGTTGAGGATTATTAGCTGATGTGTATCTGGATTATTAGCTGATGTGTATCTGTCAGATAAATGCCACTCTCCATGGCCCCATAGTTACTATTCTCAATACATATCACAAAGACTCTCATCTTTACCATTCACCCCTTTCTGGATCTGGTTTGCTTGTTTGGATGAATGCTCTACTAGGGCTACCCTGTGGAGTTAACTTTTGCTGCAGATAGAACAGTTCCTTCCTGTCATCCAAATTTCCTACCTCAGTAACTCCCAAGCATTTTTTCACCCTATCTCCCTTCCATCATTGTAATATTACTTCAATTTACACTTTCAGGCTTGCTTCTCTACTCAGGTCCCAGGTTATGGCAAATTTGGATATGGATTACAATCAACCTGCCCACCAGCTAAGTGTCTTCAGCTGAGCCCTGAGCTTCCTCATGAAGGGCAGTCCTTCTTATGACTTGCTCCTTAGTTAAAGCTCAAAATACTGTGTCCCTTCAGTTATGTTATTCAGGTTTTTCAGTGGATGTCAAATTTCCGTTCACACTGGAGCTAATAAAAAGCTGCCTGATACAGCTTCATGATATCCTGGTTGGTTGGTTGGTTTTGATATATATTTTTCTCCAAATTGTTATCAAGGGAATGGCTTTCCCATCCAACTGGCTGAAAAAGTGAATTTATTGTTCAGTAGTGACTGCATCTACTCCACGGACCTCTCTTTTTGGACTCATTTTTCACTGTCCTTCTTCCTAAGGGGGAAACTGGCACAGTCTTCAAACAACTCCACTATCTGCATTTCTCCACAAACCAGCCCACATCACTGATATTAATATACATCTGCAAAACATCATGCTTGGGTTGTCATCATAATTAACTCCTACCTGGATCTTACCTCTTGTGAAGTCCATGGAGGTAGAAGGGCTGCTGTTTGCCCTGTAACAGCATCCTGGAAAGCCACGGGAACCCAACAAGGCTCTATCTATCCTATTCACCACGCACACAGCTTTGCTGTGTAAATATAGCATTGCACCATCTGCCTTCTGAAAATGTAAAATGTGGTGGGTGCTGCTGAGAACTTTGCAGGCCATTTGAAGGGATGCCTTCCTGTTTTCAGCATGGTGAGTAGGCCACTAACAATTGTTCAAACGCTCTCTCCCATCACCCACTTTGTATCCGAGGCCAACATCAAGACATGCCAGATAAGGTGTGACGTTACTCGAGTGTGACTCATCTGGCACATTTTGGGATTAATTGAACCGCAGCCTCAGGGGGTCCCCTGGGAAAACAAATCAGACGTTGGTGTCTAGAGTGATGTGGAATGAATCTCATTTTTAGGCTGACTGTTCCCGCATTTCATCTTCTCTGTGGCACTGCTATTTCATCGGCCCTTCATTCTTACTATCCTGAGCGTAACAATGCCTGTTTGACTTGGGATACTGAGCCCAGAGGAGTCAGCTTCCAATTGCATCTGGTGGTTTGAGGGCTCCAGTTCCCTGTGACTTTGTGCTCAAAGCAATTTCCATCACATTTGAACCTTCTTCCCCAAAACAATAGAAGCCTCAGTACTGGGGAGAGGATAGTTAAAGCTTTTGTGGGAGAGCACAGAGCAGAGCACAGCACAGGGAAGAGAGGAGTTTCATCACTGTGAGAGAAGCCGTGGGTTCAGAAATGACTGACCAGCTTCTCACAGCCACTGTCCAATTCTCCACAAGTACTTTAGTCACTTTCTTTCTTTTTTTTTTTTTTTGGTTAAATTCAGTCCAGAGTTTCTCAGTGGAGCTGTCAGCATTGGCTGCCAATTAAAAGCATCCAACTGGATGCATTTAATTTACCTTTTTTGTCGTGTTGCAGTGCTAAAGGAGATCTAAGACAGACATCAGAGGGGATTACTCATGTATCCAGAAGCAAATTCATTCCTTAAAAAGGAATAAAAAGTCTCTTTGTGACTATCTATTGGAAAATTCCCAGGAGTTTATTTGGGAGATCATCAAAGACCAGAACACTATCACAAATAGCCAGAATGTGTCTCTTTTAAACAAGTAGGAGTATATGAGGAACAACCCAAAGCAAGCAGCAGTACTTTTGATAAAGAGGCTAAAAGAATCCTTTGTATTTTAACCTCCTTCAGGTTCAACTCACAAATATTTCCACTATGTATCTTCCCCATAGTCACTAGATCCAAACTGGCCTCCCTGAATGATCAAGCAAATACTGAATTCCCAAGGAATCAGATATCAGTTCTGCACATCGATTTTGTGCGCTCTTGCCACTTGACAAGTGAATCCATGAATGTGAACAAGACCCTAACGAGGTTGTAAGCATCATTTTGGAAACATATTGACTTCACAGGCAGAAGCGTCACTCCTAATGAATCTTCATGTTTCAATTGTATTTACTTTAGCTTAGCAAATCAATAGTGCATGCTGTGACAGCTGGAGGATTGCTGCGTATGCAGCCAGGCCAAATAAAAAATGGCAAGGCAAGTGCTCTGGATGCAGAATCATGCACAGAAAGCCTGGAAGGGACCTATCTCCATGTTCACCAAGCCCGTGTCTGAGAAATGCTTCTTTAACCTGTGCATAGAATGCCTTTCCACATTCTAAGGATTCTGAATGTGATCTGTACAGCTCAGTATAACCATCAACCTAACTGGGAATGTAGCAACAGTATCTTTCCCTTTTTTTCCCCAGCAGTGAGGAATAGACCTCACCTGTACTGAACATGGGAAGAGTTTCATGTGATGTGCAGACCACACTGACCCTAATGAAAGCTGATGTGAGCTTTGCCTTAATCCATGTTGGAATGCACCACTGATTTATACTCAGTCTGGTATGTAGCTGTAACAAACACGTCCTGTGCAGCAGGGCAGCTGCTCAGCTATAGGCAAGAACATCTCAACATCAGTTAATTGAAACAGTCCTCAGGAATGGATATTATCTCTCATTCCAAATTGAAAAAAGGCAGCTGGGACCACCGATTAAGGCTGGGTACACGGGTTCAAATGTATCAACCTTTACAAACTACCCAGGCTATCTTAGACAAATCCTTAAAAGCACTAAGTAGACCATCTGTTACCGGTACTCAACATCTTAATTACAAATCCCATGGCCCTTTTGTTCAAGAGAGCAAAACAAATGACTTGAAGTATAGGGTTGCTATTTCCACTTGTCTAAATAGTCAGTGAGAAGCATTAAGCATGGTATCTGAATCAATGTGTACCAGTATGTGTGAGTAGTTTTCTCCTACTCCAAAAGCATGTGATAACTAAATGCTCATTCACAATGTGATACCCTCAGGTAGTACAACAAAGAAGAATATCTGTTTCACAGATAGGTCTGTTTCTATTATGGATAGTATCAGATATTTTAGAAGAAGCTGCTTGTAAATGCACAGGTCCTGCTGCCTTTTTGTTGGCTTGCACCCTGTTGCTATTAGTTTGCACTCCACATCATGATAGATTTTTTCTATCTAACACTGCTGCAGATATACTATTACCCACTAACTTTCAGAGGAAGGCAGTCATACATAAATGCCACCCCCAGTTGCGTGCTCTCCCTTTTAAACTTGCATTAAGCTGCTAGTTTTTCTTGTGGTAATTATTTCCTCACGTTATTTATAGTCTCCATAGTTAAACAAGCTTCCTCTTGCTAACTGTAATTTAGTCACCATTCACTTTTATCCATCTCCTTGTTTTGTATCAGTGCGGCTGCTTTTTGTTTCTCAGCACACATTTCCTCAGTACTCATTTTGTATTCTTCTATCGCATCTTCTCTCACATCTCCACATTCATCTCCCTGCTCCCTGCCTTTCCCTGTCAACAATCATTGCTGCCCCCAACCTCACTGTCTACTAAATATTTGGGAGATGAGATGAGCACAAACAGGGGATGAGGATGGCTCCAGTGTACCAGGAGACAAGGAATTTCCCTTGAGTTATTTTCTCATGATTCTTTTAAAGTCAATCCAGCTAATTCTGTCTTTGGAGTTCAGTTACTAACAGTGAGAAATCGAAGTGAATTCTCCATTTCTTGATACTTTGAGGCAAGCTGCTCACTTTGCTCAAAGCTATGCTTTAGTCAAAGGCTGAGCCCACTCTATGAAGCCCACAGTCCAGTGATGTACACATCGTGGGCTCAGATTGTAGAAAGGAATTAATCTCTCTGTTCAGGAAATAATCCCTTTCCACAGGCTGCAAAAGTAGTAGAGGGAAAAAAAGCTCACTGTAGAGCAAGTGGTCTATCTGTAATATCACTGTTTAAATAACAGTGAGGTAAATCCCATCCCACATTCTATGTAGGAGATCAGGATAGATGAGTTAATGATCCCAACTGGTCAATAAATACATTAAAATCACTGAACTGCTTACTGATTCAAGGGACTGCTTTCCCACACAGTCAGACAGCATAACCAATTTCTGAAAGACAGAAATTGAGTCAAGATTTTTAAAAATGTATGCTGAGTCAAATTTACCTTTCATGCCTCAGAGATAAAACAAGTGGGAAAAAGGTGTTAGGAAGAAACTGCTTGTGTGAGTAAATTATCCCAGAGCTGGCTGTTTCACAGCTCCTCCTATTTGCAACCAAACCAGAGCTGTTGCATTTTATCCCATAAAAATAAGAGTCACTTTTTCCATTTCCCATCTTTGACAAATTTCATTCATCCTTTCCAACTGGAAATATTCTATTCTGTTCTATGCTATTCCTTTCCGTTCTGTTCTGTTCTACGCTGCTCTGCTCTGCTCTATTCTATTCCACTCCACTCCATCCCAGGATGTCATGCTCTTGCAGTGCAACACCATTACTCTGATCCCACTGTAAGATCCCACACATTAGGCTCCAACATCAGCAGATCAGCCAATTTTCCCTTGCATTTGAGGTCCCAATGGAAGAAAGAGACCATGGTGATTTGCTCCGTTGCAAGGAATTTGACATCAGAGATTTCATTTCCCAATAGCACTCCACTGTTATGGGGTTTATCATTGTTGTGTCACCTGAGACCACGTTCATCCTGTCAACATGGAAGTCTAAACCCATGAACTGTTGACTCCATGATACAGAGCAGCATATGTATAACTTTCATCAGTTTTACAGTAACTTGAAAGGCCTGTCACGTGTTTGTCACTGTCAAAGGCAGCCTATGTGATCAGACAGACCATGAATTCGTAGCTGCAGTTGAAATGGAACCTTCTTCACAAAGCAGATTTTCATGTTGAATATTTTAACATTCAGCATCAAAGGAGAGTACAGAATACAAAAACTATTAAATAAGCCTGAAATGAATCTGGGGACACTGTCTTACATTTCTCCTTTCCAAATGAGCTTGTAATTAAACATTCTTTTTGCATTTGAGTGATTTCAGTGACTTTCAAGCCTTTGGGCTACATTGTGAAGATTGATTTTATAGAGGTTTTTGCTGAAAAACTGGCTATTCCATTTCTGCATCACGTCTGAGTGAGATTCATCCCTCTTATGATTCCGATGACTTCACTGGAGATTGATGTGAATTAAATATGACTGGTGGTGCCTCATAAATCTCCAGATACCCATTTGATAAATGGCTCTTCCTAGTTAGGACCTGTTGCTTTGGATGTATCTACAACTAAAGACATCACAGAATGACAGATAATTATTAAAGGGTAATTGTTACTGACATACTATTATGGTGCTGAATTTCCCACTTCAGAAGGTCTCCTCACCACTGTGAGATTGCTATTGTAACTGCCTTGAAATGTCAGCAAATCATACCTCAAACCTGAACAGACATCTCCAAAATGCTGGCAGGCAAGCTAGCAGCGGTAGAAGAAGTAAACGAATTACATCATTCTAGTGATGGGCCCAACTTGATCAGCAAATACATTTCACAGAATCACAGCATCACAGAATTGCAGGGGTTGGAAGGGACCTCCAGAGATCATCGAGTCCAACCCCCCTGCCAAAGCAGGTTCCCTACAGCAGGTCGCACAGGTCGGCATCCAGGCAGGTCTTGAACATCTGCAGAGAAGGAGACTCCACCACCTCCCTGGGCAGCCTGTTCCAGTGCTCCGTCACCTCACTGTAAAGAAGTTCTTGCATAATTTGTGTGGAACTTCCTATGCTGCAGTTTCCAGCCGTTTCCCCTTGTCCTGTCTCCACTCACCACTGAAAAGAGTCCAGCCTCGCCATTCTGCCCCCCACACCTTAGATGCTTATAGACCTGGATCAGGTCCCCTCTCAGTCTCCTTTTCTCAAGGCTGAACAGACCCAGTTCACTCAGCCTTTCCTCATAGCAGAGATGCTCCAGGCCCTTCACCATCTTCGTGGCCCTCCACTGGACTCTTTCCAAGAGATCCCTGTCTGTTTTGTACTGGGGAGCCCAGAACTGGACGCAGTGCTCCAGATGAGGCCTCACCAGGGCAGAGCAGAGGGGGAGGATCACCTCCCTCGACCTGCTGGACACGCTCTTCTTAATGCACCCCAGGATGCCATTGGCCCTCTTGGCCACAAGGGCACACTGCTGGCTCATGGCCAACCTGTCGTCCACCAGGACACCCAGGTCCCTCTCTGCAGAGCTCCCCTCCAGCAGCTCATCCCCCAACCTGTACTGGTGCATGCAATTATTCCTCCCCAGATGCAAGACTCTACGCTTACATTTATTCAATTAGTAATTGTCAGAAGCATCAGCTTTCCTCATTTCACTCTAAAAATCTAATCTATTTCACTACTTCCCAGAGAAGTTGCTTTGGAGTGCGTGTGCTGCTCTTCCTAGGAATTGTCCACCTTATGTGCATCTCTCAGTTGAAGGAAAATGTGTTGTACTGTGCTCAGATCAAAATAGAATCATCCTCCATGAGCTGACTGTGGGAAAATGCATCAAGCTCAGAGGATGCCTGGCCACATTTGCAAGTTGGATTCTGCTCTGGGTTCATTCCTTATTGTGCTTGTGTTGGGTTTCCTTCGTACCTCTAAGGTAATCAATTTTTTTTTCTGTTGATCCAGCTTATCAATGCGGTGTACTCATTAATAATTTCCTTAGGGCATAAATAACATGCTGGTCAGAACCAGCATTTGAATGTTTGGTATGCTTAAAGGACAGCTTAGCATCCAAATAATGCTTTCCTTAAACCAACATCTGCACAAATAGGGAGGGGTGACAATTTGACTGCAGCACTGCAATCCATCTGGGTGGGATTGCCCAGCCACAAAAGGAGAGAGCCCTGACACTCCCTGCATCCCCTGCCAGCAGCCAGGCATCCAGCCCTCAGCAGACACACCTTGTGACAACCTGCAAGTCATGCAGCATAGTCAAATTATTTTGCCACAAAGAGCTCACTGCAGTGCATGCAAGGTTCATATGCCTCAGAATAAAAGTTTCCATACAATGTCTGTGGCATATCTATGCAAATACTGTCACTGTTGTAAGATAGAAGGGATGGAGGACCATAGATACGTAATTCATCAAGGTTTTATTTCTCACCCTCTATAAATAGTCTTTAGGTTTCTTCTGTGAGGTGAACACAAATTCATCCTTGGCTAGGTAAGAATAGGAATTTTTTTTAAATCCTTCTAGTGAAAATTATGGATTTTTTAGCTACCTGTCCTTATTCTTCCTTCTTGCCAACCAACAGAGAAGTGAAAAAGTCTCAATAGGCTTTGGAAACAAATTGGTTATTGAGTGACAACAATACAGCCACAGATTTTGATAGTTTATCATGTGTAATTATGTACCAAAATCAAAACATCAGGCCTCTGGAAGTCAGCTAAGCAAAAAACATGGCCAACAGGAAAGATGGTAAAACTATAAAGACAACTTCAAAAATTGCTTATGCTCAAAAATATTTACACACACTATTTCAAGTAGCATATGGCATTTGCTATAGCTGAAAGAGACTGCAAAGTACAGTGATCTCCCCAGCTTGTTGCATTTCATCTTTTCATTATTTTCATCAGCACATTTAATTTCCCTGTTTTTGTTCAAATCAGTATCATTCCTTGTGTGTATCTTTCACAAACTGCCAGGGAGTTACAAGAGACATTCTCCTCTCCTCTCCTCTCCTCTCCTCTCCTCTCCTCTCCTCTCCTCTCCTCTCCTCTCCTCTCCTCTCCTCTCCTCTCCTCTCCTCCTCTCCTCTCCTCCTCTCCTCTCCTCTCCTCTCCTCTCCTCTCCTCTCCTCTCCTCTCCTCTCCTCTCCTCTCCTCTCCTCTCCTCTCCTCTCCTCTCCTCTCCTCTCCTCTCCTCTCCTCTCCTCTCCTCTCCTCTCCTCTCCTCTCCTCTCCTCTCCTCTCCTCTCCTCTCCTCTCCTCTCCTCTCCTCTCCTCTCCTCTCCTCTCCCTCCCAGTAATTGCTACAAGCCTTGGAAGACACACAGACACCTCCAACATGGTGGTTCCAACACAATATCTGCACCTCATCCTCCCACTCAGCAAAGCAGAGATGTATTGCAGATCCTATAGATCCTGTACCATGGCTATGGCTATGATGAACCACATTAATTGACATTGCCTGTGCTTAAACAGGTAAATTCCACTCAGAAAGCCCAATAAAGATGCTGTGTATGGACCTGATGCTGTTTTTAGTATATGACACAGCAGCTCCTGTAAAGGAAGAAGGTTATCTAAAGATGCAAACTGTGGTGCACTGTGATAAAAACTTCACTGTTTACAGTCTGGCCCATGACAGGCTGCATACCTGCTTCTGTGGCTGTAGTTAAAGAAAAATACCGACATCTCATACAGAGCCCTCTTGTTGCCCAGGAGCAAACCAGCCTTTGCACTGCACGACAAGCACAGGTGGTGTGGAGCACGCACATCACTGGTTAAAAATCAACCATTTGCTTTGCAGAATGTGTTTTGCAGCCTGTGGCTCACCAGTGAGAAGATGGGAAACAGTTACTATTGCATCTAGTTCCCTATACATGATTTTGGCTGTTGTTATGCTGAAATAATGCCTTATTTATCTAAACTGGGGCACTTTCAACCCAGCTCAGGGTAGCTTGAGTAAGTCCCCAAAGAGGGAACATTGTGGCATTAAGCACTTAATTTGAACTCCATCAGCTTAAACAGGATTCAAGTGAATGCAATTTAGAACAGGTCTATGTTTCTTTCCCTAACTGTTGATAATACCTTTAGATGAAGTCTTCACTGACTATCACCTGCAATTAAGAGATTCCTTGTTAGCATTACATTGTTTATAGTTGTGATTTCCTCGGTTATAAGCTAATTGGATGACTTGATTTCACCTTGGATTTGATTATGGGCTGATGTTATATAGAATCATAGAATCATAAAATGGCTTGGGCTGGAAGAGACCTTAAAGATGACCTCGTTCCAACCACTTACCTTGGGCTGGTTGACCCCCACCAGCTCAGGCTGCCCGGGGCCCCATCCAACCTGGCCTAGGGTACCTCCAGGGATTGGGCACCACAGTGTCAATGCCTCACCACCTCCTGAGTAAAGAATTTCTTCCTAACATCTGATCTAAATTTTCCTTCTTTTAGTTTAAATCCATCCCTCCTTGTCCTATCACTACCGTAGCATGTAAAAAGTCAGTTTGCCCCTGCTTATAAGTTCCATTCAAGTACTGGAAGGCCACAATGAGGTCACAGTGAGGGGACAATCCCTTCCCTGCTTGCTGCCACATCCCTGCTGATGCAGCCTGGGGTATTGTTGGCCTTTTGGACTGCAAGTGCATCCTACGTGATCACTGAGAGAATCTTGGCTTGATCTTGTCTTGGGAGAGGACAAATGGTTAAATGAGAACATTTTCATCTCTGCAGATTGTATCTGCACATCTTACATTCTGTCTTGTGGTCTCCATGCATACTGCTGAAAATCTTTAATGGAAAGTGTGCAGACTTGATGCAGAAATCTTCCAGAGCTGCGTGCATCATCAATCAGATATGCCTGGAACACACACACAAACAAATGAAAATTGGTAAGCTGCAGTTAAACAAGATGAGGATGACTCACAGCAGAGTGAGTACAACCCACTCACCTCCCGAACAGTACGAGATACGGCACAGCTGCCTTTGAATTCACCCTCAGAGAACTAGTGGCATTAAAGAGGGAAAAGATACTGTAAGTTTCCTAGCCCAGCTGTTGTTGTCAGCGGGTCGTTTTATGTGCAAAACACATCCATCAACCCCAGTTTCTCCTGGGAATCTCGCCCGGCATGAATGTCTGGCGATGGCAGGATCTCAATGGGATCAGCAGAGGAATTCACTTAAAAAGTTCTGTCCCCTGTGTTACCTGTGATCAAAAACTCGCGTGCCTGACAACAAAGTTTCCCATGCTCTTATCCACAAATACTCGACTCTATCCTCTGTGTTTGCATTGGGACATTTGTTCCTTTGCCAACGACGTACAGCCCAGTTTTCAGGCTATCTGCAGCCTGAGATGAATCAGTATACAGATACCACTCCCACTCTGCATGAAATCGTGCAGCTTGAGTGATTGCTCTTTGCTATTGCCAGCCAGAGTTCTTGTTTGCTGACCTGTGCCTGGCACAGCACACAACACGAGCATGAAAAACAGTTCTGCTCCAATCCAAGAGGTGGACACAGAAAGGAAGACACTGGAAAACATGGGAAACTGAGTGCAGATAGAGAGATAAGACAGTGTTTAGGGAGAAGATTGATGTTATAAATGCCAAGGGTCGTATTTCTTGTTGAAACAAATAAATAAAACCTTATTGAATGCTGGTGAACTTCACTAGAGCTATGCCAAGGAAGACTGAGCCCTCTGATATATGGGGAGCCAATTCAGGGCATGGCAACATAACATCTCTGAGGCAAAATACAGCAGCAGGATCTTCAGCCCTTGAGAAGTGCTCATCTCCTCTCTGTGAAATCCTTCTCAGAGTCAGCAGGTATGGCAGGAGACGTCAGCACAGAGCCAGTGCATCAAGAGAGTTTACTCCATTAAATGCCATGATCTTAACTCAGAAGAACTGAAGCACGATGCTTCGCTTTCCTTGATGTGCATGAAGTCATCTTCTTGGGTAATGTTCAGCTCTCAATGGGAAGTATGTCTTTATATGCCCGATATTTTTCCAGAAGGCTACAGGAGTAGCCACAGTTTTTAAAAGCTTTCCCTGAAAAGACTGTTGCAAAACCTCCTGGAGATGGTGACAGCACATAAGTGGCACAATAATGTCATACACCTGCAGTCCTTGCTCTCATTCCTCTCTGGGTGCAGGCAATGAAACCAGAATCTCACAGGGGAAATAATTGCTTCTAGAATACCATCATGTCATTGGCATTTACATTGTCAAAAAAGATGGGAACAGTGGAAAATCCTTTTCTGTCAATCCAGTTAAATCTAACGTGATTTAGCCCGCAAATATCTCCAGATTAAAGGAGGGCTTCCTTGTTTTCTATAGTCAGTCTAAGAGGTTTTGTGCATGAAACCATTTTACGCTTACAAGGAAAGTCTGAAGAAAACAACAATCATCTGGAAAACAGCATTTATATCAGACAAATTCCTCCCAGACAGCATTCATTCAAGAGAATGAACTGTCAGCTCTTATTCCATCCAGAAACTACATTTTGTGTGTGTATGTGTTGGAGGGATTTAGAACGTAACATTTCACTCCATCAGTAGATGCAATGTTTTGCTAACATGTAGTAAGGATACTTAATTTGCTTGCACAGATATAACCTGGAGGCAGCAGAAATGTAAGAAATGTGTCAGATGAGGGAATCAAGTAAGCTATGTGAACCCTTAACTGTGATATTCAACAACTACACCAAGAGATCTGAGTTGCAGCAAACAGTATTTCCTTAAGAAGGGATGGAGGAAGAGATTCTAACTGGGACACCAGGTGGAAACCTTCCTCTCTGAGAAAGTGAATAGTGATAGAAAAACACGGAATGGTTTTAAAGTGAGACAGGGCAGGTTTAGGTTGGATATGAGGAGGAAGTTTTTCCCCCAGAGGGTGGTGAGGCACTGGAACAGGTTGCCCAAGGAAGCTGTGGATGCTCCATCCCTGCAGGCATTCAAGGCCAGGCTGGATGTGGCTCTGGGCAGCCTGGGCTGCTGGTTGGTGACTGCACACAGCAGGGGTTGGAGCTGGATGAGCACTGTGCTCCTTTACAACCCAGGCCATTCTGTGATTCTGTGATTCTATGAAAGTATATCCAGGGGGCATGAAATAAGCAGCACTGCTCTCAGTTCCCTGCTGCGATAACTATTTTATGTAGCAGGTTTGAGGCTGAAATAAGGGATATCCCAGATAAACAAATGGAAGAAAAATCAATAGTCTTACAAAAAGTGCTCATCAACTGCCAAAAATGTCAGTTTCGTGTGGAAAGCTCTGTTCTCTTTGCCTTATTCTCATTTGCTGTGTACAAGCTTCAGGCTCCAGTGAGACACTGCAATCTTCTCATACTGGGGTTCGACTCAAAAAAGAGAAAAATAAACTTAGCTCAGCAGGTGTAAAAGCACAGGATAGTACTCTGCAGTGTGATCAAAACATTCTGAGCTGCCCTCTGCTTGCTTCCTGGGGTCTTGCTACCCATAGATCAGAGCCCACTGCCCCCAGATCTCTCAGGGCTCTGGCACTGGTGGTTCCCAAACCACTTGGATGGACCGAGAAGATCTTCAACTAACAGCATGAAGGCAAATGAGCAGCACTGATATCTGAAATGTCACTTCTGCCTTAAATCTTTGTGAGATGACCATGGCACTTTAGTCTTTTCAAAACTGTAATTCCAGGCTCTGGCAAACTCAGGCACAGCCATTCATATAGGTTGGAAAAGATTGCTAATGTCATCTGGTCCAACCATCAACCACCAACCCATCATTACCATGTCCACTAAAACATGTCCCATTCCCATGTGTTTTGAAGGTTTTGTTCACAGCTGCGAGAGCTAGAAATAAATGAAAACTGGGATCTTGGAGAACCAGTGGGCAAGTGGAGACAACCACTGGAGAACAGGCAGACAGCTTGGAAGAGTCCTGGTGTAACCCAGTACTCAGTGCACACTGGACTTTCCCAGTAACGTTGCAAGTCCTGGAAAGTGACTTAAACTACAACACAGAAACAAAAATTTCTGGTTTGGGCTGATAAAATCTTCAGCAATGCATTGGCACAGGCTGCTCAGAGAAGTGATGGTGTCACTGTTCCTGGAAGTGTTGAAGAACCGTGGGGAAGTGGCACTGAGGGACGTTCTTAGTGGTCACAGTGGGGGTGGGCTGACAGTTGGACTAGATGTTCTCAGAGATCTTTTCCAATCTTAATGATTCTATGACTCTAAACACAGTTCATGACATGATCCGCTATCACTCTCATCACCCAATTGGAAAATTCCTGAGGTGTGACCTATGGGCACCAACAGTAAGAGCACTCCGTACAATGCAGCTCTGTGATGCATTTGACTGGGTTGTGCGAAATGTTCCATTTCCTGCCTTCCCCACAAAGGCTTCAGCTTGTGTCACATCCTCTGTTGATAAGGTAGAACCTTTATCTCTAATGCTTTCAGTCAAGCGTTCTGCTTGCTTAGCATCTGGTGTCAATCAGGAGGTTGGTCTCCTTCCACAAGAGATTTCTCTGTTTTGAGAGCAAAATGCTTCTTTCAGGTGGCTCCAACCTGGGAGAAAAACTCCCAGGACAAACCTATCTTGAGAAATACTCTTGCAGTGATGACAGGTATTTGCTTATCAGTTTCCTGCATGCATAGCATAGCTCTTTCTGCCTCCCCTGTCTTCTGTTGCTCTGCCAAGTTCTGAGGAGAAAAGGAGAGAGCCAGGCACCTTGTTTCCTCTGTGCCTTCAGCACGTCATGTACCCTGGAGCAGTTTTACCATGTTCCCAGCGTAAATAGTGCTGTTTTAATAATGCATGGCATACTACCCACCTTAAATCATTCTATTTCTAGCAGACTGCCATCTTCAGTTCAGAGAAAGTTGCTTGTTTAATTGTTTGCATGGCTTTTGTTGTTGTTCTTCTTCTTCCTGAGCCCTGAAGAGTTTCTCTTTTTTCTGCTTAAAGATAAACAAGATATTTTTTTAATGATCTTTTTTAAACTGTTTTATTGAAATACTTCATGAGTAAATGGCCCCCCATGGGTATGTAGTAATAATTGCAAAGCTTATTTTTTCTGCTCCCAGTGGCATTGATTGTGTGAAAATAAATGTTGAGTACTATGGAGTAATTAATCCTTAACATCTCTCAGGACTTTGGAAGGTAGTTATTACTATCTTTAGCTCACAAACTGAGGTGAGCAACAGGAGCTGGATAATTCACCCTTGCCCCAGAGACCAAGGGACAAGATCATGATCTGCTGGTATCAAGTAGATCCCTTTAATTGAAATATTGCACTCATGCTCTTCAGATATTTCACTGATATGTGCATCTCTACTGCTTCCATAGATTTATGGGGCTATGTCATTGAACTGCTGGAAGTTTCTAGAAGAACTAAACCACTGGATAGAATTGTAGAATCATAGAACGGCTTGGGTTGGAGTGGACCAACCCAAGGGGTTGAGGGGTCTGGAACACAGGCCATATGAGGAGAGGCTGAAGGAGCTGGGAATGTTCAGCCTGGAGAAGAGGAGGCTCAGGGGAGACCTCATTGCTCTCTATAACTTCTTGAAGGGAGGTTGTAGTGAGCTGGGGGTCGGCCTCTTCTCTCGTGCCATCAGTGATAGGAGCAGAGGGAATGGCTTCAAGCTACGGCAGGGGAGATTCAGGCTGGACATGAGGAAGTATTACTTTTCAGAAAGGGTGGTCAGGCACTGGAATGGATGCACAGGGAGGTGGGGGAGTCACCGACCCTGGGGGTGTTCAAGGAAAGGCTGGATGTTGTGTTGAGGGACATGGTTTAGTGGGAGCTATTGGGAATAGGTGAACGGTTGGACTGGATGAGCTTTTAGGTCTTTTCCAACCTTGGTGATTCTATGATTCTATGATTCTATGACCTCCAAGATCATCAAGTTCCAACCCCCCTATTGTGAGCAGGATTGTCACCCACTAAATCAGACACTCGATTAGGTTGCCCAGAGCCCCATCCAACCTGGCCTTGAAAGATTTTGATAGAAAAAGTTAGTGGAGAGCTGGTCAGTACATTCCATGGACAACAATACAGTTCATCCTGCACTGGTTTGTTGACTCTCTCTTGAGGTTCCATTCACCTCTAAACCAAGCCAATGGAGCAGATCAAATCCTTCAACACCATCCAGTACTCCTTTGCTCTCACAGTTCTTATCTGAACCATTTGCAGAACCATAGCAGTGCTCCTGGATGACTGCCTGACAGCCAGGAGGAACACTGCAGCTCCCAGGGCAGTGGTCTTCATGGCTCCTCTAAGGCACCCTTGTGGGTCAGATACTCAGATAGTCAGTGAGAAATGAAAGCAGATGGAAAGTGAAGGAAAGATGCTTTACAGAAAAAGCATATAGAATTAGGTTCACAACTAAGAGAACAGAGAGAGCACATTCTTGACCAGATAATAATAATAATAATAATAGTAATAATAATAATAATAAGCTTTTCCTGATGGTTGGACACTGGTATGGCAAAAAAAAAAAAACAAAAAAAAAACCCTTTGCTAAATTTATGCATAAACTAAATAAACAAAATTAATGCAATGTGTGATTGGGTTCCTCTCTGCTAATCAAAGCTTGCAATTTTCCTCTTGTACCTTTATTTAATGATCTTATTTGCTGACATACTGCAGTGACATACTGAAGATTTCAGCAAGCATCCCACCTACTGTACCTTGTCTTTTACTAATGCCATGATCTTGATTTTCTTTGGTGCTAGTACAGCACCGTGTGATCCTGACCCACAGCTGCAGGCTGCAGGCACTGAAAACAAACAAGCAAACCAAAACAGATATAGGGAATAATATTAATTATTAACAATCTAATTAGAAAATGTTGCTTGAGTAAAAAGTAAGAATGATCTTTATTCTGAGGACTAGACCTCCTAGTGTAAAATAGTAAAATAAAATAAAATAAAATAAAATAAAAGGAAAAGAGATTAAAATTCAATGCATATGATATGAGATGATGATATGACTGATCTACACTAGCAGAAAATCTGCCACTTCTCTTCATTTTTGGTTTGTGCAATTGCACTTGGAGACCATCCAACCACTTGTGGTTTCCTGTATTCAGTTGCGTCGCTCGTTCACATAAACAATGGATTCGTGTTCCAGTTGTTGGTTTGATAGCCCCATGTAAGCCATAAAAGGGGCTCACAATATGTTTATGGATTGTTCATAAAGCTGACAGCTGTATAAAAAAAACATTAGACTCAGTTCATTTTAGCACCCTGTTTATCTTTCTTCACTTTTGAAAACTCTTTCACCATAATGTAGTAACTCCCCATACACACATGAAATATTTTCTACTGAAGTGCTATGACCTTGATTCCAAATCTTTCTCGCTGGTTTTGGTACAGAGAAGTCTGGCTTGTGAATGCGGTTGACAAGAAGAATTCCAGTTAGAGTAGATGTTGGAAGTCCCAACCACACTGATGTATATCTCAACACCTATTAACATCTTCCAAAGCATTCAACAAAGAGGTTTTAGGGATACAAGGTGGCTTCAGACAGTGAGTAGATGTGTATTCACAAACACTTTCACTTCCTACTTGTCACATGAAATCCCTTGAGAGTTGGTAAAGGTCTAGTCAATGTAGTCCACAGAGCCCAGAGCTCAAGACTTATCGTCCCAACCCGTACAGAATAGATCAGCTAAAATGTGCTCAGGTGGCAATATTTCAATTCTAAAAGTCCACAGTTATGTGAACAGAATCCCTCAGCTTTGCTTAGAAGGAACTGATAACACCCATCTTCCTGTCATCCTCAGGTCATCACACTTCCTTCAGCTGCCCTGTCTCAAGGTCATCTTCCCCAAAGGCATCCAGTCATCACGCAGAAACGGAGACCAAGAGCAGAGTTTGCTGCAGTCATTAATCACTTCTGTTGCTTTGGGGTACAGCTGGAAGGTCTCATTCCTCTTCCCAGTTCTGTTGCTTTCAACAAACTTTTATTGATTCGGTCAACCCTTTCTCTCTGCATAGCAATAGAGTGGTGCTGGTTACACCAGCTAAAGGCCTGGTCCAACACATTGATAACAAATCAGGGAAGACCTAGAAATGGAAACAGCAACAACAAACCCGATTAAAAACACCACTTCAGATCCACCAAACTTTCTGCTATTGATTGACAAATGAGGAGACTCAAAACACAGGAAGCCACCAGTAATTAATGGTTCATTTTGCAAATACTGACATCCTGGAGGTGGATATCGTTGTGTTTGAATAACAACACAGTGATTGTTTTCCTGTTTCTAATCCCAATGCAAATAATACATAGGAATAGACTTCACAGTTAGTTTATGGAATCTGATGCCATTACTTTATTTAAACAAAACTCACGAAGTGGAAGGCAGAACAGATGCACTGCACTGGGTTTGAAAAGAAAGCTAAATAGGGAACATAACCCCAAGGGCACAGAGCAGCAAATCCAGCCTTCAGCAAACTGCTACATGAATCAGCTCTCAAATAATGTTCTTTCAGACATTTTATTAACAGTCTTTGTATTGCTGATTGCCCGGGGCAAAGAGAAAAAGCACAGACAGGAAATCCCCAGGTGCGTTTATTTCTCTCTATTATGGCCTCCAACAACACCTTGTATCATAGAATCACCAAGGCTGGATAAGACCTCCAAGATCAACTAGTCCATGGTACATTTGTATGACATTTTCCCAAAGATACAGAAAAATAGGGCACTTCATGAGAGACGTTCAGCTCGGATGTTAATTTCATGTCAGGAGGAGAGCTAAATAACAGAGATAAGCTCCACTAGCTAGTGACCACTGAATCACTGTGTTACTACTGGTGTGAGGAAGAATCAAAACTTTCCTAAGTTGTTCATAACTGAAATGAGAAAAATGTTTTCTAGGCTGCACACAAAATGATAGACAATCACATAATCATAGAACAGTGCAGGTTGGAAGGGACCTCTAAGATCACTTAGTTCCAATCCCCTTGGTTGGAAGGGTTGCTAAGCACTAAACCAGGCACCAGCTCAGGCTGCCCAGAGCCCCATCTAACCCAGCCTTGAACACCTCCAGAGATGAGGCAGCCAGAGCTTCCCTGAGCAACCAAACTTTTTGCAAAGCCCCATTCAACACCAAGCAGCTCCAGCCTTCCTACCCTCACACCACATCCCTGAAGCCTTGTTTTTTATTTTATGGGTTTTTTTTCTTCAGAAATATGTCAAAAAGAAACACGGGAAGCAAGTACCAACCTCCCACCAGCTGCAGCAAAATGGGAGCTGGACATCAGCATAGTTTAATGGAAAGTGAAGTAAATGGGCAAAATCTCCCACACTATATCTACTCCAGTTTTCACAGAAATGAGCTCAGGACAAAATGATCTTGTGGGGGAATACAGCTCGGTGTTGTTGGTAAAAACATCATTTTAACACTTAGAAATGCTCCTGTGCCCACTCAGGAGAAAAGATAAAGGTTTAAACCTTGAACATTCCTGTGACCGTGCATAAAACTTACAGTTTTATCCTGGCTCCCCTTCACATCCCAAATTATGTATGTGGTGATAAGAATGGCTACAGAAGAGGCCAAAGAGGAGGTGTAGCAAAGCTGCAAAGTCAAGGTTTCATAGAATCATTAAGGCTGGAAAAGACCTCCAAGATCATCACATCCAGCCTCAACCCATCCCCACCATGCCCTTAGTGCCACATCTCCATGGTTTACCTCCAGGGACAGTGACTCCCCCACTTCTCTGGGTGTTGTTCAAATGGGATGCTCAAAATTAGTCAAGACTTTGCCTGTACATTCACTGTCACAAGACACAGAATGTTGGGATTCTCTCTGTCTGAAAAGAAGCTGGAAATGAACAATTTCAAAAGTCTTCCCACAAAGAAACCTGAATCCAATGGGCTCCTTGGACGCATTCAGGCCACGTGAATAACTGAAGGAAGCACGCATGAAATGCTGTCGTAATAAAGCTATTATTAGCTGTGAGAGGCAGTGACCAGCTAATCAGCCGTTCCTCTGCCACTTTATGATCCAAACGAACTTTTAGATAGCTCTGTTGTGTGTTCAAGTCATCGTACAACTAATTGATGCAATTAGCATCCCATCCCTCTTTTTACACTGGTAATCATAAGGTAGTATCAAACCTACAAACTATAGGACTAGGGTTTTCCATATCAAACAAGGAAAAAAAAAATGTCCTGCAAGTATCCATAAAAAGCACAGACCACTCCATAGAGAATAAGAAATGAAACCTTCCACACTGTGTGTGAAAGAGGAGGGATTTCCACATTTACATCCCAAACACAGGCAGATTTGGCATTAGAATCACAGAATCATTCAGGAATGAGATCTAAGATCACCAAACCAACCCCACCCCACCATGCCCACTGAACCACGTCCTTCAGTGCCACATCTCCATATTTCCCAAACACCTCCAATGTATCACTAACCCTTCTGAGAAGAATTTTTTCCTAATTTGAACTGTCCTTTGGCTCTGGGAAGATTGGGGATGATGCTTCTGCACAGTGAAGCACAGCTCTGAAAGCTTCTCCCATCAGGGCTGTAGGAATCCCTTGGTGACTGCACCAACTGGGGGGTAAAAAGTGAAAATCAAGCTTTGCTGATCTCCTCTTGGTTTCCCTCCATCCCACTCAGTTTAACCACTGAGCAAATGGTTAAAAAAGGGAAAGAGAAAAAGGAAAAGAGAAAAAGACAGGGGGAAGAAGGGGGGGGGGGGGGGGGAAGGTTTTAGAAGTGGAGAAAGTCTGTAAAAGAGAAAAACGGAGGAAAGGGAGGGAGGAGGGAAAAAGGGGAGAAAGGAGGCAAAAAAGATAAGGTGGAAAAGAGAAAAAAAAATATGGGAACTGGGGGAAAATAAAGATATGAGGGGAAAGGGGAGAAAAGGGGAGGGGTGGAAGAAGAAAAAGGGGAGAAGGGAGAAAGAGGGGGGGAAGGGAGAGAAAGGGGGAAGCAGGAATGCGGAAGGCGGAAAACGGGGGAAAGGAATGGAATGTGGAAGAAAGGGAGGAGGAAAACGAAGAAAAATGAAAAAGGGAAGGGGGGGGTGAAAGAAGGAATGTAAAAACTAAGGGAGGGAAAAAAAGGAGGAGGAAGGAAATGGGGAACGGACGGGGAAAGGGAAAAAAAAAACGGGAAGAGAAAAAAGAGATTAAAAAAAAAAAAAAAATGGATAAGGGGAGGAGGGGACCCCCTCCCTCCCCCCGTGCAGCTCCGGCACCTGGGGCGGGAGGGAGGCGGAGCGGTCCCGCCCCATGTAGAAGGCGGCTGGGGGCGGCGGAGCGGTGCGGAGCAGTGCGGAGCCGTTTCCGTCCCTCTGTCTCTCTCTCCGTCTCTCTGTTCTCTCACCGTGAATGCGCGCAACGGGAGCGCAAGTCCTGGAGCGCAGCGCAGCGCTGAGGCGAGGAACGGAGCGCTCGGAGCTCGGCGGAGCGCGGTGTCCTCGGCAATGCAATCCGCGCGGCTGCGCGTCCTCCTGCCTCTGCTGGGCTGCCTCCTATCCGCGGTGAGTGCTGCCGGTGCGGGGTTGCGTGGGGTTCTGCCCCGGTCTGTAGGCGCTCTGTTTTTGTTGGATGGGTTCAGAAGAGGCGTTTCGCCTAAAGCAAAGTTTGGGCAACTTTGGAAACGCGGTCGGTGAAAGGCAGGTGTGCGTTTGCTGGGTTTCCCTTTCTGTGTATAAGCGGGAATCTCTAGTTATTATTTTTTTCTCCTTCTTTCCTCCTTTATTTGTTTATTTATTTTTCTTTCTCTGAGCTCTCCCTCTTCAAGAGTAACGGTATCGTAGGAGCTCGAGGAATTCACTTTGTGTTTTCAGTGCTTTCTCTCGACTCCCGCTGGCATTCAGCTTAGCCGTCTGCCGCTCCCGCTCAGGAGCGCAATGGTTTTCGTGCAGCACCCTGCCAAAACTGGGAGTAACGGGATGCGATACCCCAGGACAGAGGCTCCAGATGGTACCATTCCCACCCATGAGAAGTTCAGCAAAGTGCCATTCTCCTACACTTCAACCTCATCGTTCATCCTTTAGCAGCAAAGGATGTGTTTTCTTCCCGCTCTGTCCCTTCTGCTTGTAATTTCCATGCTAGCCAGTCCCTGACCACGGGCAGCGCTGCTTCTTTCCCACTGCTGACAGTTGGTAGCATGCTGTAGGGGTTAGCAAATAGGATTGATTCTGCTGGTGCATGCAATAGCTGATTTGCTGTGCAAACAGTGCAGGCGTGGGGTTGGGTACTGAATGTTTTATTGAAGCTCTTGTTTCCTTCCAGTTTGCAATTTCTAGCTCGTTCCACACTTTTTTTTTTATTATCTGGTGAGCTGCATGGGGAGCTGGCTGTGGCTGAGTTTCCTTCCCGTAGAGTTGGCTGATGTTGCCCATGGGAACTGGTTGCCCATTGGCACATGGCCACAGGTCTCCCTGTATGATCACAGAGTGGGTTGGGTTGCGAGGAACCTTAAGGACTATCCAGTTCCAGCCACTTTGGCTCTGCTCAGCGAGTGACAGCTTTGAACCACTCCACTCCCCATAGGGCAGAGCCAACCAGGCTGAACCTCAGAGAATGACAAGTAACCCAGATTTGAGACTGCATCACTTGTGTCTCCTTACTTCTCCCCTTCTCACAAAGCAGTTGTTTCAGTGTTGCTTTCTTTTCTGCTGTCAGTGTGAGCCACCCAAGCAACTTCATCACCAAAACTTTCTTTGAGGAAGAACAGGTGGGAAAATGGATTGCAATGTATGTATATGTGAATAAAAAATGGCCAGGCTTTTCATTCCAGGAATCCTACAGATTTTGCCATAGTGAAGATCCAAAACAGCTCATGGCCAGGGCTGGAGTTGAGGGGGGGTTAAGAGAGGAGCAGCGCTCCTCAGCTGCTGGAGCTGCTCCAGCCTTTGCTCCCGCTGAAGCTCGTGGCAGAAAAAAATAATCCCAGTTCATTAAATGCTGTTGGCACGAAGGGGTCCTCTGGGTCAGGATCCTGCAGAGTTGTTTGCACCGCATGTTGTAGTTTGGCATGCGTTTGTGTCGCTTGGTCCTGTTGGTGAGTGCACACCCTGAAGCTCTGCAACAGTGGCAACTTGCAGCCTCATTGTGTTCCAAGGGTCAATCCCAGTCCTTTTTCAACCCTTGTTGTGTTTTCTTGTTCCATGCTTTATCTTGCTTCCTTGCCTTGGTTTAATGGAACCTTCAGTTGCTTTGCTGTTCTTTTGCTGTGTTGCTTTTCCTGCACCTGGTTTGTGCTGGTGGGTTAGAGAGATTTACAATCTCCTTATCTATGCTGATCTACACAAGGTGACTAATACCAAAGTGTCTCAGTGCCAGAGCAAATCCCTGTTGTTTCTGTTTCGCTGTTTGAGCCCAGGAATCAGGATTTGTTTTTAAAGCAAAAGATAGCTGTGTGGTGGTGACAGTCTGGCTCTGGGACCTGAGATTGCAAAGGTTTTTTTGCAAAGTTTGTTGTGATAACTTTTATTGGTCTGCCATTGGAAAAAAACTTTGAACGAGAGCAATAGGCTGATTGAGAAGTTCAGTGCTATAAAGCTGTTGTGGCCCCGTGGCTTCTAATTGCCCCTGTAAAGTTTCACCTTGCCCTCTCGTGTTCTACTGTGGAAAGAAGAAGCTGGGTAAATGTTATTTGCTGTGGTTCAGCAGAGCTGCCTCTAGCAGTGGTCAAGCTTAACACTGACCCAAAGAGTGAAGTTTGGGAGGGAGGATATGCAATGCAAATGTGCAGTGATCCCTGCTGGGTTCTTTTGGGTTGATTTGCCATTTTGGGGCTGTGATTGAGTTGATCCAGCCCAGATCAACAAATTGCACAGTGCGTGTCCAGCAAATGGGGATGTGGTTAATTCAGAGCCCTTGGTGGGCTCTGTGTGCTTTCAGAGCTCATGGATTTGGCCAGACCTTTTCCATTGGTGTAATCTGTGCTTTTCTTCAGAGGTTTGTTCTGCTTCTGCAATGAAGGAAGGGAGTAAAAACACTCAGATCTGATCTTTTAGCACCCTAAATGTAAATGCAAGAGATGGATGATTCTGAAAAGAAAACAGTTAAATTTGGGCTTGTTGGACAGCCACTTTGGCCGTAACTCCATCTCTTTCATCTGACCATCGACTGTGAATCTGAGCATTGAGAAACACACATTTAAACCAAAATAATCCATTTCATGTTTAAAGGAGGCGTTGTTACAAAACCGAAACCTGTTGCTGGGTTTGTGATTGATAAACATTTATCCATGTGTAAATGCATGGCTGGTTTTATTCATTCATTCATTTTAGGGCCATCTAAAAACACATTACCTCTCGGTAACTCCAGAACTCTCATTGGCTCTGTATAAAACTGAAATAAGTTCTTAGAGCATGTATTTTCAATCATGCATATTTCTAAGAAGCTCTAATTTCAGGCATAACAAGAGAAAAGAGCAAAGTAGGCAAAATTATACTGTGTGGAGTATTGAAGGCAGTTTCCTCCAATGCGTCAGCAAGGGGATTCACATCATAACCCTCCCTCCTTCCTGAGCTGAGAGATCTGCAGGAAACCTTGGAAGAACCAGGTGGGATTGGGATCATGATGTGTCATAAAAAGGGCTGAATCCTACTCAGGGTTTTTAAAGAGAAGGGATAATTGCCAAATATTCAGCATCAGAAAGCAGATGTGACCATGGACAGAGAAAGCTGCCTAGCTTGTTAATTTGGGTTTGGATGTACACGATGCTTCCTTTTTCCCTTTTTACAGTGCTCTAAAAATAATCTGCTTCAAGTTCCTTCACCGTTGTAGTATCAGCAGTGGTGTGACAGCCAGAGGGCTGAGCTGAATACCAATGCCAGTTGAGTTATGCTCTGTCTCAGGTTGAAATCTGGCTGGTGTGGACTTGTGATGGTGCTGCTACTTTTTGTTCTTGTTCTCATCATGACACAGTAGTGCAGCTTTTCTGGGTGCTCTACTCACCCAAGCGTGGAGGTTGAGGTCCCTGTTGGATGCAAAACCTCTTCTGCAGTTGGACAACTGCTCTGGCTCTGATCACGCAACTGTCTAAACATGGAGGTCGAGTTCATTGTTGGATGCAAAGCCAGTTTTGCAGCTGAACAACTGAGGTGTGAGTTCAAGAAGTGTTTGGACATGGCTCTCAGATGCAGGGTTTGGGTTTTAGGGGCACAGTGTGGAGTAAGGTTGGACTCAGTGATCCTTGGGAGTCCCTTCTGACTTGGGATACTTGATGGTTCCATGATTCCCTGAGTACATTATGGGTCTGGGCACGAAGGCACTGATTGTGAGACCTAGAAAGAAGAAGAGGATGAGAACTGGGGAGAAAAAAAATAGGATTGGAAGCAGCCTGCGCCAGGCAGTGTTGCTGTAGCTCTGTGCTGTAGCTGCCTGAAAGCCCTTTGGGTGCTCAGCCCATGACTCAGCCATGTCCTTGCTGTGTCTCTGTGTGGGCTGTACTGTACCTTGTCTTCTTAAGTGATGGTTTGTGCAGTTCTCAGGAGATGAAAGACATAAATAGTGTTTTCTCTTTACTAAATGGTCTCTGGCAGAAGCAACTGGAAAGGCTGGGATCTCATGAAAATCAGTCTTGCCATATCCTATGGTGACTGAATCCGTAGGATTGGGAAGTCAACAGCATTTGGATTACTTAATAGACACAGATTTCTTGTTGTAGATGGAGAAATGGGACAGGAGGAATATCTCCCTATTCAGCATCAGTTGTCCCATTGTTAGCCTGAAAAAGACTCCAGACATTATATAGATCAAGGAGATCCAAGACAAAAGTCATTATTTTTTAATTAGATCTAAGTGCACTTGGTGGTTTGTCACATTCTGTGTGAAATCAGTGGCTCAGATTCAGGAGAGTAGTCTGCTGATCTGTGTGAAGGGAAAGTTGTTACTTAGGTTTTGATGAAGAGAAGAACTTGGCTTGGTTTTATGAACGTGGTGGGTCGCGTCATGCTCTCAGGCCAAGCCAGCACAGAGGCAGTGTAATTTCTGTGCTGGGAATGGGATCTTTGCAGCATTGTGTTGGTTTATGGAAAGAGGGATGTTCCAGTGCCTGGAAAAGGGGGTGTAGTTATTACAACCCTGTTCTCTGATCTCATCAACTTTATTCTGTGTTAGAAAAACAAGGAAAGTCCTTTGTGAGGTCCAGAATCTAAGAAATGCAGCCAGGAAAAAAAAAAAAGAAAAAAGAAAAACACATTTATGGTCCAAATATGTAGGCAACCTGAGTAAGAGATGCTGTGATGTTTCAGGGCAGGAGAAGTGGCCAGCGAGAGGTTGGATGGACAGACAGACGGACAGGAGCTCCAGCTCCTTCCATGAGACTTGCTGGGCCTGACTGTGCCCTGGCACTGATTACTCTGAGTTTCCCTTGCTGAGTGCTGAGCATTTGATGCTTTACTGCTCACAGATGTTCTCCAGAAGTCACGAGCTATGTTTGGGTGGGAACGAAGCCAACACAGGGATGTCTGGAAATGAGATCCCAGAGGACTGTGGTGGTGGAACGAAGCTCAAACCCTACGTTTTTCTCTATGAGAGAGGAAGGGAAGCGATGCTGGCTATCAGATTGGCCTCCATCCAGAGCTAACACGGCTAACAATGTGTCAGGGAGGTTGGACACGAGCAGCCTTCTCATCACAGCTCCCTTTCAGAGCACCCTGCGGCTCGCTTGGCCTCCTGCCTGCCCACCAGGGATCTCTCTGGGATGATTCATCTCTCCAGGCACCAGCTTTACCTTTCACATTGCAAGACCCATGATGCAGGGAGAGTTCATTCATTAGCATTCAGAAAGTGCCCTGGGGAAGGGATGTGATGCAGATGGGCTACCAGAAGCCAGCTGGGTGCTCCTTAAATTCTTATCCTTCAATTCTTTACTTGTTGAATGGGGCAATAGTAGGCTTCTTCAGCACTGTGTTTATAAAGTACCTGAAGTCTTCTGGAGAGACAGGTGGAAATGCAAAGCTTCCTTCTGATAAGGATGGTGTTTGCAGTGCCCAGAGTTTGTCCTCAAACTTCAGTTTGACTGGAAGCATCTGCTGGTTATTAGCTTTGCTACAAACCACTTTAAAACTGCTTAGCCTCAAGCACAAACCCTAAGGAGGGAGCAGATACAATAGCAAGAGCAATTATGTTAAATGATTGCCAGTCTGCACAAGTAAATATAACCCGTGTGAGCACAGCCTGACCTGGCTGGTAAGGTTAAGTGGCGGAAGCAGGTGTGACATTTCTTTACTTATGGTCCTTGCCTCCAGCATTCATCCTGTGCTCGTTGGTTGGCTTGCAAATGTGGTGCCCTGGAGTTGCCATAGCCCTGGTACCGAGTTAGTGTTGGTGACATCAGCAATCAGCCCAGCACATTTGGGCACCTCAGTACAGAAAGGACATAGAGGTGCTGGAGCAGGTCCAAAGAAAGGCAACAAGGCTTGTGAAGGGCTTGGAGAATATGGCCTATAAGGAGAGACTGAAGGAACTGGGGCTATTTGGTCTGGGGAAGAGGAGGCTGAGGAGAGACCTTACTGCTCTCTTCCAACACCTGAAAGGTGATTGCAGCAGAGCAGGGCTGGTCTCTTCTCACTGGTGACAGGAGGAGAGGAAATGGCCTCAAGTTGCACCAGGGGAGGTTTAGGTTGGATATCAGGAAAAACCTCTTTACAGAAGGGTTGTTAAGCACTGGAATAGGCTGCCCAGGGAGGTGGTTGAGTCACCATCCCTGGATGTGTTGAAAAACCATTTGGATGTGGTGCTCAGGGACATGGTTTAGCAGAGGGCTGTTAGAGTTAGGGCAGTATGGTCTGGTTGTGGTTGGACTTGATGGTCTTTAAGGCCTTTTCCAACCTGAGCAATACTACGATTCCATGATTGTAGGCTGGTTTATAAAGTGAGTTTAGGGATATGTTGTGCACCAGAGTGTGCTTTGTGGATTGCTTATGGCTGGAAAGCACTCATTTTTGCTGTTTTACTGGTGTCTCAGTGTTCCAGGTTTTATCTACAGCCCCAATTTATACGTGTACATCATACTTCCAGGACTTAAAGACTAGCTTCTGAGCTAAAGTCTCAACACGTGAGTGTTGGAGACCCTGATGTATTTTTCATAAATGAAGTCCCTTTTCCAGTCAACTGAAACAGCAGATGTTAATAGCCCTAAACTCCTCTGTGAGTCACATTAAGTAGGTTCCTTACCCCCAGGGCATTCTATTTAGTGTTTGAACATCCGGGAGAGGGAAATTTACACTTCTGGTTTTCTATTTAAATTCAGGTGCTAGAAATGCGTAGAGATTATTTTCTGATTCAGATCTGAACTGGGATTATTTTCAGATCCATTTCACCGGTGGGCCAAACAAAAGGCTCCGTGATGCTGCTTTGGTAATCTCTTCAGAAGTTGAGAATTCGGCGTTGTTGATTTGCACCAAAAGTCAAGAGAACTGAACACGAAGGCCCCAAACCTTTTTGGGGCCACATATGTTTACTGAGCTAAACCCAAAGGTGTTTGCTGAGCTGCTGTCCTCCTGATCCACCTTTTGCTTGTACAGCAGGCTCAGGGATGATCCTACTGAAGTCTTGATGCTGAGCGTGAGCTCCCTGTTGGTATAGTTTAATCTGCATCCCTGTGAAATTTCACCTCATCAAGAGGGGGGAAGAAAAAGTAAGATCTATTTAAATCCAGTTCTTCTCAGGAGGGAAAATAATCAATACCTCATGTCTCCTTTGTAAATCTGAAATCTATAGTGTGTCTTTGAAAAGGATGTTTATTTGTGGCTCGAACCTTGATTTTTGCGTTGAACAGATGTTTCAATTAATACCTGGTGACCCGCAGCATCACAGCACCTGAGCAGCGAGTGTCTCCAGGGCCCTTATCAATGTCACAGTCTCTTGCAGTTAATCAGCCTCTATGGGTGACCTCGGGCTGGAGATCACCTTGCAGAACAGGATGCCCGTTCTGCACAGGTGTGACCTGGAGCAACGGAGATCCCACTGGGTCAGGTTCACTTTGGGTCAGCGGAGATGCATGAAAATACCCACGATCTCCCTTTCTCAACAGCCAAACCCACACAAATCCTGTGTTATCTGCCAGTCCCATGCACGTGCCATGAGCACAGAGGATAACAGTGCACCTTTTCAGGCCTCATTTTCAGGCAGGCTACAGCAGCAGTTTGCTCCAGCTCCTGCAGTTAGAGGTCTGGAGCCGCCAGCTGGATCCCTCCCCAGGTTATCCACGCGTTGTATCCCTGCAGTCTTCTTTATTCACAGCTCAGAAGCAGCTTTTATCCCATATTCCTTAAGTGGCCAGGTGGCTGAAGTTCAAACTTTAAGAAATATCTGCGAGGCAAAAAGGAAAAAGAAATATACTTAATAAAACCCTTAATCACTCTGTGCAGTTGTGAAGCTGCTTCAAACCAGAGTCTGTGCATCCTTATGCTTGGAAGCAGCCAGAATCCAAAACTTGCTGGAGATTCTCCCTCTTCCACCTTTATGTAGCTGCAGCCAAATTCACCTCCTAATTTTTATGCAGTCTTTCCCATTAGAGGCCCCCTGCTATCTACCAGAGAAGGAGTTTATCCCGTTTGTGGCCATGTGAGATATAAGTCCTGGCTTTTTCTTTAAGTCACCTTTTGAGCCCTCAGGATGTGTTTTCATACTGAGGGAGGGAGTGAATAAAATCCTCCCTGGAAGCATTCAGCTCTAGCTGAGAGGAGAAGTGGTATCACACACACCACAGAGCTGCAGCAGGGCAATCCTGTGGCTAAAGCCACTTAGTCCTCACCATCAGCAGCAGGGCTCCATCTGGAGCTGTGCCTGATGCTTCTAGTTTCCTGGAATACCTGCACCCATGTGGTTCTCTCCCATTTACACCTTTCCTTTTAACTATAATCAGGCTTCTTCCCTCCACTGCTTTTTCTTTTTTTTTTAGTGTATATTAAGTTTTCTTGCTGCTCAGCATGCTCGAAGGAAGACAAATGGGCCCCGAAATGAGGCCAACCAGTGCGTGAAGAATTGCTGACATACTTGAGTGTCAACTGCTCGTTGCTTGCGTTTTTTGGGAGACTGACATTAAGCAGTGTAGGTCTTGGCTGTGCCATGCACTTAGTTCCTATCCTGTAACAATTCCTCTCAAATCATTCCCCCTCTTCTGTTTTCTCTGCTTATCGGTGTTGTGCAGTTGCATATTTTCTCTGTTTGCCTTCTGTAGGTTTGCAGTTGGGGCATAAGCTGTGTTTTTTGGGTATGGGAATTCTTGCTAGATCATCCCTTTCTTTTGAAGCACTGTTTTCAACAAAACTAATAATTGGAACCAAATAATAATTGGAACCAAATAATAATTGGAGTTGAAACTGGATAATCTTTAAAATCTCTTCCAACCCAAGCCATTCCGTGATCCCGTGGAAATTAACCTGGTTCTTCCTTCCCCACTCTCTTTTCCTTCCCCTGAGAAGTTAAACATGTTTCAGCAAACAGTGTGTTAAGGGTTTAACTTCAGGCTGTTTCTATGCAGTGTGGATGAGGCAAGGTTTGTCGAGAGAAGCGAGGGCTTACACTGGAACAACTGAAATAGATTATATTAAAAAATAAAATAAAATCTAAATGTACTTGCATACGTTGCATTGCACCCTGAGTTCTGAGAGAGAACTGAAGACAAGTGGCCATTGCTCTGGCTTTAGCCTGCAGAGTAGCCTTAAAAAGAGCTGGACAATGACCAGCAGTGTTCTCTTGCAGCCCAGAAAGCCTACTGCATTCTGGAGTACATCAAGAGAGGGGTGGCAGTGGGCAGGCTCATGGTGATATGACAAGGTGGAATGGTTTTAAACTAAAAGACAGGAGATTTAGGTTAGATGTTTGGTGGAAATTCTTTACTCAGTTGGGTGGTGAGGCCCTGAAACTGCTGCCCAGAGCTGTGGGTGCCCAATCCATGGAGGTGCTCAAGGCTATGGATGGGGTCCTGGGCAACCTGAGCTGGTGGGGGGCAACCAACCCATGGCAGGGGGTTGGAACTAGGTAGATTTTTGAGATCTTTGAGGTCTTTTCCAACCTCAGCTATTCTGTGATTCTGTGTTTGTCAGCTGGATAATCTGGAAGAGAAAGCAATCCAGGCAAAGTGCCTGGTGATAGAGGCACTTTGCAAAGCCACTGCCGCCGTCCTTCTGCATTACAGAGCTTCAAAAGCCAGGCCCATGCATTGCCATTCATGGTTCTGCTGGACTTTAAAAAACATGGGCTCAATGAACATGTTGGTTTTTATGAGGTTTTGCCATCTCTACATCTCACAGCCTACTGGTTTCTTGCAGTCACAGAGTGATGGGGCTGATGTTCCCAGCAGCTCCTCCCTGTCTGTGTAGTTCATCTGTTCTACAGGTGCCAATTACTTTTTTCTCTGTAATTAACTAACATGACTAAACTCAGAGCAGTTAATTCAGGCCTACGTATAGCTTGAAGTTTCCTGTGTTTGAGTTTTATTTCTCTTTCTTAGTACAGAATCATAGAATCGCTGAGGTTGGAAAAGACCTCCAAGATCATCCAGTCCAACTGCCCACCTACCCCCAGTATTTCCCCACTAAACCATGGCCCTTAGTATGGAATTGTAGAATCACCAAAGTTGGAAAATCTCTATTAGCCTAAAAAAAAATCTGATGTTCCACACACTTCATGGCCATTGCAGTACTTAAAACTGTGGTGCAAGAGGTTAATTTAGGGATCTACTTATCACTGTACCTATTTTCTTGGAGTTGGATGTCTACCAGTGGGTGAAGGTGTGCTGGAAGGGTGTGATCTAGTCTGTAATTAAATTGAAGCCGTCTGAATGTGAGGCTCATGATGCTGGCACGTGTATTTACATCTTCCTCTTAATTCTTCTTTGTATCTTACAAGTTTGGGGGGCATAAAACAGGAAGAATTTTTCAGTCTCCTCGAGATCTCTGCCAACACAGGTCTTCTGTTGGATCCATATGGTTATTTAACTTATTGAAGTTCCTTTGACTGGGAAGATCTTCCCAGAGCCAGGCAGCACTGGTGGTTTAACGGCTTTGGTCAAGCTCTGATAGTTTCTTAGAAGGAAAGGAAATGAAAAATCAGAGCTTGCTGCCTTGGGTCTACTTGACCTGAGCCTCAGAAATGTCTTAAGCATCTGGAAATATTTTTAAACCTAGCTGTAAAGTTGAAGCTCTGGTTGTTTGTTCAGCTATTTTACTACTATGCTCTTGTGAAGTACAGATGAAACAAAACCAGGATTTATTGAAGGGACACCTTCTAAAAACACCAAATTCATTTGTGGAAGAACAGCAAAGCAAAGAGCTGATGGGCTGCAGGTTTTTGCTAGAGGAATGGCAGTGACAGACTGTGACAGAACTGCATTTACTCTTTGGGAAAAATGATGTGGAAGGGAAGGGATGCATCTCTTGTGCAGGTTGATCAGATCTCTGATCTCACTTGAGTCAGTGCTGTCTGGGACCATCCAGAGCTGCAGCATTCCTTGGGATAGCCCATGCTGGCATCGCTATTCTGCCCTTGTGAGGCCCTATCTGCAGTACTGTGTCCAGGTCTGGGGCCCTCAGTACAAGAAAGACAGAGAGCTGTTGGAGAGGGTCCAGAGGAGCCACAAAGATGATCAGGGGGCTGCAGCACCTCCCTACAAAGACAGGCTGAGGGAGCTGGGCTTGTTCAGCATGGAGAAGAGAAGCTGCGGGGTGACCTCAGTGCAGCCTGCAATACCTAAAGGGAGCCTGCAGACAGGAGGGGAGTCAGCTCTTGGAAAGGGGAGATGGCAGCAGGACGAGGGAAATGGTTTGGAGCTGAGGGAGGGCAATTGAATTCATCATCTCAGTAAAATGGCATCTGTGCCTTTGATTTGGACTGGCTTTCTCTCCCACTGTAAGACTGCTGAAAAGTCACATCTCCTCTCCAGGAGTGTTACAATGTAGGACAAGTTGGTGCTCCTCTACTTTGTAATTATTTCTTTTCTGCCAGTTCACCACTCAAGCTTCCTGGGCTGTCAGCTCTGGAAACAAATATTAATTATATATTGCAGCCCCAGGATGGAAGCCTAAGTGGTCAGAGTACAACACACCTAAAAATAAATGCTTGCTCCCTTTGCAGAGTAGCCTGGAGAGAAGAGCAGCAGCATCCGTTGAGGTGACTCTGAGCTGAAGGAGATGAGCTGATAAATTGGGCTGCTGCTGGCGATGAGCAATGATTCAGGCACAGGGTGAGGTTGAAAATTCCTTAGTTCAGCTCCAGGATCAGTCAATGGACTAAGGGTGTGCCTGAAACCCAACCTGCAAATAAGAAAAATATGCTTTCTGTGCACAGTATTTGCTTATTTCTTTATTTTGCCTGCCTAGATCATAAAGACAAAGCACCTTGTATTTGGTTAGGTTAGCCTACCAAACCATATTGACCATGGGGATGATGTTATTGTGCTCTACATGTGAACTCGTGATAATGTCAGGGAGTGGAAGCATCTCCTGAAGTCTGAGGCTAGTGCAGGCACAGCAGTGTCTGTACATTTAGTGGGATTGAATTTGGCTGGGTACAGGAAATTTTCTAGCCATGAGAGGAGCATGATGTGAGAGCAGCCTGCCAAGCGTGGCACTGACAGCCAGGCAGTTAAATTCTTGTGTGGGAGGTGGGTCCGTTTCTGGAAAGGATGTGGGATCTATCCCAGGATCTGCCTTGCAGCATTCCTCTATGAAGTGCATGTTATTCAGCTGCTCCATAGTGAAAGTAATCAGTGTAATACCATTCGTGAGGCAGGGCCAGCCCTCCTTCTCAAGCAAAAGCTCTGCAAAGCAAAGCCAGGAGCAAGACATGGCTGCAGTAGGGACCTACTGCTGAGGAACCTGTCATTGCAGGGATGGGAGGATGACTGGGTTTGCAGGTGCATCTGGGTTTGGATTTGACATAGCTGAGAGCTGGAGATACAGATGTGGTCTTGGAAAACTACTGGTTTGTTGAGAAATGTGCAGGATCTTTCTATAGTCCCTCCCAGTGTTGCAACTTATCCAGTTCTCCAATGGGAAGCTCGTACTGATAAGGTGTTTCTAGTTGGTTTCTGCTGCAGGACACATCCCTGACACAAGAAACTCAAACTGGAAGGCTTTGCTCTGCATGTGACTGGGGTCGTTGCTCTCTGCCCCGTTCCCATTTGTTTGGAGGAATCCATCCGCTATTGACTCAGACCTTCCTGTGCCAGCCAACAGTGTCATCATTCGGGCTGTCATGGGAGTCATTGCCATGAAGGGAAAAGTGTTTGGATAGGGAACAGAGGCAGGGAAGATTTATTTCATCAGAACAATGACCCTGGCCATGTGCTTAGCATTCAGCCAGAGGGTGACAGTCCCAGCACTGTCTCACAGTGCAGATGAGGTCTGTTTCTCATAAATCTTCTGTTTCATGGCAGAGGAATCATACAATGGCCTGGGTTGCAAAGGACCACAGTGCTCATCCAGCTCCAACCCCTGCTGTGTGCAGTCACCAACCAGCAGCCCAGGCTGCCCAGAGCCACATCCAGCCTGGCCTTGAATGCCTGCAGGGATGGGGCATCCACAGCCTCCTTGGGCAACCTGTGCCAGTGCCTCACCACCCTCTGGCTGAAAAACTTCCTCCTCATATCCAACCTAAACCTCCCCTGTCTCAATTTAAAACCAATCCCTCTTGTTCTATCACCATCCACTTTCTCAGAGAGGAAGGTTTCCACCTGGTGTCCCAGTTAGGATCTCTTCCTCCATCCCTTCTTAAGGAAATGTCTCAGTTTAAAACCATTCCCCCTTGTCTTATCAATATCAATATATATAAACAATCATTTGCATGGAAGAGGGGAATTAGTATTTTTTATTGCTCTTATATGAGCTGTAGGAATTCTTACTCAGATCCTCCACGCCGTACCAAAGTAGCAAATTCAGAAATGGTCCTTTTCTCCAGAAATGATATGATCTGCTGTCTCCATGTGCATGTGCAGAGGGATGTGAGCTGCTTCTGAGAGGTGGGCAGCTGGGTGAGAGGGAGAGAAGCTTAAAATTAATATTGTGCTCATACTGAGGTCTGTCAGTGGGGAAACCACTGTATTTCTGCACAGCTCACCCAATCGGTGGCTGCAGCAGACCTGTGAGCATGGGGTGTGAGACTGTGGGATGAGATTTAATGCCGAGATCTAAAGAAAACTCGACTGGTTGCTTCACATTAGACTTTGCTGGGCATTTATCTTCCTAATGTGTTTCTCTTAAAACAAATGAAAAAAAAAACCCTACAAAAAAAACCAGAAAATTTTTCTTAAGGTTTTCAGAAATGTGTACTTTTTTGCTCATAAAGGTTTTGGGGCGAGGGGGGTGTTTAACAGTGGGCATTTAAATTTTTAGGTTGTTAAAGAAAAAGAAACGGAGTGCATTTAACCTTTTTTCTTCTCGTCACATAACTGCAGAACTTCATGATTCCTGAAGTATTTTTCTTGTTGGAAGAGCAAATAAAAAGACACAACTTGCTTTTTATAGATTGTTTTTTAACTACATTTTTCAGGCCAGAAAAGTGACCAGCCTGTGCTAAATCCAGTCACGCTTTTACAGATTGTACTGCAATGGGAAGGAGGGAAATGTCACTACTGATTTGCAGGCTGGAGGCCTGACACATGCAGAGAAGGGATAATGACCTGGGTTTTAGATTGTAGACCAGTTGCTGTTAATGGAAGAGTTTCAGCATTGGAAGTCATTCAATTGCAACTCTTATTTGGAAACTATTCATTGTTCATCTGAGGATTTCTACCTCGCTTCAACAGAAGTACAATTAATTGGGTAAAAAAAAATGTCCAAACTTCAAAATAGTGGAATAAGTCTTGGTTCTGAAGGTGTTTAAGCACATAACAAAGTCCTGTCCCACAAGAACAGGCTTTTGGTGTTTCCTGTGAAAGTGGAAATGTTAGTGGGTATCCACGTTATGTTTTCCATGCAAAAGGGTAGCATTAAACTGGTGTGACTGGAAGTGGCACATCTAAGGGACAAGAGCAGGAGGACTTACAGGAGCCAAACTCTGTATTCTGCATTAAATATCATACAATAGAATCATAGAATGGCCTGGGTTGCAAATGCTCATCCAGTTCCAACCTCCTGCTATATGCAGGTCGCCAACCAGCAGCCCAGGCTGCCCAGAGCCACATCCAGCCTGGCCTTGAATGCCTGCAGGGAGATGTTATATGTATATATGGGAGATGTTTGGAGATCAGTGTGTCCTCAGGTTTGTCTGGGAGAGTGTTATTTCAAGCTCTGGTGGCTGCCATGGTCTGACTGGAACAACAAAAAAACCTTCCCCAAATGAAGTAACGCGCAACCTTCTGGCATCAGGGAAATGCTGCTGAGTTCCTGACAGTGCTTCGCTGATAGAAAATCCCATAGATCGATGTAAACAGAATGGGTTCAAGACCTTATTTTTAACATCCTGCCTCTACATTCCTTTTCCTAGCAGGAGCTTGCACCGAGAACAGAAAGATAGCAGCATGTGGGCACTCGGTCCTTTATTGGGTCAGCCTGAGGAGTTTAACTAATGGTTGTGCTTGGGAAAATCCTGCCCTGCAGTTACCACCCTCAGCCAGAACAAATCAGCTTAGCTTTGCTGATGTTAGCGTTACTGTGCCATGTTGTCTGAGCATCTGACCAGAAGTTTAATGCTCATGAAAATTGTTATGAGAGTCTGAAACGTGGGTGTCCAAGCATAAAAAATGCAACTGCAGTGCTCTGTTTTCCCCAGAGGCTGTGACACCTGAGATGTTCCTCTAGAGAATGCCCCGGGGTGCGTGGATGGCATCGCTTGTGTGGCACTTCCTTGGCCATATGGTAACTTGTGTATTTTGTTGTCACCACGTAGGGAGACCTCTGACAAAACAGACTGACTCTGGCTGTGAGCCTGGCTGAAAGTCCTTGAGCGAAAAGGAAAAAAAAAGGGCCTTTAACTAATGGAGTGGGATGCTGTGGCATATCTAGTTGGAGTGGATCAGATGTACTGCTTCAAACGTTGGCCTGAAGGTGCTTTAGAGTGGGAAACCTTTCCGTTGCCTACAAAGTTGAATAGCAGTGCAGCCAAGGAGTTGAAATGAAACGTTTAGAGATGCTTCCATAGAACATTCCCAGGACTCAGCAAATTGAAACAAGTGTGAACTCTGCTAGGTTCAGACAGAGGCAGGGAACTTTTCTGTATATTTCTTCTTGTACAGGACTCTATCTTCTATATAGAATCATAGAATCACCAAGGTTGGAAAAGACCTAAAAGCTCATCCAGTCCAACCGTTCACCTATTCCCAATAGCTCCCACTAAACCATGTCCCTCAACACAACATCCAGCCTTTCCTTGAACACCCCCAGGGTCAGTGACTCCACCACCTCCCTGGGCATCCATTCCAGTGCCTGACCACCCTTTCTGAAAAGTAATACTTCGTAATGTCCAGCCTGAATCTCCCCTGCCATAGCTTGAAACCATTCCCTCTGGTCCTATCACTGATGACACGAGAGAAGAGGCCGACCCCCAGCTCACTACAACCTCCCTTCAAGAAGTTATAGAGAGCAATGAGGTCTCCCCTGAGCCTCCTCTTCTCCAGTCTGAATATGACTTTTTCTGATCCTTAAATAGGATAAGAAGAGCTCGTTTGGCACATGTGGCTTAGCAGAGTGAGTTTGCTGCACAGCCTGGCTGGAGCTGGGGAATGGGATGACAGAGGTTCATGTGTTTCCTCTGTAATGCTCTCCATTCTCACTCTGATAAGCAAAGTGTGATTTTAATTAAAAAGCCATTCCAGTTGGATTTAATTTGTATGCCATTGAAGAGGCAAATTACTGTGGATAAAAAGAGAAAAAAAATGATTGTCTTCTCACTGCAAAGAGTTTTAATCCACAGTGGCTTCAGAGTAGAAAGGGAGAATCACTTGCCTTGCCCTGCTAGCCATGCTTCCTTTGATGTGGCCCAGGATACAGTTGGCATTCTGGGCTGCAAGCACACACATCTGGCTCATAAGCATCATCAAGCAACAATCCCAAGTCCTCCTCCTCTGGGCTGCTCTCAATCCACTCATCACCCAGCCTGTATTTGTGCTTGGAGTTGCCTTGATCCAGATGCATCACCTTGCTCTTGGCCTTGTTGATCTCCATGAGGTTCACATGAGCCCACCTCTCAGACAGGTTCATCTGGAAGGCATTGCTTCCCTCCAGCATGGTGACCACATCACTCAGTTTGGTATCATCCAAAAACCTGCTGAGCACTCAACGTCCATGTCACAACAAAGATGTTAAATAGTGCTGTTCCCAATACCAACCCCTGAGGAACACCACTCTTCCTTGGTATTCACTTGGATGTTGAGCTGTTCACCACAGATGGGGGTCAGCCTCCTCTCCTGCATAACTGGTGATAGAACTAGAGGCAATGGCCTCTAGTTACACCCAGGGAGATTCAGGTTGGATGTTAGGAAACATTTCTTCTCCAAAAGAATTTTTAGGTGCTGGAACAGGCTGCCCAGGGATGTGGTTGAGTCACTGTCCCTGGAAGTGTTTAAGAAGCATTCAGATGTTGTGATAAGGGACATGGTTTAGGGGGGAGATACTGGTGATGGTGGAGGGTTGGACTGGATGATCTTGGAGGTCTTTTCCAACCTTGGTGATTCTATGAAATGTGGCCATCCATCCAATTCCTTCCTCATCAAGAGGTCCCTCCATCAGGGAGTCATATTTACTCTTTTCCAGTCTGTGAGAACTTCACTGTACTGCCACAGCTGTGGTTGCATCCCATCAGATCGGGTGGACTTGTACACCTTTAGGTTCTTTGGATGGTCTTGAATGTGATCTTCTGCACAGGACACTTCTTCATGTTCCCAGTTCCTGCCTTTGTCTTCTGTGACTGGAGCGGGTTGGCTAGAGCACTTGCTAGTGAATTCTGAGACAAAAAAGTCACTGAGACCTCAGCTTTCTCCATATCCTGGGTAATAACCTCTGCTGTTTCCTACTGGAGAGGGCCCACGTTTTTCCTGGTATTCTTTTCATCACCTTTGTATCTATAGAAGATTTTTTTTTGTTGCCCTTTAACCATGTTTTATAGAAGATGACTTACGAGAGAACAAAGATGTTATTCTATTCCATTGCACCATTCAGTCTTCCTTGGTTATGCTGTTAAGCTGCATGAGATGCTGCTGTCAAATAACTCTAATAATCAGCTGTCTGATAGCAAATTGTATTATTGAGGATATGAATGACATTTTAATCAAAAGCTGATGTACCTTCATATCTACCAAGGGAAAAAAAGGAGCTGGATCAGAAATGCAGCAACGTATCGGATAGAAGCACAATCCAGAACTCCCCCCAGGGTTCTCTCTGATTTTTGTTTTTTCAGGTTTCTTATTTCATTTAATCATCTTCAACAACAATATTTTCAGTTTGTATAATCACAATTGTAGCCTGAAGTGTCGCTGTAAATAAATGGGGCAGGATTGCTTAGTTTCACTTTCCTAAACTCCTTGCAAGATTCAGTTTTGGATGTTCAGCTGGCTGGGAGCGTGCAGCAATGGATGGCTCCTTGCCCAGGTTGGGAATCTGTGGAAGAAGAGAGCTCCCTCTTCATGTGCAGTCTTAATGAGTCTATAAAGCACATCAGTTACAAGTGACAGTAAATATGGCTTTGATATTGGAATAAAAGGCTTACAGTTAAAATACATGCCTGGCAATAAGGTACTAACAGTTGATTTTAGGTTTTGTTGTGTTTTCTCATCTTGTGTCGCCCTGTCCCACTGCTGTGCCTTCAGTGTGAATCTCTTGATTCTCAGCCTGGCAACGTAGGAATCAAATGGAGACATAAAGTTGCATTTCCACCCTTGAAGAAGCCAGTTCCT
This sequence comes from Lagopus muta, assembly GCF_023343835.1. Classification (NCBI taxonomy): domain Eukaryota; kingdom Metazoa; phylum Chordata; class Aves; order Galliformes; family Phasianidae; genus Lagopus; species Lagopus muta. The sequence continues at coordinate 1,898,864 of NC_064439.1, forward strand.
CTTAGAAATGCTCATAGTTTGGTAAATCTGTGAGGGATGGTGTTGGTTTTGCTGTGATTTAAAAGCACTCTAGCTTTATTCTATGTCAAAATGCCATAAATTATCATCTTCAAAGAGCAGTTCTTTGTAATGTCTGCAGGGCTGAGGTGTTCTGGGCAGGAAAAACCCAGTTAAGAGAAGTTAATGGCGAGAATTGGGTGATGGTTAATACAATTTCTCATTGCTATATGCAGGCAGGACCGCTGAGCAGAATATCCTTCTTTGTAAATAGCTGGTAAGTGAGTTGGCTGTGATTTTAAAGGTCTTGTGTCCTTCTCAGCCATAGCACATGTTGCCAGCAACCTTTGCTAGGTTGTCTGGAAGTGCTTCCCTCAGTGGATCAACTTCTGCCATGGCTGCAATGACCCTATATCACCAAGATGCGTTTTTGGCTCTGACAGCAGCTAAGCCTTGGGGAAAAAGTTGCATTCTTCACAGGAAGCAAAAAGCAATTGAGTTGTGAAATCCCAGCACTGCTATGATCTGTGTTCTCAGATCAGCAGCCAGTTGAGTCTGATAAGCAATGTACGTTGCAGCCGTCCTCTAAACGGACTGGGAATCTGTGATAGCAAGTGGGTTGAAACACTGTCCCATAGCATATCTGCAGTCCCAGCAATTGCAAAATCCATTTGTTTTCATTAGGTGAAGTACATCCAAGTACTTTGTAATTGGCAGATGCACTCAGTTCATTGTGTCCTCAGCCAAGCACTCCAGGCCTGGGCTGCGGGGTTCTGCAAACCCAGAACTGGTGACAGGGAAGTCACTTTGCTAATTGGAAGACAAACAGATAGTAAAGAAAAGTAAAAACAGCATCTCTTCTTTCCTATTGGGATGGATTTATTTCTTCTGTAAGCAGGAAAGAGGAAAAGGCTGTTTGAGAAGTAGTGTCAGCAAGACATCTGGTATCCTTCATCCTTTAGTAAGACCTGGATGCACATCTTTAAAAATGTCCTCAAGGTGGGATTATTTTACAGACATATTTTACATGTCCAGTTCTGTCATAATGCTCGCTGGAGCTTGATGTAACTGCTCCTGATAGGGTCTTTAGCCAGTTGAGGAAGCCTGGGACTCCCAGGTACCCATGTAGAAGGCATAGGTTTCTTACATATGCACTTCTTACTGGCTAGCCCACATGCCTTTGCAGCTGTGCTGTACTGGGCATCAAACTGTCAATATCTTTCCTTTAGATGAGGACATGGTTTAGTGAGGAAATATTGGTGGTAGATGAACTGGACTGGATGACCTTGGATGTCTTTTCCAACCTTGGTGATTCTGTGATTTTTCAGTGCTCTCAGGATGTTTAGAAGGCTGCTGCTTATGAGTAGCCTGGGATGCACTGTAGGACAAATATTGCAAGACTTCAAGTGAAACACTGGGGCTTGGCAGCACCCATTGGTTTGGGATGGATATTAGGAAGAATTTCAGTGATTGGGCACAGGCACAGGATGCACATGGAGGTGGTGAAGTCCCCGTCCCTGTAAGTGTTCAAGAACCACATAGATGTGGCACTGAAGGACATGGTTCAGTGGGCATGACAGGGACAAGATGGGGCTGGACTATGTGAACTTAGAAGTATTTCCAGCTTTAATAACTCTATGACTACAGCAGCATCAGCTTGGCTTTGCTTTGCCTCTTTTTTTCCCTTGTTCTGTATATTTAAATCACAGTCTCTTTTCTAACAATTATTCAAAACAGCGTGGCCATAAAGTTGGGGACTTGTGTGCAGTGTTTCCTCTTCTTGAAGTTCAGAACCTCACTGAGATAGAACTTGCATTATTTGAATACATTTGTTCCCAACCATTCAGCAGCAAGAGGGCTCCCATGGTTAGAGGCCAGCAGCTATTTGGGGAGATCTAACTGGAATATAATGTCTCAGTGCACAGGCCAAGATCAGACATCAGACGTCCAAGAAGTCTATGTAATTTCAACTGTATTAAGATTAGAGTGATTCCTGATGGAGAGGATAGATTACTTTATTTGGCTAGTTATTAAAAGCAGCCAGTTTTCATAATTTACCATGAGTAAATCGAGTCTAATCACCTGTTTCCAATAAAAGCATAACTCACACTTTGCACTCAGGAGCTGCTCCTGACAAATCATTGCCCCTTGCCCTAGCTATTAATCTAGACACCCTGGAGAGAGTTCTCAATTTGCAGAAGTTTCCACTTTGCACTTCATTGTGTCTTTTCTCTGCTAGATTTTATCCCCTTGTGGCAAAATGCCTTGTAGATTACTTTATAGTGAGAGCATCCAGGTGTTGCTCCAGAAGGGATTAAAGCTCCTGTAATTGCTTTGGTGGCCCCTTTCTACACCTTTGCCTTGGTCTTCATTTTCCCTTTCACAATGCCTGAAGTTGGCATTGCAGTACAGATCTTCCAACAGTGTGTGGAAAAGGAGTGTTATCATCCTATTCTTCCTTGCTTATACACTGAGCAGTTGTTAGCCCCTTCCTGATTGCACATATCATGAGATCACACTGAATTATTTATGCTTTCTAACTCCCAAATCTTCTGCCACGTTACTACTTTAGAATTCAGACTGCCATACAGGATGTCTGTGCTGAATTTGCTTTTTCTTGAGCTCAGCTTTTGCATTTGGCTTTGTTCAAATAGACCTTTGGCTGTATTCAAGAGTCCAAAGTGCTCTTACATGCAAGTTATCCAGGCCCACTGATTTCAAATGTTTATGCCTCGTAGATGTTGTTTAATATCCACCTGTGTTACTAATGGACTGGAAAAAGCTTCTTCATCATAATCAGATACATGCACGTTGCCCTGCTGCTTTCCAAATACAGATCAAAATCACACACTGAACTTTCCTCTACTGGACTGTGCCATCTGTAAGATGTTGTTTGCTGTAATGCATTTAGAAGGAGGGGGAAGCCTGGAAATTATAACATTCTCGTTAAATTCTTATTGATACCAGCAGTAGATTTCTCCTGGTGTCTCAAAGTCCTTCTAAGCTTCGTGACACATTGTTTATATTTATTCATCTTTATTTTCCTTCCATTTAGTAAATGTTGATGGATTCGAGCTGTTTGTTAATTACTTATTTTTTCTCTTCTGGTTGTCCTTTTAATCTCAGTTCAACTGTGAGAGAAACTTTGAGTAAAAGTTAATGATTTGGACTGGAAAATTTGCTTGGCTCGGCTCCTTACCTTTCTGGCTGCCCAGTCCATCTCTCCAGAAGAACTGTGACCTGCCTTGCAGCACAGTGTGCCAGTGGGGCAGGCAGCAGGCACGTGGTGAAGGAGGCACCCCATGATCAGGATGGGGCTTGGCCACCAGGAGGAAAAAGGCTACATGGCAGCTGGGGGACATAGGTCACAAAAGGAGCAATGGCAGTGATTACAGAAGCATACCCTAGGATGGGGGTGTTTTAATGGGATACCACTACGTGCTCGAGTTGCTTTCTGGTAAAAACAGATCTGCAGTTGGAAGTGGGAAAAAGATAACAGCATCTTAATTGGGATCCTTCTGAAAGTGTGACACAGGTCCCCAGAGAAGGTCCAAGGAACTGTCAGGGAAGAATGTATAAATGCAGTGATCCATTTGCCACGACAACTGTCAACCGTTCACTCAAAACTCAGCTTTGGATAAACAGTGTTGGGGGTTTGATAGATGTTTATAAATATCTAAAGGGAGGTGGGAGGTAAATGGATGAGACCAGGCTCTTCTCAGTGGTGTGTAGCAATAGGACAAGGAGCAATGGCCTAGAACTTGTGCATAGGAAGTTCAGTACTAACATGCAAAAGAATTTCTTTATGGTAGGGGCGACAGAGCACTGGAACAGGCTGCCCAGAGAGGTGGTGGTGTCTTCTTCTATGGAGATACTCAAGACCCATCTGGATGCCAACCTGTGCGACCTACTGTAGGGTGCTGCTTTAGCAGGGAGTTGGACTCAGTGATCTCTTGAGGTCCCATCCAACCCCTGTAATTCTGTGATTGTAATCTGCACAGTGAAATTTCCCAGAGTTCATAGAAAGGATCAGAGGGAAACTTTATTCATTCCACGAGGAGATAGATTTGACATTGTTATGAACAATTTAAGTGCTGTTTCATTAACAATTTTATGGCTCGTGCAATTAATAACACTAGAGAAGAAAAAGAAGCATGCTGTAATTTAAAATCAGCTTTCAGTAGATAAAAACAACAAAAAAAAACCCAAACATACAAACAGGGAACTCCTGCTATGTGTCATTGTTTCTGGAGGTACATCTGTGTTTATAGAGCATATTCCTGTTTCTATGACTTGGATGGCAAGCTTAAAAACTTGGCTGGGTTTTGTGAGTTAATCTTTTCAGAGAATTCTTGGGATACATTTGTTGTGTGCCCATGCTTGAATTGTTTCTGTGGTGAATGCTTTCTGCAGGAAGCCTGTGACTTGCAGAGTTTATATTGTGGCCAAGATGGGACTAGATTTGTTTTCTTTTTTTTTTTTTTACTGCTATACCTTAATTGTTTTAAGATGGCTTGGCTTTTGTGTTTATTTCCCACAAGGTATTTTGTATTTGGAAAATGTTGACGGCAGCTCAAGCTATTGCAGAGGGATTTTTCAACGGGACTCTTTTAAACCTGCTTAAACAGTTTCATCTTTGCCTACATCCAGAGCTTCCTGAAGCCGTAAGATTTATGGATACACTTGGCTGGACTTGTTAGAGAAACAGAAACTGGATACGGATGGCTTAGCGGATGACATCTTTACAGCAGCATCTTGAATTAACACCCTAACAAGATATTGGTGTTGGCTGAGGATTGCAAGCATAGGTCTTCCCTTGATTGCTGTGAAGTTACTCGGCAAGACGTTGCTAATGTGAAGTTGTCATGGGCAAAAAAGGTGAAGGAATGTCATGGGTCACCAAGGATCTAAAAGGGCCTCGGCAGACGGTTGTGTTTTATCAGGGATGCTGAGCAAGGAGGTATGGCTGTCTCAGGTGGGCTCAGATGCTTGGAGGAGCTGACAGCAATCTGGGAGGAGGAGAAAGGGTTGCTTCTCCATGAGTGTCCGCAGGAGCTATCACCAAACCAATGATCATGTGTGTTTGAACAGAGAGTGCAATACCTTGGGGCTGTAGGTGTGCTTTGGCTGCTCCAAGGAGGTCTTGGGCAGCTTTGTGCATGGTTCCCTGGAGACCTGCACCGCTCACTTAGAGATGCTGAAATCGCAGACCAGAGCCAGGATGGAAATGAATGTTTTTGAGATCACTAATGTGCTTAAGTGTCCTCCTTATCCAGATTCTGTTTATCCCAACAGAGAGGTTCAGATGTCAATGGTGATGTAAAGATCTGTAGGCTGTATGCTACTGGTCATCTTTAAAACCTTGTAAGAAAGGTAAAGTCACAGCAGATAGAGGTGTGTCTTCTGCAGAATCATTCCCCTCGTTGCCTCAGTTCTTCCAATGTTAATTTAAACTTGAAGGCAATTCAATCCTTATTTATAATAAGGCAAATCTTAGGTATGCCATGAAACCTGCCTGCCTGAGTGAGGTTAATGCATGTGAGCTGCTGTGCTTTATAAATTGAGACAAACTAACGTGTGATGTTAGCTTTCCAGGTAGGAAGTTGTTTCCACCAAGTGTTGCTTTTGTAGAATAAGTTTGTATTTTTACCTTTCTCTTTCAAAATGAACATATCTGTACAGGAAATACTGTAACATGTCATTGAACTTTAGGGAATTGCCCTGTTCTGGTAGCTTTTCTGCTGCACCTCTGTGATGGTGTTATTGCTGGCAAGTTTGTTTTTCCCTTTCAGGTGCAAATGACCCTGTGCAACTTAAATTTCATTGGCATGTCACATTTACCTCTCACAATGAAGTTACCAAAATCAAAAACTTTGATAAGGGATCTGAAGGAGCTGCATTTGGTTCCTGCTCCTAATTAAGCATCTTGTCTTTTTCAGCTTTGTGAGGTTCTCGTATACACCTGCAAAATCCAGAATTCTCCATCTTTGTAGCATGTGTTCCTTTATTTTCAACAGATAACATTCAGAGTGGGAGCTGAACATGTAGGTTGCCCCAGTTTTATTGGGCTCCTGATTATATTAGGCTGTAAGTAACATAAATAATAACAAGCTGGAAACAAACTTTTGTTATGGTTAAAAGAAGAGGCAAGTCATCCCTCACAGTCTTTTAACCGAAACAGATGCATCCATTTTTGGGAAAAAGCCCAGGACCACACTGGAGAGAATCCAGACAGGGCCAGAAGAATGATGTAAGGTCAAAAAAACACTTGAGGAGGAAAAAAGTGAAAGAATGAGGAGTGTTTGTTCTGGAAAACAAAAAAAAAAAAACGAGGGGAAAAATCCCAACTTATCTTTACGCATAAGTTCACAAGAGGAAAGTCCTGTTTAATAACTTTATTTCCATTTATGGCAAGGTTACTCAGCTGAGTTGACCAAGGGAAGCCAGTTAATGTAATCTCTTTGGATTTCAACAAAGCTTTTGATACTGTTCCATACAGTATCCTTCCAGACTGGACAAATTGCTTAGCATACAGCTAGACAAATGCATAATATGATGGGTGAGCAATTGGCCAAAGGGTTGGGCACCAAAGCTTACAACAAATGAGGTTACACCACTGGTTGGATTCCCCAGACCTCCATTTTGTCTCATTCTCTTCAATGTCTTTATAAATGATCCAGGAACAAGATACAGATGCACACTAACATACAGATGCATACTTGGCTTGTTCAGCACAGAGAAGAGGCTGAGGGGAAACCTCATGGCGACCTGCAGTTCCCTCATGATGGCCTGCAATGAGGCAGGTGCTGATCTCTGATGCACAGAATAAGAAAAACGTAATATCTACTGCCTGTAACCAGTCTAGATAGAACCAGAAATTTGCTCCTTAATTTGCAGCCACCAAGCTGCATGATGTGCAGCTTAAAAAAGCCCAGGAATCAGTTAGGGCAATAACAACTCTGTGAAATCTCTTTCATTGGGGAAGATGGGACAAAAGTTTGTCAGAAACCACTCCTGGGTCTTTCTACATTTCACATGAGGATAGAGTAGTTCATCCAATATGGGCTGTCCTTACATTGTTTTTTTGCCTTAAATCTGTGAATGTGATGGCTAAACTGTTAAAAGAAGAGCCCCAAGAATTGTACTTGTTCTGTTTCCTCTTTGCCAGCTTGGGATCATTTTGTAACCACAGTCTCCAAATTGAAATTCATAGGTATTCCGTTTGGGAGCAGGGATTTGACTTAGAAATGTTCCTTTTGGAGCAAAGCACAGAACTACCTGCATAAAGGTGGCAAACCTGAGATAAACACGTGAGAGTTTCCATGTAGATGAACGCAGATAGAGGTTTCCCAAAATTGCCCATCCCTTTCATTTAAACTTGAGCACTGACATAACTTGAAGCTAATATTTGAATTAAAGTTTTTCCAGACCTTGGATCATTCTTATAAAAATGTCCTCGATGTTTGCAGTGCTATGCCAGCAACCTGGAAACTGGAGGTGAAATTCTGACTGTTTTTAAGCCAGTAGAAATCTCTTTAGCTGAAGTTCGTGTCTTAAAATACACACTCCCAAGGCAGGTTCCTGGTTATTGTTTTTACAGATGACGTTTTGCTACGTAAGATTTGGTGGTACAGCTCCTCTTTGTGTTCAAGTTGTCCTTGGGGTGGTACCCAAAAGATACCCAAAGAACTTTCACAAAGAGGATGGATTTCTACACTGTGAGGATTGTGCAGCAGTGAAATGGGTCACCTAGAAAGACTGTGATTTTCAATACTTTGCTGGAGAAATTGGTGGCTGACCAAGAGTAGAGTTAGTACTTTTTCTGGCTTCTCTCTCATCTATGTTACTTTCAGTGCTTGATAACAACATGGATATGATAACATGATGGATAACAACAGATATGTATATGCATAGATATATAAATGTATATATATTTTTGCCTTGGTTTCATACCTCAATATGAAAATGGGTTTTAGTTGCTGTTTCTTTCTCTTTTTTTTCTCCCCCTGCCCCAGCTATCCAGAATGAATGCAACTAATCTGCAGAACTGCAGTTTCTGGGGCACACATCTTGTATCATCACTGTCTTTTGATCCGATGTGACCAAGATCTCAGCATCAAGAGATGCTGGAAAGGAGCCAGGAATGATCAGGTTCTGGATAAAAAGTTGCATAGCAGACAGGCATTGCCAGAGCATGGAGGAGAAAAGAAAATCCAGGTTTATTGGCTTTCTAGCTGTGGTTGAGTGAATTATTCCTGTCTCTCTCACCATCACTATCTTGAGTGTGTATTACAAGGCTGTCTATTTTTTTCATTTATGATTTCCTTTACTGTGTTCGTGCTCAGCCTTGGTTTTTGAACCACATTACTGTAGCTGAGTTGATGGCATTGACTGTGTGGGGAGGAGTTCCCAGTTTGGCCGGGTGTTCACTGGAGCCATCCTTTAAATCATTCTTCCCTGTGCCTTTCTCAGAGTCCTTGCCTCCTCCTCCAGTTGTAGCCAAATCTTCGTTGGCCATTTCCAGGTGTGTGCATGTGTGGAATGTATTATTCTGCACCTCCCTTCTCTCACTGAGGCAACCAAGGAGGATGCTCAGAAAATGCCTTACAGTTGGATTAATCCCTGTATTTATAGTTAAGGCAGTCATTTCCCTTTAGCATGCCATTAGACTATCTACTGAAGTTAGGAAAGATTAGGCCCACCGATTTTCCTGCTTCTGAAAACATCCAGGGATGCTAAAAATCCCTTATCAAAGAAAAGCTATCAGTTACATTGCCCTCATTTACTTTTGATAACCGATGTTGCATTTTATCCAAATCTCTGTTTGCTACCACGCTTTCAGTTGCTGTTTCCTTCAAGAAGTGCTCAAACATCTTGTGTACTTTTGTTGATAGGTGTCTGGATCTTTTTTTCATCTCCTACTTACATATGAAAGAGCATTACCTTAGCTGACATTCATCCAGATGGTACCACTCTTCCAACCCAATCTGAGCATGTTGTTCTGAGGGCTTTCACCTCATGTATAATGCTTATGTACCCTTATTTGCCTTCACAGTCAGCCCTGTTCTTCAGTTATTCACATTATTTTCCCCACATGCAACCATTCTGCCTTCTATTAGCAAAATGATATTTTTTTTTACTTCAGAGTCGTTGGAGGAAGCCAGCAAACAGAAGGCCCAGGGGGATGAGGATGAATTGAATGCGACTTCATTTTTGAGCTCTATATTTAGTTTTGTCTTTAATTTCGACTCTTTCCATAGTAATCTCCTTCCCCTTCCCCCCTCATTGTTGTTTTCATACCACTGAAAGACATTTTGTGCTTAACTGAGTTGGTCCTGACAACAGCAACTGGAAGTGTTCAGATGTCTTTTTTCCTTCTTTCCATATTTCTCTAAGCAGAGCTTTCTTTTCAGAGCTATCAGCCCCTCTCCCCAAGTATCCTGATCACACCCCGTATCTATCTCAGCCTTTATCTTCCTAATTACCTAATCTGTTATTTTACACGAACCCAACATTCCTAGCATGATATTTGAAGTCTTTCTCTTGGTCATGCAGCATGGACTGACTTTCCCAATCTTTTATTTTTCTGCCTTTTATTTTTCTTTTTTTTTTGCTAGCTCTTTGCTGGCTGACCAGAGTATATTGAAGAGAGCATTGAAGTATTTCACACAAATTGGGACCTCTCCTCAGACTGAGGTGGATATAGCATAAATTGGTATATGGCAAACCTGATCTAAATTGAGTCATCTGATACTTAAATCAAGTCATCTTTTGTTTGTTGGTGGATCTTTTTGTTTGTTTTATCTGTTGATTGCTGGATAGTGCTGGGCTTTCTGCCTCAGTTTCCCCATCTGCCAAAAGAAGCTACTACTTCTATAAAAACATTTGGAGATCTACAGCTGCTGGCATCTCCTGTGAGAGGTCTGGTGATACTGTCCTGCTAAGATTCAGCTGTGCCATCTGAGCACTTACATCTCTTTCTGTGCCTCATATGCTTTCCCTTTTACATAAACAAAGCAGAAGCACCTTTTGAGCATTTTTCCCCAGCTGTGTTGTTATCTGGTAAGCAGTGACAAAAGGAAATGTCCCATGCAGCAAAGTAGAGTTTGTTACCTACCTGAATGGCCAGCTGATAATGATATGGTTGCATGGTGGAAAACAGCTTCGCATTGATTTTGCATCAGGGACCAATGAGAATCTATAGCTAATGACCATGCTGGTAGAGTGAGTCATGGAAGAAGGAGGCTGAGATCCTCGTTTCCTTTGATAAGCCTTCTTATGATCGAGCCTAGCTATTGGCAAATATTGGTGGTAGGTGGGCAGTTGGACTGGATGATCTTGGAGGTCTTCTCCAACTTTGTTGATTCTATGATTCTAAATTGTGACAGATTACAGTGGTTTGCTGTAGTTTGTGATGCAGATATTTCTAGCACCTGGCACTTTGCTTTGCTCATCGTTTGACACTCGACTGCATCCTCAGCAGACGTGAAATAATTGAGATGCAGACTTGTCATAGCATCCTTTCACCTTAGGATCTCGAGTCTTTTCTGAGAGTGATTAACTGGAAGGTGGTTGGGCCTGGCAGAGATATTAGGTGTGGCCCTCAGGCACATGGGAAGACATCTGTGCTCTCTTCAAGTGGAAATGTTGAATGCGTTCCTCACTTAGACAGCATGTGTGAGTGTATGTCATCTTATATTTGCTAAATTTTCTTGTGTGTCTGAGGCTCTTAGACTCATGTTACAACCTGCTTAACCTGTAGTTTTAAATTCAGGTTTTTTTAGAAGAGCAAAACTGTTTTTTGGGGGTTTTTTTGGTTTGTTTTTTGGGTTTTTTTTTGAGTGAAGGGTATCAAAAATATCTGAATCCAAAGCTCCTAAATGTGAACATAATCATAGCAGCTTTTCTTTCGGACAGCTCTGGGAAACAGACAGCAATTAAGTTAAGTTAACCTCATCTCAGAGTGTCTGTCAATGTACTGTCTTAGGTAAGGATCTCTTCTGTTGCTCTCTGAGTGGTTTTCTCCATTCTGTTCTTCACTCATCCTACCCTTGCACTCCATCAAGGTGATCTGTGTTATTCTATCCTCAGCTAAAGAACAGAGGAGTGCCTCCTGCTCCAGAAGTGGATCCAAATGACTGGGGTGCTCTTCAGTTCTCTGTTATTAGGAGCAGTGACTCAATGCTTTGTTCTGAAACACACCCTCAACTGGGAACTTGTCCTGGTATGCTCATCTTCTTGGAAGATGTTCTGGGATGCTTTGGGCTGCCTGTTAAGAATCTTTTTATAGAGAGCTCTAATGCTTTATAAAGAATATTTTATGAATCCAGAAGAAACGTCCTCACCCAGTCTTGCTAATTAAATCCTTTTTACTTGATTTTAAAGGAGGAAAATTCCTTCTGTCCTCATCTCTGAATGAGCCAAGTACGTTTCTTGCCAAAGTTTCATTATTTTTCTTGTTTCTTTTTAACTCTTGGAGGTAACCAGTCTTTTGAAATGAACTCTTCTATATACTCTCATATATATATATATTGTTCCATAGGTACCTGGAGTTCAGTATGAAGTTTTGAGTGATAGCTCAAACAAACCCTCTTAGAGGTGCTTTTTCAGGATGGGAAGTGGTGTAAGAATGGTCAACTCCATTGGCTTTGGTCCCAATGTTGGTTTAATAAAAAACGTTGAAGATATTGATGAACAAGAAGGGTAAAACCTTATTACCAACCAAATTGTAGAAGGACACTGATGGCTTCTGGAAGGATGACATATACTGTAAGATGGATTATTATACTCATGTCTCATTTCTTATGCATTCTGTGTTTCTTGTTTCATCATTTCCGTCTGGCTGCTCTTTGGAAAGTGATACTGACCTTGGCAAACCTGTGCTCAGTCAGAAGAAACAGACTGTTTCTTATGGTTGCTGGATCACATGTTTGGAAGATCCATGTCCTGACTGTCAAGTGAGCTCAGAAAAATTGTAACGGAGTGCCTGAAATGCTGTATGTCCTGTTTCAGCTGTTCAGCTGGAGATGCTGAAGCTATGTACACCCCAATAAATGCCGTAAAGCCTCTTTCATCCACCCTACTGGATGCCACTAAGCTTCAGAAGTGCCTACTCTGCTTAGCAAAGACCATGCCTGGGACGTTAACAGTCCTTCCACAAACGGACTTGCACAGGGAAGCTGTACGTGGGAATTATGCCCTCCCCAGACAGTCCTAGATTTCCAGGTGAAGCAGCTGCTTATTGTAGTGATGAGGGTTTCCAGCATGAACTGTGGGCATACATACTGTTAATCAAACCATCCTATGCTTTACTGGTGCCGTAGCTCTGGATTAATGCCGTATTTCTAGACATTAATCTTTCAGTTAAATCTTAAATCTTTCAGTTCTCCTAAAAGTTAAAGGGCATTGCACCATTTCTAACTGAACTGTGGTTCCTCAAACCAGAACATCACAGTATTCCTGCAGACTAGAGAACATCCAGATTTCTTCATCCAGCTCCTTGGTTATAAACAACGTCCCATAGCCAACCTTGCAGGGGTCCTGTTTGCCAACAGTTGTACACAAATCCTGGGCAGTGTGAGCAGTCCAGAGACTGATAGAGAGCTTGAAATGCAGGGAAGAAATCACAGGAGCTTTACTGTGCTTTTGATCAAGCTCTTTTGTCACAGTCTTCATAGTGAACTGCCTATGAACTCCCCAGAGTGTTGCTCAAACTACCAGTCTTCATTGCTCTGGATCTGGGAATCCCTACTGCTCTCCACTCCCATCCAAATTCTTAAGATGCTGGAGGGCCATCTAAGCAGATGTGAGTTCAATCCAACTATTCTTTGATATTATGGCAGGTGCCCTTGGTGGGAGGCTGGGTCAGAGCTGGGAAGGAAACAAGATTCTGGTGCCACAGCTGGAGTGGAATGAAACAGCAAAAGATGTGGTGAGGAACAGGCAGGACAGGGTGAGGGGGTCTCTGTGCTTGGCCAGGGCAACAACTGGGTCTGGATAGATGGAGCTTTTGTCAGGAGTGAGGAGCTGGCACAGGTTGGAGAACACAGGACCAGGCACGAGCAATTTGACAGTATTGATGAGGCACACCCTCAGGGTTTTACTCTCAGGGTTTTCCAGTCTCTTCTGAACTTGCAGTTGAGTTGAGGACCGTTTCTACTGTGCACAGCAGCCAAGAGGTGGCTACTGGGGAGATGACTCAGTGCTGGGTGGGTGGCAATTTGGGAGAGGATTAATAGGTAGCTGCACATTCTTATGAAGACAAGTACCTAGTTCTGAACAACAGTGTTTCAAATTCAGTGTATCTTGAAAATAACACAAGCCACAAACATACTGGAACACTTAACTAATCTTTCACCCAAGTTCTCCTGATGGATATCATCTCTCTTCTACTCTTAGACTGCAGTGTGAAAAGATGGGGCTGTCTGGAAGGTAATTATTCAGGTTAGGGGTGAGTCTGTGGGTTTTCTCATTTATCTTTGGGTATTTGGGGTATAGACATCTACAGTTGCCTTCAGCTCCCGGAACAAAGCAGTGTAAGTTAAGTTTCCTCTAAAGTATTTTAGACAGTTCCTTTATTTTGAAGTGACTCATGCTCTAAAACTGCCTTCTTGTCTCTGCAGGCAGGGAAGAATAATCAATCATCTCTTGCTTTTTCTTTTTTTCTTTTCACAACCATGGCAGAGATGTTACAACTCTGCTCTTCGTTGTACCCAGATGGTAGATCCAAACACCACTGATCTCAGTATTGAAGCTTCTATTTCTGCAACGGCCTGAATTGAAATCCTTCCTTTGAGCTTGCTGGAATGGAAATGCATACTTAGCCACTCCAGATGATAATTTTAAGTAAGGAGCAAAATATTTTTTACCCAGTCACCAGAGCTGCCTCCTACTCAGCAGTGGAAACTTACTCAAGTGCTGCCTCTTATTTAATTGCTGTGTCATAATGATCACTTTTTCCAACTCAGCTCTGCTCTCCAGGAGAGGAACATACAAGCTGAACACTAAAGAGTTAAAAGAGCTGCTCAGCTTCTTCCTTTCTGGTTCTCCAGCTCTTTGCATAACAAAGCACACATTTCTTTGATCTTCCAACCCCTCACATAGAGAGGAGACAATAAGACTAAATGAGGTCCCTGTGTCTCCAAGCTGCTGGATTGGTTTGGCCAAGTTGTCTTTGTTCTATGGGGCCTGCTTAGTTCAGCTGGAAGAAAAACCCATCTGCATTCCTTGTCAAATGATAGCGCTGTTCCTGGCATTATTGTGTCTGGCAGGAGCATGAAATGAAGTGGTTTGAACAGCAAACTGAGAGTGAGGACTCTTGGGTATTTGCCTGGACCTCTTTTGTTTGGAAGGTCTCCTAGGGATGTGTGCCACCACCTTTGCTCTGAGAGTCCCTTGGCTGATGGAAGAGCAGTGCAAGAGCTGAGGACATAGCAAAGTATAGCTTGGCTCTGCTTGCAAACACTGAATTGTTCTTGCAAGTTCCCCTGAAACTACACTTTCCTTATTGACCCGATGAAGGTCACAAAGGACGTTTTGTGTGTTTTGATCTTGTTCTTATCTCCCAGTTGGTCTATATTACTGGTATCTACCACTTATTTCCCCGTGCTGTCATGATGTTTGTGCTTTCCAATTCATAGACAAAGATCATTTGAAAGAGTAAATAATTATAGTGCTCCGTAAATAATTTACAATCTTTTTTTTTCCTTTACAGATAAGCAGATCTTATGAAGCTCTTAGGTTTGATAATGTTCATAACTGTGTTATCCATCCCCACAGATAGAAATTCTCTGTTGGTATTTCTATGGGTTCATTCTTTACCCATTCTTGCACTTGAACCACTGTGTATTTTTGACTCATTCAAAGGCTTGTTAGGAATAACAATGCTCTAATTTTAGGAAGATGTTCAAAAGGAAGAAACTGAGAACCTAGTTTTAAAGCAGAGCTGAATGAAGTTAAGGAAGAAACCAAAGCAGAGGCTATCGCATAACAAAAGTCTTCAGTCCTATGTTCTCATAAATAATAAGAACAAATGAAAGCATCTGATGATGCTAATGGTGAGCTCTTCCTTGGGCTTAGCTAGAGCAGCCCCTCCAGGGCTATGCTACTAAGGCGACTAAGGAATAAGACCTACCTGCCAAAATCTTTTGTTTCCTTTGCCTACCTGCAAAAGAAAAAAAGGTTGAGAATCCCCAGCACTGCCTACAGCAGTGATTTTGTGTTATAGAAACCACAGCAGCTGATGCTCTTGTCTAATATAGTTACTGCCTCCCCATGGCTTTGTTTGGACAACAAAGAGAAATGCGCCCGTCTGTCACTGTTTTATAGCCTCTGGGAGCTGCACAGAAATGGACAAGGGATGTAGGTTCATTTTCTGTAGATTTCTCAGTTCCACTCCTCCTTTGTTGGACTTGAAATGGTGTTGTCACTGTGGTCGTTCTATTCTCCATCTCTGCTGGGTCCTCTAGATAGGCAGAGGAACACTCTGGGATCGGTAGAAAGGGAGGTGCTGATGTTTTTTTCACTTCTTGTGAGCCTGTATTCCTGTTGTGGGGTTTTGTTTGCTGTGAATCCTGCCTGCCTTTGAGAAATTTCCCCCTCGTTAATCCGTTTCTGCCAATGACAGCATAGATGAAACCAAACATTTCTGTATCTCCTTCAGTCTATGACAAACCTTCAACTTGTATTTAATTAAAGAGCGTACACAATGGCTTTCTTAGCACTAGCAGTAATCCTTTAACAATTGCTGGGACCCTGAGAGAAGGAAAACTCTCATTAATAAAGACTTTGGGGGATAACTCCACAGGAGAGTTGCTGCAGAATTCAGAGCTGCAGGAAATCATGCCCGGTAAAAAACTTGTTCGTCATTCTGCTCAGTGTGTGCTGGAAAAATGGCCCCTGACAAATCCACCACAACTTTTATGTGGTAACCCATGCGTTCCAGAAGGGCTTTTAGTGAATGGGTGTTTAATGAGTTTGAGCTAACTGTACATCCATGACGGATATGCCCAGGAAAAAGGGGTTATTGTTTGCTAGCTAGTGTTTGCGTGACCTACCAAGTGTTGTGGTCATGCTTTCCTTTTATTTGTGCTTTTTGGGTGGGAAATGTGGATCACTGTGGTCCTTAGCTCTGTGTCTGTGTGGCCAATTGCCACTGATGCGAAAGACGTCAAACTCCACAGTCCTTGTGGATGCCCCATCCCTGCAGGCATTCAGGGCCAGGCTGGATGTGGCTCTGGGCAGCCTGGGCTGCTGGTTGGCGACCTGCACACAGCAGGAGGTTGAAACTGGGTGAGCACTGTGGTCATTTTCAACCCAGGCCATTCCATGATTCTATGATTCTATGATCCTTGCCTTTTCCAGAGGGAAGATAAAAAAAGCCAAAGTGGGGAAGCAGTGAAGTGAGTTCATACCAAGCTATCTGTAAAGTCTCTTTCATTCTCTTCTGGGAGGAACCCACCAAGGAAGGATTGTTATTCAGCCTCTGATCCCAAGAAGGGGATCAGAGGAGTCTTGTTTTGGCAGACAAGACTTACAGCACTGAGGTACATGGTTAGAGGACGTGGTGGGGTGACTTGGGGTTGGACTCTAGGAGTTTAGAGGTCTTTTCCAACCTTTATAATTCTTTTTGTTTGGGTTGTTTATTTCCTTATTTAGTGAGTGCGGGGAATAAGCCATAAACCAGAAGGCTTCAAATGTGAGTCTGTTTGACCTTGATGATTCAGTTTAAGATCTTTTACACTCTAAATTCACACATCGGTGACCTTCCCCGCCTAAATATTGGATGTTTTAGTGTGAACTTCAATCAGCCAAGGGGCATGAAAAAACCTTCAAGACTGATGCTCACAAGCTCTCTGTGGACTAGAAGGAGTGGCAAAAAGCAACTGATACTGAATGCAAAGTGTTTACCCAACTAAAACGAGGGAAGATAAGTCCCACTGAGAGTAATGATAAAATAGTCTTTAAAAAAAGAGTTATCTCATGCTGTTTTTAGAGAACTTAGTGTATTTATGTAGCCTCCTGTCTTATGATGTTGGCCCATGATGTCAGAGGCTGATGTTGGTAGGATGGCAGTAGGGGTCGAACCTTCCCACCAATATTCCATTACTTTTTCTTTCCTTGTGAGTGATGGCAGCAGAAGAGCAATCTGACAGAATGGTGTCTGACATGGAAGTGTGTATAGAGCAAAGGAGTGTCACTGAATTCCTCCATGAACTAAAAGTGGCACCTGCTGACGTTCACTGATGAGCACAGTGAGGAGTGGGTGGTGCATTTCAACAGCAGCATCAGTGGGTCACCTCTGCTGATGCAGATTTGGGCAAGCCCAGAATGAAGGCTTTTGATCATTGCTGGCAAAAAGGCACAGCAATGTGACTAGACTGAAAAAGAGTTTTGCAGCTGGGAATTTGCTCTAGCCCATAGTGCTATTGCGCTCTTTGCGTTGGTTGTCGTTTCCATGAAAATAAAAAGGAGGCATTACTTTTGGAGCGACCTAGGCAATATATGCATCAACCAATTTAGGCTTGCATTTGTTTGTGAGTAGGAGATATGGTGAAGTACTTGCTAGTGGGCTCAGCAGAACATTTGCAGCCTAAAAGAATCCTAACGATGGGTTCTAGCGCTTTGCCAACCCTGATCAAAGTTAGAGTTGTATGAATTAATTTATAAAGTGAACACTCAAATTGTTTATAAATGTGAAAGGGATCAGGTAATAGGCTCAGTCCAGAGAGTTTTGACTTTCCTTTGATAAAGGAATGTTTTGAAAGCAGAACATTTCAATCTTTGTTTTTAAAGTAAGCTCCATGTTCTTTTACGCGCATACACACACATATATATATCAGTTAAAATAAATTTCCCTTTTGGAAAAAATAAAAATAAAAATAAAAAATAGAAAAATTTGAGTACCAGGACAGCAGCAGCTCAGTCTCCTTCAATGTGCTGTTGTTCTGGTTTTTCTTTTAATTTGGCTGGAAAGTCACATTGCAGTAATAATTGTCTGTATACTGCTAATCAAAGCCCATTCTCAGCCTAAGGGAAATTATAGTCTGAGCAAGGCATGGACTAGAAGAAGGAAAAGATTAGGTTGGTTTAGTAAGAGATTGGATTAAAATTATAACATAATTTAGCATATTAATTTTTATTCTAAGCGTAAATTGCATCAAAGCTTTGTTCCTTTGGAGGGTTTCTGGGTCTTCTGTTTTACTGCATCGGCTGATGAATGAGTAGAAAAGTAGCTCTCATTTTGAAAAGCAACATGAAGAGTTCTTTTTTTTTCCTTCTTTCTCTGCTTTCATCAGACCAAAATACTTCCCCCCCCCCCAAATTCACCAACTGTGAAGGCAAGAATCAATGAATTTTAATGGAGAAAAGCTGTAACTCTGCCTCTCATCTGTCCCTGAAGCTCACCTCACTCAGGGTTACTCCTGCATTGCATTTCACGTTGTCTGAGCAGACTCAAGCCAACACTGCTGCTCTCTCCACATCGTTTCCTTCTCACCGTCTCTTTGCAGTTGAGTTTCTGAACAGGTTATCTCCCAACTCAACGTGGTTTGCCATCTCTTTGAAGGAGGTTGGGTTCTCTGTTTGATTTTGTGCAGCACCTGCCATAATGGGAAACTTAGGAAGATATGAGCAACAAAGTCATGCAATCATTAAGGTTGGAAAAGCCTTTTGAGATCCCCAAGTCCAACCCCAGCCCATCCCTACCATGCCCACTGACCACGTCCTCAGTGCCACATCTACCCTCTTCATAAAAACCCCCAGGGGCTGTGACTCCACCACCCCTGCATGCAGCCTGTGCCTGATGGGGTGTTCCCTCCATGTGGGAGCAAGTTGGTGACATTAACATGACCCCATCTGGCTCGTGGTTCCTTTTTTGGATGCCAATTGTTATGGTCCATACTTTGTGGCTGAGAATGCATGATGTAAGAGTCCATGATTAATTATCTGCATGTTTTAGACACTGATGTATTAAAAAAGCCAAATATAATTAGGTCTAAGTGGGAAGAAAACACTTAGGGGAGAGAAAAAGCCTTCTTACTGGGAATTTCCTGCTTTTTAGCTCCTTGATCTCCTAATCTGCATCTGAGATTTTGTTCTTATTTGGTTTGGGTTTTGTTTTGCTCTGAATTAGCATGAGCCAGGAGGCAGTCCATGTGGGAAGGGAGGGAATAAACGATGTAAGCACAGATCCCACTGCTCCTGGCATGAATTTTAA
Source organism: Lagopus muta (assembly GCF_023343835.1). Taxonomy (NCBI): domain Eukaryota; kingdom Metazoa; phylum Chordata; class Aves; order Galliformes; family Phasianidae; genus Lagopus; species Lagopus muta. The sequence goes on from NC_064439.1 coordinate 1,918,077, forward strand.
AGCTGCCATCTTCCTGCCCTAGATAGCTGTCAGTGTTAGTCTAGTCAGGCAGGGTTCCCAGAGGATAAAGAAGCAGAATTGCTCTTGATCATCAGCAAAAAAAAGTTTGTTTTTATCTTTTTATGATAGGCACAGAGAACAATGGTGTTTTTTGTTGGGTCTTTTTTTTTTTCAGTAGGTACTGGATTATTTTCCCCTCTCTCAATCAAATGTAAAATGAGCCTGGATGCATATCCCCATGGTGCATTGACCCAGCAGAGCTTGGCTAGCTGTGCATCCCCAGGAATGCATCCTGAGTACACATGGGTTTTGCTCACTCTCTCCTTTCCTCTTGCCCTTCTTGCAGGCATCCAGCACGCGCCCAGAGTGCAGCATCATGCTGGAGATTGAAGAGGAACGCAGCCAGTGCCTGGCAGAGATCACTGAGGATAATCAGACCTCAGGTATGGGAGCAACTTCTTCCATCTCTGACCCTCAGGCTCCCATCCCTGGATTCACATCTGCCTTGTCTGTGCCATTTCTTGTCCCTCTTGCAGCAGCAGAGTGCTGCCTGGGTTTGCTTTGGCTGATGTTGAGCTCTTATGTTAGGAGGGAGAGATGCTGATCCTTCTAAAGCACAGTTCCACCAGTTGCATCCAAGTATTTGAATAGCTTGATGATGACCACCCACAGGGGGGTGAACCTCAGCCATCTCAGGCTGTTTAATCGGAGTCAGTCACGCCTCTTTCTGAACTAGAAGTGTCTTAACCAACTCTGATACCTTTACTCACCTCCCTTCTTCGATGATCAGAAGAAGAGAGTCAAGTTGACAGTGCCAGCTTTGCTCTCCATTCTCCCAAGGTTTCCCCATCCCAGCAGCCATGGAGCTGTGCCTCCTTTGAGAAGAAGGCATAACACAACATGAATTGGGCAAGTGGTGTTTCAGAACAGGAGAGATGCTGCAGGACATGACTGTGAGGATGGGGGATATTTCATACATTTTTGCTGTTGAAGTTCCTTGGTAGGCAGCCTGTAGGGAGCTTGGGGTATTTTGGCACAGCCACTCGGTGCTCAACCCTTAATTGTAGAGATCTGAGTGGCAGAAAAATAAAGGTTTTATTCTGGTCTTGTCCTGTCATATCTCACAGCAGTTAAGTCAAAGCTCCAGGAATCAGATGTAGGGGTGGATTTGTCCCCTCCAAGTGCCTCTCTCAAGGCAGAGTCAGAGTTTGTGTGTAAAGGAGGTGTAGGGAGCAGTGGGAGACTGGTGGGTTCCAAAAAGGGGAGATCACATCGGTTGGGGTGAAGGTAGGAGGATGCATATCCTGCTTTACGTTTGCATCCTGAAAGAGGAAAAAGTGAAAGATGCCTTCTCATCCTCTTTCACTTGGCACTGCTCAAAATAGGCTACAGACCAAAGGGCTGTTCTGCATGATGCTGATTAATGATAGAACAGCATCCTTGGGCCAAGCTGGTCCCTCAGGGAGCTTTACTGAATGCAAGGAAGGCTTTTGGCCCCTGCTTTTATCTATTAAAATATGTTTTCCTTTGATTTTAAGCATCCCAGTGCATTTAAATAGAGCTGTTTGAAGAAATGTTCCCCTGGAATACAGTAAAGAAAGAAGAAGTCAGGGTACTTAAATACATCCTCTGAAAGCCAACTAAATGCTTCATTTCATTTTCATGCACACTTGGAGAAATTCAATTAAATGCAGGACATTCAAAATGAAAGAATAAATATTCGAGTGTTAATCTTTTTTTTTCTCCTTTTTCTAAATGTTCTTCCCCATTGAAAAGTTTAGTCCAAAACGTGTTATGTGTTGTTGTTTTGTTTTGTTTTTTTTTCTCTCCACTGAATTAAACGAGCCTATTTTTGCTGATTCTGATGTCAGAGCACGCTCAGCCTTACTGTGTGCCATCCATGCCTAAAGCATAAGCAAGTGTATAAACACCTTCTGGAGCTTGTTTTTCATCAGGGAATGCTGAAATATTGGGTTGTAGGAATTCTGCTTTTCTGCCCATTGCTACCGTAGTCGTTACACAAGATATGAGCACTGTAAGATGTTCTCCTCCACGGAGATGGTGATTACTACTCCTGTGTTTGTTGTAATGGTCACCAATGATATCAATGTGGAACACATGTAGTGTTCCACATCAGTAGGTATTTAAGAGTTCAGTATATGAATTCCAGCAAAGAACTCACTTTTGCCCTTGCAATCATTGGAAAGAAGCCTCAACTTCTGACATGTGATTGCTCTGGCACTGAGGTGGGTGACCAAAGATAAGTGCATCAACTTTTGGAGAAGTCTATTTTGGAAGTGACGTGGACCAACAGCTTCTAAATGTCTAAACAGCATGTGTTTTCCTGTTGGAATGTCCAACCCATGATGTGTGAGCTCAAGTAGACTGAAAAAGCTCTTTTTTCTGTGCAAGTCAGTAATTATAGCTGAGCACAGCTGCAAAATTCAGCTCTGATCTTTGGAGAGGTGGAGGAGGGGGCAGTTTGGTTGGCAGAGATGACATGGAAGTGATGACAGGAGATCGCACGGAGGTGAAGTTTATTTCCAGCAACGTTAAGACTGAACAATTTAAAAATAAATGTTGCATAAAACCTCCTAGCTGAATTCCCTAGAAAAGCGTTAACTTTAACGTGGCTCAGTCTCACAGAGGAGGAGAATGGAAAGCAATTGGAGCTCTCTGCCAGTTGTAACGTAGTACCGTGATTTATGGCCAGGTAGGTGTATTGCCTTCTGTGCATTCAACATCCTGTTAGCAAGAAGAAAATCACTTGAGATTTAACAGCCAATTTATTATCCTTTCTAATTGAATGAGTGGGATTAAGGAAACGCGCAGTTCCAATACAGTCTAGAAATAAAGCTTTGTTTAGAAGCCATTATCAGTTGTATCGATTGGAGGGGCTTAATCACAGCTGTAATTTGTTGTGTCAAATAGATTAGTCATTTGTAAAGAACACCTGATGGTAATACTCAGATTAATCACTAGCTCAGGGTAAGCAGGTAGATTTCCACTGATAAACAATAACATCTGTCTTAACACTGTTTTGTGTTTGAACAGCCATTAATTACAGTGGGTACATGTGCGTGAGTTAAATCAATGCTTTCTTTTCAAATTAAATGTCTGTGTTTTCAGTGCACGTGGTGGGGGCCAATTGCTGCTCCTAGAATCAGTCCTGGACTACAGACAGCCACCACTGGTGAGACTGAAGTCTCTCTTTTCTCTCTTAGGCCCATTTTTGAGGAAACTGTGTCTGATAAGATGATGTTGTCTTTTTGAGTGCAGAAGGTGCAACTGGGATGCAACAGCAGTGGAGATTGGTTTAAGCTGGCGGCACGTGCAAAGAATAAAATGGCAGTGAGATTGACGTTTGGGCTTTAAGGAAGTTGCTAACCATCAGAGGGCACAGAGCTGCAGGAAGGAATGCTTTATTGGCTCCACAGTGGAGTGTGCCCAGTTTATGAAAGGGTGTGTAAGACGCAGTTGTGCTTTGCAGTATGGAATTGAGTTTCATGAGCTGGACTGCCCTGGCAGCCCTCTGCCCTGTTATCCTTTCACCTCAATGATCAGACAGCATGATCTTGTATCTCTTGTAAAGCGGCAATTGTGATGCAGTACAGAGGTGGATTCTTTATCATTGAAATGAAGACCAGATAGACTGAGATCTGTTGGCTTCACGTGGGCAAATAGCTACTGGTTGGGAATAACTTTTGCTGCAACTTTTATGTTGCTCTGAGGTATTCTAGCTGAATGTAGGCATCTCTTTTAGGATGCAGTGAATCGTGTTCAGATTGCTGTATTGTGGAGGCTTAGCTCACCTGTGCTGGAAATAACCCCAGCGCTCAGGTGGATCCCATCCTGTTGTCCACTGGTTTGGAGGGGATTGGGGTAAGTGAAGTGAAGTCTCACTCCCACCATTAGAAGACATGCATCTGTGTGTTCACATACAGAATTGGAATAAAACCTTCACTAGGGCATTTGTTATATGATCTTTCTAGCCTTTTTTAATCCTCAAAGAGTGTTTACAGTATAATTTATAGCACTGTTAAGAAAAAGTCTTCTGTAGATCTTATTACTGTGCAAATGGCAGGTGTCTTGCCTGCCCAGTGCAGGAGGTGATGCACACAGTGCTCATCTCAGTCTTGGTGCAGAGCGTGTTCGTAAGTGACCTAAAAACCAGTAATGTTGCCTGTACTTATCCTACAGTGTGATATAGGGGACCTTTGCTGGGTTTGACATAATGGAAATTGGGCATTGGTTGTTCCTTCCTTTCTCACAAAGCCCAGAGAAGGTATTGCTGAGCTGCATCGCAGATGTGCCTGGCTGTTGAACTGGGTGACATTTTGTAGTTTGGTCACGTGGGAATTGGCTGGCTTTTCTTTGCAGGCCACATGCTGATCTCGTGGCAAGCATGGCAGGGTTGCAGTAGTTCAGATACTGAGAATGGCATAAATCATAGCTGCATGTAGATGTCACACGTGTGTGAATCATTTAGAATGAATCACAGCATGGCTTCGATTGGAAGAGACCTCAAAGATCACCTAGTTACAACCACCCTGCAAAAGGGGGTTGGTTTTCTTTTTACTCCAGATTCTTTAATTTCCCACCCTAAATGTGTTCTAATTCTCTCTCCATGCTGGTCTCATAGTTGTTCTCCCTGCAAACTTTGCCTCATTTGACTTCCATAGAGTATTGCAACATCATGGTTTAGTAGGCATGGTGGGGATGGGCTTACAGTTGGGCGAGATAATCTTAGTGGTCTTTTCCAACCATTAGGATGCCCTAACAGCACTATTGCTGAAGTGATGGTGGTTCCTGAGTATTCTTGGCTTCAGTTTTCTTCCTTTAAACTAAAAGTAATGCTATTTTCGTATCTAGAAGGGTAAGTTAAGGACAAATACATTGAAATGTGTCCAGTTGCACTTTTTTATGGTTTAGACTTCTAACAGAATTGTGCATAGATAGAATATGAAAGGCAGTATTTTGGCAGCACCTACAGTCTAAATTCACAGGAAAATATTATGTATCTGCAGAGAAATAACACTTCCAAAGAGAAATCCCATGGAGTTTAGGTTAGATAAGTCAGGTTTTCTATCTTCTTCCAGTGAATCTGTATGTAGTATCACGCATCACTCTGAATTGGCTGTGGGTGCAGATTTTGTGGGTGATATTTTCCTAGAAGCTGCCAACAGAGTTCCTTGGGGAACCTCAAATTATATCCAACATACACAAAACCACATTCCCCTGTACACTAGTGCCAAGCAGTGCAAAGTGAAGCAAGCAGAGGCAAGAGCTCAATTCCTGACAGTGCTCTGGCATTCGATATTGGTGGGACATAGAGCCTAGGAGTTCATCAGCCAGTTCCTGGGGGAGTTCTGCCTGGGCAGCTGCAGGATCTGTTCACTGAATCATGAAGGTTGGAAAAGACCTTTAAGATCATCTAGACCAGCCATCAAGGCCAAGTCAGACCCAGGATTTGAGTGCCTTCAACAAAGCTTCCCCACTGGATGAGCATGGTGAGAAGTTTTGGGAGTTACTCTGCAAACAGGGGTTGCCCCACAGTCAGTAGCTGCTGCAGTAAGATGATATGCAGTACATGCTTGGGCTGTTGTCTTTCCATTTCTCTTTGCTTTCCAGCTTATGGGGCTGCTCCTCTGGTAGCATCTCTCAGCCTACAATATAAATCAAGGTGGTAATTCTATAGCCTGGTGTTCTCCAAGGCATTTATTAGTTGGAGTTTATAAGAGTTCCTTAGACCTCTATGTTACTTTGAAAATGCATGTGAGCATATTTCAGAAGCGAAGAATGCAATCCCAGGCCCACTGAAAACTAAGCTTTAATCCAGATTCTTTTTCAGCCAAGACATGTGTGTGCAATGCGGTAACTGCTCAGATGATAATACAGATTGCAGCAGTAGGGCAAGGAGGAGAAGGTAGCAAGAAGCAGTTCTGCTTTCCAGGCCCACAGATGGTGGCAAATCTCCCTCCATGTGAAGTGTGTCGGAGCCCTTAAGGCTTGCTGCAGGGCAGGTTTCATCACTGCATGGCTTCTTGCTGACTTCCACTTGTTTTTTGTTTTGTTTTGTTTTTTATCCCTGAGCACCAACAGTTGTTTTTTCATTGTTGTTTGCCTTTGTTTTGTTTTGTTATTTTACGAAAGCTCCCCTTGCAGTGGCTGCGGTTTACAGATAGTTCAGCTTAATCTGAAGCATCCAAATAAAATAAAATAAATCCCATTTTATTTACTCTTTTTTTTTTTTGGCCTTGTCAACAAAAGCAATCACGTCTAGGTGAGCTGACTGTGCTCATTATCTCCTTATCTCATTATTGCTAATTGATTCTCTGTGCAACCAGAAATTCTTTCAGAAGTGACAGAGTCAATTAGGGATGACAGTTGAATGAAGTACTGTGTGACTCATATTTGGATGGGGTGAGCAGCTGTGGAGACCGTGCTTCTATGCAGGAAACTGTGTAGTCCCACAGTTAATGGCCTTCATGGAGAGTAGTGGCAATATTAGGCACATCTCAGGCATGGAAAGTCTAACTCAGATTTGTAGATTAATAGCGTGCAAGTTTAGGTATGAGAGAAAATGCTTGAGGACACAGAGTTGACATTTAAACCACAGAAGACTGCTGACTCTGATGATCTAGGTTGATGGGAGGGGATTTTCTGTGTTTGTATGTTCCTTGGCTTGGTAACAAGTGTTGAGAGACATGGTTTAGTGGGAGCTATTGGGAATAGGTGAACGGTTGGACTGGATGAGCTTTTAGGTCTTTTCCAACCTTGGTGATTCTATGATTCTATGAACAGAAATTGCTGAGGCTGGCAAAGACCTCTGGAGATCACCTAGTTCAAACCTCAGCCTAAAGCAGTCAATCAGCACAGGGTGCTCAGGGCCGTGTCCAGTTGGGTTTTGAATGTCTCCATGGATGGAGGAAACCTGTCTAGACAACCTGCTCCAGTGTTTATGCTTGTTAACTGCAAATAACAATAAATAAGTGAAAAACCAGAACAACTTAGGTTTAAATGGATTTCCTTGTGTTTTAGTTTGAACTCGTTGTCTGTTGGGTCTTGGGCACCACTGAGAAAATGCTGGCTCTGTTTCTTCCCCCCAAATCCCAGCTGCTCCAGGCTCATCATCATCTTCGTGGCCCTTTTTTGGACACTTTCCAGTACGTTCACATCACCGTTGTACTGAGGAGATCCAGAACTGGACACAGCCTTTCAGGTGCTGAGCAGAGGGGAAGGATCAAATCCTTTGACCTGCTGCTACTTTGCCCAGTGCAACCCAGGACACCTTTAGCCTCCCAAGTGGCAAGGTCACGTTGCTGGCTCACCTTCAGCTTGACACCCACCTGCAAGCTCAGGTCCTTCTCTGCGAAGTCCATAAAGTGCATGGCTTTACTGCTCCCCAGGTACAGGATTTTGCATTTCCCCGTGTTGAACTTCACTTTTTAAATGGTTTTTCAGGACTTTTTTCATCCAGAAAGGAAGGCCTTCTGCTCTATTTGGATTCCGACTTCCTGCAGAAGTTAAATGGAAGTGAAACAAGCTCAGCACTTCACAGCTGGCGGCTGTCAGCATCTTACAGATCAACATTTTGTCTGTTTGCTCAGTACTGAGGAGATAGCTGAGGTGATTTTCTAAGTGTCACCGAGAATTGCCAGTAGCCATTGAGGAGCTGCTACAGTTGAGCTGCTTCTGATAGCCTGAGTACTTCAGCACTGCATTTTGTATGTGCAATCTAGACCTGTCTGTCATTCTAGCAGGATTTAAAACCCAAAAGTCAAAAAGTGGAAAATATGAATGAAAATAATCTCAGTCATTCTCCCTGCTCTTTGCTTACTGAGTTGTATATGCCTCAACTTGCTGTGAGCAACAGACTCCTGTAATCTCATCACCAACATTGTCTCGTACAAGTGAATCCAGATGGAGAACAGCCCATGTTGCTTATCCTCCACATAATGTCTTTCTCATTCCGCAGTTCTGCAGTGGAGGTTGGCTTGAAAAGCCAGATCTGGAGCTTGGGGTTCTTTGACAGTCTCCCTTGAAGACGTCAAGGCGTGTTTGACGAGAGAAGAGGCAGTGAACATACGGAAATTAAAAGTCAAGCTGGAAAAACGTTAATGAAGTTTAAATGAGGAGTCTGTTTATTCATCACCATCTGTTTATAATGCAGTAAGATAAAAAATAATTAATAGCTCCTTGCGAGCAAAAGTTCAAGTGAATTCTCACCTTCCCAGTTGCATAAGACCTCCTGGGGCAGATGATAAGTAGGTTGGGTTTGTATGGCAGCCCAGTTGTCAGCAGGTATCCAGGTGCTCCATCACTGGAGGAGATGGGATGGATGGACGCTCACCCAGGGCTGGGAATGTATGATGTTTTCAGGCTGCATCTCTGAGACCTGCCAAATGCTCCTATGGGTGCTCCTTACACCTTCACTTGAATCAGGGTAGTTGGTTTATTGGCTGCTGTTTTAAAGTCAGTAGTGTAGGGATTATTGAGACAAGCCACTGAGCTGGCAGGTTTGAAGGGCAGTAGTTTTCTAGGGGTAGTTTAAAGCACTCAAAGAAAGCAGCTGAGAAAAACAGCCCCTTGGACAGGGGTTGATTCATGAAAGCATGAGATCGAAGGTCTGACTTCATAGAATCCTAGAATGGCCTGGGTTGCAAAGGAGCACAGTGCTCATCCAGCTCCAACCCCCTGCTGTGTGCAGGTCACCAACCAGCAGCCCAGGCTGCCCAGAGCCACATCCAGCCTGGCCTTGAATGCCTGCAGTGATGGGGCATCCACAGCCTCCTTGGGCAGCCTGTTCCAGTGCTTCATCACCCTCTGGTGAAAAACTTCCTCCTCATATCCAACCTAAACCTCCCCTGTCTCAATTTAAAATAATTCCCCTCTGTCCTATTACTATCCACCCATGTAGACAGTTGTTCTAGGTGCTTTTGGACAATCAGTATGGCCACCAGTTACTGTTTCAGAGGCCAGTAGGGCTCTTGTAATTGCTGTGTCATATCTACATAGCCCCTGCAACATTCTCATACATCCTAGGGCCTCAGGAATGGCATTAAGAGCCTTTTTATAAGAAGCTAAATCAAGCCCTGAGGATCTAGTTAATACATTCAGTGAACGCTGAAGGGTATACCAGTTCAGTCTAAAACAGTCATAGAATCATCAGTTGGAAGGGACCATTAAAGACCATCTGGTCCAATTCCCCTGCAGTGAACAGGGGCATGTGCAGCTTCATCAGGTGCTCAGATCTTGAATGTCTGTAGGGACATGGTGTCCACTCTGGACAACCTGTGCCAGTGCTTCACTACCCTTATTGTAAAAAACATTTCTATCCAGTCTAAATCTCCCCTCTTTTAGTCTGAAGCCATTCCTTCAGGTGTTATCACAACAGATTCTGCTAAAGAATCTGTCTCCTTTCTTTTAGCCTCCCTTTGAATACTGAATAATCACTGGAATTGGTTCTTAACGATCTCTTTAATGACAAAAGGACCTACAAGACATCTTTCTCTGTTCTTTCCTTATCTTCCCTTGTCTTCTGAGTTACTATACTCTCTAACTCTGGTCCAGGCAATATAGAGGGTTTCTTGATTTCAGTCTTGCTATGACCAGCAGTATTGATGGTCCGAGCATCTGGGTAGTACAGTGGTCCTCACTGTTCCTGGACAATGTTCAGGAATGAATGTGTTCTCCCACTGAAGGGGTTCTCCCTATAAATCTAATCACCCTACCCTGTAGAGGTAAGAGCTGTTTTTTGCCTCAACCTCATCTTTCTGCAGACGCAGCCATGAGATAAGATACAGAAAACAGATACCACATCTGTTTTCTCCCTTCATATGCTGAAGGGTGGAGACTTTGCTTTTGTTTTGCCTGTTGCTGACATGTCCTGGCTCCAAGTTTTCAAACAACAGTGTTTATTTGACTCAGGAACAGCTGTCCTGTAGCTTTTGGGGATTAACAACCATTTATTGGACATAAGTCTTGTACTGGCAAAGGCATTTTATTTTGGAGAATGTGTCACATTTGGAAATGCCATCAGACTTGTTGGTTATTTTTATTTTTGTACGCTATAAAATAGAAATGCACGCAGCATTAGTTTTGCAAAGGTTACAGAACTAAATGCCATCGCCGTAGACCAAAAATGGATGGAAAGCAAATCCAAAATGTTTTCAAAGCTCTGGGTAATTGCTTATATGAGATCTATTTATGGAGAGCTTTTAATTTTTTTTTTTGATAGCACTTGGTAATTGTCTACTTCACATCCCATCAGGTTTCTGGTTAAGAAATCTCTCCTTCCTAATGTTTTTTATTATTTTCTTTCTGATTGTGCTAAAGCATTTTCATGGTGGTATCCATCCATCTCATGAGCAACAAGTACATTGGGAAAATGTTGCATATGGCATCAGTTATGTGGAGCTTCTGTTACTGTATATGGCTAAGATCCAGCACCTGTTGCAGATACTGGGGATTTTATCTTGCACTGGACTTTCTGTAACCTAGATGTCTTTACTTCTTGGTAGCCAGAATATTTAACATAGCAAAGTGAAATTGTGGAGAAAAGGAGAAGCTGAGGTCTGAGGTGCCACACTGGGTGTAAGTAGGGCTTCTATTAGGAAAACCTTTTAAATTACTCACAAACTTTGTTCTTGCCTTCCAACCATCAGTGTTGTGGGCAAGAAGCAGAATTCCAGCATAAAGTCCAGCCCATTCAATAGGAAGGAACCAAATAATGAAGGTTTTGCTCTCCAGCTTTGCGTGCTGACTGCAGTATCTTTCGAATAGTAGATCAGGGAATCTATGGCTTAGGATTTGTTGAGGAAAGTTCCCCTTTCAGCTTCCTTTTTCTGTGGGGTGTCATATTTATCAGTATGTAGCTGTATGTGCCATATTTAACAGTATTTACTTCAAGAGCAAGGCTTGGCTGAAAATTTCCTCCATTGCAAAGCACATTCTTTGGTCTTGGAGGAAGAGAACAAATCTATAAAATAACAGAATATGATATTTAAAATTCCGCTTCCACTCATGCTTCATTGTGCTTGCTTCTCTTCAGTGAGGAAGTCAAGCTGAGCTGGTCATTTGGTCATCACTTGAGTGACCAAGTCATAGAATTATCACAGAGTTGTTTGAGTTGGAAGGGACCCTAAAAGTTCATCTATTCCAGCTCCCAGGTTTAATTTCTGTGAGCACAGACAGATTTGGACAAGGAATAAGGGAATGCTGGAATAACCTTTTAAGCTTCCTCTATGTTCAAGCACTAAAGAACTATCTCTTAGAAGCTGAAGAGGAGTAAAGTTACATTGTAGGCTTTATAAATCCTTGTTTTGTGTCTTGGCATCTTTTGTTTCAGTTCACACGTTTTCCTATTAGACAGAAGGGCTCAGCTTACAAATATCATTAAAGAAAAGAATGATGTGGAGAGATGCAGTCAAGTGTTTGTTTAGTTTGTTGGTTAAAGAAGGGCTGAAAGATTTGATGTTTTTTTTCGTGTTTCTTAGTGGATGTTGTTGACGGAAAAACTCGGGATTTTCATGCTTAAAAATAATCCTTCAGAAATGCTCTGTAGTTATTTCTTTCATGCTGCTAAGAATGACTCAGTCTGGGGGCTTAAGGTGAGGTTTCCTTCACGTGTCTTTGAGTCAAATTTCTGCAAACGTTTAGGAGGAAAGACACCTTTTAACATTTCCTGTTGAGTTCCTGGACAGTTTCTATTGAAAACCACTGCAGAAGTGCAAATCAGTTCTTACAGCATGTAACAGTGTTGTCACTGACTCCAGCTTCTACACCAAGTTCAGAAAAATCAAATTGATCACTCTGTCTTTCCACACGTATGGAATTATAATTCAAGATAAAATTTTTCACTTAATCCTTAGTCTGAGGATCCTTTTTGTCTTCTGCAGTTGACCAAATCAATCTTCTGCCTAACTGGGATTGCAGATCCCTCACTGAGTTAAGGTTGAAGGAGCACGAGTGTGCTGCAGAGAGCAAAGCAGTGGTGAGAAGGAAATGCTACAGTGCTGGGGTTTTTCACGTTCTGTCAGGGCTGTGGTTTTCCTTCAGCTTTGTGGTTTCTCTGTCACATCCTGCCCACATCTCTGGAGTGGCAGTGGGCAGCAGGCAAAAAATATCCGAATTGAATGCAAAGCCATGGAAAGCTGGGAGGGAAACTCTAAAGGGACAGATTAACTCCAGAACAGACTGTTAGTGTTGATAAAAATAAAAACACAATGAGGTGGAGGTGGAGGAGGAGAGATGCCCAAAGGATGCTCTAATAATATTTATGTAAGATGCAAGAGGCTGAATTTTGCAGGGAGATGCAAGAGGGATCACAGTGAAACTTAGAAGCCTTTAGTGAGGTTGCAACTTGAGTACCATGTGCAGTGTTGGGCTCCTCACTGCAAGACCAATTAAGGCAATTTCTTCTCCAAAAGAGTGGTCAGGCACTGGAATGGGCTGTCCTGTTGTGTCACTGTCTCTGGAGGTGTTGAAGGAGCATTTAGATGCTGTATTAAAGGATGTCACTTAGTGCAGAAATATTGGTGGTGGGTGGATGATTGGGTTGGATGGCCTTGGAGGTCCTCTCCAAACTTGGTGATTCTGTGGTTCTAAACAAAAAAGGTGCAAGGGAGACATGATAGGAAACTGCTTCCATGCAAGAAGTAATTAAATAGGCTAGGACACTTCAGCTTGAAAAAGAGATGCTTGAGGAGGAATATAAAAGAGGATTTTATGGTTTTCCTCTCGAGGGAAAGGGAGATTGTGACTAGGTTATAAGTATTTCTGTATTCATAAAAGAACTAGGCAATTCCTTATGAAACCAGCAATGAGCACATTCAAAGCAAATTCAGAAAAGGATGTTCTTTTAGCAGACACTTCTGCTGTGCAATTCCTTAGCCCAGGAGGTTGTGAACGTGAAAAATTTCCATAGGCTTAAAAGCAAAATCAAATTGCAATTAATTTAAAAGATCTACGGAAGAAAAAGAATCTTTCTAGATTCTTATTATTGTTATGTACCACTTCTAAAATTTAAACTGAAAGTCATCTCTGATTCAGTAAGACTGGGCTCGTTGGAGGCTGGGGCAGTGGTAGCAGTAGTTCGAGGCTCGTGATGGGCTTTCCAGTTCTCTTGCATGACTGAATTCATGTTTCCCATCGAGAAGTGACATGTAGTTAGCAGATTATTGCAGGGACCATCGTTTGGGATTTGTTTTCTTTAGTCATGCAGAAAGTTAATGCCCATCTGGGACAAGAAAGTCAATGCAAAGGTGATTGGTTATAATGAGACCAAACTGGACAAACCAGGAGAGAACGTGTAGGTGTAACTTCTGCTCAGGCTGTCAGTGGGAGAGTAAATGTCACCTGACAGCTAACTTACAGCCCTAACTTCTGGGAAGATGGAAAGTGCCTGGTGATACCAAAGTGGAGTGAAAATAGTTTTCTATTCAAAGCACACCAGGTTTCCACTGTGATGGGACTGGGTGATACCTTGGCTTAGCCTAACCTTTGGCTTGCTGTTATCCGTATGTAGGTAGTGAGAGGAAAAAGAGCTCCCCGAGGTTTATCAGGCAACAAATGGGTATCTTCACATCTGAATGTGGAGTTGGAGAGCAAAACTCTGGAGGACTTTTGGGCAGAAGAGACCACAAGTGATTGCATTTGTTAGGAGGTGTTCAGTGTGAATGACAGATGTGCTGAATGCCAGATGTGCTGTGGGCTTTTTCTCTGACTTGTGAGTTCACCTGAGTTAAGGCCATGCCCTGAAAGCAGCCTACTGCCATTAATTTCATTCCTCAGCCAAACCCAGTCATATCTCGGAGCCAAGACAGAGCTCTGGAGGTTCATCTTTATTCACAAGGGGAAGTTATACTCTACTGCTTCCTAGATAAGCTTTGAAGGTATAATTTCTGTAAGCGTAGATATAGCTCAAATAAATGTTCTTTGAGCTCTAATCTGCCAGATCTGCAAACTGCCGTATATCTGTGCCTGATATGAATTGCCATGTTTTGTGATTATTAACCTTTTAAAGGGAGAGGAAATGAGGGCCTGAGCTTTGATCCACATTTATGAGTGACAGTGGGAAAGATTACCACCACCTGTAGCTGTGCTGGGTTGTCCTACACTGCTGCAGCATGGACTCTGTCAGCATCTCTGGCCACAGTTGTGGCAGTCAGGCATGGCCTGCCAAGAGCAAGAAGAACTGTATGGTGGACACCACCCCAACATCAGCTTCTATTACCCCCCAAAGCTCAGAGAGCTGTGGCTGGTACAGTCAAGACACTTGGCTTGCAAAGAGGGAAGTCTAAAGTGTTGGATGTGAAAATCCAAGCTCCAGCACACTGCTGACAGCCTCCAGCTTGTTCCTTGACGGTACTCCTTCAGCAATGCTTCAGGAGCCTGCTTCAAGGTGGAGAGAGTTGGCTGCTAGTAATTACACTAATTGCATGGCTTATAGAGGAGGGTGAGCAGTTAGAGGTGCTTATCTGAAGGAGGCTTAAAAGGCAGCTTCATTAGGGTTGTAAAGGAGCACTCCAGAAAAAGATCCTTGGCTCCAGAGAGCACTTCATGAGATTTTAAAGCACTGATACCTTTTCCCTCCCATGGATACAGGTGACTGTGACCTTGGAAGAAGAGTGCCATCTTGCATTGAAGTTGGAGTACGATTTTGAAGTATCTGGGCTGAAACCAAATCTCTTTGTCTTTTTTTCTTCTGGAAAAATATTGTGCTTCAAAGACTTCCAGTTTGGACTCAGTCATAGCTCAGGAGAAGTGTGCAGTTTGCCAAGGCAGCAGTAAGTGCTAAGGCACAAATATATGCCTCTTGTCCTGCTAATGTAAAGGCTTCTGCAGAGGTCTCCCACGTAGATATAAACCAAACTGCTGCTTTAATGATGAATTGTGACAAAATCTCTGTCCTGGGTGATAGGACTGTGCTCAAAATAGTGTGAAGCAGCTGAGGATCCTGGGTTTGCTGAGCACAGAGCATGGTGGCCCTGCAGGTCCTCGTTGCCCTATAGCTCCTCATGATGGCCCTATAGCTCCTCATGATGGCCTACAGCTCCTAACAGTGGATGGGTCTCATGCACAGGGTGCACCTGTGGGTCATTGCTACCATGGAAGAGGACTGATAAATAAGTTTTCATCCTTCCTGTAGATATCCAGTGCAACTGAGAGAACAATATTTATAATTAATTAATGGAGAAGCATTTAGCCAAACATGTCACCAAACATGATTTGGTCCTGCAGAACATACTATCATCTTCCTTCCATCTATTAAAGCCAAGCGATGCCACAGGGAAGACAGGGATTTCCCTTCTCCAAGTCCTACTACAGCTGATTCTACCCAGAAGTAGTTTTCTGAGATATTGATCTGTCAGTGATATGACTGAATCATAGAATCAGTCTGAGATGGAAGGGACCCTTAATGCCCATCAGGTTTATTGCAATGAACAGAGACACCCACAGCTCAATCAGGTGCTCAGAGCCCCATTCCCTGATCTTGACTGTGTCCAGGGATGGGCATCCACCACCTCTCTGGACAACCTGTGTCAGTGCTTACCCTTATTGTAAAAGAACTTCTTCCCTATATCCAGTCTTAATCTCCCCCCTTTTACTTTGAAATTGTTTTCCCTTGTCCTATCATAGCAGACCATGCTTAAGAGTGTCCCCTTCTTTCTTACAGCCCCCATTTAGATACTGAATCTTCCCCCCAGTAATTTGCCAGAGTATGATCTATAAGTTTTAGAGAAAGAAGACAACTTTCTCTAAAGCTATTTCATTAAGGCTTTGGTGTCCTGGACAGGCACAGACTTTTCCCTGATGTTGTAAGGGACTGACTGCAGGGCATGCAGTAATTGCTTGTGTTACTCAGTGCTAAGCAGCTTGCAATTCTCAGATCTTTAGATTGTTATAATTCATTTAAAGGGTGAATGTGTATTCTTTCTGTTGTGCATTTCAAATAAAATCATCATAAATTATTCTAATCGCTTAGGCTTTGTTCTGCCTTAGACCTATGATGAGTGAATTGTATCTCACCGATCTTCAGGTGCCTCAAAATGAGATGTTTAAACTCAGGTTGTTCATTCAAGCCCTCTTCATTGGAGAGGACACTTCCAAAGAATGATTTGTTGGCTCTTCAGATAACTATTCTAGGGTGACATCTTTACACAACTAACTACTACAGGCATAAAAACAGGGATATGAACTCCACCTTTGAAACCTGGACCCTTCCAGGCAGCCACGCTAATAGCATCATGCAGTAAGAAACATTATGCTAAAAGAGCTAATAGGTGGGTAAGAGAGATCATTTCAGAGGAAATAATTATTAAAGGTCCATTCTGTGTGTCTTCACCTTATTTTAATCACAGGGAGCTTCTGTTATGAAAACACCTGTGAGATTTCTTCATGCGTTACAAGTGGCAGTGATGAATGCTATTACAGAAGAAAGACAAGGGTCAGAAAAATTCTCAAAGCACGTAATTCAGAACATTTAGTAAGCTGTCTGATGCTAACACCTTGCATTTCATTATTATTTTGCATTATAACCTGTCCTGGGGTAATGGGTGCATGTTAATTTATTGATGGTGATGGAGGTGAAGATTGTAGACCGTGAACGGTCCTGGCAAGAAATCATTTATTTTCCAAGGGCAGAATACTTACTATCTTAATGTTATTGGAGCTGCTGGCTGTTTGGTAGCAGATAACTATGATGATGGAAAAACTGAGCTTTGCAACTGATACTACAAATCAGAAAATTGAATTTTAATGACTGCTACAGAAGAGTGTGCATGTAGAAGATACCGTTGGTTATTCCGTGTTTTAGGCTCTGATAAACTCACCCTAGGACTTTGTCTGAAAAGTTCGGTTTGCTCATGAAAGAATGAAGGAAAAGCTTGTGAAATAACTTTGAAAGAGAGCTGAGAGTTCTTTTTTCAGCTTCAAAGCATTTTTATGTGCTCCCTTTATTGATCTGAGACAGCAAGCTGCCTCGCTCTGAGCAGACTTGATGATGACACCAGCCTTTTTCTCAGCAGAAGGGCTAAAAGATGACTTAAAGGAGGAATTGCAGATCAGGCTATAATTACTAAGAAGTGCAGCTTGGCAGTGGTTTTCATAGTTCCCTTTACTTGCATGTGGAAAGTACTTTCTTCAGGCTTTCTTCTTCATATTCCAGTTTCTCTTGTTAGGCTGTTGACCTTAACAGCAACACTGCAGTCACATTTGGGGGAGCGTTGCAATGTAATGGGATGTGACAGATAACCATGGAGTAGAGGTGCTAGAAAGAAGTGACTTTTAGGGAGGTATGTTGACAACCCATTTATCCAAGCCAGTTATCAAAGTGTCTGTCTGTGGAAAATTGAGGGGGGAAAAAAATTAAAATTAAGGTTTTCAAGATTCTGATATGAACTTTAAAATTCTTAATACATTGAGGCAGAAACTCGTCTGACATTGTTAATTCCTATCTGCAAACGTGTGTTGTCTTCAGCACTAATTCTGCATTACTCAATCCTGTGGCACATGTGTGATATCATTAATGTATTTTGAGAAAGCAGAAATGAAAGGACAAAATGAGAACAGTGTATTGCAGCTGTGCAGAAAGAGCATGCCTGGCTGTATTTTTACCCAGAAAGTATTCATTCTATTCAAAAAATCACATTGAATTGCAATAAAATTATCAGGCTCTTCCCTAAAGTTAGCTCTGTTTGCTACGCCTGCATTCCTAGCTCAGATGGGGCTTCATGTCATCTTCCTCTCCCTACTAAAAGATGCTTCTGCTGAGACTCAGTGCAGAGTTGCTCTCCTATGCTCCTTACAGCAGATACCAGGGAGTCACTCATTCATGCTTGTTCTACCATCAGCTTTTCTCTTTCCCCCAGGTTGCAGAAGGCAGTGGGACAACATCACGTGCTGGCCTGAAGCGCAGGTGGGAGCGGTTGTGGTGAAGCCATGCCCAAAGTACTTCAGGTTCCTCACCACTTTTCTTGGTAAGAAAGCTCGTCTTGGTGAAATGTTTTTATGGCTTTGCTGCCTCTAGGATTTCACACTGTATCACAGGGTATAATCACATTAAGAATCATAGATCGTTAAGCTTCGAAAAGACATCTGAGGTCGCCAAGTCCAACCTTGGCCCAGCCCTTCCATGGCCACCAAGCACGTCCCTCAGTGCCACATCTCCATCGTTCTGCAACACCTCCAGGGATGGTGACCCCACCACCTCCCTGGGCAGACTGTGCCAAAGCATTACCACTCTTTCAGAGAATAAATTCTTCCTTATATCCAACCTGAACTTCCCCTGGTGCAACTTAAAGCCATTCCCTCTTGACCTATCGCTGTTTATCTGGGAGAAGAGGTAACTTCCTGGGAAGAACAGACTCAGTAGGTCTAAGGATTTACATGAAGTAAATAAGGTTTCCACGCCATATATGGATATATACCATTACCATTACCATACCAAACCATTAGATCATCCTCCCCATCTTCTTCCAGCACAGTGCACTGTGTCATAGGGGTGCAAAAGCAGCTCCTGAATCCACTAATTGAGCAATTGTGCAGCAAAAGCTTAATCAACTTCTGTAATAGTATGTTTGTTGTTCAAAATGGACAGCTTAGCGCTGTCATTAATTAGGTCTCTGACATAAAATAAGCAAGCTGAAACTGTATGTAATCAAGTTTTTTTCCACTGAAATGACTAATTTGATCAGTAGCCAAGAAATTAACCTGACAAACAATGGGCAGGAGAGGTTAATGGAGAAAGCAGCTTAACGCACAAGTTAGCATATTCTGGGAAGCTTTAATTTAAAGCTCAGATCTCAGGGGCAGTGCAGCAACAGGACTCTCTGTCTCTTCGTAGTCATTATTTACCATTTTTATTATAGTAGTTCTGCAATCCTCCACAGAGAAAGAAGAATTTTGGCACTGGACAGTATGCACCAAGCTTCCACAGGGTTACAATGCAAACACACGTGATGGGCTATGAATAGGAGTAAGGATACAATAATTTCTCTGTTTAACAGAGCAGGACATGACACTGAACCAGGACATATTGATTACGTGACTTGCCCAAAGCCACACCAAAATCCTGGGCAGAGTCAGAGGGGAAAATCAAAAGTCCTGGATTCTTATCCTAGTGCTGTGACCTCCCTGAGATGTTTATCTCATACTTCATTCCACCAAAGCAGATCAATGAGGAAAGCATGATGCACGTATACATGCATACGTATATAGATACATGTGTGTATGGCATCCAAATCTTCCAGTCACTGGAGAGTTAACTGGTTTGGTCAGTGATGGCTGAGACATGATTAAACTCATTATAAATCAGCTACTTAAAGAGACCAGATGAATGCTATCATGAAAATATACCTGTTCCTCCTCATTTTGTAAGGTGAAGCATGGAGACTTGCTTCACTGGAGAAAGGAGATTCTGCGTTCTTTATATCTGCTGTTTCTAATGCAGGTTTCTATATGAGATAGGATTCCATTCATATCATAGAATCATAGAATGTCCCAAGCTGGAAGGGACCCATAAGGGTCATCGAGTCCAACCCCTGACACCATATAGGACCTATCAAAAATCCAACTGTATGTCTGCAGGCAGCGTCCCAATGCTCAACAAGCTCTGACAGCACAAGGCTGTGCCCAGTGCCCTGGGGGGCTGTGCCATGCCCAATATCCTCTGGGGCAGGATCTCTTCCTGACATCTAACCTGAACTTCCTCTGAACAGCACTTTAGTCATTGCCACCAACAGACATGTATTTAGAAGTGTGAACAGCTCTTTGGACTCGAAACTCACAGATAGGCACCCACTATATAGATGCTGAGGGAAGCCATTTAGTCCTGAACTGGCATCCAGTGCCATTTCAGATACCCTTAGGGGATCCAAGAAATCCGTGAGGTTGCTTCAACTGACACTAAGATATTGGTATTTAAGAAGCTTGTTTCTAACATGGAATAGCGTTCATATTGATTTTAGGGTCTTCCATAGTCAACTGAGCATGTTTTACAGTGATGAGGAGTAGGCTCAGTTTAGGTGACCTTTAGACACTAAGATGAATAACATCTTAAAAAAGCCTCTTTCCGTTTGCAATTGAATGACTGTGGAGTGGTAGTGGCAGCACAAATGAATCCTGCCTTTGCAGACAATATATGTAAGCATCTCCCTCTGTGCACAAAGGAACTGATGCTGTTTTGAAAGCAAAAACAACAGCTTAATAGTGGACAAGGGACAGAGGAACCCTCATATTGTGGGAGGTGGTGGAGTCATCAGCCCTGGAGGGGGTTCAAGTAACACATAGAAATTGTGTTGAGGGATATGGTTTAGTGAGAACTATTGGTGGTAGGTGGACAGTTGGACTGGATGATCTTGGAGGTCTTTTCCAACCTTGGTGAGTCTATGAATCTATGATTTGTTTTTCTCTGAGCTATGCACTTTGTACAATCATATGCAAATGACAGAAAACAGATATGAGCATAATTAAAGCGAAGGGAAGTTTGCATCTTGTTCTGCAGAATTTCTTGCAAAATAATGTTATTAAATTTTGTGGAGCAGTTCTTCCTTTGTAGTAGTGAATATCACTGAATAACTTCCAAGGAAATCAATCATCTAGTAAATGTTTATGTCTTACTTTTTGATCCCTTTGCAGTAACATGAAAGCTTAGACCAAACTTGTGAGCAGTTACAGATCTCTGAATTCAGAGCTAGAAAAGAGAGTGAGTTTGGGAAACAACGAGTTAATGTGATTTTCTTGCTCAGTGGAAAATATGCTCTTCAAATGACTAATATATCTCATGGTAAATAAAGGATAAAATATCTGACGGCATTTAGAAACCTTAAAATGCCTATCATAGTTCTGATGTCACTTGACATTAAATTTTTATGCTACTCACAAATCCAGAAGATTTTCATTATTTCATGACATTCGTCAGTACCATGTGAAGGAGATGCATGAAAATATTTTTGGCACCTTTCACTATTAAAGTGCACTGTTTGCTGTCTCTTTACCAGCATATTCTAGCTTCTTTTTAATACATAGAAGGTGACATTTGTAAGAGGGATTTGTGCCCTGCAAAAGCAAACTGTCCACGCTGCAGTTAGCAGTAAAAAGACTGGCACTGATGGTTTTTTTTAGGCTTCAGCCATGATATGTTATGGGAATAACCAAGACCCACTCAATGAAAGTGAGAACCTCTTCTCCTCCAGCACTCGAAAATTCCTTCCACTCTTCTTTCCTTTAATTTTTCCACTGCTCTATGAAGTAGTTGAGAGTTGACACTTAGGATGTCAGCTATAGGTGGGCCAAATCTGCCCATCCACAGACATTAAGTAGAGTTCTCAGATTGATCTGAATGATTTGTGTGGTTAATATCATTGCAAGATTTATGCCAATACTGACTTATCTTTAAAGAACTGTATGATTGGAATTGTTCAGTCTGGAGAAGAGGAGGCTCAGGGGAGACTTCATTCTCTACAGCTGCCTGAAAGGAGATTGTGGTGAGGTGGGGATTGGCCTCTGCTCCTGCATAACAGCAAAAGGACAAGAAGGAATGGCCTCAAGTTGCACCAGAAGAGGTGCAGGTTGGATAGTAGGAATAATTTCTTCACTAAAAGAATGAATGGGCTGCCCAGGCAGTGGAATGCCTGGAGGTGTTCAAGGAACACGAAGATGTGGCACTAAGGAACATGGTTTAGTGGGCAACATTGGTGTTAAGTGGACAGTTGGACTAGGTGATCTTAGAGGTTTTTTCCAACCATAATGATTCTATAATTCTATGATTCTATTTTATGTAATTCTTAAAATCTTTTAATCTTTGATTAACTTAAGTTTATAACAGCATTATAATTCAGAATCTGACCCCAAATCCCTTTTCTGCATAAGTGGAGCCCCAAGACTTGTCTGAAGAATTATGGATCTTATTATGTTACAGTGGATGTAACATCCATCGTGAAGATTAAGTCTTCATTTGGTTTTAGACCTTCACTCTATCATTTTAAATTTACACATTCGTAATCTTCTGTCAGATCATTTTTTCTTCTGAATTTAAAAGACATCATTCTCTCTGTGGCATATTTCAATTCAGCAAATATCAATCAAGAACTTTTGTGTTATCTTTTGTCATTCTGTTTTTTTATATTGTGCCCAAAGTTATTTTAACTGCTGTTTGACCCTAGGTACCTCTTGCATGCATTAAACAAGACATGGTTCATATCATTCCTGATATGATTCCTGATGTCCCATTAATAAATTTAGTATGATGGGCAGCAATCTTTTTGATTCACTTGCAGAGAGCTTTGGAAACGGCACCATTTCTCCGTACCTCTGCATTGAAAGACATTGACTGATCCCTTGTAGCATTATTTCAGTTCATTAGAGCAGAGGCAGAGGCGATAAAGTCAAATCCATTGGATGTCTGTCATTTCCTGTTAAGGTGCAGGTCTTAATGGTGCAGTATCCAACTATCAGAGGACAGTTCTGGCAATCTGCACAGAGAAAAGAGAAGAGCTCCCCATGAAATAACAGGAGAATGAGCCACCTGCAGGTATTGAAGCAAGTGGTTAAACACACTACTGCAGGTGGCTTGCCCTGAAAGGAGTCCTTCAAAGCACCTGAATCCCTGTTGTCTTAGAGTGAGTCTTGGAGCAGAGTATAGCAATGTCCTGGGATAGTCCATGGAAATTTGTAGGTAGGACATGAATACACACCAAGGGATTTGTCATAAGTATGGAGTTGAGAGTCCTTCCACCTAACAGTAGGCACTTTATGGTTAAGGCATCCAAGCTAAACTCCTTTCTAATTTCTCCCTCAAGCCAATGAGAAAGAGAGGCACTTGCAGGGCATGGGTTGTCCTGTAACATGCCTTAAAAAGGCATGAGCTTTGGAGGTGTGATATGGCCTCTTGGGAGCCTATAGTGTCTGCTATAGACTAGAGTCCCTATGTTTCCATGGCAAAAGCTAAGTGAGATGAACGCCAATCTTTTGCTCATGCAAAGTAACTCTATAATGAGTAGGTGAAAACAAACAAAAATACAGAATTGTGCTCATTTCCCCAGCCTCTAAAAATGATTTTCATTCAGTTGAAAACCGTTTTGATTTCCCTCTCTTGAACCAGCATTCTTTTCCTCAGTTTCTTTCCTCCTTTTCTCTACCTTGCTTTTGAAACAGAACAAAATGGAGAGAGGGATGATAGATGAGCGGAAGACATTACCACTGTTATAAAGAACCCAAAAGTCAATCTGAACCACTACTTATTTACTACAGCTTTCATTTACAGGGAAATGAGCCATTGAGTGTATCTGTTGTGCAGGTTTGTTTCACTGAGCCTTTGCAGATACCTAGCATCCTCAGTTCAAATGTGTCTTAGAATCATAGAATCATTAAGGTTGGAAAGATAGCTGATATCATCTAGTCCAACCATCAGCCCATCACCACCATAACACTAAACCATGTCCCACACTGCCCCATCTCCATGTTTCTTGAGCACCTCCAGAAACAGTGACTCTACCACACCCCTGGGCTGCCTGTTTCAGCCTGCCTTCCTATCACAAAGACAAAATTGCCAGGAAACCTTCTCATTTACATGGAACTGTGCCAGACATTTGCACACTCCACCCTGGAAGTCATGGGGCAGGGGACAAGACAGCCAACATTCTTGCTCCTTACATTGATCATAGCAGCCTCCAAGCACTCTTTAACATCCATTTTGCTCATTTGTCAGAAGAACAGAAGTCCCAACTCAGAAATCAATGCTGGATTGCTCAGTTTCCATAGATTAGTGGTGATCTTTTTCTCTGCATTAAAGAATGCACCGCTCTGTGTTAGCAAGCTCCAGCAACGTGCACTGGTGTAATTGACTGAAAAAACAGGTGGCTATCTGGATGTATGGCTTATTTATGGCTTAATCTTGCCCCAGCCCTCTGAGGTTTGTTTGCAGCTGGGGTGTCATGACACATTTGCACTGCTCCTTTGAAAGTCTGGCGCTCAGAAGGTCATGTACACCCAATGATATTGTGCTGTGAGATCCTCACACTGAAAGCCTGCTGTCAGCTGATGCTTCGTGGGGTTAATGCCACCACTTATGCAAAACTGTGCATTTTATTCTTGTAAATATTACCTGCTATACTAATAGTTGCAATGTATGAAGATCCAATGAGAAATTTGTCCTAGAGATTGACAGCTCTGCTTTCATTTTGAGAAAACAAGGTTTGCAAAAAATGCCTAATAGAGGGGAATATGTGGGGTTAAGAAGGGAGGAATTACCTGTACTTATTAAGGATCAGGATCTTTGTGGTGAGAAATGTGCAGGAAAGGGAAAGGAAGAAAAAGGAAAATGGGAGATCTCCCAGAATCAAGGATGTAGGGCAAAGCAGCGTGGAAGTAAGAACCACAGACCAAACGATGTGAATAAGAGCAAAAGGACAGAAAGAGAAAACTGAAGGCAGCAACTGTCATATGATGTGTTGATACCATGCCACGATTTGTTTGTATGCTGTGCTGGCAGAAATTGTACTGAAAGAATGATCTGAAAGGTCAGGACTGGGGCAGATAAAGCAAGTTTGGGAAGTATCTTAGCTGTGCTTTATCACTTCAGCTTCTCCCAGATCCAGCCACATCTGTATCCAATTAAGAACAAGTGTAGCTCTGTCTGGAGGTCTCAGGTGTTTCCCAGTAATGGTAGGACAGATCAATAATAAAAATGGAACTACATATGTTTGGGGGAGCTCAGCAGCATCTCAAGAATAGTAAATAAGAGCTGCTATTGCTTTAATAGCTCCTGCTTGAAAAAATTGATTTCTGACTATGGAATACAACAACAGAGAAACAGGAGAGATTGCTGCATGGTGCAGACCTTCCCCTCTCTTTTAGAAGCTATTACAGCTGTGGGCAAGAGAAACGAGGGGGAGAGCATCCCTTAGCAATGGCTGGTATCAGATATCTTTGTATGGATTTAGGCTTCCATTAAAAGCCAATAAGATGTGCTCTGCCATTAAAGCCAAAGAGGTAAAATCTCACCTATGTCACAAGCTTTCAGATGTATTTCTGAGACTGAAGAGTGTATTTGAAACAGATGGGAGATAAAAATAATTAAGAGAAAAACTTTGTGAGAGTTGGATATGTGCAACAAATTGCTTGGAATACAGTTATCTCTTTGTATTTATTTGGTTCACCTGTTCAGTGTGTAACTCCTATGCAGATCAAACAGCCTTTGTTGGAAGAAAATATTCTGTTTCCATCTCAATTTCACCGACTCCTCCTGCCACAAATATGTTGTGTAGTTCCTCTGCCAGGCCTTTACTGCTGGGTATCGCTCAATCTGAGAAGTTGTTCAGATTCATGTCTCTTCATGTCACTCCCAAATACATTTACACATGAAGAAATTGAATTAAAGTTTTCCTTGCCTGTGTTCTTGTCCAAGAAAGTCTGTCCCAATTAATGAATTGTGTTCAGTGTTTTGCTGTAGAAGATCATCTCTTTTTCATGAGGAATGGCAGTGAAGATGAACATTCACTGCAGAGCTTGGGTTAGACAACCTGTATAGGGCTTTGAGGATCCTGGAGACAGGAGGAGGCCTTGAAGTTGTTCCGCTCTTCTACTTTTGTGGGCATCAGAGGGAGCAGCAAAAAGGCCAGAAGATTTCATGGAAGGTGAAGCTGGTGATACTGGGTGGACTTAGATCTGAAGGAGAATTCCATCATTGGAGCAGTGCATGATTGAAGGGTGGGTGGAAACCAGCTGGATGTAAGCACTTCAAACTGGAGAAATATGGGCTCAAAAAGTGTAGGTCAGGATATTGTGGAGAAAGTAGGTGGGGAATGATCATTTCATGTTGTAGAGGAGAAGAGGTACAAAATGAAGATGTCCATCATCAGGTCTAAATAAGGAAATAGGGTATGGTGTCATTCAACATACAAAGAAATGGTAGGGCTCATAGGCCAGGAAGATGCAAGTGAAATCCAAGATTAAGGATTATCTCTTTACATCATATTTGCCTGCTTGAGGATTTGTTTGTTTGTGTATTTATTTTCAGATTTCTGCACTGTTATTTCGGGCTTGTAGCATAGAATTTTTACAATTAGTTTGCTGTTGGTTCATTAGGTAAATCTCAGAGTAAGAGCTAAGCTTTTTCCAAGCTTTATCCTAGAATCATAGAATCACCAAGGTCAGAAGAGACCTCCAAGATCATCTAGTCCACATTTCCCCACTAAACCATGTCCCTTAGTGCAACATCTGTGCCTTTCTTGAACTCCTTCAGGGATGGTGTCTTCACCACTCTCTGGGCAGCCATTCCAGCGACTGACCACTCTTTCAGAGAAGAAATTATTCCTAATATCCAACATTTATGTTCATCTTCAGTATAGGAAGTGATCATCCTCATTTCACACAGTGATTAGAAATGCTTGCTCTGTCATTTGAGCCAAGATTTTAGTGTGGTAAAATCTGTATCTTCTAACCTTGCATTTCTGCACCTCCCAGGCATCTAGCACAGAATCTGAGAACTATGAACATTTGTTTTATCAGATTTGTTACATTCGAATCTTGCATCAAATAGTGACACGAGCAGCGAAGAGTGGTAGAAGACTTATCAGAGAAATTCCCTGAAGTCAGGAAGTTGGTTGATTGATTGGTTAGCTGGTTGGTTTGTTTTTCGTTGCCATGAGGATGTACCAGTTAGTTCTCCTCTACCATCGGTTGAAGCATTAAGACAGCTTTGAAAACTGTTGTGAGCAGTGAGAAGAACAGCGAAAGAGTCGAACAGTTAAGGGGAAGTACACTTTAAAAATACAAGAAATATGAGGAAATGAATTGAGCTGAAACTGGCCCTCTTAGCTTGCTGACAATGAGAAGCTAAGATAAAAACCACCATGAAAACCAAAGGCATCCCCAAACAGAAGGAGGGAGTCATGAGCAGGAAATAAGAAGCAGAAAAAGATCAAATAAAGGGATCCATTGTAAAGAAGAAGAAATAACAGAAATTACATAACATCTTAGAACATAAACAACAAAAACTGAACAGTCGTGTCCTTGATTTGTTTGAACATGATTTCTCGTGATCTTGATATGAACCCAGGTAAATAAAAAATGAATGTAAACAGTGACCATGCATAAAGCCAGAGGAACAGCAGCCCTCCAAACTGTGCTGCAGGTAGCTGCTTCTGGAGCAGTTCAACTACTTTGTCCTTTTGATAGAAAACAAAGGTAGCAGAGCCTGCATGGTGTGCAGGCTGACTGTAAGGATGAATTACATGGACAGGTTTTAGGGTCAAAACCCACCTGTGAAGTATTCAAGAGCTGAAAGAAATCAGGGGATAGGCTGCTGCTAGTGTCAGTGTGAGAGAGGTCTATAGTAAGGAAGATGTTCAGATGACTCAATAGGCAGAAATTTCTGGAGGTGATGCTTGGATATTTTCATGACTCATGGCCGCAGAACTGATTTTCTCCTGTTTGCAGTAGTTTTATCACTCCCATGTGCAAAGATCCCCATTTCTGGAGATGTCTGCATAGCTTTTGAGTTGCACTGATGTAATTCTTCATCTAAGAAGTCGTAAGAAAGTTTTGACTGTTTACCATTTGCTTCTTCTGGTTTATTGTACCAGCTTTCCAGTTAGGGATGGCAGGCAGTTTTATGTGACAAATGACACCCAAGGAATGCCGACCAGCCAACAAGTATGATTATGGAAGTTGACTGAACAGTGGTGTGATTCACAAGAGATGGACTAAGAATGGTTTAGTGGTCAGAGAAGGTGCTGGGGAAATGTGCAATTTACTTTTTGATGGATCGATTCTTTATTGAGGAACATCTGCCTTGTGTACGTGTTAAAACAGGCAACACACTTTGTCACTGGCTCTTCCTTGCAGCCAAATGTTGAAGCATTTCATTGTCAAACAAGAGTACGGTAGATTTCCTGGGAATCACATTGAATAAAGCTCAGGGCTTGTATTGTGGGCAAGGTCTGGGCTTTGAGGAGTGCGTTCAGTTCCCAGCCTTCCCACTTGGTTGCACAGCAAGGAAGTGAGCACTTAGCTTCACTTAGCACAAGCAAAGTGAAAGATTTAAACACTTTGCTGCTCTGGTTAGGTGAAAAAAAAATATTCCAGGAATGGAGACAGTAATGTTCTCAAACAACATCCTTGCATTGCCCACAACGGAGGAACCAAGTTCAAGCTGAGTTATGTTACCACTGTGAGAGTGTTTTGTGGACATCTCAGTTTAAAACCTGCTTATTTTGTGCAGACTGAATTTATGACCCCGTTGGTCCTTCTTGTTTGCATTGTGTAAGATGAGTACTTTTTAACAGAGGAAAATTACAAGACTTGCTGCACGTGTTACAAGAAATGTGCTCTGGTATTTGAATTAACAAAAGGCAAACGTTTGTTTAAGAGCGTGCCCAGAGAGTCTTGTTTTAATCTTCTGTTTCTTTTTCTTCCAGGAAATGTGAGCAGGAATTGCACAAGTCAGGGCTGGACAGATGTGTACCCTGCACCGTATGCTGTCGCTTGTGGCTACGATTCCAACAGCACACCAGGGGAAGAGGTCTGTAAACCCAGATGGATGGGTGGATGTCATGATTTACCTGGCATAGATAGCAGAGCCACACCACCTTCTGATGCTCTACTTTTTCATTCCTACTTTAATTCCTTGAAAAGGAGGCATCTTCCTGGGAAGTGCCTCGCCAAAGAGCCAATCTTCCCTTTAAATTCCTGCATAGTGGCAGGATCTCAGCACCTGAGAAGATCAGAGCCATGTCTCTATTAGGGGGAAGTGATTTCAAACCAAAAGAGAGGAGATTTCCACTGGATATAAGGAAAATGAAAGGGTGGTGAGGCATAGGTTGTCCAGAAAGGCTGTGGTGCCCCATCTCTGGATACACTCAAGGTCAGGGAATGGGGCTCTGAGCACTGATGGAGCTGTGGGTGTCCCTGTGCATTGCAGTGAGTGGAACCTGATGGCCTTGAAAGATCCCTTCCAACTGGAAGGATTCTATGATTCTATGATAGCTCTCTCATATTAAACAAGAAAAACTCATGCTAGAAAAAAAAATCTCGTGTTCTTTTACTGCAATCATATATTGATGTTAAACCTATGCCTGTGATGGGGCTTTTTGGTTGGTTTGTTTTTCTGGTTTTGTTTTTGGTTGTTGTTGTGGTTGCTTTTTCTACTGTATGGCAGAAATCAGTGTGGTGAGCACTGCATGGTAATAATAAGTAAATGTCTATGATGAGAGGCCTTTGTGTATAATGGGGGTCACCCATTACAAAGGCATGCAAATTGTTAACAGAAAATCTGAGCTGAACTTAACCAGCCTTAATAGTAATACGATACAGAGAATACCAAATGGAAGGTTACACACACAACAAAAAAGAAGAGGTGTACCAAAGAGAGAGCCTTCAAGGTCAGCCACCACTACAAATCCCACGTATCCTGTTCCTAACATTGAGTTGAGTGGCACTGATTGCACATTTTAAGAGCCATCATTACAGAGGAAAGCATTACTGCTTGGAAAGGCCCTCCCGCAAGAGCTCTAGTTTATTTTCCATCTGCAAAGGGATTTGGGAATTCCTGGTTTGTGCTTTGGTGACCCAATGGATTGCAGCACTGCCAGAACTCTGTGTTACCACAAGAGCATATATTGTGTTCTTCTAATTCTTTCTTAATTATTTTCTCTTGATTTCCACGGTTTTGTCATGCTGGTTAAAGCTAATTTGTGTGAAAGGTGGCAGAGGGGGGTGAACATGCAGTACAAATCTGTGAAGAAGAATGGATTGTTGTTGTTGAATTGGCTGTCGGTCTAGGGAGGAGGAAGTAAAAGGAATAGAAAAAGAAAAGAACAGCAGGCTGTATGGGACATGAGGTGCAGAACAGATTGATCATCATCCATGCCTAAAATGCTTCACGAGCTTAAAACCTATACCACTTATACCAGAAACTGCAAGAAAATATGAGAAACAAAGAGAGTGTGTATTAAAAATTTATTTGTGAATTCTGGCAGCCCTTAGGAAGCAGACATAGGCACCAAAATACTGTGCTGATGATCTCTGTAGTGTTAATGCTTCCTTCTCCAGACTGACTCTGAAAAACCGTATATTAGGAAATGGAGGATTGTTTTCCTGTCCCATTATCTGACGTGATACACAGCTTCCCCATCATCTGGTCAGAGAGGAGCCACCCAGACATCCCTGTAGGCTCTATGTGAAGGCAATAAAAACATACTAACCCCTCATTTCTCGCCAAAGAGAGAAAATCTGCATTTATGAGGAAGAACTCAGATGACTTCAGCACATGTGATGCTATCCCAAATCAAGCCTACGTGCAGGGCTACTGGAAGACTTAATATCAGTGTTCTTTTGCACTTGTGAAGGTGAATATTTCACATCCTAATTCAGTTTACCAAGAGTCAAACATAGAGGCTACTGTCTAGAAGGGAAGGAAGCTAATTCTCATGTAAGCTCAGTTTAGCATCCCTTCGTGCTCCGCAGGTGGGTGAGGCATGGATACAGGTGGCAGACTCCATCATTGTATCAGGTAGATCCAATGACCTAAAGCCCTTACTATGAATTATGACCCAAATTTCTTAGTGATGTAGATTCACTTAGCAAGCCTATGAAGACACTCTGCTTTTATCCATCTCTGAGATCCATGGTCCAAGAAGCAAAGCAGACATGGCCAGTCTAACCCCAGCACTCTGAAATTTCTGTGTTAACACCCCTCCAAGCTGGCTTGTGTAAATGCTAGAGGATTACCTTGCATCACAGCTTCACTGGTCCTGAAAAGCACCTAGTGCTTGTCAAGGCTATGAAAATAACCTATAGAAATGTCAGCCCTCACTGTTAGTCAAGAGTGTTTTCCCAGATAAGGTTGGGCTTAGATTATCCATCAGTATGTTTTTTTGTGACTTTGTTTGTTTTATTTAACAGAAAGTGGTGGCAAGGAAGGTAGAAAAGGGTCAGTCAAGGGCTAGGAAAATTAGATTTTATTTGGGAAAACACTCTTTACTGAGTTAGACATTGAGATTTTGGAAAGGGTCCAGAGGAGGGCGACTAAGATGATCAGGGGGCTGGAGCACCTCCCCTATGAGGACAGGCTGAGGGAGTTGGGCTTGTTCAGCCTGGAGAAGAGAAGGCTGCAGGGTGACCTCATTGCAGCCTATCAATACCTGAAGGGAACCTACACCCAGGAGGGGAGTAAACTCTTCAAAAGGGCTGACAACAGCAGGACTAGGGGAAATGGTTTTAAGTTGAAGGAGGGAAGATTTAGGTTAGATGTTAGGGGGAAGTTCTTTACTAGGAGAGTGGTTAGGCCCTGGAACGGGCTGCCCAGGGAGGTTGTGGATGCCCCGTCCTTGGACGTGTTTAAGGCCAGGTTGGACGGGGTCCTGGGCAACCTGATCTGAATGTGGATGTTTGGTGGCCCTGCCAGGCAGGGGGGTTGGAGCTACATGATCCTTGGGGTCCCTTCCAACCCGGGTGATTCTGTGATTCTGTGATTCTGTGAGTTAGATTCTTGTTAAAAAATATCAAATTAGTAAAAAAAGAAAAACAAAACACTGATAAAACAAATGTTTGAAAACAAACTTTTCTTTTTCAGCTGAAAATTGAAATATACTCATTTAGAGTGTTGCTGGAAAGCCTTAGGAGAGCTGAAATCTTGCTGCTGTATCTCCTCGTTTTATTTATAACAGGATTCCCTGTTGGATTTAAATCCCATGGTGCTCCATGCTCAGAGAATCCCTCTGTGTGCAGACAAAGAGAAAAGCTATGGACCAATTTGCAAATTGAAATATATTTCCGAATGAACATATCTGTGCATTCAGTGAGAACGTTTTAAGTTGGTTTGTTTTTTTCTTAGTAAAACACAATGTTTTGCTTCCACAAAAGCAAACCCAGACCAGTTCTGTCCCTAAAATTCCCTTCATGTAAAGAAGCTCATCGTACTCAGAGCTGACATGTCAGTGCACTGTTTAAGTGAACATTAGCTGTTCTTGTTTCACAAGGTTATAACCATGTAGCTGTCTCTGCAAGTGTCAAATTCAGACTCCATCCTCTGCAGTTTCCCCTTGTGTAGCTGTGAAATGGTCTTGGTGTGATCCAGGCACGTTCTTCTTATTCACACCAGCTGTATTTGAATCATGTTCTGCTCCAGGCAGCCTGGTCTGGTGGTTGGTGACCCTGCATGTGGCAGGGGGGCTGAAACTAGATGAGCATTGTGGTCCTTTTCAATCCAGGCCATTCTATGATTCTATGTTCTCTACCAGATATGATTTTACAGAGAATTTTTTAAGAGAATGGAGTGGGACTCACTTCAGCAAGGAGGTCAGAACAAGCTCAGCAATGGTGTATTTAGGTGGATTTTGGCAGCTCTTTGAAAGTCTGTTTTTATTTCTTTCCTTCCCCTTAGCAAACGGCGTTCTATGGCACAGTCAAGACCGGCTACACCATTGGACATACCTTATCACTCATTGCTCTCACAGCTGCTATGATCATTTTATGTCTCTTCAGGTAAGAGCATGAGCTCCATCACGAGACCCAGGCCTTGATGGAGATGCAGTGCAGCAAATTAAATGGTGTTGGGTGGTTGTGTTGGCAACTGAATTCATCCTCAGTCCCTGGATTCAGACATCTGTATTTGGGTTCCTCCGTCAAACAAGTCTATGCACGAGGCAACCTCCTGTTATAGTGTTGTTTAAATATATGGCAAAAACAGCAAAATAATGAATAACTGGTAATTTTTAAGTGAAAATATTACCTGCATTGCTACAGAGTGCCTGCAGTATGAGTTAATTTGGGCAGCAGCTGCTAAGAATTTATCTCTCCTCATGAAGAAACATTTTGCTTTGAGAAGAATTATTACGGTACAAGCATGCTGTAGAAAATTGACCTTTCTCATGAACACACTTTACTGAATCAAAAAACTCACTTTTCCAATGGAAAGAGGTACAATGGACCTTTTTTCTGTCATTCTGTTTTGACTTTTTTTCTCAGAATTGGAAAAGCAGCAGTGCTGCCACAGATACATGCAATGTCACGTCTTTTGTGGCTTTTAAAGGGCTTAAGTGGATTTGCTGTGTTTTACATCAAAACATTGTCTTGATGTTTAATTGTAACTCCGTATCTTAGCAGAAGAAACATGTAAATAGATAAATAACGTTTTAGAGAAGTCACGCTATTCAGAAATGTTGTCTCTTCCCAACAGAAAACTGCACTGTACTCGAAATTATATCCATATGCACCTCTTCATGTCCTTTATAATGAGAGCCATCGCAGTCTTCATAAAAGATGTCATCCTGTTTGAAAGTGGAGAACCTGAACATTGCTTTGTGAGCTCAGTAAGTAGCTGTGTATATTGACTTTTCCACTTTGTTCTGTTGTGCTTCTAAAACAGTGCACCAAAAACTGCCTTGCAAATGGATAGGAAACGTTGTCTTGGGAAGACTTTGGTTTTTTGTTCTCATTTGAAGAGAAACAAAAGCCTGATTGATGAAGTTTAATTTAAAGGGCATGAAGTAAGCGAGCAGGGTTTCGGATTAATCTGTTGGATGTCCCAGTCAAAGAAGACTTTCAGTCTTCTGCTTAAGGATTTAATAAAGCCTTTCCCCTCAGTGATGGTAAGAGATCCAGACTCAGATAACTCCTCTGCAATATCTGCGGGGCAGTACCTATACATGATCTACGTTTGTTAAATGCAATCATAGTCAGATGAGATCTAATAAATAGGTTTGCTGGAGCTGTGAGCTGTCTGCCTCACTTTGAAGAAGGCCCCTCTGTGAGCTGGAGGGCTCCTCTAATTGCACTGACCAGGTCCCTGCAGGAGTTTAGGCAGGAAATCTATATAGAGACGTAACTGTCTGTTTTTCATCTGGATCTCTGTTCCACGCTGTGTAACAGTAAGATTTCCCCACTGGGATGATAAAGGAAGGGAATAAAGGAGTTGGTATGTCTTCCCTGCTTTTAAACTCAGTGTAATCAGCTGGAGTTAACATTGAGGTGGGAGAAGAGCTCTTTATCTAAGAGCTGTTTTGATGCAAGAGAACACTAGTCATGAATTAATCTCCTAAGTAGGGAGGTGTGATTACAGCATCATAGAATGACTTGGGTTGAAAGGACTCTTTAAAGGTCATCGAGTTCCAGCCCCCAGGTTGATCAAAAGTCATCCAAAAATTAAATTAAATTAAGTACTCCATAATAAATTCATCGTAATAGATGATCTACTTGCTGGTAATAGCAGGTGACTGGGCACAGCAGTCCAGCAGGATCTCTTTTGGACTTATGTTTGCATCATAAAGCAACAGAAAAGACTGTCTTTGCTATCCACCCAGTTTCTTCCTTGCCTTTTGACCTCTCTGTATCAGTACTCCAAGTGCCATCCCTGCTGGTATAGTGGCCTTTCTGCATGAGCACTTCCCAATCCATATCAAAGCATGTCCCACTCCCAGAGTTTCCCTGAGATCCATCCACAGCACAGCACGTTCCCATTGCAGTGACCAATACCACTCTCCATTTTTATTTTCCCTCTGTGATTCACTGGAATCTGTATCCTCCAGCAGTGAGGCTTCATTGTGAAAGCCCTGAATGATTGCGGTGACACAGAAATTGGGATGAACAATTGGCCGGTGTCTGCTGCCACACATAACTGCCAGTGCTAATTGGCAGAGAAGCCAGGAGCCCAATGAGCCGTGGAGTTTGACGTAACCTCTCACCCCTGTGGCAGTTTGTAGCGGGTCGTGACCGAGGCATGATTGCAGAAAATGGTGTGAGAAGTGTCTGCTGAAACACTTCTGTGCATAAACACTGGACATTGTCCTGCAGAATCTGCAGTTCCTGGAAGTCAGGGTGCTTTCAGGCAGATCGTGGCTACCAACACTGTGTGTGTTTCCTCCCAAGCAGAGGATTTTTTGTGGTAAATGCCAGTTCAGGGTTAATGGCTGTGTCTTCCAGAAGGGCTACAAAAGCATGTGGGACAATCTGTCTCCACTACACAGGGCTGAACTTACCCCTTGCAGAATCTGCACACAACTTGACCCAACAATCTGGTAAACATTTTAGGTTGCAGGGAAAACATACCTACATGAAATGCAGTTGCAGTGCTTCTCCTACCATTCATTTGCTTGGAGACATAAAATCCATTGTGTTTATGTTGAGTTTGGCAGTGTTTGGTTGGCTTGTGCTAGGTGAAATAATTGTGTTGTTTGTGCTTTGAACTTGCAAGATAACGTTTTGCCTTGGGGGATATGGGTGCTAAGTAGTTCATATACCTAGGGTCTGATAAAGGATCTATGGAAGGTTTCCTGTTTCTACTGATAATGCAAGATATTGGCCTTGAGCTCATTCAGTCTGAAGGGAGATTTGAACAAGCGGTTAACTTTGCTGAATGCTGTCACCACTGTACTGTTTTAGAAGAAGGGAGAACCAAAGCAATAACCATCTTTTATTGGAGAAGAAAGTGCTGCACTTAGTTCCTTTGAGGAAAAAAGGACAAAAGTGCCTACCTTCGTTGGCTTTGTGTGGTAGCATTTCAATTCTACTTCATTTTGTATAGTGTGGGAAGTTTCAGTTACAATGTGAATTCTGAAGCATTTTAAAGTCAAATACTTTGGGATTATACAATCACAGATTCAGAGAATCATGCAGGTAGTTTCCATGGAAATAAATAGGAGGCATTACTTTCTCTGTGACCTGTGACACAAATGTGCATGGCATCATTTGAGTTAGAAAAGACCTTCAAGATTGTTATATCCAACCATTACCATTGAGTACAGCACGGATGCCCCGAAAAATTAGGTTTGTCTGCGGGCCACAAAGTCTGAGAATGTGGCAGTAAGCATTTCAGGTAATCAGGACCACTGCAATCACTGAGCCATCACAACATGCAACCTGCACTGGATGCTGATTGTTGAGGTGTGTGGTGGTGGCTGGAAGATTGGACTGGAGGTCTTTTCCAGCCTTGATGATTCTATGATGTAATGAGCCTACAGCTGATCCCATAACCAATGCAAAGTGGCCCTAGACCTTTGTGCTGCTACAAGGAAAGGCCAAAATCAATTAGGCCCACTCTTAGGCACAAAGGGGATCCTTCCTCTCATGTGACAGCACATAGACTGACCTTTAGAAGACAGCCTTACTAAAGATGTGTGTTACTGTGGTGTTTTCCAGGGGGAAAGAAAGCACTACTGAGGACCCTGAGTATTTTAGAGGGAGAAACAGTAGAGAAATCTCATGGCCACATAGATATGCAGTTACTTGCCCAGTCAGTAGTTTCTCTGTCATCCCCCTAAGTTAGAAGGTATGTCTGTGATTATGTGAACCTGAAACATCACGATGACTTAAATTTCTTACAGATTGGCATATGCTCAAGTGTATTAGCAGATACAGGCTTTAAGCATCCAGATGTAGATACCATCAGGTTAGGAGATTCTGTGGTGTCACCCATCCTGACTCCTCCAATAACTGTTCCAGTTCTTTCAGAATGCTTTCTGTCTCAGTAGTCAATCATTTCTGATGGAAAAGCTTCACTGCATCCAGTGGTTACTCAGACTGTGTGAAAAATTGCCTCACTTTCCAGTCTGTATTTGCTTGCATTCTTCTGTGTTCTTTTTTTCACTTCCAGACTAAAAAGGCCTCCTAACAAACTTTTTTTCACATTAACTTTCTTTAGACCTGCTGATGTTCCATTTTAGCATCTGTCTTTCTCTTTACTTCTCTCTGGAAAATGCCATATGAAGCTCAGAAGCCAAAGTTGCAAACATGGCAGAAGGATTGACTTGAATACTTTGCTTGTCTGTCCATTTGATCTATGCCTGTGCTTTTATAGCTAAGATTTGGTTTAGTTTCATGATTGTATGAAATGTATGGATTGTAAAACTTGTGTTTGCAGTTTAGCTAAAGACAAAGAAGCCAAACATATAGTTTGATATAAACAAAGATCCAGTTCTGCAGATTGAATTCAGACTGACTTTTCTTGAGCTCTGCAAATTTGCCTTTGCTGAGGATTTAGCCAAAGGAGCAGTCATTTCTCTTTGTCCTTCTGCATACCAGTAAGACAATCAAATCCAAAGAGAAACCATTTGCAAAGGAGGGCAGGACTCTTATCAATAGTGAGCGTTTGTACATGTCTAATACTTTCAGAGTGGAAAATTCATTTTTCAACACGAGTTCCCTCAGGCCAAACTGATGAAAGGATGTCTACTCCCTCTCTCCATCATCGTGGACTGGCATTCGATGAACTTTGGCTGACTGGCTTGGATGAAGAACCTGGCACAATCCTGTCTGTACACAATGAGAATTTTCCCCTTGACTTTAATTGGAGTTGGGTCAGGCCCCAAAATGTGTGAAAGAATCGACTAGCACTGTTTCAGAAGCTCAGCCCATTCCTGCACAACTCTAAAGCATCTATTGATTTCTCAGACCAGCCAAGCACAAGGATGCACAAGGATTTGAGATAAGGAAAGGCCTTAAAGTCTGTCCCGCTGTACAAATAAGGCCAAATGTGAAGCCCACTTTTTTGCTCTATTTTGCTGAACTATTTAGGGTGAAGGAAACTCTCTTGCTTCCCACCTAATAGGTAGCAGTTACAGTTGGGTTTCACTCCAAGGATCAGCACAGGGAGCAAAGGAACAACCACTGCTCACGTGGATTGTTTCTCTCTATGCTCTTCCACTCGTGTCTGACCTGAACCACCTTAATGGCTTCAGTGGATGGGCACTGAAATGGAATGTCTTCATTTCTTCTTTCTGAGCTTTTTGACAGCGTTTGGTTTCTTCTTAAGGTTCTGATGATGTTGCTGCCACAACACAAATCCAACATTCCAATTTCCTTGGTCTACATTTTCACCATTAGGTGAGAGGAAGAGATTTCCATCTACCTGGTAATGAAACAGTATCCTTAAAACTATCTTGTATCTCCATATCTGCTGCATAACTGCTGATCACAGGGGAAGAAAAATAACCAGAGAATGCTCCTGTAAATGATATGAAGAATTTAAAAACAAACAAACAAAAACAACCAGAAAGCAGAGAGAAGGAATGGGGTCACTGTGTGTTTGCCAATTCTCCTTCAGATCTCACACCAGCATTTTAAGGTTCACTTCACCAAAGGTATTGAGGCAGTCCTAAAAAGGACCAGAAAATGGAAAGGAGATTGGAGGAGAAGAAGAAACAAGGAGGTTAATGAGGCAGAGGAGAAGAAGAAAGAGGTTAAAGCTACACTCTTTAATTAGCCAGGACCTAATAGTAAATATAGTAGCCAAAAGTAGAATCATAGATTGGTTTGGGTTGGAAGGGACCATTAAGATCACTTAGTTCCAACCTCCTCTGCTATAAGCAGAGACACCTCCCACCAGACCAGGTTGCTCAAAGTAAGTAGAACTAAAAATAAAACATAAGCATTAAAAAAAAAAAAAAAAGCATAAAAATAAGGCATTTGTGTGCTTTTAGAAAATCAGTGCTAGGGTTGATTTGAGGATTTATTGGCAAATGCAATAAATGAAGACTTTGTAATGCAGTGAGTGGCTATAAAGAAGTTTGGGAAGCTTACTGCCCATGGGGCAATAGTAGCTGTGAGCATGAGAAGTGGCTATCTATCCACCTAGACTTATTCACATTCTTGTTTAGATTTTGGAGCTAGCCAGAAACACCCCACCCAGGAATGTAGTTTCATCATCTCTTCTAGAACAGCAGAGGTCTGTACCTGTACAAGTCACCAGTGATGGCTATGAAAGGGACGTAAGCCATCTGATCCATGCCAAAGGGAGAGGGCACACACACAGGTAATTACTGTGGAGCTGCTGGCAAACAGTAACATCCTTCTGGATTGGTGAGACAGCAGTTTGTGCCTGGCACTCTTGCAGCTTTCATTGCTGATCCTCTGCCAAAGGATGTGTAAGAATGGAGCATGAGCTTGAGGTCTGAGTTCGGGAAGAAGGAGATGTGAGGCAGTGAAGAATGAAGAAAACCTGGAGTGTCAGAGAAACTGAAGGTCAGGCATCATCATTTTGGGGAGGGAAGACAATGGATGGCCACAGGGGCTGGAGGTTTGCCAGGCTGGGTAGGTGAGAAATATTCATGGATTTGGGGATCCATTTCTTGAGGTTGAAAGTACCAGACTCTGGGTCATGCCTCTTCCGCTCTTTGGTCTGCTGATATCTTGCAACCCTTGAGAGGGTCCAGATCTCGGAGACCAGGCTCTAACATGGTTTTATGTGGTTCTGCTTGGATTATTTATCCCCTGGATTTCTCTTTTCCTCTTGGAAATAACAGAAAATTTAGATTATAGAAGAGCTCTGAAGCAGGAACTGCCTTTGAAAAAGTGACCTTATCAGCTATGCCTCAGTCAATTTCTAGCACCTCACAGCAATGCAGCATTGCCAATAAGGGTGTTATTAAAACTTTGATCACCTTCTCCCTTCAGCTGGTAACTTGTGCTCGTCTTTCCTTATCACTGAAGACATGTTCAGAAATGCTGTTATCATTCTCAAGTTGATGAGCATGAAATAGGGACAGTTACCCCATTTACCAAGATAAAGCTATTTTTACATCTGAATTCAACTGTGAGTCATCTGACGCAGAGGTTAGACCATCTAGAGCTAATCACCATCTTACAAGTACTCACAAGATGCCCCCCCTTCTGCCAAAAAATCAAACTAATATTTCTTAGAGACAAAATAGAAAGGTCCAGGCCCTCAAAGCCTGTCAGTTACATAACCCCTGTTAAACTCAGCAGAAGAGAAATGCTTAAATAGCCTTGAGTATCACAGTCACGGGGCTTAAACTTGCTTCTTAAGTGAGCTAAAGCAGACATGAGAGCTTCCTGCAGATTTCAACCGTGTTGTATTTGGGGAGGCCTGGGTGGGAGGTGGGCTAGGCATAAAGTGCAGTCACGTGGACTGCATTTTTGTTGGAGTAAACTGGTATGGTTCCATTTATTTTAATGAAGTCCACAAGGTTTCTGCTAGCTGAGGATCTGACCCTGCTGTGCTTTGCTTTGGGTTGGAAGCACAGAAATCAGAGTTTGCATTATGTAACTTCCGTATTAGCAGAGATGAACTTTTAAATGTCTTACTGCTTTCAGCTGGCTTTCAGCTGGCACTGAGGAAGTGAAAGCATAAAGGGAAACCAATGTTACCTTTGTGGACTTTGGGGGCCATATTGGTTTGGCTACTGCTAGACCAATGGTATTCTACACCCCATACAGGTTGAATAGCATCCCAGCCTCAATGCATGTGGATATGTTAGCAGAGGAAAGAGACAATGAAATTGAACTGAGTGGTGTCTTTCTGCTCTGCCCATCTTTCCACGTCACACTGGAAGCAGGCAAGATGTAGCTTGATGAAATAGTGTGTATGTGCATGCGTATAGTTTTGCAGCTCAGCTCAACAGTCTAGAAATAGCATTTCTACTGTATGAAAGTGGTGACAAATCAACAAGCCTGGACACAAATCCTGTTATAATGGCTTAATAAATTGGCTTGCGACAGATGACACGGGGTAAGTAGTCCAGTGTGTGCTGTTAGGCAATGATGGACATATGAAAATGTAATGCATTGTGACCTAGCGGAAAGAAGGTTAAGGTAAATTGAATTAATTTGCTTTTGCTATGGCTTAAGAGCACTCTTACATGTTTCTGGGGCATCATTGATGCAAAGCAGCATGTTAACAGGGAAAATTTGTGTTTGAGGCATCTTATTCCTTGAGGCATCTTATTCATGTGCCTGAGACAGATGGTGATCATGAGCCCTCTCTGAATTCAGTTATGTCCATCCACCTGCCATGCATTTTATAGAGTTGATGTAGTACTGAAGCCTCTAGGGCAGCTGGAGCTGAAGGGTCCATCATCAAGATGTAAAATTATTATTCCCCTGAAGGTTTTTAAAGACTCTCTTTGTTTTAATTCCTGATTGATGAAGAATTGCTTTGAATTTGACAATTTAGGCCCTCACAAACTGTTGTATGTTCCAATCAGGATCCACATTGTTTCTATCAAGATGCCTTGTTAAGAATTAGTCTGGTTAAATTTCTTTTGGCAAACATACTGCCAGATAGGACTCAGCATCCAAAATACCCATGCATCTCCCAAGAAAGCTTGCAGAACTAATCACTAGTGTAGCAATTTAGTATTTAAAATGACTTGCTTTTCAGACTCCCTGATAGGGAAGGAGGAGTGGAAGTTACCCAAGCAACCTCTTTGAATCTAGGCCTACAACGGCAATTAAAGAGAAGGAAGAGATAAAGCAATGGTTTTGCTCCAGCCTGTCTTGTTTGGTTTTGTTTCCAATTTGGTTTTTTTTTCCCTTCCTTACACAAAACGCTGAGTGTGCCCAGGGTAAGTTAACATTTTGTCTTTCCCTTTAGTTTTTTTTGCTGCTCAGCAAATTGGCTTGACCTAAGGGCTCACTTTCAGAGAAACAGAAATCACCCAGTAAGAAGCTGTTTTATTTCTTTCAAAGATTCCAATTGATATCATGCAGATTTTTTGCAAATTGGGTCTCTGGCCTGAAGCTCTGAAATCAGCAAGGGTTTTGCCATTGCCCTCTGTAGGGTCAGACCATCACCCTGCAGAAGGTTAGACACAGTGGCAGAAGGCTGAGATAACAGATAGATATTTGCATTTTCAGTTTGCTGAGTTGATGTCTGGAAATGGCTTCTCTGTTAATGGCATGGCTTGGGTTGAAAGGGACCCCAAAGATTGTCTAGTTTTCCATTCTTCTGTCAAAGGCAACTAAATAGCGAAAATATAAGAGCCTTAAGCATGGGATTGAGACAAGAAGTAATTTGAGGCTATTAACATGTCTTTGATACCTCCTCATGAGACATCTAAGCCAGGATCAGGAGTCACTATTGAAAAGCCACCTGTGCTCTCTTTATGAGCTCGAATTCTAAAAGAAGGTTGTTCTAGCCTCTAGTTGGAACAAAAAGACCCATTTGGATGGGAAAAAGAGTTTTTGTTTCCTGTAAACAACGTCATCATGAGCAACATCTTCCTAGGGAAAAGCTCACACCATCTTTACCCTTCCTTTTTTAACAGAGGCAGTACCTAGGCCAATATGGTATATCTACTCTTCCTATCAGGCTATTTTTGTCTCAGAAAGCAAGAAAACGTATGTATTAAAAGTAAAATTAAAAGGAAAAGGAGGTGTTCCATGAAGAACAAAAGCAGGTGTGGAAACTAAGGCTATCCTGACATCTCCATGCAGCACACACACAGTGGCATGCAATATTTAGGTTATAAAATGATTGGTAATTGATTAGCTGTATGAATTCCAGTGTGCAGATAATAGTGAGATGAGGAATTAATCATATAATATAATCACACAAGCAGAATAATTATCTAGTTATTACATCTTCATCACAAATGACATTGTGCCTTGGCTAAGGTGGGCATCTCAGTACAAGAAGAACTGGAATGAGATTCAGTCTGATTTAGGCAAGTGGGACAGGAATCAGCTCAAAACTCCTGGATTTAGTTATGATTAAGGCATCAGCATCTAAAATGGCACTGTAGATATGGAGTTTTAGGACGAGGCTGATCCCTGTGACTGGGGATCACCATCAGCAAAGCAGGAGGTGTTCTTTGCTACTCCATCTTCCTGCCAGGTCTTGGAAACAGGATCCATAAAGAAGCTTTTAAATAAGATCAGGGAAGCCTCCTTGACCAGGCTGGGGAAAAGGACAGCTGTTGGTGTGGGCAAATTCTGCACAAGTCATTCAACGCCCAGCCTTTCGGATAGGTCATGTCCTCTGGGCAACATAAAAGAGAAGTGCTGGATAAATCTATCACTGAGAAAATGAGTTTTCACCTATCTCCTGTCGAAGAGACCTGCAGAGATGTCTGTGTAAATCTGTTCCTCATTCTTCAGTGGTGGTAGCCCAGGTGAATGGACCCAAGTACTTTAAAGGAGATTCAGAGGCCTCCACATTTCATGATGGATTGAGATGAATCTGAGCCCGTGCTTTTGCCAGAGGCAGCAGGGACTGGGCTGAGGGCATTGTTCCACCTCCACAAACCATCTTAGGAGCTTCAGTGTTATCCAGGATTGCACGTGATGACATGAATATATCCTTAAGCTGACTGTATGTCTCAATGCCCTGTCACGAACATCTCAAGTTCTGTTCCACACTGTAGGAGGGTGTAGAGTTGAGGGTGCAAGGAGGGAATTACAGGGACTGCAAAGGGGGTCACATCCTTGCACAAGAGTGGTCACACGTGGTGAGGGACAGATCAGGTAAGCTGATGGAGGGACCCATGCTTGGGGCAATGGGAGTCAGGCAGAATGTTTACATCAGGACACGTTCCTAAGCCAGCTATACAGTGTGTGAAGTGGGAGAATGCCCCTTTGTACTTCTTTGTCCAGATTTAGATACTTCTTTAGCCCAAATCTTAAACCATAACACACCTTATCTTCAGTAAAGACGTGTGCTAGTGCAGTGGTGATCTCTGGTGCACAACAGTGTTTGTGTGAAGCTAACTGACCTCTTGATGTTGAGTTTTGTTGCATTCCCAGTAGGTTGGTGCGTGCACACATGTGCATTGTGTGTGTGCTTCCATTAAAACCTCCTTAGACCAACTCCTGTCCAGCTAAGCTGCTTATACTGAGCTAGAGAAATTCAGGAGCCAGTTGAGTCTTCCATTCCTTAGCAATTATTAATGAACAGAGATATCTTGCACAGAGTTAATACCACTGACAGGTAGGATATATGTGTATATAATGCAACATGTTCAACTCCTTGTTAATCACTGCCTCCAGCATCTGGACTGCATTACTCCAGGTGACTCAGCTAGTTGCTACATCAGTTTTATGAGAAAAATGTATTTCTCAGGACTAACACTAAAGTATAAAGTGCAGAGCCTGGTAGCCTGTGATCACTGGTCAGTCTTGTTTTTTCCACCCTCATGCTCCTCTGCATCTGTCTGAGAAAGCCTGCTTGTGTCTAGAGTACATTTTTCCTACCAGTTGACAAAGTGGGCTGTGTTTTTGCAGCTACTGTAGGACATGAGCTCTGTGCTGCATGCTGGCTTTGTGTAGCCCTGTTATTTTTTCCATCATTACAGTAAACTTTCAATTTGACCCTCTGTTGACATCCTAAAATCTCTGCCCAGATTCTCAGCCAAGCATATTTCTTTGCATCACTCCACCAGTCTAACCACTGTACTCACCCTCTCCTTTTTGGAAGGACTGGTTGCATTCCTAAGTATCAAAGGCTTAATTAAATATTTGCCCTAACACGACTGCAAGGTGTTCTCTTACAAAGCAAATGCACTCTCTTCTACCTTCTCTATTTCTTTGTTAGCTTTCAGATTATTCTTCTCAGTATCTAAATCAATGTGATCTCACAGCAGATTTGTCTAACAGGGCAATATATGTCCCACGTGACATGAATCCTTGCTTTGAAAGTCATAGGTCTGGTTCCTGTCCAGAAAGCAGACATTCATCCCGATATACATTCTAAATGGGAATGCTAAGTACTCTGTGACCAGAAAGCAGCTTGATGCATGTGTTCTGCACATCTGCAATGAACAGTAATAGAAATTGATTTCAAAGATGTGTCTGCATTTGAAAATACGTCCTTCCTTGTGTCCTTCAGGATGATCATGCAGAACAATATGTAAGGTATGTCCATCCAGGCTGGATGTGGCTCTGGGCAGCC
Source organism: Lagopus muta (assembly GCF_023343835.1). Lineage (NCBI taxonomy): Eukaryota > Metazoa > Chordata > Aves > Galliformes > Phasianidae > Lagopus > Lagopus muta. The sequence goes on from NC_064439.1 coordinate 1,962,700, forward strand.
TGATCTGGTGGTTGGTGACCCTGCACATAGCAGGAGGTTGAAACTGGATGAGCATTGTGCTCCTTTGCAACCCAGGCCATTCTGTGATTCTATGATATTTTGATTTCTTGCTAGCTCACCACCTTTAAGGATTCCTTGTGATGGGCAAACTTAGAATCATTTGAGCTGGGAGGGACTGTTGAAGGTCATGCGAGTCCAATTTCCCTGCAGTGAACAGGGAATTCCCTGTGAATATCCTCATCATTCATCATTTAGGAAAAAGATCCTGCAGAAGATCTTACTCCTTGTGGAGCAGTAACTGGAGGCCCAACAAATACCTGACAGTGCCTACAAGGTCATGAACAGCCTACTTATAAGCAGATTAATTTTGCACTGTCTCCTTTTGATATAGTCCTCAGAGTCCTGCATGTGGATGCTTGCAACATAGATGGTTGGCCACAGTAAGGCAAGGGAGGGTTGGCCCATGCAGTAGCCATAAGGTATGCCTTATCTCACCCTCACGTAAACTTCTGAAATAATTAAGATGAAATTATCTTACTGATTATGATGGATTTAATGAGAAGCACAGAAGTGCTTGTTTGGGTCAAAAAGGTTTCTGTCCCTCCTTAACTGGAGGAGGAATTGGTTTCCGTAGTTGGTGGCTAGTAGCATAGGAGGAAATGGAGGAGACCTTCATGGAAAAAGCAAACAGGTTGTGGCTAATGTAATCTTGAAGATTAATGTAATCTTGAAGAGGAGAGGAGCTTGTTGAGTCAATAAGGCATCAACAAAGGCTGGGTAGACCATTTCACTGCAACATCTCATGTGTACACAAGCAGTGCAAGCCACCTAGAGAAAGATGGGGTTGCAAATGAGGCAGAGGATGGGAGAAAATCAAGCAAGCAGTGTTGTAATGCTTCTTTTCGTACTGCAAATGTCTTGCTGATCTCTCCATGTTCCCTCTGTACTTGGTGGGGAAAGAGGTATTTTTACAATACATCTGCTGTCCTTTATCTGTGGATGAGGCAGATCACACCTTGGATGTTCTTGACAGTATTGTCTAGATCTGCATGGCTGAAAAATATTAAAAAGATGATTTTGTAGATATCAGCTGTCGGAGTCCCACCTATAGAGTCAGCTTGTGATTATATAGCTTTACCATTGTGTACTACTGTGGTTATATAGCTTTGTGTTGAGGGATATGGTTTAGTCAGTACTATTGGTGACAGGTGGATGGTTGGACTGGATGATCTTGAAGGTCTTTTCCAACGTTGGTGATTCTGTGACTATAGGCTCCCCGATGATCCACTTCCAACTCAGCATATTCTATGATAGTGTTGGCTTGGTCCATGCCAGGCACCCAAATCTGTTCCAGTGCAGGACATCCTCGTGTCACAAAGGACCTCAGACTGCAATACATTATCAGCCTATGCTCACTCTGATGCATAAATATATCTTTTTTTTTTTTGTGCTAAGTGAAAAATGCCTGTGATAGTAGCAACTGTTCAAATTGCCATATATCTCCCAGCACAGCATGAAGAATTGCTCACAGACCCCTTAAGAAAGGAGTTTTGTGAGTTGTCATTCCTGGTCTTGTACTCTGCCTCTATGCCTTGTGACTGAATGGGGCCCTGGGCAGCCTGGTCTAGTATTAAATGTGGAAGTTGGTGGCCCTGCCTGTGGCAGAGGTGTTGGAGCTTAATATCTTTGAGGTCCCTTCTGATCCAGGCTATTCTGTGATTCTGTGATTCTGTGACATGCTCCAGCCTCATGCCTCTGCCATTCCTTCATCATACCCATCCAGAAAGGATTCCCCAAAATTCATTACCCAAAGCAAATCCACGTTTGAGGAGCATGTAGTTGAAATGCATCAAATTTTGCTCCCCTAAATCTCACATCTCACCTGGGAGCTCCTAAATGCTGCTGAGTGCACTCCCACCAGTAAATCCCCACTGGCTGCAGATGGCCCAGGCTTTGGATGAAAGGAACGAGTGTCACTCATATCCACACAGAGGCAGGGAAAAAAACAAAGAGCAGAGGAATGACCTGGGGAGGAGGATGACACATCCCAGGCCCTTGTCAGCTCAGCTCAGTGTTACCTTCCCTGCCTGGGAGTGAAGTGCCTGCTCTGCCACCACTTTCCCCCATTGCCACCCTGCAGCAAGTCTCTGCTTGTGCCATCTGCCTTGCAGCAGGCATCTGCTGTGCATACAGATTGGCAAGCAGGAACCCATGAGGACCCCACTGCAAAATACCAATGGGTCATAGGGGAGGGGTGAGCTAATTCTGAGCAATCAGTGGGGACAAGTCTCTCACCAAACATATGGCATCGAGAAAACACTTTTTATGCCTTCTTTTTTTATTATTATTTTTTTATTTTTTTATACCATCATGTTTCATAGCAACTGTTTTCAGCAGGAGAGAGGAGCAGGAGGGATGTGTGAGTGAGCTTGTCACTCGTGCAAATCAATTATTGCTCTAAATTCACCATGGTGCAAATGCAGAGCACCGAGGAAGAGCTGCTAATCAGATCTTCATGTCCTGGCCCAAAAAGAGCAGGGTATAACCTAAGCAGACCCACTGAAACCAATGTATCTATTTCTGATCATCTCAGGGATGCTTAAGCAATATGGATATAGGTATATAATAAGTAATATAAGTAACGATGCAATTGATGCACTCTTCTAAATGAGTCTGGAGAACGGTGCTGGGGCAATGGCAGGTGCTAACAGAGCTCTTTGGGCAGCTGATTTCAACCCTCAGATGTTTTGCAGTTGTTTCGGCCATTGAGTGCTGGAGAGAAATTTCCTATTCATTTCTTTTTCCTCATTTTTCTTTTCTTAGGTGACTGTTCCATTACCTGTAAGCATTAGTTCTGAGCTGCAGTGAGGACTTCACAGCAAGTCGCTGTGTTTAGTTATTTATTTTCCAAGGAAGAGCAGCCCTCCTTCTCACTTCAGCTCTCTCCTTGCATTGCAGTCTAATCTGTCCATGTCATTAGCATTTACCCTCTTTTCCCTTCTTATCCTCTTCTTTTTACTTTTCTTAACTGAGCCTTTCTTCTTTTCTTAACTGAGCATTCGCAATTCTTTGTAGACTTGACTTTCTTCAGAGTCCTTTGTCAGACCCCTTCAGTTTTTTCAACAGCTGCCAGGCCATGGGGTGATTATAATTGGATTTCGTTTACAAGAGCTACTTTTTTATCGTTATTGTTGTTTTTATTTAACCTGGGTAATCAGTTTATTCACCAGAGACTTCATTTCTGTGGGTTGGGGGAGGCAGCCCCATGTGAATGATGGGGGGACCATGATGCTCAAGTCACTCAAGATGATGTCCATCAAGGTAATGACTTTGGTGGCAAAAGTAGCATAAAAAACCCAATCACTTCTTGTTTCTTCTCCAGTTCAGATCACCTCCATCATGCTGAATCAGGGCTTTGTGGATTGCACCATAAATGAGCCACTGGGTTGATCTCAGTTCAGAATCACATTCTCATGAGTTGGTTAATGCCTGCCAAGCAGCCAGAGCATGTCCCTGTGCAGACTTTGAAGGCCTTTTGGCTCTTCACATGGGACTTCACAGAATCACAGAATTGCAGGGGTTGGAAGGGACCTCCAGAGATCATCGAGTCCAACCCCCCTGCCAAAGCAGGCTCCCTACACCAGGACTTATCCCATAAGGACTTCAAGGGCTGCAAAAAAGCGATCTCAGAGTTACACACAGAGCAAGGTTTACTGGGAATTTTGCGTGTTCACAATGGAAATGTGCTAAAGATCACCACTGTTTCTTCCTTTCTTCTCTTCCAGGTAGGCTGCAAAGCCATGATGGTTTTCTTCCAGTACTGCGTCATGGCCAACTTCTTCTGGCTGCTGGTGGAAGGGCTGTATCTTCACACCCTGTTGGTCATCTCCTTCTTTTCAGAGAGGAAGTACTTCTGGTGGTACATCTTAATTGGCTGGGGTATGCATCTTCTCAGGCCTGAATGCCAGGTGGTAACCCTGGTAGGCATTTTTAACAGCAGTTTAACCCCCAGTGGTCAGAGGAGCTTAACACCATTAACCTTCAAAACTATTTAAGAGCTTAGTTTGTGCTCGATTCGTTGATAGTTGAGCACCTCAGTGTCTTAAAGGTCTTTTGGCTGAAACCCCTGTTTGATCCTGACTGGGATCCCAAGGTTGTATTGTGCACTGACTTTAAAATGTAAGGATGAACTAAGCAGGACTGCTGAATTCAACCAGACTCTGCAATCCTTTGCTCTTCTTGCCTTGCTGAGATCAGGCTAGATTGCTGTCCTGACAAGGGGAAGAGGAAGGGGAAGAAGAGAAAATGAAACTTCACAAGGTTGCCCAGAGCTGAAATACTAACATATGAAATTAATCCTACTAGATAGACTTCTTTCTCCAAAGACATTGTAAGTCATTTAGCTGGAGAAGTATGTATAAGCAAGCTAAAAAGGCTTTCTGTTCTGCGCTCTCTGTAGCTGAAACTGGGAAATAATTAGAGCAGGCAGTAATCTTGAAAAGGAAGGGGAAAAAGCATTTGTGTCATTTGGAAGGTTATGCCTGGACTCAGGGTTTGACCAGTTAGCTGTACAGTAACTTCCATTGAAAGTGACAGGAGTTATGCTTGGGTTCACCCTGCAAAAGAGAGGCAATTCTCCATGCTGTAAGTGTGGGGAGAGATGATGTTAGCAGGCCTGGCTTCAGATGCATCAGGTCAGACCTTCCTTAAACCTGGCTTGTGCAGAGATCCTTTCAGCACAGTGCCTCTGAAAGGTCTTAAAGAGGAATGTGTGATTTAAAATCAAAGGAAATATTTTGCATTGGTAATGTGTTCTCAGGTTCTTTGGGTGAGGAAAGGCAGTGGAAGGATTTTTGGCCTTTCAGTCATCCATCATTTGCAAGAGTGTGGATCTGAAATGGATTATGCAAGAATTAATAACTTGGACATACTTGTTCTGTTTGCACTACCGTTGCGTTTGGAAATCACTGTTAATGAAGAATACTGTGATTAACCCAGAACAAAGAGACCTGTCCTACCTGGGATGTTTCAAATCTAAATCTAATCAAAGACAACAAACAGAGAAAGAGGAAAAAAGGGACCACAGAGATGGAGCAGGACCGCTCTCCTCAGGCAGACCATCCTGGAGTGAGGAGCAGTGGCGAAAGCATACCTGATGGTTTGTGACAGTAACAGTAACACCATCTCTCCTCTCACCAGGTGCCCCCTCCGTGTTCATCACTGCTTGGACGGTCGTCAGGATTTACTTTTTCAATGTTGGGTAAGCCTATGGACTCACTTTTCTTTCCTGCTGTGAACATATGTGCAGATTTGTGAACACACCCCCCACTGTCCCCTTTTGCTCCCCTGAGCCCCGTGCTGAGATCAGAGCTCCTACAGAACTGACCCTGCATACTCTAGAACACCAGAAACCTCATAAACACATCCATTAGCTCCCTCAGAAAAGCTCCAGGCAGATCTTTGGATCTGTTCTCCATCCTCTTTAACATAACAGCTGCCTTTGACACTTTATGTAAGAAATAGATAGAATACAGGTAAGCAAATGAGGCACATATTTGAGCTACCCAAGGATACATGCAAGTAAACAGGATCTGATCCGTCATGCTTTGACTCAGTAGTCAAACTGGGGTAGTTTGAAATGCTTTTATGAGAAAACACTGCAGAGCATCACAGATTCAGGTGCTCATTATGCACTCGCTGTGCATGCCCTTGCATCATGCATTTACAGCACATGGTTAATTCCATTTTCTCCCTTGCAGTCTCTCTCCAAACGTGTCCTGATTTGTCCTTATTTCAGTAAAGGAAGCAGCTCAGATTTTTCCTTGTGTTTTTGATGTATAGTCGTGCTAACACATTTCCTTAGGACTGCTGACTTCTTCTATGGTCTCACTCTATCTGCATAAAACTGCCCTTATTTACTGTGTTAATAAATAGCCTCTAAAAATGAGATAGGGACCAAAGGATTTAACCATTCTGACTACCAATTCTTCTTCCTATACATATTCCCACTCTGCTCCAGTAATTCTTAATAAAAATGCAGACTGCTTTGCAGCAGAGGCTTTAAAGCTCTGTATTTTTATGCCAAGTAAAACAGTGTGAATATACAGAATATGTTAACACCTAACGTAGATTATTTCTTTTTGCATATTAAAATTACCAACAAAATTGCAAGGAATTAACCCAGGTTGAATAAAACCTAATTAGGTAAGATTTGTTAAACAGCATTAAGCTTGTATTTAGAAATTTAAACTCCAAATTAAAGTGACCTTCGTTCAGAATTCTTAAAAATGAAGTGCTCCAGATATAATGAGGGCCACTTTAACTCAATGAAAGGGCTGCTTGGATGCATCTAGCTGGATTTACTGGGGCTAACCCCACCACACCTTCTGTTATCTCTTTCAGAAGGGGATGTTTGTTTTTCCAGCAGTGCCAATTACTCTGTGCCCAAATAAATCCCTAGCCAGGATGATGGTCAGCATTAGAGGCCTCACTAATCCGTGATTCTGATAGCACTCCCTTGGAGTGAGACCGCAATGTAGGGAAAATTAAGCAAATCTCCATCCTTCCCCATATTCACCTTGATACATTCATAGATCCATTTGAGTTGGACGAGGCCTTTAAAGGTCATCTGTTCCAACTCTCCTGCAACGAACAGGGACATTTTCCAACCCATTTTATTACCAGGGAGAAAAGCACCCACAGCCTTATATTTGGAGCAGATGTTACCTACCAGTGCTCAAAGCCACTGCAACAAAAGTCATCAGCTCTTCCCAGTGCGCACAGCTTTATCATTTTAACACAGACTATTAGGGATGGGACAGCGGGTAATGGCTTTAAACTGAAAGAGGAGAGATTATGTCAGGTGTTAGGAAGAAATTCTTTACTCAGAGGATGGTGAGGCCCTGGCATTGCTGTCCAGAGGGAGTGTGAGTGTCCCATCCCTGGGGATGTTCAAGGCCAGGTTGGATGGGCCCTGGGCAGCCTGGTCTGGTGGGGGGCAACCCTGCTTATGGCAGAGGATCGGAACTATATCTATAAAGTCTCTTCCAATCTAAGCAATTCTGATTCTGTGATTTAAGCAAAGTACCTGGAAGGTAACAGAGCTGGTTGCTTTTTTTTTAATTGATGTTTTAAGTCTGATTTATTTATTTATTTAACTATGTATTTATTTATTTATTTATTTACTTTTTAGATGCTGGGAGGAAATAATAGAATCCCCAATCTGGTGGATCATTAAAACTCCTATTTTGGTGTCCATTTTGGTAAAGTATCAACGTATTCTTAAAGCCATCTTTAATACAAAATGGGGGGGGAGGGGGGAGGGAAGGATAGAGGTGCCTTGATAAGTATTCTGTAAAAATCCACATAAAATGCACTGACAGATAACATTGCATTGTGTACTGAATGCCTTTCTTGGGATAAGAAGCTCAGCCTCTGGATAAGCATCTTTATCTTTAAACACTGACTTAAATGTTGTGGGAAGAGCTTGAGTGATGGGGCACTCAAGATGGAGCTCATGTAAGCCAGACCAGCTCCATCTCATCCTTTTTCTCTGGTACAGTAGCCATGGGAGCACATAGCCAGAAGAGATCAAGGAACATACTTGGAGACCCAGGAAAAAGTCATTTTATCTAATGAATCAATGTATAAGTTAGAATTTTGCCACCAGTTTTTGTTTCTCTGAGGTCAGAGCCAGGGTGACTTGTTCCATTGCAGATGTGGACAATGTGAAGAAATGTGGGATGAGGCCTACCTTAAACTTCTACCTAGCTAGATGAATTCCCACAATTATTTGCCTCTTGTTGTAGCATCTAGCACAGAAGCTGGATTCCAGCTATGTATTTTTGCATTGTTCTTGAGAAGCTTGGCTAATTTCCATATAAATTGGCAAAGGTGCTTAACTCATTACTTCTCCAGATCAGTTCTTACCTCAGCAATCATGACACTTCTGAGGAACTAAGTACTTCCATCCCTGGTGAATATTATGTGTTTCCTCTGTCAAGCGTAGAGCCAAAACTTGAAAAATGAATTTGAGTTAAACTTAGCTTTGAGTTTTCTCAAATCAAGAAACATGCGTGGGAAAGGAAGGAAAAGAATACAGCAGAAATCAAAGCCAATGTGATTTTTTTTTTAAACTGAAGCCTTGTCTTAGACATACATTCTTCTTATTCCGCATACATTACGCCCTTTACAAGGAGACCTTTTCTGTAGCATTTGTCATACAGGAATTCCAAACTGAAACAGTTGGAATAATTACTTTTTATTCTTTCGCTGCACTGCAAAGAAATAAAATACTTAGATGACACATCTCAAAATATTTATGTCATCATCAAAAGACATAAACTGTATTCTCCCTTTCCCAAGATAACCTTTTAGTGCAGAAATACGCCGTACTCTCCTGGGATCAGTGATGCCATGTTTTCTTTTGGTCAGTAAATCAATTCCTCATTACCAAACAAAATCTACCTGGCAATTATCTGATTTTACTTTTGCAAGTATCATATAAATCTGTCACAAAGGAAGGCCATGATAACAGCCATATGATGAATAACAGATTTCTGCAGGCAGGAATGCTACAAATTCTGCATGTCCACTCGAATAAAGCATAGCCTCAACTGAAGGAAGATAAATATACATATATAAAGTTAAACGTTAGAAAAATCTTTCTAACCTGAAGAATTAAGCACTGAGAATTGATGAAGTGCCTTTAATTCTATTCCAAGTTGAAAAATAATCTGAACCCTTTAGTTGTTTCATAGCTGTGTCTTCTACCGTGCAATGCTAAGGCCATACTAAGCCTTTAAGTCACATTCCACCTGTTTCTGTGCCCATGTCTGCTCTTAACCATGATGAGCCATCACAGTATTTAATTTATGGCAGGAGGCTGGGAAGCAGCTCTGATCCTACCTGCAGTGGTGCAGACTGTGTGCTATCAATGCTCATTAGAGTAATAGATCTAGCTAATTCTATTTTGGATTGATAAATTTTACTTGCCATCAAGTCGGATGCTAAATATTTTATAAGCAAATAAATATGAACAGAAGCTATAATAAATGTCATGGGGTAGATAAAGAATGTTTAGGCAATGCATCATAACCAAGAAATATAATTAATTTCCAGTCACTCTTAGCCTTGGAAAAAGAGCTGTTGTCTAAATGAGAAATAGGCTTTAGTCTGCTGCATTCACCTGTTGTTGATATAAACCTGAGAGCTGCTGGAGGAAATGTTAGAATTTGTTTTTGCAGGAAATCAGATTGGTTGGTTGACACAATCCTTCCTGCCTTTACATATCTTAAAAATCAGAGTCCTTTGTGCATTCACTAAACACGAATGGATAAAGAAACTAGACTAGACTATAAGGAAACTAAACTAGACTATAAAGAAGCTAAACTAGACGAAGGCCACACTTCACTTTTCTGTTGGATGTGTTGCGTGAATAACAGCAATGTTCAATGGATAGGATTTTAGAAGCCAGTAATTTTTGTTCAACTCATGCCATCTACTTTGTACAAAACTGCCATTCCTAGCTCTACACGTTTGCTATAAAATAAGGCTAGCTTTGCTTGAGTACGTTAATGAAGCAGTTCTAGCTGAGTCTTCTGATCTAACCTTGTAGGAGAGGCAACTGTCCACTATGCTGGTGAGGTGTAACTCTTGCTATGCGTTGTCTCCAACTTCTCTCCAGAGAAGAATGCCCATCAGCACTGAGCGGAGACCTGCTTAAGTGAATACAGCTTTGTGTGTTGTGTTGGTTCCTTTGGCTCACTGCCTCGGCCTTTGACACGCTCAGCAGCCGCTCCCATGTCACCGTCTCCCAAGGGCTTTTGACGTCCGTCGCTCCGCTAACTCCCAAGGCTCCTTTCCTACCCTGTCGTCGGCAGGACGTCGTGCATAGCTGTGCTCTATGGGTTTGACATCATCATACTTGGGATGTATGACACAAAGTCCCAAGCAGGCTGATGTCAGGCCCAAGATGGCTGCCATCCTGTGTCGGTTTACTGTGTGCTCCTAGAGTGGGGTTCTCTGCTCATGGCTTTTTAACAACGGCTTGCTCCGTGGCAAAAATATTGCAGTGAAAGGCACCTCTCCTCCCCCCTTTTAACAATTTCTTCTTTTCACTGAAGAACAATGCTGCAGGGACATGATTTTTATCTTTCTTTTTCCTGTTTCTCTCCATCCCAACAGGTGAACTTCATTCTCTTCATTTGTATCATCCGTATCTTAGTCCAGAAGTTGCATTCCCCAGATGTTGGACACAATGAAACCAGCCAGTATTCGTAAGTCCTGGGCTTTTTTTACAGTATTGTCTGGTTTTGCAAAACCTGTTTGGCATTTAGTCAAAGTACTGCATCTGTCCACATTTTTCCTCATCACAATTGTGAATTTGTTAATTTGCTAAAGATGATCAGAAATCAAGAAACGGGCCTTTCGCTGGTGGGCATGAGAGTAAGAGTAGCGTTCATGAAACAAAAAGGCCTTTCATCAATATTTATTGGATCCTGAAGGCCAGAGGACCCTGGTGAAGAACAAAGTGTATCCGTCTACAGAATAGGGGCATTTTTATCTGAAGCAATTCCCTTCAACTCATTTCTTCAGAGTAGAAACTGAGAAAATCCATGCATTCAGTAGAATCTATGGCAGTTTTTCCATACCCTAACGATGACTCCTGAACGGGATTGCATTAATCCATCCCTACTGTACTCATTTCTCTTTGCTCTTGAGAAACAGATTTGTCTGAGGAGTTTTGCTTATCATCTAGCTTTTGTCCCGAGGACATAATGTTGACCTTACTGGGGCTCTTTATAATGAACAACAGTGCAAGTGAAATGAGAATTTGTCTCAGTGTGTAAGACTGGTCTTTGGTGCAGCATTTTAAAATTACAAGAAATCCTTTTTCCTGTATGGATTTCTTATATCTTCAATGCAAATAAAATAAAAGTTCAGACATCGTCTCATTTTTACCTCCTGCTTCTGTCCTGGCTTAGCATTTCAAATATCCAGGATGCTATCAAAGGATTTCTAGAAAATAACTAAAAAGGAAGAAGAGCAGTGTCTACCTGCTCGCTGTTCATAAAATCTTCTTTACTTTTTGAGGGAGCTGTGTACTTTGAAGAATGTGAACTCAGTTCATCCTTCAGCAAGGTGGAAGACTTGAAATGAGTATAGACCTTAAATATTGACCAACCACAACTCTGTGCCTTTTTCTCTAGTGATGGTAAATCACCTATTTCATCTCCTTCCAGAGATTCTCAGATTTATAAAGGAAAATTCCAGTATCTCACCTTAACTTCTCCCTGCAGCACACAAAGCCAATGATTTCTTTTTTCATCATAACACACCAACATTACCAGACCTGTGTTTTCTATCACATCTCTATGTATTTCAAGTTGGGCAATATATATTCCCAAAACCAAGACTGCAACAGCTTTAGCAGGTAGGTAGATTAAATCATCATATTGAAATATGTTCTGGTACTTACTATGCAGCAGCCTGGGGCAGTTGGCTCCTGTTCATCTCCCTAGAAGTGCTGCCAGCCACTCATCAGAAGGGTTATGCCCAGATTACCTAGCAGGTCATGCTGAGCTTTGAGCTCACAGCTTTTTTTCTACTTATTTTCCAGTGAAGTGTGAATTGCCAGTAAATCTTCTTTGCCTGGTAAACAAGCCTTGCATGACAGGGCAGTAAGTAACAAAGGCTTCCCCATGTTGGCCTGTCAAATAGGAACCAATTGCAGAAGGATGAATGATCTTCACATCTTCAATTCTTCACCTTCCTCATCCATCTGGAAAAGCATCTCAGCTCCATTCAGGCACAAATCAGTCACATATGGGTGTCCAAGCCATATCAGATGCCTTAGGATGTTTGATATGCTTGTCCTGATCTGGCATATATGACACTGCACCTGTGGGAGACTAGTGTGTAACTTGTGTATGTACAAGCAGACTCCATGGTCTGTCTGAAAGTCTCTACTGACTGTTGACTGCAATGAGACATGAGGCACCATAGTCTCCTGTAGAAAATAATGTTAAGAGTCTCAACTTAAGGTTTGGATCCCAGCAAGGGTCCTCAACGTTTAGTGTTTAGATGGCTAGCTGTAGAGAACCTGGAGTCATCCATTGGTAGGAGGATGGTTGGACTAGATGATCTTAGAGGTCTTTTCCAACCTTGGTGATTCTGTGATTCTATGATTAAGCATGTAATCTGCAGTCTGGATCCTTTTATAAGTCATACCCCTGTTACCTGAAATGCTGCTGCTAGCTTCAGGGCTTTGTCCTGCAGGACCCAGAAAGCTTACCAAAACCTGTTGGTAATGATATGCATTGGTTCCCCCTGCCACATCTGGGATAAGCAGGCTTTAAAATGACAACACTGTGAATCTCTTGTTTCCATTTCTTCCTCCTCCCCTTGTTTATTTTATATTGTTTATATTTAAAAAATAATGTGTTGATATGTTGATAGTATTGTTCAGCTCCAAATGGTTTCAGTTTATCTGCAGGGTAGAAATTCAGGTACACTGCTGATTCACTCACTCATTAATGCTACAGGTACTGAGCTGGGCTTTAATATGTCAGAAATTGTGAAAGCAGGTCTTCTAAAACAGTTTTCTGCAAATGACAGAGATTTGTGCAAGAGCAGGACAGCAATATTTGGGGCAAATAGAAGAAGCAAACACCTTATTTTCTGCAGAAGAAATGTTGAGCAAAATTCATCTCATTCCATTCTGTGCATGTTCATGATTCAATATTATCATCAAAGTTTTCCGGGCAACTTTCCATTATGTGTTCAGGAGCAAAGTGTTGTTTAACTCTTTCCTCTCCAAAGGAGAGGAACAGGTGCAGTGCTGGGTAGTGGAGATGTGTTTTTCCTAAATCATCTGTCACCACATCAGAGAGGATAGGTATAAGAAGTTCACTCTGTGACAGGAGGAGAAGGTAATTAACTTTTTGAGAAACATGGCTTCCTTCAGGTAACATTAACCAGCCTCAGACAGCCTCCCATGCATTTATGTCTACTGCACAGCCAGTCTTTAGCTTCCTGGGAGAAACACACCACGACGTATGGAAGACAGTTTTCCTTGTTGCAATTTGTAGGGGGATTTTTCCAATATTACAGAGCCAGACCAAACTTGCCTTGAAGATGACATAAAATCCAAAACATCACTCGGTATTCTGGGAAGCTTAGTGCTGGAAGTGAGATACTGGTCTCAGGTGTTGTGCAAACTGGAGGATGGAACTCCTGGGTTTAGTCTATGGACCCTGCTCATAGGCTGGTTCATGACAGTGACAGTCCTTGCTTCCTACAGGCATTCCATTTGCCTGGAATGAGTTGCAGCCAGCAGGTATTCCGTGGGGAACCACAGCCTCCAAGCAGAATTTTAACATCAAACTGTCATTGGGCCTGGCCCAGGGAAAGCTGGAAAGGTCTACTGGGAGATAAGTAATAAGCTGATAAGCATCATCTGCATAAGCTGGCACATGAGCCTTTACTGCAGGTCTATACAGATGGAAAATAAATGAAGATTGTCTGGGGAGACTGAGCCAGATGGAACCAGAAGGGTTTGTAGATGGAAGAACAAGTATTCCAACACCTTTGCCTAAGCTTCAGTTTCTCCAGAAGCCTCTGGGAGAGGGGGATGCAGAAGGATGTGGGTGACCAAGAGAGCCAAAACCCCCTTAAGCATTCTAAAGTTCTTGATTTTCTTTTTTTTTTATTTTTTTTTTGTCAGCTAGATTCTAATAATGATTAGATTTAATAAATTATCATCTCTTCCTAATTAGACCACTCATTACCCAGCCTGATGCCATTAAGCACTAATACTGTTCATCCCCCTCCTTTGGAGACATTCATTGTGCAATAGCCTATCATTATTCTGAGCTAAACATACCATTTCTCTCCCAGAAGCTGTAATTTCCAGAAATCCTAAGCAAACAAAGAAGACACTAGATAATGGTTTAGCTTGTAGAGATGAAAAAAGATCTCCAGCAGGAGGGGAGAAAGAAATACCTCCATTGAAGTTACGGGGAATAAAGATAGCACATTTTATGTTGTCACCACATCTGAATTCACCAGCCATCTGCAGTCTGCAGGGGAAACAAACTGGGGCTGATGGCTCTCCCTCAGCTGAAGATGTGTATTTCTTTGAGAACTGTTCATGAGGTGGAAAGGGAGCAGGTGGAAGCGCTCCCAGCACAGTCCTTTGTTCCATGAACTGCTGTAGCTAGCAACTGACTGTGCCCAGCAGAAGGTCTGCTTCTGTGTTCCATCACATCCCAGCCCTGGTTGTTAGAAGGATCCTGGGGAGAGTAAGCAATGGGGAACTGATCTTAGCTCCCTCCTTTTGGGTATAGCCCAGACATTTCTGCTTAGTAGGTGAGGGCAGCCTGCTGACATTGCCTTGTTTGAGGATGCTATTGAAAGCCTGGATGTTCCCAGGACCTCAGAGTAGGTGGCCCACATCACATATCCCAACGAAAAGAAACATTTTAGTGTGCATGGCTGCCCTACCACGGTCCTAATAATCAGCAAACAGGTACTGCATGCAGCAAGTTGAAGTTTCAGGGGTGCATAAAGTTCAGCTGCAGGATTTCTCATCAGTTTACCCTTTATTTCCTCTTCCCTTTTCCCTTATGACTCATGTTTGTCTTTCCAACAGGAGACTGGCCAAGTCCACCTTGCTGCTGATCCCTCTCTTTGGCATTCACTACATCATGTTTGCTTTCTTCCCTGACAATTTCAAAGCAGAAGTTAAGCTGGTGTTTGAGCTCGTGGTTGGGTCATTCCAGGTAAGTCACCAAGTGGACCACGAGATTTATATGTACTTTACCAGGGGTTTCTCTCTCCTTGTTTTAGGCACCTGGAAAGAAAACACACTTCTATATGCTAGTCCCCCTGGGGCTTTTTTGTACTTACAAGAGAAAATGAAGCATGTTCATCCAGTTTAGATATCATTAACACAGTAAGATGTGATGAGTAGACTTCAGGAAGAGTCTTTCTGGCCATTAATGGCCATTAATGGCATCCTAGTCTATGACCAGTTGGCTTTCATGAACTATATTTTCTGCTAAAAGAGTTCTGCCTCTAAATCCTGCCCAAGTAGGATTGCACTTTATTGGAGAAGGAGTCAGGTTCCCCACGAGGACGCATTAATCCTGAGGAAACCTTTGATGGAGTTTGCTTTGTATATGTTCCCACAAGCCTCACCTCATTCACACCCAGCGTTGGGCTGTTTACCTTGGCCTTGCTGTTGCATGAACAGAAGCACTTGTTTGTGCAATTGCATCCATCCGTCAAGCAGTTGTAGCCACTTTGTGTTCTCAATCTCTGCACAGTTCAGGTTTCCCGAGGAAAGTTGCCTCTACTATCCCACCAAATTGCCTTCAGTGCTTAAGATTGAATGGCCAGGTGTCCTGCTTAGAGCTGAAGTGATGCCTGATGGATTTAAGCACCGATTTGGAGCAAGCCTTGAAGTCAAAGCCTTGTATCTGCTCCAAGGTGCCTTAAGCAACTTTCCTCTTCTCCTTTTATAGGGAAAATGTGATCGGTTGGTTTGTAAGAGGCACCTTAGCAGTTCTCTGACATTATGCCCTTTCTCCAGGACCGCAATGGGCTTGGGTTGTGATCTAGGAGAATACAAGCTAGGCGTTGCTAAAAGCCTGCTTTCTCCTTTCCCCTAGGGTTTTGTGGTGGCTGTCCTCTACTGTTTTCTCAATGGAGAGGTAAGATCAACAATGTTGTCTGGTTAATATTTGCTGCTATGGCAAATTGAATGCTTGTGGAGAGCAGATTAAGGAGTGTCCCATTCCTGATGTTATCACACTGGGGAAACCTTCCAAGTCAAGTCACTCACCCCATGTAAACAATTCAACCATTAGCCAGAAAGTTTCCAGCGCAATCAATAAACATATTAGGACTCTAACTTATTAAATTGCTGCTGAGTCCTTCCTTTACTCATCGGTATCAGCAAAACCTTGCCTAAATCCTGAATTAAAGGGAACACCTTCAGCAAGGAAGGATGCGCCCATCTTTCAAGCTCTACTCAGGTTTAGAATCTCCTGAAACCTCAACCTCGGAATCAGACCCACTGACAAAATGGAGGCTTGTTAGTGCAGTGATATTTTTGTACCACACTCCATCTGCCAGAAAGAGACTCAGCAGAGACTGATTAAACCCAAATGGTGAAGTCTATTGGGAAGGTATGAGCAGCTGGGAACTTGGAGCTGCTGTCAGATGGAGCCTGTTCAGCTCGATAAACTGTCAGGAAGGAAACAGCTGTGCTCTGGGCTTGTGTTCCAGCTTCTGAGGAGAGGAAGAGTGTTCAGAATCAATTTGCTCTCTTAGAGCTCTGATCCTTCTTCCAGCCATGCTGATGCCACGTGGTCAACACACAGAGCCCATCTCCAGCAGGGACCTTAGTTATTGAGCCTGTTTGGAGCAGGGCAGTGTCACACAGACTTCCTGATGGTCCAAAACCCAAACAGGACTGATGTTGACTGATGCAAGTGTAGAGTCTTGCATCTGGGGAGGAATAATTCCATGCACCAGTACAGGTTGGGGATGAGCTGCTGGAGGGGAGCTCTGCGGAAAGGGACCTGGGTGTCCTGGTGGATGACAGGTTGCCATGAGCCAGCAGTGTGCCCTTGTGGCCAAAAAGGCCAATGGCTTACTGGGGTGCATTAAAAAGAGCGTGGCCAGCAGGTCAAAGGAGGTGATCCTCCCCCTCTGCTCTGCCCTGGTAAGACCTCATCTGGAGCACTGCGTCCAGTTCTGGGCTCCCCAGTACAAAAAAAGACAGGGATCTTTTGGAAAGAGTCCAGTGGAGGGCCACGAAGATGGTGAAGGGCCTGGAGCATCTCTGCTATGGAGAAAGGCTGAGTGAACTGGGTCTGTTCAGCCTTGAGAAAAGGAGACTGAGAGGGGACCTGATCCAGGTCTATAAACATCTAAGGTGTGGGGGGCAGAATGGCGAGGCCGGACTCTTTTCAGTGGTGAGTGGAGACAGGACAAGGGGAAACGGCTGGAAACTGCAGCATAGGAAGTTCCGCACAAACATGCGCAAGAACTTCTTTACAGTGAGGTGACGGAGCACTGGAACAGGCTGCCCAGGGAGGTGGTGGAGTCTCCTTCTCTGGAGATGTTCAAGACCTGCCTGGATGCCGACCTGTGTGACCTGCTGTAGGGAACCTGCTTTGGCAGGGGGGTTGGACTCGATGATCTCAGGAGGTCCCTTCCAACCCCTACAATTCTGTGATTCTGTGATTCTGTATCTTATTATGCCCAGACCCGTGCTAGGTGAATGTATTTCCAGATTACAGGTGTTGATCTTGACTTTCCCACATTTCCAGCACTGGAGTTTGCATTTGTGATGTCCTGTTCTTGAGGTTGTTGAGCCCAGAGACCCTCAGAGCTGTTTTATCTAATTCATGCCACGACCCAAAACTTTGCACTCAAAGCCTGCATGAGGGGATGGGGACTGTGGCCAGATTTGTGCAGGGTTTGAACATGAATGGTGTAAACCAAATGATGTGTGTAAACACCCTGAATAGAAACAAGAAACCTCCATCAAAAAGCACAGCTGTATTGATTGCTTTACAAACAAGCTGCAGTTAAATCATTTTTACTGGGACAATAAACAATTAGATGTTGTACTGGGGAGGCATGGTTTAGTGGGCAAATATTGGTGGTAGGTAGATGGTTGGACTGAGTGATCTTGGGGTCTTTTCCAGCTTGGATGATTCTACATCTATGAAAAGCAGGGCAGTAGGAAGAATCCCAGTTATACTCACACGCTGTAGCAGTTGAGTAGTCTGACATCTTCACTTTGTCAGATAAGCAACTCCCCATGCTCACCTTTCTGATTAAGCTCAAGGATTTCTGCTGAGGGAATCTACTTGCTGCAGCATTATCTCTCCCCTGTGTGACTAGCAGTTATTCCCAGGTTCAGTGACCTCTATAAACACTTATTACCCCTACATACGCTCTCCTCTGCTGACTTGCTTATCTTTCCACCATGTAGGTCCAAGCTGAGCTCAAGAGGAAGTGGCGGAGGTGGCACCTGGAGCGGTTCCTGGGCTCAGACATGAAGTACCACCACCCTTCTTTGGGCAGCAACGGCACCAACTTCAGCACCCAGATCTCCATGCTGACCAAGTGCTCACCAAAGACACGCCGGTGCTCCAGCTTCCAGGCAGAATTCTCTCTGGTTTGATGGAGAGAGGCTCTCTGAGCACTGAGCATCCAAGAGAGAGAAGGATCCCCAGGAATCAGTTACCTATGGACAAATCCTTGTGAAATGACATGCTCCACTTGAGCCAACAGAGGACAGAAAACTGGAAAAGCCATTGGCATCCAGAACGAGATCAGACAAGCTAAGAGGCAGAGAAATACTTTTCCTCTCCCTCTTTTCAGACCTTTCTCTCTAAGTTGGTGCCCGTGGGGCTGATAATGCTGAGTAAAGGTCCCAGTCACTCGAGGAGAGCCTGGGAGATCCTAATGTGCTATAAATACTGAATTTTGGGGGTAAGGGAGGGAAGAGCCTGAGTTACTGGTGGCTTTCCCGGAACCGGCATCTCTGAAACAGATAAATTGCACTTTTTTTTTGTAGTTGTTTTAAATGAGCCAGTAAAGGACAGAGAGAGGGAGAAAGAAATGGGGGGGAAAAAATGCCAAACTTATGAATGTGCCAAAAGCCCAGTCGCTAAGAAGTGGTGATGTGGTGCTGGAAGCAGCAAGGAGAAGGGACAGGAAGAACACAGGCAGGAAAGGCAGAGGCCAACCTGCACAGTGCAAAGAAGCTGCAGCACCAGGCAAGGCCCCGGAAGGATGCTCTGATGTTGGAGTGTGCTCTGCTAATTGCTCACCATCCTCATTAGCCGAAGCTTTCCATATGCCATTGGGTAGCCTCTGGAAGAGCAGCTTGCTGAGAAGGACCAGCACAAAATGCCCTTCTCTGTGCTGCGTTCAGGACATCAACATGCTTTGTTTGGTTGTTTTCACTGAACGGTTTGCATGTATAAAAACCAGGTACAGATGCCAACTGTGGAGTATGGCTGTGTTTTTCGTACTTGTTCATTGAACCTGTAGATCTTGGTGCATTACTGCACCCAGCATTATTAGGGATCGGGGGAAAGCAATTGGTCTGCAATCCATTTGCACTTGCTTAGTGCACACTGCCAGGGGAGGGAAGATGTAGAACCCTGTAATCCTTAATTGAATCAGGCCTGACATAAGGAGCCAATCTCCAGATGAAAAAATTAGCTTCCCAGCAGCAAGCAAAATTGCTTTCATCAAAACAAGGTTGGCTCAGCACGTAACTGGCACTCCAGGAGTCGGAAAGGAGTGAGGGAGCTATTAAATTGATTTCTTCTTCAGCTTGTGCAGGGAGCTTTCATCCTATGATAAAGGCACTGTTAGATCTTTAAGAGACGCATGTGCATTTTATGTCGTTTTTGAAGACCTATTAGTGTTCACATTGGGGCAGTCCCTGTTTGAAGGATGTACATAGAGCTTGCTGAAACCAAGGGAACTGTTATTTTTTCTTCTTTTCTTTCCTCGATGGAGGGGGGAAGGAGTGAAACCAAATCCTGCTCCGGCACACCAGGCTGGTGGTTCACAGCTCACATCACGTGAGCTCATTCCCAAGCCATGCATCCCAACCTTAGAAAATAGCCTAAGGATGCAGATGCTCATGGCTGTTTCCCACCCAACTGCATTGTATGAGGTCACATCAGTTTTACACTGGGGGTGGAAAATCTCCGACAAGCAAAGGTGTAAACTGAATAATTGGGCTGCCATTGTTCTACTACAGCATGTTACATCAGTGTCCTTGGGAAGGAGTCTGAGTCACCAAATTAACACGTGTACATGGAAAGCAAATATGAGTGTTTTCATAGATCAGAGATCTCAACTTTTCCACTAACAGCAACTGGACTCTTCTTTCTCTCAAATTAAATTGTAGTTCCTTGAAGGGAAACATCTTTAATTTAGAGTCTTTGGGGTTTGGGGTTTTTTTTCACTTGTTTGCTTGCTTGCTTGCTTTAAGCATCTCAAATTCACTGCCGACAAACCACACTGAGCCCAGGAGAATTGCAGATCAGGACATCCCATTCCTTTCTGAGTTCTGAGGGGAGGTTTTTCCTTTGCATACCTCTCCCCAGAGCTGTACTGTTGCCATCTGAGCTGGATGCTGCCAAAATACTTCCCCACATTGAGGACTGAGGACAGCACAGACAACTGACATCAGTTGATGTGAGATACTCTGATAAAACTGCTGTGAAGGGTAGGTATGTACCCACAGGTTTCCAGCCTGTCAAGGAGTAATCATGGCTACCCAGCTTGGAAAACCTAGAGCAGATAGATATTTGTGAAGATAGCTGTGCTGATCCCCATGGTCCTGGTATTAAACTGCTGGCAAAACTCCAGGCTAGCCAGTCTCGGGTCATCTTTGTTCTCATTAGAATCAGAAAATCAATCATAGAATGGTTTGTGTTGGAAGAGACCTCTTAAGGATCATCTGTTTCCAACCCCCCTGCCATAGATAGGGACACCTCCCACCAGACCAGGTTGCCCAAAGCCCCATCCAGCCTGGCCTTGAGCAGTTCCAGGGATGGGGAATCCACAGCTTTTCTGAGCAATCTCAGTGCCTCACCAGCTTAAGAATAAAGAATGTCTTCCTAAGAGCTAACCTAAATTTCCCCTCTTTTAGTTAAAATTGTTCCCCCTTGTCCTACTACCATGTACAATGCTGATCTCTAAGTGGCTATGCTACAGTGAAACTATTTCATTAGCAGTCAGAATCCGAGTGCCATGAAATATTCAAAGTCCTCTCTTAGCAGCCACTCAATTCCCAAAATGCGGAGAAACATTCTCACAGGGCTCTCAGAGGCAGAGACTTGGTGCTTGGTGTTGGTTCTGCTGCTCTGAGTGCTTCCAGAGCTGGGTTAGGACTCATGCAGAAGGTGCCGGAGGACTCCCATAAGCAGTGCCAAGTCTCCCATACCAGCAGCAGAGGAACTGAAGCCCAAAGCTGTTGAGAATTAAGTGGAGTACTGCTGCTGGCAGCAGGAGGTGGTCAGTGCCTGTGAGCCTGAGACACCTTGTGCATTTTTGTTCTGTGTTTCTTTTTTTTTACCTTCCTTTTCTTCTTCCTGTGCTTGTGATTCCATCTGCAGGACGAACTTCTGCCATTCATTTACAGCTCCTCTTTATTTACAGCCCTAGGCCAGCACTATGGCCAAAGCCAGCAGGAATGGTTTTGCTCAATGGAGACATGACAGGGAAAAGTTTGGCCGCTTATTTACCCATGCAACAAGGCCTTCTGCAGCCCCTGAGCTGAACTGATTTGCACCTTCAGAACTCCATTACAATTGGTTCATCCCCACGCATCCAACTGCATCAGCATTAAGCTGTCAAGGGTCAATGAAGAGACCAAGTGAACATGCTGTGATGGGCATGGCAGAGCTGCCAGCCCAGCTGTGCTGGATTCAAATTCTGGGAGAAGAGAGGAGTCAGTGATGAAATCAAAGCTTTTCTCTCTGGGGATCTGAGCAATCAAGTGAATGAAAGAGTTTCTCTGCCCATTCTGGCTTTTGGATCAGGCCCTTGTTTAGGTGCTTAGTGCAGGAATTTGGCCGGGTAGCTTGGCCTCCTCTACTCTGAATGTGATTTTCATCCAACTCATCAATAAAATGGAGTTCAAGGACCTCACTGCAGCCCCAAATGACTGCCCAAACCATATTGCCCAAAGCAATGCTGAGTAAATGTCCCAGTGCTCAGAGCTGTTGCTGCTTGTCACCAAGCACGAGCCTGACCAGTGGGACAGGAGCAACTTCAATGAATGCAAGTGAATTATCTTAGTGAAAAAGATGATTAAGAGTCATTCCTGGATACTCTGTGCTTTTCAGATGTGTCTGAAGATAATGAGTTTGGATCCCAAAATCTTTACAGAAAAGCTTTACAAAATCTTTACAAAAGCTTTACAGAAATGACACCAAATTCTCACCCCTCTTGCATCCCTCAGTTCACAACCGTGACTCCTGATTTACACAAGCTGGAAACTGGAATTTGACTTCAGAAGAATTCCTTTACTTTCAGCCTGGAACTGTTTACTCCCTTTTTATATCAGTGAGAGATCAAATCCAATCCTGTTAATTAGTCACTCAAGGTTTCAGTGAATAAACTCTTAAACAATTAGTATTAACCATGGAGCAATTAGAATATAAAAATTAAAAGACTTTCTCAAGGTCTAGAGGTGCAAGGTGCAATGCTAACATTAGGCTGTAGATATTTCTATCCAGCTGAGACCTGTATGGCTCTGTGTCCCTCTGATAAGCAGTGTGAAATATAACCATGTTTAGGGCTTGAAAAAGAGCAGTAAAGGAATTCTAGGCTGTGACTGAATTCTAGGGCATTAATTTGAAATTATTTTTTAAAAACAGGACTATATGCAGCAGCGTCGTTGCTGCAGTTTTGGAATGAAAAAGGGATTCCAAACAAGCTCAGAAGATGAAACATTTGATGTTTATTTATTTTGTTGGGTTGGATTGTGGTGGGGTTTATTTTTGGCTGATCAATGGGCAGTTGCCAGTTGGTTTATAGAAAGGAAAATGAAGTTACAAAGAAAGCTGAGGAGTGGACACTGCTTGGCTCCATTGCAGAGATTGAAGGGTTTCTTTTTGATCACTATCTCCATTCCTTCTTCCATCAGCATGGTGTTAAAATAAGGCAAAAAAACCCCATAGGATTTTTGAAGGAATCATATACTGTTGGACTAGAAAGGGGTTTCTGAGACCTGAGAGTGCCAACATGTCATTATGAAGTGCATTTCATTCTGTCTACACAGGTTCGTGGTAGCACTTGGTTTGGTTAAAGGTCATTGGGAACACATGTGGTAGAAAAGCACAGAGCCTGACAGCAGCCCATCTTCCCTGCAAGGTGAAGGGTCTGAGCTCTCTGTGTAAAACACCTTCCTCTGCTGTGCCATCCTCTCTGCCTTCAAGTAGCTCATTGGGCTGAAGAAGGTGTTGGGACTGGGCACAGCTGTCTCTGCACCAATGGTGAAAGTGCCGAATTCCTGGCGATAAAGACCACAGTCCAGGGCTCCATGACTCTCCAGGCAGCTTTGCACTTTTCACACACCAGTATTTATGCTGGATGGGACTGTAATGCTTCTCAATTGTAGATGACCCTAGAGGAGCAGGAGACCAAGCCCTTGGCCTCGTGTGCATTCATATCAATCTGGAGTGACTCTGGTGGGATTGTAACTAGCTGGTGTTACAGGGAGTAGAACTACATCCCAGTCTGGTACTTGGAGTCAGACATCCCAAAATCCAGAGCTGCATAGAATTCAATGTTTTTTTTTCAGTCAACGAGCTTTTACCCTGTTCCCAAAGCCAGTATTTATACGCTGGTGTGATGAAATACAGTTACAACTGATCTTTTCATTTCCCCCAGATATCTATAAAGTTACAAACCATGGCTTTCCTGGGCCAACAGACCACTTCTTCCACCTCCTTTTCTCTGGAAGTCCTCAGACTTTGCTCCCTTGCACGGTGTTGCATTGTGTTGAGAAGCCCTGGGTTCAAAACCCTACTTCTTTCTAGCACAGTGCTGCAGAATCACAGGGATAAGATATTCATTGGGACTGGAAACTGTGTAGCAGGTCTCTATGGGAAATTAATCTCCATGGTGTTCTGAAGGCCAGGCCTTTAGAACACAAAAATTGACATCAGTAGAGCACTTGGCGGTTTATACCCCAGTTTTGTGGATGCTGTAAACTTGTACATAGAGGAAATCTGAAGAGCACATTCAAAAAGCAAAAAGTCACACATTTTTTTTATACTCTGTGGATAATAAATCAAGCTTAAAAAAAAAAACAAAAACAAAAACTTTTGAATTCAAGAGTGCATTTTTCATACTCTGTTTCAAACACAGCACAGGCTGTCCTTGTTCAGTAGCTGGTGCCAACCAACTCTTTGGTGACTCTGAAAACTCGTTCAGACTTTTAGCCCCCCTGTTCTGCCCTCCTGTAAATATGCTTTGACAGCAAAGAGTGATGAAAACTGGCTATGAACAGGGAATCATTGTTAAGCCACATTTCTGTGGATTTTTATGTACCTAGGTGCTCGTGATGTATTTGGAACAGGCCTGCTTGCTTGGCACAGGTGAAATCTCCACCTTGTTTCATGGCCTTTTGCCTGATGTTATTTATTTTGTTCTGACTCTGTACAAATGCAATGAAATGGCTATTTTTTTTTCCTTTGTACTTGGTTCATCTCCTTGCTTCAGAGGAGGTTCTTCTCTGTGGTTGACACTGCTGAAAACAAGCAATAAAACCATTGTGAAGAAGTCGTGTCTAAGATATTCCAACTGGTGTTTGAATTCATTTTTCTCAGTTCTGAAGAAGACACAAAGGTGGTGGAGGAAAAAAAAAGCCATTCTATGAAGAAGAAGCCATCCTATGATCCTGTGGTTCAGATTATTTGAATCTAAGAGGTAACGAGCCTAGAGTTATGCATAACAATCTTCAATCATAGAATCAGAAAGGTTGGAAAAGACCTCTACAGTCATCTAGTCCAACCATCCAACCATCAGTCCATCCCAATCATATCCAGTAAACCATTTCCCTCAGTGCCACATCCTCATATTTCTCAACATCGCCTGGGACAGTGACTCCACCACCTCCCTGGGCAGCCTGTGCCAATGCCTACTTTTCCTAATATCCAATCTGAACCTCTTCTGGCACAACTTGATGGAAAGAAGTCTGATCCCCACCCTGCTACAACCTGCTTTCAGACAGTTGGAGAGGGCAGTAAGGTCTCCCCTGAGCCTCCTCTTTTCTCTAGACTGAACAATCTCAGGAATGGGGTGACCCAAAGAGGTTGGTTGCAGTAATTTCTCTAACTCACTCTCCTCCATCCCTCTGCTCACCTAACTCAACCCCAACCCTTTTGTCCAGGCTTGCCCCCATCTCTCTCATGCTCCATTCTCACCTCTTTGTACTCCAGCGCCTTTATTTCCCAGCTCCTCAAAGGACCAAGCAGTTCACCTGGGAAAGACCAGGCTACACAGTCATGCTCTGCTCACACGTCCATTGGTCCTTCTTTGAGAACATCTGTGCCAGAAGAAGACTCAGTACCAACCAGATCACAGAGTGCCACATGTGATCCCAAAAACCACCACAAAGAAAGCCACAACACAGCACGATCTAGATGGCTGAATGTCTTTTAGGGGTGAGAGTCACACGTGATGGTGATAGCCACACTATTACAAAATGATGCCACTTTTGCCATATGGTGTTAAATCATTTCTGTATTGTAGGTGTGCATACCTTTGCACGCGTGTAATTGTTGCAACTGTAGAGTTGGACACTGGAATATCCTTCTGAAACATATTTAATGACATGGGGCATCATCCATTGCAGTGCAGTTTCCAGATCAGCAGATCTAGACTTCAACTTTGCATCCTCCTCTCCTGCTTTCCCATGGGTGTCACATCTGCCTCTGCATGTGTTTCATTCTTGCTGTGTGCCCAGTTAAGTAGTGCTGTCTTTTCAGGTCTTTATTACTCAGAACAAAGCTTCAGACTTCCTCTGCTTTGGAGAAATGCCTAGCAGGCAAATGCAAGCTAACAGTAATTATTGTTATAAAAGGCACATTATTTAATGCACTTGAATATTAGACAGTGGAAAATATATTGCAGTGAGGAATCAATGAGCTTTTCCTTGTTCATAGGGTCAGTTTCACAGCTCACGTCCTCGTTAAGCTGGTTTACACCCATTGTTGACATGGTTGATAAAGCCCAAGCTTGGGATGGCAAGTCTTCTTTTCTGTGTGGCTTAACCATTTTCTTTTGAAAGCAAAAGGTTTAATGCTCTGGAGCATCTTGAGAAGCAAAGACATTGCATACGGACTTTTACTGTATCTGTGTATTAGTACTGTAATCTGTGGATTAAAACAGAAATCAGAAATCAGAAAAAGCATCATACCAAGGCCACGCTCAATCAACTGCATTTATTCTGTGTCTATAGAAGCAGTGGTGATCACATACTGACAAAAACATCTTCCATGTGAGCAGGTCAAATCACTACCCAGAAATAATTAATGTAAGCAGCTTTGATGAAAGTCATCTAAGAAGTCCAGGGCAAAACTCATCACTAAACCCCATCCTTAAATTGCTGTGTGCCCTCTGTGCAAGGGTCACCCCTCCTGGTTTATAATGAGGGTAGCATTGCTTTCCTCAGACACTCACTGCTATTTAGAATTTGATAGAATATGTGACCACCAATATCTGGGATTCTTGAGCTTGGCTTTGAGAGCTTCCTCGTGTAAGTTCAGCAGTGAAGTGGCTTTTCATGGCTGCAAAAACATCATTCTCAATTAAAAAAAAAAAAAAAGAGACATGATTAAAAATGGGCAATGACATATTTTTCCCTTGATCCCCTGTGGTTTCCATGGCAAAATGCTACAATGACGACATTTGTGATCTCCACAACAATACAGCAATTTCCTCTGTGGTGAATCAATTTTAGCTGTTAGATTACCTTCCCTCCACATTCAACCAGTTGCTTCTATTCTCTCCATGCAATCCATAGAGTCCAGTTGTTTTCAGACAAGCTTAGAAAGGTTTTGGATTGTCTGAGAATCACAGGGGAGCGTAGCACAGGGTGCCCAGGCATTGTGTCACTGCTATTATACTGTCCACACTCAAAGTCTTAACATCTCCTCCTCCAACACCTCTCACTGAAGATTCATTCCCACCAGTATAACTCCCTGTGCAATTAACTTCTTGCTGGATCAGATGAACCAAACTAGGCAAGTTGAAATGTCATCTAGATAGAAAAAGCATTTCCCACATAGTAGTATCTTAAGAACCAAGTTGGCCTCATAGCCAAAGACCAGAGTAGGAAAGAGTTTTGTGTGTGTGGCATTAGAGCTCCCCATCAACGTGCTCAGTGATGAACCCTTCTCCCACAGCCCATCTCTGCATACTATTAATTGAACCTCTCCTCTCAAGGATATCTCTACTCTGCCTACTTGAGATCAAGGGCTTGGACCATTATCACACACAGCCTAAGAGTACAGGAACTGACATCTGTTCTGCTCTAGATTTTCAGAACAACTCTACAGGACACACACTTATTGCATATTGACCAGGACAGAAGAAGGGAAAGAAAGAAAAACAGACCCTAACTTGTAAGTCTGAGAGTTACAAAGCTTGTTGGACAAACAAGCTTAAATTATACTGTACAGCACTTAGTTATCCAAGAACTAACAGAACAATTCAGCTTACAACTGCAGTACCTTGATGGTCTGACGTCCTGGGTGACAAGTGTATTTTCTGATCTTATTTCAGCTAAAAATGTTGGTAAAAGGAGATTCTAAGCTGGTTTTCTAGCCAAGAAGCTGCATAAGTGAAAACAGCAATAGAGCATTTTGCACTTTTCCAGTGGATGACATAAAAGGCCTCAGAAACAGAGAGGTGTGGGCAGGACCTGGGCAATGCTTTAGAACAGTGCCATATCAACACCCACGCCTGTATATCCTTCCCTGCCTTCTGATAAGTGGTGGCACCCAATTATTACCTTTTGCCTGTATCCACATGAGAATTTCATGTTACAAAGGAAGGAAAGTACTGGCAGCAGGAGACCCATACTGAGTCGGTCACTGCTGCCAAGAATCTGCCTAGTCCAACACTTGCAGGTTTACGTTGCTGGGATGCCTAATCAGTAGCTGTTCCTTATCAGCTACCTAACTCTAAGCTCTCTAGCATGAAATAGCTAGAAGCCATAGCATGCCTTTACATTTCGCTTGCTCCCATCTAATTATTATGAGCATCTGATAGAAATGCAGCTTCTGTCTGCTGTGTTGGAGGAAGTTCTTACAGAAGACTGCATGCAATGTGATTTCTGGTTCGGATTACATGCAGATTTTCATTTCATCCCGTCATATATGACCCACTAAGTCAGTACTTGTGTGATCTCATCCTCTGCTAAACTCCACTCTGTACGTATCCCACTTGATTTACAGATAAGAATCTAAACAGATGACTGCTTTGGAGTTATTCCAGCAGGACTCTTAGATTTTGGATGAAATGCCATTTGTTTCGGCCTATGATGGGAGAAGGTCCACATAAATCTCACAGCTCTCAGAGATGTCCCTCAGACAGCAGTAATCACGAGTGCACATTACTCAGCCTGGTCTTCCCACTGCCAAATCACGTCTGGCTTTGTCCCCTTGGCGGAGTCTGAACTCACCCCTTCCTTGCTTCGTGCTCATCACATTTCCAAGGATCTGTTTGTAAATGAAAAGATTATTTGTAGTCACAGTCTTCTCTGTTCTGGGAAAGGATACCGACCAATTTTCTCCTTTCCCGTTTACATGACTGGCCAGGGACAAGCAGTTCTGGAGTGGGTTACTGCCACTGTGGCCAGGGCTGGACAACAACAAAGCTTGGAATCAAAATGGTAGAGACTCCTGAATGCTGGGTTCTCACCAACTTCCCCATGTCAGAGGAAATCTTTCATCATTTGTGATGGTTAATAGGACTTGTGAGAATAACTGACTGCACTCGTTTGGCTGCTGAGGACCGAAGGGAGGAGGAAAAAAACACAGCATGGTTTATTTGTAGAAAGCATTAAAATATACATGCTGTGGCTTCTTTTTTAATTCTCCCTGGAAAAGAGAAACCTCAAAATGCCATTTGAATAAAAAACAGAAACATTTGTGATGTGAAAGGGAACGTTTTCACTTCTGCCTTTTGTAATTACAAAAAAGAAAAAGGAAAAAAAAAAAAAAAAAGTCAAGATAAACTCAAATACACTTGCAGAAAGAATAAAAGGCAGCACTGCCTCCCTTCTGCTAACTCAGCTCATTGCCAAAGCAACCAGATAGGGTGAGCACACCATCCTGGAACTGCAAGATCAAGTCCTTCTACACTGTGCGTGGTTGAATAAGGCTGCTTTATATTCTTGAATATTAAAAAAAGAAGAAAAAAAAATAGGAATTTGAAAGCCTTCAGTTCCTTTCAGTTGCACTGAGGTGACATTCTGTAATGGGAAGAAGTCAGGGCTTGTGTTCTCATGCACCCCATCTCTTTTCCAGCATGCTCATTTCTAACAAGCCTGGGGAATAACGCTCCATTTCAGCAGGCCGTGGCAGTAGCACATCTTTTCTTTATATACAGTCTTCTTTCCTCGTGTAGGACATTACTTGCTTGTTGAAATTATTTATTCGAGCTGGGCAAGACTGAAAGTGCTGAACTAAGAGTAGCGGTGTACAGAACAGCATAATCCAAAGAGCTGGAGCTTGGGCTGCCATCTCAGAGTTTTACATGGGTGAGGTTAGTAACTCTGTCTAAGGTGGCAGCTTGTAAAGCAAATTAAACTTTTTCGAAGGCTTAGCAAATATAATTTATCTACAGTAATATTTCTAACATGGATAATGTTTCCAAAATGATGATCAAAATTAATTCTTGCTGCTGCAATATCCTACTACATCGCCTCGTTAATTCTACACACACAGTGATTAATAGGTGTGCAATTCATAACACACAATCCTTGTGACAAATTAGAAGCATAAGGGTCACATCTATGGAGGTAAGCAGTGATAACAGTCAGCGGGTACCTTTTATAATGTCAAAAATAGATACACATAATTTAGCAGCTCTCATTATTCAAATGTCAGTCTAATTATACTGCAGAATGTAAATTAATGCAATATTGTTCGGAGAGCTGCCCAGATCCATAGTAATATCCCGGTTCTGGAATTGCCCAACCCTTAAACAAAGGTGAACAAATTCTGCATATTCAATATCATCTGAAGTGCCATGGCCTCTTCACCATAAAACAAAATAAATTTTAAAAGGCTTTTTAGGTATCACATAGTCAAAAAGAGCAAGGTAATAATTAGTCCAGTGAAGGGGAGATTGTTAGGGAGCATTTCAAGCAGGTGCCAAGTGGATCATATATACTCAACTAGAGCATCTCTCTTGAAGCCAAAAAAGGACTCAAAAGGCAAAGGAACTGAGAAGTGCTGAGAAGTGCAGCACAGTGTGACACACTGGTATGAAGCCCTTCAGCAGTGAACATAAATGGCAGTCCTATTATTGTAGAGAGAAACTGGGTGCAGAAACTCATTACCAAAGTTCTTCCTGTTCTTGGAAAGCAAATAAAAGTTGGTACAATGCTACCCAGTGGGGGAACAATACAGATTTCCACCATTCTGAATTACAATTTACTCCACTTAAATCTATTCTGAACTTCTCAAGCACAAATAGATCACTTGCATAGACTTGGTTTCTTCATATAACCTTAACAGGACTGGTAAAAAATCCTATCATCAGCCTAGGGGATGTATTGACAAACCCTATTCAACCTCAGGTTGAGTTTCACCTTCCACCCAACCGTGCTATAAAGCCATTGTCTCCGTGGGGACAAGAAGTTGAAAAACTACATTGCATTGCACACAGAGGATCAAAGTGGGTCAGAGTGTGAAAAACTACTGTCAGCTTTGTAAATAGAAAGCAAAAAGCAATTGTTAATGTAGTATTGACTTTCTGGGTGGAACTTCTTTCGCCCAGTACCTATTATACAGTTGTTAGTGTCAAAGCCACTCAACTGAACTCCTTTCCAGGGACCTCTTGTCAATCCAGTGAATTCTCTTTAGGGGGATATTCATCTATCCAGGTGTAGCAGATGAATTGAGGCAGCTGAGAGATGCAATACGCTCAAATAACCCCAGGTTGTCTGAATTAGGACTGCAGACCTAAATACAGAGCAGACACTGAAACGACTGATTCTCCTGTTTGAAAGGAGAAGGTCCATCATACAAAGATCTCTTTTCCCAGTCTGCACTTCATGTAAATTGTCAGATTTTGAGATGCACAGTGAGTGTGAACTGCTCTGCAAAGGTCTGAGGCGATGGCTACAAAGGCATTGCCAAGGGAAACCCGGACATTCAATGAATGGCACCCAAAGCTCCCCTTGACAATACAACTTCCCTGCTTCAGGGAACACAAAAAAATCAGTAACAAGCTCTCATGAACAAGAATGTGCCTTCTAAGAGGAAATTCAATCAAGATAAGATGATGAAGATGCTATGAAAATCATTTCAATTCAAAAACAGAGGAAAGAGGCAACAATTATGGCTTTACTTGAAATACAAACCTGCAATTTTTGCAGGACACACAATGTTCTTTCTTTTAATTTATACATTATTTTTCATTTCTTATTTTCTCTGTTAATGTTTAATACAAGTTGTTACAATAAGAACCTTTTCATGACTACTGAACATGGGAACCTTGAGTATTATATAAAAAAAAATACACTTCAGTCCAGAAAGAACCTTACTCTTGGTAAGAACATAATTACCTTTACTATGCCAGCACTTACTTTGTAATTAGAATATTTATTGAGGTTTTCAGAAAAAGCAGAGAACATATTTTCCACCTCCAGTAGTATATTTCATACTTCTAACTTTGGTTCATTGCCAGTACTCTTTAAAACCATCTTCTAGGCAACTTTTGTTCATCAGGGAGTGAATCTGACCATGGCTTCAGGAAAGAGATGTTAGCTGGGATGAAAAGCTCACCAGATGATCATTAAAGTGGTCATCTTCCTTGCAAGCCATACAAAATTCTTTCTCTCCACAAAGAGAATGAGAACAAAAAACACACTTACATGTATTTCCAGCTTCCTTACTAACAGAGTTTTAATTTTTGTCTTCTGCAGGGTTGTTAGGGAGGCTTTAGTTCAATGTGTTGAAATTGCAGCTGCTTATATTTAAATTATTTATGCATCCAGCCATGTACATTGTGAATAAATGTCTTATTTGGTTGCAATACAAGTTTCATTTCATTTGCTGGTTGATTTAGCATGAAGAAACCTTCCCCGCAGGGCTGCTTCACAATAAATTGCTATTGGCAGATAGAAATGTCAGGCTTACCCTCCAGATAGGAGCAACAACAAATCAGACCTTTGCTTGCTCCAGTTTTCCTCCTGCATGAGAGATGTGCGTCCTTCTGCTTCCTTCTGTCTGGACTCAAATGTAGAGTCATATTGGGGCACTTCTTCACGTTTGAATTTCATGACCACTGATAACTGAAGCAATGCAACCCAGGGTTTGTGAAACTAGCCAAGAATGGACCAAATTTCAACTATACTCTGAATCTATTGGAGCTGAAGCCACGGCGTTTTGATTTTCTGGACTTATAACTAAGATCTACTTAAGGTCACCAGAGATTTGATTAATAGTTAATTGATTAATAATTTGATAAAGCAATGCAGCAAATCTGCAATCATTTCATCTCAAGCGGACGGCTAAAATTCATCAGATTAATTACATATCTGATGGTAGGCTTACACTGTGCCTAATGCCACATGAGAGACCGAAGGTGTTACAGACATCTGCATGAGAACAAAAGATGTAACACAGGATTTACAGCACATACCCATCATATTGTAAGAGCAACATTAGTCCTGGAAGGGAAACCCACAGCAACTACAGCAGCTCTAAGACTCTTTGTTTAGGCAGCTGGACCTCACCTGGAGTTCCTACTCCTCATCTTGAAGCTTATTGGGACTATCTCAGCTTGAGGTATCAACAGTGGAGGTGTCTAAAGCTACACCAGGCCAATTCATCCTCTGTTTCATATCTTGATTTACTGTGACCTCCAATTGTGTGCATTGGGGAGACTTTTAGGTGCAGAATTTATCAGTCCATATTTTAATTTACTGACAGGCACAACTCAGGGCAGCCTACGGGTAATGCTAGGGCTTCAAAGCTTCCAAAGGGAAAAAAGACTTAATGGTGTCATTTACATCACATTTATATCACACAGAGGTTCAAAGAGCATTGCTGTTAAGGTCTCAGTTGGGTGGTAACAGCCAGTGGACAAATAATGGTTGCTAATAGGGCTAAGATAGAAATCTAATGGAAAACGTAAAGAGAGCAAGTTCACAACCTAAACTATAAAAAGTCAGCCATGCCTCACTGCTTTCTGCCCCTCTGTTTTCACCTCTTCTCCCTCTGCTCTGGGCCCATGCATTCTTTACCCCAAGGTACCTTCTAACAGCATCATCTGGGAACATGAGATATTCACCTGCTGAGCCAAGAGGCAGAAGAACAGGGGCTGTAAGCAGCCTGTCGTGCTGTTTACCTCTGAGATAAGCAAGGTGGCCCTATGTTTGCAGCAGAAGTCTATTTTTATTTGTCCTGCGTCAGTCAGAAATGTAAAGGAGCAGTTCTGCTGGCTGGCCAAACCAGCCTTCCTTTCTGTGCAAACAGCTGGACAAAGGAAATGGCATTTGTTGAAGTCACGGCAGCTCGTTAAACTGTGACCTGATGTGAAAACACGAGGGATTATCAGATAGCTTTTTATGGGTTGGTTTGTCAGTATGTTTTTAATTTCCCTGGGTCCCATGCAGTACTGAGAAACATCGCGCTCTTCCTTCTGGGCAGTTGCAAAGGTGCATTTGAAGGCCTCATTATTAATTCATTTTACACTCATTAGTGACAAAGCCTTCTTATTCCTGGCCATAGGAATCACCTGTGTCCATACAGACATGCAAAGCCATCATTTTTTTAGTGAGAATCAGGAGTGAGCGTTATGATTAATGCTAGTTGAGTGCTTTGTACTTACATCCATGAACATCTAAATGGGGTTGGAATGGGTCTTTAAAGCCTATCTAGTCCAGCTCCCCTGCAATGAACAGGGACATCCACAGCTAGATCAGGTTGCCCAGGACCTGATCCACCCTGGCCTTGCAAGTCACTGTGACAGACTTTTTCTTTACAGCCAAAGAATTTTTCCTTGTATCCAAGACTTATTCCTTACATCCTGTAGCTGGGCTGCAGGACAGTGGACCAATGCTATTGTGGTCTTTGCACTGTATATCTATCTTGACAAATGGAGGCACCAGAAAAAAAAGAGGTTGGAAAAATAAAGATTACAGTAACAGGACATGCTTTGGAGAAGACTCAGTGTCATAGAATCATAGAATCACTTGTGTTGGAAGAGACCTTAAGGTTATCTAGTCCAACTCTCCAAGCCAATGATCTCAGTTTATTCTGTGCTTCGTTTACAATGCTAAGAGACTCATCAGTATGAATAGTGATGCAGTGCAGAGCTTCCAAGCCAGCAGCTTCAAAGTAAGTGCTCCTTTCTTTATGTATAGGGAAACTGAGGCTTGTGCAGTGACGTGGCATAGACTATATAAACATAAAAGTGAAAAAGCAAAGTATGAGCCACCACAGCTCATCCAAACAGCATCTGACCTGTTCATCACATTATCCTGCACTGTGGCTCAGCAAGGGACCAGGTGAAATCTCTCTCCATAAAGAGGGTAACTCCTGCAGTAATCATAGAATCCCACACTCATAGAATGGCTTGGGTTGGAAGGAACCCCAAAGAACATCAAGTTCTAATCCTCCTGCCACAGGCTGGGCCACCAATCTCCATATCTAACACTAGACCAGATTGCCCAGAGCTCCATCCTACCTGGCCTTGAACACCTCCAGGGAAGGGGCATCCACAGCCTCTCTAGACAGCCTGTTCCAGCACCTCAACATTCTCATAGTAAAAAGCCTCCCCTCACATCCAATTTAAACCTTCCCTCCTTGAGCTTAAAATGAACAGATGCTTGCTAGTTAACAAAGCACAGGGGAAGAAAAAAGTTCTCCTTCATTCTGGGATGCTATGGAAATAGGGATGCAGAAAAAGGACAATGAGATAAATACGCTTTGATCTCTTTTTTCTAGTACTGTCAGCTCTCAAATGCCTATAACAGCTGCCCATCCCTCCTCCTTGTGTAGGCTGCCAAGGCTCTGCACCTCTTCAGCAAGGAGAGAGCAGCATCCTCTGCATAATAATGCCTTACAGCTTCCAGAGGAGTTGGCTGTGGTGAGGAGATGTGACTAGCAATGTGCTTTTCATTTCTGCTATGCACAGAGAGAGACTTACCTTGCACCTGCTGGGACATCACCTCATTGAATCCCTCCGAGTGCAGATGCTTGAGTTCAGCCTTGTCACTGCATCATGCTCTGAAGCTGGTGAATTTATCTGCTGCATCTATTTGGTAAAAATTTCTTCCAGAGTTAAATTTGAAAATGCAGCTGAAGATGTATAGAGACGTGGATCTGTCAGAGAATGTCCAGGGGAGGGCCACAAAAATGATCCAAGGGATGGAACATCTCCCTGTGAGGACAGAATGAGAGCGCTGGAGAGGAGGAGGCTCTGAGGTGATCTGAGAGCAGCCTTTCAATATCTAAAGGGGATCTGCAGGAAAGAAGGGGACAGACTCTTCTATCTGTGGTGATAGAACAAGGAGAAATGGCTTCAAGCTCAAAGAGGGGAAATTTAGGTTGGATATAAGGAAAAAAGTTGTACACTCCTGGAGGAAGCCATAGGCAAACTGGTGAGCAACTTGCCTCATGCTGAGCAAGACTGAGCCACACCGAACCAAGGAGCAGAATACCTTTAGTGCCAGATCCTTCTTTTAGGGTAGAACACATCCCTCCAACCCTGCTGCACACATGGGAGGATTACAGAGTAACACCAGCATCCCAAAATCCCAGCTCCCCCAGTTTTGACATACCTTGCCTTGCACAAGGACCCCCACAAGCTCACATTGGTCCATTAGTTTCTTCCCCACCATTACTGGGCACATTATAAAGGCTATTGCTGTCTTCTTTCTGCACCACTGATAAAATTTCAGGGCAGCTGAAGCTTTGCCCATCACTTGCAGGCAAACCTGGAGCTGAGGCAATTGTGCTTTTATTGCTGAGCGTGGAAATCCTCTTTGCTTCCATTTAAGCAGTGGAAATGGTTATTGCTCCTTCAGCCTGTCTGCTGTCTGCATTCCTCACAAGGCCAGGGGAGCTCCGAAGTGTCGGTTGTGAAGGAGCAGGGCAAGGATGCAAATGAGATTATCCACAGGGCAGCTTTCACAAACAACAGGATATCCACTGTGCTCTTTCCCAAGGGAGGGCAGGTGGTTTTTGGAGCACTGATTCAGTGCAGAGCCAAGGCCTTGCAAAGCACTTCGGTGCTTCAGTCAAATGCTTTGACATCAGTAAGTGTTAAAACTATTTCCTGATCTGTGCTGGTAAATTCATGCAATGCCACCAGATGCTTACAAGCATTGAGAGAGGTGGCATCCTGCTCAGAGCCTCAGCTCTGTGTCCTCAGCTTCTCACTGGTGGGCTTCCACCCACCAAATGGTGCAGCCGTGTCCCAAATCTCTTCCAGCAGACTCAGTGCAGAGGAAAGCTTGCTTTGCTGCTGCAGTGACCCACTTTCCTGCTGTATTTTGCTGGCTAACTCTCAACTCACGGCACCCTCAGGGACAAGCAATGAACAAGTGAGAAGTCCAGCTCCAGAGGCTGAGTTGCTTAAAAGTGGGATTCATTTCCTCCACCTGTGGTGCTCTAAAAGTCTACAAACTTTTTAGGCCATCTCTGGACCAGACAGAGCTGCCCACCTTCCAACTTGCCATGAGCTCTACCGGACCTCAGCTGGGGCAGCTGGGTGATACACCAGGAGCATCTGACTCCCTCCGCTGGCTCTAGCAAGAGCTTAGAGCCCTAAAAATTTACTTTGGGCTGGACAGTAAGGTATCTAACAGGTATAGATGTCTGAAACCTCTCCAAAATAATCAGTCTGTTACCTTTCTCCACCCAGTCCTGGAATGCACTCTCTGATCTGCATCCCAGACAGAAGGCTCAGCCCTGTGGGTCACAGCTCAGGAAAGCAAAGATTCGTTTATGAGTTGTTTTCCAAGCTGAGTTGTTTTCTGAGCTGTGCAGCAAGACTTCAGAATGCAAAGTGCAGTTTCCTGAGAAGGCTCTTCAATTGACCTATAAATGTTTTTGGTTTTTTTTTGCTTGTTACTGCTATCTATATAAAACTATGGTTAAGAAAGGAAGATAAATTAGCCATAGACACTAGCATAGGCAACTAGAGTAATTGCCCTCACAAATAAACCAAGTAAAGCTGCAGTCAGGTCAAGAAAAGTTCAGACAAGCATGAGAAGCATCCCTCCCCAGACTCTGAAAAATCACTGGGAAGCTCACGGTCTTTTAGTAGCAATGGCAGTACTGTATCACAGAGTTACGTGGTTACATACTGTGCCTTTAAAAAATTTTTTTTCCCTCTAATTTCCCTATTTTATGCCTTCCAGACCACTTGTCTTTGATGATTTTTAATCAAAAGAGACAGTTCATGGATGTCAGCTGCACGCACGGCACTAATTGGAGCACTGGCTGAACTTTGCAGTGATGTCACAGGCGCCTCAAAAGAGTGCTTTGGCCAAGTGGAAGCTTAAAAGCTCTCAGCAGACACCTCATGTGTTTTTTTGATCCATCCACGGTCGCTACAGGGAACCTTGTTGAACAATAATAACCACAGATCTATCTGAATAGATAGATCACAGCAGACAGATAGATGCATCTGGTGTAACTCACCTGAAGAGACATAGAGCCCTCAGCCCAAGGTCCTCCTCTTGAAACACTCTCCACTAACACACTGAGTTAATGAAGAACTACTCTGGCCAACAGTGTGATTCAACATATCTTAGGCAGTCTACGTGATCCTCTGTGTTCTCTGTGAGCTTCCTGGCTTGGACTCACCACTGGTTCTAATATCTCTTCATGAACTCCTTCTTGTAGAGTTGTATCCTGCCGTGCCCTGCGTCTTTCTCATCTTCTTGAATGGATAACAAAGAATATCCTCAGGTAGCAAGATTGATTAGCAAAAGTCACATTTCAGCAGACAGTGCAGGTACCAAAATTAGCACTGACATTTCCCTCTCTATTTATGATTCCATCCATTGAAGCAATGGCAATCACTTTTTGCTGGTTTGGTTAGTCAGTTCTTGGCAAGATACAGCACTTAAAAGTGCTTACTCAAACAAAAAACAAAAAAATCTACCTTGATATTTTTTACACCTGGCTTTGTGTTGTCTCAACATCTAACCATACCCACCAGGTGTTAAGCATTGTCTGACCATTAGTCTTGATGATCTTCAATTAAGGATAAGTAAATCAACCTGACCTGTTGGGAATCCACCCCAAATCATTTCCCAAGGAGCTCGCTAAGACATCCTTCTTTTCACAGAGTCATGAACAAGCAACCCAACTGCTTTAAGCTTATCTACTGGTTAAAGATAGCAATAATTATTCTACCTTCTGCACCCTAGTTCAAACACAGCAGCCACAGGGCAATAACCCTTATCTCCACTCCAGCTGTAAGGCAGAAATAGTCTTGGAGGAATGCCTGGCAAGAAGTCTCTCCACTGGCCTCATTAGAACTTGGACCAAATAGAGGCTAATCTTCAGATATTCCCCTACAGAGTTATGCTCTTAAATGATTCATATAAATGAGGTACATACATTAAATTTATAATGCCACAGGAATCAACACACAAGCGTAAGGAAAAGCTCTTTATTGAAGCAACCTGGGCAAAATCCTTATTCTCCTATGGGAAAAAAAAGTCCTAAGGGATTTGGGATAAAAATGATTCTTCAAAGTGCACATTCAAAGAAAGGTAGAAGAATCATTTTGAATGTATCTGTGACATCTATTATTCCATAGAAAATTTATCATATTTGGTGCATTTGTAAATATATTCAAGGCAATGATTATGCATTTTCATGACTATTTTACAGCCTGAGCTGCTCCGGAATTAAGCTGAATTCTGCAAAGTGACTTTCTTGTCAGAGGAAAAAAGGTATAGAAGTACTCAGTATTTTTTAAAAGTCAGTTGTTTTGACAGCCCAACCTTCCACCAAGAGTTGGAGAGCCTTGATATATCTTAACTTGTATATGAATCTCACCTGTTGGCTACGCACTTATGGCCATGACCACAGCTCTCCTGAAAGAGTTCTGTTCAGCTTTCCACTCTGAAGTGTCCAGCACCAGGTGAGATGCTTCAGGGTGTCTCATCAGGCTCCAAGTATAGCTCCAGAAGCACACAAGTCTCTCGTTGCATCCTCGTGGATGTTTCAGACACCTTCAGAAACCTGCCTGGGAGGACTAACAGGGGGAAAAGAAGAAAAATAAGACAAAATTCAGAGTTTTCAAGAGGAGGAATTACAAATGGTGTGATGTGTCGAATCGAATGTTGACTCTTCCAGCCACTGCCTAGGCAGAGCCAGAAATCCCCATGGGACACAGGGGCCACACAAATGGCTGCTCCACTAAGGGGCACACTGCAGCCATCTGGAGAGCAATAAGCTCAGCTGCATGAGCGATACAGAATCACAGAGTCACTCAGGTTGGAAAAGACCTTAAAGATCATTGAGTCCAACCATGACCTAACCATACTACCCTAACTCTACCTAACTCTACCCTCTGCTAAATCATGTCCCTGAGCACCCATTTCTCAATGTTTTTACTATAAGCACAGCCAAAAATGTCAGCAAAATTATGTTTCAAGGTCTAATGTGGGAAAAAAGCAGGTTTATGTTGGTATCTCCAGAACAAAAGTTTCTAGCACTTGGAGCAAAATGTATCACCTTTCCATATAAACAGCAGAAATCAAAAAGGGGAAGTTAGATTTCGTAACTGTATAGAATAATACAGAATTCTACTTATGTAGCAGCTCTCTGTCAACATCAACCCACATCCTCTCAGGGTTTTGAGAAAAGAAAGCATGTGCAAACCATACAGCATCAAGAACTGCAGAACAGCTTTTCCAAATGAACAAGATGTTTGCTCCAGAGTTGCAAATGGAGCATGGCTATACTTCAGTGCAACACTAAAATCTTGATGTTCCCACTGTGTTTGCAGTGTTGTCTCTACCTAGCATGGAGAAGTTCAGAACTGGAGTAGATGTAACAGCATCCAAGAATCCACATCTCTAGAGTCAATCCAAGACTCCAGTGGTGCTTAGGATGATTACCTGAACAGAACTCAGCCAAATGGCCACTGTCCTTGTGAGAGCCTTCCAGAAACCCTGGACAAATCCTGGATAACTGGTCACACAGTACACATGCTATGTCTGTGCTGTATGCAATGGTAATCCAGATATCCTGGGCATGCTGGATTCGTCACCATGCAGCACTTGGTCCATCAGATCTGGATCTTCCAGGGCATGCTGCAAATCATTCCTGCAGCCCATGGGAGCTGCTATGCAATCCATTACCCCTCCTGTTTGCAGAGCTGCTCACACAGCAGGTGTGCAAAAGTCATCTCACAG
Source organism: Lagopus muta (assembly GCF_023343835.1). Lineage (NCBI taxonomy): Eukaryota > Metazoa > Chordata > Aves > Galliformes > Phasianidae > Lagopus > Lagopus muta. The sequence continues at coordinate 2,002,889 of NC_064439.1, forward strand.
TGCATCCTCTGGATTCATCATCACACACCCTTGCTCCCATGGGTTTAAATACATAGTACACGAACTGGGCTCCATATTCTCTAGGGTACCAAAGTGGCTCTGCGTGGCATTGCCACTGAAATTACAGGAACTTCTGCATGTTGGCTCTTTCCAAAATTGTTTTCTGAAGCCAAATTTTAAAAGCAATTCCCTAGTGCACTACTGCACAAATCAGCTGCATGGTGAAGACTTCTACCACTGCTATTCTTCTGGTTCAGAAAAAGTTAAATAGCTCTCTTCACTGGCAGTATGAGCAGCTTAGATTATTATGCTATGGATTGATTGTTTCTTTAATTATATGCTGTCAATCCAAACTTTACAGATTTTCCAGATATATTTGTTTCTTTTTATAAGCACGTGCGTGGTTACATAAACGTATGGGAGGTACATAAATAGGCTATTTTTTTTCTCATTTCAGCATTAAACTGCAGGAATGACCTGCAGTCACACTTGAAATGGAAACTACTGCAAGCTCCTGAACTACTTTCTTCAACACATCCCCCTCTTCCCACCTCCTCTTCATCTCCCTCCAAAATCAGTTACAAAGGAAATAGTAATTAGCTTCCAGCATCAGACATTTCTGTATTATATGTTGCTCTCAACTGACAGATACCGTACAGTAATTGGGTCAAATGCACAGATGCTCAGAATAACCAAAGCACTGTGGTTTTGCCTGCAGCTCAGTTGGAGAACGAATGGAGGATTTCACATTAAAAGAGAACCCAATACAGTTGCTTGCAGCTCAGCTTCTTTAAGGATGCTTGACTTGAGCTCTTTACTAGCATGAAAGATTTATGAGAATTTCTTGCAAAAGCTACCAATATCTGACTAGTAGAAAAATCATTTCACCTTTACAGAAAAAAACAGTGGGATAAAGAATCACAGGGATATTATTAACCATATCCAACCTGAAGCTCCTCTGGTGCAACTTGTGTCCATTCCCTCTGGTCACATTGATAGTTATGCAGGAGAAGAGGCCAACCCTCACTTTAAGGCTCAAGCCTCCTTTAAGGGAGTTGTAGAGGAGCTGTGACATCTTCCCTGAGCCTCTTCTTCTTCAGGCTAACAAACCCCAGTTCCCTCAGATGCTCCTCATAAGACTTGTGCTCCAGACCCCTCACCAGTTTTGTTGGTCTTCTCTGGACCTCAGTGTCTTGAACTGAGGGACATAAAACTGAAGACAGTACTCCAAGAGCGGCCTCACAAGAGCCTCAGTCCAGTCCCATCTGTGGAGAAAGAGTTTAAAAGGGGCTCTAAAGGACAGGACAACTTTTTCAAAGGAGATTCTGAGAAGCAGATGGAATCTACTCCTGGTCGTAGCTTTGCAGAGCCTTAAAATGTTTCAGTAGGGATGTTTGGACATTCATCTGGTCCTAGGGAGGCAACAGAGCATGCTGTACAAAAAGATACCAGTCAATCTCCCCTTTTTGCTCTGCAAAAAGACATGTATGATGTACACAGTGGTTTGTCCCTCTTCAAAGTCTTAGACTTGTCCAAGTTGCTCAGCAGAATTGCAGTCCTCATAATTTCCAGTCTAAGAGGGATACGGCTTCCTGCCTGGCATACAAATTAACAGATGCAGAAGAGCTCTTGATCCCAAAGTAAGGATCCTCAGAGCTATTAAGTCTTGACATGCTGGGCATGCAGATTCCAGCTTCAAAGAGCAACTCATCATTATTTGCACTGCAGTCAGAGCTAACAGCTTTTGAAGATGCCCACTAAAGACATTCCAGCTCTAGTCCATGCCCACCACCCTCTGGGGCAGAGCCTTTTCCTCACCCCTCGGTCCCCTGTGAGGAGCTGTAAGGTCATGAGGGGCTGTATGGCCATGAGCCCTCCCCTCATCCTCCTCTGCTCTGGAGCCAACAAACCCAGAGCCCTCATCTCTCCTACAGACCCTTCCCCATCTCTGCAGCCCTCCTTTGGATGCTCCATAACAGCTCTGTGTCCTTTGGACATGGCAGCACCCAACCTGCACCCGGTGCTTGCCACAACACAGAGCAGAGGGGACGGTCCCTTCCCTCGCCCTTGTTCAGGTGGGTTATTTCCTTAATGTCAGAGCAGCAGGATTATCAGACAGAACCTAGTTTCTCAGCAGTGAATAGCACAGAAAGACTCCAGACTCCTCACCATGCTTCCTCCCTGATACATGAAGATCTCTAAACCACACGTTACTGGGCTTTCAAACATTCTATATAGGAAGTTTGGGGGCTACCTTCCCAAGCCCCTCCATACCTTCCAGCACCTCTGGGAGCAGATGCAGCTCTGGCTTGCAGCTCAGGGACCAGACAAAAGGCCACCACTGCACAACACAAACGGACCGTATGGACACCGCTCGTATTCAGCACATGGAAGCTGACAAACCTGCAAGCACTGGCATGAATCAGTGATGAGTGTTGCAGAGCCCTGTTAGAGAGCTCAGCTAGCTGGAGCAGAAGTGACCTGAAAGCTTTGGCTTGCAAGAGAAGAGAGAGGCAGCTTAGGATTAGGAGGAAGTTTTTCAGCCAGAGGGTGGTGAGGCACTGGCACAGGTTGCCCAACGAGGCTGTGGATGCCCCATCCCTGCAGGCATTCAAGGCCAGGCTGGATGTGGCTCTGGGCAGCCTGGGCTGCTGGTTGGTGACCTGCACACAGCAGGGGGTTGGAACTGGATGAGCACTGTGCTCCTTTGCAACCCAGGCCATTCTGTGAGTTTATGATTCTATGATTCTGCTGTCGGTCTGCAAAGACATATCCAAGAGGCAGTTCCTGGGGCTGCTAATTTCCCAGGACAATGAGATGAACTTTTCCTTTCATATTGCTGTTGGCTGGCAGGCAGTGTGTGTACCTGAGAACACCCTCAGCAGCATGGGAACACCTCATGTTCCCATACACACCGCATGCCTGGAGCTACACACTGCACTCGTGTGAGCTCTGTCACTTTTTGGAGAGCACAGCTCCAGAGAAAGAAGCATAAGCTGCTGCTCTCTGAATACTAATACAATACACGAGCTCATAACATGCATGCTAATTGGTTGTATTGGGCATGCAGCTGTCTCTAAGAAACTGAATAACTCTGAATGTAGAGCTGGGATTTCTCACACTCTGCACCATTTATTACCTAACGCCACAAAGGCAGCAGCCCCACTTCTGCAAGGAGCCGAGACAAGGCAACCTGAGTCTATGCTTGCTTTCATTAAATGTTTCCCCTTTCTAACAATTTCTTACTCAATTCGAGGTAAGGAAGTATGCCATTAAATATTCATAGCATTAAAGGTCACGTGTGGTACAATGGCACATGCAGATACACTGGGGGGAGAAAGAGATCTTTGACTGAGTTTTCTTTTTCCTTTTTTATTACTTCCTTCCCTCTCTCTTTTATTTTCTCCTTTATTCTTCTGTTTCTTTTTCTTATTTCTTTTTTTTTTCTTTGGGTCATTGTCCCTGAAGGTGCTCAACAACCATTTAGATGTTGTACTGAGGGACATGGTTTGTTGGGAAATATTGGTGGTAGTTGGATGGTTGGACTGGATGGTTTTGCAAGACTTTTCCAACCATGGTGATTCTATGATTCTGTAAATCCCTGAAAGAAGGCTGTGGTGAGGTGGGGGTCAGGAAATGTGAAGATGTGGCACTTAAGGATGTGGTTTATTGGGCAGTATTGGTGGTAGGTGGATGGTTGGACTGGATGATCTTAGAGCTGTTTTCCAACCTTAATGATTCTATGATTCTTTTTTCCTGTTTCTTTCACACTGGGGGGGAGTGGTTACATATGGCTGTTTCGTCTGAGTCATGATAACTATCAGAGAAAAGGAAAAAACTTTTCTCTTATAATGCAATGATCACAATTATATCTCCTGACAAAACTCCTTTGGAAATCTACAGCATTTGTTTTTGCAATGAGGAGGGCTTTTCCAAGCCTGACGAAGGGAAAAGAATGAAAATGCTTTGAGTGCCACTAGCCTGGGATTAATCCAGAACAGGAACATCAATAAAACATAATTTGTCCTTCTTCAGCTGATACTTATGATTAAGTCATGAGACGTGGAGTCCAATGCTCCTCCCCTCCCCTCTCCTCTCCTCTCCTCTCCTCTCCTCTCCTCTCCTCTCCTCTCCTCTCCTCTCCTCTCCTCTCCTCTCCACACTGCACCCTGCCACTGCAGCAGGCATTAAGCACCCAGTGCTGAGCATTGCCTGGGTGACCAGGTACCTGCTGAGCAGAGGGTGTGAACTAAATCACACCTCCAGGCCTTTCCCAGCTGCACTGCCTGGCTGCTGCACAAGCCCAGGTGTAGCTGCTCTCCTCACTCATGTGTACTGCCAGCTTGTGCAGGCAGAGTACAAGTACTGTGAGTATAGTTACTAGTAGAGCATGGATCCAGATAGCAAACAACAGTGGATTAGGAGAGCATGAATAAACATGGGAGATAATAAACTTTCCCCTTGTCTTCAATTGTGGCGGTAGAAAATCGTCTTCCAGGGACAAATGGTTCAGGAACAAAAGCCAAGCCAGGGACTTTCTTTGCTCGTAGGTCAGAAAGCAGACTCAATTCAATGATTAACAGTTTAACTTACACAAAGTAAGATAGCTTGGTGCTATAAAGAGTTATATGAATGTACTTCACGGAGGTGAAGGTTGATAAGGGTCAATAACATCCAATTGTCTTCAGCAGATGGAGAAGATTTGATCTTTGTGATAATAAAAAGGGACTCTGAGGTTTTGTTGCTGTGGCACAGCAATTGTGTCTGTGCATACATTCCTACCTTCAAAGGCCCCGCTCTTTGGAAACTTAGTTTTTGAACATGGGTACGCTCAGGAAGATTTCTTCACTTTTGATTTTAAGCAATCTTCAAAGAAAAAATGTGAATCCACGGCTCTGTTTTGAATTTAGAGCTTCATTTCCTTTGGCATCTGTTTTACTTTTATTTTTCTCTTCTACCACACAGAAATTCACAAGTGGCGTAGCACTGCCACGTAGGAATTCTCTGTGCCTTATTTGAATTGCGCTTTATTTACTAATTAGGTTATGTTCAACATCTTGAGCAAATTTTCCTTCCCTTCCTATTTATCCGAGGGATTGTTTTGCTGGGGGTGTTCCTTGAACTCTGTGTGTTGATGTATCAAAGCTGGGACAGGGGTACATCAAGATCCAGAAGCCTTAAAAATCCACCATATCTACTGCTTCCCTGGTGTTCTCAGCAGCAATGGAGCTGAGAATGGTTGGACTTGAGCTGTAGCATTACTGTCTCTTCAAACACATTATAGTGCAGCCTGCAATCAGCTTATCAAAGCAATGGAAAGCAGTCAAGCCACAACCTTAGACTACCTTGTATTGGACTCTAGAGATCTGTAATTATTGTGGTCAACTGTGATAGCCATGGGCAATCATGGTGCTCCAAAATGCTGGAAACAGAATGAAGAAATCAATGCCATGCAAACTGGGTGTATGTACAGTGCCCCAGAAGAGGAAGGTGATTCCTCAGCTCTGCTGCCCTTCTTCATCTCAGCTGACTGGTGACTGCTCTCTGGCGCAGCAAAGAGGTGGACTGAACACCAAATTACCTATCTGATGCCACCTGATACAGTCATCTTTCAGCCACTTTTATTCTTCAGTGGCTCCTGGAATCACAGATGAAATGGGACAGAGCTTTTTGTTTTGAATGATTCCTGGCTGTTTGGGTGGAAGGGGAAGGAATCCCTGGTTACTGACCTCGAGATCATGGTGGCTGGGTATGGGAAAATACAAGCAAAGCCAAAGACGTGAGATCAGAAGCATACTCTGTCTGTGCTGGGAAATCCCTCTGGGCCTGCCCTTAACAGCAGTGAGAAAGACAGAAAGCCAATGTACTCATCCATCATCAGGACAGTATCTATACAGGCAGCACTTTTCATCCGAGGAAACTGTGCACTTATCATATAACTGTCTGTAGAGTTTGCAGTACATTTCTCAGCCTGCTATCTACCCTCAACCCTTCCTGTGAGAAGCAGATCATGGGGTCACACATTAAGCCAAGGGGAAGAGACCCACAGGCATCATCAAGTCCATGGTTCCACATATAAGTGCACTGCTCAAAGGAAACCGAAGCAGTAGACAGCGTGGGTGGTAGAAAACTATTTAAACAGAAAATCAGCCTTGAAATTAAAATACATGCAAATGTATTAGTCCAAGAAGGTGCAAATCAGCTGCCTCCATCAGTCCAGGTGCTACACTCACAAGCAGGAAGGAGAAAGGTGTTCTACTAATGGATCTCACTGCTCCTTTCTCCATGACAGGATGTTCTTCAGGGGCTTTTGTGCCCTTCCCAACCACATCCATCCCAAAGTATTCTGCATGCACCCCTCCCTGTGTTCATGACCAGGTGCTCACCTGATCCACAACAATTCTTAAAGGCAACTGAATGAGTTTGAATCCCAGCAACATGAAATTGTGAATCCAGCACCACAGGATCCTACAGTATCCTCTCATGGGCTGAATGGGGTCCTTCCCATCCAGGACTCTATCTCCTCTTCCATCAGCAGGTGGGACATATTAGACAACTCCAGCTGTTTCTAAGGTAACATGTCATCTCCATTTGCTTGAGTGAAGGATGGCACCTACCTGTCATGCCAAGTCAGGCTATGGGAGGAGAGAAGAAGGCGTTTGAGTTCTCTCTTTCACCCTGAGCAAACTGAGAAGCAGAATTCAGCCCTGCCTGGTTGCCCAAGGATAAGCTGAAAGGAAGAAGACAGCCACTACCTGTCGAAGTATTGCCAAACAAATCTTAGAATTTGATCAGGTTGTGGTTTCAAATCAGGCTTTAAGCACTGCTCTCTGGTCACAAAGGAGAGCAAAGGGCAGAAAACTATTCCCACTGGATGCTTTGGAGTTGCCATTCAGGATCAATGCCAGCAGTGAAGCTCCAAAATTTTGAGCAGCTTTTCAAAAAATCCCGTGTAGCTCTAAGCCCTGCTATCATTATTTCCTTTCTCAGTTACACCCACACTCAGCAAACGGGATGATTTCTCTCCCTCTATCACATCTGTTCTCCCCAGTGTCCCTGTCTCTCCCCAGATTTCTTATTGCACAAAGAGGGGCCAAACCCTGCTGGTCCTCTACTTCTTCATCTTCAAGTAGCCAGTTTTTCAGTATCTCCCTATCACTGGATGTGTTTAGGAACTGGCTGTCTTGGTATCAGTCAGATACTTCTTTGGTGAAGATTTGGTGGGCACTCTTCCTCTATTGGCCAGCAAGCACATCTCTGTCTCCTACTTGCTCACAGCCTTCTACAGAAGCTTGTCGTTTTCTCTTGGTGATGCTCAGACAGCAGCCAGAAGCAGAAGGAAAGCTCATTTTCTCAGTGTAACTTCAGCTCTGAGAACTTCGGGTCTGAACAACGTGTCGGAGTTGTGATGGCTGCCATCCCTTCTGCTCTGCATTCACCTGAGTTTCCTGCCATCGTGGCTTGATGCAATCAAGGAAATAGCACCGGATGTTTTTTCTGCCTCCTGGGTACCACTGTCAAAAAGTCTCTGGTCACTGTTAATAACACCGGTTTCAGCGAGGCCCTAATTCTTCTAATGCAATTAATAGGGGTAACAGAATTGGTTTTATTGCACCTCTACTGAGGCCTCATGGCCTATTGACGCCACATACAACTCCATGGGCCTACACACCCTTCCTTCACATACACCCACATATGAAACCATCAGAAGTTTAATCACATTTTTCTTCCCAAATTGCAGCTCCAAGGCGACTGGGTGACCTATAGCTGAAAATGGAGGCTGTAGATTTGTTTTGATTAAGATGGATAAGCCCGTTTCATATTCGCAGCAGAGAAGGGCAGTCTAGGATTGGTATACATCACTGCTGGATCTGCCTCCAGCAATAAAGTCACAATTTCCACCATGAAGCTGAATGCAATTTGAACAGAGCCAAGCAGCTGGCCGGGAGAGGGCTGGGCCATGGCAATTTAAACCTGGCTCTGATGGCAGGTCTCAGGAGGGAATTAGCTGCTGTTTATGCAGCATTCCAGATGTTCTGTTTCCTCTCTTGCAGAATTCTCATTTTCCTTTTCCAGTTTTGCTAATATGAAGATAAGGGAAAAATGAAGAACAGGCAGAAGGTGTATGAATCCAGAACCTCCACCCCAGAGGGACAGGTTGTGCTGGCAATGCTCTTCATAGCATTCATTAGGATTTAATTGCTTGATTTCTATGTTTTGTGGATGTTGAATGTGTATACACACAGAGTGGAAAGAAAGTGGGTGAGCAAGACTAGGCTCTTTTTCAAGTGAACCACTTACCAGCGTTTGCAGAACGCTGTAACTTGCTTTTATCAACATGAAGAGGAAAGTTCAAAATGCTGCCCTCCTCCTGTGGCCTGATAACCATCCAGCCTGAGCAGAGTGCCACATTGGAGTAGACACAATAACGGTAAGATCTTTCTTTGTCCAAAATTGTGTTGCAAAATGCCTCGTATATATCAATAAAACTTTTGCAGTCTTGCAAGTGTCAACTAGTGCAATGTATTGATCATGCAGTGAATGTGTACTGAGGAGCTTAATGTGTCCAGAGCCCAGAGGGACCATCTCCAGCTTCTGCCAACTCTCCACATGCCAACCCAATTTACAGTCATTTTGCACTTGTCCACAGATGTCCAGTTTGGCATATTACTGCAAGAGGCAGATTAGGAGTTAAGTCAGTGCTCAGCACCTTTTTATTGGTATATCTCTCTGCTGTGAGAAGCTGCCATGATTTATCTAGAAACACATGAGCATACAGCTCCCAAAGGATTAAAGACACCGTGAATGCGTTGGATTCACTGGTGAGGCTACAGGCCAGAAACTCTGCAGCTATTGCCCACCTGAGGAGCCAAGATAGGTGCAGCCCGGATAGAGGTGAAAAAGATGAGAATGGAAGCACCATTCAGGCCACATATGTTTCACTTGCATCCCTATCTCACAGAACATACGATGAAATCCAGCGCTTCCGAAGGGAGCTGGCTTGTTTTGTCGCCTGCCTTTCTCTCTGCCATCCCTTGGGGACAGGTTGATAAGATACCTCAGCTGCACCAGAAGATGCTCCTGGCTGAATCACACCCCGTGGACAGAGTGCTGTTCTGCACTGCATGATTCCAATGGCAGCATGCCTGGATTCCTCTCAGCTCACCGGAACGCTTTCAGCCTGAGCCGGACTCATTATGGAGTCAGAGCAACTCCTGCGCTCCGCATTCATTTACGCTCAGAGGCATTCACAAAAAAGTTCATCTCTTTCCTCAGTACCAGGAAATCATTTCACTTGTCAGCAAGACAGAGCCTTTTTGATCAGCCTCAGACAGGATGTCTCAGGGTAAATGCTTTGCTGCCTGCAGCAAGGTGCAATCTGTGCTCCTTTCCAGGCATGATTTCCTTTGTTTTCCACCCTCAGGTTTTCCTTCATATAACCAGCTCTGCAGACTGGGACAATTTGCACACTGTTGGAGCCCATTAGATAAGTATTCAGCCTTTTCTTTCCAGCCTATATATTTTACTTCTTTTTAATTCAGAAAGGAATGAGGGCCCAACAGCATAACCTTTGCTGGACAACTTTTTGTTTGAGCTTGTCCCTGTATGTGGTGTAAGGGTAAAGTTCTTTATGATAAGGGCAGTGAGGCACAGGTTGCTCAGAGAGGTGGTGGTGCCCCATCCCTACAGACACCCAAGGCCAGGGGATGGGGCTGTGAGCACTGATGGAGCTGTGGGTGTCCCTGTGCATCGCAGGGAGTCGGACCAGGTCACCTTCAGAGGTCCCTTCCAAATCTAAGGATGCTATGATTTCTCTATGCAGGCTGGTGGGAAATTCAGCAGATCTTGGCTTCAGACCCACATGGGGGACACAGACCTGTCCATGTCAGCACACAAACCATGCTGGGAAACGGGGCAACAAACAGGAGGAGAACGGGTGATACCAACCTCTGACACATCCGTGCTGCCGTGTTGTTCTTCCAAATGAGCAATTCTAAAACAAAAGGAGAAGGAGCATTCTTTAGAAGTTCAGGTGTTTTGATGACATTTTTGAAAGAAACTATTTCCACCCACGCAAGCTTTTCACTTTTCAAATTTTCCTTAATTGCTCCATTGTTACCTCAGAGCTCAAACTTTGATCAGAGCACTTTGATTCAATTGAAATGTTTTATTCTTAGTTGCCAGCAGCTCAAAACATCGCTTAATCTAATTGTTCTAATTACAGGGGGAGGGCAACTTGCCTGCTCAGAGCACGAGGTAGCAAACAGTTCTTTTGCCATAGCTATAGGTGCCATAGCTGAGGCACACGGTTCACCACAACGTTCCAACCAGGGCAGAAGGAGTGTGCATTTTTAGTTTACAAGTTCATCATGTCAGAGAGGAAGGGACATGAAAGGAGGCTGTGGATGCCCCATCCCTGCAGGCATTCAAGGCCAGGCTGGATGTGGCTCTGGGCAGCCTGGGCTGCTGGTTGGTGACCTGCACACAGCAGGGGGTTGGACCTGGATGAGCACTGTGCTCTTTTGCAACCCGGGCCATTCTAGGATTCTATGATTCTATGATCAAAGTCAGGGTTCAATTCCATTTCCTCCCCCAGGCTTTCTGTAGCATCCATCTCAGTAGGCACAGCTGCCTCTCTCTGAGCTCCTTGTTCCATGTGAAGTCACTCAAGTGGGCAATTCACCTCATCCTATGTATATGTCAAACATCTTCACTCTTTAAAAGCACCAGCTTCTCCCCTAAGCCCTTAATCAGAGCCCAGAGGCGTAATTTATCTGCCTGAAAGCAGATTTCTAGACTCGTTTGAGACTCACGGGGCTCTCCCACTTCACATCCAGCTGCCATTTCAGGAGACCTGAGTCCCTTGTAGGTGCTGCCAGCCCCACACAGACCTCTCAGATACCCCAGATCCCATGAAAAGTCACTAAACACATACATTCTGTCAACTGAATAGAGCTGATCACAAACTTTAAGAGAAGAAAACAGTGCTCTCCTAGGAGCCTGCTCCAGTAAGTGAACCACCCTCCCCATTAACACATCTCTCCTTGCTGCGTTGTGTTCTTGTCGAGATTAAAGAGCCCATTACCATCCAACATTTTCCTCTGGGTGATGTACTTCTAAAGACTGCAATCAATCCCCCTATTGACTGCAGAGGGGTAGATGGTGTTTGTGAGATCTCGCTGTAAGATCTATTTCCCAGCTCTGAAATCATTTCCAGGGGCAGCAGCAATAGGCGGCGTAGGGCAAAAAATAATCTTTGAATGGAAAATGGCTCTTTAAAAGAATTAATTCTCAGTCAATGCACATCATTCACAGGGCTCAGAACTGCATACGTACAATAAAGACTTTTTAAAGACCAATTTCTGCTCCTTCACAGCAGAACTGCCAGCACAGAATGCCATTCACACGCTCAGGAATGAATCCTGCTCTGTACAATGCAAGTCTCCTCTCACCCCACACCTGCTCTTAGCTCTCATGGGGTAAACAGCCAAGGTGAGTTTTCTATGGGAATTTCTCATGTCTCCTACGCTGAGAGAAATAGGTAGCATGTGAACTCCTGCATCCGCTGATGCCAAGGGCACGGGAGCAGGGAGCTCTGCCAAACAGCCAAATAGTTGAAGGGAAAGTCATTTGTTTAGTCACCCGTGCTGTTGGCTTTTATTACCGTGCTATCAACCTCTACTGCTTCCAACAGGAGGAACTGAGACATTTATTACAGTCGTCAGCTAATGCGGGGAAGTAATTATGCTAATGAACAAGACAAACAGAGATTTGTGAGGCGAAGTCAGAAGAATGAACTCATGCCATACATCAGAGCACATTTTAGCAGGGTATGGGTGACACACATCCTCACAACTGGTGAAGGAAGGAACCAAACCAGCAATCTGGGGAACAGAGGGGCAAGGCAGTTATTGCTGCTCTGGATAGCAGTGATCTAAATGATAAGGCATGGAGGGCACCTGGCCAGGGACCTGTGAGACATGCGCAGCCCGTGAGTCCAACCTCTAAATCTTATCTGAAGGACATAAAAGGTACAGCTGTACGCCACCAGCTGCCACAGATACATCATAAGAGAATGAACCACTCTCTCAACTCCCCAGTTAATCAATGCATTCTTGGGTTCTGCCAATGCACGTTGTCTTGTTATCTTTCCTTGCTTGATGTTTGCTTCCCACTGAAAACCCTCCTGTGACCTTTGCTCAGCTGATAGCTGGCAACTTGTCCGTGTGTTAGGGTTAGGGTAACTTGTCCCTGCACAAAGGTTGTGATGCTTCAAATCACTGCAGTTGTGGTATTTAACACCCTTAGGGCCAGTCAGCTCATTCCTGTAAGCACGGTAGCATCACTGAGATGAATCATGTCAAACCCATCAGCCTTAACCTGAATGTCACTCCACACTTACATCTTAGAGGGTCAACCGACACGTGGTGCCACGGGACAACCCATGGCACCAAACCACAGCTCTGGTTACAGAAGCATATGTGTCTTAGTTCCTGGGGCTGGGACCTGTTTCAGTAGAGGAAGTGGAACAAACTGCACTGCTATAAAGTTCTGTCTCAACTGTCCTATGCTGACCTAGGTGCTCCTAGCAGCTGGGAGGGCTTGTATGGCACTGAGCTTGGGTGAGGCAGACCATAAACCCTCCTTGTTTGGCAGGATGGGTGGGAGCTCTGATTCTCTGGACTAACATTATCAGGGAAAACTCAATTACACTGAGGTTTTTCAAACTTATCAAGGAAATGCATTAAGAGACACACATTGTTTAGGAGTTTGCACAGGCAGTCAGTTGAGGAAGAAAGGAAAATGGGCAGCAGATCTCTCTTATGATAGATTTCCAATGTGTATTCAGAACTGTTCCTGGAGGAATTCAAGGCCAGGCTGGATGTGGCTCTGGGCAGCCTGGTCTGGTGGTTGGCGACCCTGCACACAGCAGGGGTTTGAAACTAGATGAGCATTGTGGTCCTCTGCAACCCAGGCCATTCTATGATTCTATGATTCTATGATTCTATGATTCTACTAACTGAATTGAGGAACATATCAGTATGCACTCTCCAGAGAATAATGGAAAGGGTCGAATAACTACGGAGAGCTTTGGATGCATCTTTGTCTTTCAGGTTAATTAAGGCATCAAGATAAATTAAAAGAATTAAAATGATGTGCTTCTTGGATTATTCCTTAGGGCAAGAAGCTGACTGTGTGAATTTCCAGCATTTGTGTGCAATGAATCCTTCAGCAAGGCAAATAGAGGCATTGCCACATCCAGACCATAAAGTCTGTGAGCCCAGCAGGACATTTCTTCAGAGCCTCATCTTGCCTCTCAATACAGACTGATGGTGACCTGGCACTCAGGAGGATGCCCAGGGAAACCCTCAGAGCATTTTGTGGCTGCTCAGGTACCTCTGATTCTGAACCTCAAGCACTCTGCTGTGACTTAGAAGCCAGATTTTTGCATGTTGGAAAACAGACTGCATCCAGAAAGGTGGTGAAGGCTTCTCATAACCAGCTCCTAACCCCAGAAACAAAACATTTCTACAGAAGATGAAATTAAAGTCATAAGGAAAGATTTTCACTGTCACAAACACATAAAATAGATGCTAAAGACCAGAAACATCATCACTTCATGGATGCAGAGAACAGTTTCAAGTACCATTATCCCTGCTTGACTTGCTCTTGACAACACAACTTCCTCCCAATGCTTGTTAATGCCAGCATAAAGAGAAGCCAACCACTGACAGATACCATCAATGCTAATAAGAAGCATGTTCGCTTGGCACACAAAGATCCTTCTGAGAGCTCCTAATAACTGAAAAGCAGCTGCTAATACAGCTACATCCTCTATGAATGTAAGTGAAAGCATCTCTAAATGGAGAAAGTGAACTGCAAGGGAATCGTATGATCTCCGTTGATTTTATGGCAGTAATAACATTTCAGTTTCAAATCCACCATTATTTCAAATGAGAACCTCTCAGAGATAGACCACAACCTCTCCCTTTTCCTTTGCCATGTTATCTCTTACCTCATGGCAACGCAGAGGTGGTCCCAACGCTGAGGATTGTGACAGCCCATAGGTCAAGGTGCACTAATCCTTATGGTAGCACAGCAAGGAAGGGAAACGTCCACATTCCAGATGACTTTATGTCTACAGGTACTCGTGTACAGGATGAACACTGTGTCCTAGGAGAGCCTGCTGGGTCCTGTTCTCTATCTCTGGGGTCAGTACATCCACATCCCAAGGGCACTGTGGCCATCCCTTCTGTTGGCCATCTTTGCCCACACAGCCTTGTGAGTGCCTGGATATAGGATGAAGGTCAGAGAAAGACCCAAAGTGGCTTTGATGAGGAATACCTACAGTTAGTTACACAGCCCTGGGCTGCATTCTTGACAGATCTAAGACCTCATTAGCGCAGTATTGCATTTACTTATGGAATTTGTAATGCACCTTGGGATAAAGCATGCTGTGTAAGTGGAACATAGCCAGCAGTTATCAACAATTCAAACAATGCAAAAATCAGGACTCTCAGTACTCATCCTCTTCATCCCTCTCGCAGTTCTTTGCATTGCTGGATGTATAGAGGAGGGAAAGAGGTCCAAAGGGCACCAAGGGGAGTAATTGCTTCCATTTGGTTTGTGGAAATAGTTAACAAGAAAAAGGTGAAAATCTTTTCTCTTTCAAGTGGGACTAAAAAAGCAAAGATTTGATTGGAACGTACTGTAAGGATTGGACAGCACAGGATTTGCACCAGTGACGGCTGCAGGTACAGAGAAGTGACTTCTGAGACAACACGCTGGGTCAGGGGTGAGCTCAATACAACTGGAGCAGGAACAAAGTGAAATGCAGCAACTGCTCTACAGAGTCCAAATGTCACAATGCACCAGACCTGTTTTGGTTGGGATGCACTGGGATCAAAGTCCTCTGAAACACTGAAAATCCTTTCAGAGTCGCTGTGTTACAAACACATTTCTGTGTTTACATGAGGAATAACCCGGTGAGCTGCTCTGCCATCCATTTATATCCTTCACTGAGTCTTCAGCATTCTCCACATAGTCCCCCTGCAACGGGAGGCTTCTGTCTGTCCAAATATTTATCTGGGTGTCATCACTTGAGCATCTGAGCACTTATTCTTCTTTAAACAGCCTACCCTTAGGAGAAGCAGTTTCGTTCCTGATCGTGAAGAACATCTCTATTAGGATGCCAATTGGGCCAGAGCAGCATTGCCAATGCTATAACAACATCAGATCATCTTTTTAACAATTCCAGGTAGCCTGCATTCCTATTTCATTCCTTCCAAGAGAAACCAGGTCAATCATGTCTTATGTCATGCTGCAGAGATTGCCTACCGACAGAAAAAAGAAGAAACCTGGCAGCAATTACACCGAGTGCCCCATGTCCTCATGTACTTTCTCCAGGGGGAAGCAACAGAAAGCAGTCCTGGCATTCCCAATGCAAACAAATCACGGAGTCATAGAATCATAGAATGGTTTGGGTTGGAAGGGACCTTTAAGATCACCCTTAAGATCCAACCCCCCTGCTGTAGGCAGGGACACCTCCCACCAGGTTGTTCAAAGCCCAACACAGCTTAGACTTGATCCCAAGCAACCCAGTGGCACCCATTAAACTTGCAGTGTCTGGGCTTCCTCCTGCCACCCATCTCTGCAGAGCAGCCCAGGTGCAGTGTTTTACAGCCCTAAGAATGACCCAGGGGTCAAAGAAAAAACATCCATGCCTCTGGAAAGCCAGGTTTGATACAAGAGGGCTGCAATTTGAGCAGACAAAGCTGAAGGAAACAATATGGTCATTTCATGGTTTGCACTAGCCAAAAGCAACAACTTCTCCTGTTCTGGAACCTGGAATGAGGAAAGAAAGGAAAGAACACAGCCTGCCAGCACTGAGGGCACCACAAACACGTCATAGGAAGCCTCGGGGTTAAGCCAACAGCCAGCTCCAGATGGGCAGGATGGTTCCTTCCTGAAATCTCTTCTAGAGCACCAGAAGCTTTGAACACTTCACAGAATCACAGAATCATAGCATTGCCTGGATTGGAAGGGACCTCAAGGATCACGAAGCTCCAACCCCTCACTGCATGCAGGGCCACCAACCTCCATATCTAATAGCAGCCCAGGCTGCCCAGGGCCCCATCCAACCTGGCCTTGAACACCTCCAGGGATGGACGGGGCATCACAGCCTCTCTGGGCAGCTGTTCCAGCACCTCACCACTCTCACAGCACAGAATTTCCCCCTGACATCCAACCTCAATCTGCACTCTTTCAACTTCAAACCATTTCCCCTTGTCCTGCTATTATCTACCCTTTCAACGAGTTGACTCCCCTCTTTTTGACTTTGATTCCATTTCTAGTTGCTAAAGGCTCAGGCAAAGCCATAGGATGTGCTACAGCAAGCCTGGCTGCAGAGGTTCCTTACCCTGACTTGGTCCCACCACTGCAGTGACAGCATCCAGCACCAGCTTGGCTCCAAAGCTGCTACCTGACAGTGGGGTTTTGCAGGAGCAGAGCTCCTAATCCTTGCACATCTCTGCAAACCACCCTTACAGATTTCTTTTAGCAAGACAGCGAAATGTAACCCAGATAGACAGAGAAGAAATACAAAAACAATAATGAAAAGTAACACAGATATTAATCGATGCACTGAAGTTAGTGGCAAAAAGGGTGCTCAGGCATCTCCATCCCCTATCAGCTTTCAGTCCATGAGTTTAAGGATTTTTTTTCCCACTGGAAATGTTGTGTTCGTCTCATTTCCTCCAACACCACCTAATGGCATGCAAGGAAACAGCAGCTGTATCCAGATAATCTGTGTGTAACTGGTGCTTCCAGGGGACGTGGTGCACAGCTCTGCCATCACAGGTTTGCTTGAGTGTTGCTCCAGGGCTGCTGGCCATGGCCACGCTCTTCCAGATGGATGTGTAGGTTTAATGGCACCAGGCAGGGACCTGCTGGCTCCATCTTACAACCACAACTAAGCCACCTGCCATACAGACCTCTTCTTAAGCAGGTCTTCAGCTTACACCTCTGGGGATGATCAGGTGCAGATGAGGATCACACAGGATGGGATGATCATGTGTAAATGAGGATCTCCCCTCACTGACCTCACAGCAAGACTTCTAATCTTGAGCTGCTGGGTCTTTTTTTCTCCCCAGATATTCCTCCCTTTTGTACTCCTTCCAGCCCCAATTTAAATGTTTAGCATAAGAAACATTCAGTGCAGTTCTCCTGATGCATTCCTGTGGATAGGTGTGATGCTGTCTCAACATGCACTGTATCAATACATTCTATTTTCAGCAGGAAGTTTTGGTGCCAGGATGTGTTTGCTCCAAGTCTGCTTTTTAATGGAACACATAAGTGAATGTGAACGTGCCTAGATTAGCAATGAAATTCACATCAAGAAGTGACACTGTGGGTTTTACCAACAGAGGGGATGGATGCCATGGAGAAATACAAAGCCTTGCCTCTTTCTGCTCCCCAGAAAAGCCAAAGAATGTGTCTTTTTAGCAATGAAACTTAAGGCAAAGGCAGGTGTGACCCAACTCCCTCCATGCATCTTTCCAGATGCTCTGCCCCAAACCTGTAGAAATGCACAGGTTGTGGAGGTATTGAACCCAAAACAATTGGCCCCATCCATCTGGCCTGTCCTTCTTGCCAAGCAGAAGCTGTCCTCTGGCAGCTGTGCCTGGCTGATGGGCAGCTCAGCTTCGCTCTTTCAAGAGGTTACGAAGCACTCATCTTCCTCCTCACCCTGCACAGCCTTTAATTAGAGCATCTGCCCTCTGGAGATCACCCAGGCTCAAGCATTCCTCTGGATTAGGAATAAAAGTGTCGTTTGGCACTGACAGGCACAATAAAAAGAGACCTTGACAGGTCTGCCAGAGCTGAAAGCTGCTGGCAACGTACAGAAAAAAAGCCAGTGTCTGTGGCGTGTCAAGGATGTCTTGTCTCTTGAAGGGCAAAGCAAAGAGAGAGCTTGCTTTGCTTCAGCTAAGCCACAGCACCAGCAGGAGCCTGAGCTCTCTGCAGACACCGCCGTAGCATGGGCCACCAGGAAGACCACAGCATGGGGACACAGGAGAGCAGCACCAGCACCTGGCTTTGTCCCACGCCTCCCAAGTGACTTTGGTGGCTGTTTGACTGAACACGCTCCTCAGTTTCCCAGATTTCCCAGTGAGATTCCCTGCCTGGCCCTAAATTCAGGTCAGATGTTAGGAAAAGCTTCTCCAAAAGAGTGATGATGCATTGGAAGTGTGCAGGGAAGTGCTGGGGTCACTGTCCATGGAGGTGTGGAGATGTGGCACTTGGGGACATTACCTGTGGGCACGGTGGGGGTGAGGATGGACTTGAGGATCTCAGAGGGCTTTTCCAACTGCAATGGTTCTATGATTGTATGATTCTGTAAAAGGGGACTAAAGGCAGCCTGGGGAAATTTGGGCTGCAATGTAGCTCACAGGGCTGCCCAATAAAGGTGCTGACTCTCTTTTTTTCCTTCCCCTCTACCACACAAACCTCCAAGCGTGCATCTTGTCTGTGCCTCAGTTTCCCCTGTTTGAAATACACGGTGTTGGTCATGGCTGCAGAAAACTCCTGATGGAAGTGACACAGGGCAACACATTCCCTTAGCATGTGGGCAACAGGGCAACACATTTCCCCTCCATCACCACACTGCTTTTGGCAGGGTCCCTTGGCTGAGCATGAAGATGCTATGGGAGGAAGACAACAGCAGTGTCTGCAGGCATTTGGATCCATTCAACACTCCTCAAGGAAAGGCACGTGCTTGTTAAGTCTATCTTCAGCAGCAGCAATCTTCTCTTGTTTGTTCATTACAGACATGCACGCTGCTTTGGCATCATGCTTGGTGAATGCAGAGGGGTCTGTTCCACCTCCCACATATAGGGCTAAATTTGCTTTCTTCTAACATCCTATTTCTCAGCTCTATTGCCTTTTCACACAGACTTTGAATAACAAGTGGCTGCACTCTGCAGGCAGAGCAGGAGCAGACTTCCCCTGTTCGGTTATGCCTGACATGGGTGTTTGCTCCTTGCTTGCCAGAATGCAGAAGGAAAACAAGCAGCACTTTTATCTTGGTCACTTAAAAATCAGCCTGGCCCTACAGAGCAATGAGAAGGAAAAGCACCAGCACCCTGCTGCCTTCTGTGCTCACACCATGTAGGTGTAACCAGCAGGGAAACCCTAAGGCACTCCACATGCACCTCCTGAACCTGTTCAGGCTGTCTTTTCCTAAACACAACATCTGTGGGCATGCAGAAGGTGCTCCTCTCAAGTCTCCTTGCTGCTCGTTCTTATTCAGTCCTGAGGGGCAAAGGCACTGCTTTTATTGCTGGGATAACTATTTATGGCAATTGCTGCTAACAGCCAGAGAGAGCACACTTGCTAGAACACAACTTGAACACAAGCTCTCAGTTCCCAAGTAATAAAACTCAGTAATAGATTTCCCATGCAGAAGTTCAGTTCCCATCCAGCAGCATTTTCATTTTCCCTGTTTTTACTGCTATCATCTTCATAAACAACCCTCCTAATGTTCACAATTGGACCCAGAGGTCACCTTTAGCCTTGGCTAGGTCACGATCTGCCACGTTCTTTTTCCTTCCCTTTGGGACAAAGACCTGGAGGCAGCTTTGGGACATCCATCTCCAACAGCTCTGGCAGCAAACACTTAGCAGTGGAATCTGCCTCGAGCTCGCATGCAGACACATCCCCATGCACATCCAAACCAAGCTTTCTCAGCTGGGTCCTGAGAAGAGCCACAAGGATGCTCAGAGGGCTGCAGCAGCTCTCCTACAAAGATGGTATGAGCTGGGTTTATTTCGCTGGGAGAGAAGAAGGCTCTGGGGAGACCTCATTGTGGCCTTCCAATATGTAGAGGAAGCTTAGAAGCAGGAGAGGAAACAACTGTTTAGACAGGTAGATAGTGATAAAACAGAGGGGAATGGTTTTAAACTACAAAGAGGAGTCAGGGAGAAGTTTTTCACTGAGAGGGAGATGAGGTGCCAGCACAGACTGCCCAGAGATGTTGTGAAATCTTCATCCCCAGAGGTGCTCAGGGCCAGGCTGGATGGGGCCCTGGGCAGTGCTGGTGTCTGCTGCTGGGGACTTCATCCCAACTGGAAGATATACTGGATAATTTCAATTATGGGAGGTTCTGTCAGAGCCCTGCCCCAAATTTCCAGCGCAAAGCAAAGAGGAAAACTCAACTCCAGGCACCAAGCATCAGCAGATTACAGCATCCTGCTGTCTGCTGAGCTCTTCTGCTCTGAGCAAAGGGCTGAGACGTGGATGGAGATGTCTGACTTGAGCAGCTTCCTCCTTGAAGAGACACAGAGCCTCGAGCCAACAGGGAACTCCCAGCAGAAGGCCACTCAGGGAGCCGGAGGGAGGTGGTGCTGGCTCTGCCGCTGCTTTAATCAGCCTTTCCTACTGGCTTGCTTTCCCTAGAGTTGTTTGGAGCAGTCTTTGATGTTAGAGGGAAGGACGGGTGCAGGACTCAGTGGTGCACAGCCACAGATGTACTCATTGCCCTGAGCACTGCAGAAATGACGGAAAACATGATGGGAAAGGACATCAGGAAGACACTTGTCTACCTTCTGCTTCAAGGCTTCGTTAGTTTCACCTAAACTGCCCTGATGATGTGTTTCCAACCTTCTTTCTGCAGGAATATATGTTCTTCCCCAACATCCCTTCATGCTTTGTTCTACCCTTACCTTTAAAACCTTTTCCTAGCATTTAACTAAAACTCCCCTGTTGTAGCATAAACCTACAATTCTTATCCTTTTCCCTTCAGATATGGAAAACAGTTTATTCCCTTCAGTTGCTATGTATCATTTTTCTGAAAACTATTAGCATCTCCTCTGCTCTTTTCCCCAACGCTGAATGCATTTATCCCATATGGCAATAGGTTATAAGCTGTTCTGACATTTCTTTTCCAACAGATCTCAGAAACTGTCCTTCACCCAGTTTGGCCTCCTTCTGAGTATCTTTCCTTGTCTCCCCAGCCCTTAAATATCTGCTCTAATAACGTGAGTCATAGAATCAAAGGTTATCCCACAAGGAACCCACAAGGATCATCGATTCCAACTCCTGGCTGCTCCTCTGGATGCACAGCACCCTTCTCCATGCTGAAGCCATGGAACAAAAAGAGAGACCTCTGCCATAGGTTTCAAACACCACCTGCTTTTTTTTCTCAGCCACCACCAGCAGTATCCCTGAAAGAGCTATTTCACAATGGAGGAGAACATTGGATTCAGTTGTGTTTATAATACAGATCTACCCAGTTCAGGGATCAGAACGGAGTGATTTACTGCCAGGTTTGCCATTTTTCACATGATGAGAGGTAACCCTCAAAGCCAGTTTGTGAGACTGCTTTTCATCACCTCTGAGGGACTTCTAGAGCTACACCATGCGAGTAAAACAGCAATGGGAAGAGCTTTTGAGCACTGAAACTTGTCCGTGCCATTAACGAGTAGGAGTAGCACTGCAGGATCGACTCACTGGTGGGAAACAGCCTCTGCAGGAGCTGAGACACCATCCCTGGAGGTGCTCAAGGAGTGTTTAGATGTTGCACTGATGGACACAGTGGGGAAATATTGGTGGTAGGTGGATGGTTGGACTGGATGACCGTGGTGGTCTTCTCCAACCTCAGTGATCCTATGGTTCTGTGATTCCCAAAATCACACCTGCAGTCTTGGCAAGGTATAGCAGCAGGTGTCAAAAACATCACACAAGCGAGCAAGAAGTTCAGAAGAAAGGACTGAACCCCTGAACTCAACCCCTGGCCCTTTCATTCCGCGCCATGGAATGTGCCATTAAATTTACCACAATGGAAAGTTTGTTTCTTATCAGCTCATCTCACCATTCCTTCTTCTCCCTCCTGTGTTTCCACACGCACAGGCACACAGGTATTTGCACAAGGCTATCACACACAGCTGCCCCATAGAGCTTCCATAGGCAGCAAGCAAACGCACCCGAGCAAACATATGCCCAAGCACCCAACACAACCAGAATCTCCAGGACCATTTCTTTTGTTAGCTTCCCAGTTTGATCAGACTGCCGTTGTTTAGCTTTCTACACCATGTTCTCATTCATGAACTCATTTATTTGCACCACTTTTGAGTCGATGCGACTTCATTGACTTCTAAGGGCTCGCTCTGGATTCATGCTGGTTGAGCAGAACGGAACTACTCAGCAATTCCATTAAGTGTTCTCCCCTCAAAGTAATACATCCTAGATGAGAAGAATACCTCTGAGTGAACACAAACTCTGCAGAGCATAACATATTTCATTACAACACGAGTGTCTGCTTCGGTTCCTACAGCGAAGTTGCAGTCCCTGGAAAAGATAACAGATACAACTTAGACCAAAACAAACAAGCAAATGTCCTGTGTGAAAGATGATGTAAGAAGGCCCTTGGCAAAACTCTCTTCAGAAACCTAGATTATTTTATCACCATTTTTAAAGGATTTGCCCAAAATGTATAGGCAAAAGGTGCAGTCCTGAGGGAAACACCACTTGATTAAAGAGAACATGGACAGGGATGCCCTGCTTCAGGTGGTCCTGCTGGAGTGAGGTTGGACCAGATGCACCCAGAAGTTCTGCCAACCAGGCTGTGATGTTGCAACACCTCCCTACACGAATCCAGAGATGAAAAGGTGCGCCATGTCGTGAAATGCATCTTCACATCACTGCCAGTTCATAAATACCTGTTGGCCTTGTCATAAAACCGTGTGGATGTTGTTGTAGTTTTACAGCTTCAGAACTTGAAGTCTCATGAGAATGCAAGTCAATGCAAACCCAGCAGGCTGCAGCCATCCAAGCTTCACCTCCTGCTGGGATTTCTGTCTGGGACAACTGATGGCATCAGGAGGGGTCCCTGTGCTGCACAGCTCTGCCATTCTGAACAGGCTGCCACTGCTTCAAGTGTCCTGTCTTACAGAGTGGTAACCTGACCTAGGATCAGAGGGAATGGTCTCAAGTTGCACTGGGGAAGTCCAGGTTGGATATCAGTCCCTGGAGGTGGTTAAGAACCATGGAGACGTGGCACTGAGGGACTTGGTCAGTGGGCACGGTGGGAGTGAGTTGATGTTTGGACTCAATGATCTTAGAGATGTTTTCCAGCCGTAACGATTCTATGATCAGTGTAACAACGTCCAACAGCAGCAACAGGAGACAGCAAAGAACAGCTTCATTTATAGAGGGCAAGCCGTGAGCAAGATGCATTCTTGCATCCAGCAATCTGAGAAATGAGTGAATCACCGGCTGATCTCCTGATGCCCACGTCCTCAGCATCCCACAGGGCACATAAACTGCCAGCCCCAACACCATCCATAGCCGATGTATCTGCATGAGCCAGAGAGTGATTTCTTTTAGATTATTTTCTTTTAAAAATAGCTGTTTGAGGTCCTTTATCTGTTGACTGATGAGCTCTCTTATTAGTCATGTCCTCTCAGCATTAACTAATTGCTTTTCTAAGTTTCTCAGCAAAAAAAACCTCATAGTGCCAGAGTCATGCAGACAAACAATATATGAGGATGAGCCAACAAAAGGCCATGAACTATGTGGTTTTTCCACACCATTACAGCCACAGTGAAGATGGAGCAGCAAAGGCACTCACACTCAGGAACAAACAGAATGGGGAACCACTTCTAAGCTAACTCTATAAAACTGGGGGGAACCAAAGCCCTGCAAGACACTCACTGTCATTTACCTGTGAAGGACAGGGGCACTTCTACTGGCACATAGCAGCCCTACCTGGTTAATAACATCGCTATCATCACAACCAGACACTACAGCATAGTTTTGGCTTGGCACAGCAGTTTGTCCTTCCCTAAGCACCCTGACCTGAGCACTGGCTGTGAGAAAAGAAAGCATCTTCATACACAGCAGCCTTTCACAGTTGGCCTTGCATCAGCTCAGCTTGGCACGGGGACAGAGAGCTTGGCTTTGGTTTGAGGAAATGTTCCAGGAGATGATGGCACTAAAAGCAGGAGTTATTCTGGGAAATCCACGCAGGTTTTGGCTGTGGTCCTAAAGGAAGGAGGAAACGCGGGCAGTAGAGTCAATATAGCAAAGTTTTGTGACAGAGAGGTGAGCTTCAGCAGAGCCACAGGTGGGAGTCCCTGCCTGAAGCTGCTTTATCCCAGCTGGGAACACAGCCTTCCCACTTGAACTCAGATGCTTGCCCCAGAGAACAGCAGCTGTAGGCAAGGGCAAAGCAAGCAGGGACTGCAAGACTTCAGCTTGGCTCTCGCTCCCACTGGTGGGCTTGTGACAGAGGGATAGACACAAGTTCCTCTTCCTCACGGCTACACAAATGCACTCCCCACAGACATTTGCACACCTACACGTGTGTGCACGTGTGGCTTTGTGTCACCCCGTGCCCCAATGCAGTCTGCTCTGGGGAAACACAAGGGCTCCTCAAAAGGCATCAGACGCCGATATTCAGACAACCGAATCCCAGTCTGCCTGAGTTAGGGGAACAAAAAGACTCAAAGACACTAATTTGCATGTCTTATTAGCAGAACTCCATTAATATTCAGATGTTTATCGCACCACTTATACCACTAATCATTTCTTTTTAAGAGCTGCTTGTACACGCTCTGTACAAACCTACTTGCAGAAGAAAACCAGCAATTATGCTAAGCTCTCTCCAAGTAATTCCAGCCTCTGTCAGCCCAGCATCAGCGCCTGCTCATCTGGTGTGTGCTCCACCAGAGCCAAATCAGCCTAACCTGCTATCTCCATACTGAATTTTGGGATAGAACACAATGCACCCACATTGCCTAAAAGCACCCGAGGTGCAAGGGGATGGGAAGACCACCGAGCAGCATTTCAGTGTGAAAAAAGAACAGCCTCCTGTAGGCTTTAGAGATACACCATCCAGCTCCTTCCTTTCTTGTGTTAACCAGCGCCACAGAGGAGGAGATCAAACCTTTCATTACACCAACCGTCCTATCCGAAAACAAAGAGGATTTTCTGAATGCACTGCCCTTTCCTTGGACTGAAATCAAACCAGAAGAATAGAAACAAAACACAGGGTAAGCTGAAAGGCTCCAAGTATGATTACATTTAACGTTCACACAAGCAGTGCATAGTTAGCACCTATGGGCCTCACAGCTATGGCTACACAAGACTCAAAACAATGGGATGGCAAGGGAGAGAGCAGGGATAGAATTATTTATTTACTTATTTATTGCCTGCCACTGCTGGGGCAATGAGATGCAGTATGGGGGGAAATGTAATTTACCATAAAATCAATGTCTCTATTGATTTTTCACGTCAAGGAGATTTATATATTTGGCTTGATGGGCCCAAGTTTCAAACAGATTTTATGGGTCTTCATTGGTGATGGAGACTGAGTGATTGGAGATGAAAAATATCCTCCTGCAGGCATTGCGGTGCTGCTGCTTGTACTCACTTGCCTGGCTGCTTTTATTCATGCACAGAGGGCATCTGGGGTAGTTGGCACCCTGGATGAAGTACACCCCATTCTGGTGCAGGGCTTGGTGGATTTGGGCAGTTCTTGGTGTATTTCTGACAGTGCTTGTTGATAAGCACAGGTGAGTTTTGCCTTTGGTTCCTCATCTCTGTTGGGCTCCAGAGCCTTTACTGAAGACTGTAAGCTGAGCCAGCACGGAGGGGGACATCTGGGGACATCTTTCAGGATGATCATTCAATTAAATCCTTTTTTAGGATGCACCTATTCAGGCAGGCCATTTGGAAGGTGAGAGCTCTTTCCCAAGACAGCAGCTGAGTGGAGCTTCTTTGGCCAACTAGAGGAGTGTTCCCCTCGGTGCTCTCTGTGCAATGAATCCTAGATTGATACACTGGTTTGGGTTGGATGGGCCCATCCATCAAGGCCCATCCAGTGCCAACCCCCAGCAGCTCAGCCCCATCCTGCCTGCCCTCAACACCTCCAGGGATGGGGCACCTCCCCAGGGCAGCCCCTGTGGGTCATGAAGTCTCAGCACTACTTCACAGTGCTCCAGTGGGTTTGGGCTTCTGTACGTGGTGATTTGGAGCTGATTGTTTACCACGGATTGTGGTGTCCAGAAAGAGGATTTTGGGAGGGAGCAGGATGGCAGGGAGGATGAAAACCAGTCAGTGACAACTCAGCGCTAACGAGAGCGACAGAGAGTAACCAAGAGATAGGAACAAGGGGTTTTGTTACCGTTATTATTTGTTATGTCCCACACATAAAAAAATAAAGCTAGGGTATTTCTTGGGCCCCTTACAGTGCAGTGTAAGGAAAATTTAGCAAACCCACGGGTATGCTGATGCTAAGAAGCATCTCACGCTGCCATCCTGACTGCTTTTCAAGTCCCTAAATCAGCTGAACAGGAGGATAATGAATGCTGGAGAGGGAAAGCAACTGCACACTGAGCAGTTCTTTCATTTACTTTCTCCAGCGTATGCATCCAACTCTCCGGTGGCACTTTGCCCAGTTCATTTAACTTTAGCAGCTGCTAAATGAATATGTGATCAGAAAGCACTTCCAATAAATGTGATTACTCCACTGCTGGGGAGGCTTGTGGCAAACGCAGCCCAGCAACATTTTATACGCAACAATAAAAAGAAAGGGAAGAAATCAAACAAGGAGGCTTTTCTCAAGAAACCCCAGCTTAACTCGGCTCTCAGGAGCCAAAGGAAACCGGTGTTCAGATCCTAACCAGGTGGAAATCACTTTAAACTGTGAGCAGCATGTCTTCCTTTGGATCTCTACGCTCCACAGCCACCCTGATGGCTTTTAGGGGAAAAAAACCCTCTGGTGGAAACAAGAGTGATTTAACGCAGCAGCAGCTGCAAGCTCAGCTGGGAGAGGGGTCCGGCTGTGTGCACACATCTGCTGGCACCACGGCTTGGATTTTGCCCTCAAGCATTCAGGCACTGAAACTATGCCCAGCTCCTCTCTCAGCCGTGCCTCCCAGATCGCAGACGGCAGCCATAAAGCGCGGCCTCCCTCTGAGCAAATAAGACGGATGCAATAAAAACGTTCCCGACCGACGTTCATGCAGGTCAAAGGCACTCGTGAAAATGCAGTGCTTAACTAAAGGAGAAACAAAGAGAAGAGAACAGCTGCGTGGAGCCCCGTTATTTCTTTCTCTTTAAGCATGCCTCCAAAAGCCACTGCAACAGATGCAGAAAAAGCTAGGGCTTTTTTTGTTTTATTCTTGTTGTTTGGTGAAGGGGCTCCTTTTTGGGCTCCTTCACATGCTCCCACAGCAATAGAACTGAAGGTTGGAGCAAGATGCTTGCTTCTTTTTTCTTCAAGTGCCAAACTGGAAGAGGAGGGAATTGTTTCAACGTTTCAGAATGCTCTGTGGGGTATTTTCATGAGAAATCTCATCACAACAGGCTGATTTCCATGGAACTGTTCTTCAATAGCCTTAAAAAAAACCTCTGCAGCTGCTTGATGCAAGAGGAAACCAAGAACAGTGAGAGCAAGAGGTCTTATGTACTGCAAAAGACTCTTGCATTGACAACAGATCTTCTGATCTCAAGGGGACCTGAGCTTGGAGAACAGATGCTCTCATCACTTTCTTGAGCTTAGACACTCTGCTAACCATGATGGCTGATTTCTATGCCCACCTGACCAAGCCTGAGCCATGGGTGGCCTGCCCCCCATCATGCAGGATCCGTAGGGAGGAAGAATTGTGCACAGGTTCTTCACAACTGTGTCAAAGCCCATCCATCTCCTCGGCCTACAGGACTCTGTTGAGACGTACGCTGGTCAGTCCAAAGTGGGAACCCTCAAAAGTTAGAAAAACATTTACTCCAATTGAAATGCAAACGTTGTCAGCTGCTTTCACCTGGAAAATCTGGCCCCAAACTCAACTAACGCAAGGGACTGGTTTGTCAAAGGTACTTTGAAATGAGTCCTGCTGCTCAGGTACTTGAATATGCATCTCACGATCTGGCACAAGGTTTTCTTTTTAGGTTTTGTCTTTTCTTTCATCTTCACTACACTTAAACCCTCAGGTCTCTCGGAATCACCAAGGTTGGAAATGACCACTAAGATCACCAAGTCCAAGCCCAGCCCATCCCCACATCCCGCTGATCGTGTCCCTCAGCACCACATCTCCTCGTGGTGCAGCAGCCATACGAGGCCAGGACCCATTTTGTCACCTCTCCACGCTCACATAAAGCAATGTTTACTGAACCTCAGTGCAAATATTTTGCAGGCCAAAGTTACCGTTGCTTCTAAAGCCAGACTCATTCAACCATTGCCCACTGTTCCTTTGAGACTCCACCACACTGTGTACCAGGACCATTCGCATTCCTGAATACTCTCATTGGTACGGGAATGAATGGTTTTCTCCCCAGGCAGAGCTGGGTGCATGGATACGACCTGGGAAGAAGTGTTGCTTTTGAAGCTGGATCTGAAAAACTCTCAAAGTGCTTTTATTCCTGCGATCGCATACCCAGGAATGTCCAAATCAACACCAGGTCCCACAGTTAACCACCTGAAGCCCGTAATCACTCAGTACATCAGTGGATTTGGGCACTGTACAGCTGATCAGCCAGTATCGAATTAATTCAAGCTTAACCATTCTTTTACTAAGCATTTCGACCCTAAAAGGTAGCAAGGTCTGAACAAGGCTCAACACTGAATTTTACCTACTTGAGACTATCAGAACAGCTGCAGAGACCAGTATGTCCCCATCTTTAAAACCCTTATGTGATTAAACTTTTCAATCACAGCTTTCTGTGCCTCCTGGGGAAAAAAAAACCGTCCCACATTGAAAGAACTGCTTCATCTTCAGGATGTTGTGTTCAAAGCCATGCACGGGGCCCTGGGCACCCAGCCCACAGCCCACATAGAGCTCCATGATTTTTAAGACCTTTTCTAACACAAGCCGTTCTATGATATCTTAATGACTGGAAAAAATGATGTAAGGATATAATACCCAAGGAAAATAAAAAAGGGTGTGTTCTAGAAAACAACTGAGACAACTTTAAATAGCAACTATGTGTAATGATGCTTCTTCATTACCACCAGTCCCTAAGGTCAGCTTTCCAAGCAGGAATTGGGATCATTCAAGCAAAAGCAATCCCCCCAGATTGCATCATCAGCCATAAATCTGCTGTGCTGAACGTCACTGCTGTCCCCAGCCAAGGTTAATTTGCTGTAGGATGGCTGTTTGCACGTGTAAAAGACAGACATCTCCCTGCCAGGAGAGCCATACGATGTGCACACTGAGTGATAACAGTGAGGGGCTTCAGATCGCTCTCTGGAGCCTTCATGCTGTTTCCAAATAACATTAAAAGCTGTTTTAGAGTGAGACAGTCCTTGGGATGATCGATTTGATTTGGGTTGCTGTTTGGGATATTTTTTATGTTATGCTAAAGTATCTAAGCAGCATGCAGAATCCTAAACCAGTCTGCCCTAGAGCATCACAGAGGCACTCACTGGAAGGAACACGCAGTCCAACTTTCTGCTCAACACAGGACCACCACCAGCACTGGTTCACTTTGGTCATGGCTTTGCCCAGCCGGGATGTCACAGCCTCTAGGGAAAGAGAACCTCCAACTTATGTGACCAATTCCAGAACTTTCCTTCCAATGGGATTCTATCTG
Organism: Lagopus muta; assembly: GCF_023343835.1. Classification (NCBI taxonomy): domain Eukaryota; kingdom Metazoa; phylum Chordata; class Aves; order Galliformes; family Phasianidae; genus Lagopus; species Lagopus muta. The sequence continues at coordinate 2,032,481 of NC_064439.1, forward strand.
CATCCAAGCTGCAGAGCTGCTCCATCCTCATAGACCGCATGCCTTTGCCCACAGCCATCATGATTTATGGTCTGATTTTAGGGAGGTGCTGCGTGGAGCGAGGATTTGGACTCTGTGATCTTTATGGCTGCCTTCAAACTCAGGATATTGTATGATTCCGTGTTCTTTCAGAGGATTCTCTCCAGTTTCTCCACATTCATTTTGGATTGGAGAGCCCCATGTGGACTCAGCCACGGAGGTGCAATCTCACCAGCACCACGCAGAGGTGCAGAGCAGGAGCCGAACACACACTGCTCGAGATGACCACGTCCTGTCAGTCCACTTGCAGGGAGCACTGCACAAATCTCTACTGTGAAGAAAAAAAAGGCTTATCACAGCTAAATAATGCAGTGAGGTCAGTGAGGAAGAGCTTAAAAATCCAACCCTCCATCCGACTCACTCCTCCTGAGAAGCATCCCTCTATGAATTGCCTTCAGGAGCAGGCAGCACAGACGACCTTCATTTCAGATTATAACTTTCCTCTGGAGCTCAGTTGTCATCCACACATCAGCTGGCAATTCCAGGTTGGATTGCTTCTGCTTAAACCTGGTGAGCAGACAGCTGGGAGCTGTCACAATAGAGAATGTTCCCATCAGGTCACTGACCAGGAGTTCAGTTCTAGGCTCACATCTGAGCTACTGCAGTGGACGCTGGGTCATGAGCTGGCTTTCTTGGCTCACAGAGGGAGCCATTCCCAAAGGGAATCATTCCCATGGGAAACTCAGATGCCTTCATCATTCCTTAGCCAGGCAGGAGCAATGACTCTGCAGCAATGACCCAGCAATCCCTGATTATGGCCACGAGACCCTGTGAGCAACAAGAGAGTGGTTTCAGAGCAAGGCATTGGTGGATGAGTGTATATGATCTACACAGTGCATGAGTGCACGTGGGGGCCCAGGATTTGTCTAGCAAGCCTAGAAACTTCAGCTGACCCCTTTGCACTGGGGTGGTAGTGAGTTGCAGCTTCCACCAAGGCTTTCCTCCCCAGCCAGGCAGCTCCACTGCAGCAGATTTACCACCAGCAAAATCCATCCTGCTTTCCCAGCCCAGCCCTGGCAGTGAGCAGTGCCATCTCGTTTTGCAAGCACACGTGTTTCTCCAGGAAGAAGTGTCCAATGTCAGCTCTGCCTCCATGAACCCCCAGGGAACTTGGGCATCTTGGATGTGGGATGGTGATGGAGCAGATAGAACCAGGTTTTGCGTGTCCCAATTCCTGTCCTTCCCTGCCTCTTTGTTGTCCATTTATGGCCCCATGCTGCTTTCTCACACCCATCTGAGCTCCCCAGCAATCACAAGGGGGGGAACACTGTGATCAGCACTGCTGCCAGCAAAAAGACAAGAGGAAGAAAAGCTCATAGCATCACCATTTCCCACTTATTAGCAAAGCTTCAGAAACGAGGCTTGGCCTCAAATGCCTTTCTTTCCAACTTAACTTTCCGAGCAGGTGGATTAAGCACCAGCAGTGTATGCATGCATGCCTGCCTCCAGACTTGTCGCTAATTAAGCCACTGGATTCTCCTCTCCTAAAACCTCTGGTTCCTTCCAAAACCCTTCAGTCTGAGAACAAAGCCCCGAAGCTCAGAACAGCAGAGCCAGTGCTCAGCACAAAGCATCACGCTTTGCACCTTAAGGATGAGCGAGGCAAAAAAAGAAAACAAGATGACTTCGCTTTTGACAAATTGGTTCCAGCCTCGCTAGGTAAGTGGATTTGCATCCCCTGCTGTCTCCAGGGTGTTTTATCTCTGTTTTGCAAAAGCTACCGGGAGAACCGTAGCGTTCATACGAGCAGGTAGAAAATTGAGCAGGTTCCCTGGCCTCAATCCCAGCCTGGGCGCACAGTCTTAGCCTGTGTTCTGCTGCCTCCCAGTGCCTGCGAGAGAGAGCAGCAGAGAGCTCGAGGAGTCGCACTGAAGTCGTTTCATTTTATTTTATTTTATTTTATTTTATTTTATTTTATTTTATTTTATTTTATTTTATTTTATTTTTTCTATTTTATTTTATTCTATTTTATTTTATTTTACTTTCCTTTATTTTATTTTACTTTATTTTATTTTATTTTTCATTTCAGTTCCAATTTCTTCTCGCTGCATTCCTGCTCGTGTATGGAGGAGGGGGGGGAGAATCAGGAGATCCTGTGTGAGCATGAGGAACATAGCCAGGACATGAAAGTCCTGGAACAGAGCCTGCACTGAGCTTCTCTCTATTCAGTTCAGCTATCAACTACCAGAGCACAGAGCTGCTCCCTCCAACCCCAGCATTTGCAAACCAGTCTCAGCAAGAAGCTTCAAGGCAAGGGGAGAAAAACGACGCTGTGACTTGAGAGCATATGGGCTGGATGCAGAGCAGTGGTGCAGGACACACTGGGGGAGCCTTGGCTTGCAATCCAGCACAGTTTGACCATGCTGCCAAGATGTCTCAAGCTCCAGGGGTTTCTGTTCTGTGAGCTGGGAGTTTCCCATGTGTATTAAACATGTGAAAGTAGAAAGTGTTACCTTGGGAGGAGTCCCACATTTGGGAAGGATGCTCCAGTTCCAGGCTATGCCTGAGGCAGATGCCCAACCTTGTTCAACTCACACGTGCCTCATGTTGCACCTAAGTTCAAATCACACCTGAGACAGCAAAAACCAACATGAGGCAGAGCCACTGCAACCCCTGCCCTCAGAACCATGCTCTCCAGGCTAAGGTTGCCATCCAAAAGGCAAATACAGATAGTTTGGAGCTCATTGCACCAGATCTGCGCCCTCAGTGCTCAGCCAAAGCATGCAGGAGGAGGCAGCACCTCCTGGAAGGCCTCTGTTGTGCTTTGCATACCAATGAGCACTAATGTATTTCAGAGCTGAACTTTCCACACAATTGCTTTTTAGTGTTTCCCTAAAAGAGCCCAGGAAATGAGGGAATTTCTAAATTCATGTCTTTTCTTGCATAATGAAAGAGTAAACCTCGGGCCTCCATGGCTGTACATCATGCTGTACCAACCAGTGCTTTACCTTTTAATGGTCTTTATTTCAGGCCTTATCGTTCTGATATGAACAAGGCTTACTCCACCAAAGGGAATTCAATGTGCTTCTGTGCTTGGCTAATCTCATAGCTTATATAGGAATGGAAAGAAAAGACTCTTAAGAGCTCATTTTCTGTTACCATTTAACAACCTTAAAAGTGGTTCTGTAGTAGTAAAAATTAGTATTTCTAGCTAGAAAAAGCAGCTAGAAATCACTCAAGGGAAAGACCTGCAGCTTTGGGGATGGGGAATCACCCCTCCTATTAGACTGATCAGTTGGTTTAAGCTAATTGTTAAAGACACAGAAGTGCAAATTCATGCTGGTGTTCACCAAGAATTCAAAGAAAAGCTGCTGCATTACTGGTGTGGGTCAGGAGAGAGCAGCAGCCACAGAGCAGCAGCCATCAGGTCTCCCCATAGTGGCTGATGGATACAAGTGAATGATGCTACACTCACAGCATGGCAAACGTCGGCAGAAATCATTCATTCTCATTCTAATTCTCATTTATTGGCAGACAACTCAGAGGTACCCATTCCTACCCCAGGAGGTGCCTCAGGCCAGGCTGTATGGGCTCTGGGCAGCCTGGCCAGGTGGGAACAACCAGCCCAGAACAGGGGTTGGGTCTGGATGACCTCTGATGCCCCTTCCAACCCAACCACTGCTGGATTCTGGGGTGCACCTTCGCACAGAGGCAGCACATGTGAGGACAGAGCCGATCTTTTTCTCTGATTCTTTTTCTTGATCTTCCCTCCCTCCTCAAAGTTTTGGGATGCAATTGGGTCACATTTGTATGCTGGCATACGGCAGAAGTTGATTTCCTCTGTTTAAAACAAAAAACATGCATTTCCATCACCTCAGGAGCTGCTCCTTTTTGGCACGAGGACCCTCTGATCCGCCCGCCTCCTTTTATCAGCATCTTCAAAGAAAAAGGGAGTTATAATTGCTTTCTCCCTTCACCTTAGAAAGAAAAAAAATAAATAAAGGGTAAAGCTGCTATTCTTCTCCCCTGGCATCTGGAGAAGAAAGATGCTTTGAGCAACTGCTTGTTTACAGAACAGAAATAACACCTCCCAGCCCTCAAAGGGCAGAGCAGTTGAGAATAAGGCTCCTTCTGCCCTGCCACACCGTCAGCGTTTGCTTTTTACCACCTACTGTCTGCACAACCCACTGTGCTGCCCTCTTCCCTCATTACAGGGGCACACACAGGCTCTTCCACCTCTTTTCTATGATTCTATGATTCTATGATTTTCAGTGCTGCAGCACCTGAGATGTACTGCTGACATGTCAACGCCTCGAGCCAGCATCCAAGCATGCTCTGAGGGGAACAGTCAAGTCAATGCAAAGAGGGGGATGTACCTTTGTAGCAGAGGAGTAACAAAAATGAACCTGCAGCTCTCCAAAATGAACCTGAAGTTCTCCTGCTTTTCTTACAGCTGCCTTCTTGGCTGCCATCTCGGCACGGAGCCTGCGAAGGAATAGGGAGACATCAGCACAAGGGTGCAAGCCTGGCTTCTTCCAGCTTTGTGACTTTTGTGAGATCCTTTGGCTCCTGATGGCCCAAAAGGGATTCCCACTGAGTCATGCCATTCAAAAGCACCACTCTCTCCCAAAGCTAACTCACTGATACCTGAGCCTGCAGAGAGTGGGAATGCTGACCTTCCTGTCACACTCAGTCATCAACAAAAAGCCTGATGAGGTTGTTTTCGGAGCCTCTATCAAAGGTGGCTGAAATAAAAACCCGCATTTTCTTTTGTTATTTTGTATTTTACACATCCACAAACTCTTAGCTGACAGGTAGGACGAGCTCACGGACGTGGTTCAATTCACAGAGCAGGCTAAAACTGAGCAGCTATCTGCAGAACCTCCATTTCTCTGCCAAGCAGCTGGAAATGGACTGACAGGACTTTGCTACATCAGACTTCAAATAATTCAGTATTTCAGAACGCAGGGTGGTAGGAAAAGCCTCTGTGATGTGGTTCTCTGCAAAGAAAGAGCAAGATTGTTAATGGCAGATGATATCACAGCCTGCTGCTTGAAAAAGCGAGCTCCTCTATGTGTTTTTTATACAGTTCAACTCATGAATCTCCAGTGTGTGGATAACTGCATCTAACAGCTACCCAAACCAACACAAAAGCTGCTTTTTGCTCAGAGACTGCACACGATGCAGCAGGCCTTGTGAGAGCATTCAAAACCACCCATTTCTGTTTGTGAAAGAGAAAGACTGCACTGAGCTTAGCTTTGAGACATTTTGGTTATGTCCACACTCCTGCATCCCAAACTGAAAGAGCCCATCTACCTTGCTTCCAGCATGGCCAGCTACTTCAGAGCTATGAAGGAAGGCAGCCATTACAAAACCAAACAAAAGCCATTTATTAGATATGTACATTTATACATACACATGCAAAATGATTTTATACACATTTACACAGGTTCAATTATTAATAGAGTGCAAAAACGTCTAAAAAGGTACCAGCCCACCTTCTATAAACTTCACAGGTATTTAGGAGAAAAAAAAGAACAGAAAATGGGGTTCATAAAGTGACCACGCTCTGCAAACCCTTAAGTTAATGAAGTTTCCTCTGTGCCAACTTCCTCACGCTGTGCTGCTGGGTGAGGAGAAGAACCTCCCAGGGACTCACAAACTGAATTAAGGAGATACAAGTCAACCTGCGTTCAACAGCTTGAACAAAAAGGGATGGATTCCTGTTTGGGGATTTAACACAGCCATAATCCCACGCTATGAGTCAGATTTCATGTACTCAAACTGCAAGTCATTCTTTTTTATTAAATCTTAAAGCACTGAAATCAATGTAAGCTATGCTATTCCTCCTGCTGTTTGGCTGGAGGAAAAGGTTTAACTGTGTCAATGCCATATGGATACAGCAGCCATTCTAAATAACAACACAAAACAAAAATTGGGTCAAATGTTTGCTCTTGTACCCAAATCAAAACCCACACCTGCAAAGTGCACAGATACGGTGCTCATGTGAATGCACACAGATTCTTTAATAAGGAAAAACTAAAAGGTTGTGAAGAGATTAAGCCTCACAGCAAATCAAAGCTTTGTCTGTTCAGAAAAAACCCAGTCACATCCTCTATCCATTCCCTAAAGCATTTCCACGAAGGCAGAATTGCACCAACTGATTTTATTTGACAAAGCATTCTCAGGAAGAAAAGAAAACACGAAGGGGAGGCTGAATTTAATCTCTATCAACTCTAATTAGGTTAATTACAAGAGCTGTCTTAACACCTCGTTCTACCTTCCTCACCGAAGCGAGCTATTGCTCACATCACCTGGCACAGGGATGCATTGGTTTTATGATAAAGCAAACAGATGCTCAGGAGCCATCAGGAATATTACAGTTTCTTCCCATCAGCTAAACAGGGGGACGTGGAACACAAAGAAGATAATGGTTCCCTGGCCCCGTGCCCTGGCTGTGATCTGCATGCCTTATGTGATAGCAAACCAGCTTTACTGAAGCCCTAAGGAGAACCAGTGCAGTTCTTTTGGATTCTCAAGCCTGACTGGAGGTGAAATAAAGGAGGAATGGGGAGTTTGAGGATGGCAGAGGGCCCTTTCACCAAGTTTTTGTAGTAGGAAATGCTTTATTCTTTCCCCACGGTTAGCCAGTAGGCTGATAGCCAGTCCATGCCCTAGGCAACCAAAAACATGTCAGATCCACTATCTTCCTTAGACTCACAGCACAGCTGGGGTTAGAAGCAACTTTAAAGGCCATCCAGTTCCAATGCCCTCCCATGGGTGCAGCTGCCCCCATCAGACTGGGTTAGCAAAGCATTCATTCCTAGGGAGAGATTTTTTTTTTACATGCCTTTAAGCTTTCTGGGGACAAAGTGGAGAGAGGGAGGTCAGGAGTTGGGCTGGTTGGGTTTTTTGTTGGTTTGCTTTATAATTACTTGAGTTAGTTGTAATCCAGCTGCATTTCTTAGTTCCCCGCAGCCTCCAATCACACTGAAAGAGCACCTCACCAACCTCACCAAGTAAAACTGGGACTGACCATGGAAACCTAAAGCTTGGCAGCTCTAAAACCTGCATGTTTGTGGGGACCCCCAGGTGCCAAAAGGACAGTGGCTCAATGCTGGCTTCATCTTCCATTCAGCTCCAGTTTTCTGCCAGAGCATACAACAGAAAACCAATGTTAACCCACCCCTTACAGCACATGGCCTTAGCAGTGCTCCTAACTGGCTGGCTGAAATCTTCCTCCATCATTTCTACTGCATACTTCCAAGCACTTTAAAGCACTCACTATTTATTGTGACAGTAACTGGTTAGCATGGAACGGAAGAGAAATGCTTCTGTGCTACCATGCTGTCTCAGAAACCATTCAGGTTATAATGGGCTGCAGGTTGAAGTCAGAAGCATCAAAGAAGTGCTTCCAAGGTGCTACACAATTCTGGTCTAGCAATCCACTGACACCAGCAATGTTGGCATGATGAGATTCCAGGGAAATTCACAGATGTGCAAGAAACTTATTCTTTCATGTGTTCCTGCAAACTCAGGAAGACATCTCTGCATGGTGTTCATCTCCCTGCAACCACCAGAGGTAGAGACTGTGAGAGGAAAAAAAGGATATCTTTGGTGGAAATGGAAATGGGGTCACCAGGAAATAGGCTTGTAGGGAAAAACAACAATAATAAAAAAGAAAAGCTATGCCCATAGTTGGACAATAACACGCTTACAGTTCCTTGTATCTTTCCAGTTTGAGTCTTCAATCCTTCAGGGACAGCAGCATCAAAATGCTATGCTTTGTTCATGTATGTTATGCTTTGTTATGTTCATTTATGTGCCAAACTGCATCACATTCTGTGATCCTGATCACATACAGGAACACCCAGTGCAGCAGAGGTGAAGAAACTCAGCTGCTAAGTAGTAGAGCTAAGTAGTATCCAAACTTCCACGCTCATAAATTCGTCTTACTGTAAGAACTCAACACCAAAAACTAAAGGTGTTTCAGATTAAAAAAAGAGAACCTGCTCTTGCTCTCCATTACTGGAGATGGCTTTCAATTCAACAGCTGTTCTTTGCTCTAAAGGTGAAGGTCTGTCATAAGGAGGCTTGGAAGGTTTGTTATCTGTACAGACCAAGCAAACATGGGATTGCCCTTACAGTGACAGTGACCTTAACTAAGGAAATAAAGGCCACCTGAGCTGAAAGGTCACTTGTGTTCGCTTGGTTCACTTTATGCTGCCCTAAGCATATTTGGGATTAAACAATAAGTACACAGTTAATGACAGTGTGCTGCTCAGCCAGGAGATACTTATAGCCTCTAGAGTTTTTGAAGAAGCCAGTCTTGTCCTTTCCTTCAAAACCCAGGAAAAACATACCCTGAATCTCATCCTAACACCTTCTCCCATTGATAACACACCAACTATGGCAAACCACTCCTTTCCTTACATTTACCAAGAATCTTAACGCTTAATAAATTCTACAGACAAAAATATTACCCACCACTTTACCTTCACTTCACTACAATGCTTTTAATATTTTTAGAAGCATTGGCAGGCCAAGACATTGGGCTGCCAAACTGTCACAAAGCCAGCAAGACAGATGGCAAAATGCTGTCTGGATGGTGGTAGTCAAGGAGTAAGAGCCTGTTTATGGTAGGAGAACCTCAACCCGTTGATGACACCTGACAAAATCTATCATGCACCATTAGCACACATTATGTGGAACACAGCTGAATTCTTCACTGTGTGAATGAACTACAGTAGTATCCTGTCATAATTCCACGTTGCTTTGGAACATCCTCCTTGCAGTAACCATTGTCACAAGTATTTAAAAATACTTCAAACTATTTTTGGCCATTTTAATACAAAAAAAAAAATAATTTTAAAAAGAGCGTTGCGAACCCAAAGTCTTTTTCATACTCCACAGTCAGGCTGTTTCTCCATAAGTTGCCTTGTCAGTATCTGGTAGGAGGAAAGAGATGCCACTCCTATGTGAAAGGCTATTTGCCAGAGATTCCGTAATCCATACAAGTAAATATTGCATGAACAAACAGAGCAGAAGAGTACAAATGTCTTCACCTTCCTCATGGAGCTGTAGAACAGGTACAAATAACACTGCAACAGAAACACAGCAAGAGTGTTAGCATTCAAGGACGTGCATAGAGACAAGAGCCATAGCTGGAGGCACCCACTATTGCACTGATCACTAAGCAGCTCAGGGCTTCCTTTCAGCTCCCATGCTGGAAGTTCCTCCCACAAGAGCAGGGCAGCAGCCCCAGCCCACAGCTCTGGCTGAGCCTGTCAGCACAATCCCTCCTACCTACCTCAACCTGGAACTAAAGGAGTCTGAAGTTAGAGCCAGCTTGCAAAACCCACCGAGGATTTTTGGAAGCCAAAGGCTTAGAAGCAGGAAATGAGCAAAACTTGATCTGTTGCTGCTGTGTTTGCTCTTGGGATAAGTGAAGGGCTTCATCCTCTAAGCTGACTCGGTAGCAAGACCATCATTTCTGTCAACATGCGGCTCAAAAAGTGTTCAGGGCTTTTTTTTTTCCTTTTTTAATTCAAAAATCAGGTAGAACCCACTTGCTAATTATGGACAAAGAGCAACAAGCCTTACAGGAGAAAACTAAAAATCTCACCCACTGCTGGCAGACAAATGATTGACTTTAAACTCAGACAGCAACAGATCAGGCTTTCACACTTCTGGTCACAGCTTCCAACTGTGCCAATGACACAAATAAAGATCATGAAGTAGAAAGCACTTCACATTGCAGCTCCATTTATGCACGAGTATTTTGTGAAGATGACCTCTGCAGACAGGGAGAGAGTGAACTTGTTTATTTTTAAGCTTCTTTAGCTTCAGATTTAACAGGAGAAATGGAGGACAGAGCCTCCCTTTGTAAAGACTGATCTGCATCTACTTTTAGATCCGGAATATTACCTCCATTTTGAAGCTCTGCCATAAACAGAGGTGTAAGAAGGCTGAAAGACATTCAGCTGCCTATCTATTATTATATACACTTCACTGGAATACCTTTGTGGAATCAACTAGATGAGATGCTAGAAACCAAGCTGTGCCTCTGCTTAGCTGGAAACCATTTTGCATTGTAAACTGTAATGTCAAAAATGAGAAAGCAGCTTGTTTAACATACCTGAAAAACACAGGCTAGAAAAGGTAGAAAAAATGCTACCACATTTCCAATTCCTTCATAGTCCTCCTGTTTGGATAAAGAAGCAACAAACAAGGAATTACATCAGCTACAGTTGTTAGCAAGCACTACCTCATATTTTAGAATATTATCCTTCATGAAGCAGCTCTCAGCCTAGTTTAACTTGATTGACTGTAGCAGTACCAAACAGCAACAAGATCAATAGGGTTGAACAAGGCACTAAAAGCTGAGGCTTATGTGGTAACACCTGCCAAGTTAAACTCTGCATCTCTACCTTCAGGACACTTCTTTTGGTCTTTTTTAAAGCTGTTTCACATTTGTGTAATAAAAATTGCAAAGAAGCATCTAGAACAAAACAAAGAAGGAAAACGATCATCACAAACCCAGTTCTGAAAGACTAAAATACTCCTCCAAATTTCAGTCTCAGCAGAAAGGAATAAAGCACAGCATGCTGGACAGACAACAACATACTTGAGTTCCAGCAGGAGAGGAGAAACAAAACACTTCCTATGGAGAGATACATGTTCTGCTACAAAGCAGAACAGCCACCCTTAACCTGGTTACCCCAGTAACTCTCCCTCTTCATCTCATCGACAGCTTTCAAGTCAGTTTTACCTGAAAGGAATGCTCTGCTAGGTGAACTCCTCGGATGAGATTCAGAGCTGCACACATGATGTTCAGAACAAGTGACAGAATGCCCAGGGGGGTCACACGCTCCATTCTGTAGGCAGGGGCTAAAAAAAATATATAAAAAAAGAACACATCAAAAGAGAATAAAAAGAGAGACAGTGAAAGTCAGCAGCACTGCTTTGAATCTGTTAACAGAAAGCAGCTCAAATGAGCTTTCATGGACGTTTCAAAACCTTCCATGCTTGCTCCAGAGAAGACCAATAATGGATAGGAACAACTTCTCTGTCGCACTGCCCTGCTCAGTTCTTTGGACACCTAGAAATCAGTGTCAGCTCTGGAATTCTAGAACGAATTGAGCAACAGAATTTGCTCCTGAGCCATTTGGCACTGATTTCTTTTGTGCTACATATACGTATTTCTGAACTGTTTATTACAGCACATTAACATACTGACTGCTCTTCTCTGGTCAATAGATAAGTTAGAGAGATTTCTGATGTCTATAATAGCAGGAGAGCATTTCATCCTCTCCCCAACCAGCATTCACATTCTTCTTCCCACTGACAGCACGATGCTTCAGTCCAGCATCCTGATGGATCCAGTTTCTCTATGGAATCACAGAATGCCTTGTGTTGGAAGGGACCTCAAGGATCACGAAGCTCCAACCCCCCACCAATGCAGGGCCACCAACCTCCCCATTTCACAGCAGCCCAGGCTGCCCAGGGCCCCATCCAACCTGGCCTCCAACACCTCCACGCATGGACGGGGCATCACAGCCTCTCTGGGCAGCTGTTCCAGCCCCTCACCGCTCTCACAGCACACAACTTCCCCTCACATCCAACCTCCAGCTGCCCTCCCTCAGCTCCAAACCATTTCCCTCGTCCTGCTGCCATCTCCCCTTTCCAAGAGCTGACTCCCCTCCTGTCTGCAGGCTCCCTTTAGGCACTGCAGGCTGCACTCAGGTCACCCCACAGCCTTCTCTTCTCCAAGCTAAGCAAGCCCAGCTCCCTCAGCCTGTCTTTGTAGGGAGGTGCTCCAGGGCTCTGATCATCTTTGTGGCCTCCCCTGGACCCTCTCCAGCAGCTCCCTGTCTTTCTTGCACTGGGGGCCCAGACCTGGATGCAATATGGAATTTGGTGCCCTAGTTGAGCACCTACCTGAATGTAACATGCAACTGCTGAAGCCCAGGACTCAGATGCTCTGCTGCTACAACAGTTCCTGTGGCAGTTCTCCAGACAATACTGCCTCTGCTCCTGTCAGTGCCAGTCCACAGGGCAGGCTGACAGAACACAGCCAAAAAGGGGTTAGGAACCAGACTGGATGCTGCAGATTTTGGCATCTGCTGCTTATTTTACACTGCATTGCATTTCCTTTCTTTCCCTCTCTCCCAACTGGCCTACATTCCAGAAGCAGCCATCTATCTCTCTCTCCCTTCTCACCTCCTCCACTACTATTATGTTCTCTAACACCCATGCACCCAATACTATTTATTCAGGGTGACCTAATTGCTTCATACCTAATTTAGGTCAAAGCAATTACTATTGATTTGCACTTAATTGTGGAACGTGGCACTTCTAATTAAGGGCTGTGTTTGACCAAAAACTCTTCTATTTCCCAACCTAGCTATCCTTGCCAGTCCAACATTAGGCTACACCCACATCTTGCTATGTTCTGTCTCTGCATCACCACAAGAACACTTCAAGCATAACAAGGGCAATCTGCACCTCAAGTATCAAATCCAGAGGCTCTCCTGCACCAACATCCACGAGATAAAGGACAGAATGAAGGAGCCTTCAAGAAGCCTCCCCTGTCTCAGGATCTTCTGCCTTCTATCCAGAAGCAGGCAGCTCCTGACTACTGTAGATAAACTACATCACAAAGCAGAGATCGATTCCGGCTCTGCTTCAGTGGCAGATGAAATACTTCAACTGCTGAAGCACTGCCCTGCTGCAAGGCTTATAGAAAACACTTCTGTCTTCTCCTTTAAGGGAGATTTTGATTGATGGATTGTAAAAATCTCAGTGCCAAATTAACACAAGGATACAAATGATCTCTTATAAATGCCTACCAAATTAATTTGTGCGACACACATTCATACCTCCATAATTTTATCCCCAAAACTGCTACAGAAGAAAATGTATTAATCTTGCTTGCAATATGTCACATTATTTAGTATTACTGTGTATTACAGTCACACACATTTTCATCTAAATAAATGATGCAAGAAATCCAATCATTTAAAGGCAATTTTGCTGTTTTGCTATGCAGTGAAATGTGAAGTCCAAGCAAAACAGAAGCTGTACCAGCATGTTTTGTTCTTACACTGACTGCAGCACTGTTTCCTCTCACTTTCCATACATTAAATAATGTTGCAGCTATGAATTTATCTTGTGGAAATCTCCAGATAAAAGACTACTGTATCTCTTCCCTGAGCTGCTAAGATTTGCTTTAGAGGCAGATTGCATCTTCCATCAAGCACAAGTGCCATTCTTCGTACAGGATCTTGCAGATACACACGTCAAGAGTTCTCAGACCTCAGAGAAGAGCAGTGCAATGTATTGCTTCTGCAGGCTGCAGACAAGAACATGCAACATGATACACAAGTTACATTTTGCTCAGCAGGATAGAAAGAAGTGCCATCACAGATTAGAGATGCCAGTCTGTGCAAACTGATCTTTAAATTGCTGTGGGGCTTTAAGCCCTTCTGAGGTTTAATCCACAAACGTGAATTGCACAAAATGAGTGAAATGGGTTCTGCCAGGGCAAGGTTCCTACAATTCAGAATGCAGATTTTATCATGTTTTTACCAAAAAACTTACATTTCACATTGCCTTTATAGCCACACCCCCTGTCTGCAAAGTGGGATGAGTTACACCTATACAGAGACACAGGTTAGACTGCTGCAACAAAAGCTGAGGTCGTGCAGATGTTTGTTTGACCAACAATACAAGGTTAAGTCTTTCCAGAAGGAAGCAGGCTGGGTTTAGTTAACAAAGGAATGAATAAAACAAAGGGAAAATGACAAAAAAAAAACCCTTTGTATTCTGTCTATACAGTGACAAAGACAAAACTGCCCTGACTCTTCAGACTCCTTTCAGGCTAAGATGAAGAAAAGCCAGAGGATGCGATCGTACAGCTGAAAGGAAGGCAGGAGCTACAGCCAATGTTCTCATCAGTCTGGGATTCATCTTCAGTATAGAATGTTTAATACTGCTCTCCTTTATAACCAGGACACTTTGGTGTAGGCTCAATAAGTCCCTTGTCTAGCAGAACCTGAATATAAATAACACTAATAAGGAAACAGACACCATGCACACAGCTAAACTTAGAGCTGCTAAGTGGGATTCAGCACTGAGAGGAGAGAAAGAAATAAACCAGGAAAGCTGACTGCAGCTGATGGAAACAGATGATCACCAACACGAGCCTTAAAATAAGGATAAAACAATTTGAGCATTCGGGTTAGGCCACAGAGAAAAAGCCAGCAAGACAAGGCAGATGGAAAACAAAAGAAAACAATTAATATGGAGGAACTGAGAACAAATTTCTGCTCTGTGGACACAGATCAGCTAGCATGTGTTTACTGGCACTGACGCTGTTCACAGTGGTGCAAATTCTAAGCCCTGCCACATCATGAATGTATTTCACCTCCAAGCACGGTTTGGAGGCACACCCACAAGTCTGACTCCTAAAGCAAATGTTTTAATTTGCTTTTAATTCCTCCTGCTCACAGATCCATGACAAATGCCTGCATCAAATCAGATTCCAGTTCATCCATCGGAAACATGAAGACTGGGCAATTGGAATTTAATGTTATTAGCGTTTTGTAAGCCAAGAATAACAACAAAAAAGAGGAAATAAAAGCTCATGGTACCCTAGCTGCATTCAACCGTAACGCTAATGGGATTAGGATCATTTTATTTTGCAGAGGAAATAAGCAGGACTTTGATCACAGAACTGAACCACAAACAAGACGACGCTAACTTTATAATCACGAGACAGAGGGCAGCATTTCACCCTCAGCTCAAACACATTCTCCTAAATCTTCTCCTTCATAGAATCAGAGTGGCCTAGGTTGAAAAGGACCACAGTGCTCATCTAGTTTTAACCCCCCTGCTATGTGCAGGGTCACCAGCCGCCAGACCAGGCTGCCCAGAGCTTGGGCTTCCTTGGGGCTGAAGTCACCTAATGAGATGGTAATTACTATCTTCTAACTGAATTTGCACTGACCAACGGAAGAGAGGAGCTTCTTTAACCAAATGCAATTCAGCAATTAACTGCTTTAAAAGCAGGATGCTTGAACACACAAAATGCCCGACTCAATTATAAGCACTCGCCCATAAGGAAAAGTTTATTGAAGGCTGGGAAAAAAATAAAAGCACTACCCTGAGCACATACCTGCCCCAAAGGCCATGAGCTCTTCCCCATGGCACAAAGGCAGGCTTTTCTCCTACATTTCATGCACATTACATCTATTGCCCAGTGCAAATGAGCAACTGCTGCTGCATGCTTTCATGCACGCTTTGCTGCCACTTGCAGGGTGAGGTTCAGCAAGTCTACTGTCACCTGTGCACAGCAGTAACTTACCAACCTCCACATGCACTCCTGTGTGCCCACCATTAGCCATCCCATTCATCAGCTCTGCATCCTCCAGCTTCAGCTGAACAGGGGGCTGCAACCTCAGCTCCTCCTCCACCTTCTCCCAGCTGACCTTCATTGCAGAGCCACTCATGTAATTGAAGCGGTGTTTTACTTTCTGAATGGCATCATCTGAAACATAAAAACACGCATGGATTTAGCTCTGCACAACTGGAGTCAGTTCTTCATAGTGGCCTGGGTTGCAAAGGAGCACAGTGCTCATCCAGCTCCAACCCCTGCTGTGTGCAGGTCACCAACCAGCAGCCCAGGCTGCCCAGAGCCACATCCAGCCTGGCCTTGAATGCCTGCAGGGATGGGGCATCCACAGCCTCCTTGGGCAACCTGTGCCAGTGCCTCACCACCCTCTGGAGGAAAAACTTCCTCCTCATATCCAACTTAAACCTCCCCTGGCTCAGCTTACAACCATTCCCCCTTGTCCTATCACTACCCACCCTCACAAAGAGTTATCATCAAATCATGACATTCTGTTCTTTGAGGATTTGTTTTTCATTCTGTACTCCTACAAGGCCTGAATGAAGCAACTGGACCTCACAACTTAAAGAGGCAATACAGACAAAACATATGATGGCTGTATAATGTGCTCTCATTACGGATTTCTCAATTTTTCTAAGCACAGTGATACCACGGAAATCCAGGTAGAACTGTATGAACCCACTGCACTGCTGTATCCTCTCCCAGAATAGTTTATTGCTGCAAAGGAATGTGTTTTCAAAGGTGTGAGGTTCAGTAGAACATCTGTTACTTAGCAAGAAAATCATTTATATCAGGGTAAAAAAGAAACACTAGGCATGATTATAACAGAATCACAGAATGGCCAGGGTTGGAAGGGACCTCAAGGATCACGAAGCTCCAACCCCCCACCAATGCAGGGCCACCAACCTCCACATTTCACAGCAGCCCAGGCTGCCCAGGGCCCCATCCAACCTGGCCTCCAACACCTCCAGGGATGGACAGGGCATCACAGCCTCTCTGGGCAGCTGTTCCAGCCCCTCACTGCTCTCACAGCACACAACTTCCCCCGACATCCAACCTCCATCTGCCCTCCCTCAACTTCAACCCATTTCCCCTTGTCCTGCTGTCATCTCCCTTTTCCAAGAGTTGATTCCCCTCCTGTTTGTAGGCTCTTCAGGTACTGCAGACTGCACTGAGGTCACCCCACAGCTTCTCTTCTCCAGGCTACACAAGCCCATTATGAAGCACTACATGAATCTAAGTCATGCCAGAAGTGAACGTGTCCCTAACAATCTACTTCGTCTTCCTCTTTCCTTGTACCCATCTGTCTTCACCCATCAGATTCCTTGTGACTACATTATGAAGTGTGTGAGATGTGGATTTCTCGTTCTTCTGTGCTTACTTATTAAGCAGCACCACATTCTACTCATCTATTACCAGGGAAGAACAATCATCTAATAGTTCAGTGCACTTATAAAGTCTCCCCCTCCTCCTACACATGCATACCAAGACACACACACACACAGACAGACTCATTTTGATGACCAAGCTTTGGCCAGGAGACATTATTTAACATTATTAAAGTATCAGACAATAAATTCTTAGTAGAGAACAAAGCTACAAACCAAATTCAAGAAAAGCATACGGTCTGGAAGCTAAACTGATGCTTGTTGTGTCATAGGAAGCAGCAAATTCCCATTGAAGCTCTTCCAGGAAGCAAAATGCCATGATGGTCGAGTAACTGCTCGAACAGATGGCCATGCAGGCAATCTCCCCAGAAGACAGGAAACTGAAATATTAAAATAAAAAAAAAAGGATTATCAACATAGAAAGGCAGAAGGGTCATTCAGAACGTGAGAAGTCAGCTGTGCTTTCTATCAAAACAAAATGTACAGACTGCAGTGAGTGAGGGAGCAGAGTGTGAGGGATGCACTGGTCTGGACAGTGCTGGGACAGTCCAGAAAACACCATGGGGAAGATTTAGAAAGAAAGCACAGTAGCTTTCCACAGACAGAAACAAGGAAGCTTGCTCACCAGGGGCAAGCAGGTGGATTCCTCCTACCCCCTGAATGCAGGGACTTCATATTAAGAGGTATTCGGTTCACTTGCATAAAACCAAGAATGCTATTAATGCTAAGTGATCTATAACAAAGCAAGATGATCTCCTGTAAGAAAAATAAAAATCCTCATCCAGAATTGGCCAGAATACAAACAGGAGGGAAATCAACTCTTGGAAAGGGTTGATAACTGCAGGACAAGGGGAAATGGCTTGAAATTGAGGAAGACTGAGGTTGGATGTCAGGGGAAGTTGTTTACTGTGAGAGTGGTGAGGTGCTGGAACAGCTGCCCAGAGAGGCTGTGATGCCCCGTCCATCCCTGCAGGTGTTGGAGGCCAGGTTGGATGGGGCCCTGGGCAGCCTGGGCTGCTGTGAAATGGGGAGGCTGGTGGCCCTGCATGCAGCAGGGGGTTGGAGCTTCATGATCCTTGAGGCCCCTTCCCAAGGCATTCTGTGATGCTGTGAATAGAAGTTTATGTATCCAAGTTTCCACTTACAGATGCCCCCAAACCTACTAGGACACTGAACTGGCATTTCATGTGAGCAAGGCACAGCTGTGTAATTAAGGACATGTAATTAATTACTCCCATCTAGACTTCATAAAACATGGGAGTCAGGGTACCTTGTTCAGGTGTCAGCACTCAGGGCAGCCAGCTAAACTTCCACAATCCCCAAACTAATCATAGAATGGCCTGGGTTGCAAAGGAGCACAGTGCTCATCCAGCTCCAACCCCTGCTGTGTGCAGGTCACCAACCAGCAGCCCAGGCTGCCCAGAGCCACATCCAGCCTGGCCTTGAATGCCTGCAGGGATGGGGCATCCACAGCCTCCTTGGGCAACCTGTGCCGGTGCCTCACCACCCTCTGGGGGAAAAACTTCCTCCTCATACCCAACCTAAACCTCCCCTGGCTCAGCTTACAACCATTCCCCCTTGTCCTATCACCATCCACCCATATACACAGTCATTTCCCCTCCTGTTTCATCACATTCTTGTTTATCAGCAGAACACATTACTACTGAAGAGCATCAACACAACCTGAAGGAAAAGGAATGAAAAAGAATCTCTGATTTCCTAATTCACTCAGCTCAAGCTCATGTACCTGGTTTCCCCAGTAACTCCCTCTGAAAGAGACACAGTTCTAGCTGAGGATCACTGTAGGTTTTCCTGCAATCACAAACTAAAACTCATTTTTAAAACTAAACTGAATAGGAAACAAAATTTCTCTGAATAGAACCTTGATTTCTTGAAATAAAGACTAGCAGATCCTTCTCTGACAGAAGCAGGCTGAGATTTCTCATTTCTCCATACAGCTCCAGGCCATTGTAGGCAGATCTGTACAAGTCAGGATAAGAACTGGAGGAACCCACGGATTTCCAGGTCAAGCAGATCACATCATAGCAGATCATCTACTGAGAAGGCATCAGGAAGATCTGACTGTCTGCAAAGAATGGGGTTTGGGCTCAGTTTCAGACAAAGCTAGTTAATTCCTAGGCACCAAGACTCACAAGTCCAATCCACTGCAGTTGCCAATAGTGACAAGTATCACCCATCAAGCAGAATGGGTTTGCTACAAAAAATGACAACCAAACTAAGCAACTCTTAACATATGCTTACGAAACTGAGTAGGAGCTGCACGGCTCTGGCACTGTGAAACTCAGTTTCCAAATACAGCTAGGAGGTTACAACCCAGACACACACCATAGGGTTTCAGAGAACACACCTCATCCTTAAAGTTCAACTAATCTCCAGCACAACCATCTTAAACTGAAGTCAGAAAACAAGGCAGCTGAGGTAGGGACTCACTGTATGCTCAGCTGACGTCCTTTTGCTGTGCCTCGACTTGGATAGCGTGCCAGAACTGAGGATAATGCCTTCAATTTCTTTCTGCATTCCAAAAAGTCCTGGTTGAAATGAAAGTCTGTGGAGGCTGAGAGGGGAAGACCGTCTCTCACCCGCACCACACAGGCAAAGAAGATCATGGACATTCTCCACTGGAGCACTCATGAGGACAACCTGAAAACAAATCGTGATTTAGGTTAAAGATACAGCAGCGGATGCCTCCTCAGATCTTTACAGACACATCTCAAAGAGCTATTTACCATTGCTCCCAACAAATCCTCTTTCAACAGCTCTGCTGCCGAAAGGCAATCAAAGTATTCCCAAAGGTCAGAGCTGCGGCCATCTGTTGCCTCTCTCAAACAGGAGAGGTGGGGATTAAATAGTGAAAATGTTCACTGTTCTCCCTCCTACTTCACCTAAAGCATCAGAAATGCTGAGTTCTTCTTTGTATTCACACAAACCAGCTCACTCCTAAGGACACTGCAGCTTCATTAGGCCTGCAGTTGTGTTAGTGCTGCAGCAAGGCCTGACTTTCCAGTGCAACACATTTGTAAAAATGGCTACAGCCTCTTTTGAGAGAAGCAATTACAGCTAAATATGGAACAAACGTTGCCCTCTCTTGGCTTCTTGTTCTTTTTCAGGTCACGATCTCCCACCGTAAGCTATTACTGGAAATTACCTGGTACATTCAGATCACACAGGAGATCTGTCCTTTGCACACGCCATGAGCACTCAGCACAAGATGCTGGAAGACCAACAGGGCAGCTCCCATTGCCTCTGAAAGAGAATCACAGGCAGAATTTAAGATAACCCACTAATCAGCCCTCATATATGCAAAACCTGCTGTGCAGGGGGTGAACACATCCTCGAAAGCAGTTTGCCTTAAGGAAAACAAAGCTCATTTTCTTCACCAACACATCCTAGATGCATTCAGAGACACCCCCTACCATGAAACGACAAGCAAAGTACTTTCGATACCACAACCACTGATTTCAAGCTACCCCAGCTTGCTGCAAAGCACCTCTAAATCTGCAGACATCAAGAGATTACCACAAACAACATGAGAAACAAAAAAAGGCCTTTGCTCTGCTTCAGGCAAACTAAATAAATAAAGCATTAGATGGAAAAAAACAAAACAAAACAAAACAGAAATATCACTGCAAAGTCAAATTTTTGTTAGGGGGAATGACAACTTTAAGCAGCCTGTATCAAAAAATCCTTTCCAATGCTCCAAGTGTCTTTACAAGGCACCTCTCCAGAGGTTTTGCTGTCTCAGGAGGTAAAGAGCAAAGCATGTTCCCTTCATAACCCCTTGCCTGCAGTGCTCCTATCGTCTCCTAAGAGCTGAGCTCTCTTTTCCACCACTCATCTTAGTTGTAAAATCAAACTAAGCTTGCCAACTTCACTTCAGTGTGCAGCGGAATGAATTTCAACAGCAATCAGAATGATTGCACGTCGACTCAAGACCTCACATCCAGCGTGTGGCTATAGCATGGATGGAGCTCTGCAGAAAACTGCTTCAGCTTTAGCACAGAACACAAAAGGAAATTGCCAACTTGGAAGTATTAATGTTAACAGTCACTTTTAAGTACAGTCTCACAGACCAGAGCTGCTTTATAATTTATACAATCACAGAATCCTTAGAGTTGGACTGAATGGCCTTTAAAGGTCCCTTCCAACCCCCCTGCAATGCACAGGGACACCACAAATAGACCAGACTGCCCAAGGCCTGGTCCAACCTTGCCTTGAAAGTCTCCAGGGATGAGGGATCAACCCATCTCTGGGCAACCTGTGCCAGTGCCTCAGCACTCTCACTGTAAAAAGCTTCTTCCTTACATCCAATCTAAATCTACCCCTCCTGAGCTTGAAGCCATTGATTAATGGTTGGCAATGTACAGCTCAGCAATGTCCCATCTGGCAAACACCACGTGGGGACTGCACTGAACATTCTCATTTATCTTTCAGATACAGCCAGGAGATGACCAACAAAACAGAAAGACAACACATTTATTAAACAGGTGTCTTCCAACTCACTGTATCATCAGCAGCCAGAGTTTAAGCTTAAAAATATACCTGTATGTCCACCACTACAGATAACATCACCTGTAGTTAACTGCACAGCTCCCCAGGGTGCACAAGGCCTCATGCAGCAGGGTGCAAGGTGCTCAGGAAGCTGGCAATCAGGGATTCCATGATCTGCTGTGAGATCTATCAGTTCACCATCAGGCACTCCTCCAAACTAAATGCCAGACTGCTGCAGAGAAAGGAGCCAAGGCTCCCCCAGAGGACAGAGCAGCTGCTGTAACTTTCTATCATCACTGTATTCTTCCAGCAGGTTGGATTATTATTATTTTTAATCTACTTGCCTGCAAATGTTTTAGCTTTGCTGCCTAAGGAAATGAAGTACATGCAGTGATTCTATATCTACCAACCCCAGCACAGATATGGAGGCTCGAACCTTAAAACATCTGAGAGCAAAATGGCTGGAGATGCCTCCTCTGATTCCACACCTCCCATTCATAGAATCATAGAGTCACAAGGTTGGAAACAACCTGTAAGATCATCCAGTCCAACCATCTCATCACCATTGCCACCACCAGCACCAAACCACATCATGCAGCACGTCGTCCACACACTTCTTGAACACTGCCAGGGACGGGACTCCACCACCTCCCTGGGCAGCCATTCCATGGCCTGAAGGCATGTTTGCTCAGCTAACACCCTGCTCCACACCAAAGCTGTGTGCCACTCCCAGGTATCACTTTGAGAGACTTCTGAGAGGCTTACAAATAAACAGAACACACAGGATTTCCAGTGATTCAGGGGTTTACTTGCAACGGAGGCATAGCTGAAACAGCAGAGCCAGAACAACCACAGTGTTCATCCAGCTCCAACCCCCTGCTGTGTGCAGGTCACCAACCAGCAGCCCAGGCTGCCCAGAGCCACATCCAGCCTGGCCTTGAATGCCTGCAGGGATGGGGCATCCACAGCCTCCTTGGGCAACCTGTTCCAGTGCCTCACCACCCTCTGGCTCAAAAACTTCCTCCTCAGATCCAACCTCAACCTCCCCTGGCTCACTTTAAAACCATTCTTCTTGTCCTATCACCATCCACCCTCACAAACAGCCATTCCCCCTCCTGTTTATCTGCTCCCCTCAAGCACTGAAGGCCACTATGAGGTCTCCCCCCAGCCTTCTCTTCTCCAAGCTCAACAAGCTCAGTTCCCTCAACCTTTCCTCAGAGGAGAGCTGCTCCCAGTCCTCTGATCACCTACGTTAGAAGAGGCTTTCAGAATCACCAGGTCCAACCACCAATCCAACCCACCAAGTCCTGTCACTGCACCACATCCATCACTCACTGCCACGTCCACACCTCCCCTCAATCCCTCCAGGGACGGGGATTCTATCACATCTCTGGGCAGCCCATTCCAGCGCCTCACCACTCTCCCCGTGAAGAAAACACCTTCATAACGTACCATCCTGATCAAGGTGTACCCAGAACCGAGTCAATCTGTGATCCTGTCATTCCAGTCTGACTTAACTTCCTCCTCTGGCCCCTCTCTGTTTGCCTACGATTAGCTGCCCAAAGTATCTGCACTGGACTTTACGTGGCAGGCCTTTGAACTCAGCTCCTGAACTCTGACAACGTCTTTGTGCCTTTTGATTAAGCACGTATCAAATCTTCCGGAATATGAATCACTAACAACCAGCGGAGCCCAGCAATTTTACTGGCACAAAGCTAGTAAAGAACAAGCTGTAATTTGTAACTTAAGTAAACACTGCTTGTTATTTTCTTGATGTGAAGCACCTGCACATCCTACACTTCAGCAGGAAACTGTTCAGTACTCCCCCAAGCAGTATTATTTAGCAGCCCTCCAGCAAACAGGACTCCTCAGGCCGTTCCCACAGCAGGCACCTAACTGAACTTCTCCAGAAGGCAGCTCCTCCATCCCTCACTCCCTAAGCAGCAGCTCACTCTCCCCAGTGACTACCTAGGGATTATTAAGGCAGCTCAAATCAGATCTCTTACTGTTATGCAAGCTCCTCCGTAGAAGATTAGATTCAACTCACTAGCATCACATTTCTAAAGAAACTCCTGCCTTAATTTTCATACTTGGAATCCACGTGAAAGGCTCTGAAAGCAAACACATGCCAGTAATTAGCTGATGGAGAGGGGGATTATTTTTAAAATAATATTCTTTAAGAAGTTATTTTAACTAACCCTCATGAGCAGAAGTTTCCTTTTAAGAATGGCACAGCATGAACGGGTCACATCTTGCCACCAGTACCTCTCTTTAGCACTCATTTTCTCTCCCTGTTCAGAATCACATTTCCCTTTTCTCTAAACAAAGGCCAGTTGAGATGTGCAACCATTCTGTCAATTTCTGATCTTCCTACTGCAGCTGTGGTAAACACGACCATAGCCCAGGAGACCCCTGAAGAAGTCAGATTTAGCTTACATCTCTCCAGATTTAGCACTGAATAAAAAACCCCACCTGAAAGCAATGGATGCCAACCTTTAAAACAAGGTTTGCAAATATCCAGAGCCTATAGGCCTCAATGAAGCCTATAAGCTTTGTACTCATAATCAAGGGGAAGCCGATATAAAACCTTCCATCACAAATTATGTCCAGACATACTCCTATCAACTATCACACATAATGCACATTACGTGGAACTCAAACCCCAACATTCAGCTCCTTCTGAAATCTCCTGCCCCATGTTGCCTAAACCACACCTTAACATCTCTCTAAGAGTCTGAAGCTCTTTCCCTTAATTAATCTCTCAAAAATATAAACCACCTGAAGTGCAAGCAAACAAACAGTCACAAAAGGACAAGTTGAGGCTGGAAAGGACCTCTGTGTCCATCTGCTCAAACTCTTGCTCCAGCAGAGACACCCAGCACCACATTCAGGCGGCTTCTTAAGATCCCCAAGGAAGACACCCGCAATCTCAGGGTCCCTGTAGCAATGCTCCAGCACACAAGTGCTTCCTGATGGTCAGATGGAGCCTCCTGTGCCTCAGTTTATGCCTTCTGTCCTGGTACAGGGCACCACTGACAGCAGCCAGGCTCCACGCTCTCTGCACCTCCTATCAGGGATTCATGGACATGAGCAGGATCTGAATCTCTGTGTTAAGCAGCCACAGCTCTCAGCCTCTCCTCCCGGCACAGCAGCCCCAGCGCCTGCAGCATCACAGCAGCACTTGCTGGCATCTCCCAGCTCTTTGTGATACTGGAGGCCCAGGACTGTGCACAGCACCGCAGCAGAGGCAGGATCACCTTCTCCAGCTGCTGCCGCGTCCACCAGGCTCAAACACACACACACACCCCCCCGTGTCCCAGCGCCTCCCACCCCACCTTCCTCACCTCCTCCCCTCGCGGATCCTTACACCGTCCCTCCTCGCACCCTCAAACTTTCCTTCCAGCCCTCCCACCCCATTCACACACTCCACCCCTCCACCACAGGGTCTCTCCACCCCCCCTCGGGACGCAATATACCCTCACAACCCTCCCTCCCCCTTCAGACACTTCTCCAGTCCCCAACGCGGGACGGAGGACGACGAAGCAGGACAGCGCCCCGCGGGCCGCAGCTCACCTTCCCCCGCCCCAGGCCTGCTGCGCCGCCACGGAGCGGCCCGCCCCGCCCATAGAGGCGGCGGCAGAGCGGGTAGAGCGGCCGCGCGCAGAGCATGCCGGGATGGAGGGGGAGGAATGGAAGTGGAGCTGGAGATGGGATGGAGCTGTTGGGGGATGGAGCTGGAAATGGAGATGTTGGGATGGAGCTGTAGGGGATTGAAGCTGGAGCTGGAGCTGTTAGAGGATGGAGCTGTTTGGGGAATGGAGCTGGAGATGGGGCTGTTGGGGGAATGGGGCTATTGAGGGAATGGAGCTGTTGGGGGACGGAAATGTCTGGGGATGAAGCAGTTGGGGGATGGAGCAGGATGTTGTCCCGGTGGTGTTGTTGCTATTTGACAGTGGCATCAAATGTTGTTTCTGCATTAGAATTGGATAATATTTTGTTATTTCATGGTCTCTGCTGTCACAGTTCTTTTTGGGAGTCTTTCTACTTTACCTGGGGGGGGGTCTCTGATAATTTGCATTACTTATCCTCTAAATGAACCTTCTCCAGGAACTCATGCTCAGTATATATGCGTGTATTTTATCATATATATTGCAAGAATATCCTGCACGGGATATTGGTGTCATGGCATGCCCAAGCAAGCGCCTGAAGAGACACCAATTAACAAATAGAAACTTTGATTGTGAAGCTGGAGAACCCAGCCAATGGGCAAACAGGGGAGGGGGTCAGGCAAAGGGGGAAATAAGGTACAAAAAGCTCTCACTGTGTCCTAGCATGGTTCGAGACAGGGCATGGCAGTATGGCAGGGGTTTGGAATCATAGAGTCAAAGGATTGATCAGGTTGGAAAAGGCCTTAAAGACCATCATGTCCAATAACAACCAGACCATACTGCCCTAACTCTAACAGCCCTCTGCTAAACCATGTCCCTGAGCACCACATCCAAATGGTTTTTCAACACATCCAGGGATGGTGACTCAACCACCTCCCTGGGGAGCCTATTCCAGTGCTTAACAACCCTTCTGTGAAGAAGTTTTTCCTGCTATCCAACCTAAACCTCCCCTGGTGCAACTTGAGGCCATTTCCTCTCCTCCTGTCACCAGTGAGAAGCAACCAGCCCCACTCTGCTGCAATCACCTTTCAGGTATTGGAAGACAGCAGTAAGGTCTCCCCTCAGCCTTGTTGCCCTTCTTTGGACCTGCTCCAGCACCTCCATGTCCTTTCTGTACTGAGGTGCCAACACAGAACTTGAGGTGAGGCCTCACCAGTGCCAAGCACAGGGCAGGATGACTTCCCTGGTCCTGCTCACCACTCCATTCCTGATCCAAACCAGGATGCCATTGGCCTTCTTGGCCACCTGAGCACACTGCTGGCTCATATTCAGCCAAATGCCCATCAGCACACCGAGGTCCCTTTCCCTTAGGCAGCTTTCAGCCACTCCTCCCCATCTTTAAGTTCTCCTCCAATCTAAGCCATTCTTTGATTCCATGAGTTACTTTCATCCATGCAGGGAACTGCTTGCCTCCTTCCTGTAGTGCAGTTTTGACCTCCATTTTATTCACACTAGGAGGAGCGACACACCTCTCTGTTAAACAGCACCACCAAAACAAACAGTTGTATCGCTTGATATTTGTTTTCCCAAGTTTCTAGGCCTCTGTTAAGCCAATCTGTGATACTCTGATTTCATGATTCTATCTTAGGAAGCTGATGACCTCCACCCATGCATGTCCACAATGTAACAGGCAGCTCCATTGCTGCATCTGTGCTCCCAGGTATGTTAAGGGAGCGGTGCTGAGTCTGAAGCCATCGTTCTTCTCTCTATGATGGGCAGAACTGCACGTACCATTGCTGTTACACACCATCAGCAGCAGCTGCACTTTATTATAAGGCAGGGGGAAGCCAGTTTAGGACCTTAGGGTGTTGCAATCTGTGTGCTTCTCAAGTCTTTTGGAGGAGCTGGCTGAAGTCGGGCTGAGTGGGATTTGCTATCCCAAGACAGGCATCCTTTGAAAGCAGTAGAGACTACAGCCTTCGCTTCTCTCTCTTACTCTTCCAGCTATTCAGTATTCAACATGTTCTGTGGCCAGAGGTCTGTGCACGGCTGTTACTCAAGCTGTGACTGCATTGTTACTGGCCCAGGAGGGATAAGCAGACAGAAGCTGTGTCAGATGGTTAGCACTGCTCAGCAGAGATTATGATTGATCACACTCATCTTGACTTAGAGACGAAAAGCTTCCTGCTACCCATTTCTCATAATGCAGTACAAAATGCTGGCTTCCTGTCCTTTGTGAAGACTGGAGGGTTGATCTGTGAATAATAATAGTGAACTCCTTATGTTACCATTGCTTCGCAGCATCCCGATGAATGACAGCCAGCTCTCTGTGGGGCTCCACCTTCCTGACCACACAAAGCTGCAGCACAGAAGTGGCTGTGAAGATTGGTAAACATGGGTCCCTTCTGGCAACCCTCTGCAATTTCAGGTAGGCAGAGCTGCAGATGTTCTTTCCCATTTCTACTCTCAGAAAAAATGAGATGGCCAACCAGCAAAAATACTGTTGTGCCACTGCTCAGTCGGTAAAGCTGCTCAGGCCACCATATGCTCCATACCTTTCCTGTTGCTTGACCAGTCTGCTTCCACTATCCAACATCATTGCTCTTTTCAGTGGATTTGAGTCAAGAAGTCTGAAGGCTGACTCCAAACAATAGTGAAGAAAAAATGTTTCCAACTGCATCAGCAGTAATTTACCCTCTGGTGCTGGAGAGAAAAGAAACAAAAAGCTGATTTTTTCTTTTGCCACAGCTCCAACTATAAGAAATGAGAACAATGAAACACAGAACAAAGATGTTGAACTTCCAAAGAAAACAGTGTTATGTGCAGACGGGCTTGAACCAGATAAGCTGAGATGATCTGTATCTGAGAAGCTTTGCCCGGCAATGGAAGCCAATCTTTGCTTCTATTTTGAAGCAGCACATTCTCTGTCAAAGACAAAAGTGTAGACTGAGTATTTAGGAAAACAAAAAAGAAAACCATCCATCAGTGAGTACTTTGGTGTTTGAAGAATCATTTGACATTAGACACCACGAAAACTTCAGCTGCAGAAGAGCTTTTTATGTATCTGCTGAGAGATAGTGATAGAAACGGTTAGCAAAGACAAACCAGGCAGAAAAATACTGACTCCTACTCAGACTATTCCATTTTTCCACTTTTTGTTTTTTGGAAAGGAAGAAAGAAAGAAGAAAAATACAAACAACCTCACAAAAGTGCATAGCCTGAACCCAGAGCAGCTCCTGTGTAGCCAGGACACTTTCCTGACACTGAATTTGAGCTGATGGAAAACTGCACATTGTCACATTGATAGCAGGTGACAAAGCTGCCACATGGAATGCATTTGAAGGTTTTCTTCCAGTTGGGGATCTGGGCTGGGGTTAGCATGTATTGCACCACGATACCTTCAGGGTCAGGCAGGAAGGGTGGTCATGCAAAATCAGCTGGTAGGCCTGCAGTCCCCAGGAACCTATGGAAGTGCCAGCCCTCAGGAGAAGGGCCTTGCTGTGGAAATAACCTGGTGGTAATTCAGTGAAGGAGTTTTTTACACTTTCATCTCGTGCACTAAATGCAAATTTGCTTCTTATTGCTGTGACATGGTGGTTAAAAGGAGGCAGGATACTCCTCCACTTGTTTCTCCACTGCATTCAGAGAAGAGTGGTTTTCTTTGCCTGACCTTCTGTTTGAATTATCACATCAGCCACAAAACAAAGAACTGCTTTATTAGATTGCTTGTCTACCAGATTTTCATAGGGTTTAATGATCCTAGCTACAACTGGGGAGGAAAGATCAGAGCAGTTTTCAAAGTGCATGACAAATACTAAAACTTTGACTAAGAGATCTGACATGCAAAGCCCTTGACGTATTTCTGCATAAAACAAGTTGGCATCTGGCTGTGATGTTAAAAACAAAATAGACATGACAGCTTGTCAGAGTTCAAACGTCTTCACCCATACTTCCTAACAGAGCAAGAGCACTGGACACAAATCTTGTTTTTAGACAGCCACCATGCTGGTCCCAAGATAAACAAGTGAGTTACCCAGCTGATAGCATGCGGTTCTTACAAGGAAGTTCCTTACAAGGAAGGGTACACCCTAATCTGAAAGAGAAGGCTATAGCAGTTTTGGTGCTCCTCACAGCCGCTCATCTGTGCTACGTGGATATATCTTGTGCATGTGTACAGTGGAGCTAAAAGCTATTGTATATTTAGCTACCGAAATAGTGAGTCTGAACTATTTGCGAAATGGGAAAGATTTGTAGGATTAAAACCTAAACACGCTCAATTTTATACATACCCAGTCGTTATAGCTTCACTGAAAATGTGATTTATGAGATTTGTCACTTTACCCGAGATCTTGGCTCCCGGTGCTCCTCTGATAACATCTAACAAACCAAGGTAGCACAAGACCTGGTCTCCAGCCAGTGTTTCCTCTGTAGCTGCCATATTTCTCTCCCACGCTATCAGCAGGGTGACAGGCTGTCAAGAGAAATATCATTAAACATTTTGTGTCACAGCCGTGTTAGTGTAACACACTGGCTGAGCACTACATCCAGACTAGTGTAAACACTGGAAGGCCAGTCCCTGCACTGGGTTGTAACGCTCACAGGATCACAGGCTGCTGGAGGCCATCAGGTCCCACTTTGCTCCAGGAGGGCCACCCAGTGCTCAGCACCACATCCTGGCGGCTTCTGTAGATCCCTAGGGTGGATCACAGCCTCTCTCATCCCAATGCCAGCACTCTGGCACCTGCCCAACATGGAAGTGCTTCCTGCTGGTCAGATGGGGCCTCCTGCGCTCCAGTTTGTGCCCACTGCCTCTCATCCTGGCTCCGTCCTCTCTGTACCTCCCATCAGGGGTTTGCAGACATGGATGGGATCCCTCTGAGCAGCAGCAGCTCTCTTGGCCTCCCCTTCCTTCCAGGTCTCTCTTGTACAGGAAGCCCAAAATGGGACTCAGTGCTCAGATGTGGTCTCAGCAGTGATGAGCAGAGGGGCAGGATCACCTCCTCAGCCTAATACAGCCCAGGACACCATCAGCCTTCTTCCCAAATTGGAACATCACTTGTTCATTTCATTAGTTCCCAAAATATCCACACTGGAGGAACATAAGGCTGGATGTGGGTCTGGGCAGCCTGGTCTGGTGGCTGGCGACCCTGTCCATGGCAGGGGATTTGAAACAAAATGATCTTCAAGGTCCTTTTCAACCCAGGCCATTCTATGATTCTATGATAAGAAGCAAAGTCTCACATTTTCATTTTCTAGTGATTTTGAAAGGAGACTTGTAACTTCTAACATTGTTATCCATTATTGTAACAAGAGGTGAAGCCACGTTAGCTCCACTGGATTGTGGAAGACCACAATATAATTTGCAATGCAAATCCTCAATTCTGTAAGTATTTGATAAACGAGAGTGATTTATTTGTTTTGCTATGCTCACTGAACTGAATGCATCTCATCACATGTATTTTACAAACGAAATGATGGTTTGTATAAACATTCTCATGAAATGGGGTTTGTTTTAAACATAATATGAGGAATCACTGAGTTATTATTGAATCCTGTCATACTAACAGTTTAATGCCAATAAATAATTAGGTCATAATGACAAATGACAGCGGTGCTAATTCAGACCAAACACCCATTATTTCAGGACCCTTTTCCAGCAGTGCCCATAAGCAGATGACAAAGCGATGCTTCCCCCACCTTCCAGTTGCCCACTGATTTTATCCCAAGGAATTTCCTGAACCAGATGCACTTTGCAGCCTGGAAGGCCAGCTGTGTTCTGGGCTGCATTAAAAAGGGGTGGCCAGCAGGGACAGGGAGGTGATCATCCCCCTCTGCTCAGCTCTGGTGAGGCCCCATCTGCAGTGCTGCGTCCAGGCCTGGAGCTCCCAGCACAGGAAGGACATGGAGATCTTGGAGCGGGTTCAGAGGAGGCACTGAGATGAGCAGAGGGCTGGAGCAGCTCTGCTGTGAGGAAAGGTTGAGGGAACTGGGCTTGTTGAGCTTGGAGCAAAGAAGGCTGTGGGGAGACTTCATGGTGGCCTTCCAGTACTTGAAGGGAGCGGATAAACAGGAGGGGAACGGCTGTTTGTGAGGGTGGGTGGTGATAGGACAAGGGGAATGGTTTTAAAGTGAGACAGGGGAGGTTTAGGTTGGATATGAGGAGGAAGTTTTTCACTCAGAGGGTGGTGAGGCACTGGCACAGGTTGCCCAAGGAGGCTGTGGATGCCCCATCCCTGCAGGCATTCAAGGCCAGGCTGGATGTGGCTCTGGGCAGCCTGGGCTGCTGGTTGGTGACCTGCACACAGCAGGGGTTGGAGCTGGATGAGCACTGTGCTCCTTTGCAACCCAGGCCATTCTATGATTGATTGTATGATTGTAGATTCTGTGATTCTATGTGATCTGTCTACTTGGTGATCCTCAGCAGGTCGCTCCTCCCCAGGTCCTGCCTAATTTCCCTTGTTACTCAGCAGGACTTTCTGCATCCACAGACTGTCACAGAATTCTGTGGCTCAGATACCCTCAGTGTGAAGAGCCACCATTTCTTTCTCTGTATTTATACTGAAACAAGTAAACACATGCTGACTTCCTCGCATATGTTTTTTTAAACATGATAGGATTACCCTGAGTTTCTCATGCACGTCTCTGATGTTCTCATGACTTGCATACAGATGATTTCCATTGTTTCTACATGGCCTACAACAGCTCCTTCCCAATATAACAAATCATTTTTATTCCTGGAAGAATAATTACCACTGGATAAGTTCATCCTGCAGCTCCAGCCTCAGCTCATTTCTACATTGCTAGCAGCAAAGTGTTCACAGCACATAGAGTCAGCTTTGAAAGACATTAATTAAGTAATCATGCAGTCAGTGCATTTTATACTGGTGGTTTAAGATTGAATGGCTCATGGAAAATAGTGATTGGTTGTGACAGAACTTGGAGTCTTACCACAAAAATGCATTTCTATATTTCTTTTTGTGTAGCTCTGAACTGATTTTGTTACTCAGAAACCTGTCATCAGACAGTCAGCTCCGTCCATCCATGGGAATGCCTAGACCCCATCAGCAGTGGGAGACAAGCCTGCATTCTCTGTGCTTCCTCTTACTCTCCCTTCAATGTCCAGCTCATCCTTCAATGACAGAGGCAGCAGCTTACTTCTCAAGGCAGCTCAGTGCTGCTTTTAACTTTCTGCCCAGCTTCTACATGACATAGAAGTGACACAAGTGGCTGGAGGTATACCAGCACCCTAACGTTCATTCCTGGCACAGGATGGGTTTGGTGGGGACAGCTGTGAGGAGGATCAGAGAACACAGCAAGAAAAAAGAGATAGTGCACCAAAATCTGCTCTTTAAAAGCTCTGTCTGTTCCCTGATCAGAGCGGAGCCCCAAGGGCACACTGGTGCAACCAAAGGAGAGGTGCAGGAGGACAGTGAGAATACTTTGAGCCTGTATCCTGAAGGCTTTGAGGAGGTTTCACATTGCATTCACCCTTGAGTCAAGCTGCAACTTGGAATATTTTTATCAGCAGGGAGCCCTACGTCCTCTGACTTCTAAGAACCTGAACAGCATAAGCAATGTGCCAGCTGTGCTTTCTGCTAAATGCTGCCCCATCAACATACTTTCATTCTGTACTTCATTCGCAGTCCGCATGAAGCAGAGATACAGCATCTCTGTAAAGTGAATTAATAATCAATTATGCATTTATCTGTACTGGCAAAGAATCACATCACTTTAATTCTAACTTAAATTAGCAGTCTGGGAATACACCTTAACTCGTATTGTATCTCCCTGCCCTCCATCTGCCCTGTTGCTTCTGTAGGAAGCAGCAGTGAGGCAGAGCAGAACGCAGCCCTATCACACACAGAACTGCCAAGGACCAAGGGCAAGAGCTGGTGATGAAACAGCTCTCATGCCAAGCATTGGATGGTTCACGTGTGAAGGCAATGGGCAAGACTTGTCACATGTCAGAGCTGATCCTGGGCACAGGTACCTAAAGCCCTAGGAGAGGCAGGGAGGTGGCAGAGCCTGTTGGTGCACTCAGGTCTGTGGCAGTGGCAGCCACCTCCCTTCCCATTGCAGTTCATCCCCACACCTTAAATAGGTTTGGGGTTGGAGAGGCATGGATTGTGAAACACACAGGTCTTAGCTGAGTGTGCATCCCATCCCCAGCATGCCAGATTCACCTTGAAGGGGCCAAAGGCAACCAATTTAGGGTGCACCACTGTAAGATGCTCCCAACAGACTGTATTTCCAAACAGATTATGGGCAGTATGGAGGAGTGTTTCTGTCCCCTTCGAGGTCACTGGCCGTCACTGCACTTACCTCCTGCTCCTCCCACCAAAAGCAGTGTCATGGGGGGGGGCAAACTCAGAGGCAACAAAATTACAGGATGCTTGATCCAAGGCTACAGCTGCACAATTGCGTGGCACAGGTGGCTAAAATCCCTTTTGAAGAGGAAAGGGCGAGGTTGCAGAGCTTAGTGGTGCACACAACATGCTGCTGAAAGCCTCCTCTGGTCCTTCACATCCTCTTGTCATGCCTGTTAACGTTTAGGACTGGATACTTTGGCCAGGACCCTCTCAAGCTGGCTGATACTTAGTGCAGCTGTGAGGGAGCCAGTACAGCTTCGTATCCCTCAACACAGAGCCTTGCATTTTCTGTTCCCTCTTCATTGTAAGTCACAGTAGCTTCAGACTTTCCAGAAGGTGACATCTGCTTAATGTTGGGGAGATTTGCTATTTCTTGGGAGCCAGCAGGACAATCAGCCTAGTACAAATGTTATGACAGCTCTTCCTGCAAAGATCCATTCCCCCTCCTTCTCAAGTGATGCTGTGGCATCTAAAAAGCTTTTAACAGGAGCCACTTTAAAAACCTGGGCAATTTTTTGGCCTACAGAGAAGCTAACTGGCTACAGCTATACCTGTAAATAAAGGTCAGGCTTCTCCTCTGACCTGAGGCATACAGCACGTCACTGCTCCTATTTATATCGCTGAACTCTGCTCCCAGTCCTTCCCCCCAGGATGAGGTGGCTTCCTTCCTCCCCCTGGCCAGGAGGAGCTGCTGGCCCCTGACCTTCTCCAATGTGATCAGCAAAAGCCAAAGCCATGCAAAAGCATTGCTAACTGAATGGCACAGACACCCACAGGCCAGTGTCCACACCGGGGTCTGGCTCTGTGTAATTTACTGGTTTGTACATATCCTTCTGTATGCTGGGCTAAGTACAGTGTGATCATTTGCAGGATCTGGCCCTAAAACCTGCTTGATTTTCTTCTCTGATTCTCTACTTAAAAAAGAGGAGATTTATTTTAGCTGTTATCTATAGACTGCTGCATTTCTTTGTTTCCCTTTAAGTGACACTGGGGAAAAACCCAATCACAAATGAGGTCAGACTGAATAATTTCCTCATCCTTTTGGCTCTGAATGTCTGAGAATTTGGGTGCCAGCACTTCTGCCTTTTTCCATGCTTCCTTGCCTGCCTCGTGTCACTCAGTCTGGCTGTGCAGGAGGACGAGCTTTTCCTTTTGTGCCAACACGTAGCAGTGCTTTGTTAAGAGGGAGGCAGTGACCTTGGTTTGCAGGCGTCTCGCTGTCCCCTGTGGCACTGTGAGATACCAGATAAAGAGACTCTGTGCTTGATGAGCACATTTGCCTTCCATCTTTGAGCCAGAAAGAAAATTTCAATTTCATAGCCTCTGTTTATTTGTTAACCCTTCAATACCTGCTTCCAGGGTACTTTTCTTTCTCCCAGCCTTCAAGAAGATTCAAACTGGAGCTTATTTTCTCCACACTAGCAGTAGGCAAAATGCAGTTTGAGGAACCATTTCCCCCCAGGATCTCCAGGATTAGCCCTTTAGAGAAACATCTTCCCCACGTGAACGCACCCCAGTGGTAGCACAGGCATGCTGAACACACAGGAATGGAGCACCACAACTTAAGAACAAGTATCAAATGTGGCCAGTTGTAATTACAGGGAGAATTTCAGCCAGCAATTAGAGGCTGCATTGGACGAACAACACAGCTTTCATTAAGTCTGGGAGCAGAGTGATGTTGCCTCGAGTACAGACCACATTAACCTCGGGTTACTCTGGGTGTATTGCACTGAAAGGCTGTACCACCGACCCACCTTTAGCGCCATACCCTGCCCTGCTAGACCAATGTGTCCCAGCACAGCTCAGTGTTGATGGCAGTATTTATGGGGTGAAGAGACTGCCTTCCCTCCAGCTGCATCTCCTTCCAGCCAAGCCCTCACTCCAGCCCATGTGGCATCCAAAGTCATATCCATTTCAGCCCATAAAACCTAAATCCCAATGTTTTCCTCATCAGGGAGATCCTTTTTGACAGTCATTTGATTTCTCCTCTCCAGTTACATGCCCTACCCTTGGAGGTGTTCAGGGCCAGGTTGGATGGGGCCCTGGGCAGCCTGGTCCAGCATTAAATGTGGAGGTTGGCAGCCTTGCCTGCAGCAGGGGGTTGGAGCTTCATGATCCTTGAGGTCCCTTCCAATCCAAGTCATTCTGTGATTCTATGATTTTAGGATTCTATGATTCTATGACATGAGAGGCAGTTTGAAAATTGGACAGCCTATGCCTGGTAAGTAGAGAGAAGAAAAGAGCTCACATAGCTTCTTTTGAGCACTATGATTGTCAATTTTAGCAAGGTTGTAATGTTTTTAAGATCATTCTGCACAAATGAAATACTGGAGATATCACAGCTTTCTTTTACAAAGAAATTTGTAAAAATTTCCCCGTTATGAGATAGGGAAAGAACAGGAGAGCAGAGCAAAAATAGGCATCCTTGTAAGTCTAAGAGAACACCGGCCTCCTTTGCTTTAAAAGTCTCATTGATTTTAATTCAGTTCTGGGATTATTTGGAGCAGGACTCAGGGATGAGCATCTGGAGATGATGGTATCGCAGCTGTGCACTGGGAGCTGAGTCACCTGCCAGCCACGTAACGCCTGCGCTGAAGGGAAGAGGAGCAGCCCTGCAGCAGGTTTACACAGTAAGACGTGGAAGGAATGCACCTGAGAACTACACACTGAACAAGATGGGTTAAACCATGCAGAGATGTATCTTCTTGGAACAAAAATCACTTGCATACAGCAATCGTGCTGGTTTCTTGTTTTCATACACGTAGCCTGATGCTTTGCATTGATGATTTACTGTATCTCTGCCAAAAAATGGCTTGTGCAACCTGAAATCTGAGTATGAACAAAGTGAAACTTCCAAATCTTGCTTCCCCATCACTTAGGAGCTCTGTGCAGCCTGAACAAGGGGGCTGCTGCCTGAGCAATGCCCACACGTCGTGTGAGTGCTGCAGCAGAAAAATGCTGGCCAACCAGGAGGATACTTTGTGAGTACTGAGCATGGAAGGATGCAGAAAATGGCTGTGTACCCACATTTACACAAATCCCATAGCCCAGGAGCCGCTGTGCTTTCCATGCAGTTCAGTGCTGTTGGAGAAGGGCTGGAAGCTGCACAACAGTTGGATGAGTGACTCAAAAGTGGTTTCAATTTTGTGTTCTCAATCTTCCTCCCATTGCATTGCCCCCAGCAACTGATGTCTGTGCTCACAGATATTGTTTGTCCTAGAAACCAGCCTTCTGCAGCACACTTATCCACCCGAGACGCTACAATACCACAACAGTGCAATGCTCTCGTTGTGGCTAATCCAGCTCCACTCCGTTTTAGCACCTCTGGTATCAACAGAGCCCGTAACAGTCTGTGAAACTGCAAATGAGAGGTGAAATTGTCAGGAAAATTGTCTGGAAAGTCTGATCAAATGGGGAGAGAGAGAAAAAAAAAAACCAAAGCAAAAATAATCCTGAGCCTCAGGAACAGAAGCAGGCTGTGCAGAAAGCAGGCTGTGCCGCCTGAACACAGTGTTTGCTGTGAAGAACAGGGCGCGGGCTCGCTGACTTTTGCAAACACTGCAATTACTGTCTGGCTGCCCTAAATCTTTGCGTTCTCTCTGGAGATTTCCTCTGCTGTGTGTGATTTTTCACTGCTCTTCCTACGAGCTTTCTGTTCCCCAGCAGTGTTGCTTACGTTATTTTTATGTTTTCCCCTTCATTTCCCTATAATGAGGGCAACAGAAAAGCAGTGTGTAGGGGCAGAGTGTAGCGATGGGTCAGCAGCAGCTCAGTGCAGCCACACGTCAGGAGGCACCTCCTGGCACCGAGTTCATCATCCACTGCTGGAGTCTTGTCTGCAGCAGAGAGCATCTTCAGTGAAG
This sequence comes from Lagopus muta, assembly GCF_023343835.1. Taxonomy (NCBI): domain Eukaryota; kingdom Metazoa; phylum Chordata; class Aves; order Galliformes; family Phasianidae; genus Lagopus; species Lagopus muta. The sequence goes on from NC_064439.1 coordinate 2,069,648, forward strand.
GATGACTGATGCACTGCTCTGGCAGGGGGGAGAATAAGAAGCAAAGGATGAGAGCGCTGGTCCAAGAGAGAGGCAGCAACACATGTTTTGCCTGAAGAAATGAATTATTTTTACCCGAGAATGAGGGGACACAGTTTGCTCCTATTTAGCCTGTCAGCAGAATTCGACTCATCTGCAGCATGCGTGTCAGTGCCAGCAGGGCACACGCAGGAAATGTGACCGTGCAGCAGAGCTGCAACTAAATCCTCTCTAATGAAGTTCACCAATGATTTTCCTTGGCTCGTATATTTAGCCAGATCTGTGCGTTTCCAATTCCTGGGTCAGAAATTACATCCAAAGTCTGTTCCTGCTGTGTTGGCAGCTCTGGTTTGGGCAGCTCTGCAGATCTGGCAGCGACACTGAAGCTCAATTTTACAGAATGTAGAAGAAACATTTTCTAATGTAGCCACGACCAGAAGCCAAGGCATACAGGTTTCTAGAGCTTATAACAGCTAGATGTAGAAATTCGTCATGGCTACTATAAACAGAACATTAATTAGATAATTTCATGATAGACTGTTTCTGGTCTAGTATGAAAAGGGGAGGTTGGTGGCCCTGCATGTGGCAGGGGGGTTGGAGATTCAGGATTCTTGAGGTTCCTTCCAACCCTGGCCATTCTGTGATTCTGTGGTCATGAAGCCTTTTTTTCCCTACCCCAGTTCTATGTTGCTGTTCCTAGGACATACATACAACACATAGGGTGTGTTGTAAAGAGTTCAGTGCAACTGCTGGCACAGGAAAGCATAACACAGTTTTAGGAAATACAAGATGCTAAGGGCAATAGGGAGGTGATGAGGAAATGAAGCTTTGTAGCCTTAAAGCCACTGAATCTACGCTGACTGACTTAGCTGCTGACAGCAATCGTGGCATGGCTGGATTTTCTCAACTTCAGTTCCTTAATTTACCATTAATGCTTCCTTTATTACTGTGACTATAACACGCTTAGTTTTTCATTATTAGTCTCACAAAGCCAGGCGGGAGCTCCAGATAAATGCTGGACACATTTGAGCACCAGGACTAAAACTAATCGGGTGTAGCAGAACGACACGACACATTTCCCATTTGATCCATAATCCTCCATCAGAACAGCCACGTTTATCTCTGTGTGACTGACAGATCACACAAATCCATCGGGGGACCTTCACCACGCTGTAGGTACAGAAAACATCAGCTCTGCAGTTCAGGTTCCTCCTGCTTAAGCTCAGGCACTTCCCCGATGCTCCTATAGGGGTGCTTCCCTCTCTCCTGGTGGATACTTCAGATGAATCAGGCCAGCAGTGGGGATTCACATAAACCTTAAGGTGAGTGACAAAGGTTAGTGCTGGAGATTTCTGCCTGTGCTTATGCTGCAGCTGGAGCTGTGCAGGGAGGTGGAGTTGGCAGCATCCCCCCTATTCCCACCATGTGAAACGGTGTCAAGGTTAATAGTATTTTCCTCTCTCTCCTCCCAGTGAATGCCCTCCAGTTATAACAAGTTTTATGTACAGAAGCTTGAAGGCTCCATTTTGGAAATCTCTGCGTGGTTTCAGATGCAGCCTCGTTGCTTTTGCACTGCAGGAAGTTTGGATGTGCCTTGCAAGGGGAGCAGCACACAAGGTGGAAGGACCTGAAGCATTTTATTTCTCTTGGTCTTCCTTGGAAAACTGCCCTCATGTCCATATTATAAACTGATCAAAATGAAAGATGCTACAATTACCATCTTGATATCATGAAATGTCAGTGTTAAAAGTGCAATTGCAATATATTTTAAATTGCAAGCAATTACTGTTTGCTAATAGCACCAACTGTAATCCATTAAATGAGTGTGCCAGCACCACTGACAGTATGTCTGCAATTGCAAGCAGGCTGCTACGCTAGAGCAAACCTATGGAAATCTAGCCTGCATCTCAAGTAGGAGCTTGAATAAATACCAGACCATTTTATTTATATTCTAAGAGCTAGAATTTAAAGCTTAAAGGTAATACCAACCCATTTTATTTATATGTTTACATTCAGGTTTTTACTTTAAGTTCCTGTCTTCTCATAAGACAAACTCTTCCTATGCAGAGGCATAAACAAGAATCTCAGTAGATCACACTGGCAGTTTTATATCGCCCTGTCAACCATGATCTTTTAGTATCAAATTAAGTGAGGCCAAACGTTCCAAACTCCCAGCACATTCTGCAGCTGTTGCAGAAAGGAGAAATTGTCGCTCCCAAACAGATCAATGCAGGATCCTGTCTCTGGCAGTGGTCAGTGCTGAATCTTTCAGAAGATAAACCCTATGCAGACAATGCACTTAATTGTTCAATCCAGGAAAAGAATATCTTCCTGACCTTAGCTGATCGTAATTGCACATAGCTTTATTTATATCAACGTTAGCACTAATCTTGATGGCAATTACTAACACTGTTGCCAGGAGGGACTGCATATTTTATTAAAGCTGTACTGTAAGCTCACTATGGCCAATTGAGGACTCCTGGCAATCCTTCATTCCTTAGCACTTCCTCCTATAGAAACCTCCCACTCCTTGCAGGGGATCCCTGCATGAATCCATCCCCCCTCATCCCAGCAGCTCTGCCCTTGCCCACATGCCAGAATTTGTGTCCTCTTTTATTCCCAGGATTCTCCCTTCCTCCCCACTGCCAGGAGCAGGTAGTTGTTCCCTTTTCCCTGCTCAGAGCTGCTGGGAATTACATGCCTTGCTCCAGCCACGGCTCTGCTAACCTCTCCTTACTGGCACTGTTCTTGATATTAATGATATTGTGCTTAGGAGCCTCAGCTGCACTTCCACGGATTTAACACCAGAACAAAGTGCTCAATCAATCTGTTTGACCTCTTAGATTGTGGGGGCCATTACATTTCCCCAGTTACCTTTGTGCTGTGACTTGAATTCTTTATTTGTAAAACACTGCCAGCTCTCAGGATTTAGATGTACCTGAGACGTCTTTGTGCAGAGTCAGCTCAGCTTCAATATGATTTACTGGACCAGGATCAGCAACGCATACAAATGGAGCTCGAGCTGGGGCCAAGCTGGGTCTAAGAGCATCACAGCTGCTGATCCCTGCCCAGAACCAGCTGAAGCACTTCTGTGCCACAAGTCACACACTGGGAGCAGCAGCGCCAGGAGGGCAGCGACAAGGCGTCCCAGCAGCAATACATGAAGGCACGTCTGGCTCAGCACAGCAGATGAATCATTGCTCTTGGCAGACTGGTCTGTGGAGATGCTTTGATGCCTCTGCTCCGCCATCCTCAACGCAGGCACAGCCCTGAACCTGGTAGTTCAGTGCTGGCTGCACACGCTTGCCTGGCATCACAGGTGAATTATTAAACTCTCCTACAGTCCTCAGTGCTGGCTATCAGGGTGCACAAACATCCAAGCTGCCTGAGCTATAACTAATGAGCACTGAAGTACCAGAGCTAACTCCATTTCAAGCATTTTCTCTATTGTGCTGCTTAGCAGTATTTGCAGATGGTGCCCACTGAGAACAGTGAGATGGAGTTTATACATCTCTAACACAAAGGTAAAAAGGCAAAGAAAACGTTAGAGAAAGAAACAAGAAAAGAAAAACAACTAGAGGAAAGGAATTGCTGTCCCATTTTCTCCTCAAAAAGCTGTTATTAGTTTGAATCAGAGTGATACTGGAGATGGCACATTTCATGCCAAGCTCCTCGCAGGGTCAGCTAGCCTTCTGCAGTGTGTATCATCCTTCCTTTTTCTTGTTTGCTCAGTTCTGGTTTTTATTTCAGATTTCCCCTTCAGTCTCACTTCTGAACAAGGATAGGCTTTTAGTCTAAATTGCCTCACTTCTTTTACTGACTTAAGACTGATACAGGTTGTCAGTGTACCTGCCAAAAGACTTCTGTTGTCATCCATTCCAAAAGCTCAAAATTACAAAAGATAGCGGGCTCAGAGAAACAGATGGGAGACAGCGAGAACACGGTAACACAAACAGCCTCATTTTACCATGAGGGTAAAAACTCACTGGTGTGGCTGCCGTGCAGCGTGGCCCTCTCACTGGGTTCTGTGCAATACCCCAATGCAAAAGCAGACACTGGGTGGCTAACCTCTGCTCCAGGTTAACTGTGTGCTGTGTGAAATGCTCCCTTTTTTTGCTTTTGACTTAATTGAAATGTTATTGAATGAGTAAATCAAGTCTGATACGAAACAGGATTCATCTTTCAAATAAAGAATGGATTTGATGACTAGTAAAACTTAATTTTTTTTCAATAGCCCTGAGCTGTAACCCACTGAAATAAATAGAAAAAAAAGTGCACTGAGGTTTGGATCAGGCCGAATGCAATCTCCGACCTGCACAATTCACGTGTCAGACATCTGGTGTTATGGATTAAGAGAACAGTGTCACCAGCCTGTGCAAAGCACTGAAAGAAGAGTGAAATAGAGATATTTTTTGTAGAATTACTAGAGATAACTCATATACTGACGACAGAGAGCAAATGAGCAGCTAGGCAGATTGTAGAGGTAGGAACTGGTATGGAACAGCAGGGAGGATTCTATAGGAGACCCTGTTAAATATGGCATGAAGCATTTGGGTAACACTCTCAGACACAGGGTTTGATTTTGGGGCGGTCCTGTATGGATCCAGGGCTTGGACTCAGTGCTCCCTGTGGGCCCCTTCCAAATCGGGATATTCTGTAATCCTATGATGTTGATGCAGTGCTTCAGCTTCTGGATCCCCTCATATTTAGCTTCTTTGTCAGCGTCTGCTCATGAATGTTCTCTGGATAAGATGTTGGCACTGCTGAGATTTATGCTGTGTCAGCCAGAGAGGCTGAAGCTATTTATTCTTTCATGGAGAGAACAGGCAGCCAGAGAAGACCCCTTTCTCCATAATCTTCAAGCCTCCCAAACCTGACTTGCCCATCAGCATTTGGCTGCCTTTATTTCTTGTCTCAGCAAGCTGTTGTAATGACCTGCAGAGAACATACCCATCTACGTCCTATATCGCAGTTTACATGAAATACAGGCGTCAGGGATGAGAGAATAAATACAAACACTTGAATTTAGGTGGTAATGCTGGTTAGCAAGTTATTACTATATTAGATTTTGTAATATTTATATCTTAATATATTTATTAGTATACAAGACAGTGGGGCACTGGAGCACGTCCAGACAAGGGCAACAAAGCTGGTGAAGGATCTGGAATTCAAGTCTAATGAGAAGCAGCTGAGGGAGCTGCGATTGCTCAGTCTGGAGGAGGCCCAGGGGAGACCTCATTGCTCTCTACAACTGCCTGAAAGGAGGATGGCCTCTTTTTGCAGACAAGTAGTGATAAGATGAGAGGGAATGGCCTTAAATTGCTCCAGGGAAGGTTCAGGTCGGATATCTGGAAAAATTTCATCCCAGAAGGAGAGGTGAAATATTGGAACAGGCTGCCCAGGGAGGTGGTGGATTCAACATCCTGGAAGGTTGTCAAGAAAGGTGTAGAGGTCACCCTGAGTCACCCTGACCTGTAGAGGTCTGGAGCGGTCACAGACCTGGGTTGATGGTTAGACTAGACTGGTCTTCCCAACCTTGATGATTCTGAGATTCTAGAGAAGCTGTACACACAGGGACATACCCTGCCTCGTTACAGAATTTAGCACATAACAGATTAATGATTTGCTTATATTTCTATCACACTGTGACAGTCATTAACAAATTCTGCTTACTGCCTGGATAGCAGATGGCTCCACCTACTCATGCCAGGGATGGAAACGTTCCGAAAGCTTCAGGGCAGGATGGGGAATGAGCTCAATAATCCTTTAGGAAGTATGTTAACAGTTCAGGTATTGAGTGATTTATAGCTCACAGGAAATCCCTAGGGAAAGGGAAGCATAAATAAACAGAACCCCAGGGAGCATTTGGATGCCTGAGGTTACAAACATCCCCATAGGCTGTCTGAGGATATGTGAGTCCTCAAATCAATGCTCCTTTTCCCAAAAGCAAGTCCTAGGACAAAGGTTTGGCTTGAGACACAGATTTCAGCTATGGGACAGCTGCATAAGTGTCCAAGGAGTTGGTGAGGGACTGAAGAGCTCTATTGGAGCTGACTCGGAGCTATATGGGTGGCTGGAATTTGGTTTTGTTTTCTTTCCGTGCCCCCATCACTGTGAAGCTATTAATGACAGTGCTACTGGACTGATAGCAATAAATGTGCCCTTTCTTTATTTTTACCTAATGCCCATGATCTGTGGAAGAGTGATTTCAAAAGATCTGCTCTCCGTTTCTATAGGCACAGCAGTCTCTACAGCAAGCTTCCAGGGCCAATCCTGCACTGGAGTAACCAAAAAGGGTACAAGATTGCAAGTAGCCTTTGTGGGCTTGCTGAGTAGCTGTTAACAGGTGGTGCCAAACGCGACAGGTATCACCAAAGGCAGACATTAGTAGTAGTCTACCCTCCAAGACCCCAACATCTGATGCATTTCCATCTGTTCCTCTCTCCTCTCCTCTCCTCTCCTCTCCTCTCCTCTCCTCTCCTCTCCTCTCCTCTCCTCTCCTCTCCTCTCCTCTCCTCACCTCTCCAGTTCCCAGTTTACTCTGTCCTGGCTGAACAGGAGCACTAACTGCCTCTCCTCCGGGTCCCCATAAGTGCCCAGCATTCTGTGAGGAGGACAGGAGCTTCTTGCCAGCCATACACAGACCACTGACATCTTGGTGTGCAGACAAATGTCAGGTATCACAGACGTGGTGTGGATTTTGATTGGCAGCCTAAAGCTGACAGATTTTGTAGTTTATCACTTATCCCCAAGCCATTGACTTCCCTTCAGCACTCCACACTCCTCACTCAAATGCTGGCATGTGTGTTTTTTAATTAAGCACTTTTCCAATGTTTAAGTTTGCTTAATGGATAACTGCCTGTTGGCTTCTCACTTTCAACTCCCTGTTTGCTCAGCAGCGAGGCATTTCATAATTAAAGCAAGTTTTCAGTTGTTTCAGTATGCAGTACTTATACTTCAGAAAAAAATACCAAAAGAAATGACTGAATGACTGAAGGAAACACTTACAGTGCTCATCTGTTCTTCTACAGCAACTCAAGCTTTTAAATTTAGCCGTAGAAATTTCTGGCTCCTTTATCCAGCATCTCTTGCTGTTCACAATTTGTGACCCCTGTGAACGGCTCTGAGTCAGTTCTCTCAACACTTCACATCCATTCACACCAGATGAGAATCTGTGCAGAGCAGCTATGGAGTGAGACGGAGAATAGGTGGTCATGAATTTATCTCACAGAAGTATTTTGAGCACCACCGCCTCGACAGAAATGCCCCACATAATGAAAAACCATGTTGAAAATTTCCTCTAAACATTAGCTGGTTAGGTAGAGCTTCCTTGGCCAATTTGAACTAATATCAGGACAGTCAAAGACATTCTGGAAAACGTTGTGGATGCCCCAGCCCTGCAGGCATTCAAGGCCAGGCTGGATGTGGCTCTGGGCAGCCTGGGCTGCTGGTTGGCGACCTGCACGCAGCAGGGGGTTGGAACCAGATGATCATTGTGGTCCTTGGCAACCCAGGCCATTCTAGGATTCTATGATGATGATGAAGACTGTGTCCAAATTTAAACAGTTTTACTGATTTGCATGGAGCTTGCAGAACAGCTCAGCAATGGCTCTTGCACCCTCCTACTTTTCAAGCTCCTGTGGACAAGCATGCTCTGTCCCAGACAGGAGTGCAGCTTCCAGCCAAGATTTGTCAATGTGAATTCTTGGGCACAACATAACTGGGAGCCCCTGAAGTTGATTTGGGGTAGAATAAAGTTAGGTCTGCCTATATGAGTGCATGCACTTTTTTCTATAGGATTGGAACATAACCAGGAAAATTTAAGGCTATAAAAGTGGATGTTTCACAAAATCATGGCTGATCAAAAACCAGTGTCATGCAGAAGCAATTCTTAACCCATAGCTACGTACGCTGCCTTGCAGCACAGGCCGTAATCCCCCTCAAACAGCCTACATCCACAGTCACTGAAATCAATGGGGACTTTGCCATGGGTTTCAGTTGGCAGAGGATGTTTCCAAAACAGTCCCAGAAAGATCTTCATTTGTAACTCAGTGTCTCACATTTCAAAAGATTGGCCTCAACTGTACTTTAAGAACTTAGTTCTTTTTTTGTACGTCTTTCTTCCACCAGGCTGCGTATTTACCAGCTTTAGTCCTAGAGATGATCTTAAGAGCTTCTCCCAAGAGGACCAGAAACTTCCTTCTAATTTGCTTCCTTATTAAAATAACCAGGGCTTGAAATTTCCATGTCCTTTATGAGTCTTTTGCTTATTTCTTTGTCCATCTGCCTTTAGTAAGCAGCTCATATTCCAAAAACAGATGAGCAAGTGACTGTGGGTAAATGGAAACTAATTAACACTTTATTTAAGCTCAGGAGGAAAAAAAACCCAAAACCATAAAAATACGAACTTAATTTAATTGTTCAGCAATATTAAGGAAGCCGAGGAGACTTGCTTTCAAATGTTTGGAAAGGAATTCCTATGGACCTGCTATAATTTCTCAGTAGCTTTGCTTCTCGGTGTCCAGTTTTCAGGGGAGGTAAATAATACCTTTCTACATTACAAAGGCACAGACAAATAATTCAGGGCTATGCTACATTTTTTTGGATAGTTTACAATGCAAGTATCCCCAAAGGACCTACACAGCTCCAAAGACAAGTTTCCTTAGGGAGCACAACTATGCATGAGAGACAATAAATGACAGCATCTGACGGCTAACACTTCATGAGATATTCAAACGCTACGGGGACAGAAGCAGTAAAAGCTATAGAGCAATTACATCTAAGACAATTCCACTTTGTTACATTTTTATCCTCTAAAATACCCCTTGATTTCACTACTGCCTTTGCTTATTCTCAGATTTCTTATTGAAGACGTCTGAATTTTTGCACAGAGAAGGATGTAACCACAGACGCTGCTGCTAAATAAAATTACTGCAATGATTTCTGGATTGTACTTCTGAGAAGCACTGAGGAATGCATTATATCTCGGGTGGTGAAGGCTTATAATAAGTGTCCTCACTGCTGGGAAAGCTACAGAAGTAATATGAGGCATGTTTAGCACCAAGCAGTGGCCTTGATGGAGTACATGCAAGCTGGAACGCAGGGTGTGTGAGGTGCGTGCTGGGATGGGGCTGCCTTCCTCTGTCTTCCAGAAAAGCCATCTCCATAAGGATATGAGCAAATGCCACAGATGTGATGGATCCGAAGGGCTACATGAGAAGCAGAGGTAAACTGCTGGTTGTGCTCGGTGTGAAGCAGCTCGGCCTGATTGATGCAGGCTCAAACTGAGCAGGAGGATTCATAGACTTAATAAGAGAGCAGGCACCTCCCACCTGAACAATTTAACAATTCAGTTTTTAATAAGCATGTACTGTGTTCACTCTGAGATGGCCTGATACCCCAAATTCAGAGAAATAAACTAAGACCTCCTTCCCCCAGAGGGTGGTGAGGCACTGGCACAGGTTGCCCAAGGAGGCTGTGGATGCCCCATCCCTGCAGGCATTCAAGGCCAGGCTGGATGTGGCTCTGGGCAGCCTGGGCTGCTGATTGATGACCTGCACACAGCAGGGGGTTGGAACTGGATGAGCACTGTGCTCCTTTGCAACCCAGGCCACTCTATGATTCTATGATTCTAATATATTTATGTGTATACATGTTTGTTACTGCCATCACATACCATTTGGACAAAGGCACTTTCTCACGCAGATTTGCTCTCTGCAGGTAAAAATATTCAGGTCTGAAATACTCAATGTTATTAAAATATCTCTTTATTCGTCAGGGGAATTCCAGCCCCGGTAAGAACTCAGTATTTGTGCCATGGCAGAACATTACAAGTCCTTAAAATTCACCACAATCCTGAGATACCGGGAGAGCAATGAAAACTCCGATTTAAAACGTTAAAACCAATATTCACACCTCAGCTTTTCTTACACTATTTAGACCCAAAAAGGAAACTCAAAGCAGTAGCGCAGTCTCCAAAGGCAGTCTTTATTTGGTGATGAAAGCATTTAACAAGAGGCTTCCCCATGCAAAGTTTTCTGGGTTTTCACAGAATCACAGAATCATAGAATCATAGAATGGGCTGGACTAAAAAGGAGCACAGTGCTCATCCAGTTCCAACCCCTGCTGTGTGCAGGTCACCAACCAGCAGCCCAGGCTGCCCACAGCCACATCCAGCCTGGCCTTGAATGCCTGCAGGGATGGGGCATCCGCAGCCTCCTTGGGCAACCTGTGCCAGTGCCTCACCACCCTCTGGGGGAAAACTTCCTCCTCATATCCATCCTAAACCTCCCCTGTCTCACTTTAAAACCATTCCCCCTTGTCCTATCACCATCCACCCTCACAAACAGCCGTTCCTCCTCTTGTTTATCCGCTTCCTTCAACCACTGGAAGGCCACAATGAGATCTCCTCACAGCCTTCTCTACTCCAAGCTAAAAATCCCGTGCCGTCAACCTTTCCCGTTAACTCTCACCTTTCTCAACCTTTCCTCATAGGAGAGCTACTCCAGCCCTCCGATCATGGTTTTGTGCTCACACACAGAATATGTATTTTCTTAAAGAAGAGGAGACATTTCTGCACGGGGCACACGAGGGAGAGCAGCCGTTGATTCTCCCCACAGAGGAGCGGCGGAGGACCGCCACCACGAGGCAGCGCCCACAGACAGAGTGGCGCGAACGTTGGAAAGGCGGGAAAGAGCGGGTCCGGGGGGAGAGCGGGCAGGCGGAGCGGGGGGGCGGGGCGCGCACGCGCAGGGGGGCGGAGCCTGGAGGGGCGGGGCGGGGCGGGCCACTCAGCGGCCGGGTAATGGCGCTCGGGGCTGGCGGCGCCTCCTCACGGGGGGTGGGAGAGCGAGAGGGCGGGGGGCGCGGCGTGGAGCGGGGACAAAGCGCGCGAGCTGCCAGGTAAGGCCGTGCGGCTGCCTCAGGGCTGGGTGAGGGGCGGGCGGGAAGCTGGGAGGGCTCCGTTCCCCTCCCCCACGCGGTGTTCTTCTCAGTGTGGGGGTCTTGGACTCTTTTATCCCTTCCGAGCGGTTCGGCCTCGTTGTGTCCCTTGTGAGAGCAAAGCGGGGTGGGGATGGGAGGGGTGAGAAAGAGGAGGGGGAGAGAGAGGGAGGAGGGGGGCGGAGGGGGGGGGGGGGGGGGGGGGGGGAAGGAATGGGGGGGGGGGCGGGGGGGGAGGGGGGGTGGTTGTCCTACTTTTGAGTGGAAAGAAAAGGGAAAAACCTACATGTGTATAAAAAACAAATAGGTTCTAAAAGCAGTGCCCCCTCCCGGTGCGCCGAGGGGCTGAGCGCTGCTCCTTGTCTGCGGGCAGGTGCTGAGCCGGGCGCCGCGGGGCCGCGCTGCCATGGGCGTGCAGGACCGACCGCAGTGCTTCTTCGACATCGAGATCAACCGCGAGCCAGGTAACGGCGTCACCGCACTGCGAAACGGGAGCCCGGCGTCTCCCAGCTCGCGTTATCCCTACGGAAAGCGGAGGGGCTGCCAGTTTGTTGTAATCCCACGCTTGACCCCCTCCCCTACTGCTGCCTTCACTTTCTTTTTTACCTACGGCTGACCTGCCCGTTTTTGGAGGCAGGCCGTGTTAGTTGTGGGATGTTTACTCGCTGCTTGCTTTCACGGGGAGAACTGATAGCTTTGATGCGCTTTCACTTTCATTCTCTACTTCGGTGTCTCTTTGAAAGGCTTTGAAATAAGAGTTTCTCTCCAAGTTGCAGCTGTATTCAAATACAGCCGTAAGCCCTGCGACTTCCATTTTCACTTCATCCGAAATTGAAAAGGGTTTCAATGCTAACTCCAGTGGCTGATAAGGTATATCTGTAAATCTTTTGTTGGTCCGTCTGCCATTTGTGATGCTCTACCGTCTCAGAATACATTTTTGAACAGAGAAATATTAATATAAAAGGGATTTTAGTGTGTTCCCTTGGTTTGATTTCAGATTTACTGTGGAATCAGACAATTAAAAATGCTATAGGGTGGGTGAGTTCCTGGCTTAGGAGAGGTAGTTTGATGAGATTTGATGTATGAAGAGAATTCATGCTTTATCTCATTTGCTTTTAATCTTTGGAAAGGATTTTAGGTTTGACTTCTGTGAGGAACTTCTCTGTGCTGTTTCCCACTGCTCTGCCTTTGCACACACGCTTCTGCTTCCATTTCCCAATACCTTACCCCTTCCTCCACCTTCTACATCATAAGTAAAAGAGACTTACCTTGTTTTCTCTCGTACCTTTTTGGGTTTGATATCTGATAGTGCTGCCAGAGAGGTGTTCACATTCCTGGTGGTGCTTAGATTAGGTTACCTGGAGTAGGTGCAGGGCTCTGGTTGTTGCTGCTGGTATCTGTTTTCTCTTTAAAGCATCTCATGGCTGTACCTCGGGTTCAGAGCCCTGCTGTTCTTATTGCACTGATTGGTGACATATTTTTGCAGGAAAACATGCCAATGTATGAAATATTAGTGCAGGACTTGAGGGTATTGTGCTTAAACAGTCATTAGCACGCAGTGGTATATCAGCTTACTGTGCAGTCATGCCTTAGGTTTTAGAGTTATGTTAAAAAGCTTAAACACAGCCCTTTTGGTTGTAAGATGACCTTCAGAAGCTGCATCAAGTGTGAATGATGAAGCAGTGCTTCCAGACTATGTGAAGCACTGACTGAGAGATGTATCTCAGTGGTATCAGCAGGAGAGTACTCATTTTAACTTTTAAACTGTCACCAATCTCCAAATCAGCATTTTCCTTATCTGACTTGACTTACAAGTAGCCTATCTGCTTGTTTATTAAATGTAGGAGGAAAGACCTGGACAACACAACAGTGCTGCGTGTTTTTTGCTAGCCAGCAGGTAAAGCATTGCCCCCTGCTCTGTCTGCTCTAAGAAAACTGAACTGGTATCTACAGAAAAGGCAGAGAACAAGAGGATGTGCCTCTCACACAACAGGAGACATCTCCTCACCTGCAGGACTCAAAACTGTGTCATGTTAAACTCATTTTAAAGTGTTGATTGCTTGGAGTCCAAGAATGTTGCCTCACACAGCTGCCAGCTCAGAGCTTCCCCAGCAGAGATTCACTTACCCAGGGGTTGTGTGGATACCTGTAGCAATTGAAAGCAGGAGTGCAGCTGGTAGATGAGATGAAAAGCAGCAGCAAAAGGTGATGTGTGTGTATGTGTGAGGAAAGGACTGCAGAGTGTAAATGAGTTTCACTGGTTAATTATATCTGTTACAAAGTACAGGGATGAATACTGCAGCACTGGTTGTGCTTTCAGGAAACTGCATCACAGCTTTTGTGCTTCTCAGCTGGTTAATTTTAGCTACAGAATGTTGGAATAAAACTTGTATGGCTTGTTTGCAGCACAGCAAGAGGCACAAACTGCTTTCTATCAGCGTTTTTCAGTGTAATTTGATATTTAGACTACTTGTAACAAGTTGCCACTGAAGTGTTTTTTATGAGTACACATTGTGATTTATTTTTTTTTCCTAAAGTAAATGAAGATTAAATCAAGAGTGAGCATTTATTTTGACACAGGCAGCAGCTCTCCCTTGTTTTGTGTCCCTGCACCGATGGATTTGGGCAGGGATGGTATGCGGAATTAAACTGCATGCAGTAAGCCAAGAATCTGGGGATGGCAGCAGATGCCTCTTGTAAATAATTCTGGCTTTACTCTGATGAAAAAAATTTGCTTGGATCTGTTCTAATGGTCATAACACCTGAAGCAGCAGCGTGTTGCTGAGGTGTCACGTGTGATGTTCATGTGGCCCTGCAATGTTTTCTCATTTCTCCCCACCCCTGCTCCTGATTTTGTCCATGAGAAGATACATTACGCTCAGTTTTGCTTTGTTTCATTCCTGCTCACAGCAGAACTTCCCTTATTCGCATCTCTTTTCTTGTGTTTTCTGTTGATGCTTACCCCCTTGTTCATTTTTCCTTCCACTTCAGTTTTTCTTCTTCAGATGTGTTCCTCCCTTTATCAGTCTGTTTATAGAATCACAGAATGGCCTGGGTTGCAAAGGAGCACAGTGCTCATCCAGCTCCAACCCCTGCTGTGTGCAGGTCACCAACCAGCAGCCCAGGCTGCCCAGAGCCACATCCAGCCTGGCCTCGAATGCCTGCAGGGATGGGGCATCCACAGCCTCCTTGGGCAACCTGTGCCAGTGCCTCACCACCCTCTGGCTCAAAAGCTTCCTCCTCAGATCCAACCTCAACCTCCCCTGTCTCCCTTTAAAACCATTCCCCCTTGTCCCATCACCACCCACCCTCACAAACAGCCGTTCCCCCTCCTGTTTATATGCTCCTTTCAAGTACTGGAAGGCCACTACGAGGTCTCCCCCCAGCCTTCTCTACTCCAAGCTCAACAAGCCCAGTTTCCTCAGCCTTTCTGCACAGGAGAGGTTCCTTCAGCACAGCTCTCTCTCTGATCTGAACTTGTGTTGAAGTCTCTGCTGTACAGGTCACCATAATAGTCTGTCTGCATTAGTAGAACCAGGGAGGCCTTTGAGTCTTTAGTCCTTTGAAGGCAAAAACTTGCAGGTAGGCAACAGAAAGCAGATTGGTGTTTTGATTGCAAACCTATTTGCAATCCAGTTGGGTGTGATTTGTGAGTCAAGAGGACATCATGTATGGGGAGCTCTTACTGGGGAGTGTAAAGGCTGTAGAGCATCAGCAGCTTCTGGGGGAAATTGGTACTCAAAATTAAAATCCTCCCATTATACAGAAATGGGCCGAATGAAACAATACCCAATATTTATCTTGAGGTCAAGAAGAAACTAAATTATTGAATATGGAACACCGAATGGATGAGTCTTTGCTGTTAGGAGGAATCATAGTGTTGTTTCTCACTTGCATTTCTTTGTGGCACTGAAAGCAGTACGTTTGTGTTGTGAGCAATGCTCAGTGTTTGCTTTTATGACTATGATGGAGCACCACAACAGGGGGTGGTTCCAGGAGTGAACCAGCAGAGCTGGCAAGGGGAGCCTTTGCTTGAGTGCAAGACAGGATGTGGAAGCTCTATCCAAGCATTTATGTGTCAGGGTTTCTATAGGTTCAGCTCAGAGGAAACTTCCATTCTTGTAAATGATGTTTTAAATTCAGTCTTTTTCTGCAGGAAGCTTTTGCATTTCCAAAGTCTGTAGCCATGCTTCTACTTTAAAGCAATGCTTTAACATATTTAAGACTTAGGATTCACAAATCTACATACAGACATAAAAAATGTAAGATAAAAATGCATTCATTTCAGTGAGTTGTATCTAAATTGCCATGCAGATTAATCTGAGACCTTTGGTCTCTGGAAAAGGTGTTATGTGTTTGTCTCCAGAGTTTGTTGCTAAAACAGGTTAAGCATCTAAACGGGGGGAAATTGCTGGGTAACTATTTGAAATAAGTGATACTTGAAGGGATCATATAAACAGGAGGAGGGATGGCTGTTTGCAAGGATGGGTAGTGATAGGACAAGGGGGAATAGTTTGGAAGTGAGACAGGGGAGGTTTAGGTTGGATATGAGGAGGAAGTTTTTCAGCCAGAGGGTGGTGAGGCACTGGCACAGGTTGCCCAAGGAGGCTGTGGATGCCCCATCCCTGCAGGCATTCAAGGCCAGGCTGGATGTGGCTCTGGGCAGCCTGGGCTGCTGGTTGGTGACCTGCACACAGCAGGGCTTGGAGCTGGATGAGCACTGTGCTCCTTTGCAACCCAGGCCATTCTGTGATGATTCAGTAATTTTAATAAACTTTGCTAACAGGAGTCTGTGTGAAGTTACAGCATGGATGTTCCTACCATGAATCTTTGTCACTTCAATTGAATCTAGAACTTCTGCTTCTGTAGGTGAAGAATTAAGGATTCAAAACCAAAACAGAAGTAGTTTTCATCTTGTACTCAGAAAATGGAGCTTTGAAACTGGCTTAGTTTTGTTCATTATGCTGTCTGGTTTCTGTAATTGATGTAGCCTTGTTAGCTATACATAACAATTCATGAAATAAAACTTCAAATCATCTTAGAATTTATATGTGCATTATTTACTGTATTTAATTAATGGAACAGAAATACTTTTTATCATTTATTCCAATTTCTAGCAAAAAATATCTAAGAGTACTTTATCAAAGTGTTGATTTCTGATTAGCAAGAAATGTGAAATCAGGATAGACAAAACCTCTGTGCTGGAGAAATGGGAGTCCTGTGAACACTGCAGTGTGGTATGGATGAATGCATCTCCAAAGCTGTGAGTGGAAGAGAGCAGCCTGAGCACAGAACTAAAAGTGTAGAAACGATCTGTCTGCGGATCCATTAGAATAAACCACCAGTAACAAGTGTAACTGCTTGTGCTGCTGGAGGATTTGCACGCTGTGTCAGGTGAGTTTTGTCATTGGGAAGAGCCAACAGCTCAGTGTGGTTTAGTCCGGATGCAGCACAGCCTTCTGCAGGCCCACCGTTGGCTGATGTCAGCTGAGGCCTCAGCAGAGCCGTGTGTGCAGGCCTTGCTCACTCAAACTACTCTTGTGAGCTACTGGTTTTGTTTTAAGGTATGATTTGAGCCTTACAGCAAACCTGTTCCTCATTTGGGTAACTTAAGCTTTATACCAGGGGAACAAATCTGGAGAAATCACTGGCAGCTTTCTGTATGTGATGACAGTGGAGGAAATTCAAGGAAGTCAGTAACACCTCAGGTGCCTTTTACACTTTTGTTACATGAGCTCATGCTTCATTCCAGGTTTAAAATGAGGCACTTTTGTGTTTTCAAGGCATAGCTGAGGTTTGTAGATTTTAAGCAGACTTTTAACACACCAAAAATATATTTGTTGGATGAACAGCAGTAACTTTGTGTATCTGATCAGGGTGTCAGTGTGTTTGATCTTTGGCTTGTACGCTCACTGTTTGGCAGCAGCAGATGTCACCTCTCAGTGACAGCTTCAGGTAAAACACAGGTAGTAGCCCAGCAGATGGATGCACAGTGTGTGGTTGGTGTATTTATAAACACACTGCAGCACTTTATGTAACGGGATGTAAGAAGGTGAGCAGCACTTCGCGTGATGGGGAGGTTGGCTTATTTTTAAAATGGAATCTGTAGTCTTTTGATGCCAGGTGTGTGCTTTGCAGTCTGAAGGAGTTGAAAGGCGTGATGCATTCACGGATCTCACTGACAAAACACTGAAAGTCTTGGTTCCCTGGAGGTGTTCAAGGCCAGGTTCATCCTCCAGGAGTCACAGCTGATGTGTGCTGCTTGCAGTGCTGCCTGCAGTGCTGTGTATGGAGGACAGGAGCCCACCGTGGGATGGCTGCTGTGCATTGGTGCCTAGGTGCAAAAGGCCCCTCTGGAGCCCTGAGGTGGGAATGCCTCCTGCTGATCCACAGCTGTCAGCTTGGTCCACCAGCAGCTCTGCTCATAGTGCAGTGAGGATAGTGATGGTTTTCCTTCCCATGAAAGACATTGTGTGTTATTTCACAAAGGGAATGCAGGAGGAAAGGTGGAGGAAAGGTGTGCCTGGCTCTCTGAGCGCTTTGTCCCCCTCAGTTCAGTGCTTTTGCAAGCAGAGCAATGGGATTTCTGCTGTTCTGAATCACCATGCTTATAATGCAAACTGACAACTTCTTTGCCATTTCTTCATTCTTTGAAGGCTGTCTCTACCCGTGTCCTTTGAGGTTTTTCTGCCTGCTGTAGCACAAATCCTCTGAGAGTATTCACACTGCAGTTAAGAAACTCGTCGTTTAAACAGCTGAAGGCACCTTGGATTTTTTTAGCTGAGATACAAAACACAGGTGGTCCCTGTGTTGTTTTTCCTTGATCCCCATCTTTGTGATCCAAAAAACCTGACAATTGTGCTTATTGGGACAAGGCCTTCAAACTGAATATCATTTCTTAGGAGCCTCTCTGAATAATTCACGGTGCCAAAATAATGAACAAAATGTGTTTAAATTTCCTTTAAGGGAAGGGAAAGGAGTAATTCCTGAGCAGTTCAATAATTACATTGAAGTCTTACCAGTTGTGTACCACTAGAGGGTGGTGCACATTAATAGATTCTGGCCTTCCTGCAATGCTGGCTGGCCATGTGGCATTTAACCCTTAATTTATGCCTCGCTTTGCAATACAGAGATATTCTGCATAATTCACAAAGTTATCATTAAGGATTTCATGCACCCAACTGTATTTGTTTTGACTGTAGAAATACAAGTCCCGAAAATGCAAATCTCAGAAAATGAAATAGGAAATGTGAAACAGTTCTAAAGTAGTTTTCTTAGCTCTTCAGCGTTGTAATCTGTTTCTAAGGCACGCAGTGTGAGCACTGCCAGTGGTGTGGGAGTAGCTGTGCTGAGTGGGGATTGCTCTGCTCAAACTGTACAGAGGCAGCAGTGTTTGATTCATGGTATTTGGCAACTGAAGCATTAGTCCTGAAATTGCTAATGCTGTCCCACCTGTCTGTCATTTTCCTTAATTGAGTCATCTATTACACCTTCTGTTGAAGCCAAAGGATTTTAGGCCAAGGGTTCCGCTGCATTTACAGTCCTTCACTCAGCGTGGAACTAAGATGCAGTTATGCAGATTTATTCATATGCTATTTTTCTTCTGTCATCATGAAGAATTGTAACACTTTCTATTTTTTTTTAATCTTTCAGTTGGTCGAATTATGTTTCAGCTCTTCTCAGATATATGTCCAAAGACATGCAAAAACTTCCTTTGCTTGTGCTCGGGTAAGTAGCATGCTTTTATTTAACAACTTTAATGTTTCTTACAGCTGTTTCTTTAAGCGGGCATAAATTGTAGGTTTTGTTTGCTTGTTTGTTTTCCTGGTGAGGACAAAGCTGAGACTTGGTCGTGCTCAGGAGGATTTAGCAGCACTGGAAGTAACCTGGAGTCCTGTAATGGTTACTGGGTCAGAGCAGTGGAGCAGCTACAGGATTCCAGAGTGCAAGGCTGTCGCTTGCTGGGGCAAAACGTGATCATCTGTTCCTCATTTGGGCTTCATTAAAGGAAATTGACACAGCTAAAACAATGGAGAAATTATTGAGCACCTAAGTGACACACAGGAAAGATGAGCAGGACTTCATCAGGAGAGCCATCAGGTGTTAATGTCACTGCACGGTGCAGTGGTGACACTTCACTTGGCTCCATGTGAAATGTTGATTACTCTTATACAATAAAAGTATGTTTGGGGTGCATAGCAGTACAACGGGGATCAAAGGAAGTCTGTTACACCTTAGGAGAAAACTGCTTTACATTCAGCAAAGCGAAGGATGGAGAGGGAACATTGTTCCCTAGGGGGAATGTGTGGTGGGAGAAAGGAAGGCAAGGATCTCTGAAATGAAAGACAGCACTAGCAAAAAAAATTCTGGATAGAATCCAGCACCCTTTGCCCCATTTCTTTTCTTTTAAGCAGGAATTCACTTTTTCACAAGATTTCTAATGACTGCAATAGTAAGGGTGGTGAGAACTCAGTGGTTTTCTGATGTGTGGGGCTCCTTGGTGGTTTTGCAACTGCAAGTTAGAAATCAGTTTTGATCACATTATTGCAGGAATCGCTGTGACTTACGCAGAGAACTCATTCTGTGTGTCTTGGTGGTCTTGTCCTGTGTACCTTGAATTCTCCAAAAATATACCTTAAATTAACTGCACCAATTAAGGCTCTCTTAAAGTTAGCCAGTAGGCTGGCTGGTGTAGTGTCTGAGCCTCGTGTTCTGTAGCTCTTTTAATTCCTTTCAGTGGCTTTGCTAGGTTAAAGCTAGCTGGAGACCACGAGGTGTGAACCAAACAAGTACTTAGCAGGAGAAAGAACAGTTACAAAGATCTGACAGCTTTCTTGTGCATACCTGTTTAAACTCTCCTGTACAGCTGGCTGTTCATGTTTCATTGAAGTCCAGCTAGATTCTGTCTTTAGTTGGTAGAACAGTGAGAGAGAGCCCAGAATCCTGAATTCTGTTTAATTTGAGATCAAACTCACAGACATAAAAGCTACCACAAACCCTGGTTTCATTCCTGCAATTTGCTACTATGTACTCACAGGACAGCCATGATTTGATAGATATGTTTTAAAGATTGCTGGTAAGTATGTGATGTGCATTTTTCCCTCTCTTAATTATCATTTTTGCACATTTCTTATTGTGGTGTAAGCAATGATTAAGAGAATTAAATGGTCCTTTTTTTTTCATCTTGCCCCTGGAAGCCATCTCTGCCACTGCAACTCTCCAGATTGAATTTGGGATTGCTGAGATTAGAGACTCTGGTTGCATGACTAACATGATGTTCTTGTTTGTATCAAGTGCATTCTGTGCTGCTGTTCAGTTTGCTCAAGTTGCTTCCTAGGAACTCTGCCTTTCTGCTTCTCCATGACAGGTTCTTTCAGTGCATTTCTTACTGCCAGTTTATCTGCACCATGCAGATTTTCCCTGCTCTACTGCACAATATCATACAAGCATCTATGAAGAAAATTTACTCTATCCCAGCCAAAACCTTGACTGTAACCACCCCTTATTCCATGCCACTTGCTTCATGCGCAGGTCATGTGCTCTGTGATGCATCCTCATTAATCACCTCCCTTTCATTAATACACAGATATTATTCCACCAGTGTATGGGCTACACCTGTGTCTCAGTCCATGACCCACTGTCTGTCTGTTGTGGTTGCTTGGGGCAGAAGTGACCTGGAGTTACTGGATGCCAGAGACACTTCAGGTTGGGTCTCTGCTGCACTTGCACTGCTTCCTGCGAGGCTCATCTTCTTTTGTCTCCAGCAATTCCTTCAACAGAAGAACTTGCTGTGAAATGCAAATCAAGTCATGGGTTGCAACAGTTTAAAGATGCATCCATTAGTCTCCACCTTTTCGCCTTTTGGACCAGGCCACAGGGCTTTAGATGGCAGTGAACTCCCCTCGCTCCAGCCTGGGCTTTTCCATTGGCCGTGGTCCCTCCAGACACCTGCTGGGTCTGCTTTATCCATGGTCACAGATGCCTTGAGGTGTTCTGGCATGCTCTTGTCTGTGATCACAGATGCTGCAAAGTGTGCTTGCTCCTGTATGGACTCATCCTCAGGTCACAGTCCCTCTGACTTGAGTTCCTTCTGGCACTCCAGCTGTTGCCATTCAGTACAGTGCACAGGAATGGCAGTGAGGTGCTGTTTGCCAGCCCAAGCTGTTCCCAGGCATAGCCAAGCACGATCATAATGAGGAGAGCAAACAGCAAAAGAAAAAGCAGCTGCTAATGAGCACTGGACTGTAAAGCAAGCAGGCCTTGTGACAAGCATGGGAGCATAGCAATTAGCAACTAAACAGCTGTAGCATCTATAAATTTGGTTTAGCACTCCAGTTCCTGATGATGACAGATTTGATTGTTCGTGCCTTGTGTTGGATGCCAAAAGACCTGTGGCTTAACTTTGCAGGCAACTCAGCATCACACAGATGTTCACTCACTGTTCCCAGGTGGAATGGGGGAAAGAACTGGAAATGTAGGAGTGTGGGAAGTCATTGGTTGGTATCAGGATTGATCTCCTCTGATCATCTTAGTGCCCTCCTCTGGACCTGCTCCAAGAGGATCACAGAAACACCAAGGTTGGGAAAGACCTACAAGATCATCCAGTCCAACCATCGACCTGTAGCCAATAGTTCTCACTAAAGAGCTCTACATCCTCCTTGTGCTGAAGGGTATTGGGAAGCCAGACAAATGCCATCGCTCCCAATGCCTCCCCATCTTACCAGTCTTTACAGAGAAAAAAAATCTCTCAACTAAAACCATGACGTTACATATATTGCTTCAGCATCTCAACTGTGAGCTCTCTGTCCAAGGGTGCTGCCTGCTGTGTAGGGCCACAGATGAGAACTATGGCCAGGAACAGCAGCATCCAGCACTGCTCTGGTACCTGCTGTTTCCCTGCCCTCAGGGTAGATACTCCAGTGGTGCTGTTGCATTTGTCTTGATTATCCTAGAGGACCTGCTGAGCAGCAGTTCGGTGGGAGATGAAGGTGCTCTGATGAGATTGCATGGACTTCCGGCAACCAGAACTGACTTGTGAAGGGCTGCATTGCATTTTTAGAGTTTGAAGCTGCTAATGCCATTTCAGCAGCCAAATGAGTCGCTTGCTTCCAGGAGTCACTTCCACGTTCCACAGTGAAATTTACTGATGGACGTTTGTGTTCTTGTCAGGCATACATCTGTCCTTATCTTTGGTCTTGACAAGAAATCTTTGAACCATCAGAGACTTACAGCATCGTTTCCTGGTGCTGACATCCTGTTCTAGTTGTATGCAAGGACTGTGTTTATTTAAGAATGTACATAACTTGTTTCAGGGCGAGGTGTTGTGCCCTAAGACCAGATCCCAGTGTTTCAAAAGCTGTGCCTCTGGCTGTGCCCCTGCTGCTCTCTCTGTAATCTCTGTGAGACAAGGCAGGATGTCTTTGTCAGAAACAGGTGGAAGAGAGCAGGGTAATTCTGGCTGCAGTCCTGCAATCTGTCACTGTTGTCAGACACAGACCTGGCTACTGTGAAAGAATGCTGTCTGCCTTGACAGCAGAATTTTCCTTGCATTTAAGTAAAAGCATCTGGACTTGCAAACTGGCATTTGCAGGTCTTTCAGTCAGTCCATCTGCCAGGTAAACATAAGGCCATTTGCTTTTTGGAGCTTTGTCAGGAGCTCGCCTTCCTATAATCTCAACAGGAGACTGCAGTTGGGTACCTTGTGCAAAATATCTGAGGTTAGGTTGGCAGAATGTTAATAGGGCCTGGGACTGAACTTTACCTGCCTGACTGCTGTTTGTGAGAGGCCAAGAGGCACCAAGCAAGAATGTATTTGCTTTTAGAGTTAAAGGGTTCTAGCACTGGAGGGGTAAGATCCTTGATTTTGTTTCAGTGACAATCTGCTGACTGTTCTGTGTTTAAACTTCTTGCAGGTGAGAAGGGAATTGGCAAAACAACTGGGAAGAAGTTGTGTTACAAAGGCACTACATTCCATCGCGTGGTTAAAAACTTCATGATTCAGGGTGGGGACTTCAGTGAAGGTAAAATGTGTTCTGTGGAGCAAATGTTATCATCCCTGTGGTTGTAATGTCACTTTAGAATACAGCATGTAAACTAAAATGCCTTGAAAGTATGATCATTGGTTTTCTGTTTCTTTGTTAATTGCTGAAATTCTAACATGTTTCAGTATCATCAAACATGTTGATACTTTAGAAGGAATTCTTAAAGAAGAAAGCAGCCTTGCTGGAGTTGATAACAGTAGAGCAGAATTCCAATCCAAACTCTGATGTTGCTGCTTTTCATGTCAAAAGATCTTCCTTCTTGTACCCTGTATCTTGAGGTCTTATAAACTGATCTAACGTGTATAAACTGTAATTAATATAATGTGTGTGGTGGATGACTACCTTGTACTGATGGTCAAGTGGAAGTAAAGGTAACGTACTGCTTGCTCATCTCATTGTGGTGGTCTCTCTGAGCAGGACAGGATTGGTGGTGATGCCTACTGTTGGCTTTTTTGCTTGCTGTTGCATTTTCTGTTGCTGCTGCTTCAGCAAACAGCAGGGAAAATTCGCCTTTGGAGCCTCGCTTCAGGCTTTCTCGTGTTCAGAGGCACAAAAGCAGTCTTCATTTTCAATATTCGGAGTGTCAACAAGATAATGAACTGCATAACGAACGGTCCTGCCTTTTAATTAAGGACCTTATGCTTAGCTATTAGGAACTGGCTGGAGTCTCCTGGTGTGTTATAAATTGGCACGCGTTACGCACAGCGCTTGTTACAAACAGAACAAAAGGTTCAATTTGTGCTTTTTCATGCACAGGTAATGGAAAAGGAGGTGAATCTATTTATGGTGGCTATTTTAAAGGTAAGAGCAAGTACATCTTCACAGATTCTCAATTCCGTTCTGAGAAGTCTTGATTCCCAAGATACTTAATGAAAAGAGGTCTACTTATAGATCACCTTTTGCATGAAACTAATATTGCATGAGAATTATTTTTATATGCATGACTTTCAGATAGTTTTATTTTGTAATATTTAACTTTAACTGACAATTAATTAAGGCTAACATTATTGGTTAAACATGACTTTCAGCATGGAGGTTAGGCAACTTTATTCATGAATAAACTCCTATCTTCCTGCCTAAAACTGTCAACATATTCTTTTGTTTATAGAGAATGTGGTCTTTTGCAAAATGAAAAGGTAAGAGACAAAAGCTCAGTAACACAAATTCAAACTCTGTTCCCTTGTACCTTCCCTAGTAAATACATAGACAACTGATACATCCGTTTGTAGATGGATATCTGTGTTGCTTGGAGAAATGAGGAGTTCTGTGTCTAACCTTTCTGAGGGTTAATGACTTATTCTGAGAGAACACTGGCATAATTTTCAGTTCTAAACAATTTTTTCTTCTTTTGTTAACGTCCCTTTTCTCCCCTTCCCTACTGAAGGTTTGTATTTTTGGTGTTCTTTTGAAGTGTTTGTTTATATGCTACACAAGTTGCTTTCCTTGCAAAGAGTTTTTAAATGTATATTTACCTCTTTTTAAAAACAGTTGTTGGAAGGAAAATGGTGAGTTTATGAAGTATTTATTTAAGGACATAACATTCTTTCTTGCTACAACAACAAGAAACCAGATAGTTACTGTGGTATTGAAGTGTTAATAAGATGTTCCTAGGGTTTCTTTCTAAAGAGTGCACTAAAGGTGGTAAGTTCTAAACATGCAGTGTTGTGCTTTGATATATAACCTTAAAAATAACAGCCTCTGATGCCCAAGCTGTAATTTTTACCTTTGAAAAGGAGCTTCAGAACAATATCTGGTTTTGTACTATGCCGTGCAGCCAGAAGTGCTCTTTAATTCCCTGGAATATAAGATGCACGTTAAGTTCAGTCTTAATTGCTTTTACATTGAGGTTGAAGGAAGGATGTATTCCTTAGTTCCTCTTTCTGGTAGTCAGGTTTTGTTTATTCTCGTGTGTTCTGAGGCACCCAGCTTGGAATGGCTGGGTTGCCCTCTTACAGTTCCATGCCAGGGAAATGGCCCTTTCACTGGGTGCCCATACATAACAGTGTGATGTACATGAGGGCTCGTTTTGGGATCACCTCACATCCATTTTCATTAGAGATGTCCACGGCATTGCTGTAACTTGCTGTATAAAAGAATGTTTTCTGTCTCATGAGTGTTTCTGCTGTAACTTTTGAGAGGCTCAATTAGATTTCTGTTCTGTTTCCAACCTGTTCAAGTTTCTTTAGCAGCGGAAGAATTTCTCCTTGTAGTAGCCATTAGTTACTAAGAAAATCTGACTGGCGTTCCTTGTCAGGGAAAATCTGACAAACATATTTTTTCTTCAAACAGATGAAAACTTTATTCTCAAACATGACAGAGCGTTCCTTTTGTCAATGGCAAACCGAGGGAAACATACCAATGGTTCCCAATTTTTCATGTGAGTAGATGTGATCTGACAGTTGAGCTTTTGTTAAACAGAGGAGCGCTGTTCATGAGAAAGATGGTATTGCTAAATTATCTCTAACAATGTTATCCACCTTACTGTGAATAGGGTTGAGTGGATACCTGCAGAGCTCTAATAGGAAACAAGTTACCACGGGTCGCATGGGGCGTTCCTTTGGGTTAGAAGTGGGTCCTATGGGATTGCTCCTTGTTTTTTACCCTGAAATTATGGCTTTGCTATTGTGCTCAGTGTCCAAAAACAGATTCTTTGGTTTTGTGTTGTACCAACCAAATCTTCACAGAGTGCTTGTGGATTACAATGCTGAGCATTGTACGTAGGAAGCAGCAAGGTCTGTGATAGAGATGGCCTGTATGTTTTTGCATATGCTATTTTAAATGATTTCCTTTGAGAGACGAGGGGGTTTTTATTAGTTATTTCATTCTGGAAAGGGGGACCTCATTTAGTTTTGTTGTTTCTGTTCCTGGCATAATTTTTTTTGCTATACTGTTGAATAATCCTGTTCACATGTGTACACTAATTGTCACGGTGCCAGTGCTGTAGAAAATAATGTGCTGTAAATCAAGTTTTCCCACATAACCTTAAACAGACAAAAATGAATCCATTGCAGCATATAGCCACATCCTGTTCAATTGCAGAGCACACGTTTCTGTCATGGATGGATGCTCAGGTGTGATGGCAATCAGGCTCTTCTGATTGAAGATTCTGGGTCCAGTATTTAACAGTTTGTATTTGGGAAGATGTGGTTCATAACTTTGGGCTGGTGCTGAGAACTTTCATTAAGAAACAGTGCTGGTGTTTTCAAAATTAAATTCTGCTGTAGTTGCTTAGCTGGAAAAAGCTCTTTTTCTTTGCCATCTTTCTTGGGGGATGAGTGAATGGCGCTTCACTGTCTTCAGTAAAGGAGAAAATTCTCCTGAAGAGTATTCCTTTTCTTTTTGTTGCCTGAAAAAGAGCTTCAGTATGACACAATGAAGTTCAGATAAGAGGCATTCTTAGGTCTCTTCCTAAAGAATGCCCTAAAAATGGAAAATTAATAAGAAACCTAAGAGAGAGTCTTTCACAGTTCCTACTGTTCTGACTTTCCAAAGAGAGAAAATCACGTCGAGAGCTTCTTTTCTGTTAGCCTCAAAGCAACTTTTAGGTGATATGCCTCCTTACAGCAAATCTGAATGAAGATATATATATGTGTATATATATATATATACACACACTAATGTGAGGAACAACCTCTGTATGAAAAAGAACCCGTGGTTTCAAAAGCACTCTGCAGAGCACTGCGTTGCTGTTTATCACTTGATGGTGCATCTTTTGATTCACTTGTCACAGTTTTCCATTTTTAAGCTTATCTGAACAAAATACATGAAAACTTTATGGTGCTACATCTATCAAGAAGCTATCATTTGAGGGCTCTAAAGTTTCTTTTTGCTCCTGCATTTAATTCAGATGTCTTCCTCTTTCACTTCTAGCAGTAGGCTCAGCTTACTTGCTCAATTAAATTTAATGTACTTAATGGACATCCTGTCTCTCACCATGCAAAGGAACATCCTAAGCTTGTGTTTGATGCTAAATTATAATTTACATAGGACAGGAAAATGTGAACAGTGTTTGAGAGTGCTTTCATTAAAGTGAAATGATTTTAAAAGGTACTTGTATCCTTTGAAAATTCTTTCTCTTGGCTGTCCTGTAGCACATTCAAATGTCACCAGTTTACCTTAGGGTTACACAAATGAATCGTATGCAAGAGTAAATTCCCAGATCAGTGAGATTTAGGGGCTGCTGTGCAAGTCTTTAATGCACACTGTAGTGCTGTAGACTTGTGTGAACCTTTTGACCAGGGCTTTTTAATGCATGCAGTAAATGTTTGAGGTATCCTTGTGTACTTCAGGGCATGTAGATGCAGTGGACCATGCACAGGCCACCCAGCACTCCTGGAGCAGCAGCTGGAAGCCAGCAGGGGGTAGCACAGGGCTCAGGATGGCAGTTGAGCATTGATTGTCCCTAGCTGAGGTGGCTTCACGCTGATGGGCAGCAAAAGTCCACCACACCGTGCTGTTACTGCCCTTCCCCAACTAAACAGGGAGAGAAAACATGAAGAAAAGCTTGTGGGTTGAGATAAAGACCTGTCAATTAACCATCAGAGGTAAAACAGATTCTGCATGAGGGAGATGAACATAGTTTATTGACTACTGTCAGTAGACTAGAGCAGTGACAACTAAAAGAACCCCTTCCTCCTACTCACCCCCTTCTTCCTCGTGGCACACAGCAGAAGGGTCAGTCCATAATACCTGGCCTCTGCCACTCATTCATGTTTGCTCTCTGCCCCTGCTGCACATGGAGACGTGCTCTGTGTGGTGCCCATGGGCTGCACAGAATCACAGAATGCCCAGGGTCAGAAGGGACCTCAAGGATTATGAATCTCCAACCCCCCTGCCACATGCAGGGCCACCAACCTCCACGTTTAATGCTAAACCAGGCTGCCCAGGGCCCCATCCAACCTGGCCTTGAACACCTCCAGGGATGGACGGGGCATCCACAACCTCTCTGGGCAGCTGTTCCAGCACCTCACCACTCTCTGGGTAAAGAATTTCTCCCTGATGTCCAACCTAAATCTCCCCTCCCTCAACTTAAAACCATTTCCACTCATCCTACAGGTATCAACCGTTTCAAAGAGTTGATTCCCATCCCCTCTGTAGGCTCCCTTTAGGTACTGAAAGGGACAGGGATATTGAAAGCACAGGGATAGCCTGTTCTGCCACAGGCCTTTCCTGGGCTGCAGGGAGCTGGAGCACCTCCCAGGGCTGCTTCTCTCTTATTTCTCACTCCTCTCTCCCATCTGCAGTTGCACAGCCTTTTTTATTTCTTAAACCTGTTCTCCCAGAGCACAACCCAGTATTGCTTATGGCTTAGCTCTGCCCAGCAGCAAGTTGCTTTTGGAGCAGCTGGAGCTGGCTCTGATCTTGCATGGAGCAGCTGCTGGGCTCTGCTCACAGAGAGCAGCTCCCCACCACCAAAACCTTGCCTGACACATTTGCAGATGCCTTTTTTAATATAATCAAGTTCGTACATTTAAGCTGAATGCCAGCATTGGCCTCCGATGCAGCACCTTATGTGGGAGTGATTACAGCACCCATAGGAGAGTGCCCACAATGGCAGATGTGCAGACATACAGTCAGTGGGGAGGTCAGGTTCATTTTCAATGACTTAATCCATGAAAAATAGGGATGGATGGTGAAATGTAGACCAGCAGTCTGTATTGGTATATACTTTTTTTTTTCAAATGGTAGAGCTTGGTTTCTGCTTCATAGCATATAGTGTTTGAATTTCAAGATTCAGAGTAGGAGACAGCTGTTAAAGCTGATATCTAGTCAGATCTAGATTCTGACTTAAGACTTGAAAAAGTAATCTATTGAAGCAGTTATTCTTGCTTGCTGACATTTGTGTGGTTACTTTAGGGAATGTACTGCGTGTTCCTACAGATTTTCTTTAATAACATAACTTACTTCCTTTAGTGGTGTACTTTAAACAGAAATTCAAATGTTATACTCAAAGGAATGCCCAATTATTCAGCAGTTTATCATTTAGGAAAAAATCTTCAAATGTGTATGTGCCAAATGTAGCAAATAGGGAATGCAAGTAAGTTAATTTATAAGTCTTTGTTCAGCTGAGACTGAAATAATACAGGGAATATTGAATATATGTTTTTACTTGCTCATCAAATGCACTTTCCCTGCTTACTGCACCAAATGTCATCAGGAATAACTGTCTTTGTAGGAACTAATCAGGCAGTGAATCTCCTTGACAGACTGCATTAGCAAACTGGTCACCACGGGACTGATAGTCATTACAACGTGCTCTGTGGTGGTCAGTTCTGCAAGTGATGCAAGGAAAGTTAGGAAGTGTGAGTGAAGAGCTGGGAGAATGAATGCGAGGCATCGCTAGGCAAGGTGCAGAACTAGAGCAAAGGGAGCACATATATCATAGAATGGGCTGGATTAAAAAGGAGCACAGTGCTCATCCAGCTCCAACCCCCTGCTGTGTGCAGGTCACCAACCAGCAGCCCAGGCTGCCCAGAGCCACATCCAGCCTGGCCTTGAATGCCTGCAGGGATGGGGCATCCACAGCCTCCTTGGGCAACCTGTGCCAGTGCCTCACCACCCTCTGGCTGAAAAACTTCCTCCTCAGATCCAACCTAAACCTCCCCTGGCTCACTTTAAAACCATTCCCCTTGTCCTATCACCATCCACCCTCACACACAGCCATCCCCCCTCCTGTTTATATGTTCCCTTCAAGCACTGGAAGGCCACCATGAGGTCTCTCCAGAGCCTTCTCTTTTCCAGGCTAAACAAGCCCATATCAGAAGTGCTATGTTTGATGCTCATTGACTATTCCTACTTAGAGAGCAGGTGGGTTGAAAGGAAAGGGCTTAGCTACAGCAGGATTGCTTTTCATGGATACATGCTTCAGATATGCCAGGTCTGTTCATTCATGTCTGTAGAAGCACTCCCTGCTCTGACAGAATGCATCGTGCTGAAATGATGAGGGATGCACAGGCTGTGTCCTTTTGTGCTGTTAGAGTTGGAGTTTCAATTCTCTGCAACCAAAAGCATCTTTTCTAGTGTTTATTGCATGATTGTGTTGAAAACAGTTTTAAGGCAGTTGTTGATAAACAAGCTTTTGTTATTTTCAGGTAGCAGCACTGCTTATTTTTCTGTGAATTAAGTTTTTTCAGAACCATCAGTTACTTAAACAGTGTTCTGAAAACCATAGTATGTTTATCCTTTCTTTTTTTAACTACCCCATTGCCATGTTGATGTACAGATAAGGACTTTCTTGGATGGGGGTAGTTTGATAAGAGCCATCCTAGAATCACTTCCTTTTTCCCTGTAGTCCAGTACCCATTTTGGACTGTTGCTGAAAGTTTTATTATTATTTATTACTGTTATTAATGGGAGTGAGGGGGTACCTGTAGAGCTTCATACAAATGCAGCTTATGTCTTCATGTCATTTATTTAGTTAGAGCTGGAGGGATGGTAAGCCTGTTCTGGGGTGGTCAGCACAGAGCTGGGTTGCTGTTGGGTGATGTTTTTGCAAGCTCCTCATTGAGCTGATCTGATGAAGGTAGCTTGGCTCTTTTGAGCACCACTTGTGCCTGTGGTGCTGCCCAACGTGATAGAAAGACTGTAATACAAAATAAGTGCACCTCTCATTAAAGTGATTATAGAAAGTACTATAAAATTGGTGAGTCTGTTGGCTTTCTGAGTGCTCATACTCACCTTTGCTTCTCTGAAGTGATGCAAAACCAACTGAGCTGCGTTTACTACAGGAGCAGAAATGTGAACGTGCAGAATGAATAAAGAAGTAGAGAAGCATAAGGAAAGCAGTGGGAGTCCAATAAGTAGCCAACTTCTTAGTTGTCATTTGGAAGCTTTTGATAGTAATTAAATTACTGCCCTGTTGTTTAGTTGTGTGTTAGCTTCAGTAATTGAGGGATACGTTCCTTCTGCAACATAGAGTCCCAGGTTTTGTTCCTTACCAGCTCAAGCAGTGTTGAGTTTTTGCCTTTGTGTTCAAAAGACCTTTATTTAAAACTTGAGGCTGTTTTGATATGTGCGATTCCCACCTCGATATTGAGATCACTGTCAGTGTGATTGTCTCCCAAGCTCCTTCTCCTTGCTCAAAACTAAATAACCTTTTGGTTCAAACATTCTTCAAACGTGTGGTGTGCCTCGTTACCAAATAGAAACCAACTAACCTCTTTGAAATGCTAAATGATAGATGAAATCAACGATGAGGATTTTACAACTGATTTCTGAATGTCGCTGACTTCTCGTAGGTGCCTCGTATCTGAAGGTTTCCAGTGTGCCACACCAGGCATTTTCTGAGCAGCCGTCCCTTTTTTCTTTCTTGCAGATGAAATAGCTTTCAGCTGATTGCTGTGCACTTTACAGAGATACAAAAGTGAACAAAATCAATGGAAGGTGCTGATTTTGCAGTATTTTTGAGCAACAGTGCTGTTTGTGCACTTGGCACGCAGGCAGGTCCCAGGGGTTGGATTGAGGCTGACGTGGAAATGCAGCCCATGCAGAGGCATTCACTGGATGCTTGTATTTGTAGTATGTTACAAAGGGATCATTTCCATTTCTCCCTGCTTAGATGTGTGGATAATTGCTGATGCGTTTTTAAATCATTGCTGCCCTTCAGAATTGCACCAGCATCAGTTGGTGTGTATTTTCCCCTTAGTGTCTGCAGTGTTCTTGTTCCTCTACACTTCTAAGTACAAGCTTCCAGTAACCATTCATGTATTTGAGAGAAAGCTGCTTTTCTCTTTTTATACACAACTTTCATAGTACAAGGAAGATGTAAGCTAACTATGGACTGTATAAAGCTGTGGGCTTACCAACACCTTTCATTTGTCGATCAAAACAGTTAAGGGCCTCCATCCTATGAAGCACACGCATAGAATCATGGCCTGGGTTGCAAAGGAGCACAGTGCTCATCCAGCTCCAACCCCCTGCTGTGTGCAGGTCACCAACCAGCAGCCCAGGCTGCCCAGAGCCACATCCAGCCTGGCCTTGAATGCCTGCAGGGATGGGGCATCCACAGCCTCCTTGGGCAACCTGTGCCAGTGCCTCACCACCCTCTGGGGGAAAAACTTCCTCCTCATATCCAACCTCAACCTCCCCTGTCTCACTTTCAAACCATTAGGGCTTGGTTCCATGGAGCATTTGAACACAGATGTAACCACCAGCAGACCCACTGAAATCAGTTATTTTGCTTAAAGTTGTGCATGTGTTCTAACACTTGTGCTGGATTGAGCCTTTTGGAGGGGATTGGGAGGATTCTAACAGTTTGTCTTTCTCATAGTTCATGCAAGGAAGTTATTTCTGCAGTTTTGTGTTGTTCAAGAGAACTGACTGTAGTTTTCAAAGTGCCTTGTATTCTAAAGAAAATTTAGAGCCCTCTTTTTAGGCATCCTTGTTCTGCATACAACTTGATTAATATTAAATTTTAAACTTGTATTTAATAAAACATAGACTCAGTTTTGTCTGAAAATGTATTACAATTTATTTCTGCCATTTTTGTGTAAAATTTACAGAAACAGTGTTACACCGTGCGCTCCAAAGGTAATGTCTCATTCCTCTAAGGCTGTGTCCTTTCTCTCTTTCTGTTTTTAATCTTTCTTGTTTTGCTGATCATATTGTTATGTGCATTGAGTCCTTTGTCAGGCCTCAGGTTCTTGGGGGGGGGTGGGCAATAACACGCTTTTACCAAAAAGATGCTCTTCTCTTCAGCAGTACCTTAAACCAATTTGCATTACTTTGGATGAATAGAGATGTTTGTCCTTCTGCAGATAACGTGGAAAATAGTAGCTGTTTGTCAGTGTTTCAAATTATCAAGCTTCTGTAGAGAAATGTTTTAATGAAATACTATTTCTTGGGAGGAAATGATCATAGCTCTAAGCTTCTGTAGTGCCAGAGCAGCAAGTGGGTTTTGTCCTGATGAAGTTTTATGGTCAAGGTATAAATGTTCAAGAAGTGAAAGGTGCAACGTAGGCAAAAAGCTTTGACATGCTCTAATCAAGTGCAAATGTTTGCAGGCTGATAGCAGTGCTACGACCCTGGCCTTGAGATGAGAGAACATTCAATAGAACAGTGAGGAGTTTGGATTCTGCTTCCCTTTGGAAGTGATCTAAGTTGCCAAACTCCTTTTGCATCTAGAAAGTTTCTTCTTGGGTAATGCTTTTCTGTGTGCTTTCCCATCCTGAGCAGGCAAATGAGAAGAATTCTGTCCACCTTTTCTATCAGCACAATGAAAAGCTAAGTGGCTTTGCCAGTGACCAAGTTTCCTTGTCTATCAAGGACAGTTGAGTTAAGATGAGTTCAATAGTTTGCTCAATTGGTCTCCAAGTGCTGCTGCAGCACAGCAGGAGCACATTGCTCCAGCATTCATATCAGGGGTGTCTCAACTTGTTGCTTTCTGTAGCTGATTCCAAATGCTGAGTCTCATTTACTGTTGCTTTCACTGAAGTAACCCACTTCTATCACTGCTTTGAACTCCGCTTTATAATTATGCCTGCTTACAGTGTTCACTTAACAGCAGGTCATTAATGCAGTTAACTTTGCTGGTAGAACTTCCACAGCTGGGAGGATGTTTCATTTTGCAGCAAGATGCTGAATTAGTGAGGGAAAAACAAGGAATGCCCCTGCTGCTGAGAAATGAAATGTCTTATAGCATCTCTTTGCCTGCATATGAGCTAAAGAGGTTCTCTGTAATATTAGGGTTATGGAAGCAGGTCTGGTTGGTGTTTGGAGCCTAAAGAAATCAGAGTGTAAGCACTTCTGATGGGCACTTCCACCTTTTGCATGCATGCCAGCACTGCAGCATCTTGTCAGCTAACAGTTGAAAGCAGAGTGCAGCCACGTGCTTGATCCCTGTTTTATTATAGCAGTGAAAGCCTGACTTCATTGTACCAGGTCTGTGTTACTGTAAATGTAGAAGCATATATGCCCTGTGATATTTTTATGCTGGGGAGAGTAATACAGTGGAAGGAAGCCAGAAAGACAAGGCAGTGCCTGGGGAAGAGAGGAGGAGAACACTTTCCAATAAGAATTTGAGATATAAATGATTCTGATGAAGTCATTTGTTTTCCTTTTTAGAGAATAGTACAGAGAGGTACCAAGGCGCAGTGTTACTATCAAAAAGTTGAATCTTAAGATATCTTTACAGATGCACAGCCTTGAATATTCCAATTTAAATCCAGCCTGGAAGTTTAGCGGAGCTGCCTCCGATGCCTATTAGCAGAGTGCACAAAATGTAATGCAGTGCCATTTCCACTTCAGGCTAGAAACAGCTAAATGTGGGAACTGAAAAGTAGGGAGCTAGTCTGAATTTATCACAGAAGTAAGCTGCAGGGTACCACGTAATGTCTGCTTGCACTGTGCTGCTGTTGCTTTTGGGAAGCCTGTGAGCTCATCAGCTGAAGTACTTTATTCCTGACACTTAAAGCTAGAGCTGCTTTGTATCCTGAGTCTTGAGGCCAATCAAGTAGGTGGAAAGTAATAGGAAAAAAAAAGCAAAAGCAAAGAATCTATCACATATGAGAACTCTGTTTTCCCATTTCTTTTTTAAATAAAACTGACTCCAAAATGACCGTGTAGCGTAATAACGAGAGAAACATGTAAATTTCATTAGTTGCCCTATATTTATTTGCAAGTTGTCTTTTTTGTGATTAAAGATGTTAGTGATATTTAAATGTGTATTTAAAGAGGCTTTAATATTTTTTGTTGCATGCATAAAATGGTATTTGGTACAACTTTCGAGTTAAACTTTAAGCAAGTTTTGATTAAAAGATTAAAGAAGGGCCTGTGTCTATAAGCTGTAAGATGTTTTTAATTCCATGTATGTAACTGAATTTTTTCACTATTTTGTCTTACCTTCACCTTTTTTTTTTTCCCCGTGCCATTCTTCTCTTACTTCATCTGAATCCTTGATTTTTATTTTACCATCTTACCATCTTGCTGTTTGTCAAAAAGAACAACAAAACCTGCTCCTCATCTTGATGGGTAAGAATATTTCCATTTCTTCAATGATGAATGAAGTTGGGATTACTGATGAGTCTTCACGCGTTGTTTTGGAAGTAGAAGCATAGAATCATTGAATGGCCAGGGTTGGAAGGGACCCCAAGGATCACAAAGCTCCAACCCCCCACCAATGCAGGGCCACCAACCTCCCCATTTCACAGCAGCCCAGGCTGCCCAGGGCCCCATCCAACCTGGCCTCCAACACCTCCACGCATGGACGGGGCATCACAGCCTCTCTGGGCAGCTGTTCCAGCCCCTCACCGCTCTCACAGCACACAACTTCCCCTCACATCCAACCTCCAGCTGCCCTCCCTCAGCTCCAAACCATTTCCCTCGTCCTGCTGCCATCTCCCCTTGCCAAGAGCTGACTCCCCTCCTGGCTGCAGGCTCCCTTGAGGCACTGCAGGCTGCACTCAGGTCACCCCGCAGCTTCTCTTCTCCATGCTGAACAAGCCCAGCTCCCTCA
The DNA here is from genome assembly GCF_023343835.1 of Lagopus muta. Classification (NCBI taxonomy): domain Eukaryota; kingdom Metazoa; phylum Chordata; class Aves; order Galliformes; family Phasianidae; genus Lagopus; species Lagopus muta. The sequence continues at coordinate 2,105,099 of NC_064439.1, forward strand.
GCCTGTCTTTGTAGGGAGGTGCTGCAGCCCTCTGAGCATCTTTGTGGCTCCTCTGGACCCTCTCCAACAGCTCCCTGTCTTTCTTGCATTGGGGGCCCAGTCCTGGACACAGTACTGCAGATGGGGCCTCAAGAGGACAGAGTAGAGAGGGACAATCATTTCCCTGTCCCTGCTGGCCACCCCTCTTTTGATGGAGCCTGGGATGTCATTTGCTTTCTGAGCTGCAAGTAGAGATCAATGGGAAAACAAATTCTTAGTTCTATGAAAGATGATGTAGCGAAAAAAGATGGAAAATTTTAGTTTGAGTTCTATAAAAATTCCAAACGACAACTTATTTCCTAAAGCTTGAAAGCTCAGAAGGCCCCAAACCTTCCATACTCATTTATTTAAACCTGGTTGCTGCCCTTAGCCCACAATTCAAGATACAGGTAATTGCAAGGAGGAAAAAGAAATGTGGTACGGTAGAACAGAATTAGAGATTCATGAATTGTAACTGTGCCTTCAGAGTTAGTGGGAATGTGCGTGCTGAGTTTGCATAGACCTATAAATGCTTCATCTCTGGGGAAGGTGACAATTTGTGACCATCTTTGTTTCATCTGCCTGATGCTCAGCATCTCAAAAATAGAAGGCTTGGTTAGAATTGATGACCTGTTATGGTGCCCATTAGAAGAGAGTAAGATGGCATCAAGTTGAAGCAAAAAACACCTGATCACGTTGCATGAAATCTTAGCCTTGCTGTCAATGTAAAAGTAATTTGAAAAAGCCTTGTTTTTAAATGTAATATTTTTACGAGCCAGGTGAGCCCAGTGAAGCTGAATGTTTCTGGTTGAGAATGACTTTTAAATCTGAAGTTCATTGGAAGAAGATTACGGCGATATATAAATGCTTGTACTTCCCAACTGTTTTATTTCTGCAGCGTGCACGTTGTCTTTGGACTGGTTATTTCTGGTTTTGAAGTAATAGAACAAATAGAAAATCTGAAAACTGATACTGCCAGCAGACCCTATGCAGATGTACGAGTCATTGACTGTGGGGTGCTTGTTACAAAACCAGCAAAAGATGGTAAGCATACATAAGCTGAAGTTAATTGAATGTTGGCATTGTTTTCAGAGTCTAAAAACTATGCCAGCATCTAGAAATCACTGTGGTGAATCTATCAAGTCTTAATTTGGCTCTAATGAGTCTTCAAAATTTAGAGGTTGGTGGAGGCAAGCAAGGCAAGGGAAAGGAGGTTCTTTGACCTCAGTCTTTGTGGCTCAGAACTTGCATGTCTGCTTCCTCTTAATTAATCTTTGTGGTTAATGTTACATACTCGAAAAGTAATTACCAGTTATTTTTCAGAGCTTGAAAGATAGTTGTCCAATCAGATGCTTTTCTTGATGGGGGATCTTGTGCTGTTTCTGAAGGCTTATTTTAATGTTGGAAGGGTCCTTTAAAGGTCATCTTGTCCAACTCCCCAGCATCTGAGTGTTAACTTCACTTACTGACCTCCAATGCACACCTTTGGCTTTTCAGTGGTGCATCTCGCATGGCAGAAGTTGTGCATAGCAAGTCTTACAGTTCACTTGATAGCAAACGAAGGGATTTTTTTACCACCATCCTTATTAGAAAATTGATATTTTATTGATAGTGCTTTATGCTGGATGCAATCAAATTCATGCAGTTGTCCTTTAGCAGACCTCGCTGTGAAAGGTTTACAGGCTGAGCTCCTGGAGAAGTATGTGCTTTTACATATATAAAGTTGTGTGCCTTTATGTATGCACACTACATGTACACACTGTACATTTAAAATGTCTGTTTCTAAGCTTTGGAGAAGAAGAAGAAAGTGTGTTCTGACTCAGAAGCTTCAGACTCAACCTCCAGTGGATCAGACCCCTCAGAAACATCATCTGAAAGTGAAGCTGAAGATGAAAGAAGCAGAAGAAGAAAGCGTAAAAGAAGAGCTAAAACCAAACAGTCAAGAAAACGGAGGAAGGAAGAGAGGAAGAAGGAGGATCTGAGGAGCAAGCGAACCTCAAACCAAAGATGGTGACTAGTTTCTTACATTTAAGGATTTCAGAGAAATTTGAGAAACTTTCCTTTTTCGTGAACTACTCATGCAATTAATATGAAGGTGCTTTTATTCTGGAAGTTTGGGCTCCATCCTTCCGCATAAAACGAGTTAATGACAGCATTTTGTTTTCATAGTCATCTGTAGCTCGTTTCATCACGTGGGCTTATTTTGGGAATTCACCCTGGAAAGTGGTGCTTGTCAATTGATTCTGAATTATAACCTTTTTTCCTCTTAGCAGCCTTTCTGACAAGAGCGACGTAACAGAAAAAACAGTGGATGTCAGCACAAAGAGGGATAAACCTGTGGTACGTCCTGAAGAAATTCCCCCAGTGCCTGAAAATAGATTCTTGCTGAGAAGAGATGTGCCTGTTGTCAGTGCAGAGCCTGAAACGTAAGGAGTTATCTAATTATGTTGACTTTATTGCTGGGAATTACGCATAGAACTTTGCCACTAACGATGCATTTCCAGAACTTGTAGCAAATAATGGGTGTAGCATCAGGATTTCCAAGTGAGGTACTTTAAGCATCCTACTTTGAGTGTTTCGTTGGTAGTTTCCTTTCAGAATGGTTTGTTTTTATGTTTGCTTTTCTTTTTTTCAGTGAAACCTTATGAATTCATTTCACTGAACCATAAGGATCGTGCATATCATAGCCTTAAACTCAATTACAAACACTGCATACATTGTTCACTAATTCAAGAGGAAATTTTGCAACAAAAACCACAGCAAATATGTCATTGCAAGGCAAGCTTGAATGGGAGAAGTGATTTCTCAGCTTCTTAGACTAACCTGCTGTAGGGAACCTGCTTTGGCAGGGGGTTGGACTCAATGATCTGATCCCTTCCAACCCCTACAATTCTGTGATTCTGTAAAGGGAGAAAATTTAGTGCAAAATCAGTGGAACAGTCTTGGAAGCAGTCTCTAATTTAGAGAAGAGGAGACTGTTTTTGTGAAAACAACTTTCTGTTTGGTGTGCCTGATAAATTGCAGGTTTTTTCTCCCAAATTTCTTCACTTTTGAATTCATGTGGGCACAGTCCTGGACATATCTAAAAACTGTAATGAATTTTTTATTTTTTCTTTAAATTTGGTTAACTATATAATCTTTTGTGAGCTTTTTCTTGAAGTGCTACCCGTGTTTTCAAAGCCTTAGCTGCTTCTTTCAAGGATGTTGTACAACCTCTGTAAAAAGGAGTGCTGAATTACCTCTTGTTGCTGAGGAAGGAAACAAAGCTTTAGAACTTGTGGGTTGTCTGAGCTGCCATTCCCTGTGCTGAGGCATTGTTGTGTAACGGCCAAGATCCTGAAGCTATTCTTTCTGTGTCCTCTTAACAATTTGTTCACCAAACACAAGCTGGCCTACTGAGAAAATCCACTTCAACAGAGTACTGTGCAAGTTTGTCATTAGCATTTATTTATCAGGAGAAGAAATCAGATCTGCTGAGCAGGCTGGAAACCAGTGTATGTGTTGGTTTGCCTTTCTCTGCAGATCTGTGTGTGGCTGACTTCTTGGAATGCCATTCACTGAATTCTTAGTTCTACCCTATCAAAGTAGATTATAAAGATATTTTGCATGATTAATACCAGTTTTAGGTTGAAATTAAAATGGTTACGTGTGGGTTTATTTGTGTAAGCTCATATTTTATTAATTTATGTAGGAAGCTTCTTGATGCTACTCCAGTTCTAACTGACCAGAAACCATCAGTGTCTAAATCTGGACGAAAAATTAAAGGAAGAGGCACAATAGTATGTGATTTCCTTTTTTCTTTCCTCTCATCCAGAGTATTTTCTCTGACCTTGAACTTTGAATTTCCTTTAAGGCTCTGTGTGATGTTGTTGACTGCTGTAGATTCAAGCTTAGACGTTTGAAATATTGTTTGTTAAGTACTTCATATTAGAATACTTCTTCCCCATCCTTCTTATTAATGTCCTTTTTTTGCGTAAACACTGTTTGGGAAAACAAATGCATACTCACTCACGAGTGGTTTCCAACATAAGGAAGCTTCAAACAAAAGAAAATTATTTATTTCCAAAGGCTGAAATTAATTCAGCAAAGATTCATCCTAGTTGAGCCACAAGATCTGAAGCAATGAGCCGTGACGTGAGCTTGTGCTCTCATCCCCTTGCATTTCCTCACTGTGTCTGTGAAACACTGGGGCTGGAGTAGAACCAAAGAGAAGACTTCTGCAGTGTCTGATGCATAAACAGCCCTTCCTGATGCACATCCTGATGGTTGTGCACACAGTGCTGGGAAGCAGCAGTATTGCTAGCAAGTTTGGCAGGACCACTTCAACTGTTAGTTCTGCTTGTTGACATTTGAAGTGTATCTTTTGTTTCTTTTCTTGTTTTTAAGCTACTTAATGTAGCTTGTCAGATTTCATCTGCTCAGCTACTTGAGATGAAATCCATGTAGTTTCACAGGTAACACTGATGGGCAAGAAGTGAGTTTTTTGCATTGCTAGTAGAGGAGGCTTTTTTTTTACAAGTATACAGACTTGGTCCATTTTTTTTCTACCTTCCTATGTGAAGACTGTCACTGTTAATTATTTGACTTTTTTTCTGCTTCAGTGCTCTGGTAACCTCAAGGCTTTTGCATTAGTGCTGCTGTTCTTAAGAAAAGTTTTCTTGTCTCTTCTTTAATAACCTAAATCACAGGCCCAAAACACTGTTGTTTTTCAGTCAACAGAAAAGGGAGAGAAAATAAAAACATCTTTCCTAAATGTGCAGTTGGTCCTTCAGTGGGTGACCTTAAATATAGATATATTAATGATTAATCTACCTAGCTGAAGACACTTTTCACAAGGATGGTCGTAGCCAAGACTTCCCTGAACATGATTTTTCTTCTGTCACAGCCACTGCATTTGAAGAATGTCTTTTTAGCTTTGCATCCTTGTGAAGCAAGGATTTTAAACCTCAAAATTATTGGCTGATGGCTGTAAGGTGAAACAAGGTACTGGAGTGTTTGGGCCGCAGCTGAGTGCCTCTTCTTCCCTTATTTGCCAGCCTTGACATTAAATCTGATAGCTGTTGTCCTTGATACATCTGACAACTTTCATTTGTATTTGACTCTTGTGATATCCATTAAAGAAACCTTTGAAATACAGTGTTTTGAAACATTTATGTAAGCAGAGATTTCTGGAAAACTAACATAGCACTGAGTAGAATTGGCTTTTGCCAATTAGGTGCCTGTGTCTTGTTTTTCCTAATTTTGGCATCCTCTCAGGAAAAGTAAGAGCGAAAATAATAACTAATATCAGAAATAATTTAAGCCTAGCAGTAGACAGACGTGTTTTCTGCAGCCTCTAGTAGTTCATTTAGCTTTCTCTTTACAGCCAACTGCTCAAGGTGCTCATTTGTAGTTTTGAATTCTCTTAGGTTCTGAAGGGGGAACAACACCTTTTTTATTTTCAAGCAGTCATTGCTTCAGAAGAAAGGGTAGAGAATCACCAGGTCTCCATGACAGATGCTCCTTGTTTTCTTACATGAAGAGAAAAAGGCTTGAGAGTTCTGCCTGAAGTTATCTGAATTCTATGTAAATCAATACATGTCTTTCTCTTTTTATATTGGCAGACAAACTGTTGTTTGGTTTTTTTCCACGTGCTGTTTTACCAGTGGTTCAAAATAATCGAGTAAAACCCAGAAGTTTTTCTTCTTTGTTAATTGAGTTGAGGAGCATCTAATTTCCTCATATGAGTTACTTAAGTGTGCATCCTACTGGGTAATGGAAAATAATGAGTTAGCAATGTTATCAGTGCTTTGCTGCTGCTGCAGGAGAAGCTCTTGCTGCTCATTTAAGTGTTGTGACTAAGCATCATTTTTGAGCATGAAGCTTCGTTACACTTTTTAAAAGGATTTTTTGCTTGTAAGATATTAACCTGAATGCCCATTCCTGAAGGGCTGAACAGCAGTGACTTTTGAAATAGAGCTCATTTTAATGCCTCGAAGAAATTTAGAGTCTCCTAACTGAAGTGAAACCTCTGTTCTTTAGTATCATGGGGGAAAACGGTTGTTTGGTTATCTGCAGTAATTACGATGCTCCAAAAGGTGCTCCATAAAGGGAATTTGACTTCTTCCTAAATTCTTCCTTTTATGTTTAAAAAAAAACAAACCAGCACCTGCCCAAGCTTTGAGAACTGCCTTCAGAGAATGAAAATACAGTTAGCTACGTAATCTGGTCTCACATGTAGGATGTATGGGTGCCCAAAGTGGATGTTTTTGTCAGGGCTTCGTAATCTGTGTTCTTTGTGACAGTTTGAGAATAGCATTGTCTGGTTGGTGTTACGAAGATGCATGCAAAATCTGTATGAGGCACCATACACTTATGCATTGTTCATTCTTCTTTAAAGGAAACTATATTCTTGAGTGACTCTTCTTTGCCTCTGCAGCGATATCACACCCCACCTCGATCACGGTCGTGCTCTGAATCTGATGATGATGAGAGCAGTGAGACTCCTCCTCACTGGAAAGAGGAAATGCAGAGATTACGAACATACAGACCACCTAGTGGAGAAAAGTGGAGTAAAGGCGATAAGTAAGAGCCTTAATACAAATACACAATGTCTTTTTCTTTTTCTAACACCAATTGATGATGTAGATGTTCCGTGTTGTTCTTTTTCAGCTAAATAACATCTGTAAAAATATCTGTGTATTTGGCATCTCTCCATGTCTAACGTTTTGCGTTTAAATGGAATCTTTCTTAAAGCCTTTCTGGTTCAGAGATGTAACACCAGAGGAATGCATGCTGAAAAGGCTTCATGTCGTAGAATAACTTTTTTCTGTTGGTGCAATTGGAACAATTCAAAATGCAGTTTTCTGATAGCAAATGCAGGCGTTTTTACAGTTCATTCATTAATTGCCTTGGGGCAGAGGTGGAGGGGAAAGGCAAAGTTTTTAAAAGAATTTTCACTTAATGTGATGCTTGCCTGTTTTTTCAAGGTTAAGTGACCCATGTACAAGCAGGTGGGATGAAAGAAGTGCGTCACGGAGATCAAGATCGTGGTCACATAACGGCTACTCTGATCTGAGTACTGTGAGGTACTCCAGTCACCACAAAAAGCACAGAAAAAAGAAAGTGAAACATAAAAAGAAGTCTAAAAAGCAGAAGCATTTCAAGAAGCACAAGCAAGCTAAAAAAAAGAAAGCATCAGCTTCATCAGAGGTGGAATCCTCACGTTCATTCAGGAAGAAGAAATCGTCCTGTGATCGTGAGAGGAAATCTCGTTCCTCCTCGTTGTCTTCTAGACATTCTTCCAGAAGAGACTGGTCTAAATCTGATAAGGAAGACCAGAGTTCATCAACTTTCTCAAGCAGAGAGAGTCGGTCATACTACAGGTCCAGGTCCAGATCCAGATCTAGGTCTAAGTCAAGGTCTTATTCCCAAAGAAGTTCCAGATCAAGGTCAGCCTCTAAATCATCGCGTTCTCGAAGTAGGTCAAGATCAAGTTCTAATCCTAGGCATCAAAAGACTGTTTCCAATTCTCCACGAAATATTTCAGCACGATTAAATGAAAGTAAGTTGAACAAGCCTTCTGACCCTGTAAGAGCAGTTATACTACCAAGTGATAAGGTCGTCATCCCACCAGTTGTCCCAGAGACCCTCCCTGTAATACCCTTAAGTGATAGTCCTCCACCTTCAAGGTGGAAGCCCGGACAAAAACCATGGAAGCCATCTTATGAGCGAATTCAAGAAATGAAAGCTAAAGCAACCCATTTAATACCCCCCCAGACTAATTATAATTTAGTAGTTGTTAAAGAGGCTAACACATCTTCGTATCAAAAGCAACAGGGCAGTTCTGACAGCGATCGAAGCGGCTATTCCAAATACCGCAGTGACAAAAGCTCAGATAGTTGGCAGAGATCGAGAAGCAGGTCCTCTCGAAGCAGGTCGTACTCCAGGTCTTACACAAGATCTAGAAGTCTGTCTAGCTCAAGGACGAAATCTCGTTCTTCTGGCAGATCACCATCACTGAAATACCGCAGTGACAGGTCAGGATACAGTGAGTCAACGTCTTATTTTTCCCTCAGTGATGATGACAGACACAGAAGCAAAAGAAAATCTGCATCGGGTGATCAGAACACGCGTTCTCTTAAAGGGAGGCAAGAAACAAGCTCTGAAAGTACCCTTCCTTACAAGGATACGAAGGACTATGATGAGTCTTCTCGAGGAGTGAAAGAGAGTGACAGTTTATCATCTTCAGACTTCTCTACTGACAGCGAGCGTTCTGGTAAAGTGAAGGGAGCCCAAGAAAAGGAAGGCCATTGTCAGTTAGAAGGAGATGCTCAGCAACAGGATAAAAATACCTTCCGTTCTGTGAGAGGGGAGGAGAAATCCAAGTGTGAATGGGATGGTGACCGTTCTAAAAAGAAAGCAGTCAAAGAGCAATCTTCTGAGCAACCTAGAGGTGGTGCAAAAAGTAAACAAAAATCCTACTCATGTAGTAAATGGGACTCTGAGTCAAACTCAGAACGGGGAGATGCTCATCGTGGTAGGGGAGATTCCAGACCCTCGTCCGATAAAGAGGAAGGAGAGGCCACATCAGGATCTGATACAGAACTTAGTGGTACCAAAAGGAGAAAAACGAAATCCAATTCCTCAGAAGGCGTTCTGGATTCTGATAGTGCATGGAAAGTAAGCAAACAGTTGCCATCTTCAGAATCTGAGAGTTCTCGTTCGAACTCAACGCATACCAGAGGAAAGGCAAAAAAACACAAACACGAATCCAAAAAAGCTCTTAAAAAATCACATTCCAAAAAAGTGAAAGAAAAATCAAAAGGGAAAAAGGAGAAAAAACACAAAGTTCAGAAAAGAAAAGAAGTGTTTCACTGGCAGCCCCCACTGGAGTTTGGTGAAGAAGATGAAGAAGATATAAATGAAAAGCCACTTATCAAGGATGACAAAGAAAAGCAGCTTAGCAAGGATGTGAAGGATAAAAAACAAGAAGCTTGTGAAAAGGATGAAATGGTCAAAGACAAAACAGGAAATGGTGAAAAACCCTGTGCAGATGAAAACCTGCTAGTTAAAAATACTACTCCTAATGCCTCACCAAATCAAAATAAACTTAATAACGATAGCATCAATCCTAACACTTCAACCAGTATATTAAACTCAGGAATAAATGTGACTACTTGCAATAACGAGACTGAGCATGCTGAAGAAAGCAACCAGAATGGGTTGGATGTAATTCAGACAGATGACAACATGGAGATTTGCACTCCAGACCGTAACTCACCAGGGAAGGTGGTTGTGGACGCTTTGTCTCCTGTCATTCTCACTGATAAACCTCAGAGTTTAGGTGCTAGTATAAACAAAGATTTACAGACCTCCGAACAAGATGCTGTCAAACCAGGAAACAACATTGCAGACTTCATTAATATTAAAGAAGAAGCAGGAAGGCAAGAGAATAACTCCGTTCCTGCATCTAATGCTAAAGACTGTAGTTTGAAAAGTGAAATTGCTGAAAATGCCCAAAGCAATTCAATTGATAATAAATGGAAGCCCTTGCAAGGTGTTGGTAATCTGCAACCAGCTACAATTAGTACTGCCACGGAAGTGAAAAACGTGGCTGCAGCACCGGAGGCTAAGCCAGCAGGTTTGAGAATTGAAATAAAAGCTAAAAATAAAGTAAGGCCTGGATCTCTGTTTGACGAGGTTAGGAAGACAGCACGACTAAATCGAAGGCCAAGGAACCAAGAAAGCTCCAGCGAGGAGGAGTCTCCAAGTAGAGATGACAACAGTCCATCCAGGAGCCTCAGCAGGTCTCGAAGTAAATCTGAATCTAAATCCAGACACCGAACGCGGTCTGAATCGTACAGTCACTCAAGAAGCCGATCCCGAAGCTCTACGTATTCTTACAGGTAAAATGTTTGTGTGTTCACAGCCTACCGCGATAACTTGAAAGTTTCCAGCATTCTGAGGCGTGCTTTTCTTCCTTTTTCTTTTAAAAAGTGCTTATAATTTAGAGAGCGTGGAATATATATTTAGTTTTAAAGGTAAACTTCTAAACGCTTTTGCTTTTCGTTTCCTTCTGCTTTTCACTTGTTATGTTCCATTTTGTGATCATCTCAAGTTGTGTTCGCTGTTTGCAGGTCAAGAAGCTATACAAGAAGCAGAAGTAGAGGCTGGTACAGCAGAGATCGGTCGAGAAGCCGAAGTAGTTCTTACCACAGTTATAAGAGTCGGAGGTAAGCTTCTCTAATGGAGACTGAGAATCATAGAATCATAGAATCACCAAGGTTGGAAAAGGCCTAAAAGCTCATCCAGTCCAACCGTTCACCTATTCCCAATAGCTCCCACTAAACCATGTCCCTCAACACAACATTCAGCCTTTCCTTGAACACCCCCAGGCTCGGTGATTCCACCACCTCCCTGTGCATCCATTCCAGTGCCTGACCACCCTTTCTGAAAAGTAATACTTCCTCATGTCCAGCCTGAATCTCCCCTGCCGTAGCTTGAAGCCATTCCCTCTGCTCCCATCACTGATGACACGAGAGAAGAGGCCGACCCCCAGCTCACTACGACCTCCCTTCAGGAAGTTATAGAGAGCAATGAGGTCTCCCCTGAGCCTCCTCTTCTCCAGGCTGAACATTCCCAGCTCCTTCAGCCTCTCCTCATATGGCCTGTGTTCCAGACCCCTCACCAGCTTTGTTGCCCTTCTTTGAACACGTTCCAGGGCCTCAATATCTTTCTTGCAGTGAGGGGCCCAAAACTGGACACAGTACTTGAGGTGCGGCCTCACTACTGCTGAATATAGGGGAATATTCATATATGATTATGATATGATATTCATATGTGATATGATTCAATGAGGTATATTAACAAAGCAGTGAATTATGCCCACAATTCTCGATGCTTCCAACTCTGAACAAGTTGAAAGTGGGCTCGGCCATATGTGATACAATCTGATGCATCCTCTTAAAAGTGCAAGTTAGAATAGTCGTATTTTGAAATTTCCTGTCATTGAGAAGCAGTTTGCTTTAATGTCCAGCAGTATGGGTGAGGAGTTCTGGAAAATGGTATTCCCCTCTGCCTTTGTTGGGCCCTGTTCTACACTCGTTCCTGATTACCTTCATGTGTTTTTTGTTTGCTTGTTTCTAGTCGAACCTACAGTAGAAGCCGATCCAGAAGTAGTTCTTATGGTCACCACAGCCGGTCCAGGTATGGATAGCAGTTCTGTGACAACTTTGAAATAAATGTACTTACTATAAAAATATCTTAGTGTAAGAATACCCCTTTGTCTGTGGTACTTAGGATTCAACTTCTCGTGATAGCAGCCTCCCAAGCAGAATCAGCGTAAATGAGGCACTTTGAACATAACCAAATCGTGTATGTTAGTAATGGTGAAAAATGAAATTTGAAATATAAATTGGGATAATTCTGTTACTTGTTGGTTAATACTTCTGAAAACAAGTTGTCTTCCTTCATGGACTGTAGATTCAAAAATTTGAGATTATATTTCTTCTTCTGAAGGTATTTAATTCTGACATCAAACTTCTATGAAAGCTTAGTATTATCTTGTGTTCTTGTTGAAATTATCAAGAATAATTTCTATACAGCAATTCATTTCTTTGTACATAAATGTCTTTAAAACATGTTTAACACAAATGGCATTCTAGACCTGTGACTAAATCAACAGTGGCTTTCTTTTCCCTTTAAAGTAGGTCATACACCTATGATAGTTACTATAGCAGAAGTCGAAGTAGAAGTAAAAGGAGCGACAGCTATCGAAGATCTAGAAGTTATGACAGAAGATCCAGGTATGTTATTTACTTGCATGGCTTTAACCCTGTATTTATGCAAAAAAAAATCACAAGGTATGTAGTTCAGTTAATGAAAGCTAATGTTTCTTTCCAGAATATAAAATATATTGCAAAAATGGCCATGTATGGTCAAAATAAGCACTTTTTTTTTATTATTTTATTTCTATAATCCTTCCCTTAGGTGTTTTATTTCAATCCTGCAGTGAATTAGCTTTCAGGATTTAAACTGGGTGCCCTGTCATGGATTAAAAGCTACCTAGTATGCAAAGAATTCCATTGGATGGTGAATGCTTTTTGGCTAGACTGTGAAAGTGGATTTAAAAGTGTGCAAAGGAAGTGGAAGAATTAGTGCTATCCAGAATTAATCTTCAGCTTCCAAGAATGTGTTTTGAAAGAGTATTTCACCAGTAAACCCAGCTTGCTTTTTGTGTCAGTGTTTAGGATAAATGATCCTACTCACACCAGGGGAATTACCATAGTGTAAGTGAGCACACTGCACCACGATCAAGAGTGGAAAGTGAGCTTTATATAGTGAATAGAGTGCAGCAGTGATTAATCCCATACCTTTTAGTAATTCCCTTACTAGTCAGCAGTAAGTCAGGCAGATCTCTGGCTACTATAAATGTTCATTTTTCTGTTCTCATATTTGTTTTTTTCATACATGTTTTTTTCTCTTACATGTTTTTTTTCTATGACTTTGTATTAACTCATAATGGACTTTGCTGCCACCCAGGCTTCCATCATGTATTTGAAGGAAAATGAATGAGATTAATGAGTGTGAAAGCAGTCTTTCAAAATTATTGTTTTAGGATGTCTGGAAACATCAGAGAAACACTGCTTGTGCCTGCCCTGCCCTAGCAAAGCTTTCCTTGCAGGCATGAGGCTAGAAGATTTGTGAGAAAAGTTTGTTCTGTTTAATTTGAACACTGTATAAATGGAACACGTCCTGTGGCTTATCTGAAACAATCTGAGTGCTTGGCCAGGTGCTGAACTTGGAACTCTTGGTTTGGATAAGCTAGAACATTTTAATCTATTTCTCTCCTGCAGTCGCTCCTGTTGTTACTGTGGGGCCTGATTTTTCAGGCTCATCTCCAGACTTCAAATTGCAGTACATAAAGCAAAGGGACAGAAGATCATCTCGGTTGAGAAATAAAACTGTATTTGTTAGAATGTGCTGCTTAGTCAGCTATTAATGTTAACAAAAACCAAATTGTTTGGGGGCGGCAGCTTCCTTCATCTGTACTGAAGAAAGGAAGAAATGCTATGGCTACAAACAGAGTTTGACTTGACTTTCGCTGGGTTCTCATCATGTGAAGTTAATGACTATTTTAATGGAGTGTCCCATAGTGTGTATTCCAGTTGTGACATAAGATATAATGTATGTTCTCTTGTCTTGTGCATCTCTTGCCAATCTTCTTAACGCGGCGCAATTTTGAGTTGGAAATTCAGAATGCGATTTTGAGGCATTTCAATCTTTTCTTTGTAGATCTTATGGCTCTGATAGCGAAAGTGATCGCAGTTACTCCAACAACCGAAGTCCCAGTGAGAGCAGCAGATACAGCTGAAAACGTTTCTTGGGCAATGGAAACCATATTAAATCAGTTTATCAGTGTTGCATTTAGAAAGAAAAACAAAAACTGTTTTGAACGGTGTTGCAAGTGAAGTTTTGAAGGGTGTTTGCTGAGCTAACCGAAACTTTACCGTTTAGCAGTGAACTCACTTGACTGATTGTATCCTCAAGGAGAGATGTGCCGAAGCCCAGCCGATTGCTTTTATGTCAAACACTACTTTCACAATACAGAAAAAAGTTTGATTTCCTTGAATCGGATTTTCCAAGCCATGAGAGACACGTGAGTGAGTTTGCTGACACTGCTGTCTCGGTGCAGCAGTTGCTACTGAGGTATGTTTATAAACAGGGCTCTCTGCCTGTTACTATTAAATATATGCTAGCAACTCAAAAACTGTGATGGACTTCTTACCAAGGCTGCCATTTCTAGTTTGTTAACATGCTTTTTTTAATGCTGGAAGATGGGTTCCACTCTGTCTTGTTTGACTGTTGCAATATATGAGAGGGTATACATACAACAGGTAGGTGATGAAAAGAAAGACTGCCACTCTGTCTTAATCCTTTCTGTACTGTGATACTGCAGAAATGCGCTCAGAAGGGTGAGATTACACACAAGAGAATTGTGAGCAAGAGTGTGATGAGTGAGTTTTGATCCTACCATCCAACCTGGCCACACTTTTGCATTTAAAAGCCAATTCGGTGATAAACAGAGGTGTTCTTCAGAGGCTAAAGAAGCGTTTTGAAGCAGTCCCATTTCAACTCATCTTGCAGTGCTAGGCATACTTCAACACGTTCTGAAGCCCAGTGGTGTGAACAGTTAGTTGAGGATATCACAGATTTGATCAGGACACTTCTTAAAGTCTTAACTGACGATGGTTTTCAAGGAGCCATAAGGGTTCCTTTATAAGCTGTCTGTAGATGTGTCCCCTTTGCCATAGGAATATCGGTGTGCAGGTACTGAATTACCTCTTGTCAGAGTGGTGTGATTTCAGAAATGCTCGTATGCCTGAAAAAAGCATGAAAAATACTTTCAAAATAACCTTCAATACCAAAAATGACTTCATGTTGCAGTTAAATGGTTCACAAGAAAACAATATAAAGCTGAAGAGCATAAATTTTTGCAATATTCTGATTGAGCTGATATAAAACCATTTGTAATGGTTCTCAGTGTCTAGAAAGTTATATACTAAGAAGCAGGTTTTTTTAATAGAAAATACACCCTGAAAAATGGGGTCTGTAGTGAAGAAACAGACTAATGTAGCTTTAGCAGAGCTAACGAGTACAGTTGTATTATAATAACTTTCATTACTGACTTTCTGTAATCCCTTGAGATGCTTTAGTTTTCTTCAATGTTCTCAAAGATTGAAAATGATTTTAATCAAGACTCAACGTCTTTGAAAATCAAAAGTAATCATTTCATACGGGATTTTTGGTTGAGAACCCCAAGTTTTAGCCTTTGGTACGTGAAAGCAGAAGGGAAGTCTGAGGACTGATGGATGTGCTGCATGTGAGCAGCTGAGGAATATCTGTACGCAGGTTCCTGAGCCTGGTTGTGTCTCTCCTCTTTCCCACCTTTCCAGGAGGACCCAAAGCTCTGTGCTCAGACACTTCCTGCTCTTGTAACTCCATGAAAGACTGTGCACGTAATCCTCCCAAACCAGTAGTTTGTAAGGTTCTCATAAATGTATTTAATGTTAAATTGCGTTTCTCGGATAATTATGTTAGCAGATTTCTTTCTAACGGAGCAGCAGCCGTTTCAGAGTCAGAAACAAATAATCCCTTGCTCATGATGTTGTTTGTTGCAGTTCCATAGTTTGACATCCTTTGTTACTTCCTTACACAGAAAATAGCACTACTGGTCTGACATTGTAACGAAAGATTCAAATATAAGCCTTGCCACTCAACATTTCTTCCAAGAAAATTGCCCTAAAATCTGATTCTGTCACGTTTCAATTCTGAATTCATTGATCATTAAAGCCGAGGAAGGGAAGAGAAATAGGAATGTGGTCAGTCCAAAATTACTGCAGTGTTACCAATATCTGTTTCGTATCTTGAATTGAAGCTTTATAAAGAAATTCCATCTGGTAGATGGTTGGGGGAGGAGGGATGTGAGGGAATTGGAGGGCAGTATTTTTACTTAGTGAATTCCGTTCACTTGTGCTCCAAATAGAAAATGCACCACTGAGCTGGTTTTCTAATGTTGGTCTGTTTTTGCAATTTTGTTATTCAAAAGTAGTTGCTGTTTATAAAAATAAACTTTTGTACATATCTGAAAATGCTGTTTTCTCTACATCTGGAAAAATCCATTGCTGCTTAAGGGAAACAGGGAAGATGATAACAGTGCTTTGGTTTTGGTATCCGCTTGTCTGCTGCAAGGCTACAAGTTGCCTTTCCTTCTCCTGACCTACATAGGAACGATTCCTCCACGAGGCTCTGCTTGACGTTTACTGAACAGTCGGAGGAGGAACAAATATTTTGATATTTCCAGGTGATGTGAGGTCTCAGCATTGCCTCAAGATACATAAAAGGTTCCTCTCCGTTGTGAAGAGCTCCGCTTAGCAGATCTGTGCAGAAATCTGTGTGCTGAGTTTTACCACTTTGCTAAACGTTCTCTCCCAGCACACGTTCCCCCATCATTTCCGTAGCACACTGGAGATGTGACATTGCTTGCAGTCAGCAGATGCGATGGCTCAGCACACAAACCTGTCAGTCTTTCAGACCTTCTGTTCCAGAAGGATTTTGTTGGATGTGCTGGCGTTGCCCTGACAGAAGGGCTGATTCTTGGTCTTTACAAACTGGATTTCCCTATGGTGAGGATGAGGGGAAGTTGTTTGCTCCCATCCTTGACGTGACCCAAGGACCCTGGCCTAAGCACAGGCTTATGAGCATCGCTTTTGAGAAGACACAGGCATGGGATTCCTTGCTGTTGTTGAGGGGTGCTCCAGAACCTCACTTGCTCTCACTCCCAAAGCGCTGCTTGCTGCGCGTGTGGGGCTGAGCTGAGGTCAGGCCATCCCCTCCCGCTGCCTGCACTGGTAAAAATAGAGGAGCTGACAGCCTGCTGTGCTTCCTCCTGGGGAGGCTTTTGTATTAAAAAGCCCTCAGACTTGCAGTGTATTCAAGGTAGCCATTACTGGACTACAAGAAAAGATCCGGGTTGGGGAAACAGAAAGCAGGGAAGGAAGCTTCTCCAGAACCAAAAGAGTTGAGCTGCCTGGCTATGAGGTGTCTATCAGATGAACAACTAGTTCTCACAAAGCGTGCATTTACAGCGCAGCTCTCCTGCCCTATCTGCACGCAGAGAGATTGCATTCCTGCTGCTTTATCGCTTTTAAACAAGGGTTATTTGTGTCCTTGCTCTCGAGGGTAAGGAGAGTTTCAAGTGCTCTTTCTGAAGATCCCCGGGTATCCGGCGGTGTATTAAATGTCTGTGGCTGGCTTGGTGTGTTTTGCACTGGCTCTTAGCGGCGGGAGCCCGGCGTGGTATTTAGATGACCTTGAGCTGCACTCTGCAATCCATCTGGTGCAATTGCCAAACCCAACGCTGCCTGGGATTTAAATCACGACAAGATAAAGCTCTGCGTGCTCCGTCCCTCCCTCACATCCACATAAATAAGTTTTGTATATACGGCTGTGGAGCTAATGGTTTTCCACCCGGCTGTAGCTGTGTGCCAGTCAGAAATCGTGTCAGCAATTAAAGGGACCCGGCTGTGAACTGGTGAACATCCACGTGGCCCTCGAAGCGGATGGGGCTGCACGCACAGCATCGGCCTGTGAGCTGTAGGGATACAGATCTCTGTCTATACGTACCGATGCGTTTATAGGAGAGAAACATTTCACAATCGCAGCAGAGGCCCAAAGCATGCACCCTTAAGGCTGCCACATCCCTTCCTTTTATTTTCTACTGCTGCCAGGAAGGGGCTGGCTGTTCCCTGGCCTTGCTTCCCCACCCAAGTCGTGGTGTGTGCTCTTAGGGACGAGGATGAGCTCTTCCCCTGTTCTCATCTCAGCTGGGGGCTGAGTGGTGAAAGCCACGAGAACAACTTTGGAAGGTCCTGGGGAAAGGGAGAGGGCACCATCGGAGCCTGGCCCCGTCTGCTTGACTCCATCCTACACTCTGAAGTGCCCTCCTGACTCCCTGTTGGCACTGGCACTGCTGCTCCATCCCTAGAGGTGCTCAAGGCCAGGTTGAATGGGGCCCTAGACGGGATGGGTTGGAGCTGCATAGGCTTGAAGGTCTCCTGTAACCCAAGCCATTCTATGACCGACCTTGGGCCTTACTTCTGCCTTCTCTGTAGCTAAAATCTCTGCCTTGTGACAGACAACTGCTCAATTTCAGGAGTCAGAAACCCCTCGGGGATGGGCTTCGTGAGGAGAGATGATGTGGGGAGCAGAGCGGTGCTTGCCTCTCTTCCACCCAAACCTGGTGTTTCCTGCTCATTCCCAGAGGCTTGGTGGGATTTGAACCGGTGCTACGGCTGTAAATCTCAGTGTTTTCACCCAACCTGTCTGTAAACATCTCCAGTGCTGAGGTTCAGCTGTAGTGCCCAATCCCAAATGGTCTTCATTCATCCCTACTGCAAAGAAGGCAGTTTTCTGACATCTATGCTAAAGTTCATTGCTGCTCCTGCAGCCTATCACTTCTTCCCATAGTCAGAGAAGGAAGAGAACAACCTTTTCCATTTAACCACCTGAAAACATTTGTGAAAACCTCTGCCATCTCTTCTCCTGACCAAATACCTTCAATCCCTTTGGTGGTTTTCTTTTATTTTTAATCTTATGTTTCAGCAATTTCTTAGACCCTGAGCCACCCCACGTGCAGCCAAGGCCGTGCTCCCAAGCAGACCCAGACATTGCTCCATGTCCCTGCAGACCCCATTCCCCCTGCTTCATCCCTGCCTGCAGTTTGCCCTTTTTGCAGCAGCATGATGAGGGCTGTTTGCATTTGTGCTCTGCAGCTCCAGCCTTCTTACACAAGCAGAAAGTTTTTCCTTTGTTTCCAATGAATCGCAGCCTATTTGTTTATTTTTTTTCTCTAATGCATCAAGTTTGTTTTGAAGTTTCAGCCCATGCTCCAAAGTGCTCAAAGTCCCTCCCAGCTTGGTGTCATTTGCAGCTGCAATAAGCAGATTTTCTATTCATGCAAGTAATTATTAACAAAATATTTTGAGCAGTACCAGGCCTGGGACAGCTCTCCAGGGACTCCCAGGGTGTGAATCTCCTTGGTTCCATGGTGAAGCATAAATAACTCCTCCAGGCGTTGTCCCCTCCTGCAGCCCTGCTTGCCTCCAGCTCCATGTCGCTGTCTCTTGTCATTCCCCAAGACTGGATTTAAATGGTCTGGATTAAAATGCTCACCAATGACAAATCTGGACATGGTTTTTGGTAAGCCGTTCTGGGGTTTTCATCCCATTCTGTCCTCTATCACCATCACCATCATAGAATCGTAGAGTCACAGAATGGCTTGAGGTGGAAGGGACCTCAGAGATCACGTAGTTCCAGTCCCCTACGTTGGCATCACCCATTGAAACTCAACTCCTCCTTCAGCTCAGCAGTTCCCAGTGCTTTTATTTAACGTTAATATAAATCAGATTATTCCTATTCCTCACTCCAGAAGTGTTTTATTTTATTGACTTATTTATTGCAGGGCTACCTCCCCCACAGCCATCGCTTTCAGCAAGGAAGGAAAGTTTCACTGCTTTTCCTGGTATTTGAGTATTCTCTCTATCTGAGTGTTTACTGAACAGAAGGTTTTCTTGCTGCTAATCTCGTTTTTTCCATTACTGATGTATAGCCCTAACGGGATGGAAGATTTCCCCATGGATTCCAAGGACCTAAAAGCCAGAGAGGAGCGAAAGCACTCTAAAATTAATGTACTTCACACCTACCTGCTTTTCCACTCCACCAAGTGTCAGCATTCCCTTTGCAGTCTTAAAAACTACTCTCAAAATCATAGCATCAGAATTGGAATCTTGGAATCATGGAATAGTTTGGGTTGGAAGGGACCTTAAAGCCCATCCAGTTCCAGCTCCCTGCTACAGGGCTCCCTCTAAGGGAAATGTAAGAATCTGGCTTGTTCTAAGAAAATAAATGAGCGTGCTTGGGGACTGACCCAGGAAAAGCAGTCCATATTCACCATTATTTTGGTCTCTGCTGAGCTCCCAGAGGCAGCCAGCACAGAGGGCAGATGGAGGTCTGAACTGTGGGACTTGGTGCTGACATACAGCATCCTACAGCCTTTGCTTCCTGCATCAAAGCTTCTGCCTTGGTGAAGCTTTCCCTGTTCCCTGGAGATGCTCTCGACTGTAAATGCAGCTCTGGGTATTTCCTGTAGTTCTTAATCTTGATAATTATTTCAATCAAGCTATCGATTCATAACTTCCTGACTAACGAAATGCTGCCTCTTACCACGTTCTCTTTTGGTACGCAAAGGTGCCTCTGAATGGCAAGCCCCATGCTGGGAAGACCAAGCAACTTTCACACCTGGCTCATCACCAAGTGGATGCGATGCCATGCTATGAGTGTGACTTCTCCTTGCCAGGTTTCTGGGTGACACTGAAGGAGGCACCCATAGGTGCAGAAATTCAGCCTTCACATGTGTGAGTGGGTAAGGATTGAAGCTTGTTGCTAGGTCCTGATGAGGTCTAGCTGAGATAAGGAGCAATCCAAGTGCATCTAGCTGGATCTGTGTGGATGGTTAGGTATCATCTGGAAGGTCTTTTTCAGCCCATGTGGTTCTATGGCCTGGGAGAGCCTGGTCCAGTTAACTGCTCCATGCAGATCTGCCTTCCCTGCGTCTTTTTATTCATTTGAAATTGATTTGCTACTCATTTTAGTCACAGGCTTGTATCCACTACATGCCTGGTCCCTGTGATTTGGGGCACCTTGTTCACCAGCTCTCCTCAGCCTTCCCCTCTCCAGGCTGAACGATCCTGGCCTTCCCACCTCCCCTCAGGAGGTCATTTGGCACGGGGACGCGGCTCAGTGGTGGAACTCAGTAGGTCAGGCTGACGGTTGGACTTGGTGATCTTGGAGGTCTTTTCCAACCTAGATGATTCCACTATAGTATGAGTTTTGTTGTTCTCTCTGCTTCTCCAAAACCATCATGCTTCTCTTGGGGATCACAATTACACACTGCATTGAACATGCTTGAGAAAAGCACCAAGGGAAGACACCTTGGCTTGGTTTTTTTTGGCTGCTACCTTGAACACCATTTGCTGAGGTCTTGGTGGAATTGCTTGGTGGCATTTGGTGACGCTGGGAGAGCTATGCAACTGGATGGGCTCCTCGCCCACCGGGGCACTGCTGATGCTGTCCCAGTGCCAGGCTCTGGAGAGCCACACTCTTTCCATCCCCAAAAGAGACCATTAAGCGCTCCCTACCTTTTGCTCCCTGCCTTTTAACCACCAAAAAGGGCTGCAGGAAGGCCCAGTGGGAGAATCCAAATGTTTCTTTCCCCTCAATGTTAAGACTGCCAAGCCCAGTTGTTAGTAGAGATAGCTCTTCCAATGCAAAGCGGTGAGAACAGCTTGGCTTATCTTGGCTCGCTTGATGCAGCCAACACAGAGACCTTGATCTTCAAACCTGCAGTTAATCCATGCTCTAAATGAGCTTTTTCCCCCCAATGTAGTGCTATCTCCAGACCTTCAGACTGAGAATGAAGAAATAAGGCAATGAGAAACCCTCAGCTTTCAGCAGGGCACTCATAGAATCATTAAGATAGGAAAAGACCACTATGATCATCTGGTCTAACCATCAACCCATCCCCTCCATGCCCTCCAATCCACATTGAACTTGCACAAAGCAGTCAGTGATTCCATAATTTCTTTTTTGGGATAAAACAAGCTAAATATTCTTCAGCATATCTGTAAGTATGTGGAGGGGACTCTGCCCCTTCCTCCTACAAGCGATTTTTGCCTTAGTATTTAGCTCTTCTCATCGTTCAAGGACTTTAATTAAACTTCCTCACGTTGGCATCACTGCATATAAAAAGCAAACCTAATTATTGCAGAATTCGAGGGAAACAGAATCTGGAATCCACTAAAAGCTCCTCTGAGAGGTGAATCTTGGATTCAACAGCTCCTTGCTGGGGGAGAAATTATGGGCTATGGGAGGAACGTGGGAAATAGGAACTTGCGAGGACAGACAACGGCTTCTGGCAGGTTGAGACAGCTCCAAGGCGGCGTGCTGGAGCAGCCCGTGTTCCCTTCTCTCCCCACAAAGAGCAAAAGCTGTTTTTGGTGGGATTTTGTCCGTTAGGGAGGAAAGGACACAGGAGGCCAAGCAATGGCGGTGCTTGGGGCTGCGTGCTGACCATCCTCTATGCCACCTCAACCTGCCCGCGTCCCTCATCCGTGAACCTCATCCGACACCCGAAACTGCTCAAATAACCCTTCATAAAAAAACAATTCTTCCTTCCCTCGATTAGAGGCAAGGGAAAAAAAATACAACAGAGAGAAGAATTGGGGTCAAGGCGAAGCAGCGGCCGTATTTCTGCCGTCCTTTGGGAGCCGGTCTGCACTCACTCTGTGGGTGTTCTCATTGCACACGCTGAACACAAGACGCTTTCCCTTAGTAGGACAGGCTCTGTGCCGCGGCCCTTCTCGCCCGGCCATAAAAGGGCAGCGATTTCGGTGCGACCCCAAGCCCTCCCGGCCTGGTCGGCTGCATCCCTGCGCTGCTGCTTCCAACCTCCTCGCCTTTGGCTCGCTCTTCTTTCACGCCTTTTGTTTTGTCTCTCTCCTCCTCTCTGGAGGCTGCAGGGATTGAGGCCAGAGAGCCTCCAGGAATGTTTCTTGCTTTCCCTCTTTTTTTTTTCTCTCTCTCTCTCAGTCTCTTGGCCTGATGTGATCCCTGCTTTTCCATACTCCCTGTGCCTGCCCAGAAAATCAGCTGCGGGGTGAAAACCGGTTGCTGGACCAGCAGTACATCCCCAAAGGGTTGGCTGTGCCCCTCCATCCTGTGCCCCTCATCCTGCAGGTGAAGCCCTGTCTGTCTGCAGGGCTCTTCCACCTCCTGCTCCGCTCCGTTCTGCGGAATGGTTGGGTGCTGCCATCCCAGAAGGACGCAGAGCTGTTATGGAGCGTCCAAAGGAGGGCTGCGGAGATAGGGAAAGGTCTGCAGGGCAAGGGGTGTGAGGAGAGATGAGCGCCCTGTGTTTGTTGGGCCCAGAGCAGAGGAGGATGGGGGAGGTTTGCAGCCCCTCATGGCCATACAGCCCCTCATGGCCCTACATACTCTCATGGCCTTGCAGACTCTCATGGCCATAAAGCCCCTCATGGCCCTGCAGCCCCTCATGGCCCTGCAGCCCTTCATGGCCCTACAGACCCTCATGGCCCTACAGCCTCTCATGGCCCTACAGAGACCCTCATGGCCCTGCAGAGACCCTCATGGCCCTGTAGCCCCTCATGGCCATACAGCCCCTCATGGCCATACAGCCCCTCATGGCCCTGCAACTCCTCATGGCCATACAGCCCCTCATGGTCATACAGCACCTCATGGCCCTACAACCCTCCATGGCCCTACAGCTCCTCATGGCCATATAGCCCCTCATGGCCCTACAGCCCCTCATGGCCATACAGCTCCTCATGGCCCTACAGCCCCTCATGGCCATACAGCTCCTCATGGCCCTACAGCCCCTCATGGCCATACAGCTCCTCATGGCCCTACAGCCCCTCATGGCCCTACAGAGACCCTCGTGGCCTTGCAGACTCTCATGGCTCTGTAGCCCCTCATGGCCCTACAGACTCTCATGGCCCTGCAACCCCTCATGGCCATGCAGCCCCTCATGGCCTTGCCGCCCCTCATGGCTCTACAGCTCCACACAGGGGAGCAGAGGGACAGGTGATTCCCTAGAGGACTAAAGCTATGGGAAGACAATGTGAAACATCAGGGATTGGTTAAATCAGGGCAATGCGAAGCTCTCCTGGTTCCCATGAATAATTGTCGGCCCCCATATTGCTGTGACATGGCCAAGTCCTTCAGTTAAGACCTGCTGTGAGCATTGGCTTGGTTGCTGTCTCACAGCCCAAGGATTAAAAAGAAGAGTGAGATCTGCAGGATATGGCCCTTTTATGATACTCACCCCCCTCCTGTATCACCAGGGCCTTCCTGCTTTTGCTCCTCACCTACCCTTATCTCTAGGGCTTCTCTGCCCATCCATGGAATCATAGAATCATTAAGACTGGAAAAGATCTCTGAGATCCCCAAGTCCACCCCAACCCACCCCACCAGGCCTGCTGCCCACATCCCTCAGTGCCACATCTCTAGGGCTCTGGAACACCTCCAGGGACGGTGACCCCAGCACCTCCATGGGCATTGCCACTCATTCATTCCTAATACCCAACTTGAACCTCCTCATGTGCAACCTGACGCCATTACCCCTCATCCTGTCACTGTCATGTGGGTGAAGAGGCCGACCTCCACCTCTCTACCACCTCCTTTCTAGTTGTGGCCTCCTCTTCTCCAAACTGAACCATCCCAATTCCTTCAGCCACTCCCTATAGACTTGTGCTCCATACCCTTCCCAGCTCCATTGCCCTTCTCTGGACATGTTGCAGGACCGAGATGAAATTCCCCAATGGCAGCAGTGGCAAATGAACTGAACGTAGGGTTGCTTTGCTGAGGTCCTTCTGTGGGGAGCCGTAACCCATTACCATTTTGATGATCTATGCAAGATGTGACAGGGCCAAGTCCCAGGCAGCACCACCTGAGAAGCTTGAAGACCTTCCAGATCTTCACAGGAAGCACCAAGAGCATAGAGTTATCCTCTTCCAGAAACCCCAGCAGATGAAGAGGAGGAAAAACAGTCCCAGAAGGGAGATCTGTTGTCTACGTGCTGGTGCAGGGATCCCTGGTATCTCAACCCGCACAGAGGTGTCCCGTGTCTCACCCTGCTCGAATCATGGAACCACAGAATCATTTGAGTTGGAAGGTTAGAGGCCATTTGGTCCAACTCCCCAGCAGTGAACACAGATACCTACAGCTCCATCAGTTGCTCAGAATCTGACCATGAATGGTCCAAGGATGGGTCTTCCACTACATCAACCACATCCACTACAGGAGCAGGAGCAGACCTGGCTTAAATAGGTTGGAAGGATGGACATGGACACGTCCTTCCCATCAAGCTCTCCCTTGACGCTCTGCATTACAACAGCCACAGACCTGACCACGTCATCTCTCCCAGTCAGCAAAGTCACTGGACAGGGTTGGGTGGGATCCCACCAAAATGGGTTGGGTGAGGTTTGCTGGGAGATACAGGAAGTCAGTTCAGCCAATTCCACGTGAGCCCGTGAGTAGTGTTGGCCAACGAAACCGTGCATGCTTCATCTTTTAGGAATGTTGCTGCAGTCACCGTTGTCAAATGAAGTTTTTCACCAAAATGTGTTGTCAGCTGTGTCTGGAGCTCCTTCTGGGACATTTCTCCTCGTGTTGATGGCAATGACCTTTGGGGGAACAGCTTCTCCTATATTGGGGAGGAAGAAGCGTGGATGGCAAAGACCAGGACTCCACGTGAGGGGTGGGCTCTGCATCCCAAAAAGCCCAGGGACCTCCTGGGAGCTCACCCAACCCTAACCCTAACCCTAACCCTAACCCTAACCCTAACCCTAACCCTAACCCTAACCCTAACCCTAACCCTAACCCTAACCCTAACCCTAACCCTAACCCTAACCCTAACCCTAACCCTAACCCTATGGGCTTTGCCCATACCCAGCACCCCTCTTCCTGCAGACCTGTGAGCTCCAAATCTCAGAGGGCTTCAGGCTGCTCCCACCCCTGTCCTGTCTGCAGGATTTGGGCCCTGGAACAGAGCTCAACCCTTACTCCCATCTCAGCCTTCATCTCACCCTCACCCCATCGGTGTCCTCATGTCCGCTGGGTGTCCTCCAGCATCTCGTGGAGCTCTTGGAAATGCTTCCAGGCATGGAGACACGTAAAGGAGGCCAAGCAGTCATCCTGGGAAGAGCTCTCTGATACGGGAAAAGAGCCGGTCGCCTCGGCCAGGATTTTTTTTCCTATAGAGCAGGGTTGAAAGCAAGACAGGATTGAAACCAAAAATTAAATAAACCCAGGAAACGGAGCGCAGGCAGGACGTGGCTGCAGCGACATTATGCAAAGGGCCGTACACATCTGGAAGAAGTTACAGCGCACGGCAACTGAGTCTAAACAAGTGCAAGACGTTACTGCATTTCTGTCTGCAAAAGGGAGTGGTTGGCAAGAGGGAAATGGCCGGGAAGGTGGGATGGAGATGCAGCAGATGGGGTTTTGGGGACCCATCGGAGCCGCTGTGGTTTTTGGTTGCAGGGCAGCAGATGGGGATTTGATTTTGGTGCGTGGGGAGATGTGTGATTTGAAACAGGGAGGTGGGGAGGTCTTGGTGAGACCCACGCTGTGCTGGCAGCTAAATCACAACACCTCACCCATGAGACCCCAAAATTGCCTTAAAATAGAATCACAGAATGGTCTGGGTTGGAAGGGGCCTTTAAGATCGTCCGGTTCCAAACCCTTTGCTATATAGGCAGGGACACCTCCACATTCCCACCATGGCAGGAGAGCTGCTCCACAAACCCCTTTCTGAACCAAACTGAGCTCATTATCACCCCATCACTCCCCAAACCGAGCTTTCCCAACCCAAAAAGCCAAATGCGGGGGGGTTCGCTCTCAGGAAATAATCCCTACCGTGCCTCAGTTTCCCCAGTGGGCACTTAAGGACGCTCACGGAGGACGAGGGCCGTCGGTGCTGCTTCCACAAGGGAGTGGGGGGGAAGGCGATGCCTGGGGGGGGAATCACGCGTGGAGGGGGGCGGTCGCGCGTGGCGACGCGGCGGAGGGGCTCTGTCCCTTTAAGGGGGGCAGCCGCGGCCCCATCTGATGCGGAGGCTCCAATCAGCGGCCCTCGGGCTCTTGGCAGCCCCAGCCGCCGCCGCTCCGCATTCCTCCGTCTTCCTAAAAGGGGCGAACATGGCGATGGGCAGGATGAGGTGAAGGAGCGAGGGAGGAGGGGAAGGAGAAGGAAGGAGGGGAGGAAGGAGAAGAAAAGGGGGGGGGGGGGGGAAAGAAAAAGGAAAAAAAAAGAAAAAGGAAGAAAAAAGAGGGACGGGGATGCAAGCGGAGCTGGCAGCGCAGTAATTTCCTTCCCACCCCCCAACCCCCGAGAAGCAAAAAAACAAAAAAAAAGGAAAAAAAAAAAAAAAGAAAAAACCGCAAAGAAAAGAAAAAAAAAAAAAAAAAAAAAGCAAAAAAGCGAAAAAAAAAAGAAAAAAAATAAAGCAACAAATCGAACGAGAGAGCAGCCCTCCCTCCCGGGCAGCAGCAGCCACACAAGCCGGCAGCTCGGCTGTTTTACATGGAGAGCACAAACCCCCGGCAAGCGGAGGAGCAGCGGGACTCCGCGCGGAGATCTTTGCATCAAAATGGTAGAGCCTGCGCCCCCCCCTCCTCCCCCCCCCCCTCCTCCCCCCCCCCCTTCCCTTTTCTCCTTTATTATTTTTGTTTCTTTCCTTCCCCCCCCCCCCCCCGGGGCTCGGGGCTTTGCTGACTTTGCAGAGGCCCTCCTGAAACTTACCCCGGAATCCCTGCGGAGGGGGGGGGGGGGGGTGCATCCTTATGGGGCGGGGGTTGCAGGGGTGGGGGGGTGCAGAGGGGCTGGGCTGCGCTTATGGGGTTTGAAGGTGGGGGGGGGGGGCACGGTGCACGAGGCCCTCATTTGCGTGCATTTACAGTAATAATAATAATTATCATTATTTCCTTGTCGTGTCCCCGTCCCCCCCCCCTCCCCAGCCCCTTCTCCCTCCAGCATGATGCACAGGCCCCGTTCTGCACGGGGTGCCCTTCCTGGGTGCCCTCCCACCTCCCCCAGGCTCCTTGTCCTCTGTCCTATGGGGGACTGTGCTCAGTGCTGGGGGGGGGATGGCATTGAGAACATGGTGGGGGGGCGACAGGGAAAGTTTGGGTGCCCGCTGCTCACCCAGGGCCGGAGGATCCTTTGGCATTGTGCAGCCTTTCTTGTTTCCCGGATGACTCCTTCATTTTGCTTAATTCCTCCCTGCTGGTGACCCCCCTCCCCCTCCCTCCCACATCATCCCGGTGGGGCTGGGGGCACCCAGCAGCTCCCTATGGTGGGGAGATGGGGGGGGGGGGGGGGAGGGGGAGGTTATGGCACCCATTGCAGAACAAACATCTCGGTGCATGCTGCTAGAAAATAAGAATATGCCGAGGAGGCACATTGCACGGGTGACCTATTTTAGCCAGCAGTTATGTATTTTGTATTTTTGGGGTGGGGGAAGGATTTGACCTGCACCAAACAACCTTGAACCTGGAGGAGGGGAGGAAACGTTCCTCGGGATGCTTCAGGCAACCCTATCCCTGAAAGTGTGCGGCTGTGGGATGGACCAACCCGTGGTTGTGTGCCTGTGATAGCAGCCCTGGGGTCACCCAGGATGAACATAGCGATGGGGATGGAGGCCCTGCTGTGGGGATGTGGTTGGGATGCTGCTGTGGTGCCCCCGGTGTTGTAACCCACAGCTGGGATGGGTGTGTGGTGTTTCTGCTGTTACCCATTCAGCTTCCGAGATCTCCATGTGGAACCACAGCCTGAGCTGTGTTTCTTTCCATTATTTTGTCTTTCTTTCATTGCTGTAGAATTAGGTTTGCACCCATCCGTGAAGCAGAGCATCCCTCTGTTGCTGCACTGTTTGCATCCTACTCATCCCCCACCAAGGGATGGCATGAGCCCAGGGCATGGCTACTGACCCCATTGCCCAGTGCATCTTCCCCTTTTTTCTCCTAATGGCAGCACGTGGTGATGGGCCACCCCACTGGGTGCACCACCGTTCCTCGTGTCTCTCACTGTGGCCACTTGCGGTCTTGTCCCCATGCCCCTCATCAGGCGGTGCGACCTGGTGTTGGGTCACCCCCTCTGGGGCTGTAGGGCCATCCCCATCTCTCTCATTGAGGCCATCTGGGGGCTCAGTGAAGTTCCTTATTGTGAGAGTGGTGAGGTGCTGGAACAGCTGCCCAGAGAGGCTGTGGATGCCCCATCCCTGGAGGTGCTCAAGGCTGGGTTGGATGGAGCCCTGGGCAGCCTGGTCTTGTTCCCACCTCCTAGCTCAATGTATCTCCCCCTTTTCAGCACAGTGTGATGGATCGTCCCATTGGAGCTGTAGGGTCAGCCCTGCTGTCTCTTAAGACCACTGTGAACATTTGAGGTCTTGTCTCCATGCCCTTCATCAGTTGGTGTGACCTGGTGTGACCTACAGCCTCACTGGAACAGTAGGGCCATCCCTGCTGTCTCTTGTCAGGGACACTTAGGGGCCAACCTGGGATGATTTGGGGTACGGGGCCAGGATGGAGGTGTCAGCACATCTGGGATGGACTGGAGGCTTAATTGCAGCACAGAACCTCCATGGGAGGACAGAGGGACCAGAGGAACCCTGGTAGCAGGGCTGTGGCTGGGACTGGGACCTTTCAGGCAGTTGTGGGGCCTGGGCCAGGTGTGAGCAGCATTGGGTTTTTGGGTGCTGGAGAGTGGATCTCAGTGACTGCTGGCTCAGGCCCTGGGTCAGTGCTGGAGGTGGCAGAGGAGCAGCAGTGCCCACGAGGTTGGGTTGGCTCTAGGGGAAGGGTGAGGGATGAGAAGCTTTGGTGACACTGGGAAGGGTGACGTTGCCACCCCCCTGCCCAAATCCATCACGCCTGGGAGCATCCATTCGAGTGGGATTTGTGGAGATTTCTGCATAGGACTGGGAACATCAGCAGGATCCCGTGGTAGGGATGCTCATGCACTTCCCATCCTCACATCCCCATAGCATGGTGACGTGGGGACACGTGTGCTGTGTCCCTGACCCCCTTGTGCCAGCATCTTGCACCGGGCTGGACAGCAGCTGGATCCAGCACCTGGTGCAGCCACTTGGCCTGCAGCCCAGCCGGAGAGGTTAGCACTGGGGTTTGTCCTCATTTCCTCCCTTCATCCTCCTTCCTCTTGTTTTTCTCAGGCAGAGCAGCAAGGCAGAGGCGGTGGCTTTATGTGTGTGCATCCCCAGCGCCCATCTCTCCCTCTTTGGGGTCTCCCATGGGCCACACACTTGGTGGCACAGAGCATTACCCCGAGGGATGCATCCTATTTGCAAGCAGTGTGTTCCAAAAGAGCATCTCTGGTGTGCCTCATGGGGGACAGGTGTGGGTGCTGCCATAGGGGCATCGCTGTAGCTTTGCATCTCTATACTCGAAAGGAGAAGCAGAAAAAAAGCTTTTTAAAACAAAGTATAAGAATCAAGAAGCCCAAACACAAACAGCCCTTAAGCAGCGGCTCCGGCTCCCCTGTGCGGAGGCCCCACAACCCAGCCTCTGTGCGGGGCCCAGGGATGGGGAATGAGCCGTCCCCGATCCCTTCTCCGGGGCTGGTCCTGCTGCTGGCTTTCCAGATGGTTCTCTGGCAATGTGGGTGCTGGCTTCTAGGAAATAAAGCATCCCGCAAAAAAAAGTAAACCATAGAAGGGGGAAATGAGCCTGGGAAGTTTTTGGCTGCCCTCAAAATCCCAAACTTGTTTGTCTTTGGGGCGGCGCAGAGCTCTTTTTTGGGTGCCCGATGCCCTGTGGTGGGATGGGTGCTGGGAGCATCGCCCACATGGATTTGTCTACTGCCAGCATGGAGCTCCGTCCTTCAGACAGAGAGAAAACTCTGATTGGAGGCAGGGGAAGCGCTGGTGGCCCGAAGGAATGGGGCCAAACCCTTTGGACCTTTCCACCTCATGCCCCAGAGCATCCCCACGGACGGGGTGCCACAGTTGGGCTCTCTGCTGCTTTCTCTTGCTGCTTGTTTTTCTGAACGGACCTTGAAATCCCAAACCAGCCCTGCAGTGGGAGGGATGAAGCAGGGATGCTCTGGCAGCCTTCTGCCCTTCGGTTTTTCCAGAAAGTTGTGTGAATGCAATGCATGGGAGCTGTACCAGAGTGCTGGTGAAGGGAGGAGATAGAGAAGGGCACGGTGGGGAGAGCCTTCCTCCAACACAGGGCTTCTGTGCATAGCCACGATCCAAAACCCAGTGGTTTCTTGGGTTCCCGGTGATGGGTTTTTTTGGTGACAGTTCTGGAGTTTGGGTGGTTTTTTGGCTTTTGGGGATGTGTCCTGAGTTTTTTGGTGGCATTTCTTGTGGGCTTTTTTTTTTTTTTTAGCTGCTCAGCAGTGCTGCAGGTCATGGGGTGGCTTCATTCCCATGAGCTTTGCACTGTTTTTAGCATTATCTGCTCTCAAAGCCAGAGAAGGGAGGATGCCAATCTCATCCACGGACACAGGGCAAGTGGTAGGAATAGGAACCTGAGGGCAGATTGTAGAGATGAAACCCCACAGTGCCAGCACACGGGTTAGCATCATCTCAGTGATGCAGTTTTGTGTCATGCAGATTCTACTACAATAGGTTTTAGTGCCGTTCCTTTCTTTAGCAGAAGTGTGGCATCAAGCAGGGGTTCAGCAAAGCACTTCCTCCTCAAAACACAGCATTGTCCAAATCGCAGGTAGGTTTTAATTATTTTTGACAAGCAAGATAGAGGCAGCATCCTGAGCTACTTATCAGAGCGCTTTTCCTTAGTGCAGTTTAATATTGAAGGTCAGTGCTTCAGCAGCTGCAAAATGCTACCAAAAAGTAGATTCATAGAATCATGCAATGGCTGGGTTGCAAAGGAGCACAATGCTCATCTGGTTCCAACCCCCTGCTATGTGCAGGGTCACCAACCAGCAGCCCAGGCTGCCCAGAGCCACATCCAGCCTGGCTTTGAATGCCTGCAGGGATGATTGCACAGGAGAACTGAGTTTTGGGGGGATTTTGGGGGGGCGTGAAAAATTGGAAGGGAATTCCCAAAGCAGAGCTCCGTTCAAGGCAGGGTGTGTTTACATAGCACTGCTGCTTCCCTGGCCCGGTTGCGGCTCCCTGCGGTCCAGTGAGCATCACCCGCGCTTCCCGCATGGCCCTTATCTCTGCCCACATCCTGCTGCTGTGCTCTGGCTGAGGGTAGCAGTGAGGTTGCTTTGAAGGGAAAGGAAGGAAACAGGGGCTTGCGCACGAAAAAATAGGAGTAATAAAAAAAACGTGTGAGCACTGCGGGCCCCGCATGCCCCCAGCATCCTCCCCATGGGCTGTTTCGGGACGGGGCTTTGGCAGCGCTGGTTGGAAATGCTCTTAAAATAGAGCTGGAGGGAAGCGTCGGCGCGGGGGGGGGGGGGGGGCTGGCTGCAGGCGCCGGCTGGCCCAGCAGGGTGGGGAGAGCACGGCCCCGCCGCTTTCGAATAATCCCTATGGGGCTCTGCTCGGTGCTGGGGAAGGCAGAGGTTCGGTGACGGCTTTGGTTGGTTGGGAGAGTTTTGGGGAAAGGAGAAGGTGTGAGTGTGCAGTGGAATGGGGGCACCCAGTGGGATCCCCAGTTTGGGATGGGGATGGGGTTGGGGTCAGTGATGGGGATTGGAGATAGGGATGGGGTTTTTGGAGATGGGGACAGGGATGGAGACAGGGTTGGGGTCGGAGTTGGAGGTGGGGACAAGGATTGGAGATGGGGACGGGATGGAGATTGGAGACAGGGACAGGGGTGGAGATGGGGCTGGAAACTGGAGACGGAGATTGGAGATGGGGTCAGGATTGGGGTTGGAAATGGGATTGGGTTTGAGATTGAGATTGGAGGTTGGATTGGGGTTAAGGTTGTAGATGGAGATGGGGTTGGGAATGAAGGTGGGGGTGGAGATGGAGATGGGGACGCAAAATGAGACTTGTTCCCACCAGGCTGGGCCTCTTGCAAAACTAAACCAAAGCAACGTGAGCTGCCAGCAAGCCAAAGCCGTGATGGCAGAAAAGAGCAAAAATATGATTTGTTTTTTCAGTTAAACTATGTGTATATATGCATGATTAGCACATTGAAGGGGTTGTGGGATCGATCCCCTGTGCTGATGCAGCCCTGGGGGGGGGTTGTTTGGGGGTGAGGCGGGGATGTGACCCCCATGGGTGCCTCTCTGATGCGACTCAGGGCTTGGCTGGGACGCCAGTTCCGGGCAAGAGCACGAAAGCATCTGATAGCAATAAAAAGCAAACCCTCCTGCTGACAAGTCCGGGCTGAAGTCACTGGCGGGACGCGGCCAAGACACGCATTGTCCTCGCCGCTGCTGGGACTGATTAGAGCTGCCTGGCAGGACCCGGCGCTGGGTGAGGGGTCAGCCCCTTTTTGCCAAAAATGCCTCAATCTGGAGCAAAAAGCCAACGTTTGTTTTTCAGACTGGGCTGCAGCTGAGGCGATGCTGCTCAGAGGACCCCATTTCCCCGGTGTTGCACCCGTTTTTCCACTGCACACCTTGTGGACTCATGGCATCCTGTATCGGGAGCAAAGCGAGGTGCACCCGGTGTTGCAAATGCTAAAGGCAAAACCCAAATGTAGGGCTTTTTTTGGAGTGCAATCAAGGCGGGAGAGTCCCTGGCAAGCAGCAGACTGCTCGGTTGAAAGCTTGCTGTTTCTTCAACGTTCACAGTGATTTTCATTATATCATCATTTTTTCAATTCGCTTGGAGGAGCCGAGCCATCCAAATTCCTTCCGTCGACGTGTCCTTGGTAGTCACAAGGGTTAGAGAGCAGAGGGGACAGATGGATGGACGGGTGGGTTGGCAGGTGGATGGAGGGGTGGGAGCACGGATGGGGGGATGAACGGGTGGGTGGGTGGATGGGGGTGTGGGTGGAGGGATGAGTGGATGGATGGGTGGGGGCATGGGGGCATGGATGAAGGGATGAGTGGATGGATGGATAGCTGCATGGGGGCATGGATGGAGGGATGAGTGGATGGATGGATGGATGGGGGCATGGATGGAGGGATGGGTGGATGGATGGATGGATGGGAGCATGGATGGGGGCATGAATGTGCGGGTGGGTAGATGAATAGATGGGTGGCTGGCTGGATGGTTGTTTGGTGGATGGATGGGTGTTTCACTGGTTGGTAGATGGATGGATAGATGCACCAGCTGGGATGCAGCATTTTATAACAAAAATATCCATCATATATACCTTCCCCACTTCCTTGCCCTGCTGCAGAGCTGGGAGCAGAGCTGCATTTTCCTCCTTTTCTCAAGGACATAAGTGTTTGCTGGGACTGCCCTGTGCCAGGGTTGCTGAGTTGCCGAGATGGATGGCTGCAGAGCAGAAATTCAGAGGAAAATGAAAAATTTTAGCAGGGTGGAGGAGGGGTTTTGTTTGTTTGTTGAGAAAACAAAGAAGAAAACACCCTTTTTTGTTATTTAAGCATTTTTCTGGTATGTTTTTGCCTTTGGCTTACAAAAAAAAAAAAAAAAGAAAAAAAGACAGAATGTGTCCTGCTGGAATCATTCAGTTGATCAAGAACTGTTGTTTGTCCCAGAAAAAGTATCAGCTGGGAAAGTCTTCTGGTGCAGAGGGTGCAGGATGAAGCACTGCCCCCATATCACTGCACTGCGCCCCAGCCCCTCTCACAGCCCATAGCAGGACAGAGAGCATTCACAGGGCCGTATCCATCCGTGCCTCTTGTCTTGGGTGCTCAGCGTGGAAAACAAGGGGAAGGAAAGTTTGGGTCTCCATAGGACGGTGGGTGAGGGTCGTGGGGTCTGTGCCATGCAAAAGCACGTGCAGGTAGAGTTAAATCACCGGGCAGCAGCCCCAGCGCTCGCAGCATTTCCAGGCTTGGATTGTTCTGGGTGCTGCCTTTCCTGAGGCAACTAGAAGATGAAAGTTTAATTTAAAAAAAGAAAAAAAAAAGAGGGGAAGGAGGGGGGTATAAATCGTCCTGGTGAATAATGGCAACGTGAGTCAGCGCACGTGGAGCAGTTTGGTGCTTGCTTTTAAGGGCCGTGTGCTTAACGTGCTCGTGTGCTCAGCTGGGGATTTGCTTGGCGTAGGGTGATGGGAAGTGCCCATGCATTCACCTGTGGGTCCTTGGCCTCAAGGGAGGAAGAGAAGTAGGAGATACAGCCCAGGGGCTGCTGTCTGTGAGCGTAACCCAAGTGTCGTGGGATTTTATGTAATTGTGTTGTAGGAATGGGGAAGTTTAAAATCCTAATTGCTTCCTTGCTCGGTGGAAGGCATCTCATCCATTGCCTAGAACTGGTGAATATCCCCACCATAGCTCCCACCCCATCTGATTCAGGAGGCTGAGGATGTATTAAAGTGCCCCTGTCCTGCATGATGTCTTCTGTCCATGAGTGTTGAGGCTTTGGCCTCCACCAGGCTATGGGGTGGCCACGGTGCTTCCCACCTGCACTGAGGGGCTGTTGACAAGTGCTTGTGGCTCTTCAGCCTGTTCTCACAGCAAATTTTCTCCTCCTTGATTGAGTCTTTTGGTTGGCATCTCCAAGCTGAGCGTAGTAGTGAAGCTCTTTGGTTGGTGTCCCCAAGCTTAATTTGATGGTGGAGCATTTTGGTTGGCATCCCCAAGCTGGGCCTGGTGGTAGAGCGTCTTTTGTTGGTGTCCCCAAGCATAGTCTGGTGGCGGAGGATTTTGGTTGACGTTTCCAGGCTGGGTCTGGTGGTAGAGCCTCTTGGCTGGTGTCCCCAAGATGAAGCTTCTTGGTTGGCATTCCCAAGCTTAGTCTGGAGGTGGAGCCTCTTGGTTGTCATCTCTGACCCGGGACAGATGGACAGGGATGGGTGACATGGCTGGGCGGGTTTTTTTCCTGGGGAAAAAGCCTTTTTGAACAGTTTTATTTCCTTCCTGCCCACAGCTGATAGTCGAAAAGACAACTGACTACCCTTCAGCCGAGTACTCCCTGGTGGAGGATGTAGCCCTCCACTTCACGTGTTTGATGGACAGACTGAACGAGCAGCGCCTCTTTCAGCCGGACCTGTGCGACGTGGACATCGTGCTGGTGCAGCACAAGAGCATCTTCCCGGCGCACAAGGGGGTCCTGGCAGCCTACAGCCAGTTCTTCCACTCCCTCTTCACCCAAAACAAGCAGCTGCAACGCGTGGAGCTCTCCCTGGAGGCCCTCACCTCTCAGGGCCTCCAGCAGATCCTCAACTTCATCTACACCTCCAAGCTCCTCGTCAACTCCTGCAATGTGCAGGACGTGCTGAACGCGGCCGCCGTGCTGCAGATGAACAACATCGCGTCCTCCTGCCAGGACCTGCTGGACACGCGCTCGCTCAGCCTGGCTACAGACATGGCCCTGCCCGCCGAGGGCTGTGCTGGCCCTCCTCCGTATTACTGTGAGATCAAGCAGGAGGTGGACACCCCTCACCCCAAAATCTACGCCCGGGAGGGCACTGACCCCTACTCAGTGCGGGTGGAGGATGGGGCGGGTGGTGGGCCGCTGCCGCCAGGACAAGCCAAGCAGTACTACAAGGAGGAGAAGGATGGAGGTCCGGGCGCTGTCTGCAAGGTGGAGGGCGAGGAATCCGAGGAGGACTTGGACAGCCAGAGCTCCTACAACCGGGAGCAGATCATCGTGGAGGTGAACCTCAACAACCAGACGCTCAATGTCTCGAAGGGCATGGAGGGGAAGGCGGCCGCCAGCGAGGCGGCTGTGATGGGGCGGCCCGATGGAGATGGACGTGACACAGAGGAGGATGGGGAGGAGGAGAACGAGGAAGGGGATGAGGAGGAGGAGGAAGAGGAGGATGCAGAGGTGGGTGAGGAGGAAGAGGAGGAGCACAGTGAGGAGGAAGACCTGGAGGAGACAACAGAAGAGGAGGAGGAGGAGGAGGAGGATGAAGACGCATCAGAGGTGAAAAGGGAAAAGAGTGGGCAGACCCGCAGAGGAAGCCGAGCGTCCAAAGCCACCAAATCTGCCATGGCCACCCGGTCCCAGGAGATGGCCAAGACAGAAGAGGAGGAAGAGGAAGAAGAGGAAGGGCAACGAGGGCGGAAGAGGAAGAAGGAGCAAGACGGGCTGGGCCAGAAGGTAAAACTGGAGGAGAAGCAGCACTACCCGTGCAAGAAGTGTCCCCGGGTCTTCAACAACCGCTGGTACCTGGAGAAGCACATGAACGTCACGCACAGCCGCATGCAGATCTGTGACAAGTGTGGCAAACGCTTCCTGCTGGAGAGTGAGCTGCTGCTGCACCATCAGACCGACTGCGAGAAGAACATCCAGGTGAGCCCAACAGCCCAGCGACACCCCCCAGGGGAAGGGGCGTCCCACCATGATGGGGCATCCTGCTGGGGATGGGATCCCATCAAGGGGGGGACATCTCACTGTGATTGGACAGCCTGCTGGGGAGGGAGATCCTGCTGTGATGGGGCTGAGGTGGTTCGTCCCACCAAGGAGGAGGAGGATGTCCCACCATGACAAGACATCCCAACGGGGAGAGCATCCCATCCAGTCAAACCATAGCATGGTCTTGTGTGCAGATAACACTTTTGATGTTGTGGGTGGACGTGGTGGACTGGAGGGAACCTTGCTTCTCCTGTGACTCGTCTTTGAGCTTAGAGTGTTCCCACGGTGGCATGGGACCAGAGGATTAGTGCTGACAAACAGTGTCTTCCCCTTGGCCAGCCAGGTAGAAATGCAGAGTGGTTTGAGGGGAGTAGTTGTTCTTTGCGTTTGTTCTGTTAATCTGGATAAAACACTGCTAGCCTCTAATGGAGACACACTCCAGCCGGTTCCACCCAGGCTTAACCCAATTTAGCTTGATTTGAAGAATTGCTGACATAAGTAAGTGGTTTTAATCTGCCTTTTGTGCTCTTTAGCTCACGTATTTAGCGAATTTCCAAACTCACTTGACATCCATGCAAGGCTCAGGGACTGTTTGTCCTTCGCCTAGCACTGATGGGATCCTTGTCTGCACGTGCAAATCTCCTCCGTTCGATCGGTGCAGTTTTGGGGTGATAGGCAGGCATCCCTGCTGAGCACAACACATTCCTGCAAACTTCTAATTCCCTCTGAACAGTTCTGCTGCTGTTAAGAAAAGAACAAAATCTGCTAGAGAGCTTCGCACCAAATGATCCTTCCATCAAACGGTGGGATTCTAAGGGATTTTGCACCCCTCCTTGGTGAAAGGAACGCAACCAGGGTGCCACTGCAGCCCTGCAATGCTTGCATCTTGAATAAAATAGGTGCCAAAGCCCTTTGGAGTGTTTTTCCTTCTGAAAAACACACAGTTCTGATGCCTGCTTTTTTGGGATGCCTTTGCATGCACTGAACCAGGACCGCTGAATCCATGCCCAGCGCCTCTCGCACGCTGGTGTCTGGTTCAGAGCTCATCATAAAGCAACTGAAAGATTTTCCCAGGGCGTTTCTTCACGCCTTTCTGCTGCTTTCCTGGTGGACGTGGGGCTATCAGCGAGTGCTGTCACCTCTTTGCTTTTTTTCCCTCCTCCCTTTTTAATCCCTTTTCTGGGTCATTTTGGATCAGGGTGAGCCACAGCTGCCCCTGTGGTGACCTCCCTCTGCGGAAGGCTTGGCTCATTACCTCTCACTTACTCAGGCTTTTTTGCATTTTATAAATAGCAGCCAAATTCACTCTATTTAGCCTGACAATATTGAGTAACTTTATCAGTGTAGCGTGGAATTAGGCCTGGTTGGAAAAGGAGATTTTTTTTTGGTCTCTGTGTTGGACAGTTTTTAAACACATCCATGGAAGGACCGTTCCTTTTATCCTATTTGTGCCACCTAAAATCTATTGCTGATTTGTCCCCGGATCTCACCCTGAGGGCTCTCAATCCCTCTCTGCAGCTTTGCTGCCTGTGAACGCTTCCCATTGACACCCATGACCCCATCACCGCTTTCCTGCCCTGCTGCCTCAATAAGGATTCACCCTTTGCTTTATCACGTTGTTCTCAGAATCTCTCTTGACCCTCTCCAGTGTGATTTTCCTCTTCACCTGCCAGAATTTATCTGATGACCTGCCTTGTCCTTTGCCTGAGGGCACAGGGCTCTGCCCTTGGGGCTGCGTGGTCCCAGATGAGGACTTTCCTACATCTCCTTCCTCCGTCTTTAATTTTAATATTCCCCTGCAGCCTTTTTCATTTTAAGTGGAGAATACGGAAGTTGGTCCCGAAACATCTCTTAAAGCAGAGATAAAACTGCTCTGATCTATAGAAATATTTACTTAGAACCAGTAAAACTGCTCGTGCTGAAGTTCAAGCCTGCCAGGATGAAGAAATCGAGTGCTGGGAGTGCCTCTGTGACCCTCATTTTGCCTTCCAGGCACCTAACTATAAATGACAACATGACATAATAGTATATTTTCCATGATACTGCAGCCTCATTCAGTGCAGAATTGGAAGGAGCATCTCCTCCCCTGGATGGGTGGAGAAGGTTGAGGCAAATCTGTCTGCACCCCCTATGAAATCCCCCATGGGTTTGCTGATACTGCTTGGCTGTGCTGTTGCCAGACGCTTCCTAGGCATCACTCATTACTCACAAGGAGAAGAGATGTTCTGAGCCCCGTTGGACAAGAGGAGTTGGACAAGAGTACATGGGGAGATGAAGGCTGCTCCAGCAGAGCAAGGGCTGTGCAATGCTTTTTGTTTCCCCAAGCTCCAGGCTGATCTCATGCACCACTGGTTTGGGTTCACCTCTCTCTGTTGGAATTCAGAAAGGGTTTTGAGCCTGTGCAGAAGCTGGGCATGTGATAAAAGTGGGCATGTGATAAAAAGCCAACGGCAGCCCATGCCAGAGGTGAAAAGCCATCCATGGAGGCACAGGTTGCAGCTTCTCCTGGCAGCTTCCTTGACAAGCATTGAGCTTGATGGAGCAGCAGCAAACCTGTATTGTGATTCCCAGGAGGAGACTTTGCTAGTGATTAACGTTGTCACATCCTGTCATTCTGCTGTGCAAATGAGCCCGTTTGGGGTCTGCTTTGCTCTGTTAATGGCCATTTTCTGAATTAATGGATGTTAATAGATTTCGGGAGATTCATGGGCGTTCTCAAAATCCATAGATACTAGTAGAGTTTTGGGGATGAATACCAAATTTCAGAGAGCTCATTTAGTGCCGGGATACCTGCTGAAGACAAAAGTCGTGCTGCCCTAGCTTGGTGCCTCTCCTTTTTCCCTGTATCCCTTGCAGCTTTGTAATGCTAATACAGCAGGGTTGGATTTTTTGGATGTAATGTCTTTATTGTGTGCAAGCACGAAATCCCCAGCAGGGAATAAGACCCTGGTGCATGAGCCATAGGTTTTGCAAGTCTCCTAGATCCATTGCCAGAGGGATGTGTCCTTCCTTGGAAGGAAGGATCCGCATCAACCCAGCCAACGAGCAGAAAATGGGGTTTTGGAGCTTTTGAAGCCGCAAGGTCTGCGGCAGCCTTGCTTGTCGCTCTGTCAGCTTCAGGTTTTGTGATGATGCTGTCTTTCAACAGCCAAAGCAAAACCCAAATACCGGCAATGCCTCGGTACGTTCCCCTGCCTCCCTGCCCAGCCCCTCTCTCGTTGCAGTGTGTGACGTGTGGGAAGGGCTTCAAGAAGCTCTGGTCGCTCCATGAGCACAACAAGATCGTCCACGGCTACGCTGAGAAGAAGTTCTCCTGTGAGATCTGCGAGAAGAAGTTCTACACCATGGCCCACGTGCGCAAACACATGGTTGGTGAGTGCGGGGGGCGCCGGGTCTCACTGGGGGGGATCTTCATTAGGGGGTGCTGATGTGGGCTTTTTGATGATGAAAGGCATTTTTCTATTGCTGCTATGTTGGGAGTTTAGGGCTGGGCTAGCTCTTTAATGGCAGAGCAAAAGCATAGAAATTTGGCTTTTTTTTGTCCTGCTGTGCTGAGTGCTGAATGCTGAGCGTAGTTCTGCTCTGTATCGCTGCTTTTGGAGCAGTTCTCTGCTGCTGAGCAGGTGTGGCACCAGGAAATCTCATTTATTTTATGTAACCAGAAAAAATGAAAAGACATCAGAAGTGATCAAAGGAAGGTTTGAAGTGTAACCATCCTTCCCATGTAAAAAAAGGATGAGCCTGTGCCGGCACTGTGCTTTGAAAAGCAAATCACAGATGGCGACAGCAGCCACATCTCTGTGCTCAGAGGCTCTAAAAAAGAGCAAAAAAGGGTGGTTTTTTTGGCAGATAGCATCTTGTGCTGGGTTGCATAAAGGTCAGTGGTGAGCCCCAGGTTCATTGGTGGCACGGTGCTACCACACGTCTTCTTGGGATGATGTCTTTGGGTTGGCCAAGTTTGGGTGTCAGTTTTGGGACCACCAGAGGCCAGTGCATGAGGAGGGTGTGTGACACTGCTCATCTGTGCTGCAGCTCACACCAAGGACATGCCCTTCACCTGCGAGACCTGCGGGAAGTCCTTCAAGCGCAGCATGTCCCTCAAGGTCCATTCGCTGCAGCACTCCGGGGAGAAGCCTTTCAAGTGTGAGGTGAGGTCTCTCCTGCTCCCCACATTCCCCATGCCCCGCTTTCTCACAGATGGGGGCAAAAGAGCTGGGGAAGTGTAGTCCAGTTCACAGTCCTTTGTGCTGTTTGGGTGTTCCCTCCCTTTCCCATGCTCTGTGTTCCCTCCTGAAGGCCTCACCTACCCTAGAGTTAGACTGAGGCTCTCAGTCTGTCTTGGATTGGAGGGGACTTTAATGATCATCCAGTTCCAACCACCTTCTATGGGCTGGGTGCCCCCCACCAGCTTAAGCGGCCTAGGGCCCCATCCAACCTGGCCTTGGGCACCTCCAGGGATGGGACATCCACAGTCTCTCTCCGCAACCCCAAAAGTCACTTACTTGCATTATTTCAGGGAAAAAGCAATTTTGTCCTTTTCCCACATGAGGTGAGGGTGGGCTGGGATGTTGGGGTGTTTCCTGTGCTTAACAACCACTCATCCACCCCACTGCAGAACTGCAACGAGCGCTTCCAGTACAAGTACCAGCTGCGCTCCCACATGAGCATCCACATCGGCCACAAGCAGTTCATGTGCCAGTGGTGTGGCAAGGACTTCAACATGAAGCAGTACTTCGATGAGCACATGAAGACGCACACGGGTGAGAGCTCCTGGTTTGCTGGGATGGGATTTGACAGTTGGGGTGGGGATTGGGATCGTTGTCAAGAAGCGTAGAGATGTCAAGAAGCGTGGAGATGTGGCACTGAGGGACGTGGTTAGTGGGCATGGTGGGGCTGGGTTGGGATTGGACTTGATGATCTTAGAGATCTTTTCTAGCCCTTAAGGATTCAAAGATTCTGTGGGGATGAGGGAAGGATCCAGTGCTGCTTCTCACCTTCTCCCCACCAAAAACCCAGGTGAGAAGCCCTACATCTGCGAGATCTGCGGGAAGAGCTTCACCAGCCGCCCCAACATGAAGCGGCACCGCCGGACCCACACGGGCGAGAAGCCCTACCCCTGCGACGTCTGCGGCCAACGCTTCCGCTTCTCCAACATGCTGAAAGCCCACAAGGAGAAATGCTTCCGTGTCAGCAACCCCTTGGCATCGGACACAGCGGTCCCTCAGCCTGCTGCCAGCCCGGCCCCGCTGCCCCCCGGCGTCTCCCCGCTGCCGCTGCTTCCTCCCCTGCCACAGACCCTCCCTCCTCCTCCTCATCTACCACCCCCGCCTCCCCTGTTTCCTGCGGGGAGGATAAATTCAAACAACAACTAGGTGCCCTCCCCCTGCACAGACTGCTCTGCCCTTTGGAAACACCTGGGGAGACGTGGCTTCGCTTCCTCTCTGCCCCATTCCTCCTCCTCCTCGTTTTGGGGTTGTTTTGGTGTTTATTTTTCTTTCTTTTTTCTTTTCTTTTTATTTTTTGTTTTCCCCCACAAAGCCTTTCTCTGTGGGGAGTGGGAGCAGGAAGAAGTCCCCAAGGAGCTTAGATGTGGAGGGGGGGACTGTATGTAAGGGTGCAGATAAAAGACATCGCTCTCTATTTCATCTTGGCCATGGAGCCCCCTGACAGCCCTCCACCAGCACTCCCCATCATAGGGAAAACTGGGAAGAAAAGCATCTCCCAAGGCATTTTTCCCACTGGGAGACAGTGATTTGACCCAGCAAGGTGATGCAGGCACCACTGGCTCCATCCCCAGCTGAGTTGCTTATTGCAGCCCTTCCTGGTTGCCCTGTCACTATGCATTGCATTCATCTCCACGTCAAGAGGTCAGTGGGGCTCAGAGGGACGCCATGCTGTGCCATCGGGCTGCCAGCACTACAGTGTTTATAAGCAGAAATCTAGCTAGTGGTGCTTGAATCCCTGTACTGTAAAGCTGGTCTTTCAATCAAGCTCTTTCCCCAAGAGTTGAGGTGTGCTAGCTTCCCGGTGGCATGCAGCAAAGCAGGTGTCCCCATTGACAGCCATCATCTGGCCTTGCTAGCAGCCCTCTCCTTGTCTTCCTCCCCCAGCGCAGGTTTTTCTCTCAACAGACAAAAGCACAACACTGGTGCTGTGTTTTGGGGGCATGGGCAGCCTGCTGCCCTTTTGTCTTTGGGATGCCCTTCTCATCCCATTGAGAGATGGGTTTCTGGAGAAACTCTGGTGTTTGCAGAGTGGCTCTGGGAGAGCTGGGATGGCCTCAGGACCAGTGGGATGACACCAGGATGTAGGAGTGGGATGCAACCGGTCCTTGGCAGAATCAGCCCAGAATAGTGCCTTAACAATCCAAATAAACCCGACCTGTGGGTGAGCTCCATGTGTTGGCTGGGAGCTGCTGTGTCTCATCCCGGGCATTAGAGTGGAGGCAAGGCCTTTTTCTTGCCATGTCAGGAAAGCCCACTTTGCTCTACCAAGCTTCGCCTCCCCATAGGGTCGGCAGTCCCTCACAGGGATCAGAAGGGACTGATGTGCCAGAGAGGGCTGTGGTTGGCTTGGTGGTGCCCCATGGTGTGGGTTAATACGTCTTTGGCCACGCTGTGTTTGTGTGTTTCTCTCCCAGTGATCTGTGTGATGCTGAAGTGAGGCCGGCCTTTGATTTCGCTTACTCATGCCAGCAGAGAAGAATTGTGGTCTTGAGTAAGGGAGGAGCTGAAACTCTATTAAGGCTTTGCTGTTGTCTTCTTGGTGAATGCTGGGGTCCAATCTGGGTCTCCTGCTGCTGCACTTTGCCTTGGGATGTCACATGTTGCTCTGAACATGACTCTGTGGTCTCTGGTACAGTGTCACTGTGTGGGTTCGTTTGGGGAGCACTGCAGGAGCTGCAGAGCCTCCAGCATGGGCAGAGAGGTGCCAGCCCGGGTGTAGGGGATTCCTTGCTGCTCAGGGCAGCTCTGCAGATGTATGTGGATATCAGTCAGGTTGCAGAGGAGGCGGTGAGGAGGTTTCTTGGTGGTCAGGAGTGAGAGAGGACATTGGGTGGGCTGCAGGAGCCCTTTCTTGTGTGCTCCTGTCTGGGAGGTATCAGGGTGCTGGGGAAGGTGAATCACACCTGGCCCTGCAAGGAGTCTTGGTGCTTCGTCTCCTGGACCAAATGAGCAAAGCCCTTGTGCACATCTCCTGAACTCC
Organism: Lagopus muta; assembly: GCF_023343835.1. NCBI lineage: Eukaryota > Metazoa > Chordata > Aves > Galliformes > Phasianidae > Lagopus > Lagopus muta. The sequence goes on from NC_064439.1 coordinate 2,148,829, forward strand.
TTAGGAATGTGTCTGTGCAGAGCCAGGAGAGCTCATCATCATGCTCAGGGGCGTTGCTGGACAGGGATGTGCACTGAGACAGGTCTGAGGAATGCTGGCTGCTCTGAAAGAATAATGTTTGAGCTAACAGCTTGGGTGACCAGTGTCCCCTGCTGGATGACTGAGTGGTGTCCCCATGCCTGACATCCTTGGAGAGCTTGCTGTTCTCATGGGTTGTTAGCACTTTGTAGCAACAGTTTGATTGTCCCTGTACAGGCTGGGGTCCAGTGTACCAGGATCAGTAGCAGGGCTTCACCCTCACTCCCCTCTGCCTTTGAGCAGGGGGAGGATGCGATGGCTTAGCTGCCTCGATGTATTTAACCTTCTCAGATGGGTATGAAGAGCTTGGCCACTTTCCGTCCTTCATGACCCTGGCATGGTGCAAAGCTTTCTCAAACACCCACCTGTGAGGGACAGGTGCTCAGTTCTTGGGGCCGTTGACTTTTTGAAGGGACCATGACCCAGCCTGGGAGGTGGCTGCTTTGGAGGAGCTATCAGTAAAACCCCCGGAGGTACTGGAGGGCCTCGGTAGAGCAATCTGTGCTGTCTCTTCCTCCACTGCCTCCCAGACCTTATCCCTTTGGGCTCCCTCGCGTTTCTTTCCCCTTGCACTCGGCCTTGAGATGGGATGGGAGCCTGCACCACGAGGAGACTTCACCTTGCCTGTGTGGTCTCTTGTGATGAACCCCATTGGCCTGCCTTCCTGGTAGACTTCTCCCCAAATAGATCCCCCCTCCAACACGCCCGTGCTCCTTTATCCGCTCACGTGGAGGTGGCTTTCCCCATCCCTGTCCTCATCCTCTCCCAGCAAGGACCTGTCCCACTTGGATGCTGACATGGGATGAGAGCTCTTTGTTGGAACTAACAAAGCCAAGTTTGGTCCAGGTGAGATGAGCAGGTGCAGAGCGCTTGCCATCCCTCATCCTACAGCAGCCAGGCCTCACCACATCCATGGGAAGCCTCACGACTGAGCTCGACCACCTCCAGTCCCCTTCAAGAGACGCCCGGAGAGCCACTTGGAGACATTGAGATGTGACCATGCACACAGCACTTTGGAGAACCAGATCCCTGCTGTTCCCTCCCCGCTTCAAGGCCTGGGCAGCTCCTAGGAGTCCAGCGTGGCCTCCGAGCCCTTTTGTCTGCACCCTTGTTTGGCCCTGATGTGTCCTGTCATGTCTGGTGTTCGTTAACGTTCTCAAATGAGTCGCTCTCACAGAGTCTTGTCCCGCTTTCACCCCGGTTGGACCATGTTGGCACCCTTTAGGTTAGATGGGGGATGAGACAGGAGAGTCGGGCCCGTTGTGTTCAAGCTTTTTATATTTTATTTTATTTTTTTATTTTTAACTCTTGCACCTTAACCTCTCACATCCCTTCTTCGACAGACTGCAAGGGTGGAGAGGGGCTTGATTCCCATTATGCAGCTCACAAATACACCCCAATGCGACGTTTGGCCGACGGCTCTGCCCGCACCCCAGACCTGTCGGCGTTTGGTTTTGATTTTCCCTTTGGTTGAACTCTGGGGAGGGATGGAGCTGGGCAGGGAGGGTTGTTTTTGTTTTATATATCCCAGGAGCCTGGTAGCACAGACCAGTTAGCCTCATAAAGTCCATGAGGTGCGGCTGGCCCTTCGGACCACAGCCATAACCCAAGCGCGATGGGAAGGTGATGGACTGACAGATGGTGGGAACGGCTGTGACAGTGCAATAGAGACGAGCATCCGCTGCTAGACAACTCCACTGATTCAACTCTTGGTTTGCCTGAAGTCAAGAGGGAAGGACAGATGGACAGATGCCCTTGGTTCACACGGACAGAGAGAGCTTCCCCAAACGCAGCCCTGCCTGATGAGACACGACCGCAATGGAGTTGGGTTGAACTTACAAGGAAAGAACTTTTTCAAAGAACAGGAAAAAAAAAACAGAAATAAGAACAACCTCAGTCGCATGGAACTTGAAGGAAACGAATGAAACCCCAAGCACTTGCCTCAGAACTAGTTTCTCATGCCTGGTGTTTGGCTCTGTATTATTTTATGACATTCAGTATCAGTTGCCCAAACATGCCAACTTAAGAGTGTATCGGTGGCTCTGCTAGTGTGAACAAACTAAACGAAGCACTTTATTCTGTATAGATAAGGGAAGACAGGGAGGGGAGGGGAAGCTTGGATGCGTTTCAGAAGCGTCTTAAGTAACGTTCTAGGAAATGTATTATTATTATTATTATTATTATTATTATTACTTTTTTTTTATGACCATGTGTAATCAATATATGTTTATCTCTAACGCCAAGTACAGCAGTTACTCTCTTTGGGATGGTGTGATGAGGGGGAGGCCAACCCTGCTGGTTCAGCCCGTCATTGTGAGGCCACCAGGGGCGAGTTTTGCCTTCTTGTTGGCTCCATTGGCTGATGCCCGGGAAGTCCCAAGAGATGCATCAACGCTGCCTTCCAAGCACAGCTCACAGCCAGCCTTGGCACCACGACCCCAGCATGCATCGCCATCCTAAGCTGTCATCAGCCCACAGGTGCTGGAGCTGCTCTCTGGGCTGCCCGCGAGCACGACGAGCTGTGGTGGGCTGTTCTGGGGTGTCCATAGAGGCCAGGTCCTCGGCCGTGCTTTGAAACCTGCTTTTGGCCTCTCACCAAGGCACGTTCAGGGCTTCCTGAAAGCGGTGAGAGGACAGAACTGGGCCTTTCCACTGCGTTCTCCCGGTCTAGAAGTGTTACGACTGTTACCAAAGAGGTTGCAAGTGGAAGGACTGAATCAATAAACAATTTGTCTTTTATAAAAGAAAACGTGGAGCTCTACCCCTTTCTTTGTTATTGTGGCATGCTCTCACAGCTGCTCTTGCATCACATACGTGGACTTTGTGTTGGGTTTGGTGGGAGGTGTGTGTCTGTGTGAGACAGCCAGGCCGTTGTGGGACCAATAGAAAAATACCTTTTCAGGGAAGGGTGATGAGGGGGTAGAGGAAAGGCTGGATGCTTATGGCCCTGAGGTGCTAGAGGAGGTGAGGACTGAGCTCCAGGGTCACATTGAGGGCACAAAATTTGAGTCAACTATGAGACAAGGCTCCCCAAGCACCTCTGAAGGGAAATGAGAAACCAAAGAGCCCATCCAAAAGCACCCAGCATCTTTATTGATTTGAAATGGAGTTATGGGAACCTGGCCGGCGCCAATACTGGGAAGCCAATGGAAGAAGAGCTGATTCTGCTGCACCTTTGGGATGTAACCTTTCAGCTAGCATTGCTGGAGGAGATTTCCATAGGGGACGTGTCCTGATGGAGTTGCGTGCATCTCAGCAAGGAAGACGCTGGGCAGCAGCAAGGAGTGGTGCCTCCCTGAAGGTTGGATGATTCGTCTACTGAAGGTTGTCTTTGGGCTGTAACAGCCTCTTGGTGAGAGGTGCTGGACAGTTTCTGGGCCAGACTTTTTCTTGGCCATGTGCTGGCTTCCTCGGACGAGCTCTGGCTGGCGTTGGCCCTTTTTGCCTACACGATGGGAGATTTCAAACTGCTGCTTTATCTTTTCTTGCTCTGTGCTGAAGGTGGTACCTCCTAAAGTTTGTGATGGATGTGAACAACATGGGAGTTCTCAGCTCCTATTAACCAAACTCCCAGCAGACAGGCGCAAGGTGAGGACCAGGATGCTGACTGGGCTTAATCACTGCTTCTCAAGCCATTATCAAGGGACCACACCACTAATTACACAGCACAGCAGTGCTCCCATTGACTTCAAAGGGCCACGCCATTGCCTTCAAAGGGCCCACGTTTCCCCCAGGAGCAGCTGAGCTGTGAGGAGAGGAACCATGGGGAGGAAGCCTCCCTCAGGACCAAGCAACAACAGGTTTCCGTTCCGCAACCAGCAAGAACTGCTGAGCTACTGGTTTCCAGCCCCAGGCAGGAGGTGTTGTCCCACCCCTGCAACACATGACTTCGTTTTTGAATTCCAGGCTCTTTCCACTTCTGACACAAGCCATTATAATGGCCTGGGAGCCTTCCATGGGAATTTCTCCAGAACTGGAGGGAGGGTGGCCGTTTGTTTATTCATTTATTGGTTTGTTTGGCCACAGATTTTTTTCGTCATGTTTGGTTGTTTCGAACATTTTGGTTGCTTTTTTTTATTATTTTTATTTTTTTTTCCTTTTTAATGCTATCAGCTGCCAGCCGGTCCCTTCAGATTTATTTTTCTCGTGAAAACGTTTCATTGCTCTTCTGACATAATCGTCTTCTAAGGAGATTATCCTGTAATTGTTAGAAAATCCTTATGGTGAAGGCAGGACAAGTCTCTGGCTCCTTTACTCATGGAAAAATGTCTTTACTTCCAAACTGGTTTCAGTTTCTCAAGGCTGCGTTTTGAGCTGGACGAATCAGCCAAGCTTCTGATAGCATAAAGTTTGTGCTGCTTTGAGGGCATTCATTTACAAGATCTGTATTTGTTCTTTTTCGTTACGATCGCCCCTGTTTGTTGCACCACGTGATGCTGTAGGCATCCAGCTGGTATTTCTCTTCCTAGATAAGTTTCTAGCTCTTATGTCTACTGAGAAAAGCTTTGAGGACACGAGCACTAAAGCTTCTGCTCTGAAATGGGGGAAAATCTGGGGCTCCCCGTGGGGCTGGATTTCTCCAGGCTTCTCATCACAGCTTTTTCTCAGTCCTTGCATTTGGTTGCTGTGCACATCCATTTACAGCTCCATCAACATTCAGAGAAAGGAAATTTGGGGGGGAAATATTGTCAAGATTTATTCTGAAATGAACTGCAGGTCACTCAGCATGGACATGGTTAGATTTTTGGTCTGACACATCTCTGTCCTGCTGCTGGTACAGCCGTGTTTCTAAGAAAACATCATCATGATCACTTAAAAAACAAAACAAAACAGAACACAATGCATTTTGTCTCAGCAGGAAGCTCTATTTGAGCCAAACACCGCTGGGATCTCCAAGAATTCTGCAAATTAGAATAGTGCTTTAAAAAAAAAAAAAAAGTTTGTAACGATAAAAATGAAAGCATAAATATAAAACCTTTCCCTAAAGAAAAGCACTTGTCCCTCCATACATGAGGACATTGTAGTCTGTGATTGACTACAAGGAGCCCTAAGGGATGGAGATGAGTGTCATGCCCGTAGCCCCTCTTGCAGCCCTTACCTCCTTGCATCTCTTCAATGCAAAGTCAGGATGGAGGAAAAGAACTAATTTTTTTTCCTGTTCATTGTGATGTTGAAGGAATTTCTGCTCCCAGTGCTCACGAGCCTTTTTTCTTACAACTTTCTCATCTCTATGACCTTCACCACGTGGGAACTCCTCAGAGTCCCCCAGATCTGACCTGCACCACCTCCCTTTCCCCTCTGCAGTGCTTTGTAGCACAAAACCTGCGGCTGCCCTAGGTGAGGAAACCTATCAGAGACCCTTTTGTCTGGAGAAACTTAATGCCTTCAGAACCCCCCTTTTAGCTCCACTGATGGCTGGAGAAGATTGGAAAAAACATGGAGAAAAAACATGGAACAAGAGAGGAATCTCTTTGTTCTGCCAATTGAGGCTGGATTAGTGCATTGCTCCATGTTTGTTTGTCTTCCCCAGCTCCTTGCATGCTCCAAAATCCTTTTTTAGTTACCTTCTGAGCATCAGCAAGTTGCCATAACGCTTCGAGTCAATTTCCCCCCTCTCCCATTTGACTCAGTGATATGGTACCAATCACAGACACAATGTCCTGCACAGTATCTAGAGAAACTACATCTCCTACCACTCCCCATCCCTCCCTGCCCACTGAAGCAAGGAAATGATGCTACATCTTCGTTAGCCGCAAAACATTGAGGCGCACGGGAAGGAAAGTGGCACCAGAGGCATATTGGATCTCACGGAGGACCCCTTCCCACTTCTTCTGCTCTTCGTCGTATCTGAGGAGAGACAGACAGACAGACAGCTGTGGTGAGGAAAGCATCCCCTCTCTCCACCTTTTGAGCCCCCCACCTTCACAGCACCGTGCTATGACGTGCCAATAGCAGCTGCTGGAACCCTGGCGGGTGGGTTGGTATCACCAAGATGGAACATCCGTGGTGAAGGCCAGGCAATGCCTGCTGAGGGTGCTCTACAGCCACAGACCCGAGGGATGGGAGCTAGCCCTGCAGGAGCAGCTGTCGGAAAGTGCTTTCTGTCTCTGCTCCCATGTAAGACAATCTGCTTTCCAGCCCAAGCACTGGCTTTTCTCAAGGAGAGCATTCATTGCACAAACACTGCTTTGAGCCAAAGGGGGGGTCTGGAACCATCTCCAAACAAAATGGCAATTCGGGAGAAAGAGAAAGGAGATTTTCCCTGCTATTTCCCTATATAGGAGGCTGGGAGAAACCACTGAACCACCTAACGTGCCTTCCAGCACAGTACAGGGCACACATCTCTCCCAGAGACTTCGTGCAGCCTCGTGTTGGGGTAGCAGCATTTCCCTCAGACTGAAGGCATAAAGACCAAAACTATCTGTTTCCCTGGTGTCTGCTACTGAGTATCATCCCCCATCTCCCATGGGGAGCCCCGGGGAAGGTCATCACCTCCAGACATCGTTCAGCTCTGTTGGCACCAGCTCCCCAGACTCCGTCTCCACCGTGGCAAATCCTCCAAGCAGGTAGAGCACCCCAGACAGGCTCACCAGGCTGACCGAGCTGCGCTCCTGAGGGAACTCAGGGAAGGTCTCCCACCTGCCATGTGGAGAGAGGGACATGTTAGGGCACCCTGCCCACCCTTGGGTCTCAGCAGCACCCTGGGAATCAGTGGTTGAATCAATTCACAGCAGGCTAACTCGTGTACCTGGGATGTTGTTTGGGATGGGATCATTCATTTCATGGTGCTAGAAATAGCTGTTTTCATCATCACAGCTCTGTTTCATCTTCTGTGAGTAAATGAGCTGCAATGTACACCTAGCATGGACCAGCAGGTCCCATTGCTGGACTGGACCAGGACAGGGCTGACAACAGCAGGACTAGGGGAAATGGTTTTATGTTGAAGGAGGGAAGATTTAGGTTGGATGTTAGGGGGAAGTTCTTTACTAGGAGAGTGGTTAGGCCCTGGAACGGGCTGCCCAGGGAGGTTGTGGATGCCCCGTCCTTGGACGTGTTTAAGGCCAGGTTGGACGGGGTCCTGGGCAACCTGATCTGAATGTGTATGTTTGGTGGCCCTGCTAGGCAGGGGGGTTGGAACTACATGATCCTTGGGGTCCCTTCCAACCCGGGTGATTCTGTGATTCTGTGATTCTGTGACCCCAGAGCCCAAACTCAGGGAACACGTCTCTTGCACTGGGTGAAGATGATAAGATGAAACAACAGCCTCGCAAAGCACCCAACAGCTCAACTCATTGATGACCCACTTTTAATCTGAGCCTGGAATGATCCTGAGATGGTTGGACTGGATGATCTTAAAGGTCTTTTCCAGCCATGGTGATTCTGCGATCCTCAATAAAATGGTACTAATGACAGAAGCAACGTGCCACATAATGTCCTACTCAGTGAGGCCTCATTGATGCCCAAGGGAGGAACTGATGTGAGGAGCTGCAAGGATGGTTGGAAGCTCTTAATGTACACCTACAGCTGGTGCTGGTGTAACTACAGCCCAGAGGTGCTCAGTACGTACTTGTTGGTGGCAATGTCGTACACTTCCACTGAGTTGGTCAAACCAGAGTCGGTCACACCAGCTGCCACGTAGATTTTGTCTTTGTGCACAGTGGCTCCAAACAAGGAACGAGCAGTTTTCATGGGAGCCAGCTCCTTCCACTCGAACTTATTGGGGTTGTAGACACACATCTTCTTCAGGCACTTCCTAGAGAAAGAGGAGAGAGAAGGGGAGCGTAAATTGTCAGCCTTGCTCTGCAGGAGTTTGGGGATGCCAGTTGTGAAGAACATGGCTCTTTAGAAGGGATTTCAGTTCCCTCTGTGTTGGCCTTGGGGCATTTGCTTGGATAGGCAAGCTTGACACATGTTTGCCCATGCCCAGGGACACCATTTCTGTGTGGAACACATCCGTTCCTGATGTGACTGCTTTGGATAATCTGAAAAGCTCAGTGCTGTGTGTGCACACCTGGATAAATTGTCCATAACTGCCTCGCAGGACCTTGTGTGCAGCCTTCAGATGCTGTTTCAGTACTGTTGGCTCAACCTAACACTGCAAAACACCCTCACAAAAGTTGCCCAACACAGCAGTGTGAGATAAGTGAATGCATGTCACACTCCTTCCAGACCAGGACTTCTTTGCTGGGTTACAGAAAGTTTTGCTCACTCTATTGGGATGATTTCCAGGTTTCTCTTGATTTTTGACCTACTTGTCACTTCCTTTGCCTCCAATGACATAGACAAGGTCCTTGTGTGATACCACTGCGTGGCCGTAGACTGCGTAGGGAAGGGAATCAGCTTCACCCCACTTGAAGGACCTGGATCAGGGAAAGATGGGAAGAAAAAGGATTTGTAGCTTGCTGGGTGAGGCCCACAGTACACAGTGCAGATCCTGACAAACAGAAAACACAATATATTAAAAGCATGAAGTTTCCAATGGGATAATGCTCAACAAGTGAAATGCTCATCTTAAAAAGAAAACAAAGGGAAAAAATGTTTTTCTGCATTATGTAAAAAATGAAATCCAATGAGACTTAGAGGATACTCACAGCTTTTCCATGACAGAGGCTCCTGCTTTGTCCTCAAGTGGGGCTTTAGCACACCTCATGCACACCAGAACTTCTTTCTGGTTTGTGCTGGGTGGCCAAAAATGGAGCCAGCTAAAATGTGGATGTATTTGTGGTGCCTAGACCCAAAGGAAGGCTAAACACCTATGCTCAGTGGGCAGGTACATAGGCTCAAATAGGGCTAGAGTTTCTCAGGATGTGTTTTGATGTCCACGTAGCTCAGGTTCATTGAGAATCATAGAATCAGAACTGTTTGAGCTGGGAGGGAACCCTAAAGGCCATCAGGTCCCACTCCCCGCAATGCAGATTCCCACAGTTCCATCAGGTGCTCACAGCCCCATCCCCTGACCTTGAATGTCTCCAGGCATAGGGCACCACTGCCTCTCTGGACAATCCATTCTAGTGCCTCATCATATAGGATCAGCCTCCAAAGACCTGTACTTCATTCTACCTAAGAATGGAAATGCCTCCTAATTGCCTGAACACTCCAGTTGCTTCCACAGACCAGCGCTTTGTCCCCTCCAGGTTTGCTATAGTTGAACTCTTTACCTAAATTACACCAGAAATAGGAGTGGTGTTGCTCATATCTCTGCCAACTTACAGCCAACACTCAAGCCACCCCTGCACAAATGGCAGGAGGACTCACAGTGCTTCCCAGATAATACCCCGTGTTCCGGGGAAATGAAATTGGTTTCAAATCACAGCCTCTAAAACAGTCTTTGAAGCAGATGTATCTAAAAATAAATGGAGCAGAGGCTTGTTAACACCTACCACTCTGCCTCTTTAGGGCAGAGAGGAGCAGCCTTTGGATATTTCTGCCTCCCACGAGCAGAACAGGACGGTGCCTCTAAATACAGCTCATGACATAACCTGGTTCAGAGCCCATTGTGCAAAAAATAATTGGATATTATGCCCGATATCCATCAGGGTGGGCCATTCAGTGCCACATCTGAATACTTTCAAAACAAACTTTCCTGTCCAAAGGCACGCCCCGTGAGACCTCAAACCAAGGGCAGCAGCAGAAGGAAAAGCTTTTCCTCCCCTTTTTCCTCTGGATGGGTCCCACGTGAGCATCTGCCAAGGTCACTCCTTTGTAATTTAGTATCCCCATTTCTACTTCCACCTTGGGAGCTTCGATTACAACAAGCGATGCTGCTGCAGAGAGCAGCTCAGAGCCCCACAGCACAGCCTGAGTCCCAGGGTCTGGCTGCAGAGTTCGAGCCTTGTCACTGCGCTCCTTTGGTTGCTGGGGAGCCGGATTCACTTTGCACAGCAGCTGCCCCACATCCCCCTGCTGACCTCCTCCTGCCCCACACCTGCACCCCGGCACTTACAGGCGGTCGTAGCACAGCACTGAATCCAAGGTCTGCTCTCCCTCTTTCAGCTCTTTCCCTCCGACCACAAAAATGGAGTTTTCTGCCTCTCCCAGGCCAAAGAGGCAGCGAGGGGAGGGCAAGGGGGGCATCCCCAGCCAGTCCGAGTCCAGATGGTCATACTGAAAGGAAACACAAGGTCATTAGTGTGTGTCTTCCTGCAGAATCCAGGGGCTCAGAGCAGCACCCATTCCCACTCACTGCTTGTCACAGGGACAAGTTCCACTCTGTGCAAAGCCTTGACTTGGAACAAGCTTGGCCATCTTTGGGTGAAAGATTTCCATGTTGGATTTAAGTCTTAGAGATTTTGCCAGAACCTCTCTGGAAGCAGCATTTGTCTAGGTGCTTCACTGTGATATTTTCCATCTCCTCGAGGTCACGGTGTATTGCCTACAATTTGGGCTAAATAGCTCACTCACCTCAGACAGTGAAGAGCAAAATGCTTTCTCCTCCCACCAGTTCTCCTTCTTGCTGGCAAAGATCAAGCAATGGCTTATTACTCTGCTTTTCAGGATGCTGGTGTCCCCTACCACCTCACTGTGTGAATGAAATGCATGTGCTTCTGTCTGCACAAAAGCCCTTTACACAACACCTGTCTACCCAAAATCTACAGTGTACAACGAAGCTGAGATCACAGAATAGAATCATTCAGGTTGGAAAAGACCTCCAAGCTAACCAAGACCAACCCCAACCCACCCCACCATCCCCACTGACCACATCCTTCAGTGCCACACCTCTATGGTTCTGGGACACCTCCAGGGATGGTGACCCCACCACCTCCCTTGGCAACCTGTGCCAATGCATTACCACTCTTCAGAGAATATTTTTCTCCTGACATCCAACCTTAAGAGATGAGACTGCAAAGACCAGAGCTCTTCAATGCTGACCAAAGTGTGTGATAAGACATGGAGACTGAGACGTGCAATGCAGGTAGATGAGATGACCAAATCTTGGATGTCTGTGGATCAAGGCATTCCTCCACCAGAGAACATAAAGCCATGAAATATTATGAGACAGAATGGGGGCTGGGGGGCACTTTGGACACCAAGGTGTTCAGTGGGAGCTGTAAAATGGGTCAACAGTTTTAAGACAGCTTGGCAAGGAGCATCACGGGTTGAGTCCAGAGTGACCTCTAGCAGCCGTTTGGTGGAACCCTGCAGGAGGAAGCTGTGATGGAGCACAGCCTGAAGCACTGTTTTCTATGGGCTCGGGCCAAGGAGTTGCCTCCAAAGCCTTGGCCTCAGCTGAGTGCCTGTGATTGTTGTCCCTTTGTGAGCTGTGGTCCTCGTTTGTGTTATTTATGGTGCAGGCCTGAGCAGCACCGTCACCAGGAGAGTTCCTGCTCCTCGATGGGTTCAGTATTGTTTTCAAAGCATAAATCTTAGAAGTGACAAATAGAGGATACCGTTTTCCATCTGGAATGTCAACGGAATCATTCTGTTCCTGCCAAAATCTGCAAGGCCTCTGGGATTTATCAGCACTTATTTATATTGATGCTTGCCCTTAAGTGTAAACTAATCCTGACTGCAGGAGGAACAAGAAACTGGGGAGGACAGAAACAGAGTCAGGAGGTGTAAGAGGCTGCTGCATTGTACAGGGGTTCATTGTACAGGGACCGGCCTGCATCCTTGCGAAGCTGCAGCTGAAAAAGGCTGAGAACACCTTATTCAGACAGCAACACACACTGAGGGCAATGATGAAAGCAGGTTGAAGGGGCATCCAGATATCTCCCATCCAACTCTGCTGCTCAAAGTCACCAGGGCTTTCTACAGTTCCATATGAAATGTCCCCCAGGATGAAGGTTTTGTGACCTCTCTGGACTGCCGCTCCAGTGCTGCACCACCTCCATTGTGAATCTAACTGAGATTTCCCTCAGTGTATCTTGAGGCTATTGCCTCTTGTCCTTTCTATGTGCAGCCTTCCAGCCCTCACCATCCTGGTGATCTCTTCTGGCCTCACACCAGCACCTCTGTGTCTTTCGTGTGCTGAGAAGCCCCATATTGCACTCGGCGTCCACATCCACACCCATCTCACAGGTGTGGTCTCCCATACACCCAGATGCAGTCTCACAAGTGCTCAATCAAAAGGAATAAATCACTTCCCTCAACATGTTTGCTGCAGCCCAGGACATGGTAGACCTTCCCAGCTGCCCAGGGAATCAACTTGCCTGGTCAGCAGCAAAACAGGTGGAGGACTGATCTTTAGACATAGGTTTAGGCTGAATGTGAGCACAGCTAGGGATGGAGTTGCCCGTATCTGCTGTGGTCAGAGCTCCTTTTCAGTGCAAAAGGTTGTGTGCCTAGCACTAATTCCCCAGGCATTCCCCACTGCCTTCCCTCTCCATTCTGCTTTCTCAGGCTGCTGTCTCTTCCCATTAACTCCTCATTTCACGTGGGCTGCATAGGCTCCTAAGTCTGGCACTTCAGGTGAGGACAAATACATTCCCTGCACACATGGCACAGGTGCACAGCCCTGCTCATGCAACATCAAACTTCTGTGTCTCAGCATGGGAGCTGGTGCTGCTTTATCCTTCCAATACTCCGTTGCTTCCTTCCAAAACAGATGTGAGCCATGGGAACTTGTTTACCCAGGAGATTTCTGGGTAGAGGGGGAAGGACATAGGATTTACTGGATTCCTACAGGGTCGGCAGGAAAGGCAGTGCCCTGTTAGGTCCCCATAAGGAAGGTGGTCTTGGGTTACAACCCAGCCTGGGGCTCAGATTGCCTGCTCACAGCCCAGCCTGCTCACAGCTTTGGTTATTGCTGAGTTAGAATAGCCACTTTTCCTGTTAGATATCCCCCAGAAATGCCACAGCAGAGATTCCTTTGCACACAATGGAACTAGAACACAATCAGGGACAAGAACAGCATTGCAAAAGAGGATGATATTGGTAGGAAGGGACATGTTCCATGTTCCTGCAGTGTTTACTCTGTGGCTATAGCTGCTGCTGTTCCCTGTGTTGTCAACTGGCAGAATCACCTCTGTGTTTTGCTGGGGGTTCATGCCCACAGAACATAAAGGATGCAAAGGCCTGGTGCCTCCAACCTAGTTTGTGTGCCCTTTGGCAGGCAGGGCTGGAGCAAATGCATTCGCCAAAATGATGTCAGGTTCAGGATTTGGACCATTAAAGCCTTCTTCATCAATGACCAAAAACCCCTTTTAGTGGTGTGTGCTTTAAGAATGTAGCAAGAAAGTCTCTAATAAAGCAACTTAAATGTTTCAACTTCGTTTACCTCTTTCATTTTAGCATCACATGACAATGGATATTGCTAACATCAATTCAGACTGATCGTGCTCCTGGTCAAGGAAAATAAAGAAGCAAAGACTGTACAATACCTGTAGGAAGTAGGAACTCATGGGATCCTCTTTGCTGTCCTCATTGTAGTACAGTCCTCCCACAATGAAGATCTGATTCTCTTTGGTCACCAGACTGACGTGGTTCTTTGGGATTTGAGCAGACAGGGAGGCAAAATAGCACTCGTTGGCAGTGGGATCATAGGCCACTGCTCCACTGTCGCTCACCATGAAAATGAGGTCCTGGAGGAACATCCCAAAGCGCATCGTGTCATTTAAGATCCCTGGAAGCACATCTTCCTCTGTCTCTTCCTCCTCCTCTATTGCTCCATTGACAACATTGCCTTTTGCTTGCTTTTCATTGCTTTTCTTCACTTTCTTCTTCTTCACCACGGTGAATTTGCCTTGCTGGGCATCCTTCACCATCTGCAATTTCTTGAGCAGCTCTGGGCTGGACTTCACCACAGCCTGCTTCTCCACGTGGTCCTTGATGTAGTCCTTGGGCATGAGGCGGAAGCGAATGCTTTCAAAGACAACAGGCAGGGCCTTCTGCCGGCTCTCCTGGTCCTTGGTGCCCACCCACTTCATCACCACTTCAAAGACATTTTCCTCTTTCTCAATGTTGAGGGAGTCACTGGAGATGATGGCGATGAGCTCATCGGGTGAGAGCTGGTAGAATTCCTCATCACGAGAGACCAGTGCAAAGCGATCGCAGATGAAATCTCGAGCTGCCACAGCCAGCCGGGCGCAATCCAGCATCAAGCCCAGCCTGAAGATAGCCAAGCAGTTGCTGAGGCAAAGGCGTTTCTGCAAGAAAGACACGCAGACAGTGAAGATGGAGGGGATCTGGAACATGTTGGCCACAGAGAAGATGTCCTGAACATTCTGCTCTGTGATCTCCAGCTCAGAGGTGTAGATGTAATGGAGGATTTTGCCCATGACATCTGGATCGACATCTTCCAAGCTGACCTCCCTTTTCTTGCTCTCTTCCATGTCCGAGAGGAACATTGCCCGGAAATAGGGGCTGCAAGCTGCCAGCACCAGCCGATGGCAGGGAAATTCCTTACCCTTCACTTTCAAGACACAGTCCAGAAACTTGTTGTGGTCCAACATGTCTTTGAGTCCATCCTGAAGGAGGGTTTGCTGGTAGAGACGCAGTTCTTCCACTTGATCAAAAGGCAAACCCATGGTGGAGAGTAAGAACTCCTTTTCTTCCCTAAGCTTTCTTTTGTGTCTATTTACAAATATATCTGTATGTGTGCCTTTGGTAAAGAAACTTTCTCAAAGCACAGCTCGCAGGTCTCCCTTTCTTCCAGACTGTCAGCGCACTGGGAATGTGAAACGCTCTCTACTGTCGCAGCTGTCTGTGTACTTCAGCTTCCAGCGCAGGGCTTTATATATAGCCACCGTGTTACAAAGCTTCAGGAATCCATTTTGGAGCATGTGTAAGCTGATCACCCTTCAATATGACACACTGGGCAAGGGGGAAGGGAGGGGACGGGGGGAACAGCTGTACTTCAGCCTCGATGCTTCAGGAACCGTCTGTCAGCTGATGAGTCACCACGTCCCCTGATGGAAGGACGGGTGCGACCCTATGACAGCTCCACCGCACTTGGGAAATGTCCTCCAGATGAATCAAACACCGTAATCTGCCTCCTGGGTCATGAATGGCAGGGATGAGACCTCTGACGCTGCTAAACAGAACATTCCCAAACTGCTAAATCTTGCACGGTGGTAAAAACAGATCGTGAACCAAAGCTGGAAAGATGCAAGAAGGGAGAGTCCATGTGTTGCAGCATCCCTGAGCCCAGCTCGTCCCCAGGGCTGTGCAGGTTTGCCCTTTCTTCTCCTCTATAATCAGTTTTCAAGGGTCTGGAAGGGGATGGGGAATGAAACACAAGTATCTGAGGCAGAACTAAATTCAGAGACCCCAGCAGCGAGCTTCATTCATCTCACTGACTGAGGCACCTGAAAGCAGGTATTTACTTGTGAGTTTGGGGTCTTCTGCTGAGGTCTACTGGGATTCAACCCCCACGCTGAAGCCTGGAGACACAGTGGGGCAACATGACCAGCCTTCAGCAGGGGCTGCAGAAGAGCCAAGGGCTCTGTCGGGTCCTGCATCCTGCATGGACATCACAGAGCTTCACAAGGCCTCAGCTGGCTGCTCCAGGTCCAGCTCTTCCCATGGAGCTCGCAGGGAAGAAAATTGGTTTGGGCAGACATAGGTGAGCAGAGCAACTATGATTATTTGTAATTATGGTAAAACTCCTACAAGAGTCTGTTTTATCTCTGTTATTATGGACCCTTTGGGCTTTCTGACACTCAGAGATGGCACAGATTTAATTAACAAATTAATTGGATCTTTGCAAAGCCATTAGCCACACTCTTCTTGGTGTATTTAAAGCCACATAACCCCTTGCTCTGGCATGGGTGTGTTGATAAGTATGCTTTGTGACATGATGGTTATCTGAGTAATGAGGGAGGGGATGACGCTGGATGAAGCCGTACTACTGAGCTTCCAGCAGCATCCCAGGCAGTAATATAGCAGGCCTATAATCATGTGCTGATTTCAGCTCACATCATCAGTTCAGGATCACAGACACGATCAGAGGATGAGCACCGATCTTTCAGCTGGGTCATCCATCAGCAATATTCATTTGCTCCCAGATATCTGGGGCTGGACAGCCCCATCCTCCCCTCTCCCTTCTTTCTGTGTTAGCGTTCCACTTTCCCAATGTGGTCACATTATGGTTTGGAATTATCCTCCTCTGTCTTTGATCTTCCTTGAGCCCGGACTTGCTTTCCTTCTCACCGTGCTGCTCAGTGGGTGCTGCCATCCCAGATTTCCTTCCATGTTGCTCATGTCACAAGATGCTGTCTCTTCTCACTGCTGATCCCCCTTTGTGTGTAAGTCTCATCGCTTTAGAAATTGATGGGTTGATGGAAAACAGAGATATTTCCAAGCAAACAGGGCCCGAGGGCTGTTGTTTAGGCTCCCTATGGCCACAGAGAGTTGATTCACCTTTGGGAGTTGATTCACTGCGCCCAAGTTGGACAGTTGCCTGAGATGAGAGAACTCCACTAAGGTCCATCTTTCCCCATTCACCTAAATCATGAATTTATCCTAAATAGCCTTAACTGCTCCCAGTGCCTCCTACCCCTGGCAGAGATGGATGCCATCCTTGTGAAGGCCTGCGGCAGCATTCACAACTGTGAGCTGGGCAACTCTGAGCTGCTTTCAGCCAGCTGACCCTGGTCTAACAGAACTACAATGAATGAGTGGTATGCCCAGTGACCAAGGGACGAAGTCAGTCGTCTCCAGGTGGGCAACAGTCACCCCACTAAGGATGAGAGCGAGTGGAAACATATGTAAATCATCCTAAGGAGATGAAGTGCAGGAGGATCGCTCCCTCTCATCCAGACCTTTAGAGCAAGAAAGCTGAATGCAAGAATTATAGCTGTGTCAGGTTGAACAAGGTGCCTTGTGTAGAACTACTCACCTGGATTTGTAGTTGTAGTAAAAAGTTGCTTTTCTTGCTATCAGAGCCAGGCAATAACAAGGTTGGATTCGATACTTTCCCCAGTGGCATATGTTGAAACTGAGGGTCTTCTACACAAGGCTGAGCACTGAGACGTGGCAGTGGTAGCAGTGCTTTGGTGCTCCTGACCCATAGGACCCCTGTGGGCTTCTAACAGCAGTGATAACCAAGGGGAGACCTTCAGGCAAAGGTGGGCAAACTTCTCCCACGAGCTGTTCTGTAACAGAGTGCTCTACCAGCGTCTAAGATTAGCTTCTGACAGCTCCATTAGATGTAGCTGCTGAGTAAATTTAGATCCTTAGTGAATGGGTTATTTTCTCTCCCAGACTATCCAGGCTGGGAGGGCAGTGCAGAGTCATTGGCTCTGCCATGTGACTCATCTTCCCCAGCACCAGGAGATGGTGACTCTGTTTCCCTTCCTGTGCACCTAGGGGTGCCCAAAAAGACAGAGCCCTTGGACTCTGCAGCTCAGGGAGGCTTCAGCTGTCTGCAGACACCTGCATGGGGGAGAAAAATTGGATTTTACACTAGGAGAAGGCACAACGTGTCATAGCTGAGGTGTTGGATCAACACCTACCAAAGGTCCAGCAGCAAACCTCTGTTTAAAAAAAGGTGTGCCTGGCAGCTGGAGGAGTTCTATGGATGTGACTGGAAGTGCAGCAATGCCTCACTGCACTTCCAACATTTGGGGCCAGGCTCCCACAAAGAAAACCCACATGACTTCTACCTCCAAAGATACACAGACAACAGTTTTACAGCAGTAGGCTCATAAAATGGTACCAGCGTGGCAGTAGACTCAAAATACGAATCAAGCTACAGCCACACAACACTGGCTTTGATCTGATAATGATGAGTGGGTCTTTTAAAATCAGCAGTGTCCTTAGATGTCAAAATTGCAAACAGACCCTGGATCTCTCAGTTCCAGGGAGATCAGCATGTCTCCCAGCGTTCTCTGGAATCATAGCAACACAACACTGATGAGTGGTAGGCACCATAGATGTCCAACAGTTTTTTTACTACATAAATAAATGACATTTATCAGGGACTTTGTCAATCACTTGGGCAGAGCTGAAAGCTGACAAGGAACCATTCCTGCTTCATCCACAGAGAAGCCAGAACACAGCAGCACCAAGCATCTCAACCCATGTTGCAAAGTGGTCCACATTCTACCCTCACCACACACTGACACCATTCAGACATAAGGCCTCTGAAAGCTGCTGTAAAGTGCAAGAGAGCTGGATCTATTTCCAGTGACAGACCCAGCTCCTCCCCAAGGCACCGTGGGGTCATTTATTCAATGCACTTCCCATATAGTGCCCCAAAGCCCACCTCTCCAAGGAGGCTATCAGGCACTTCCCCTCCACCACCCAGCCCCGAAGTGCTGCCCTTTATTTGGTGCCTTTCTCCTTCGGTTGTATGTATGTGTGTGTGCTCGTGTAGCACAGGCTTAGGCTGTGTGCATCAAAGTCAGGCTGGGAGGCTGGAGATGGGCAAGAATTGACCATTGAGCCCTTGGCCATGGACAGGAATGTGAGCTTCAACCTTTGTCCATGGCATGCAAAAAAACTGAGTGGTACTTGGTTTGAGTCCCAGGGCATGTGTCACATTGGGGTGGTTGCAAAGGGCCCTTTGGGGCTGAGCTGGGTCTGGGCTGAGCTTTGGGAGCTGTGCTTTTCCTTCCACATGCCCACCCTGCAGACGAGCAGCACGTGATGTGCTCTGGCTGTGAAGCAGGCATGCCCCCTGCGTTGCCACTGACTACACCTGAAGCTGGCACTAAATCATTTCTCAAGATGTTTAGGACTGAAGGGACCTGTTTTGAGATACTAACAGACATCAGTCTGCACCGCTGACGGCAGCGGGAAGACAATTACTCTTCCCTTCTGCAGTTCCTGAACCTCTTTCCCTTTGCTATAAAAGACTGTTCTATTTATTTATTAGCCTCTTGGTAGGCATCCATTGTGCTGAGCCATTTCACAGTCCCTAATGCACAGCCCCAGATGTTGAACCATTTACGGTATATGATGACCATTTCTTGTAGCAAAAGAAAAATGTGATGCTTTGGCTGGAAGCGACCTGGAGATGGGAGACCTGGGCTGCAGGTCCTGTGGGAGAGCCAGATGCTGGAGGATCGGGTGTTTTGGGGAGCAGAGGGTGAAATCTCTAAGCCTGCACGGTGCCAAAGGGTCAGAAAAAGGATGGAGCCTTAAAGATGTGTCTCAGGAGCCTATCTCAGTGGTCCTCCACATGTGGGGAGCGTGCAAAATGCCTGCTGTGCCACAGGAGATCCCTGCAGCAAAGGGGTGGCATCTGCCTTCCAGATGACTTCTCTATAGGTGAGTTACAGCAGTCTGATTGCCAGGAGTGCTTGGAGAGCCCCCGACAGCGGCTGGCCTGGCAGAGACAGTCAGAAGGGAGTCCAGGCTCTGGGGCAAGCGCACTGATATCTTCCTCTACTCTGCCTTGGGTTTGTCACTCTTCTCCTCTTCCATGGCCAGGATGCGTTCACGCTCTTTGATCAGCTGCACTCCACAGTATGTGATGAACCAGATGGACAAGGTGCTGACAGGGAAACCTGGAAGATGGAGGGAGACGTGGTCATCTTGGTGTGCTGCTTACCTAATGGGGCCAATGCTTCTCTGGCACCTCTGCTCCTCGGGTGGGCATGGGAGGTCCCTGGGTTCATGGCTACAGTTATTTTTCTTTGTGGATCCAAATCAACAGCTTCACAGAGGGAGGAGAGAAATCCCCAAGGGTGGGTTTTAGATGAAGAAGTGCTTAAAGCCATGAGGGCATCCTGGATCACAGTTAATGTTGTGGGAACATGCTGGAGTTTTGCTTTGAGGTCTCGCTGACCCCCAGATCTGTTTTGCCTGTTGAGTTCAGACTCAGCAGTTGGCTTCGTAACCTGCCATCACTCATCCTTGTTCAGCACTGCAACCTTCTGGAATCTTTAGACCCTGCTGACACTGAGGGTTAACCTCAGTTTAGTTGCATCCCTATGTGGGAACACGTTTTTGTCACCTTGATAAGTAACAAGAGCTGGGAGGATGCCTTCAACTTAGGAAGGGCCAGTGGGCGTTTGTGACAACAAGTTGGGTATCCACAGCAGATAGGAGGCACAGGCTTTGTACCTGCTAAAAGAGGACCTCTGCAATGAATAATGCAACCCACAAAAGCCAGCTAACTCAGCGGGCAGGCACTTCTGGCACATGGAGCCCAGCATGTCACATTATCCATTTCCTAAGCCAGACCTGTCCCAAAGGGGGCTGGAGGACATGGATTCCAGGTGGCTATTTATACTGTGAGTTGCTTGAGAAGACTCCAAAATAGTACCAGCATCTGCCAACAAGAAAATGTAGATAATTCTGTTCGTAAGGAGCCTAGCGTAAGGATTTGTACATGTCACCTTCAGGCTGGTGCAGAAACAGCTACTAAAGAAAAGGGAAATGAAATAGGATGAGTAAATCCTTTTCTCCAGTAAAGGGACTATTCTGCACCCAGGGACTCAGCCCACCTGGGAGAGATCCCCAGCTGCAACCTCTGTATTGCAGCAAGTCACAGCGTGAGGCTGTACGGGGAAATGCACAAAGGCAGCTCACACCTCAAAGAGCTGGCATGAATCATAGAATCGTTAAGATTGAAAAGACCAATAAGACCATCTAGTCCAGGCATTAACCCAGATGGGAGCTAAGAGATCCATATTTTCACATCTTTCACAAGAACAGACGTGGCTGGGAGCAGCCATGTAA
Organism: Lagopus muta; assembly: GCF_023343835.1. NCBI lineage: Eukaryota > Metazoa > Chordata > Aves > Galliformes > Phasianidae > Lagopus > Lagopus muta. The sequence continues at coordinate 2,169,475 of NC_064439.1, forward strand.
CATGGCATCGGCCAGGCTGCCTTGGACACTGGAGGACTTGGCAGCCCACACCCCATATCTGCCCACCGGGACAGGGACTGCTCAGTGGGGAAGGCCTCTGGCACCTTACCTGTCACGAGGAGTCTCTTGGTGACCAGCAGTGCAAACTCCAGACTGTTGAGGGCTAGGATGTTGTAGAGGACAATGGCCCAGAAATTTGCTGCCCCAAAAACAGCCCTAATCCGCCGAGATGTGGCCGCTGACATTTTGGCCTACATAGGAGAGAAGAACAGAGTGAGGGAAAATGGAGCTGCAAGGAGATGCTGTTAGTCCGACAGCAGCCAAAATCCATCAGGGTGGTACACATGGTTCCATGCTAATTGTGATGGCTGGGCACTCCTCTATTCATCTGCTGCTATTCCTCGAGGCAGATGAATGCTGCTGTTTGCTGGGATTATCATTAGCCTTACATCCCAGTCACTCCCAGCTCCCCAGGAGCAGAGAAGTGGTTTACAGCAATCTTCTAAGAGCATGATGCCTCCCCAGACCACTCAGTGCTGAGAGTTGCAGTGCTGCAGGGAAAGAGATTTCACTGCCTGAGGGTGCCTTAATCTGATTGGAAGTAAAAAGAGCAGAGCAAACAGGAGGATTGCTCTGCCATGTTTTTGTTTAAAAGGAGTCTTTACTGACTCTGTGTAGGACCTCAGGCTTTGGGCTGGGCAAAACAAATAAACAACAAAATTGTTCCCAGAATGGAGTTTTTTCCAACCATGTCTCTGAGGCATCTTGGTCCCAAACAAGGATGGGGCACTGAGCTTTGGAGTGGTTGGAAAACAATTCATTCTAAATATTTGCTTTTATCAGAAATCAGATCAAAAGCCCTCAGAATGCCAAAGCGTTTCGCAGAACAAGAAAAGCAAATGATTTCTGCATGGAAATGTATAAGAAATTCCCTATGGACAGACCTCTGGAATCCATTTGTGCTATTTCAGCGCCTCGCTGGAGCTGCAGTCCTGCACTTCTTTTCTCTTTGAAAGCTCCATCCTCTGCCCAAATTTCCTATGAAGCATCATAGGGGTGGGGGGGGATTTGCTCTAGGTGAGTGACACCATGCAGGAAATTAAAGGTCTTCTTGCATAGTTGTGCTGGTATCACAGCACCAAAGAATTGCTTATGTTGGAAGGGATCTTAAAGACCACTGAGCTCCCATCCTCTGCCATGGTGCCCCCACCAGATCACGCTGCTCAAAGCCCCATCCAACCTGGGCTTGAGCACATCCAGGGATGGGGCATCCGCAGCTCTCTGGGCAGTACCTGAATGTAATGCTGATAGGAAAGTACTGTAGGAAGCCTGGACATGGAGCTGCATGACATCATTGGAGATGTTGCTCCTCAGTCTCAGCTGAATGGATTTCATTTGTCTAAAGAAATGTGAGCTCCCTGCAGTCATAAGTGTTTCCAGGAGCAGAGTTTGTCCCCAGGCCCACCGTTGTCCCCCCACCTGCTCACAGAGCATCTGCTCACCTCCAGTTTGGAGAGGGGCTCCCACTGGAAGAATTTCTGCACCCAGAGCTCAAAGTTGAGGCCAAAGCAATTGAAGACAGACCAGATGAAAACAATCTCACAGGGTCCCAACCACAGAGTGGTGACAGCAAACGTGGCAATGGTGGCCATGAGCTCCTTTATGACGTTGTCGTGGTTCTCTCCAATGTGGTCATACACATACCTAATGGTCAATGAAAGTGATCAGTGCTCCCCATGGTCAAGGAAAACCCCTTCTTCCACATTCGCCCAAGACATGCTTCTCACAAACATGTCAATCTGGAGTGCATGATGAAAGAGAAGACCCCAAAATAGATAAGAGGTGGTTGAGTAGGCACTTACTTGCACAGCCAGTCGTTGATCCCTCTGTCAAAATGCCTACAATACAGATGGCAAAGAGCACATCAGAACACGTGGGCTAATGACACCTTTCCAACCATAGAGGGTGCCTGGTCCCCCAACAAGCTTTACTTTGAACCTCATTCACAGTAGCTCTCCATGCTCTTTCCTAGAATGAGTCCTGCTACTGTGTGATCCCACTAGCCTCCCTCCTTACCATTGTTCCCTGCCCAGGAATATTTCCTTGGGCTATGGCCAAGTCTAGTCTATAGTTTCAGTACAGCCAACCTATTGGCCGGCTGCTCAGAAGCACAGCTCAGATCTCCTCATCTCCATGCATATTATTTTTAGGGTCAAACATGCTGCCTTCCATCAGCAACATACTCACGTTTCTGCAAAGACGTAGAGCATGGTGATGCATTTTGGGGGCTGGGGTGGGTCCAAGTGGTCCAGTCTGGCAATGGTGTTGATGACCCCAAACATGACAGCAGCTTTGACCCAGTCGTACACCAAATTGGAGTAGGCCAAGCCGGCTGGAGCAAAAACAGGAGTCAAAAGGATGAAGAGGATTTTATTCTGAGGGTCACAGTGTCACCTGAGCACCCAGTCACACCTCATCTCCCACTGTGGATGAGGCAGACCTGGCTGATGTGATCAGCCTGCACAGCTCCATCTGGAGTAACATAACACATATGCTTGATCAGGCCTTCCTGGTCTCTTAGGACACCCTAAATCAATGTTGGAGCCATCATAACTGCATTAGGATTTCCTTTTGGCCTCCAGATGCCACTCCATATGACATGGGGCTGCTCTAGGCTAGTGTGGGTCACATACCCTGTGGCATCTTAAATTCTGCCATTGGACATTCAACTTGGGAGACTGAAGTCTTCTATCCAGCTGCCAGCTGAATGCCAGTGTGCTACCACTACTCATCCTGGAAGTTTGGCTTCTGGAAGACCCTGGTTCAGACCTTCTCATAGCATAGCCAAATTTAAATAGAGATCAGGTTTCCTCAGACCTTGTCTCCCTTTCAGTCCATACAATAGGAATGACAGGGAGCTCAGTGGGAAGAAAGACTCTACTCAAATATGTCCAACATAGGCACTGCTGAGGCTTCCCAATGGAGTAGGATGGGGGTCTGAATCACCCACCACTGCCTTGAAGCTAAGCACAAAGGTGAGCACGTCCCCAAGACCACTCACCCAAGGCCCAGTCTGAGAGGCGGTTCACGAACTTCAGGTCGGAGGGGAGGGTGAGGATGTAGAAGAAGTGGAAGAAGATGTCCACAGCAATGATGGCCCCCACATGGAGGAGGGCATGGACCCGAATGTTCCTCATCTCATCATCTTTGCGATGCAGATCTCGGGTGCTCACCTGCCAGGATGGCAAAGCAGGAAGGGCTGAGCTGGGGGGCAAGGTGGGAAGCAAGACTGGAGAAACATTCAGGGTCCAAACAGGGACTCAACTTAGGAATTAAGGGACTCCTTTAGGAATCACACCACGACATACACTGTCCAAATTCCCATTGCTTAAAGAAGACCCAAGAAGAGGAAATGTCCTCAATGGGGTGAACACCATAACAACCAATGAGACAGAGTTTAGGATGTCTCTCTTTGGGGACATTCTCAAGAAATCAATTTATTAAGGCTGACCTTTGCATAGGTCACTAAGTGTGAGTGTTAGATGGCCTTTTTTGCAGTAGAGATCTTCTAGCACTAAGGCATAAGCCTTTACTCAACTTTCTTACACAGTGGCTGCAGGTTTGCTGTTCACAATGAGCTGTTGAGGCAGAGCTCAATACAGGATACAGTGAGGCTTTATTTCAGGCACCTGAGACAGTTTCATTGCTTTTCTGACTGTAAAGCAGCCTCCTTCACTTTGTCATCAGCTGCTCTACTTTCCCATGCTCCCAAAGAATCTCCTTTTTGATGTCCCCTTATATGTGCTACAGCAATTTCTTTGGGTAGTTTTTCCCAAAACCTGCCTAGTCAGTTCTTCATGGGCCTATTTAATGTATCAGGTTCTTCCTCTGATAGTTTGAGATACCATTTCCTTGCCTTCTTGCCATTTCCTTCTCTTCATTGCCTACGCTTCTAGCTGTAATCTACAATATCCAATTAAACCTAAACATTTTCACAACTTCCTTGTTCTGGGCTCATAGCCATCTCATCTACAGGATGCCACAACTTGTAAGAACAGGCATCCACGTGCTGGCAGCAGGGCTGGTCCCAGTCAGGAGCCCTGCCCAGGACAGGTGGGCATTTGGGCTGGACTCATCTGGGAGGAGGAGGAGGATCAGGAGGATGGTTGATGAGCCCTGGAGCTTCTGCTGTAGATATTTGTTGTAAGGGAGAGGGACAGATGCACAAGGGGCATTTGGGAGCTCTCAGTGGGGCTTTCCTCTCTGCAGCACCCTGTGAGGACATGGCCTCTGGGAGCTGCCATTTCTCTGGATGTTGTAATACAGAAATCATCAGAGCGAGCAGTTGGGATTACACTGGGCAGACTGATGGCCTCGCTTCCCTGCATCGCTGTAAGAATTGCTGCTGTATTTAAAATCCTCTTATGTTTATGACTTTCCCTTTATTCCCAGTGGGAGGTGGGAGTTCTCTCAAAGCAATCTGCATGCTGCCACACCAGCCCTGCCGTCAGAACCAGATGATTCCTGAGAATTAAAGCCTCTGCCAGATTTTCTCCTGTCTGTTGTATGCCAAGCACTTTAAGGACACAAAGAGGCTGCTGAGATGGAGAAGAAAGCAGGAGGGGACATGGGGACCGGGTCTCTGTCCCCAACACTTCCAGCCCCCACAGAAGTGAGTTTGTTTCCCTCCTCTCAGTAAGAGAGACAGCCTGAGAAGGATTGGCCAAGCTATGGTTGAATAGTAGGAAAAACTTCTTCTCTGAAAGAGTGGCATTGCAGTGGCACAGCTGCCCAGGGAGGTGGTGGGGTCAACATTGCTGAAGGTGTTGAAGAACCGTGGAGATGTGGCACTGAGGGATGTGATCAATGGGCTGGGGTTGGACTTAGGGATACAGAGGTCTTTTCCAACCTGAATGATACTGTGATTCCACGGAGTCCCTCTACCCATGGGGGATGCAGGGTGAAAGGGCCCCTCCAGGACACAGCACCATTAGGAGCCAAGGAGATCCATCCCCTAACGAGGCCATACATCCCATCTGGAGAAAGGACTCAATCTATCCGCCTTTATAATTACTACTGGGCAATTAGGAACTAGCTCTACAATTAGCCGCAGGGCAAGCAGTGCAGGGTGGCACCTCGCCAGGAGGTGGCAGTGGTGTCCAGGCCAAGGCAGGTCCCTGGTCTGTGGGGTGGGAAAGGGGCTGGACTCTCTCACCGTGCCTTTGGGGACAGGGTTTTACGCAGCAGAGGAGGGGATTGCTCATTAAGTGGCTACAAACACCCCTATCTGGGATTATGTGGAAGGAGCAGGAAACAAAGACCCACTCACATCACCTGTATGGTGATGGGAGCTCGTGTCTTGCAGGCACCACAAGTCCAGTGACCTGATTTATTTACACCTGACAGCATCATTAGAAGAAACACAGAAACACAGCCTGGGCTGTGTTCTCTTCTGAATTCATGGAGGAATGTCTGAAATGTTCTTGCATCCAGATGTCAGAGCCCCAAAATTATTAGAAGTATTCATTCTCTGAAAGGAAGCAGCGGCGTGGACAGTAATCATTAGCTGGGTTTCCTGGCACATCAGCAAGCCATACCAGCTTATTTGGGTAAGACTTGGGACCAAGGCTGGTCACTGGGGTCAAAGGATCCCAGGACTGGAAAAGCAGTTGCTCGATCTTTCAATGCGAAAGAACCCAGATGTGGCAGCCCAAGGGTCTGCTGTTTGGAGTCTGCCCTTCACAAAGCCCCCTTGGTTGTGTGCAGTGTATGAGATGTCCAAGTTTGGTCATCTGGATCAGAGGAAGCATCAGGACAGAGGCTCCCAAAATACAGCAGCACAAGTGCCCAACAAGCAAGGGAACAAGACGAGCCCTCCTGCCCTCAATCCCAACATGGCACATTCACCATGACAGTGTCCTCCTTCCTGTGTTGGTGAGGAGAAATGGACAAAACCCCCAAAAAGATGAAAAACCCATCAGTTTTCGCCCCTCGCCAAAACACACAGCTCCGTTGTGCAGCCTGGTCTGTGTCCATGGCCTACATGACCTCTACGACTGCTTACGCCTTCGCTGTGGCCAACAGTGGGGATTTGTAGCCCTTCAGTTCACGCAGATCAACTCAAGAGGCCATAGGGACACTCACCTGGGTGTGAAACTGGTCAAACGTCATGACAGGTCCGAAGAAGAAGAAGGGAAGGTAGAAGTTGTACTTGAGGAGGTCGAAGATGGAGAAAATGCCCTCCTTCCTCTCGGAGCTCTCGAGCGCGAAGCTCATGCAGCGCATGATGGTGAAGCCACTTCCTCCATAGAAAAGGACATCTTGAAGATCAAAAGCTCCTGTTACAAACCCGCTCTGGGTGAGAAATGGACAGTTACCACCAGGCACGCGGCATCACTTCGGTTCTCCCTCATCTTGCAGAAAACATCCACACTTGGGGCAGTTGGCAAAGCCCCTAATTATGCTCCGGCAATTATCCCTGCAGCTAATGAGCATTGCTGTTGAAGGGTCAAGCCAGGGCTCCATTTTCATTCTGGCTCCTACATCCCAGAGGAGCGGGAGGTCCTCTTAGCCAACACAGCCCACAGTCACTTGGTGAAGATGTGTTTGTGATCTGGGATGGGAATGTCACTTTGTCCCGGGGCAGATGGACAAAGCCTCCTCCTCCCCAGAGGGAGGAGGGAAGCGGTGGAAGCCCAGTGGAGAGGCAGGAGCACATTTCAGGAAGTGATGATGGGCAGGGATTGGCAGTACTGCCCTTCAGAGGGACTGCACGGCTTTATAAGGTTCTCCCTGGGCTTCTCCCCACCCACCAGTGAGAGAAAGCCTTTAACTGTACAGGTAGGCACCCATCCCAGTGCTGCATGGCAGGTGGTGGAAACTGAGGCATGGGGGAAGAAAATTCCTTGCTTGGTGTCATCTGACAAACTGCTCTAAGCAGCAAGATGGAAACCACCAGTATGTGACACAGCCCCCAGGGGACTGCTCCTGAGCTCGGTGCCACAATGCTGCCCTGCTCTCAAACCCTAAGGAGCTGCCACAGGTCCAGGAAAAGGAGTCGGGGTCTGGGGACACCCAAGGAAGTAAACCCAAGGAGAGGGATGGGAGGCAGAGGGGAGGCTCAGGATGGCACCTACCTGCCAGGAGCTGAAGGGCTCCAGCTTGATGGAGGCAAGGCAGCAGAGCCCAGCCACGTAGCAGAGCCACTTCTGCTTGGCCAGGGCCACGGAGTAGAGGATGAGGCAGTGGGAAAGGATGATCATCAGGTAGGTGAGCCCCATGCTGCCCAGCACAGCCAGCATCCCATACAGCATGTATACCACGGCCCGGTGCTGCGAGGGGAAACCATCAGAAGGCAGCCCTCAGCCCTCCCTCCTCCAAACTGCCCTGCAGCATCCCATCCATGCCTGCCCAATGGATGCCAGGTAAACCCACTGCTTTTAACCCAGCCCTGACTCACCTGTGGCACTGTCATGGAGCACACTTTGGCAAAGAGGACGTGTCCTGAGAGGGTGAAGATGATGACGTTCCTGAAGGAGGTGAACCACATCATCCACTCAAAGTCGGCTACGTCCTGTGGGAGCAGCAGGCTGCTTAATGGTCCCCAGCCTCTATGCCCCCACCCCACTGCCCATTTCAAGAGGAAAGCACATGCATTTGAGAGCTCTTTCTTCCCAATTTCCACCCAAAGGCTGACAAGAACTTTAGCTTTGTCATAAAGCCTGGGAAAAGACAAATCCAAATCAGAGCATCCTCCGTGCTGCAGGGCTACCATTTCCCTGACAACATCCACTCCTTTCTTAAGGGACAAAATACACAAAGACTTTTCAAAAGTGTCCAGAGAAGAACAAGAGCTCTGCTTCCTCCTCTTACCATTTTCCTGCCAAAGTAGTGCCAGCCTGGCTTGATGCCATCCCGAAAGGCTTTTCTGTTCATGCTGTCTGCAGAAGAACAAGAGTTATCATAGAATCATAGAATGGCCTGGGTTGAAAAGGCCTTAATTATCATACACTTTCAACCCCCCTGCCACAGGTAGGATCACCAACCACTAGACCAGGCTGCAAATTTCTGGGGAGAAGGGTTCAGGTTGGATAACAGGAACAATTAATTCCTGTAGGAGTGGTGCTGCAGTGGCACAGGCTGCCCAGGGGTGTGATGGTGTCACTGCACCTGGAGGTGTGGGGATGTGGCACTGAGGGCCATAACAGGCATGGTGGGGTAGGATTGGGGATCTCAGTGATCTTTCCAACCATAGTGATTCTATGATAAAAGCAAAGAGGGAGCTACGTTTTGGCAAGGCAAGGAACCTTCCTCACCACGAGGATGAGTCATGGGGGCCCAAACACCCTCAGCCCCATCCTGAAAGTTCCCATTTCTAATGGAAAACTGGGAGTCAGGAACGTCAACCATTCCTGCATGAGTTCCCACTTGGAGGGGTGCACTTTTCAGGTGTTTCTTTCTACTTCTAGGCAAAAGAACCATTGGGAAGTGAATCCATGTGATGCTGGTGGCATGCTCAGGGCAATGGCTGGAGAGCCATGGGAATGGGGCCATGTGGGCAACAAGGCTGAAAGCAGTGGGTATTAAATCCCTTTGGATCCACTCTAAAGGACTCCCAAGTTACTATCCCCCAAACAAATTAAAGCTATGATGTTGATAAGGAAGGAGAGGAAGGACACAATGAGGGACATTTACCTCTGGATGCCTCAAAGATACCGCTGCCACTGTACAGCACGGCACAGGTCACAACGAGAGCATAGAAGCCCAGCTCATGGCTGGGCAGCATCGTCTTAACCCCCATAGCTGTGGGTTACTGCTGGGTGTAGGGGATCCAGACCTGGGAAAGGGGAGGGAATAAAACCCGAGGTAAAAGCTCAGCCACCCCACAGATGCCTTAAGTTACTGCTGGTCCTCAGTCACCCTGCTTGGTGGGCTCCTGCGTAGGCTGGTAGAAGAGGAGCAAGCAGCATTAGCTGAATGCTGGGGGAGCCCCAAACCCACCCAGGATACAGGATTTGGGCTCACACCCATCCCAAGATTAGGATGGGGTTCTTCCTGCATCACCCCTCACTTCTTGGTGGGATGCAGGTCAAGCCCAAAGGTGCTGGAGGGGATGCAGAGGAATTTCCCCCCTTCCCCACCCACTGCCTGCTTACTGCAGGTGCTTAGCTTTTCTCTGGGCTCTCAGCATGTACCTGTGTGCTGGGGGTGTTCCCAAAGCCCTGGGCTAATTACTCCTGCGAATACTAATTAACCCCGGCACTGCAACACCTTCCCATCCCAATCTCCCATCGCCTCCGCGGGTCGTCAGCTGCCCAAATCCTTTTGGGGCTGGGGGGGGAGGAGGAGCAGCAGCAGCAGCAGGGTGGGTGAGGGTCCTGCCCTGTCAGCTCGGTGCCATCTCACCCCGTGGTGGCAGTGCCCTACTGCCCTGCCAGCATCCCCCGATCAGCAGAGCTCCGCGTTCAGACGGCAATTAAAAGCGGTCCCACATCTGCAGCACAAAGCAGCGGGGTGGATTTGGGGTCAGCGGGCATTGCGGAGCCTGGGAGGGGGGGGGAGAACGCTGCCATCGCTCTGCAGTCCCTGTGCGGCGGGAGGGCACCGGGGGATGCGGCTTTAAAGAGCTTTTATCCCTTTTCCATGTTTCTCAAGGCTTTTATTTGCTTGGTTATTTATTCGCATTAAAGCGTGGGGGGGGGGGGGGGGGGGGGGGGCAAGATTAGTTTTAGCTGCCAAGCTCAGCATTTCCCCTTCAGGGCTTGCCCCCCCTCCCCTCCGAGACCCACATCATCCTCACCCCCTCCCCACCAAGGGCACCCTCCCAGGCTACTATTCTTCCCCCCCCTTCCCCCCCCCAAGTCCCATTTCTCTCCCCATTACTGACCTTAAGCCCTTGGGGGTGCCAGCGTCCTGCAATGCAACCTGAGGGCTTGGGGGACAGGAGGGGGAGAAAAGTGGGGGACAAAAAAACAACCTTAGGTCAGAGCTCTGGGGGGCTGCTGGCCTTCCCTAGGGCATCTCTCAGCCCAGCAGGGCAGATCTGGGGGCTCTGTCCCCCCCAGAGTGCCTGCAGAGGAAGTTTGGCCAGGAGTGGAGCACAGCAACGGGAGGTATTTTTATTTTAGAGCAGCGCTGCAGAGGGGCTGGTTCAGGAGCTGTCTGTCACTGCAGCTGCTGGAAAGGACCTGAGCTGGCTGCCAAAGCCAACCCGGGCCAGGTCTGGGGCTGTGCTTCCAGCCTGCAAGGCTGGCCTCAGTGCACAGGTGGGGAAACTGAGGCACGCTGTGTGTGGCTGAAAGAAGGGGGACTGGCTGCGGATATGGGCAGAGTGATTTTGGGGTTGGCCAAGTATGAGTCAACGCAGCATCTGGTATCTCTGTGTGCCCAGCTGAGCTCTCTCTGCCCATTCCCTATGAGGTTTGGTTGAAGATCCTGGTGGGGTTGACCTCCATGAGCTGCCCTTGGGGCTGGGGGAGCGAACAAAGGCAGGTGTGATCAACACCCCACAGGCTGGCTGCTTTGGGGTGAAATGCAGCACGTTCTGGGCTCCAGAGAGAGGAACCACCCCAGGAGCCCTGTGCCAAGGGGCTCCCCCTGGCCTGGGGCTGGATGAGGGCAAGTCAGAGCCCACTGCTCAATGGTGCAATAGTAAAAACCACCAAAGCCTTCATCTTTCTGCCACAGCTCCGTCCCTACCCAAAGGAACTTGGCCCCTCACACCCTGTTATAATTGACCAGGTGCTCAGAGAAGAAGTAATTAAGAGCTCAGTGTTGATAAGCAACGAACACAATTTACCGTGCTCCATGTGACCATGATGAGCCTCCACTCACTGACAGCAGTGTGGTTGATGTCCAGAATACATCAGGGTGCCTCAGAGAAAGGAAAGCTGTGTCTGCCCCTAAATCTTTTTCCTTGACTGTGCTCCACATTGGGCATCCTCAGCACGTTCACTGCCTGAGAAAAGAGGAAAGCAGGTCCCTTTATTTTTATTTTATTATTTTATTTGATTATTTCATTATTTTATCTTGCCTTCCCTTTTATCTAATTTTATGTTTCGTTTTTACCCTGGGTAATTTGTGAGCTTCCTGGATGGAAAGTGCAGCAGAGGTGCGGCAGTTATTCACAAGGCTCTGAGAACCGTGATGATAAAAATCATTTAGCTTTAATTTATAGATATTATAAAAAAATTAGAAAAAAAACCCTCACTCTCTATTTCTAACATAGTAAGATTTATTTTTAATGTGATCAGCGTGCCTTCCTCAGCACAGGGGACACCTGTGTGTTTTATTGCCCCAGTACTGCAGCTTTACTGCTAAGGGCTGTCTATGGCCTCGAGCTGATTTAATGACAGCATCTTCAAACATCTGTCAGGTTGCTGGAAGATGTGGTACATGAGCAGAGGGCACTCCTCTCTTTTGTGTGCAGGGAAGTGAGTGGGAAGGTGGTGGGGCTCAATGGAAAGCCTTACCCCCTCCCAATAGGGCACAGCACCAACGTGAGATGGGGACAACTTCCTCCTGGCCACTTCCACCTGCTTCGTCTTGCTGCCTCCCTGCTGCTGGAGCAGCTCTCTGTGAGGTGAAATGGAAGGAGAGAGGATTGTAATAAACAACATGTGTTGCTTCGTACTGCCTCAAGTTCCCCCACCAAATCTGCCCATGTACATGTGCAGCTGGGAGCTTGTCAACTAGGACCTCAGCAGACACCTCCCTGGTTAGCAGAACAGCTTGGGAGAAGGAAATGTGGCGAAATACATCCATCCATCTAAATATCAATCCATCCAAACTTCCGTCCATTCAAACTTCCATCCACCCACCCACACATCTACTCATCCATCCATCCGTCTGTCCATCCAACCTTTCAGCCTTCCATCCCAGGTCACCTATGACATCTTTCAGTCCTCCAGAACAGTCCTGCCTTCTCCCCCCTGGCCCCCAGTGATCCCACCAAAGCCCCACACTCCCTCCAGGATCTCCTGCTGCCCTGGGAAGGGCTCCAAAGAAAGCTCCTAGCATTTGGCAAGAGCAACACCCTGCATCAGTTGAAGCCTGCTGCCATTAGCCCTTCTTGTCAAGATCCCCTTTCCTTCCTGAAGAAGTACAGATAACTGTTCTTGCTGACAAATGAACTGCTCTAAAACCCAAAGCTTCATCCTGTGCCAGCAGATGGGGTTTGGAGCCTTTGCTCTGTAAGAGGAGATGCGTGGGGATTGAGGTGGCATTTGTTGAGTGAGGCTGCCCTGTCCTGTGGGACCAGCCAGCTCTGAGCAGAGCTCGGAGGGGAGAGGATGAGTGAGAAACCCAACACCCCTCTTGGCTCAGCGGTGGCTTAATTTAGAGCACAGGGGCTCTACTGTGGGCTTTTTCCATTTAAAGCTCATTCATATGTCATGCAAGGGGCAATGGCCCCAGTGCTTGCAGGGCAGCAGCAGCTGCTGGCTGCGGGCAAAGCAGTTTTCCTTTGTCCCTTTCTCCCTGCTTCCCCCCCACAAAGGAGTTAAATGCATCTCCTCCTCACATCTCCCTGTTCTGCAGCCTTTCCAACGAGGCATTTGCTGCCAAGCTCCCAAAAACCAAAGTGACCAAGTGCTCTGGAAAGGCGACCGTCTCCCAGATGCAAAACCCCCATGGGTTCAATGCCTGGGGAGGGCACACACCACCCGCAGCCCAAATCCACGGCTCTAAATTGGAGCAGTTACAGTGGGATCAGCTTTGACCTGCTGGCTGATCCTCTGTCGCTTGGCTCAGCAGAGCCCAAGGCACGGAGAGCTTGCGCGTGTCGATACCATCTATATTTAACTGTGCTAATGCAACTTAATTCACGTTACGGCCAGCTGGGGCAGCGGGCTGCACTCTTGCAATGCTTGCTGTCTGTAGGTAAGGCTGCTTGTAACAGGCCGAGAGGAAAAGGCTGACAATTAATCGAAGGTCAACAGGATTTATTCCCAGTGGCTCAGCTGTACTTTTCAAATGGGATGCATCCATCAGGCACTTTCTGGCTGCTTAGTGGAAGCGCTCTGCTGAGACAACCTTTGGTCTTTGGACCTGTGTTCATAGCACACGGTGGCTAAAAGCTGCCTGAATCCCAACAAGGAGTGTTCACAGCCTCAAATACAGCAGAATTCACATTAGGGCTGTTCTTCACAGCTTAACCACCGCCACCAGCCTGCATCAGCAGCACAGAGCGTCGTCACTGCCATCAAAACTGCAAAGAGAGACTGAAAAAACTCAGAGCTTCTCAAAATGTGGCCTGTGATACAACTGTGCTGTGTGAAGGCTGTGCCAGAGAGGAAAAGCTGGGTGTTCACACTGCTTTTATCTGGCAGAGAGAGGCACAGTGATGGCTGGCTGCAAAGCGAAGCCAGTGAGATTCCAATGAGAGTTAACACACAAGATTTTAATAGGCTGGTTGTTGATCTGGTAGGAGAAACTTCCAAGGAAAGCAGGCAATCCAGGAGGTTTCAGATCAAGCCCAGCTGCATCCCTACAAGAAACGTAGCTCAAACAGCACATCAAAATGGCTGGGGAGATTCTCTGGCTGAGGACCTGCAGCATGGGATTCTGCAGTGTTTGCAGTGGTTTTGGTCTTCAAAGATCTCACTGAGTTTCTTAAATTCAATGACAAAACTATGTGAACTGTGCCTCTTCCACACCTTGAGAAAATGGGAATCAGCTGCTACAAGGGTCAGTACGGGCAAAAGTCAAAGTCAGGTCACTCTGTTGGTAGTACAGAGGGAATTTATTTCAAAACTAAGGTGAAAACTGAGAAGGTCTGCAGAATTTGGCCAGAGTTCAGATCCCCAGTACTCTGTGATGGGAGACAGATTACACATTGCACATTCACTATGACTTATTTCTTCCCCCTTCTTCAAGGCATCTTCTGGTTGTGTGCATCAGAGAAAAAAAGGGAGAAAAAGGCTTCTGTGCAACCCCAAACAAGCATATGCTTAAAGAAACAAGTGTTGCAACACTTAAGAGGTTTCTACCATATGCTATCAAGCCATATGTGTTCTGTAACATCTAGCACTCCCATTTTCTCATCTGAGTTTCATCGGTTGATTCATTGCCACCTCAGGAAGGATTTTGCTAGAGAGCATTATGAGGACAGGAGACAAATACCAACCACTCATTGGAAAGGACAGCAGTTTTCCTCTTATGTACTTACGGGAAAATATTATTGATTCACACTTCTGTGTAAGCAAAACCAGAATCTCCAGCTGCAAGCTGGCAGCCTGAGCTTAGCAGCCTCTGCATAGCACAACCTCCACAGCTCAGGCCACGCTGTTGGGTGATCTCCCTACTGCAGGCTCTGAAAATATCTATAGGAGGTAGACTGAATTACTCCCTTTGGTCTGCACTGCATTATGCATCATCAGGATGGAGCTGAACAGAAAGGAAGTGCTTGCAGCTCACTTGGACAAAACGTTGCCAAACACTGAATGCAGGATTTACAACTCCTCCAGCTGACAGGAGCGTACTGTGGGTTGCAAGATGGCCTTTCCTCTGGTGCTTCTGGCAGGGTGAGCAGGAGGAATCTGACAATAAGCAGTTTTGGCCCCACTTGTTGGAGAAAGACCCCTTTGCTCATGCTGGGTAGAGAGCAGTGATTTGCCCGTCCACAAATCCACTTTGGGATGGTGATGGCTGGGGTTAAAGTCTGGCAAACTTCACGCTCACAAAAAGAGGCTGACAAAGCAAAGCAGAAAGAGAAGAGTTTTCAAAAGACTTTCATCTGAGAAACAAGGCAGCACTATTCAAAAATGACTAGCTCTCTATTTGCTTGTAATCCCCAAGGCTAGCTCTCTGCTGGCAGGCTGCATGCTAATGTCTTATTAGCTTGCATTTGGTGCTCTCATCCTGCTGCAAGAGAAAAGGACAGAGACGTAAGAGCTTTCAGTGCTTTCAAAAGTCCCTCCTCTGCTGTAATAAAGCTGCCTGCTTCCACCAGCACTTCTTTCTAATGAGAACAAGACCTGCCTGACGGATGGCTGCAGAGAAATTGGGGAATTCAGAACCCAGATGGCCAGTTTCATATGGGATGAGCTATTACAGGGAGCTGCATTTAAGGTAAGTCTTACTGATCAGGGGAGCACTCCACAAAGATTTCCTTTCCCGTGGAAAGTCTACTGAGTTTCAGAAACCTTCTCTGCCATTATGTTCAAGCGAAGAAAGAAGCTGGGATGGTCAATAGAGAGCCTACAGAGTGCACTTGCTGATATTCTCAGGCTAGGCTAACCCACTCCCTCAGCACTAAAGTACTACAGACAGCCTTAGGCAAACCAGTGTCAGTGTGCTGATAACAACAGAACTTGGTTTGCTCCTGGCAGAGCTTTGGAAGGGGGCTGGCATAACTGTTGTAAGGCAAATTCCTTCATATGCTGATAAAGGCAGCAGTGTAAAGAATATCGAGCCCTCTCTTAATTGAAACCAGGGAGGCTTTGTCCAAAATCACACTGCAGAATTGCAGCTCTCTAAACTGCACCAAACTCTGGCATGTGTAGCCTGGGAGCCACCTGCTTGCTAACTTTTACAGCCTGAATTTGCCAGCATGCAAAATCTTCTGTCTTTCTGTATTCCATCTCCATCTCTCCTTCTCTCCCACAAAAGCTGAAGACATGACATGCAAAACTACACTTCCAGTGCATTTCAATCCATGGGCACAACTCCTGGCCTCTCTCCTTTCTTTGCAGTTCAGAGGGCTCTGATTATCTTGCTTAACTCTTCTCTTGTTTCTGCTGCCGAATGGCCTGTAGAAAGATATCCTTCACTTGGTCCATTGTGTCTTGGTACAGCTTAAAGTCTTCCTCTTTCTTTCTCACAGTAGTCTCCAAAGCAGCCTTCAGAGCTTCATTCTCATCCAGCTGGATCACAAGCCTGTGAGGAAACAAAAGGAAACTTTCATGTGAGCTTTGGAGCTTCAAAACAAATTAGAACAGTGCTTCAGCTCCAGGGAAGAATTCACTGAAACACATGCTCTCTGGTCATTTTGTAACAGGCATGAGAAAGAGCAGACCTATAAACACTTGCTCCTTTTCTCGTAGAGACAGAAAAAGATATCAGAAGACAAAGATTCTTCTCAGATGTTGTTAAAGATCATAATTATTATTTTTTCCACCAATAAGCTTGCAATCAATAGCTAAGAAAAGAAAAAAATAAAGGTGTCTCTTTTGAAGTGCTTCATGTTGCTTTACATTTCTGGGTATCTGTGTCATTTTTAGGCAGCTGGTATAAGAATGATACAGGAAAACTCCATGCAGAGGATCTGTGATTTGTACAGTTTGCTGGTCTTCCTTCTGAGGAGCTGGTCCAGGTAAAATCACTGCTAGGAGGACAGCAATGAATGGGAACTATTACTGAATAGCAATACTGAATGGCAGTCACGCAGCATAGAGGAAGGGAAACCATACCTTGTGCTGAGCTCCTCTATCTGTGACTCCAGAGGCAGCTTGGACAGCTGGGCTGCAGAGAGCTCCTTCCTATCACTCATGTTCAAGGACAGCCTTGACTGACCAGCAGACTGACCTGGAAATTTCATCACAAAATGCAGCATTAGTAAAACAAGCAACACAAGCCATCTTTTCCACCACGTGAGGCTTCAACTGAATCTCAGGATACAGTGAATAAACACAGTTGTATGTATACCCAAGAAGACAGTGCAAATATATAGGACAGGGTTTTATTTTAATCTCCTTCCAGCAAAATGAAAGCATGATGAATATGCATTTTGGGGCTAAATGTGTGTTTACCTATCTGAAAAGGAAAAAGAATCCAAAATATTCAGGTGCCCGAAACAACAGGTTACAGTGTAGAAGCAAGCAAAAAGCATGATTTTAATGTCTATCATTGTATTTCACTTAAACTAATGACAGCTGTTGCTTACTGAAGGCCAGTGATGTGGCACTTATTTTGAAAGTAATTGGTGATCCTCAGCATAAACATAATCTAGATTAAACTCAGTAAAGTAATTAAACATGTATTTCAAATTAAGATTGTAAATGGAGAATGCTTTCCAAAATGAAGTCCTCTCAGAACACGGAGTGTTGTTCATGTGATTTTAAATAGACCCAAAATCTTATTTCAGGGTTGTATAGGAAGGGTTATGTGAAAATATACCTCAAATTTACCATTGGGAGTGGAGAATCAAATTGGGAGTGACCAAGGAATCCCTACAGCAGGAGGTTCGGAGAAGACAAGCAAGGTCAGTGTGCTCACAAAGCTCAGAAAATAATGCAGGAAGCAGCCATAACTACTGGAAGAGAAGCTGGACTTAATCTCAAGGGAATGAACTTATCTCAACACCAGAGGGTGTCCATCATTGTAGATAAACAGCTGTGTCAGTTGAGTAAACGTAAATGGCTTTCCCTAAAATAATCCACAGAATGCGCTGCCTTTCTGAGCCAGCCAGAGCAATAAGGGGGAAGTGCATGCAGGGCTCAGTCCAAAACAATGTAACAACCAACCAAACTGACCCCTGAAGAGAAGAACAGGCTTCAGGAGGCTTCAAGCCATGTGTTCTTCTTGGTAGCTGAGGACATCATGATGCTTTGACTTGTAATGTGAACCATGTTTGATTCAACTGCATCTCGCAATGGCTTGTGTTGTGATTTCAGCATATTGTTGTATCACTCTTCTACATTAAAATCCCTTGTAATGCAAATACCTTCAAATAAGTACATTTAGTATTAAAACATTGAATCCTTCTCATATGGAATATCTAACAGAACGTGGTCGGGGAACACTCTGAGTACGAAACCTATGAGGAGAAAGGTTATACTTTATAACCATAAAATGGTTCAGAACTTGATGTTGTGTTTCACAGGACTGAGGAAAACCTGCTTTTAATCTCCTCTGGGATTATTCTTTGCTAATTAGAGATTTGGATAAGACAGAAAAAAAAAAACCCTAAACCATCATTAATTTTAAAACATGACTGAGTTGTTTCTAACTACTCAGCATCCCTCAAAATGAGGAGACTAGGAACGTTAGATTAGTAATTAGATCAGCTCACTCCAATTTTGCATTTTCAAAAAGAAAACATTATGTTAATTAGTGGGTTCTCTAGTCTATTTTATGTTCAAGTTTTCATTCCTTATTTCCTCAATTATCTGGCATGAAAGAATTTATATAACCTACATAGTTTGCTGAAGAGCTATATTACAGCCTTGTAGGCTTGTTTCTTGTATAAACTCCAGAGAATTTTGGCACACCACAAAGGGCAGAGCTCTCTTCAAACAGCTGTGGTGAAAGACTGTTACCTCCTCATCTGATGGACTTACAGATTTCTTACCAATCTTACTGCCAATCTTTTTCTACATTTGTTTTTAGTCCTTAAGCAGACATGGCTAATGAACAAAATATTTAGTAAGAAGAGATCTGTCAAGCTGGTAAGAAAAGCCTGCCTCCTTCAGCTCTGAAATGCCAGCCTCTCAGAGGCGAGTTACCAAACTATATTGGCCAAAATGGCTCTGAACCTGAAGAGTTTATCACCATATCAATTTGAGGGTGCAAGGGAAATTCAAGTTTGCCACATGCAGGATAGCAGAATGCTTTACACAACCAGGCTGTATCAAAGTTTAAGCTCTAAATATCAGTTTCTCCTCTAGCAGACAACACCAAGATGCCACTATAAATTTAAGGCAATAGGTCAGAAGAGAAAGCCTGGATTGATGGCTTGTTCCCAAACTCACCTGCCTACTGCCTGTCTCAACACACATTCTGATTTCTTCCTCAGAAAAAACCATCTGAGGGCTCCAACACCTCTTACATCCAATTCCTATTGGAATCACAACTGGTACCCTATGCTACTACTTCTGTGAGGCCCTGCAACACTCTTCTATCAGAATGATGTCCTGTATCCCAGAGCCCAAAGGCTGCAACAATTGGCTTCCAAGCCCTGTTCTGTCTGACACGGTGCTGGTCACTGAACTGCACCTTTCTGTTTTCTGGAGGGAGTCTCTCTATTGGGATCTAAGCTTTTCTGCATCACTTAATACAGTCAGTTAGTACAGTTAAAACAGCTCTGCAAGTCAGAAGAAAAAGACATGAAAATAAGCCAGTGTTGGCTGGGGCTTTTGTTAAGGGCTCAACAGTTCTGCTCCAAGGAACTGATCCATATTTTACAGAGGGAAGCAGGAAGTACTCATCTGGGACAAAGGTTCTTCTGAATCCTATTCCTGTGAATTCAATTCTCTCTCTACTCTGGATGAGTGAAAGGCAGTGCTTCATTTGAGGTCCTAAGCACTGTGTGCACCTTACATCAGGGGCCCAGCTCCCCTGGGTGAGTTGAGACCACAGTGAACACCATGTGATTTCTTGCATCATTGCACTGCTCCAAAGAGATTCTATTGCCAAACAAGGATATGACCAAGAGCACTATAATGAGAGATGCAAATAAACACAACACAGCCATGGCAGCATTTCTTACCTTGCCTAACCCACATCAAAGGAGAAACAAGACATCAGGTGGAAAGGGAGGTCACTGTTCATAAAGGTCATGGTGCTCAATGCAGATCAGCTGTAAGAAGCTGATCAGGTGGGATTAGTACACAAAGTAGTGCTGGATGCAGTCACTATAGAAAACCACACTATGCATCTACTGAGCTCTATGGCCAAGGATCACATGTCCCAGTGTGGGGCAGGCCAAGAGCATGTATCAACACTGCAGTGAAACTTGTGATCTCTCTAGTAACTGCAACTCAGTCTGATGCCATCCCAGCATTTGTTGAATTGAAATTCCTATTACTACTGTTGGTCTGCGGGCATTTAAACCCTTTTTACTTTATGAAAATACATACAAAAATGGGAATTTCTGGAAAAGTTTCCTTTAGAATATGTGTTTTTTATTGGTTTAGACACTTGACAGAATCAGAGTCCTTAAGCAATAAAAGAATCTGATCAGGGAAATAAAAATTTAACATCCGCCATGAATTCTCCTCCTTTAACTATGCTAGTAGGGCTTTCATATTTATAGCTGAAGATTAACATGTTCATGGGATAATAAATTACACCAGATCTAATTACTACATCACCAGCAATAGTTTTTCATAGATGCTGACAGGCCTTAAATTGGGATGCGTCCTTTAATTCTGTTCTTAACCTTCAGATGAATCTCCCAGGCAGAAGTAGAAA
Source organism: Lagopus muta (assembly GCF_023343835.1). NCBI lineage: Eukaryota > Metazoa > Chordata > Aves > Galliformes > Phasianidae > Lagopus > Lagopus muta. The sequence continues at coordinate 2,189,605 of NC_064439.1, forward strand.
GGGAACAGAGCAGTGGTCATGATGGGGACACAGTTCTTTCTGTAGGCCACCAACCCTATGAAAACAAGATACTGCAAAAGTCCTGGTCTCACTTAAATCTGTGGCAGAGTCCCCTTGAACAAAGAGAGGTGAGGATTTCATCTTTGGTATCAGTCCACTGTTCTGAGTTGGTCCAAAGCCCTGGGTGTAAGGTCAAGCATTTATGTAGGTTTGAGAGATGAGAGTCCAAATGTTGCTGCTGTCTGTTAACCAGCGATGTGAGATGGGGGACAAAGTTGTAGGTAAGAGCTCCACCTCACCTGTTTTGCTCCTCAGAGGAGGTTTCTGTGTACTTGTGAGCCTCCCTGGATCCATTTGTAGTTTTTCAAGCTGCTGCTCCAAAATGACACATCGCCGCCGCTCTTCCTGAAGTCTCTTCTCAGCTTCCAAGACTTTGTCACTGCCTTCTTCTATCCTGATACAAAAAAAAGGTGGTTCAAAGCTTAGTTATGCTGTGATTATAAAGAATCAGCCAGTCTAAGCACTGAATTTCATGCTGCATAGCTCCCAACAGGGGGAATGGGAGAGTTTTCCATGCATCCAAACTCAGAAATTCCAATGCAGTTCTTCCAGATGACATCCTTTCAATTTGAAAAACAGAATTAACTAATGAGTATAATTATAAATAATAGGTTCATTAACAGAGGCTGCCTAGATCCCTCAACACCAGCCACTTGTGTGAATTTCCTACTCAGGTGAGCAAGCAAACTGCAGAGAGCTTTTATTGCAGGGATAAAAAACTGCATTTTTTTTTAACATTGAGAAGGAAATTTGGAAGGAAAACAGTTTATGAAAACACTGCCTAGCATTTAGCTGTTCTGCATCAGTCATCTGCAAGCACAAAAAGAAGCTGGATGTTACTTTTAATAAACTTGGTCATTAGGTACCCTGTGGAAGGAAAAAAGTGGAAGAGAAGGCAATGGCTCATCCTGCAATACAGTAAGGAAGAGCAAACCACCTCTCTGTTCACCTCCCAGAACATCTTAGCAAATTATCTAGATGTGCACTCACAGATGCAGTCAGTGGTGCTTCTCCTGGGGGCAGAGTCTGACATCAAATGATGAAGAGGAATTGAAAGCTAGAGAGAATCCTGAATGGACTCAGTGTATTGGATGGTGCAGAATAAGAAAACTCCCTTGGCCCCATGGGTGGTAGTGGATTATTCCTTGAATCAAAAGATGTGATTAGCCTTGCTTCCTCCCAGCCAACATAACTAAACAAAACATTACAACTATAATAAAGTTATATCACTGCATTTAAAAATCTAGCTACAGGCAAGGCTCTGACCTCCTGTGGCAGTGAATTACTGGTGAAAAGCCATGTGAAGTTGTATTTCTCCTCGGTGGTTCTGAATTGATTAAACTATTGTTTGACCAGGTGTTCCCATAGCAGTTTTCTCCACAAACAATGGAGAAAAATGACAAGACTAGTTGAGTTTTATGAAATGTTCCACCAACATGAGCAGCAAACTGAAATCTTGCTCCAGCTTTTCCCCTCCCAAAGTAGGGCCCAATCCTACAGCCTGCTAACAACACAGGGTGTTCTGACAGTATATTCTGCTCTGCAGTAAACAGCAGTGAAATACAGTCTGAAGTTCTAAAGCCTGCTGTAGAGAAATCCTACTTGTGTATCCATTCCCAGTGCTCTCCTCTTGGCTTAAGCATTGTATACATCCCTTGAGTTTGTTGACCTATACTCCAACAGAGGAAGGGGAGAGGAGGAATGCCTCCCTTTTTTACATATATTCCTGTTGAAATATAACTGGATGTTATATTATCCTGAGGTCTTCCATGAATTATTGCATACAATCTCACAAAATTTACTTTACCTGCAGGAGCCCGTGATAAATGTGTTATAACTGTGGAGCTGCTGAATCATCAGTCTGTGGTACATTTTACTTCTAACTGTGCATTTCATTGCCTCTGCATTCTTCATTATCCCATATTCACAATGGCCCCAATTCAGCAATCACTCACACCTCCACCCTTACCTAATTGCACAGCTCTATTAACGTCACTGGGCTTACAGACATGAACAAAATGATCCCAGTGCATATTTCTAGGACTTATTCCTTAAAAGCACAGGAGGTGATTTATGTTTTATAACTGTGGTAAAGGTGTTTTTTTTTGACTGTGATTAATTGTACAGAACAAAAATTAGATAAGTGAAAAATGATCACTAGTGCAAAATAAAGCAAGCAAGCAAATAGTTCTTATCATTTTCAAAATACACAGAGAAAAAATATCTTCTTACAAGCTGGAATAGAGATTTGGGAATGAGATATTATATACTCTCTGACTGGGAAAAAGTTAGTGGCTGAATGGTTTCTAAAGAGCAAAGACTGCTTTGCTTGCCCTCTGAAAGCATAGCTTGATTTTAACCTTGTCTCAAATTGAATCATGAGAACAAAAATATCACTTCTATACTTCAGTTAAACCAGAAGAAATTCATTTAAAAGGTGAAACTTAGAAGAATGTGAAATGCTTCTCAAGCAGAAGTTGGGTTATAATTACAATGTTTCTTACTGATGCATAGTATTGCTGCCTCAGTAATGCCACACATACACAAATACACCAACTCCACTTTTACCTAAGTGTAGCAGGCTTGAAGATCACTCCATTTTTTCTGTACTTTAAGAGAATAAATACATATAATAATAAAAAAAATCATCAACTAGGCAGTGAAATTGAGCAGAAGAATTTGACAAGCCACTATTTAAGGAATGTATCACGCTTGCAGAGCGTAGCGGACAGCATGGCACAGACTCTCACGTGTCTCAGCCACTCCTTAAGCACAGCATCCCATAAGGGACACTGGCAGAATCAGTTGCTACCTTTTCTGCAGCACAGCGACCAGTTCCAGGAGCCTGTCTCTCTCCACTTCTGCAGCCTGGCACAGGGCCTTGTGCTCTGTGATCTGCATTTGCAGCACTTTGAAATCCAGGCTGTCGATGCCAGCAAGCCTAAAAGCAGCAGAAGCATAAAAGTGTCTGTTTCCCATTTCACGAATGAAAGAGATGACAGCATTTGAAAAAACATATCAAAATACACTTGTCTGAAGACCCAGCCAGGCTCACTACCTCCCCCCAGCATCAATCCCCATACTGCAGTATATGGGATATGTGGAAGCAAAGCCACTCTTTCCAACAGTGCTCTCCCCCTTCCCATCACCCTTGAAAACAAACTTCCCCCTGCCATCAGTTCACAGACTCTCCTCCTGCTGCTGCTGCCAAAGTAAGAGAATCCTACATGGGGATTCTCCAAAGTGCCACACTAGGCTATTAAATGGCTTGCTATTGATTTTCTCTAACAGAAAGGCTTCAGGCAGCATTAGTAAAATGGCCTTTCTTGTTCCTAACATGCGATGAAATGAATCTCCACGTATCTCTTTGTTATGTACTTCATTTCTCCTCTTACCTCTCCACACAGGAGTGTTCAGGAATATCTCCTTTAGAGCCAAAAGCAGGAGAAACCGTGGTGGTTGGGGATGAAAAATGGAAAAAATGGGGCATAAAACTAGCAACTGATTAAAAAAGCAAGACAGCAAGTAGACACTACAGCCTTTGTCAAAACCCTCTAACAGTATCAGACAGATGGTAAAAGAAGCTGCCATTACTAAAACAAGGCAGCTAAAGGCTGCCAGCAGCTTGTGGAGTACAACAGGTTCTCTTTCTTGTTTCAGATAAGTCGATACACATACCTTCCAGGTGTGATGTTGCTACTGAGAAGGGAAGGTTTGGTAGCTGCTGATTCTATAAGCATATGGCCCATCTTGGACACCGTGCTGAAAGGAAGAAAGCTTTGTTAAACACTGACCTCTACAGAGGGCAGTCCTCCAAGAACTCCTCTGATTTTCCAATGTCTGTGTTTATTGCTGCCTTGCAGGGGAGAGCCTCCTAGAGCCTCCTAAGGGAGTATCACACAGGCTTTGCACACAGCATAGCTCAGCTTGCTGTCCAACCCCACACCACACTGCAAAAACAACTTCAGTGTTCAGTGTACAAAATATGAAGCTCAGTTTTTCATCTCTGTGCTTCCAGAGGTACTTTGCTGGCACCTCATGCCAACATTTTGTACCACAACATCGTAGCATGTGGATGTCAAGAGTAGCCACAGAGCAACTGGTGAGCAGAACCATCAGAACCAACCTAACCCCTGTTCCACAACAAGGTGCAGAACTTTAATTCTTGAGTTCAGCCATCTGAAGGCAATTCCCTGTAGATGTAGCCCATGTTTTCTGGTCTTCAAGCTGCTGCTAACAGAGGATAAAGCCTTAATATAGCATAACAGCTATCTAGGCTGTGACTGGTTAACCCATCTCAAAACCAAGTGGAGGTTGGTAACGACAGACACGGCCCAGCCTTAAACTGCAGATTTTTACTTTAACGTCTCCAAGGGGCTTTAGATCCTATTTATAGCATTTTTCATTTCATCTTTCTTGATAGGAAAAGATGATTCACTGAAGTAAAATGGAATGGATGTTTCATCAGCTTATTAAAGTTAATGGAATGAGTGAGCCCTGCTGACCACATTATTAACAGCTCTTGCAGATTCAAGAGCTTTGCTGCCTACCTGATATCAGCCATTGCCTGGCCAGCACTATGTTAGCTACATGCACAAGCAATAATTTATGCATTGCACTTAGGGGCTCCTACAAAGCCTGCACCCAGCCCAGCTTTCATGTTCACCCTCCTGCTTACTATCAGCAGACATTTGAAGTAACTGGCAAAAGAAAAAAATAAGTGGATAGATCACAGATTTGCCCCATGAGAGCACTACATCTGTGAAGTTACAAGTCAGAGAATAAAGCCATTTGGGAGTGCAGAACCCTGGAGATGCTACCACTCTGCAAGAGAAACTTTCAATTAAGGATGGTGTTCTAACACTCATTTCAGAACAGCCTGAAGAGCCCTTTTAAAATGTTGTGGTAATGTTCTACTTAGACACAGGGAGACATCTGGCAATTTTCAGGCCAGTCTTGGTGTCTAAAGTTATGTGGTAGTCTAGCTAAGGTTTCAAAAGAGAAATTAGTTGGAACTTAAACATGGTAAAAAGTTTAATCCTTCTGAGAATACCCACTTCAACTCCTCCTTAGCAACAAACCCAGCATTTTAACAGGAAAGAATACAGCTTGCTCTGGTGTTGTGGTACCTTCACAGAGCCAGGCTGAGCCACAGCCTCATCAGCGTGAACAAAAATCACTTACAGTTGTGCAGATGAGCATAACTTACATGGACTTCAGTAAGGCTTTTAAAAGGATACTTGTTAAGAGTAAAGAATGTGGTGTGTTTTCAACATATCTGCAAGGAAACACTACTCAAAGCAACTTTATTGATTTAAGCAATGCACTGGTGATTTACTGTTTACCTAAAATGGAGTTGTGTATTAATTTGCCACCCTATTTTCAGAATGCTGCTCATTAGAAGCCCTGTTTCTCCTAAGAGAGAAGAATCACAGGCACTTAAGCTAACCACATAAACATTATCCGAGCTGGAGAAAGAGAATTAGCTGCACTACCATCATGCCAAATGTAGTAATGTCTGCAAGTCTGTGTATCCTTTTCTGTTCCAGGACAAATGTCCAAGAGACAATGTGATTACAGATTCCCATATACCGTAAGCAGCCTGCCACAACCACTGGCAGACAGCACTAGTGGCCTGATGAAGTTGTCTGGGAAAACCATGCTTCTGAATAACTGACAGCAATGTTAAAGACTGACATTAGGGACTTCTTACCGAGCAGATGCAATCCTTCCAGCCTGATCACTGGCTGATGTCAGGGGATTAAGCCCACAAAAACGTAGATCTTCTGATTGTGCACAGGGTGGTGTAACAACAGCTCCTGAATTGTCCCCTTGATGGGCAGATTTCTTCTGTTAATGTTGGAGCAGGTTACAAAACCAATTACACAGTTCAAAGAAGAGCTGCATCAGTCTGATCAGCAGATCACCATTATTGCTAGAAGCATGCCAGAACTTTTAGTATACAGGACCTGCTCAGAAATGTTTATTTAGTTTCTAATCATCGTAGAACACAAAGCAAATGTCAGAAAGAAGTGCAGTTTCATGTAAGATCATAGGGTATACACATGTCACTAGAGAACCTACAGTGCAGCACCACCACTGCCAGTACAGTTGGTTTGTGCCCCAGTCACAAGATTTATCTTGGATTCAACACTCTAGCCCCCATTTCCAAGGTATCTGACAGATTCATAACCTCATATGACCCCACAAGGGTTTTATATCTATGGGAACTGGATATCTACTCTTAACAAAACCAGACCACAGAAGAAGCCTTTGATACATTAGTGGACTGCCTGTCAATTTCTATGCCTGCATTCTAGCCATACCACCATCTTGTTGAAGACATCTTAACCCATTAGCAGCCAATCCTTCTGATTCTGGGCACGATGGCAAACTGCTGATGTTGGCCTCACCTACATTTGCCTGCCTGCATCCTTCAGCAGCCAAGGATGGGCAATACTGACAAATCCCTACTGTGGCCCCATCCCTGCTGTCAGGTATTCCACATCCTGGGTGTGGAGCCACATGCTGATGGCATTAATATCCCTGTGTTTTCTGCCGTTTAAACAAGTTGTGTACAAACAAGAAAGAAAATTGGAGTTACAAGAGAGAATTCCTGCACCATCATTCCAGAACAGAAGTGACTGTCAGTAGGGCAGGTACCATCATGGTTAACATCAGAGAAGGAAGTGGAAAAGCAGATCTGAAATGATTACAAGCATGCTTTTCTAGTTCATTTCTTCTGACTACCTGAAGTGTGAGTTGCCCAATCTCCTCTTCCAGCTCTTTAACCTTTGCTTCTCGTTCAGCCACCATCTGCCTGAGCTGCTCTATAAGGCAGTTTTGTTTCTGAGCCTCATTGTTCAAGTGCTGTCCTAGCAATTGCTGGGATTCTTTGTTCTTCTCGTCCTGCTGGCTCAGGTGCTTTAAGATTTCCTGCATTTGTTTCTGCTGGCTCTGATAAAATAGAAATAATGACTGAAATACACATTTTTGTACACAATGATTAGTAAGACTCTGTGCATGGTCTAGATTTCTCCAAGAAAAATACACATTTATGAGTGCTAGGGCAAGCCACTGCCCTACCAAACTCATTCTCTGGTGTAAGCAAATTGATGTCACTATCTACTCCAAGAATTTGGTCCATTATGTTTTAAGTGTGAGGTTACCTTGTCTTCTCTCAGCAGATAACCATTAAAAGAATTGCACAGCACATCTGCTTGTAATGTCCAGATGTGTTCTGCTGGGTAAGGACATCTCTCCTCATTGGTCATATCAAGGCTTTAGCAACAGGATGGTTCAAATTAGAAAGATCCAAGCAACTGAGATAAACAGCTCTGCAAGAGCATGACAGAGGGCATATATTTCAGCACAACTCCATCTGGAGTCCCCATTTAGTACTCCTAATTTTGAAGGTACCACATCCTCTTAGCTTCAGCTACTGCAACCAGACGTGCCTACAGTCTAGTACTCATGATTCACAGAATCACAGAATGGCCAGGGTTGGAAGGGACCTCAAGGATCATGAATCTCCAAACCCCCTGCCACAAGCAGGGCCACCAAACTCCACATTTAATGCTAAAGATTCAGGACAGGTTCATGTGTTTTGGGCTGTGTAACACAGCAAATTAAAGTGCAAGACTGCAGACAATCTCAGAGAAAAAAGTAAAAACAAATCTAAGACCAAAATAGAAAATACAGTCCAGCTTTTTGAGTCAGACACGAAGCCCTTCCTCTAACTACTCAACTTCCCTATTTCCAGCATTCTGCAAAATGTTTCTATACAACTCTTACAGCCATTCGATTCCAGCTGTCACTCCTGTTCTGCAGCCTTCACATAACCTGACCTAAAACATAGAAGGGCTTTAGCTAACTGTGAAACCTCTGGCCATCACAGTGTGATCCATCAGTTCCAGTACACACTAAGGTTGTGTCACTGTGTCTTTAAATGACTTCACATTTCATCATTTATAGAAAGAGGGCTGACTGCAAGGGCAATACCAGTAAGGCATCTATGAGCTCATCATCGTGTTTTCCTTTCTCCAGCAGGGTTATGATCTGTCCCTTCAAGGTTTTCACTTCGCTGCACAGCACTTTGTTCCTGGCTTTTGTTGCATCGAGGTTTTTTTTCACTTCCTCATGATTTTTTTTGAGGGCATCGTGTTCCACAGTGAGTTTCTGCAGGGATGCAAACACATCAGAAGAAATGACAGCTATAGCCTGTCACCAAGCCCTGCATGCTTTGGTGAGCAAAAGGAGTCACACGTTGCCTGGAAGAATTGGAAGAAAAAAGGCATTGACATATCATATCTTTCCTAAATATGTAGAATTTATAAATAGTACTGCTTACTGTCTGTTTGCCACCAACAAAAAAAGAGCAGGCTGATCAGAAATACAAGGAGACAAGGTTGATTCAGCACATCAGGAAGCACACGATAATTTTGTGTTACAGTGTAATTCTGTATGCTCCTGCTCTTCTATTTGCCTCATTATCCACCACGGGGAAACTTTCTTACTTCCAGACACAGGCTGGTGATGCCACAGTGCCTGCTAGCAGCAGTGCCTGCCGTATGCTGTCTGCTGAGCCATGCCTTCACCTGGTTGGAACTGATCAGAGAGCACTCTAACAGCCTTGTAGTTATGGACAAGTACAAGGAACCTGGGGGAGTGAAGCCTGAAACACAAAGGCAGAGTGAAGCCATGCAGATTACAGTTATCAAAGGAAACCCTCCCTGTGCTGCATGCCCGTGGCTATAAACCTTTCTCATTCTCACAGCTGAGAATGAAAGGTGTGTATTACCCCACTGCTCATTCTACTGCACAGTTAAATTGTGGTGGCAACTAATGAAGCACTGGAATGGTGTCAGGTGGCTTTTAGAGAAGTGAATGCAGGAAAAGAGCTTAGGGAAATGTACTTTGCTAGCCTGTGCATGCACAGCTGACACCCACACTGCACCCCTCGGGCTTCTTGTGGACACAGAACTTTGTATCCTTTCCATTTTAGGGCTTACAACGTGCTATTAGCTGTAGCCCCTCTCAATCCATAAACACTGGGTGCCTTTTTATCTTTGTAGCAACTAAACACAATAGATGGAAGGTAAGAGCCATTTTCAAAATGCCTCTTGAAATGAGTCTGGTGTAATTCTCAGCTTTATTCTACTCAAATGTAGGAGCCCATCACCATAAAGATACATCAGGTGTGAGGGGCATGCTTGTATGCAGAATGCACACCTGGTCATAAGGAGAGAGGGACCCTGCAAAGGTTGGATGCAGATGCAGCAGGGATTCTTCCTACATGTGACTACAGTGCAAAGTCTGTGTCAGCTGCACTGCATCCCTGTTCCTCTCTCCTACTGCCTAATGTCATATACCAGGCCTAGTTGTCAAGTGGCCACATCTCAGGCCAAGCAGATGCATCTGACACGTGAATCATGAAGCAGAGGGAAGACCTAATCAGGTACTGAATATTTTGCCTGGCCACACAAGAGTTCAATGCAGAAAACAAGCACGGGAGTCTTTTGCACAATCTGTGAAGCATGACAGAACTTCCTCAAGCAGATCAGGTGGCTTCCAAAATGGTCTCCAGGTAGGATATATAACATATACGCTGAAGGTAAGGCAGGATATTACACTAAATATCCCAGTGAGACTCAGATCAGCTCATAGGATTTTACCTCCAAGGCATCTTTCCTTTCTTTTTCCAAACTGCGAATTTTCAGCAAGTTCTTCTCTTGGGCTGACAGCTTCCTCAGGTCAGTAAGAGCCAGCAGCTCCTCATCCGTTTCACTCAGTAATGCTCTGCTCTTGTTTTGACCCAACTGATTCTCCAGCTCTCTAACCTAGGGGACAGTACAGAGGCCAAGCACCAAAAAGCACATAAACAAAGGCAGCTCAGACCGCAGCATCTTATCACTTACTTCTTGACATTGTCATGGCTAACAGACACAGAGCAGTGAGTGTTTGAAAGAAACACATTTCCTAGCTGCAAACACAACCACAAACACAACCACAAACACAAACACGTGGGTGCCCAGGGCATCTGTGCAGGGAAGAGATATGACACAAGGTACCTAGCCTTGTTTGAGGTGTTCTGGGATGCTGGAGACACGTAAGGTGCAGGATCTATAGGACATCCATACTCCTTTGGAGCAATGACAAAGGGATACCCTGTGGCATCCCAGCTGGCATTACACATCTGTGTGGGCAGCTGAACTCAGCTGCTGCATCTCAGCTATTCGCTGCAGGTTTACTTTATAGCCAGGAGAAAGAAGTGGGCACTGCTACAGTACATCTATTCTGCTCTTTCTTGGAGGTGTCTTCTGAGATAATATGCACCCTGTTGATCTATTGACTGTAATTACTGACAAAAAAGGGGCCTGTGGAGTCTGCTCAGACAGAAATTTCTGCAGTAGAGTGCAGTGCAATATGGACAAACTTCAGATGAATCTCAGCCAGGGGGTCTAATGAAAGGAAACTGTAATTTGCCTGTGGGAATACAGAGATTAACAGTTTCAGTCAATAAGAGTGCAAAAATCACAGTTTATTGGCATGTAATCCAATATCAGAAAAATAGGAAGACGGTGTTTCAAATTACATGAGAGAAGTTTTATGTAAGACACTGACAAACTGCCTTCCTGTCCTGATCTGACATTTCAGCTACACTGTGCTCTTTAGAGTTAAAGACTTTACTTTTCCTGGGGGAACAACTTGAAAATCTTACCTGGCCTCAATTCTTCCCATGTGACTTCAAGCACTGAACAAAGGGGTGTAAGTCAGAGCACAGAGATGGACAAGGCTCCTTCTGTACTCAGTGGGGAGAGGCACCTTCACAACACCTTGGGATTTTAACTAAGGTCACCAAGGTCACCAAACTCTCTCCTCCAACACAGATGCTACCCAGATAAATACTGGGGTTTGCATGGCTGCAGTAGACTAATTAATGTACTCTCTAGGAATTCTGAAAGATTGCACACATCCATACATATTTAAAATTCAACACATCACCACAATACACGCTAAAATAACATTCCAGAAGTTACCCTGAAGCTTTTTGAACAACAGCTTTCCTCAACACAGAAAAGACTGATTATTTATTTGCAGTAAATACTTTGAACTGGGAAGTATAAGCAGGTATAGGTGTTAAGAATGACTTAAAAAACTAACAGTCTACCTCAGACATCTTTCCTACAGATGAGCATCCCAGCACCCAGCTTGCAGAGCACTGTGCAGGGTCTGAACTCACCTTCCTTTGGAGAACAAGAATTTGCTGGGCTCGCCCACGCCAGCTGCCAGAATTGGTCAGGAGACTTTGGATATTCACATCCTCACCAACTTCATTTGCTAAGAGCTACAAAGAAGGGATTAACATCAGCAATAAGACTAGGCTGAAACGCGTGCTAGGGAGAGAGGAGCAAAAGCCACTCTCTCTAGTGGTACACACAAAATACTGTATTTATATACACAACTATAGCCTTTATCACCTGTACCTGATGTCCAGTACCCCATGTGATGGAAGCTCTTTCAAATCATTATCATCATCCAGATTGTTGCTGCTTAGGAGGGTCTGATTAACAAAACTGCCTTTATTTGTTAAGGTAGATCTTTCAGTATTTCAGTGTTTAGCTATTAGTCTTTGATTATTATTATTTTTTTAATGAGTCCATATTTTGCTGCCTGCCTATGGAGAGTGCCAAATTGGACCATCTAGCTGTATCTAGTTGGGTGTTGTAAACAGTACCCACTACTCCTGACATCTAATACAGTTAGCATAAAGGACATCACGAATCAAATGGCCACAATATGTAAACGGCCTGTTCATGTATCACTCCCCTTCTATCTCCTCCTCTTTTGCACTGTGATAGGAACATCTGCCACCAGCACTGCCACCAGGATGTGGTGACCCCTGTTACAGAGCAAACAAGCCAGCTGCTGGCATTCTGATAAGAAATACTGATGCTCTCAAAGCACCCAGATATGGTGACAGCTGTTAAGAATCAGGGAAGCATAACACGAGACACTGACTACAACATCAAGCAGCTGCAAGTGCTAAGTGGGACTCAGAACTGAAGTGCTGGATGGCAAAACCTGTGTCCCCCTCGATGGCCAGGGATGCCTCCACCAGTGCCTTCCTTCTCTAAGGTCTGAGTGAGTGGCTCGTGTTCCTTTAGGTGAATTCAGAGTCTAGACTATAGACTATCACATGCTGATTAGTAGGAATTCGATCTGCAGAGGACCCAGGTGATAAAAAATTCTAGGTGACTAAAAATTCTAAATAATAAGAAAGCAACAATACTAAAAAAAAAAAAAGAAATTGATGTGACAATAAGCTATGATGGTTACTGAGATTTTTATGCAATAACACAGCTCTAATTATAACCATTAACTTGCAGGCACACCTTATTCTACCAGTGATCTCTAAAAGAACCTGACTGTTCCCCTAAAACCAGGAGAAAGGTGTCAAACTGTGCTACCTCTTTAAGAAGAGCATTTCAAATAAATCAAGATTTACTAAGCATTACTAACAGCTTTCAAAGTATCTAATTATTTTCTATATGATCTGTAACTAGAACTAAGCAGGAACAGAACAGGGATCTTGTCTTAATACACACCCCTGCAATCAGGCATTAAGCCAACCTCTCTCACACAATTCTGAAAGAGCCACATTACCAAGAGCTAAAGTTAGTATGATGAGCATTTAAATTATTTATAAAAAGGTCAGCAGAGTTCTATTTTTAGAACCATACTCTCCACTCTGATCTGCATTGCAGGTCTCTTACGCAAAGTAATGAAACCAAAGGAGGCAGAGCACAAAGTAATGCATTAAAATCCATCACGAATCTAAAAGGAAAGGGTTACTCTGGATGTCACTCCACCAAGCTGTTTGAGCGTGCTTTAGTTCAAGTATGATCTTTAATCTCATTAATGTTCATGGGCCTGAAACCTACATTAAAAGTAAATACATAATTAAATGCTTTGGAAAAGAGGAATGGATCTGAATGTATGCTTCAGGTCAGTCAAAACCTATTTTGCTGGACTGAAACATTCCAACCTTCAAGTACCTCTACCAACGATACAGCAGAAATCATGGAAACATTCGTCCTCCTTATGGTGGCACAGTATGAAATCAGTGTGTGTCCATGTGTGTATCTTTCCAATGCAACCACTGTATCTGTGGTCTCTTATACCCTCAGAGCTCACTGGAATCATGGAGGCTAAAGAAAGCTCCAAGAAAAAGAAGCCATCTTCTGACTTCACATGAGTGAGATGGGCCTGGGATCCCAGCCAAAGATGTCATCCTGGAACAGTACCTTGTGGGTCATCTTCAGCTCCTGTTTTGCAGATTGCAGCTGGTTACGATACTCCAGCACTTTGAAGTTGGCTGTAGTTAATTTTTCTTGCAATGCTTTCACCTCTGGACTTTCAGCCTTTGAAAAAAAGAATGGATTTGGTAAGAACAGAATCTGCAGTGAAAAACTGAAGTTATTATGATCCACAGAGCCAACAGAATCTCTTTCTTCCAGACCCACGAAAATGCATTCCCTACTTTCTAGGGTACAGAGGAAGTGAAAACAGAGCAATCTGGCTACAAAATTAGTGATGGGGACACATTCCTGTCATAAGAGAAGAAATGCACAACAGCAAAAAACTAAATATCAGCTTTTATTTCTGATCTGATTTTCTCTCCACAGGCACAATTCATACCAAGTTTCCTTCTGTCTTCTTCAGAGCTGTTTGCTTGATTCCTGCATCACTGCCACCAAGAGAATGTATTTTTTCCACAGCTGTCTGTAGCTGGAAAAAAAAAATGCACTATTACAAAGCAAATACAGTGAAGAGAACACCTTCATGGAGGATTAACTGGTAAATAATGTAACAGTAATTTTAATAACCTTCTAAAAAAAAAAAAAAAAGAGAGACCTTATATTTCCCCCTTGTTTTTAAGTATAACCAGTAGAAAACCCTTGTGCTGAAACGCTTCTCAAAGAAGCCTGTAGTATTTTATTGTGGAACAACTCCAGTGTTTTCTGGGGAATTTTATCATCAGAGGTTCATAAAATAAGTGTTTATACATATCAGTGAATGTGATCAGTGCAGATCAGGGTGATGTTGCTGCCAGCTTACTCACTTTTCAAGAAAATCAGGATATTCCATAAAAAGCACATACTTCTGTCCACCAGAGGAATTCAAAAGGAGACATGACGACCTAATGCCCTGCATCTGTGATTCAGTACTGATGTCAACACCCATTTTCTTTAGCTAGTATAGCTTTAAAGTAGTATTTCTCAGTGTGTAAAGCATATGTCTGCTATTGCTTGTGCACAGAATGAGAAGGCAGAGGCACTGTCACCCCCCCTCTGAATCATGTATTTTTTTGTTGAGACTGTGAAGACTTCTTATAGGACCCTGAAGATTTCTTATATGCAGCTTGGAGCATAAAAGTTTGGGAAATGTTGCTTTAAGGGGCTGAGATTTCATTCTTTGAGGTGGGAAGAAAATGTTGATAATTTGCCTGAATAAAAGAAGGTTCTGATGAATAGCTTCCTTATTACAGCCGTATGTGGAGAGAGTGCAATTCAGGGCCACTTGAGCCTTCCTTTGCAAAGAAATCCAAGCTTAGGGCACCTTTCTATCCAGTTCAACTTTCAGCTGGTGGCAGCTACCAGGTCAAATTCTAATCATGTTTTCTGCAAAGATCCACTTACAGTCTTTGTTTATAAGTACCACTCTTTGCTAAGCAATTGCTCAATGACTAACCATGCATTTTGTTTGTGGGAACACATTTGTCTTAAACCACTCATGATTTCCATATTTTTCAGTTCTCATGCAAGCTAAGAGCTAGCTATAAAATAGCAGGGTTTTCCACTGGTGTGGTACTGATGTATTTATAAGGTACCTTCAATGTAATTCATGTCAGACATGGCTTAGTGGGAACTATTGGTGATAAGCAGACAGTTGGACTGGGTTTTTGATGTTGGAGTCTTTTCCAACCTTGGTGATTCTATGATTTCACTGAGTTTAAGCCATCTAGGAGCATGCATATGGGATGAGATTCAACACACAAATCAGTGCTTTTCCTGCTCTCACTGTGAATGTCTCTATTCATAATTCATGGAATTTAGTCAATACATCAAGGAAGTCTACTCTTCAGCCAGGTCTACATTAGGTCAAGTGGATGCATGAACTGAGGGCTCTGTTTCTGCCCACACACAGCTGTCTAGTCCTATTTGAAGTATCCTACTTATATTAATATAATCCTACTTATATTAACTATAATACCCAGACTGCCAGTCCTATCACATCAGCCTGTATGGGTGCCTAAGAGGTGAAGCAGTGCCTCAAGTGGTGCTTTTTTGCCTATGAACAGAGAACTGAGATGTACTTTAGTTGTCTTGGTTCTTTCTATCATCAGTGGAAAAAGATGAGTGCAAATCATCAGCTTAGCTTCAAACTACTAAACAGATGTATGTGTTCCTATCTGTGGTAGCTTTTCTTACACATCACTCAATATTTCATAGAATCATGGAATGGCTTGGATTGAAAAGGAGCACAGTGTTCATCCAGTCCCAACCCCCTGCTGTGTGCAGGTCACCAACCAGCAGCCCAGGATGCCCAGAGCCACATCCAGCCTGGCCTTGAATGCCTGCAGGGATGGGGAATCCACAGCCTCCTTGGGTATTTCTGATAGATACCCCCACATTACAGTTCATCTCTATCTCAGAAGAGACAAGTTGCTTCATTGGGTTTTGATTTTGATGGTGCTAACGTCCAAGGAACAGATTGGTTCATATCTGAGAAGATATCATATCAGATATCACCTCTGCTTCGATCAGCAATTACTGTTTCTTCACCTCCTTTTCTGAAGAGTCTGCAGTACTTTTCTTTTGGGTAAATATCAGAGAATGTCTGAAGTTTCTGTCTCAATCATGGTCATTGTACTTCTTCAGCAGAGGATTACAACCAAGACAGTTTTTTTCTGGAATATTTCCTGTAATTATTTATGGCTTGCTTCCCTACGTGTGAGACTTCAGAGGTCCCCAGCTACGCCAGATATTTCTTAGCCTTCCAGTCAGAAGGGTCTTCCACAAGACCCTTCTGACCAGAACTCTCTTCATTTATGCAGTTCTCAAACACATCATCCAACACTTCTCCATCTTTCAAATAATAGGTACAATTCCAACGGATGAATCATTCAGGACAATACATGATTGCAGAAGATGGAGTCAAAATGCATTTGTCAGATAGCAAAATAAATGTTATTGATACATTTAAGTGATGTCTTCTGAGGAGGCAAAGTGCAGCAGAACACATTAAAAATGATCAAAAATTTACCCAAAGTGTATAAGGAACTACAGTAGGAGCCAATGAATAAAGTAAACATGGAGATCAGGGCACCTAATTTTCATTTCATCTCAGAAAAATTAGTCCTGTGGAAGGTCAGCCCATATAAAGAAGTCAGAAAAACACATCTGCCTGAGTAAAGATCTGCTATTTAAGTGATATAAATTGTTCCTACCTCAGTTCAGACAGCATTTATGCCACTTGTGCTTCAAAATACAAGTGAACATTCCCAAATGGCATTTCACACATCTTTGGCTCGTTCTAACTTACTGATGTCCTCTCCTAGCTCCTCCTTTGCGCAGCGGTGGAAACAGCTGAGGGCACACATCCCTCCCCTCCCAGCACAGATAAAAATGATGAGAACTCCAAGCACGGATGCAAAAGCAAATTCAAAATGGTAACATGAATCAACCCCACAGCTGCTACAGCTCCTCAATCCCAAAAGCTGGACTTCTCTCTTCTAGCATAAAGAAAAAGAAAACAAGACAAATGTCTCACTTCTCTCTCCAGCTCCTTGACTTTGTTGTTCAGTTGCTTCACTTTGGCTTTTTCACTCTCAGTCTCAGCAATTATCTCACGGTTCTTTTTGGCCAGTTCAACTATTTTAGTAGCTGCCACATCCCCCGCTAAACCAGACGTCCCTGGAAAGCACACAAAAAAGCAAAGGATATTTCTTACAGGCAAGAGTCACAATAGATGATGCTTTTGTTCTCTGTCCAGCTCACAGCGTACTGTTATTGTCTAAGCCATTTCTCAGCGCTGTGCCAGGCACTTCAATGAGTAATAGAGGGAAAAGAGGCGACAGTGATTCCAGCTGGATTGCTTGGTTCTTTGAACAAGCACCACAGTGTGGCCAGCAAAGCCACATTTCACACTTTAGCAACAGCCACGTCACAAAAGACAACAGTGGTCATAGCAATATTTCTACAGGGAAATGGTAGAGGTGTTTTCTGCTCATCGTTGCGAAGGGCTGCTGTGACCAGGTGGCATAATGTGGGACGTTACAGAAAAAGACAACACTCTATTTTGCACTGGTTGTTTACTTCTGGAGTTGCTGAAACAGAGGTGCAAACTTTGGTAGACATCTGTCCTTAAAGGTCAGGGACGTTATTGCAGTTGGGTGCTGGATAACATCCAGGAGATTTCTTTGTGCCTATTTGTGTGTCCCTTGTGATTACACACGGAGCTTTACTGTGATCTTTTAAACAGACACTTCACTCACTTCCTCATCAGAGAGGGCTAATTAGTGTCACAGATAAAGAAATCCCTGGAATGCCTTGTGCAGTCCTGGCTTTTGTTAATACCACAGAGGTAAAGAAAAGCTTTTGTACAAGTGCAAAATTGATATAATTACACACAGTGCTCAAGAAAACCTCTAGCTCAGCAGTGAGAATCAGCCTGCAACAACACCTTACATTTGGGCTAGATGAAGACTGTACAATGAATTAGCTGTTATCGTTCTTTTTAACTCTTTCACTCTCCTTCAGTATTCCTAGTGACTTTTCTGCTGACATCCGTGAAAATTCATTTCTAGAACTACAGTGAGATGCAAAGATGACAGACTACTCTTAAATGAATTCTGAGTCCTGTAAAACCTCTGGAGCAGGTTCACAGAGGCTATGCAGAACACAGGTGAGAACAGAACGTGACCCCATGTCACTATTTTAAAACCTTGTGAAGTAAATAAGAAGTTCCTTATTTTTAAAAGCATTTCCACTGTTCTCACTTCTTTATCTGATATGTTTCCCCTAGCAGCTATTTATTCCTTAGCTTTCATAACAAATAATGGCTGCTAAGGACAACAATACATATTAAACTAATCTAGAAACAGGCTCAGGCTCCCATGCAATGTCTTCAAACACATGGAACACATTTAATGAAAGGTTCTTGTTTCCCTGAAAAGCATGGGAGTCTCTTGCCACAAAGTAAACAGGAAACACAGAGCTATGGAGCAAACTGCCACAGTCTGGTTGTTTGTCAGCCAAGAAACTGCAACAGCATTTCTGGCTCCTGTTTTGACCTAGTAACACCGTATCATCTACCCTAAATAAAAGCTGCAGCTAATTATTAAGAAGAAGAATATAATATATGCATTATTTAGTCCTGCTTACTGCTGCTCTTCCCCTTCACTACCAGCCGGGTCATCATCGCTGTCCTGCACAACAGTGGCACCCAGTGGAGGAGGTTCAAACTGCACAGTTCCATCTTCAAAGGCCGTCCAAACAACTTCAGAGCTGGACTTTTTGTTGAGCCAGCATTCTGCATGTATCCCATTCAGGCATTTAAACAAAAGAAGCCTGAACAAGGAATTTAACACCAGGTAGCTGAGAAACCTGCAACGCTGCTCTTTGACATTAATACAAAGGCTTCTAAACTTTCTGAGTCATCATTTTTTGTGCTGATAGTGGCAGGTTTGTAGATCTGTGAGGAACACAAATTACTGTGTATCCCAAAAGAGCACAGAATTCTTTAAAGGGACATCTAGTTACTGATAACAATTCTGTGCCTTTGGCCTGACATGTCTGCCAACATCACACCACTTCTTGTCCTTCAAGGAGCTCTCTAAGAGGAGCAGCAGCATTCTAATTTTGCAGCTCATGAAACTGAAGAGTAAGAAGTAAGATGCAAGTGAGATGCATACATGTCAATCCATGTGTACATGCTATCATGTCAAATCACTGCAAGGAGCTTCCCACTGCCAGTGAGACTCCCAGGTGGGAGAGATGATGATGTTTAGATAACTGCAAATGTCAAAGTGTCAGCTTAGGCCTTGCAATTCTTTCTCAGTCATAATTTGGAATTTGGATCTTCTTAGCAGAATTGTATTACAGGAGTGGAAATGGAGGCAAGCACATTATGCCTTTTTAGCACAGAACAGGTGAAATGGATGTCACATAAATATTTTACTGCCAGGAGGTTTATTTATCTCACAATTATGTTGTTTTTCTCCTTTTACTGTCTTCAGCAGCAAGCAAACACTGGCACTAGTGTAGTGTGAACACAAAGCCACCGTGTTTACCTGACAAAGCCAATCGATCCTCCTGTATTTTTTTCTGCAGTTGCTTTATTTCAAAATCTTTCTCTGTCACCAGTTTGTACAGTCTGCAGTTCTCATCCCGGACCTCTCGAAGCTGATCGTGGAGTTGTTCATTCTCAACCTCAAGCAATCTGACAAAAAAAAAAAAAAGGAATGGCAGATGTCACTAGAATGTGTTTCAAACAGATGCTTCTAGAAATAAAGTAGTGAAATGACTGTATGCTAAACCAGGAATGAGTTGACTGAATTAAGCAGAACATCCTGAACACC
The DNA here is from genome assembly GCF_023343835.1 of Lagopus muta. Classification (NCBI taxonomy): domain Eukaryota; kingdom Metazoa; phylum Chordata; class Aves; order Galliformes; family Phasianidae; genus Lagopus; species Lagopus muta. The sequence goes on from NC_064439.1 coordinate 2,209,310, forward strand.
AGCTGGTCATCTGATATTTCACCTATTCAGTGAGCTCATGTCTTTTTCAGGAATTCTGCATTTCCTTGTGTTCCCAGGAGCAAAACATCACAGAGCAGTTATTTTTTCCAGTGCTCCTGAGGCTGCTGAAGAGTCTCATCTCATTCAGCCTTACCTACCTGGTTCTTCACAGGAAACAGGTGGGCTTGCCATTCAGCACCTGTGACATTCAGGCTTTACTTTCTGTGCTTACCAAAGCCAATAGAAGCCAACAGAGCACAAATTACAAAAGCTGCTACTGAGGTTCTTTCTTCAAAAATGAATGCTTCATAGCAATTCAAAAAAAGATCCATTTCCCACGTCCTCATTTGATGTTCTTGGAACCTCGCCAGGATGGATTACCATCGGTTTGTATTGTTCATGTTACTTTGTGGAATTCACTTAGGAAAAAAGAATATCAAAAAGCCCTCTGAATGAGAGGAAATAGCCTTGCTCCTCCAATTCTCTGTTACATTTAGTAACATTTATGGGTTTCATTTCTCTCAGACATTCAGGGATTGAAGAACTTTAATCTCTTTGCTGTGCTTTCATGACAATTCCACCAAATGCAAAATCTGGAAGTTAGGCCTTGGAGGCTCAATTAGACCCTGAAAACACAGACATCTATCCAAGATGTCCCAGAGTCATCCAAGCCCACTCTCTGGTGAAGAGATGCAATTTGATTATCCACACACCGGTGCCATCTGAGCTGCCCATCCAGCCCGCAGCTGCTGCTGCTGAAAGGCACAGGTCTCCTGCCTTTCCCATGCAGATATCCCTGATACCCTGGGGCATCCCAGACAGCACAAGGCACCAAGCAGCCTGCACTGTGACCTTGGATATAGGCATTTTGTGACTTACTCTGGAATAGAGTCCCACGCCTTAAGCCTACAGGCAGATTGCTCCAGCCTGCAGCTGGTAAAGGAAGTTGGCAGCTTGGGTGATCACAGAGATTTGGATGAAGGCCAATATGTGGCTATAAGCACAACCAGAGCCAGATGTCAGCTATCTCAACAGCCACCTAACTTCTTTCTCTCAAAAGTTTTAGCAAGTTTTTTGCTCAAACCAGTCTCATAAATGCACGCTCTATATGTGCATGTCAGAATAAATGACCCCTTAAAACAGTTATAAACAACAGAGGCAATTTATAAGATGATTCACAATCCATAATTAAGCAGTGCACTTCTGCTCCAAAGCTGAAAATCAAAGGGAGATCAAAGTCAGTTGTTTACAAAGCAGAAGAAAGCAAGAGGCAATCTGAGCAGAGAAAAGACAAAACGAAGTTATTCCCACACGTACTACACACAGAAGTTAGCAACAAAACTGTGCTGACTGAGTGAGGGATACATGGACAAAAACATTTTCAACTGTTATGAAATTAACATGTAAAGAAGGTTCTGAGCTCCCAGCACACCTGGTCAGAGATCTCTTCCTCAGAGCTGGCTTCAGAACCTTAACAAACAGCACTTCTGGTAAAATGGCTGGAAATCCCAACTGCACCAGAGCTGGAGTCTGATTTGAGAGACTTCTTCCCACCCCATCACAGAGTGACTCTATGCATTACAAAGGAGGTTCCCACCCAAGTGGTTCAGCAATGGAAAAACAGTTCAAAAGAAACAAGCTGCAGAAAGTTCACTTGTTTTACCGTAGTTCAAAGAAACAAATCCAGGTACAGCTTGTAAGCATCTATAACAGATATTCAGGTATCTTTCCCAACCCTGTTACAGATTCTCCATTTGATGGGGAAAATCACTTATCTTAAAGGCACCAAAACAGATAAAGTCAGAGAAAAACAGACAGAAACGTCAGCTAGACACATGCCTGAATAAAAACTGGAAGGAAGAACGGAAGGAAGGAAAAATGAACTCCTGAGGCCCACAGGAAGAATGACAGCTGAGAGGATGAAGTGCTGCTGTAAACAACATGGACATACAGAAATCACTGCCACTGCAGACCATATGGAGGAGTCCTCCTACTTGGGAACGGCTTTCTAATGTGTTGTCATGGGAATACAGCAACACAGTATCCGTACACAAGAATGAATTCTTTCCAGAAGCAAACCCTGCCTGGATTTGATAACTGCTCTTCTGCCAAATGTAGACATACACGGACAAAGGACAATCCAGAGAAATCTGTAGTCTGCTACACTTGGGATGTCAAATGAGGGCTTTTAATGGTCAATGCTACTGAAAAAAAAGAAAAGAAGAGCTAGGTATCAGCTCTTGAATTGCTCAGACCTAAATTGCTGAGGTGCAAATGTCAGAGAAGCATTGCCAGCATTGCTGGGACTCTCCTGTACTCTGCACCTCACTCCACCAGTATGTCACAGCAACTCCTCAGATTCCTTTTCCCCGATCAAATTCACAGCTGAAATGTGGGAATCAGTATCCCTCTGCAAAAATAAATCAAATCTCCACAGTGTACTTTACGTACTATCATAAAAAAAAATGTTGAAGGGGACAGTTGTTAAGAGGACAGATCAGAAGCTTATACTGGGAAACCAGACTGCCTTGGAGAAGAACCTATGTGTGAAGACTTCCATCTTTGCGTGGAAAGCAAGGAGGAGAGCTTCAGTTTCTTTCTGAAAGCTCAGCTCCCTGCTTCCACACAGGTTTCTCTCCCAGCATGAACACCATATTCCCAGAAGCACCTGAAAACTTCACTGGTTCATTCCCAGGTTCTGCTGCAGCATACATAATTGGGTGTGAAGCAATCTTCAGAAACAAGCTGCCCAGGGTAACACAGAAGGAAGAACAGCATTTAGGGCCCAATAAAGCTTGGTTAGTGGCCTGATAAGCCTTGCTAGAGGTGTCTTTCCCCACTATAGATTATGGGAGGTAAAATTGTCTCAAAGGTACATACCTGTGTGACTTTCCAGGAAGGAGCTGGCAGCTCCTTCTACCCACCAACGTTCCACAGCCCACCTCCCTATCATGGCAGCAATAAAACAGTTTGTGTGGCTAAGGCTATAATCTAGATCACTGAAATAAAAATACCCTTGCCCCAGAAACTGAATTCATTTCCAGCACAGCCCTTAAAACAGCTGTATCAGTAGAGCTGCAAGTGGTGAGCAGAAGCAGGAATTCTTTAAGCTGTCTTCACCACTTAAAAGGGGGAAAATCACAGAAGAGCCAACACTGTAGTAATGTCCTTGGGATCTGTCCAACTCCAAACCTGTTCTAGTTCATAAAAATACAAATAAATTAATCGTGCCAGGAGACACTGACTACATCCTAGGAGGAAGATGGATGATCTGAGCTGGGCTTTCAAATCTGGTCCAGTAAATTGAATCGTGCACTCAGCTCCAAATGCAAGATAAAGAAAGATTCACAGTAGAATGTCTAGTATCCTGATAACCCAGATACTCCCTCAGTGGGTGAGATAAGACCCAAACCTCTGACCCACTATGATTTAAAATCCTACCTTGTATATCCCTGTCAAGTATCTCACCCATGAGGCAACCTTATCTACAAGACTCTCCTAGACATCTACTTCATCTCCTGTGGCTGTCTTTTGACCTACTAAATCATGTCATATGTGAAGAATACGTGAAGGAACACTTCCCTGGGCTGCAGGCCTTTGGTTTATACCCACTAGCTGCGTGATGCTTTGCACATATTGGTTTCTGGAAATTAGTCATGTAGAGAACTTATTTACAAAGCTAGGCAGGAACTAACCAGCAGTTCAGTCACCCTGATGGTCAGGTAGTACCTAGCTGGTACCTTAACCCCTCTGTGCTGCAGCTCTCTACTTGTGAAATACTAAAAAATAAAGAACATATCACAGTGCAAAACATATCAGACACAGTGAGGGTCTTCTCAGGATAATGGACACTGAAGACAAAGTGCTCTTCTACTGTGACTTTCATAAGATTATATGCTAAACACACTTTAGGTGATCTCCTGAAGGAGCAGTGCTGCTACACTTTTACCTTTTGCTGTCATCTTCGGTTACAGGTTGTTCTGTTTCAAACAAGTTTAGATCAGTCAGGATGTTGAAAGTCTCCTTTCCGTTGCCATTGTTAGCCTTCTGACTGTTCTGTTTTTCCTTCTTCCTCTCCATTAGATTCTGTAGTCTTCTCTGCTGTTGTACCTGAAGAGCTTTAAACTGGCTTTTAAAATGTTCGTTCCCACTTATGTCTGATTCCATTGCTTACTAAAAGCATCACAGGAAGAAAATGAAGAGCAAAAGAGAGCAGAGATCAATATCACATTCAAAACATCCTCTTCTAATAGCTGGTTTGTAGTTTTTCCACACCGACCTTTGCACAGTCTCCCTGCCACCACCTCTTCCTCTCACTGTGCTCTTCAGCCTCACAACCTCACTTTAATGGCCTTTTACCACAGATGCCTTTCAAACTGAAAAGAAATTTTCAGGTCTATCTTCACTCTAACATTAAAATAAGTGTTTTTAAATGTTTGTTTTTTTTTTTAAACAGATACACTTAAAACAAACATCTTTAGAGAAGAGCAAGCCGAGGCTGAAACGAAGCCAGTGTAACAAACATGTTACAGAGACTGAAAGTCTCTTCACACAGAGGGTGGTGAGGCACTGGCACAGGTTGCCCAAGGAGGCTGTGGATGCCCCATCCCTGCAGGCATTCAAGGCCAGGCTGGATGTGGCTCTGGGCAACCTGGTCTGGTAGCTGGTAACCCTGCACACAGCAGGGGGTTGGAACTGAGCATTGTGGTCCTTTTCAATCCAAGCCATTCCATGATTCTATGGTCCCTGTTTATCCACTCTTCCTTTGGGCACCAAGAGCAGGCTGACAACCTTCCCCCATCTTTCCAAGGGCTGAGTGGTAACATTAAAGCAGCAGTATCACTATCCATTTCAATGCCTACCCCCCTTTTCACTGTGATTAAGGCAATCTGTTTTCTAGAGTGTTCCAGCCCTCCCTCCTTCTGTTTAAGGCCAAGTGCACCTTTGGTCTGACAAAACCAGTGGCTAAAGCTCCCACAGGCACGCCCTGCAGACAGCGATTAGCATGGGGCCTATCTCACTCTGAGGCAGCCAGCAGCCTGATGAAGGACAAAGTGCACCTGCGTGATTGTGAGGAACTTTATTCAGCACCAAGCCTCGCTGGGGACGAATTACAACCTGCGTGCACCGTTCCCCCTCGGGGCTCTGGGATGTGCCACAGCTCACCCTGCGCACCGTCACAGGCCGCGCTGCTCCCTCAGCCTCTCTTGCCGGCTCACCCGCCCCGAGCCCCAGGAGCCTACCTACCTACCTACCCGGCCTCCCCCAGCCCCGAGGCCGGCGGCGGAGCCCTCAGAGCCCGCGTTGGCACGGCCGTACTCAGCCCCTCCGGCTCCCGGCTCCGCCGCCGGCCCACGCCGTTCCCATAGCAACAACCAGCCGAAGGCGGAGCAAAGCGCGGGGCCGCGCATGCGCACCCAGCGGAGCGCCGCTCTCCTCAGCGCGGCCGCCATCTTAGCGCCCTCGGCCTCCCGCCGACCGGAGGCGGAGATTGGAGCCACCGTTTCTCCATCCTGGGGAAGAGGAGGGCGGTTTACGGCTAAAAGAAGCGGAGCAATCTCCGCCTGCCCTGTAGCACCTGGAGGTGTTTTCCAGCTGCCCCGTGGCTCAGCACACCGCTCCCCAGGAAATCCTCACACAAACGTTGGTTATCCACAGTGCTCTCAGCTGTTTATTCACATTGCATCGCACATTCCTCCCCACAGCAACATATCACAGAGCGGGAGGGCACAACTTATTTGTGAGACATCATATTGGCACGATGGAATGTCGGCTAGTCAGAGAAATATCTTTTTTTTTTAAACCAACTCACTTCATCAACACATTTATTTTTGTGACTGCTGTTAGAAATACGAGGGGTTCCTGCATAAAATCACATTGGCAGTTTACAAAGGTTTTACACCTCACCCAAGGGGCTTTTCAGATGCAAGTGCTTCAAAATTTCTATGGGAAAATATAACTCTGTAAGTCAGAGCTAGATGACGCTTTAAAAGCATTAGAATGCCAAACCCAGACATACTTTAAATGTTACATTTAAATATTAGCCAGAAGAACACTAAATAAAGTTACAAAATACAGTACTCCAAGGGTCTGAAAGCCTATGGTAAAAATAAGGAGACTGTGTCTTCATTAATGATGAATAAATATAACATTTAAATAGCTGAAACACACCAAATAACCTCATGCCTTAAATAAAAAAATAAAATAGATGTTTATAGATCTCTCTATTTTAGCAGTCAGTGCTACTGGAAGCTTCTACATTACAAAGCTGGAGGCTGGCAAATACACAGGACAGAAGATAACATGAAAATACAGTGCTATCTTACAGATACACCTTTACACCCTGGCTGAGGCTTAGCAAAGCTAGCTCAGGCTTTGTCATTTTGGGCAATGGCAGCAAAAGAAGTCACCAATTGTAGGGCTGAGTAAAACAGCCAAGGGGAAGACTATGGGTGCTCTACTATATCCCCTAAACAGCAGGGTATGATAAGGCCAATCAAAGAGAACCAGACTGCCATACCCATTCGCCTAGTATGCAATCATTTAGGCTGCCAGCCTCAGAACAGCGTACCATATACAAAAATAAAGGGCAATTCTCTAAAACGATATATTTTTTCCCCTCAAGAACCCCTTGATATGAGGTCTATAGATGCAGTACACAGGTCACCACCGGGACAGATTTAGGTCATCCTTCTATTACTCCTTGGGCTTTACCACGTACTCCTGAAACATGGAATACAGCACACCTATGTGACAGAAAAAAAAAACACAGAAAAAAAAGCTGGATTGAATACAAAGCGTTCAAAATCTGAACTCTGAAATTCTGAGCAACAGAAATAGCATTTCCCTTCCTCTTCTGTCATTTGTGGTTTGTTTGGTTGGTTTTTGTTTGTTTTAAATAGTCATGATGAACAAACACTACAGGACTTTCCGTGCACAGAAATTTTCCTTCTTGTACATGGATTCCCAGCCAGCTCTAGTCTGTTTTGCAGCCAAAGTCAAGCTTTGCTTTTGCACTTTCTGGGAACGCAGATTAGGCAAGCCGCGTTTTGTGGGATGCGCATTCAAAACACACACACAGCTAAAATACTTAAATAGGGCCTCAAAGTACAGATCCTTCAGTACATTCAGGGATAATTCTGGGCAATAAGATCACTGTCTATGCAAGCTGTCTTTCCATTGCATTAAGTTCAGAAACAGCAACATATTTACATGGGAAAACATTAACAGCAGGCAGTCCTTTATCTTTTCCTCTAATTTCAGTACCTCCAGAAGCTTCCCACATGTGAAAGCAGTCAAAACTTCTACTCTCAAAGCTAGTGGAGTTTAATACTCAACACGTGTACTACAACATCCACCAGCAGGAAAAGAGGTGCAAGAAGGTCTCCACAACCCATGGTGCTCCCTGCTCAGTACGTACCACACGTTATTGCTCCCACAACGAAGCCCTGCGCTGCCACACGCATGTGAATCAGGTGAAGCGACATCTTTGTGTTCCCCCGATGCTTCAGTTTGTACAGCCCATAGCCCACCACCACGGCAAAGCCGGCCATCCCTGCAAAGGAGGAAAACATCCACGTGAGTAAGGATCGCCTCCCACATCTTGGTGACTTTGAGAAATCCTCAAGAAATCCTGAGAGTAAGCATGTTTTTGTCTGATCTCTGCACACAGCACAAGTCCCTGTCCTTCCCACTGCTTTCCACCTCATTTAAGTCACAAGTCAGCAGGGAAGACAATGACAATTTCCAGTGGTGTTAAAACACAACAGCAGAAACTCAGGGATCATTCTCAAGGCGTCAGAATTTCTTCAGTATTTCTCAGAGAGCACAAGAGCTGCCTGTTTTCTTGGAAGGAAGCTCACAGTCAAGAAAACGGCTCAGCATTGGCTGGGACACTCAGTGCTAATGGTTTGTGGAGGCATCCTAACCTGCCTGCCAAGGATGTTATTTTGGGTGTTGTCACATTTGGCCTTCTTTCACCTGGACACAAATCATAAGTTCCTCTCCCACACTACAGGACAGATGTTCAGCAAGGTATCTTCACGGGGACACTCCATTTTAGTCCCACAAACCACACAGCCCAGGCTATACCATTTCCTTCCGGTATACAGAAAGGCTCTCACAGAACACCACGCACAACAGTTTTCAATCCCCACCACTTCAGTCCACATTTAGGATGATTATTTACATAGTTCAAGGAAGGCTGCCAAGTTTTAAGGACTGTGTGTATTTTACTGCCAAAAGCCCAGACAGCTTGGCTACCTGAACAAGAATATTACCAGTTCCACCTGAGAAGCTAACAGCCTTTCTCTGTGCATGATTTACAGAATAGCTTCATAAAATACAAATTAAGAATTTTAGTGCCTGCAAGTCAATCTGACACAGTTTGAGGGTGAGTCGATCAGCCTAGGGGAACCCAGCCCATGGAGCATGCAGTCTGCTCCAATGAGCCCACAGAGCAAAGTCCTGTGACCACAGAAACCAGAAGCAGCAATCAGCTGTTGTGGAACAGCTCACCCCAACTGACCTGAACACCGTCCATTTAAGGCAGCTTGAAATCAAACTCTGTATCCTGTTACAGGCGGTTCCCAATCACAGAAAAGTTCCCAGGGGGCACGCAAACCTTTCCTCACAGCTCTTCCAGTAGCTCAGCAAAGGCTGAGAACTCAACCAGTCTCCTCAAACTGGGGAACCACTAAACCTAAAGACGAGAGGCCTCATCCATTTCTCTCTTTACACAGCAGCAAATACCTCCGCAGGTACAATCAGCACTGCTGTTACCACGTAACAACCCTGCGCAAGGAAGTCATTTCAAAGAGGAAGTCCTATCAAAGCAATTACCTACTCACTGTATGGGACTGTGTTTGCCATATTGATTTCCCATGCACAGAGAGCCTATGTAAGTAAGTACGCCCAGACTTAAGCTCACCAATTGGTACAAATGGCGTCTCCTTAAATTTCCGTAGCAGCTTCGACGTCTGGCTGGTTTCAGTCTCATACTCAGGGTAAACAGGTTCATGTCCGGATGACATGGTGCCTGCAAAGACAAGGAGTCTCCCTTGAGATTTTATAAATAAGTTAAAGGGAACTTTCAGGAAAAGAAAATCCCTTGTGTATTCCACAGGAACGGAAGGTCAGCTTAGTTCAGTGCAAGCAACAAGAGCTGAAGCTGAGCTGAGGAGTTGCATGCAGATGATTTAAACCAAGCAAAGCCTTGGGAAGCTTGTGTACAATTCAGAAAAAGTTTGATAGCAGAAACTTGTTGCTCTATTAATCTTTCATCCCACAACAGATCCCAGCACTCCCACAGGCCCACGGGCAGCAAGAGGCTGCTGAAAGCTTTAATCTCTGCCCACATTTCCTCTCACTGCTCACCACACTGCTTCGCTCCCTACCAGCAGATTCCTTAGTAGCTGCCCTCAGCTCATCCCTCCCTTTTGCTGCCTGCCAGGAAATGCAACAGAAGTGCTACGGGTGGAAAGAGCAACAGAAGGTCAGTGCTGCCTTTAGTGGCTGCTCTGTCACAGCTGCAGCCCATCCTGCTGGAGAGCAGAGCAGGAGCGTGCCCTTGGTGGACACAGCAGCATCACAAGCAGTTTCCATTTCAGCACAGGTGATTCCCCAGAGAGGAAAAAGAAACAGATAGAACCAAACATCACCGCATTTACAAGAGCTCTACACGCTGAGCCTACACCTAACTAGGGAGATCACCACCAGAACTCCCCCGGTTGATCCCACACCACCACGCCGCGCTCCTCGTTCACCTCCCACTGTAAGCATCACTCAACAATCAGCGGCCACTCCTGCTACCACAGCCAGCTCAGGAAGGATTTCTACCTGCATCAATCCAGCGCTGCCCCAACACGCTCGATACCAAACTCAACCCAGCCTCCCCCGGAACCGCACTGCAGAGCTACGCTACGGGCAGGCCGGGGACCTGCCGGAGCACACCACGGAAGAGGCAGCACGCCCGGGCCGAGCAGCATTTCCTGCACACCCATTTCACCCCAGAGCTCTTTAGAATAAACGCTCAAACCGCTCCCAGGGCCCTGCCGAGCTGCGCTCCGTCCTTCTTCCGCGGGACCAGGCACCTCATGCCCGGGGAACGCCAACCGAGCCGCCGGGAGCACCCAGCGGCCCGAGCCGCCCTGACCTTGCCCGACACCCGGGACACACCGAAGCCCGCAAGGCCGCCCGCGAGAACAGCTTCGACACGGAGGAGGCGAACGAGAAAAAAGATAGGAAAGAGACAGGCCGGAAAACGACCCTCAGCCCCGCACCCGGCGCCCCGCTCCCACCGCACAGCGCGCACTGAAGTCGCCACTCCGCACTCGGCTCCCGACACCGGCCGGCGTCTGCGGCTCCAGGCCCCGCCCCCCCCGCGCTATTGGCCGGCAGCCTCGCCCCGCCTGAGAACTACAGCTCCCAGAGCCCCGCGCGCCCACCGCCAGCCAATCCCGAGCGCCGCTTGACGAGGCGGAGCTTTTGCTCCTTATGTGGAGTGAAGTCCTTATATGGACTAGGAGGTGAGGCAGGACGTGACGTCACTCGGGGGCTCCTCCCCTCCCCCCCATCAGCAGTGCCTGCAGGAGTGGCGGCGTGGTCTCATACGGGCCCCTTCCATCCCGAGTGCTCTTCTGTGCCGTCCCTTCTGCACTTTTCTGATTGTAGCTCAGCCCTTCTGCTCCATCTTCTTTCATTAAATTCACTTTGATAACAAAGGGACAGAGGGGATCCTGCTTCCTGTGCCCAGCACTGAATGGAGAAGTGGGGGGGGGGGGGGGGTGGACATGGAGGATTTTGCTTTTTTAGGGCAAAATCAAACAGTGCAGAGGTTGCAACATTGATACACAAAGAAGAGATGTCAGCCCGAGGGACGTGGTGGGCAGGGGTGTCTGGAGTGGCTGCATCACAATGTGGGGCTGCACAGGTTCTGGGTGCTGGAAATCCTGAATCACAGAATGGCCATGGTTGAAAGGGACCTCAAGGATCGTGAATCTCCAAACCCCCTGCCACATGCAGGGACACCAACCTCCCCATTTAACACTAGACCAGGCTGCCCAGAGCCCCATCCAACCTGGCCTTGAACCCCTCCAGGGATGGATGGAGCATCCACAGCCTCTCTGGGCAGCTGTTCCAGCACCTCACCACTCTCTCTGTAAAGAACTTAACAGCCAGTGAAACCCATATGGAACACATACATCCCCCTGTGAAAGGCAGGGACGTGGCCATGGGGTCAGGAGCAGCCATGTGTGACCTCAGAGAGGCCTGAGATGTAGGGCAGTGAAGCCAATGCCATCAGTGCTGTCATTACTCTGCCTGCCCCAGGAGTTCAGCAGGGCCATGAGGCAGTGCCTGTGTTCAGCTATGGATTGTCATTATTATTTTTTTCCCTTAGTATTTACTACATCACTAAGAACAAACAGTATTTGCAAAACCATAGGGATTTGGGGGATGAACTCAGCACATTGTTGCATTCCCAAGAGTGGGTTTTTAAGCTGCTGTTTACAGGAAGCAAAACAGAACATAGTTTTTCAGCAGCTTATTGGCTTTTTGCTTCAAAAATTATGTTGATGTAAACACACATTCAAAGTCAAATGGAAGTTCTCTAGTGGAAGGCAGGACCCTGCTTTGCCTCCACCTGATTTTTGCCTTTTTACCTTATTTTTATTTTTATTTTCTAAATTTGAGCTCAGTTTGCCGCCTCCTTACAGTGGGACAGGGATTTTAAAGCCTAAAGACAGCATAGAAATTGTTCCTGATTATGGAAGCAGTGCCTGGAGCTGGAACAAAACTCCCCCTGAATATCCTGAAGATGCCTAAAACCTTCTCCTGAACTCGGAGGCAACTTGGCAAAGAAAAACAGCATAGAAAAGTGCTTTGTGGAGACCCCATTTCTGCAGGCTGGGGCCCCAGAAAGAGCAGACTCCTGCTTTTCCAGGCAGCAAAAAACAAGCAGCTCTGTTAACCCTTTTATTTTTTTTTTCATGCTACTGAACGTCCCTAAATGCGCTTTCCATTATTGATAATCTGGTTACATTAATTGCCAAAGCCATTAAGGTTCTGCAGAGTATAAAAGGAAAAAAAGGAATCTGCAATTACCAGCTCCCAAATGGAGTTAAAATCTGGTAATAAATGACAGTGAGGGCTGCTCTTGGCCGTGGCTGTTACAGACACATTTAATTCCCTACAACTCTGAGCTCTGAGCTCAAGGGTAGAAACTCAATTACAAAGCCAAACTCACTTCGTTTTCATTGCTGGGCTAACGAAGCTCCTGTCACCTGGAGCAGCCCCATCAAAGCTTCTGCTTTTCGCTCCCTGCTAATGTACATTGCCCAGACGTGCTCGAGGGCTGTGCACAGGCCTGTGAGGCAGCTAATTGCTGTAATTGACCAGCTAAATGGCTGGTTTGGTTCCCTTTGGAAACCCGAGTCTTAGCCTGGCAGCAGAAACAAGCAGCTTTTGGTCCTGCATGGGTGCTGTAGGGAAATGCAAGTTTGATGCAAGGGCAGAGCCTGGAGGAGCTGAGGTGTGGGCTGGGAGATGCATAGGTTTTCTCTGAAGAGTGTTTTAAATCAGTAACACCCATATTTTTGGTGCAAAAGACATTTTGGAATAGTGGATAAGGAAGTAACCAACAAAATGTGTCTCAAAGTACCACAGCAACAGCAAGGAGAACACGGAGACCAGGCTGGAGGCAACTCCAGCACCTGAGCAGTGATATTGGACATCTCACTGCAGGATGGTTTCCTGACATTTTCCAGCTATCAGCACTGGGTTTCCTGTTGGTTGGAGTCTTCTGATGCTGTTTCCATCCCGCTGTGCTTTGGGGTTGGTTTGAGCCCACGCAATGGTGGCAGCACTGATGTCCCTGTCACCCACACAGTGTCAAGAAGGACCCAAACTGTGGAGGTTCCTTGCTGTGAGGCTTTTATTTATTCATTTATTGGAGGTTTCTGCCCATTCTGTTGTCTTTGCTACTCTTCCATTGTTTAAGAACACTGATGTGGAATAGAATCATACAATTACAGAATCAGTTGAGTTGGAAGGGACCCTTAAAGGCTATCAGTCCAACTTCCCTGCAGTGAACAGGGACACCCACAGCTCCCTCACAGCCCTATCCCCTGACCTTGAGTTTCTTCAGGGACTCCAGGACATCCAGCTCATACCTCAGTTCTTGAGATTTCACTCCCCAAAAGCTGCGTTGATTTTTTTCCACACAATCCCCATCTCTGGAGGTATTTAAGAACATGTAGACATGGAAATACGGGATGTGGTTTGGTGACAGGACTGAGTCGGTCTTGGACTGCAGTGGATGTTCCCAGTAATTAAAGCTTTTACAAAAAAATCTAGAAGGAGCGTGCTGCCACATCTGTGGTTGTGAGGTAGCAAACCCAAGGCCAATGGGGAAAAAGAAATGAGAGGCATGGAGGAGAGAGGTGAAGAAGGAAGGGTTGTGGATGGATGGGGATGAATGCATTGCAGAACAAAGACAGGCAGAAGAGGCTGGTTACCTCTAAGCAAGCAGCAGGGCTAAGTAATCACAGAATCACAGAATTGTAGGGGTTGGAAGGGACCTCCTGAGATCATCGAGTCCAACCCCCTGCCAAAGCAGGTTCCCTACAGCAGGTCGCACAGGTCGGCATCCAGGCAGGTCTTGAACATCTCCAGAGAAGGAGACTCCACCACCTCCCTGGACAGCCTGTTCCAGTGCTCCGTCACCTCACTGTAAAGAAGTTCTTGCGCATGTTTGTGTGGAACTTCCTATGCTGCAGTTTCCAGCCGTTTCCCCTTGTCCTGTCTCCACTCACCACTGAAAACAGTCCAGCCTCGCCATTCTGCCCCCCACACCTTAGATATTTATAGACCTGGATCAGGTCCCCTCTCAGTCTCCTTTTCTCAAGGCTGAACAGACCCAGTTCACTCAGCCTTTCCTCATAGGGGAGATGCTCCAGGCCCTTCACCATCTTCGTGGCCCTCTGCTGGACTCTTTCCAAAAGATCCCTGTCTTTTTTTGTACTGGGGAGCCCAGAACTGGATGCAGTGCTCCAGATGAGGTCTTACCAGGGCAGAGCAGAGGGGGAGGATCACCTCCTTTGACCTGCTGGCCACGCTCTTCTTAATGCACCCCAGGATGCCATTGGCCTTTTTGGCCACAAGGGCACACTGCTGGCTCATGGCCAACCTGTCGTCCACCAGGACACCCAGGTCCCTCTCCAGCTCCCCTCCAGCAGCTCATCCCCCAACCTGTACTGGTGCATGCAATTATTCCTCCCCAGATGCAAGACTCTACACTTGCTTTTGTTAAACCTCATCCGGTTTCTTTCTGCCCAGCTCTCCAGCCTATCCAGGTCTTGCTGAATGGCAACACAGCCTTCAGGCTGTCAGCCAATCCTCCCAACTTCGTATCATCAGCAAACTTGCTGAGGGTGGCCATTATCCCCTCATCAAGGTCATTGATGAAGATGTTGAACAAGGACCCAGCACCGACCCCTGAGGAACACCGCTGGTTACAGGCCTCCAGCCAGACTCTGCACCACCAACGACGACCCTCTGTGCTCTGCCAGTCAGCCAGTTCTCAACCCACCCCACTGTCCACTCATCTATCCCACACTTCCTCAGCTTTGTTATAAGGATGTCGTGGGGGACAGTATCAAAAGCCTTGCTGAAATCAAGGTAGACTACATCCACTGCTCTCCCCCCCATCCACCCAGCCAGAGACAACATCATAGAAGGCTACCAGGTTGGTCAAGCACGACCTCCCCCTGGTGAACCCGTGCTGACTGCTCCTGATAACCTCCCAAGTAAGCCCAGTATGTCTCGCCTCCTTACAAATCCTAATTCAGCTTTTTTCAGGGGTGGTGTCAGCGCTGCAGTGACTCCAGGAAAGGCAAAATGAAGGCAGGGCGGTCATGCTGAGCTCACGTTTCCTCTTGCACCACTATGAGAGGTTCGTTCCTAGAAGCCTGAGTCAAACTTCTGGCACAATGGGAACTGCCCGCCGTGGAGCAGCAGCTCTTGTAAGCGTGTTTTCTCTTTTGTGCTTGTAGATAATGGAAGAACCTGGAGAGCTTCCTTTGGGCTGGGGTTAATTTCTTGGGAGGATTAATCGCTTCTTTACTCTGCAACATGGGATGTAGTGTGAATGTCTGTGCAGTGCTGTAAGGAGGAGGGACGACACCTGTGCGACCTGGTGTAGGGAACCTGCTTTGGCAGGGGGGTTGGGCTCGATGATCTCTGAAGGTCCCTTCCAACCCCTAAGATTCTGTGATTCTGTGATTCTGTGACACAGCCAGGGGAGAAGCAGCATCTCAGAGAGCTGAAAAAGCCCCAGAAGTGGGGGTGTGGGGTGGCTGCCCCAGTGTGGGTGCAGGGAGTGCTGGAGCTGTTTGGAGTCTGACTGGATGTCAGAGTGGGTGGAAAACTTTGGCTTCCTCCCATGGACGTGTAGTCCAGAATGCATTCAGCTGCAGATGATTTTTCTCCAAAACATAAAGCAGAAAAAAAGCTCATTCCCAGAAAGTTTTATTCGGTGCTGTTGTGCTGTGCATCCATCTGGCTGCCCTCTGGTGGTCGCCAAAGGAAGGTGAGACAGCAGGAAAACATCACAGCTCTGCTCACACTGAACTTTCTCTCCTTTTCAGCCAGCCTGGGATGGACCATTCAGCAGTGTCAGACGCGGGATCACAACAGGTATGTCTGTAGCTTCGCCTCTTGCAGCTCTGCACTGCACGGATCCTCAGCACTCTGCTCCAACCCTGCTCTGAGATGCAGGGGCTCCTGCTTCAGGCCCTTCCACGAGGAAGGCCTGGTTCTGGTCCTAGCTGCTTTGGGGATCTTGGTCATGGGTAGGGTTGGGGTTAGCACAGCTCGTCCTGGGAACAGCAGCTTCATTTTCTCTTTACTTGGTGATTCAGTTGCGGAGAGCAAGACAGGAGAGGCTGAAGGCAGGGAACTGCACTACACACATGCTTTGGAATTGCTGGAAAAATGGGTCCCAGAGAAAATGAGGGTAGGCTTGGTCATGATGTGTGCCCCAGGGGTGGTGGGGACATCTACAGCCAGTCTGACCTCTGTGACAGCCTTGGTTTGCTGTTAGAGCCTGGAGTCTTGATTATTAAAACCCACTCTGACCTTCATGGTACCAACTGGAGATGTCTCAGGCAGATTTCATCTATCTCCCACCGTAGGAGATTTCATCTCTTCAGTAACAGATATTGCCCCGTTTGGGTGACTTTTGGAAGATGACTTCCTCGTGATGCTCTCGTGGTTGGACTTCGTTCAGAATCAAACTGTGAAATTAGGAAGTTCTCTCAGTTATTGACCTTTCCCTGAAGTCTGGTCTGTAGCTGTTGGAACCAGTGTGCAGTCCTCAGGCACAGGAGGAGCAACTCTAATGCATAGCCTTGGGCAGGGGCTTCAACCCACCTCTTGCCTCATGCTTTGATTCCTGGAACTGACACAAAGAGGAGACCTGTTGTACCATGAGCAGTTACTTTTTGCTATTTTGTTTCTGAGAGCAGCCCTAAAGCTAAAGGTGCTGGTGGCAGGTTCTGCTATGCTGAAAAGCAGGATGTCAGTTTGGATATTAAGTAAAATTTCTTCTCAGAAAGAGTGGTAATGCACCAGCACAGGCTGCCCAGAGAGGTGATGGAATCCCAGTCCCTGGGAAGGGGTAGATATGGTCAGTAGGGTGAGGGTGAGGGTAGGTTGGGGCTGAACTGGATGATCTGAGTGGTTGTTCCCAACCGGAATGATTCTGTGATTCTATGCTGCTTTCTCAGTAGGAGTCCTGGTGAACACAGAGCAGTACACAGCTGGGTGTGGTGCTAGACTTCACGTAATTTAGGGTAGAAACTTCCTCAAAAGTGCAGTGGTGTCAGAGGGAAGTGGTGAATCAGCTCAGAGGAGACCATGCTTTTCGTGCATGGGAGCAAGGAAACCTAAAGTATGATTTTAAATGTTTGTGTCTATGGCTGTCTTCATGCTGTAGGCAAAGGCCAAAGAGTGCAGGACATGCGGCATGGATTTAAACCTACAAGCTGAAGAAAACATTCCACTTTTGCTTTTCCTGCAATTGGAGTGATGTTTTGAAATGCCCTGCTGATCCCCTTCTCTCATCTTTTGCTCCTAGACAGCCACTTGCCCTGTGCAGCTTCAAAGCTGGCAACAACAACAGCTACAGCCTTGCTGGGTGGCCAAGATTACACTGCCAATTCAAGTGACTACCCCTATGAGTACCTGAATGAGGAAGACTACGTGCTTTATGGCCTTTGCACCAAAGAAGAAGTGGTGTCCTTTGGAAAAGCATTCTTGCCAGCTTTTTACAGCATGGTTTTCCTGGTTGGGTTCATTGGGAACGCTCTTCTGTTTACTGTCCTCATGTATGTCAGTAAGCAAAAGAAGACAGCAGAGGTGTATCTGCTGAACCTGGTGGTTTCAGATTTTCTCTTGCTGCTAACCCTTCCTTTCTGGGCCCTGTTCATTTCTCAGTGGGTGACCTGGGATCTGTTGTGCCCAGTCTTAAATGCCATGTACATCATGAATTTCTACAGCGGTATCTTTTTTGTAAGCTGCATGAGTCTGGACACGTATCTGCAGGTAGTTCATGCCTACTCTCCTCACAGCTCTGTGACACGGAAGAAGTCCTTCCTCGTCTTGTTGGTGTTGTGGGTCCTCTCCATACTCCTCTCCATTCCCGATGCCCTCTTCAGCAGCACGAAGGAAATGCACAACAAAACCATCATGTGCACACATGATTACGGCCAGAAACACTTCTTTTGGAAAGTTGTCTTTCAGGTCACTCAAAATATCCTGGGTTTCCTTTTGCCTTTCTTCTTCATGGTGTTCTGCTATTCCCGCAGCGTGTGTGCCCTCACCACGTCTCGGGTGCCTGGCTCGAGGAGAGCACTGCTCTTTGTCTTTACTCTGGTGGCTGTCTTCTTTATCCTGTGGTTCCCTTACAACATTGTCCTCGTCCTTCACTCCTTGCAGTACGTTGGTTTGATTCAGAGCTGTGAGAGGAGTAGGCAACTGGACTATGCCATGCAGATCACAGAGAGCTTGTCCTTTGTCCACTGCTGCCTCAACCCTGTGCTCTACGCTTTTATGAAGAAACGATTCAGGTTGTACCTACAGAAGATCCCCCAGGCTTTCTGTAGGAAGGGCACTTTCGACATCCAGCTCTCAGAAACAAGCTGCTCTTGCAGCAGATACACCGCTCAGATAGAAATGTTGAGCGTCACCAACACATGATAAATTCTTTCTGGCTTTTGCCACGGGGCACTGTGCTCAGCCAGGCTCACCCCTTAGCCTACCAGGAGAGACAACAGGAAGAACAGGCAGTTTTAAGTGGGTCTGAACCACACTGAAGTGTACTGAGCAGGACACTGTGTCTACCCAAGGGATGGATCCTTGGTCTGTGATCAGTTTGATCATCACAGCACCAGAATTCAGACCAGTAACTATCAGTAAGAGAGAGAGAAAAAAAAAACCACAAAATGAAAAAGCTCAACAGAGACCATCATTAACAGACATCAGTTTAACCTCTCTACAGAGTGGCAGCATGGCCTTAAACAGAAGAGCATGGATAGCTATTAGCCAATTCTTATGACTGATGTGGTTTTACAGTTCAAGGTTACTAGTTTGTTGATCTTTATTTAAAAGGTGCTGTTCACCCCAAATGTTTTTGAACTTTAGCTGGGCTTTTTCCAGCCTAGAAATCAATTCAGCATGTAAATTGGCTAGAACTGTGCAAATAAAGTTTATACCTTCAGAGCACATACTCATCACCTTCTTGATGTCATTGCTAGACAGTGTTACTGATAGAACTGAGAAGGGTTTTCAGTTGAACGAAAAACATGCATTTGTTTTCACTGCCATTATTGCCATCATCACTGCTGTGTGTTTCCAAAATGGTAAAGCTAGGAGCTTCACTTAAAAAAACACCAAAGCAAATATGAAGGTGATGCTACGCTGTGATCTTTGCTACATGGGTCAGGTCTGCGGCAGGGGTGTGGAAGGGAAGAACAGCTGGGAAACAAATCTGAGATAGACAGAGATCTTCATCTCCTGATCTACCCAGGGAGGGCCCTTGGGACTGTAAAGAGCTTTTGATGGGATGCTTAGGGGAAGAGGTGAAGGTAAAGAAAACAAGGGGTGAACTGGGGAGGAACGAGGGTGGGAAAATAGGGAGCGGGTTGAAGCAGCTTGCCCTGTGCATGGTCATCTCCTTACTAAATCCTTTTCCCTAACTCTCTCACCACTTAATGCCCCTTTATCCCACTTGACGCTGCTGCAAGGTCCACATGCCAGCAGCTGGATGCCCAGTAGTGCTGCACTGGGCACAAGGGACAAGGTTCCTGGGGTCCCCCCACCCCAACGGGAGACATTGAGGACCAGAAGGCAACATGAGTGGAGCTGTTGCAGACCTTTCCTTCTGTTGGCGTTTGAGACCAAAGTAGCTCCACTCTGTCTCCGGCTTGATCCCAATTCCAGCAGCACTTCAAACATCTGTTCCTCCTCTCTTTTTTCCACCCTGCACTGCATATCTGTAGCTGAGTGTTAAATGCAGAAATTGCTGAGGGGAATTCTCCAAAGACCCTTTTTCAAAACAGTGCAGCCCAGAAAAGAGGTTTGGCTTATACTGCTGCAGAGCTCACGCTTACACCCATCCACTTTATGCGGCAGCCTGTTGACTGCAGTGGACTCTAACCTACCTTTCACTTTAAAAATCTCTGTGTGTCAGCCAAGAAAGAGATGTCCTCACTCCAAATTGGAAAAGCAAATAATTGCTGCCAATTGGGGCAGATGCTGTCAGCTCTGCACCTGCGTATCAGCTGCTGATCAGAAATAAAAGGCACTTCCCTCACTCTGGGTCAAACCCCCAGCCAGGAGAAGGGCTCAGATGGCATTCTGGACAGTTTTCCTCTGTACCTTGGTGGTATTGCTGCTTGGGGGGCTCTACCACCTGGGGGCCTTTCGGAGACGAAGACCCAATGAGCCGCCTCTGGACAAAGGCATCATTCCCTGGCTGGGTTATGCACTGGATTTCAGAAAGGACAGTTCAGCGTTTCTAAGTAAGATGCAGAGAAAATATGGAGATATTTTCACAGTGCTGATCGGAGGCTATTACTTTACCTTTGTGATGGACCCCTTCTGCTTTGGAGCCATTGTGAAGGAATCACGGTCTAAACTAGACTTTCTGACCTTTTCAGCTAACTTGGTCTACCGTGTCTTTGGCTACAAGTCCAAGACGAACAACAGTAATGATCTGCATGTTTTTAACACGAAGTATCTGATGGGAGATGGACTCACTCTCCTGACACAAGCCACCATGGACAACTTCCAGAAGCTGTTGTTTTTCAAGCTGAGCTCAGGAGAGGAGAAGCGACCATGGCAAGAGGCCGGCCTCTTCCACTACTGCTACAACATCGTCTTCAGAGCTGGGTACCTGGCTTTGTTCGGCACCGAGTCGTACCAAGGGACAGGGAACAAGGAGAAAGCTTACGAGCAAGATCTCATCCACTCCAACCAGCTGTACACCGAGTTTCGGAAGTACGACCGCCTCTTCCCCCGCCTGGTCTATGCCGTGTTGCCTCCCAGGGACAAAGTAGAAGCTGAGAGGCTGAAGAGGTTCTTCTGGGATGCTCTGTCCGTGAGTAAGAGCTCTCGGAAGGAAAACGTCAGTAGGTGGATAAGTGAACAAGACAAGTTTTTGGCAGAAATTGGCATGCCTGACTACATGCGGGACCGCTTCAAGTTCATGATGCTGTGGGCATCCCAGGGCAATACAGGCGCTACTTCCTTCTGGCTCCTCTTGTATCTCATGAAGGATCCAGAAGCTATGAAGGTTGTAAGGGCAGAAGTAGAGAAAGTCTTGAGGGAGCACGGTCAAGAAGTGAAGCCAGGAAGCCCACCAATTAACATCACCAGAGACATGTTAGCCCAGACTCCTTTTCTGGACAGTGCCGTGGAGGAGACCCTGAGGCTGATGGCAGCCCCAATCCTGATCAGAGCCATCCTCCAGGATATGACCCTCAAAACGAGTGGTGGCACAGAGTACAGTCTGCGCAAAGGGGACCGAGTGGCTCTGTTCCCACACCTCTCTGTGCAGATGAATCCAGAAATCCACCCTGAACCTCACAAATTTAAGCATGACCGCTTTGTCAACCCAGACGGCACCAAGAAAAATTTTTACAAGAATGGCAAACGGCTGAAATACTTCAACATGCCCTGGGGGGCCGGTGTATCCATGTGTCCCGGGCGGTTCTTTGCTACAGAAGAAGTTAAATTGTTTGTGTTCTTGATGCTGACTCACTATGACCTGGAGCTGGTCAATGACCAAGAGGAAATCCCAGACATAGATTTGAGCCGCTGGGGATTTGGAACCATGCAGCCTGTTCACGACGTTCAGTTCAGATACCGACTACGTGTTTGAAAAAGCTGTGGTGTTCTGCTTGTCCAGATGTTGCTATGAAATAAACCGCCCGAGCTGGTGGCTGCTGGATCCGTGTGGAGCCAATGCCAGTATGTTCTTCTTTGCTTAACAGCATGGTGGCTTTTCTCTTCGTCTTCTTTGCATGTAGCACAGCCCTGCATCACCCCTTACCCTGTCTGGGTAGGGCAATAGAAGCTCATCTGCACACCCACAGGGGAGCCCAGAGATACAATGGTGAGGTGGAGGGCCCCAAGTAATGCCCTGCTGGGTTACTCCCAGCTTTTCACAACGGCTACCAGCCTGTCAGAAACCAACTTGTACATGCCAAGAGGAGAATGAGGATGTAACAGTAGGTTAATTAAGGACAACTGGGAACCCAGATTAAGGATGAATGCCTCAGCTGGGTCTCTTTGCGTCTGTCCCACCAGAGCAGCAACCCCACAGCCCAGGCATGAGGCCTACTGAGATTAGTCACAGGGATTGGGATTAAGGGGTGAGGCATTTTGTGGGGCACAGAGGAGAGGCAGGTGGGGATTGTAACAGGTTTATGGTGGGATGCTTGAGGAACGAACCAAAATGGAGAAAAGGAGGGATTTAGGTGATGCAGGGAGGAAAGTAGAGTTATAAAGAGTTAAAAATGTGCAGGTGTGTGCAAATAGCTCACCCATACACTTGCCTTTCCACACTGTGCCCAATCTTTCCTTGAGAATTGCCTTTCTGTGAGTGGAGAGCTGGGGTCTGGTGTGCAAACCTGGTTCCTGATGTCCTCCCAGCCTTTCCTTGAGGCTCATGTACTGGCGTTGTTCCCATCTAATGCATGCTGGGGGTACCTCTTCCCTTCTCTTTTTTTTTTTCTTCCTTCAGCAGCCAAGGGAACATCAGTCCCCACAGGAGTTAAGTCACAGCACAGTGAACCAACTTGCTGCAGACGCCGTCTTTGGAGGTTTTCATAGAATGGCTTAGGTTCACATCCCTCCTGTGCTGGGGATCTGGATGCAGTGCTCCAGGTGGGACCTCACAAGGGCAGAGCAAAAGGGGACAGTCACCTTCCTGCTCACTGTTGTCCCTCTGTTGATGCAGACCAGGATGCAGTTGCCCTTCCAGGCTGCAAGAACACACTGCTGGCTCCAGAATCCCCAAGCCTTCTCCACACGGCTGCTCTCTGTGAGCTCTTCTCCCATCTGCACTCATATCTGGGACTGCCCCAACCCAGGTGCAGCACCCTGCACTTGGCCTTGTTCAACCTCATTAGGTTCTTGTGTGCCCACTTCTTGAGTTTGCCAAGGTCCCTCTGTTATGTACAATCAAGGTCCAGAACTCAAATGTTTTATTATGTCTCAAAACATCAAAGCCAGATTCTGCTTTCTGTTGTGAAGGACGGGGCTATGTTATAACTGCAGCAACTGAGCAACTGTTGTAACTTCTCCTGGTGAAGGCAGAGCTGTCCTAGGAAAAAAATAATCTGCATTTTAGTGCTTTGCTGTACCCTAATCGGTGTGTGTGTGTGTTTTGTTACAGCTTGTAATGACCTCAGATCAGAGATGAGAGTGGGTTCTGAACAAACATGGACTGGGTTTGGGAAAGAGAGAGAAAAACGATGAGAATGGCAACGATTCAGCAAAAATATCTGGTTTTAATTCCTTGTCAGAATAGATAATTTAACAAAACAATATTGAGTCTATAAAAGACTTCAGACATGCTCAAACGCATGCAAGTATGAGAAGCAAAAATCACTTAATTTGAGGAATAGTGTAAAAGCTCCAAACGGGTAAATCTGCAATTAAAGTTTATGCTTGGATGGGTTGTCCACAGAGCAGTCCATCCCAAAGCGTAGCAGTAAGAGGAAAAACCAGACTGTGCCAACAGATACCTTATGGGTCCTGAAAGGTTCATACACCACACCTCATCGCGCTGTCTTTCATAACTCCTTGAAACCCAAGAGAACCAAGCATGAAATCTGGCCCTAAGACCTTGCTTGTCTCTTCTCCAATGCACTGTGAAGAAAGCATGACCTTAATATTCAAAGATGTGCAGTCTGACAAATCAGTGTCTGCTCTGCACAGCACAGTGGGAACAGCTTTGCTCCCAGCTTGCTCCGCACACAATGCAGGAGGAGCAATCAGGGTGCTACAAGCTTCAGGTCTGTGGCAACATGGGTTAAATATGTTGGAAAAGATCCCCACTGGCTGAACAACATCATGTCTAGCATTGAACTGTAACATAGTAGGAACTGATTTCCCATCCTTGACCCTCTGAACACAGTGAGGCGTGGCTTGAGGAAAGGCTGTGCTTAAATGCTGCATGTAGGGAAAGCTCAAGAAACCCAACTGCACCCAGAAATGCATCACTCACATCAGAGAAACCCAAAGGAACACAGAGGTTATAGATACAAAGCAACGACACAGCGAACACCATCCGTCCTCAGCAGATCTTGAAGGACTGCAGCGTTCAGGATGCCCTGGGCTTTCCTGAAGAATCTGAAGACAAACTGATGCAGATGCAGTGGGGCAGGTGAGGGGTTGTTGTGAAGTCCTGTGTGATGGGTAAACCAGTCATCTAGTTCTAATGGGAGATTTCAAATACACATGCCCCCCCCAAAAAAAGTGTTGTGGTGTCTACAGACCACGAACCCCTTGAGGAACATGACCAGCTCTGCAGCAACAGCAGTGGAAGTGCCCACGGAGAGCATGTAGGCCCTATGACAGGTGGTTAACTTGAGCCCCAGGGAGAGCAGGCTACAGCTTTGTGAGGATTCGGGTAGGACAGATGTGCAATTTATCAGTGACTGGAAAGCCCCAGTGCTTTTTCCATCCCTGCACTCACCCTGTGCTACAAGTGCAATGTGCTGAGCCTGACCAATGGATGTGACCAGGGTCCCGTTGCCCAACCCTGTGTCTGACACAAGGCAAAGACATCATGGGACACATCACAAACATGGCAACACAGCACACGTCTCGTGGGGAGGGACTCACAAGGTCTCTGGTTCAACCCCCTGCTCACACTGAGCTGCTCAGGGCTTTTATCCAGTTGGATCTGTACATCCAAAGCTGTAGGGTATTTTGCTGCCTGGCATCAGCCCCTGGAAGCACTGTTTTCCCACAGTGAATCTTCCTGACTTGTTTTCTGTTTCTCCACTCCCGCTATCACCTCCTTGGAGCTCTTTTTGTATTAGAGTTGTTTTCCCTTTATAATTGTTTTCCATTTCCTTTGGGATTTCACAGAATCACAGATCTGTAGGCATTGCAAGGAACCACTGCAGCCCATCAAATTCAACCCCAGGAGGCAGGCAAGAAGCCCACCAGTCTCTCAGTCCTTGTAGCAATGGGATAAGCGATCCAGTAGCACCTGAAAGTGCATGGTGCTGGCATCCTGGGGACAGGGCAGAAGTCAATAGCCAGTGTTTGCACACTGACTTCAGGCAAGATTTGCTAAGCTGCTCAGGGCTAGCAGCTAGTCCCATTCAGAAGGGGCTCTGCAAACCTTTCCTGCCTGTTCCTGGAAGTGCAGAGCCAAGTCACCCAAGTACTGTCAAGTTACCACCTGTCAGCTGAGCCACGTTAACTGCATTTCAGCTCTTACCAGGTGGCAGTGCGTTCATTTGCTTAGCTGTGCTGAATTGCACTTAGGAAGAACAGAGTCAGCTCAGGTCAGCTGATGCGCAGTAACTCGACAGAACAGTTTGCTACCAAACACAGAGCAGAAGGGGAGATGATCCGTGCCTATCTCCACATCCCCTTCACTGTGCAATCATGAGGCCGTACTTGGAACACAGCAGACCCCTTTTCTTTTCCCGATCAGTGAGGAAATTTCTCAGTTTGGTGGTGGGGAAGGTAACCAGCGCTTGCTGCCTGTTGTCCAAACCCGTCTCCTGGAGCCACGGGCTCTGAAGGCACTCGGAGGCTGACGGTCTTCCCCTGGGACAAAGGGGAGAAGGTCGGTTGGGTTTTCTCTCCCAGATCCCAAATGGGAGAGGAAGAAGGGGGGCAGGAGCCGGGATTTGCACAAACTGCCAGGGGAGCCGACGCTGCCTTACCAGGGGTTTGCACACAGGGTGCTCTGGAGAAATGACACTGCTCCTCCGGAGAGACCCGCGTAGCACCGCGTCAGCTTCACCTTCCCCTTCCTGGTGGTTCTCAGGAACTCGCAGGGCACATCAGAGCTGACTGGATAGGTGGCGCTCAGCCTAGCCCGAAACAATAGCATTGTCAGCACAAAGGGCATCGCTTGAGATGCTCCTTCCCCTGGGAACTCCCATCCCATCATGGCAGTGCAAAGAAACATCACATGGAAAACAGAATCCCAAAGAGCAACGTTCTTCAGTGGGCTCCACGACTTCAGCTGCTTTTCTGCTTGGTGTAATTTGAATTTTCTTGTTCAAGTGGGGGCTTTTCAGACAAGGCTGAGCAAGAAACACAGCAGCTGCTGGGCTGCAAAACCACCTCCTTGTTCCACTTGGAGATGTGGCTGGGACTGAGCATCCTTGTACAGTGCAGCCAGCTCCACAGCCTCTGCCACTTGTCTTTGGTGGCACTGCCCAAGGGAGAGGCTACTACTGATGTTAGTATCTGAGTGGGTACAGCTCCCTTTGTTGATGACTTGGAAATGGCACTTTTAAAGCCAGGGCTATGGAAGGACAGGCTGACTTACATGATGAATGCAGTGATTCCAATGGACCAGATATCAGTCTGTGGGAGGGCTCCTTGCTCTGTCAGCAGTTCTGGAGCTAGAAAAGCAAATGGGTGTGAGCCAAGCTCCCCTCCGATGCTACAGCACCAAAGCCAGCACTTAGCACTTTTATGTTTTGCTACCTTCCTGAGGATGGAGAAAATCTTTCTGGTACAGGGAGGTTGGCTAATCTCAGTCATGGCCGAAACAAAACCTTGAGAACATCAAAACAACGGGGCTTGCTGGCACAAACACTACAACCTTGAGCATAGGACACATGGACACCAGCCAGAACACCATTGGTCATGACTTCTGGCTCTGTCCTCCATGGTGGCCTGGGAACTGCTGTCACACCACCCATGCCCATCAGCTCACCATGAAACTTCTTGCTGGGGTCACCTGCACTCTCAGTGCCTTGCCCACTGGCTCAGCCTATCTGTTTACTGCAGATTGCACACAACATCAGGGTTGCTGTGAATAAAGTCTACTCACCCATGGTTTCAACATAATCCATGCATTTGTCCAGGGTAATGACCTTGTCTTGTGTGTAAAACTGTGCATTGCCAAAATCCAGGAGCTTCAGCAGGTTGGGCTCAGTGATGATCATGTTTTCAGACCTGAGATCCAAATGCAAGATGCTGTGTGCGTGGAGGTACTCAACTGCACTGAGGATCTGCCACAGGTAATCTCGGACCTCCACCTCTGAGTATGACGTCCTGGTAGAAGAAAGTGGTAGAAACCAGAGGTGTCGTATCTGCCTGCCCAACCTGCCTAACCCTAACCCTAACCCTACCCCTACCCCTACCCCTAACCCTAACCCTAACTCTAACCCTAACCCTAACCCTACCCCTAACCCTAACTCTAACCCTAACCCTAACCCTAACCCTAACCCTAACCCTAACCCTAACCCTAACCCTAACCCTAACCCTAACCCTAACCCTAACCCTACCCTAACCCCAACCCTGCTATAATCCTCCTCTGTCTGTATGATCCAATGAGGCTCTCAAGAAACAACTCCAATCATTTCAGAAATCATATAATCATAGAATGGCTTGGGTTGGAAGAGACTTTAGGGATCATCTACTTCCAACCGCCTGCCATGGGCAGGGTTGCCAACCACCAGCCCAGGCTGCCCAGCATTCCATCCAAGCTGCCTTCGAGCTCCTCCAGGGATGGGATCTCTGAGCAGCAGTGCCAGCACCTCACTGCTCTTTGAGTAAAAAAATCTCCTCCTAATATCTAATCTAATGACTCCCTTCTTTTAATTTAAAGTCATTCCCCCTTGTCCTATCACTTTCTGCCCGCATAAAAGTCAATCTCCTTCCCTTCTATAAAGTCCCTTAATCTATACAGAGATTTTTGCCCCTGTCGTGAATCAGTCCAACAGATGCAAGAGGTTCAGCAGGCTGCGAGAGCCGTGTGTCAGAGAAAGCAGAAGTCAGAATGCAGATTTGATGCCCACCATTCCCACCCCCTTAAATCAGAGGATTCCAGCAGATTCATTTTCTGCCACTGTGAGAAGCAACATGGAGGGGAAACAAGGCTTCCTGAGATAGAGGACAATGGCACTTATGCTATGACAGCACACTGGGACAGATGGAGGGAGCTGATCCTGCCTGACAAGTGAAAGCAGTACGTGCTTTGCTACCTACTCCAGCCCTGATGGGAAAACCCTTCCCTCCACTTATGATTACCTTAATGCCAAAGAATGGAGTAGTTCTGGTCCCACACACATCTCCTGGATCAACACCAGGTGCCGGGGGCTGACATAAGCTCCCTTCAGCTGAGCTATGTTGGTGTGATGAAGCTTCCTGAGGACCTGGTACTCCAGCAGCACGCTCTGCTTGTCCTCTTGCCAGTAAGGGATAATTTTAGCAGCTAAAGTCTTGCCGCTTACTTTTTCCCTGCACTGTCGGACGATGCTGAACCGCCCCCTGGTACAAAGGAACACAAAGGCAAGTTAAGCTTCTCTGCTACTCCTGCAAGAGCCAGGAGCTTCTGTATTTCAAGATCATATGGATCCCATGCTGTGTTTTTCATCCCTCCCCTATGTTGAGTTACTGCAGCAACTGTCACACTTTGCACGTCCTCCCGTGTCTCTAAACTGTGCAGTCACTTCAAATTGCAGCACGTGCAGCACTTCCTGCTGGCTTGTTGAGTGCTCAGCTGGATTCCCTACCTTTTGATCTCTGTTTGGAAGGCGTAGGTCTGGTAGGTTGGGAAAGGTTCGGGTGGTGCAATTATTTCACTCTCTTCCTCAGCTGTTGGGAAATTCTGCATTGCAGCAGGGAATTCTGCAGAGAAGAAGTGGCAATGATTACATGGGAAAACAACTGTGTGGAAACCAGAGCTTCTCTGAGCTGCTATGGACTATGCACTACCTATGGACAAATAAAGGTGACGGTGGGGCTTTCTGCATGGAAGTCTGCATGTTGGCTCCTGCTTGCAGCACAAAGTTCGATGTGAATGCAGCAGATTCTGGAATGGACACCCAGCAATTCCCTGGTGGAACCCCTCCTGATTTGTGTAGGTTGCATGTGGTGATGGGTTTACAGTTGGACTTAATGATCTCAGAGTCATTAAGGCTGGGAAAGACCTCTGTGATTCTGTGAGTACGATATCAAACAGCAAAGCAAATCATCAGAGTACACTGAGAGGATGAGAAACGTTAGGAAATACTACTTCTTTGAAAGAGTGGTCAGGCAGTGGAATGGGCTGCCCAGGGAGGTGGTGCAGTCACCGACCCTGGAGGTGTTCAAGGAACGTTTGGACGTTGTGTTGAGGGACATGGTTTAGTGGGAGCTATTGGTGATGGGTGGATGGTTGGGCTGGAAGATCTTGTAGGTCTTTTCCAACCTTGGTGTTTCTGTGATTCTGTGAAACACTTCTTGATGTCAGCGTGCCCTGGCACATTGAAGTGTCTGCTTGGGAATGCTGGACACGTTCAGATGAAGGGATCTGATGCTATGGGCCCTGGGTGGAATGACTGCAAAGTATGTTTGCTAATGAATCCCAGGCCAAAGGAAAGCAGATGATTTAGAGTGGGTTAAAAATATCTCTGCGAACGGATTTTTACAGAGAACTCTTCCCCACTGGGAGGAAATCCCAGTTGGTCCATCTTTCCGCTCCTTGAAAGAAAACCTTCTGCTGTAAGGATATCTTTTTCATGTGAATGTGGATCTTTTAAAAAACAAGAGAATATTACAGGGTATTCAGGGAAGAAACAAAGAGTGCAATTATTTAGATGCCAGAGGAATACAGCGCTCTCCCAGTGCTCTTACCCAATTGATCCTTCCCGCTGATTTTCACTGCGGCAGATGGGCTGCTGTAAGGGCCCATTCCTGCCTTGCTGGTGCAGGCTATCCTGAAGCAGTAGGTAACATCTCTGGAGAGATTTTTGGCATAGTAGCAGCAGTCAGCGATGTCAGCAGCAAGAGTTTTCCACTCCCCATCTGAGCCAAGGAAAGGCAGAAGAAAGAGATTAGGACTCACTTCAGACGTCAAGTCTGTTTTTGTTGTTGGTCGGTTCGATGGTTGGTTGTTGGTTTTTTGCTTTCTTCTTTCTTCCCATTTAACTCACAGTGCTGGCAGTACGGAAAAGCAATGGAATCTTTAAGTGAAGGTAAAACTGATCTGATATGGGCTGCTTTTGTGTGTGGTGCAACCAGCTGTGAATGTGACCAAACCTCTTCCAAAGTCAGCACTTTTCTGTTTGATCAGTCCAAGGTGTGGCAACACGGCTTCAAAGGAATGGTGAAACTTCATGCCACCAATCCCCACTGTAAATAGACCTCAAGAGCTCTGAACTCTGAAAAGCTTAAAGAAAACCCCGGCTTTCTCTGCTTTATCCCTTTGGTCCTGTCTTGAAACTGAAAGCAGGAGGGTGGGATTTCAGAGCACAGCCATTCATAAACACCCTTCAAGCTAACCCAATACTTGAAACTGAGGCCAAATTCCCTCTGCTTTTATAACGTATGGGAGGTGTCTCAGGGAAATGAAACTGTAGGTTTGTCTTGGGACTGAGGTGTGAAATAGAAGATCAGCAGCAAATGTTTCATGTGATGCTGTGTCCCACTTTGTCATTGCTACTGAAACTGTCCAAGATTAAACCTATCCTTTCATTCAACTACACCCTGACAGACACCCTCAAATCTTAGCACAGGCAGTAATTCTCTTCATATAAAGGTATCAATGACTTTGCAGAGTTCTGGTTGGAGTAGGGTGTGTGTGCATGTACGAAGGAGGAGATACAGCTTAGAATCAGAGAAGCATCTGCAGAAGCAGCATGCAAAGGCCTACTATCAAATACTGAATGAGGCAAGGATTATTCTTTCTGCTTATCTTAATCCTCCTGTGTTCAGAAAGTAGGATTTCACACGTCCCTGCCAAACACACCGAATGTGACTGTACGTAGTAGATGCAGTTTCCCATTTTTCCTCCCACCTGGAACAACTTGCATCTTACATCCTCCCTGGAGCATTGCCTGCAGTTGTGTCAAAAGGATTGAACAACAAAGAAAGCTGCAGTACAGGAAAAAAGTTATCAGCTCCAGAATAAAAAGCTGTGTTTGTGTTATCCAGAATGAAGTGCATGTATCTTGGGAGAGTTAAAAGAAGGTACATGGAGCAGCTCAGTCCAAAGGTTTATGTTTACATGACTGCAGTAGAGATGATGTCAGTCACAGTATTCACAAGAGCAGCAGAACCAATCCCAAGAGAGACAGAGAGGGAACTGACTCAGAGTTCATGGAATTAAACAAGAAAACATCCACTGACTTCACTGTGCTCTGGATCAAGCCTTGGAAGAGAACCTTGAAGGGATGGCATGCAGGTTTACCAAACTTCTGTCATATGGCTCTTCAGCATGAATTTAACTGATAGAAAAAGAAAGCGTGGCTGTTTGGCATGGGGAGAACTGCCTTTTTGATGGCCATCTTTCTCCATACAGAGAAAGCCTAGGTATATGATGGTATTATCTGATAACCACTGGGCTGGGCATTATTAATGTACAATTATTTCACTCCCATCTATAAACAAGGGAGGTCAAGTGAGGCAGTTTCTGAATAAAATTAATATATCCATATATATATATGGAGAGGTCGTACAAATTGGGATGTTCTCTGCTAGGTGTGAAGGCAGAGCCCTGCTGTAGGAGCTGGATGATCCTTTAGGGGTCCCTTCCAGCTTGGGATATTCCACAGTTACCTTTACTCTTGCACTGGACAGTGTAACGGACACAAGTGTTGGTTTCCACAGGTTTCCAGACCACTTGTGCTCCATCCTCATAGACCTCCACAACGTCAGGGGGTGCAGGGCTGGGAGGAACTTCTGTTGAAACGAGGCAAAAATCAGTGACTGTTAGCTTTGTTATGCACAGGAACAGCTCTTCTGTGTTGCAGATATTCAACTTCAAATGTATACGCGTCTGTATTTATGGATGTGACCATTCCTCATGGAACAAAAATTTAACTGTGCCTTGTTTAAAATAAATATTAAGGTTTTGAAGTCTGATGTTATGTCTGTGTTTACTAGCTGAGTTCTGAACCCAGGAGAAAAGTTAAAGAATGTAGAAGAGGGAGTGAGAAGCTGTGGGTGCCCCATCCCTGGAGGTGCCCAAGGGGTCCTGGGCAGCCTGACCTGGTGGGGTCACCCAGCCCATGGCTGAATGGCCTTTGAGGTCCCTTCCAACCCAACCATTCCATGATTCTGCAAATCAGAACTGCAAAATGTGCCACGCTACCAGCTAGCAAGGGTTGTGGACTACAGCAGGCAAGGGAGAAACCTTCCCCTGAATGTTTCTGCAGGAATCTCACCTTGCAGATGCTTTACAGGTCACATTTTCTTGGTGGCAGAAGAACTGCCATCCCTACACTTGGGACTGCCTTCAATTTCAAGGGGGAATGGTTTTAAAGTGAGACAGGGGAGGTTTAGGTTGGATATGAGGAGGAAGTTTTTCCCCCAGAGGGTGGTGAGGCACTGGCACAGGTTGCCCAAGGAGGCTGTGGATGCCCCATCCCTGCAGGCATTCAAGGCCAGGCTGGATGTGGCTCTGGGCAGCCTGGGCTGCTGGTTGGCGACCTGCACACAGCAGGGGGTTGAAACTAGACAATCTTTGAGATCATTTTCAACCCAGGCCATTCTATGATTCTATGCTTCAAAATCAGCGCTTGCAGTATAAAAATGTAGATCCTTTTGTTACCTGCTTTCCTTACAACGCAGGAGGTGGATGCTGAGCCCAGGGAGCTGGTGGCCACACAGGTGTAAATGCCAAAATCCTCAGCACTGACAGAGAGAATAGTTAACAGCTGGAAGTGCTTGAGTGTGGACGAGATGAGGATCCGACTGCTGCTGTGGACTGGCATCCCATCTGCAAGGTGGAACATATGAGAAATAAGTACCTTGGCAATGTAGAGGTGCCTAAGGCACCCCTGTCCTGGAGGGACCTGCAGAGGGCTGCAAGCTCACCTCTGAACCAGCGGATGTGCAGGGAGGACTGCGGGGTCGTCCGGCACGACAGCGTCACGCACTGTCCTGCAGCAGCTGCCTGGTCCAGGAGCTCCTCAACAAATGAAGGTGCTGCCAAGAAGAGACAAACATTGATGCAGAATGGCCAGGAGCGCTATGTGGTGAACAAGTGTGAGAAGAAGACTGTAAAACATTTTAAATCAGTTAGAGTAAACACTCTGTTCATGCCCTGGCATTCCTCCGACCGAGAGTTTTCAGAGACGTTCATGGCACGCAGGCAATGAGGCTGTGTTCAGTTCCATGCACACCACACTGCTTATGCACCAGCAATACCTTTCTCTTTTGGCATGAGGCTTGGTAATTTGAACGAAGGAAGTCCTGATTTCCACTTCAGAGATCCTTCAGCTCCTGCTAAGGGCTCTTTTTCTGCTGCCTCACTTCCCAGCTCACCAAACTCTGTTTCAAAGAAAGGATGAGAAGTCATTCAAGGCCATCGTTCCTTATCATTCACAGCAGGCAGTTGAGCCATTCACACACACAGCTCAGCAGGGAGAGGAGTCCTTATCAACGAGCCTTCAGTCAACATGAAAGACTGTGACAAGTAGTATGAGGAAAATGGTACTTGATTGAATATGGCTTAGTTAGGAAGGGTGGAGATATAAGGACAGGTTTAACATGAGGACAGGTCTTAACACGAGCCAGCAAGATGCCCTTGCAGCTCGGAAGGCAAATGGTATCCTGGGCTCCAAGAAAAGAGGGGTGGCCAGCAGGGACAGGGAGGTGATTGTCCCCCTCTACTCTGCTCTTGTGAGGCCCCATCTGGAATACTGCGTCCAAGTGTGGAGCCCACAGTGCAAGAAAGACAGGGAGCTGTTGGAGAGGGTCCAGAGGAGAGCAACAAAGATGATCAGGGGACTGGAGCACCTGAAGACAGGCTGAGGGAGCTGGGCTTGTTCAGCCTGGAGAAGAGAAGCTGTGGGGTGACCTCACTGCAGCCTGCAGTACCTAAAGGGAGCCTGCAGACAGGAGGGGAGTCAGCTCTTGGAAAAGGTTGACAACTGCAGGACAAGGGGAAATGGTTTTGAGTTGAGGGAGGGCAGGTTGAGGTTGGATGTCAGGGGAAGTTCTGTGCTGTGAGAGTGGTGAGGTGCTGGAACAGCTGCCCAGAGAGGCTGTGGATGCCCTGTCCATCCCTGGAGGTGTTCAAGGCCAGGTTGGATGGGGCTCTGGGCAGCCTGGTCTAGTGTTAAATGGGGAGGTTGGTGGCCCTGCATGTGGCAGGGGGCTTGGAGCTTCATAATCCTTGAGGTCCCTTCCAACCCTGGCCATTCTGTGATTCTGTGACAGGTTCTGCTGTCCAGACTTATGTATCACCAAGGCAGGAAGCCAGAGTGAGTTCACCAACTTTGCCCAGTCTTTAGAATTTGTCACGCTCAGCTGATAACTGCAGAAGATGCTGCAGGGAGTGAAGCGTCATTCAGCCCCAATATGTTTTCATGAAAACTCGGGCAGGGGAATTTTAGCTGCTGCCATCAGCAGGTTAGCCCAGCTGACTCTGCAAGGAGGTCAGTTTTGCAATGGCTGTCTAACCACAGCCTCAGACACACTGGGGACAAAGGGGCAGTTGTACCAGTTATAGTGGTGAACCTATGAAGGCACAGAGTGAAATACTCACCTTCCTCTGACTCTGGCTCTGGAGATATCTTTCCTTTTAGGATTCTTGAAATATGGGCAACAGAAGCTTTGACTTTCTTCTTCAGGCTCTGCTCCACTGACCGCTCCGCTGAATGAGACCTTCCATAAGGTTTAAAGAGCCCTGGCTTGCTGTAGAAGGAGCTTTTCTGCTTACCACTCGAGTCTTTCTGGGGGCCATACATTTCCCTATGACTCTCTGCCACTTTTCCCGTAGCTAACAGGTTCCCCCCCTTTGAATCCTCAGTTATTTCCAAATGGTTCCTCCCTTTCTTTTCTTCCACCTCTTCCCTGATGCACAGCCTCTTATCCTTATGCAGATGTCCCCCGGGAGGTGACCTTGCCCTTTCACTTAAAGGTATGAACCGTCTGCCCGTCGGTTTGGGCTGAGGCTTCCTAAAATTCATAAACTCAAATGGAAAATAGACAATGTCATACAAGTCTGAGAAATTCAAATAGGCAGGCTCCACCTCCGAGATGTCAAGTTTGGGAGTTCCGCTGCCGAGACACGGGGTTTCATCCGACAGGTCTTTGATTTTCACCAAAGAAACTTCTGGGTGCCTACCAGTGCCTTTGCTCACTGGTGCTTGGCTGGGGGCTTTCCCAACAGCTGAGCTGTGTGTTGGGGGAATGCTCTCTTGGCTGCAACTGGGGCTCTCGAGTGCTGAGTCCTCCAGGTGTTCACATTCCTGCCCTTGCAGTACTGCTGGCTTCTCACTCAGTGCAAAATAGGATTCAGCAAGATCTTCCAGCTCAGAGAGTTCTCCTATTCTACCTCCTTGTAGGGAATGGTAGGAGATGTCTGTAGGTGCTTGGCCATCTGGGCCTTTGTAGAATGTATCCGGGGCAGAGATCTGCTTTCTGCACTCCTCCTGGCCAGCAACCGACTCTGCCCACACGTTCATCTCTTCAGAGAGGGAAACCATCTCGTCCACCAAACCTTCCAGGGCAGCAGACTCCTTGTCACTGTAAAAAGAAGACCTGTGCTGTGACAGGTCCTGACTTCCAGCCCTGCAGAGCGATGGTGGCACAGGTTGTCCAGCACCATGGCTTCCACTTCCCAAGGCAGTATCTCTGTCCTCGCCATAAACCATCAGCTGTTCCTCATATTCCAGCTGATAGACTGAAGCTGGAGACTGAACTTGTGCTGGTGGAGCAGCTAAGATACTCGGGTGAACACCCTCCTGAGCAGAAGAAACTTTCCCACTAGGATAAGCAGCCTTGTGCTGCTCCAACACCTGACTTCCACTCTCAGGGAACGGAGCAGATGAGGCCTGTCCAGCCTCTGGGCTTCCGCTTGTGACGATGGATCTCACCTTGCTGGGAAACGCTGCCTTGGGGTGTTCTTGCCTTTCGCTCTCATGGACTGAAGGCAGATGTGGTTTTTGGGATGAAGCAGTTACAGATGGGTGTCTGCCCTCCAGAGCAGCAGGCACTGTGCCACTGCCTTGA
Organism: Lagopus muta; assembly: GCF_023343835.1. Lineage (NCBI taxonomy): Eukaryota > Metazoa > Chordata > Aves > Galliformes > Phasianidae > Lagopus > Lagopus muta. Next base: position 2,245,022 of record NC_064439.1, read on the forward strand.
GGAGCCTTCTGGGGTACAGCTGCCTGGATTTCAGCTTCATGGACCAAACTGGGAGCAACCTCTGTGACAGATGGACCTTCACTCCTCAGAGCAGCAAGCCTCTCCTTGCTGTGAGCTGGCCATTCAGTGTGCCGAGCTCCACCAGAGATGGAAGTTCGCACTGGTTTTGGTGGTGGGACTTTGGGAGCAACTGGATGCTCCCCCTTTGGGATGGCTGATGTGTCTGCATGAGGAGAAGCCTTCTTGTGGGCTTGGCTTTCACCATCATGGGCTGCAAGCGAGGTGATCCCTGCAACAGCTGGTCCTTCATCCCCCAGGACAGTAGGCATCACTTCTTTAGAGGTCTTCAGCTTCTGGTGAGCATCTTTATCAGCTCTCTGTGGAACAGGTAGGATACCTGGCTGTTTGCCCTCCAAGGCAGTAGGTGCCAGAATGCTTTCATCAGAAAGTTGCTGCATTTTATCTTTATGTACTGGAAAAGAACTGATTTCTGTCTGCAGGCCTGTTAAAGCAGCGGAGCTTTCATGCTCTGTGAGATCAGACTTGGAAGCACTGGGAGCAGAAGGCTTCTCGGGAGATTGTTTCCTCCTTTTCTCCACCCAAGGGGCGGCTGGGGCTGTCCTTTTGATGAGGAAGCCTTCCCCTTGTAGGTCAGGATGGCTGTGGGCAGAATCCTGGGGTGGGGGGCACACTCCAGGAGCAGAGCTGGAGGTGGTCTCTGACTGCGGCAGAGCCAAAGTGGCCTGTTCACCCTCTTGCACAGCCACGTCAGAAGCCACAGGGATAGATTTAGCCTTTGGGGTTTCATGTTTTTGAGCTGGTGGCACAGCTAGGTCTGAGTGTGGGGCAGACAGAACGGGGCTTTTGCCTTCCAAATCTTCCTCATCAATATAAGTAGCTTTTGACTTCTTCAGCAAATGCTTCCTATTCTCGCTTCCATGAGGTGACACTGGAAGTCTCTCTAGCTGTTGCACAGAAACAGATGGGCACCCATTGCCCTCACAGCGTGTGGAAGGGGAGAGCTGCTCTTCTGAGCAGTCCTTGCTGGCTGTCCTAATGTCTCCTGAAGTGCCTGCAGCACCTCCCTTGCCTGGCTTTGCAGAAACATCACAGTGCTCACTGCCTTCAGGGCAACTTTCCTGTGCCGCAACATCGTAGTCTTCTTCCAAAATATCTTGTTCCCTCACGGATCTGGAGGCTCTCAACCTGTAGTCATCCAGGGAACGGCTTCGGCTGGAGCCAGCAATGGCGGGATGTGGGGGTTTCCTCGCAGTATCAAATGAAGCTGATTTGGTCAGGGAACCAAGCAGACTCTCCCTGTGCTCATCTCCATCCTTGCTCTCCTCTTCTTCCAGTTCAAACTGTTCCAGAAGGGGTTCACGGAGACCACTGAGGGGCACTTTGGAATATCCAGCTTTCCGAAAGGTCCTCCTGGCCCTGTCCAGGTGCCTCCTGAGCTCCCTGCCTGGAGAGGAAGGTGCCCTCGCAGGGAGCTCGGCTGCTTGGCTATAGAAAGTGCTTTTAATGACACTCTGTCTAGGAACACACACAGGTGGCTTTTCTGTCCCATCCCCGGCCTTTTCAATTTTGTCCATTTCAGATAAAACTACGTCTGGTTTCTGTTTGAGATCTGATGGGCTTTCTGCAGAAGTCTTCCCCGATGAAGGCTCAGCTACATGACTCCTTTGGGTCGTCTCATCTCTGGGATGAAGCCCTTCCTTTCCCTCTTCTAAAATACCCGCCCCAAGCTCTTGGCTTTCCATAGATGATTTGTCCCCCGCTTCACTTTTCATTGCAGCATACTTCCTCCTCATGGGTTTCACTGGAGGGATTGAGAATTTGGAGTGCTTCTCTTCTCTCACGTGCCTTGGAGGCTCCTGACTGCTCGGTGCATCGAATATGGACAGGTGTAGTTCGGGTGTGGAGCCAAAATGCCTCTTCTTGGGGAAGTGTGAGTTCTCGTTGTCTGAAGACGAGCCGCTGGTGCTGGAGGAAGTGCTCTCCTCAATCAGGTGCCTGGAGATGGCCAGGGAGGTGTTGTCATGAGTCCTTTCCAGGATTTCTGGGATGGATCGCATCACCAGTATGGATTTATAGCACATCAGAGACCGCTGGAAACCGAAACAAAACGCGGTGCAGTCAGATGGAAACGTGGGAGGAGAATGGCAAAGCAAAAATACAGAAATGATTTCCTGCACTCAGGACCACTCAGAATACTTCAATAGCCTGTTGCCACTCTTTAGTAGATACAGTCCATTTAGGCCTCAGTTGTTCTCTGAGCATCCCTATTCTCTCATTCACAGCAATAAAACTATATTGGCTTCAGGGCACACTTCTTATGAACAGAGAAGCAGGACAAAGCCTGGGGCTTATAAAGACAATCTAAGCATTCAAAGCAGATGGAAAAAGTTTTTTTTTTAACTGAACACATTAGATAAAGGCCTTGCTGAAGTAAATGGCCTTAAATCCACTGACTGTGGTATGACCTGCAGTGGCTTGGGCCAATGGAAGCCCCACCATATTGCAGGCAGAGGGATTCATCTGCTCCAACTTCAGCCATGTCAGACATGGCAGTCAAAGCAGCTGAAGTTGAGCAGCTGGCCTTCATTTATGGCCAACAGAGGGAACTGGGCATCCTCAGCAGGCAATCGATTTGACTATTTTAGACAGCTACAAGAAAAGAGGAGACTTGTTGGCACATGTTTCTTTGCAGTTCACTGTTTGCAAAGACAGCTGAGGGGAACCAACTTAAACACAACCACGTATCGTATGGGCACCTGCACTGGGGAGGTCATTTCCTCCTTGTTTGCTTTTTAGGACTTTTAATTTCCAAGTCCTACATTACTGGGACTGGTCTACATAATGGGAGGTGCTCTCCTCTCCGTGATATCCAAAGGATACGTGGGAACAGCATAAAGCCACACCACAGGAGGTTCAGACAGGATAGTGGGAGAAATTTCTTTACCATGAGGGTGGTCAAACTGGAACAGGCTTCCCAGAGTGACATTTGGTGCCCCATGCCTGTCAGTATTCAAGAGGCATTTGGATAATGCCCTCAAACAATGCTTTGGCTTTTGGTTAGCCCTGAAGCAGTCAGGCAGTTGGACTTGGTAATTTTTTGTAGGTCCCTTCCAATTAAACTATCTATTATGGTCTGTCCTATTCTGTTCCATGCTGTGCTACTCTTACACATCTGGAGTGTAAGGGGCACAGTCCATGTATGCCAGAGAAATACTTTAAAAAAAACCAACACAGTAAAAGACCACATTTCTTCTGACTGCACTGCTCTCTCTGCTGTGAGCAGGAATGCTGACACCTCCTCACATCTACCCACCTAAAGACAAGTGCCTTAACCTTTGTTTCAGTGCCTGGTGGAAGAGCCCTGCACACAACCCAGGACGATAATAAAGCCCAGGTAGTTTATTTCTGCCACATTCATTGGCTTCTTGGCTTATTCCCTATTCGTAGCCATGCTGAGATCTCTGCTGTGCTCTCTGCCTTAGCCCAACAGACTTTAAAGATGCTAATGTAATTACAAATAATTATCTAAAAAGAACCCACGTACCTTAGGGCCAACTCACCTGCCACTTGCTCCGAGCCACAATGAATTTGAGCTGCTTGGTATTAATGAAATGAGCTGCTTCGAGGGGAAGATTGTGCTGCCAGGTGGAATGAGAGGAAAATCAGTGGATGGAAAATCCTGACTGCATTTCCTGATTATTATTACTGTCATTTTTTAAAGGAGTGACGCCTTCCACAATTGCTTTATTTGAGAAACAACAGATCAAATTCCACAAACCCATTATTGTAGGCAACATCAACTTTTCAGTTATAAGAGCAAGCCTCGTGCAGTGCATGTTACAAAGCTCCCATGGAAAAAAAACCCATTTAACTCTTTGCCTGTAGGGATTTAAGCCACTGGGATGTAAAACATAACCTCCTTCTGCAAAGCCACAGCTTCTTCTCTATATGGAGATGCTGTATTTACTCATGTTGGTAGTAATCTTTGGAAAGGGAGGATATCCTGACAATCAGCACCAAGGTGCCTCCTCATTCTGGAGAGCCAAACCAGCACTTCTGTGTAGGACAGAAAGTGGGAGACCGAGGGAAGGAATAAAACAGCAAACAGCTCTCAAATAGCCTTAAGAGTTGCTCTAAGAGTCTCTTCCAATCAAAAAAAAGAGACTGATTGTAGTAAGGAACCAGGACCAACTTACCATGAACCACCTGTGGGAAAGGCAGTCCAAAGCACCAGGCCTGTCCCTGATCAGATAAAAGAACACCATGTTAGCAAATCACTTCAAACAGTGGTCAGGAGATGCTCCTGAAGGTGCCCACCCTGTGCAGACACATTTCTGTTTAGTCTTTCACTGATGTTTTGGAGCTGAGAAGCCATGCAGAAAGCAGCGTTCAGCCCCAGGTTTCCTTCCCTTGAGCTGGAACAACCCTCCTGGCTGCTTTGAGGCTCACCACTGGTCCTGAGATCATGGCATCTCTGCGGGCTGCCTTCAGGAAGCACTGAAAGGCACTTACTTGGGCTGCTGCTGCAGGATCCGCTTGATAAAATCTTTTGCATCTTCACTCAGATGAACAAAATCAGGAGCGGTCCATGAAACTTCTCCTTTCTGGATATTCAGAAGTGTTCCTCTGTCATTTTCCCCAGCAAATGGAGACTTGCACGTCAGGCTTGTTTATTGAACACCGTAAAATAGAAGGGGACAAACTTTAGAGCTGTGTTTGCTGTTCAAATGAGCAAAGCACAAACATCTACGTGGGGCTTTCAATTGCTTGAGGGACTCTGTGTGTGGGACATGCAGTGCTCACCAATAGAGCATCCACTACAGAGCATCTTTCACCCCATTTTTTCAATATCCAACTGAATTATTTATCCCTGATTGACAGGTGAGGTCGATGGCTACGGTGGCTATAAAATGGGCAAGAGGAAGACTTGAGTGCTCAAGGTTTTACACAGGGACCAAAAGACCTTTGGCAACACAAAGAGCAGCCAACGAAGAGAGTTACAAAACAAATCACTGAAGATCTCAGTGCTTCGCTCCTGCAGAGCCCACACTTGATGGAGCTGGAAGGCTCTGACCCACAAAAGGGCATCAAACAAGGACATCCAAGCAGGTGTTCTTACCTTAAGTAGGTGATGACTCCAACAGCCCTGAAGACAGAGGGAACAAAAATGTCAGATGCCTGTCCTTTTTGCCCTCCTCAAGCACACTGCCCCTTTTCCAAGGTCATAAATCCCCAAAGCTTTTGCTTTCACCCTTTGTTGGTTTTTTGTTGTTTTCTTTTCCTTTCTTGCAGCGTTTTTATAAAACTGGTCTCAAGTATTCCTCCATTTTTAAAGCATAAGTGAAGAAGAAGGTTCAAAATACTTCTGTGGATTTTGTTTTGCTTTTCTAGGGGGCCTCCTGGGGCCACGTTTTTGAGCTACCACCTATTTTATTAAAGACCGCTTTCCTTGAGACGCTTCTTTGCATTAATTAGCTGCCAAGCATCAATTACTGTTGACCAAAATAGAAGAAAAAGGAGCTTTAAATAGCCTCAGTGTGTTTTGGATTCTCAGAGTTCACTTTCAGTTTCCCTTATTGTTCCCTTTCCTTGCATGGAATCACCTCTATTAACCGCACCATCTCTACCCACATACGGTATTATTCACTCATTAATTCTCTCTTTGTGTAAGCAATTGGTACATTGGTACAGTTGCTACATAGCAGACACTCCAGGTTTGTTCATCAGCACAGCATTCTGCACAGTGGGCTCCCCATAGTTCTACACTGTCATTTTGGCAGAGCCAAAGGAACTGAGCTTGAGTCAAAAACTGCAAAATGGTTTGATGCAACTGCAATAAATTGCCCTGTAGGGTGAATGTACACACAGTAACATCATTACATGCTCCTAAGGAAACACTTATTTTAACCCGGATGACCCAAATTCAGGCTGTTCAGTGCAATAGGCTGCAACATTGCAGCCTATCAATACCTGAAGGGAACCTACACCCAGGAGGGGAGTAAACTCTTCAAAAGGGCTGACAACAGCAGGACTAGGGGAAATGGATCCAAGTTGAAGGAGGGAAGATTTAGGTTGGATGTTAGGGGGAAGTTCTTTACTAGGAGAGTGGTTAGGCCCTGGAACGGGCTGCCCAGGGAGGTTGTGGATGCCCCGTCCTTGGACGTGTTTAAGGCCAGGTTGGACGGGGTCCTGGGCAACCTGATCTGAATGTGGATGTTTGGTGGCCCTGCCAGGCAGGGGGGTTGGAACTACATGATCCTTGGGGTCCCTTCCAACCCGGGTGATTCTGTGATTCTGTGATCTGTGAAAACCTTTTTAGAAAGGTTACCAGATATCTGTTGCCTTCGACACCGGCGACTGAGAGACGATTTCTGGGGCAACGAATTCTGGAGACCCATATTTACTGAACTGAGGCTCCAAGGGTGTGATCTTCTGAGCAAACCCAAAGTCACAGATCTTAAGGTCTTCCCTCTCGGGATAAACCATGAGGATATTCAGAGGCTGGAAAATGAAATAAAACAAAATGTAAGGAAGCTTTTATTGAGATCAGGCAATATTTTCAGTTGCAGATAAGAATAATTTGAATGGAAAATACCTAAGCCAACAAGAGGCTATGGGAAACAAGACCTGCCACTTCACGTTACCTTAATGTCCAAATGAAGGATGTTGTTGTCATGAAGATAATTGACCCCTTCCAAAATTTGCTTTATGTACAATTTCACCTGAAAGAAAAAACAACAACACAATTTGTAGCAATCAGCCATTAAGTCACTGAATATTAATATTAGGTAAAGAGGATCCCTGATTCCACCAATGGTTCTTTGTTTCTTTTAATGTGATGGAGGAACAGATTGAGCCGGAAAATTTACAGCCACCTTCAACTCTGGAAGTCCTCTACCTTTCAATACTGAAGTGTTAACTGGCATTTCCCTCCGAACATTTCCAAGAAAAATCAGCTTTTAGCAACAAATAGGGGAAACCTGGCTTCTAGATGGGGGATGTGAAACCCTTTGAGCTTTGAGCACCCAATATTTAAAAAACCATGATAATAACAATCAGAAAAACTATCTGAGAAAGCATCATTTCATTTCAGATCCTTGGAGACTGAAAGGGAGTTGGGTGTGTGTACAATTCTCAGGAGACAAAGGCAGTGAAGATACGGAGAGACAGATGATCTCTAACTCAAGTGTATTTCTCACATTGGAAATAGCAAATGCAGGTGAATGTTATTCTGTGCTGAAGGATCAGGTGGTTCCCACTGACTTTGGACACTGAAATAAGAAGGGGAGGTTACCTCTGCTTCGGTGACCACACTCTTCTTGAATAAACGGTCGAGGAGCTCTTCACTGGAGCATCTCACAACAGCGTTAAGATAAAACAGAACCACAGTTACAGACTCCTAGAATCATTCAGGTTGGAAAAGACCTCTAAGATCCCCACGTCCAACCCCAACCCATCCCACCATGCCCACTGACCACATCCCTCAGTGCCACATCTCCACAGTTCTTGAAACGTATTCAAGGCTCTGGAGATCGTGGCTGCTCCCCAGAAGGCCAAGGCTGGCCTTGCTCATGCTGATCTCCCAGCAACACAGCCCATGCTGTTCCAAGTGCAAAGCTGCCACCTCAAAACCAAGGGCGCACAAAGACCAAATGCTTGTTTGGGGATTTGAGTCTCCAGATTGCAGTGCTGCCTTGTCTCTTCTCCCAAGTTCCAGCACCTCATCTTCCCTTCTCACCTACAAAGTAGCTGTTCTGCTCTTATTAGTGATGTTCATGTGAATGCCTTGCTTGCCTGGAGAGCCTCAGGTTCTGTTATTTAGGAGGTTTCTAGCATCCAGAAGCTAAATGGACATTTTTACTTTGTAGCCACCTCATCTCAACTAAGAGAGGCCAGAATTCATGAGATCTCATTGGGAACAGAATCCTTCCCTTCCAGAAGGGAGCTTTGGTGCTTAACGGCTCATTCACACTCGCACATGCAGGTATCAAGGCTTTTCCTACAATAGCAGAACACAGTAAATCAGTGAGGACGCACAGAGCGGTGTGGGGAATGGTTGGCACAGCTATTTAAGCAATGACGTCCGCTCATTACTTTCCAGCCTCCTCGGAGACACAGAAAAGGATACAACTCCAAGATCAAAATCAGGGTTTTCCGCGTTTCAAACTGATCCAGCAGCCTGGTGATCCTGTCGTGGGACAGAGAGGACAGAATGTCCCTCTCCTGATGCGCCCGAGCCTTCGTTTTGCTTCGCAGAGGGATGAATTTGGCAGCACAAGACACTCCGTTCCCTTTGTGTACAACTCGTTTCACAAAGCTGAAGCAGCCCCTGGGCAGAATCAGAGGACAAACCCGGCTCAGCCCCACTTCAAAGCTCTTGCTCAGCAGGTGAGGACCTTTCCGTGCCCCAGCCTTGACGGCTCCTGCTGCTCAGGGCTTACATTCTCCAACACAGCTCCGATTTCCCTGTGTGTGAGCTGCTATTGCCCTCTCCTGGCTGTCTCTAAAACTAAGCAGCGAGTTCCCATTGAAGGAAAAACCTCTTCCAGATGTGTGCTGACAAAGGCTGATGCTCTCAGATCCCTTGGATGAACGCGGCGCTGGTGCCTACATTGCTGTGGTCTTTTGAGCTTAGTATTGCCCAAGAGCCATACATGGGCACCTACTCATGGAATCATTAAGGTTGGAAAGACCACTAGGGCCATCCAGTCCAACCATCAGCCCATGTCTGTGATCACCACAGGCCGTGTCACTCAGTGCGACCTCAAAGCCCCCAAGCACTTTATCAGTTGGAGTGACCTGTGGGCTCCATGCACTCTCCCAGCCTATCAGAAACTTCAGAACAGAGTTCCCAGCACCCCTGTATCAAGGCAATCTCCCACTTGGATTTATTCACGGTTCTGCCTCTTGTTCCTGCTGCTGGCAGCTCGGGTGGGCAACTGGATGTTGGAAAATGTTGGATGCTGGAAAACCCATTTACCTTCCAATCTCCTGCTTAACCTCATACAGGGAATGGAGTTTTCTCCGGGTGGCCACTTTCTTTGCTGCTTGGTCTTTCTTAGCTTTGGAAAGGAAGAAAAATATGAAGGTTAATATTCATATCGCCAATGGCGTGCAAAGTTATTTCAGGACAGCGAAAGGCAGGAAAATGTGCAGGGCTCCTCTAAGCTTCTGCAGAGTTTGGTGTAGCTGTTGGATTACACAGCTTGCCAATGTGAACACTGCAGCATGGCCGTGCTTATTTCTGCTGCCCATGGTGTCACTTCATCACATAGTCTCAAGCAGAGATAAAAGAAACAAAGAAGCCCAACTCATTTGCTCTTTGCAGGTCATTAGAAGATTTCCCTTTATACAGGATAATGCCATACTGCTATCATGCAGATGCTAAGCTGGAACACGTGGCAGACACCAAAGGAAGATGAGTACACACTGCAGAGGTTATTGAAGCAGCTCACGCAGCTCAAAGAATGGTGTTACCTTCATGTACAACAAGCTCTGCTTTGCACAAAACCTCCCCTCCTGCATTTTTGGCAACACAGGTATAAACACCACCATCTTCTGAGACAACGTTGTCCAGGATTAAGAAATAAGTCGTTCCTGCCTTCCCTTGATGGAGCCTAACGCTGTCTGTCAGCAGCGTGGTGCCCTGAAAGAGTGGAACCACTTTTTGTTATTGGAGAACCAAGATGGAAACAGATGTTTCTTCTCTTCAAGAAATGGGAAAGAAGAGCAGAGTTACAATACATACTTTTCCATCTACAGAAGTCACTAACAAAATGCTTGCTGAAGAAGAACCCATGGCTAAATGTTTTTCTGCTTATACAACATTTCTATTTCAGAGCCTATACATTAGAATGAGGGCTGGGGAGGGATCCAGCTCTGGATGTGGTTCATTCTTTGGCTTTTCCAGCACGCCAAGCCTGCCTGACTGGGCAGGAAGATATCAGATGAAATCTAATACAGATTGATTTAGGAGTGATGCAATATTTGAGGGGGAAAACAGTATTCTGGGAAACGATAAATGATTTCTCATACTTTTTATTGCATTATTTACTGTCCTTGCACTGTTTACCAGGTAACTATGAAAAAGATACAGAGCCTGAAAGTCATGTTGACAATTGGAGTAAACATTCTTAATCCCATTCCTGACCCTAAAAATGACAGCATACACCTCGGTGGCTCTCAGACCGACACCAACCTCCCTTCCTGCCTATTTATGTACCCAAAATGATCTTATGGAAGGAGCCCCAGTGACACTGGAACATCACAAAGCAAAATTCAAGTGTGGTGGATCCAGGGAGAACTGCAGTTAATTAAAAACAAAAACAAAAACAAACACATCTACAGATAAGGTTCAGTGTAACAGGTGTAGAATGACACAGCAAAAAGGCTTTCCCCATAGAAGCGTTGTTTTGCAGCCCTTTCTGTGCTCCTCATCCTCAGCCAGGAACACATTTGCCCTTACCTTAAACCACAGAACAGTAGGTGGAGGGCTCCCTTCGATGACTGCCTGAAATTTGGCACGCTCCCCAGCATCCACCTGCACATCCTCTATTGTCACTTGCATATAGGGAGGACCTGGTGAGACACAATGCTTTGCTGGACCATGACTTTGTTCATGCTGTGCTGATGTAGGTCCAGTGACTCTAATGGGATTTATGGGATTTCCAGACCCAGGGTGTGACACTGGCTTAATTTCAAATCGAGAGATATCAGTGAAATATTTGAGTATCTTTATGGTGGCATTACTTTTAGGCTCCTGCATGCTTGTTACTTTTTGTTTAGTAAACAGTTACTGGTGAAGGAGATGAATTATTTCAAACAAAGCCACAGGGAAGACAGTGATAATCACAGGACCTGAGAAACAGAGACAAGGCTCCTCCTTACTTGTTGGGGTCTTCTCCTCAGTCTTATACACACGGGTTCTTTCTGTGGTCTCAATATAAACTTCACTGTGTACGTCCCAGACCACATCCCCTTCTCTCCTGTACCAGTCTCCTGTCCCCGCAGCCGGTCGTATTCTTTCACGAAGCCCAAGAGAAAAAGACCCAGTCACACAACTGCAGAGCTATAGGATTACATTGAACTATGTGTTTAACCACCAGATTAACCAACATCTACTTGAAATTAATACAAAAAGAATTTGGATCCGGTGGAGTTCATTTCTCTCCAATATTTTGCATCCTTCTTGTGCAGTGCAGAAGACAAGAATGAGTTCAAGTCACCACTAGCTTCCCTACAGAGGAGAATCTGTGTATTACAGTGTATGTTTACCTGGAAATGGGAACAGTGCGCTCCTGAGTGCTTTCAGCTCCTTTAGATGTCTCCTCATGGGAAAGACCAAGGCTGGGCATTGGTACGCTTGGTTCTTCAGTTGGAATCTGCCCTTGTGCTTTGTCTGATAGCAGAAATAGGGAAAGTTAGGCACATCAGCTGTGAGGGCACATCTGAAAACCAGAGCAAACCTGTGAAGCCATCTCTAGTCTGCCTGGTGTCAGGACAGAATTTTTCTAGCCTCAGCTGAGTGCAATCATTGAAGCTAAGGGGAGAATTCAGCCCTTTTGAGACAACCATGTAAAGCAAAGGCCTTGAACAACAGCAGGGAGGCTGAATGGACACAATGCTGACTGGCAGCACAAGTTTTTCTACAGGGAAACACATGCAGACACAGGTAGGAGAGGTGGTCAGCAGGAACAAGAAGGAAATTGGGTCAAAGATCCCATCTGGGTAGGAAATGGGTTTGGGCTTTCTGGTTACCAAAATATTGGCCTTCTTTTCACTCAAATGTGATTAACGAGATGATTGCCAAGTCATCATCTTGTTAGAATAATGCCTCTACTAATAACTTAATTAGCTGCCTCAAGTGAAAGGACTGCAGAACCATCTCCTTCACTACTCTGTTCTCTCTGCAGTTGAGACCAAAGATGTAATCCATTTCACATTTTACTTCTGATGGTTTTTGAGTCATTCTTCTTCACCACAGGATAATTTGCATGTATGATTTCCCATGAAAAAGGAGGAAAAAATAAAAATTAAAGCCCTGTCATTTTTAAGCAGTTATTTTTGGTCTGAGTTCATGAAATGCTTCTATTCTCCTACAGCTTTAGGCCAAAAATATCTTTTTTTTTTTTGAAACCACATCTTTAGTTTGAGGGCTGTGGGCAGCGTGACGTTGTCCTTTTAGGTTTGCATTGGTGGAGGCCAGATACTCTGACTTGACACAAACAGAGAAGGACAAATTGCTGTGGCAGAAGCAGGAGGGAGAGTGGCAGAGCTGCAGCTTGCTCACGTGCTTTAAAAACAACACAGATGTGAAACCTGAAGACACTGTGACACACATCATTGGCATTAATCAGTTAAATGGCTGAGGGGTCCGTTCAACTCCAGGGCCAAGAAACTGCAGGGGAACTTGTCGTGCCCAACATGCTGTACATTCTCTGGCAATTGGTAAAGGGATTTCAAATCTCCTGCTTGCTTCTGGCAGATAACATGAAAATCAATAGCCCTTCCCCACCCCAGCACATCCAAAACCAAATTACTTCTGTGATTGCAAAAGGGAGAAAAAAGGCAAACAAGGAAAATAGGAAGTTGGGGGAAAAAAGGAAAAGGGAAACAAGGAAAAAAGGAAAAGGGGAAAAAAAGGGAAAAAGGAAAAAGGGAGGAAAAAAGGAAAAAATACAGGTTAAAAGTCCATATATGGAAAAAATTCTCTCCTTCTTCACTTTGGGCAGTTGATGAACCAAACTCTGCTTCAGACACAGTCTTCAAGCTCCTGTTTCCAGGAAGCTCTGCCCCAAAGCTGTGCCCAACCCAACGCCATCCCACAGCCCCATGGTTTGCTGTCTCTGCGTGTCCTCTTTCCTGTTAGGGCTCAAAACAATAAAGCAGAGAACAGCAGGAGTGGGGAGGAAGGAAGAAATTGTGTTCAACTTTTTTTTATCTCTATCAATCTCCATGCACTGCCTTCCAGTCTCATTCCAGACCTACCCTGCCCCCCAGCAGCCTGGGTTTGGGTGCTGACTTCGTGGAGCAGCAGAGGCCCAACTGCTCCATGGTCACCTCCTGGCGTGTCGGGGGGAAGAGTCACAAGCAGTGATGCTGAGTCCACGAGCTTCTTCAGAGCTGTCTTGATCTCCTCATCAGCACGCCGAAGGGAGGCCTGGACGGAGGTCTCCAGCTCTGACTGTGGAGATGGTTTTCCTACAGACAAGAAGAACTGCATTTCTCTCTTTGGTGCAAAAAGAAAACAATGGCAGCATGCAACCCATTGCAGTCAGATGGAACATCTGTCATCGCGTCCCTCCCCTTCTCCTAGAGCTCACAACAAGGAGACAAGCACACAGACTTTGACAGACACATCCCACCAAGACAAGGACACTCCCAGACTGTGGAAAGAGGGATTTGTTTCCTGGCTCAACCCTATGTTGTCTGGTTGGGCAGATATACTTCCACTGGGGTCAGTGGAACAAAGCCAGTGGTGATGCACTGCACTCACAGAGAGGCTGGGTGCAAGGAGGAGGTTATTATCTCAGGGAAGGGGGAGTGAGCGCTTACCAGACTCACCACTGCCCCTTGAAGAAGGGTTGCTGCTTTCTGAGCCTGCAAGGAAGGATGGCACAGAAGGCCCTGAAGCTCCTGCTTGCAGGAGAACGTTTTTGTCCTACTTTGTGGTATGTAGCTTTGCGTGACACCTTTTAAATTTGCACCTGATGGTGCTTTTGCAAGCCAGCTCTAAAGGCAAGGTCACTTGTGTATACAGTACTGCAAAATGACAGTGACAGAGAAGCGTTGTAGAGGAAGATGTAATTTCTGCCTCAAGAAATGACAGCTTTGAAGGAAGAGAGATGACAAAGCTTTCTAAACAAAAATAGATTCTCGAGCACATCGCTGCAGGACAGACACCCAGGAGACAAACAGCACACACATCCCCAGTCAGCAGAGCAGAGCATGGGCCAAGGTGGGGATATTGGGTGAATCAGATGGGGAAGGACCTCAGGAGCTGATCTGATCCAACCTCCTGCCCAGCGCTCCTTAAACAAATCTTGATGAGGCACAACAAAGGGGCAGGAGATATCTAGGGATGCTAAAACACTCATCAAAGACAGACAAAACCCGTATCAGATTACAGCTATTCATCATAGCCACAAAGAGTACAAACTTGAATAAACATGCAGTCCATGATAAACAGCTCTGCTTCAGACACCCCTTCTGGTTGCCCAAGCCTTTATTATTTTAAACATACTTCCCATGTGTATGAAAATGTGTTTTCCACGAATAAAATTAAAAATAAATCTGACTATATTCTTGGAGCAGAAAAAAATGACTCCCAGCCATACTATGAACTGATTCCCAGTAGGCAGCAGCCTTATGTGCGGTGTTGTGTAAGTGCCAGTGGGCACAGATCTGCAAGCCTGTGGACCAAGATGCAGGGAGAGCAACTGGGAGCTTGCTGGAAAAAAAAAGTAAGAGTACTTGCACACAGATGCTTCTGACTCAATTCATGCCATTCACATACAGCATGCCCTGCAGCTCTGTTTCAATTCTGCTTCTTTCTCAGCCTTGAGAAAGTAAATTCCCATGATAGAGCTTAGCAGGAAAACTTGCTTGAGTCAGCCCCCTTGCTAGACATATTATCATCAGATGGCTTGGGTTGGAGATCATCTAGTTGCAATCATCCTGCCATGGGCAGGGTTGCCAACCAATAGATCAGCCTGTCCAGGGCCCCATCCAACCTGGCCTTGAATGCCTCCAGGGCATCTAGATTTTGTTTTGTTTTCAGCGTCCCCTCCATGGTGATGGAGTATTTCTGTTCTGGGGCTGTTGATGGGAAAAGCAACTTTTGCTCACACCATGTGCCCCAGACTGCCCCATTGGTGTCCATTAGTCATGGGCTGGGTGGAAAGATCTTTAAAGACTTGGATTTCCTGGAGTTCCAATTGTGCTGCCCTACCAGCTGGGCAGCTGCCAACAAAAGAGCTCTTTGGAAAGGCATGAAACACCCTTACTGCCTATCAAGGAGAAAATACAACTCTGTTTAACTTGGATTTGTGGCATTGTGGTCAAATGTGGTTGTAAGCTCGTTACAGACTACTGAGGCAAGAGATTCTCAAACACTCCTGGTCCATAAGACAACGTGGGATTCTTCTCCTCTGTGTTGCTATGGTACTGCTTTCTTCCCTGTTTAGTGATGCTATGTGCTATAATCCAGGCTGCTGACCTGAGGAGCATGAAGATTAGCTGTGGTACATCAGGTTAACCCTGTAATGATGTCTGCAACGCACAGCCTGTTTTACCAGCTCCAAAATGGTGACCATGAACCTTTCCACCTCACATCTCCTTCAGCCAATAACCAAAACTACAAGAACCTCGTGGATTCTGAGCCTCCAAATCAGCCTCAGGGGATCCAAGTAGGCAAAAACTGTTCAAAATGATTTGCTCCTACAGCTGAACGGGAAGTGTCCATCAAAAGAGGTTCTTCCATTTTAACTCTTCTGGAACTGTCTATAAAAATGGCAGCCAGAACCTGAATGCGTTGCTGTCCTTGGGCTGCAGATCTGCTCCTGCTTAAGTTGAGGGGAGAAGCTGATGAGATGATGGAGTATCAGGTGCAGAGAACAGAGAAGAACACAGAAACCCAGCAAGTTTAGAGACAGCTGATGCAAGACATTTATTGATATCAACTCAGCATCTAACAGTGCATCTTGCATTTGTTGTTTTTGTTGTTTTTTTTTTAATCTCAAGCAAACTGAAGTTTCCACTTTATTAATACCCATTTACCTGCAGGAATTACGGCAAAACATTTCTTGTATTATTATTATTTTTTAAACAGCTGCATGTTTTCATCTACAAGAAATAAACCCCCACACGTCTCATTAGTTATCTACACAGTTTAATCACTTACAAGCATCATTTTTAATCTCTAGGAAAATATGTTGAACGTGTATGTAGCAGACTGCTCAGACACCTTTCATTTTGTGAACAGGGCTCCGCAACAGATTTCAGACATTCGTTTTGATTGCTTTTCTTTTGCTTAGATTTCAAATGAAAGTGTAAGCAGATGTTAATTGCTTTGAGCTAATGAATATACATATTTTTTCTAAGACCAACGGAACTGCAGTTTTCCAGCTTCTTTAAAAAAATATATACCTGAGCATCAACCACATCAGATTGAACCTCCACATCTCTTCACAGTTCTTTACTATCTCATGGGTGAGAATATGCTTTAAAGGCAGAGCAAATTCCTTTCTCAGCAGTGCCTGTGTAAATCATAGAGGTTGGAAAAGACCTCCAAAATCACCCTGTCCAACCGTAATCCAAAAGAAATCCACTGTTTGTGGAGTTATTCTGGATAGACACCTGAAGAGCTGAGATCAGAACCAGGCCTGATTCAAAAACGTTTTCATTTTCAGAAGGATTTCCCTGATGTATTGTTTGTTGCTTTCC
Organism: Lagopus muta; assembly: GCF_023343835.1. NCBI lineage: Eukaryota > Metazoa > Chordata > Aves > Galliformes > Phasianidae > Lagopus > Lagopus muta. The sequence goes on from NC_064439.1 coordinate 2,261,486, forward strand.
AATGCAGAGGGCAGTAGATGAACGAAGCACAGATTACATTGCTTACTCATAAAACAAGCAGTATAAACCAAGGAGCTCTTATCAAAAACAGGAGAGCAACACAAAAGAGGTCTCATTTCTTTCACCGCGTGTGATCACTAGGAAAGTGCCCTCTATCTCGAGGGCAGTGCACATGGTATTACACAAGATAATCCTGATGGATCTTGAAAAGCAAAAGGCTGAGAAATGCATTCATTTTTGTCACCATATGATCAAGGTTCAGCCACAGAAGAAAAAAATGTAGTCTTTTCTACAAGCACCTCTTGTAAATTCAGACCCTGTTTGCAGGAATATTGCCTGGACTCCAGAACAAGCTTCACAATGTCACCTAGTTGGGAAACACTGAGACAGAGCATCACACACCAACGTTTCCAAGGCAATAACTCACTCATCCTCTCTATTCATGCCAGCTAGAAGCTGCATCTGAGAGCATTTCTGGTTTCCCAGTTCCATCTACATGAAAACATTTCCTACTGCAGCATGGCCACACAACTCAGTAGGGATAAGGTGTCGGGACTCCTCACCCCACAACTCCATTGGATAGAGAGGGCCAGTGCTTGGTCCTACTGAGATCAATGAGAAATTCCAGTTGACTTCAACCAGGACCACTGTTTGGGCCTTTCAGATAATTTCTTTCCAAGGCTGAGCAATGTGTTGAAGCTCTCTGTGCTATATCCTCTTTAGCGAAGCCAACAGGAATGGGCCATGCCCAGTGCATCTGAGCCTCACAAGCAGGCTGCAAAGCTGCAGAGAAACTCATCAGAAAGCAGCAAGGCGACCTGTGTAATGTGATCCAACACACACTGCTTCAGTAACACGAAGCAGTTGTAACTGGCAGTGCTGCCAAGCAGCCCAATTTATTACAATTTATTTTTCAACCAGGCATTTGTGGTAAAGATCTGCTTGTGGTTTTCTTTGGTTTTGTTCTTTTTTTCCTCTTTTTTTTTTTTTTTTGGTGCTCCTGTCACTTTGCTGCAGATCCATGGTGAACTCTTTCTAGCGCATCAGGAGACGTTCATCTGTTAACAGTAAAGTTTCACCACTGGCACAAGTAGGAGATCAAATATACCAGATCATTTTTCCAATAGCATATGTTGACAAAGACCACATTTGTGGTTCTTTGTATGCATTAACATTTGATTACAGTTGCAGAAGTCATTTTGTGCAGCTCTTTAATCTTCTGCTGCACATTAAGTGAACCTATATTGTAAAATGTATGGTTTATAAACCCACTAGGCTAGTATGCAGAAAAATGAAACCTACACCTATTGTGGACTTGAAAATAGCAGTCATTGTTAAAAATGGCCTTTTTTGTAGTTTTTCTTACGGTGGAAGAGAGCAATGAAACCTTTGGCTTCCTCAAGTGTAGAGAAGTGTAGAGTCAAAGCAGTGTGGAGCTTTGTAACCTTGAGTGCACGCAGTGACAGATGGCTTTAGCAGGGAACAGTCCTCCCGTGCTGCTGCTGGAGGATGCTGAAAAGCGTCGATTCTTTCACTTCCTTGCCATGCTATCATTCACAGGTTTGCACTCGAAATAATTCTTAAGTTTGTGAACAAAAAAGCACTTATCCACGTGTATCTGTGTCACAGGTAGGAGAATCAGGCTTTTTCCAAGCCTACCCCCACAGCTCCTCTATGGAATGATATATGTTCACCTCGATCGAAGCTTTTACAATTACAGACTGATCTGACAGACGTGTTCCCTTTAAGACTGGAAAAGCTCATAATTAAATACATTTTACTCAACGATTTTCCCTCGTACACATTACCTTGCCATCATTTTATCATTCTCACCAATTCCCCTCACCCACAAAAATTGTGATCATTTGCTGATGGTGTTTTGTTGTTGTTGTTGTTGTTCTACAACACTGCTTCCTCTTGCAATGACAATTATGCTTGTCTCTGCTCAGCTTTGGGAGAGGTCTTCTGTGCTGATGTGCAACGTGACGGGCTCACCGACTGTCCCATAGCTGAGGGTTCTCGTGGAAACTTCAGTTTTAAAGCTTGACTGCCCGTTGTCTGCCGAGAGTTGGACTTCAGTGCAGAAAGATGGTTTCACGGTGAAGGAGGGAGCAGAGGAAGCTGCCGCGTGCACCCCGGGCTTCACCTCCATGCAGGCATCACTCACATGGATGGAGATGTTGGAAGAGCCTACGGACTGCACACCAGTCACTCGAGACGTCGAGACGAACACGCTTCCTGGAATGTGCTCCTCCAACGTGCTGAAAAATGTCTGCCTGGGCTCGGACACCACGGGTCTCCCCAGGTTCAGCAGCACTGGCTTTCCGATGGTGGGCTCGCTGATCTCTGTCTGGAGCACGGAGATCTCGCAGGGTCTGTCTGTTCTGTGGTTCTTATCGTCGCACCCGTAGGTCTCGCCTTCTCCTGGAACGTAATCTTCAAGATCCTCCAAAGTCAACATTTTGCCGTTGTGGGTTAAAATCTTGAGGTTCCGGGTGCTGATGTCTTCCGCCTGCATTTCCTCTGGTTCATCAATCATAACGACATCCTCCTCTTCTGGAAGGACATCTTCAACCACTTGGGGCATCCCCTCTTCAACAGGCCAAGATGTGTCTAGCTCATCCACTTCTTCAACCTCTGGCCTCACCGATGAGAAGAGAGGTCCATGCTCATCTGCTGCAGCTGTCTCAAACCTGAAGCTCAAAGGCTCACCCCCACAGGCGAGCAGTGGGGAAGCAACCCTTGCCCCACAGTGCTCACTTGTTTCCTGGGGGCAGCTCCTTTCTTCAGGTCCACAATCAGAACAGGAGTTATTTCCTAGCTGTTCCGACTCACACGGGGAGCTCCTGTCTTCATTGCTGCCTTGAGGTCCTTCCTGATCCGCTGCATACACCAGAGGCTGGATATTGACTTCAGAGAGACTTTCTTGGGGCAAAGACGTTTTTGACTGTTCCACCAATTTATTGTTGGAATTGTTTGTATTTGGATCATCATCTGGGGAACGCGTCGGCCTTGAGCTGGGGAAAGTGAATGTTAACACCCCCGAGTCATCTTTTTCTTGTTTTACTGGGGAAGATCCTCTTTTCCTTGCAGGCTTTTGTGATTTTTTCACCTTGAATTCAATTATTTCTTCCACTTCAACCCATTTGGGCTTTTGCTCTTCCATCTTGGTCTCCACGGTGATCTCTCTTGCTGCTGCTCCTTGCCTCTCCTCTGGCTCTGTGACATAAAGTACGGGGACAGCAGACTTTGAGGTCGCCTCTTGCTCATGCCTGTGGACAGGCTGCCTGATCTTTGAGACAAAAACTGGCTCTGGAGTTGGCTCCGCTCTTGGGGAGCGGGAAGGTGAATGGCCTGAAGAAGAACGGGCAGGAGAAACCCTTCCCCTTTGCCTTGGGCTCTTCACCACAGTAGTTATTGTCTCCTCTCTGATGAGGGAAAGGGTTGAAATGGAGTTGGCAGGAAGACAAGACTTTTTGGGGAGCCACGCTCCGTTTGCACATGCCAGTGTCGATCAAGGCGCTGTAGTGGGGTTAGTCTTAGGAGCATCCAGAGTTGAGTGAAGCATGTCATTTCGGAATGGATACACACACAGCGCACACGCCCGCATGCCCATCACTGCCTACTTGCTGAATCAGCCAAAACCTTTTTGCCTAAAGTGGATCCCAGCTCCTTCAGCCTCCTTGTGTGCACAGACACATGCCCAGATGAGAAATGGCCTTCTGGACTCTACTGTATCTCATATGCTTGCAGTGAACACCTACTTTGTGCCCAAATAGCAGTTGCACCCAAAGGTTTTACGCACTCTAGTTTACCCATTTCCTTAATGTCCATGGCTAAGATCTAGGCTTGCCCAAACAAAACGGTAAAATGTTTTTTACTTCAGTAGAGTCAGTAAAGTCCTCTCTTTTAGTAAGTCTATCTTATCTCTATTTTATTGATTAAAGATTCTTTTTAGGCTAGAGATCTTTTTTTTCACAGCCAGAACAGTAATGCTAAAAGGGCATTAAGCATTTGGAAGCCAGGAAAGTTAGAATACTTCCTGCAGAAGTCACCTACGCCAAAATACACTTATATTTACCCTTCATAGTACTGTTACTGCAGACACAGCCTGATCCTACTATCAGCAACTGATATAGGAATACAGATCAATCTGGAATGCCTAGTTGTTATCTCTCAGAGTAATTCTGCTAGTCTTTATATTCTTCAAGGTATCCACTGTGGTTGGGATTCCTCACCACCTGTGCATACATACATTCTGCTTGTATCAAGATAATTATCTACTCCCATCCCAAACAGACTTTAAATGCATTTGGGGACAGGAATATCCAAGCTCAGATTTTAATGTTCTTAATTTATATGTTGAACATGCAGTTTTCCTGCAGAATTCTTTTTGTGTCATTTTTTTTACATGGAAAAACCTGAAGGTAAAGACAGAGTTTGATTTGCCAGTGTAAGGAATCTGAAGTTCTGCTGCAGAGGTGGCTGCTTCAGTGGAGCCAAGAGGAAAGGTGATTTTGTTTCTGCCCTCAGATTTTCATTCTACCTCCAAGCAATAGAGACTTGAATAATAATAAAAAAATAGAATGAACTGAAGGATAAAGACAACCACCAGATCCAGGAAGGAGTGATTATGTACAAAACAATAATTTTTATTCTTTCTTCTCAGTTCCCTCACCAGCCTCAGCACCTAACTTGACCAGGCTCATCTGCTCCTGCTTTGCTCTTTCCCACAAGTTACCATCACCTTCCTGCTCTGCCTTCCCACGCTGACCTTGTCTGCTGACACAGCTCTGCAGAGCCTTCATCATGACCACAGTGCCTTTCTGACCTATCCAAAACCAAGTCCCTCCTGATGCAGATATGAATGAACCCACTTGTGTTTGCACTGGACTTAGCTCTACATTGCAAAGTTTCAATGCTTTCTTGGCTCTGGGATTTACAGGGACACTGCTCAATCTTGTCTCTAAATTATCTGTCAGTTTATTTCCTGCCTGTTTCCTGGTAATTTCAAAAATGCTTCTGTTTCTCAGCTTGCTATGTTTTAAAAGTTGCAATGTGCCCTTAACAAGCTGATCCCAAACCATATTCCATCACCACCCTCATTTTAGCTTGAGGGCCTCCCAGATGAGCTCACAACCCCATCCTACCAGCAAAGGGAGGACAAGTTCCCTTAGAATCATGGAATCATTGGGGTTGGAAAAGACCACTGTGATCATCTAGTCCAACTCTCAACCTTGTTCTGAGATCCCACGCATAAATGTACCAACATACACCCTGTTGGGGCCACAGCCCTTAATTTAGGAATCAGTTCCTGAGCTGTCCAATGCAGCGTGTTAGAAATTTAGAAGTCAGCTTATCTGATGGTATTTTGCATTATTTTGATATTATTTAATCAACCAATAGAAGGTGCTGCTTCTGATCTGAAATCATAAAGGGAGAAGGGCTACTATTAGCTTACTGAGGGGAGATGTGAAAAAAAGCATTTTTCCACATGATTTCCAGGTGCAGAGATGTAGAAAGGTAAGATTCACTTACTCTCTCACTGGATGAGAGAGATTGTTTCCTGCTCAGGACTTTCTTGGGATGTTCCTGAATGCAGTATCAAGAAGTTTGTCTCTGTTCTGCTGCCCAATGGAAATCTGAACCTTGCACCTTCATTTTCTGGTATTTGAAAGGTTAAAAAAAGGTAATGACTCAAATTGTTGACTCAAAGAAATTAGTCAAAGGCAGACCTAAGTCTTGTTCATCCTTCCCGTTCCCTGCCTACTTGCTGGCTCAGGGTAAGAGCTGCTGGGTGTTGGTGCCATGGCTTCATACAGACCACTGGCTCCAGATGGACATGGGTGATAACTGATAGTCATCACAGAAAATAATAGAAGGAAAGATAAAGCACTTCTTGAGTCATATCTTAGCTGTCGTTTCACAAATCAGCCTCATCATTTAACAAAATTGCTTCAAAAAATGGCAACTATTAGAGTCATGTCCAAGGCAAGGGCTGGTTTTAGCAAAATCATGACTCTTGTGGGAAAGCACTTACCCAAGGACAAAGTTGAATGTCTTGAGGGAGCTCTGACAACTTAGCATGTAAGTACAGTCTTCCAGTATCATACAATTCAGCTATGCCCTTGTTTATGTTACTTAAAACCAAGAAGATGCTTACAGATTTTAATGGCTGATGAGCTCCCACAAAGAAAACACCATAGGCTGTATTTCTTATGTTTGCTGGTCTTTTTGAGTACCCAGTTCCTAACGCTGGTTTATTTCAAAGCTCTGATTCAGATTGTACCTTCTTGAGCTCTTGTGCAACTCCGGCAATATTCAGTGGAACTACTTCTCATGTTGTATCCTAACAAAAATTTGGCCTGCGCTCTGCCTAGCTGCAATGTTGCTATTTCTTTGAAATGAACAGTAAGACTTTTCAGGTGGTCACTTTGCACAACACAAAATACCATCAGATCTGGTGGGAGAGGGGCGAACACACTTGCATGGCCAATAAACACAAGCTTGTTATTGGATCATGCAGAGGCAGCAAGGCAAAACACAAATGTTACCCGAAAACAACAAAAAATAATCAGCACTTACATGATGATGGTTTTCTTGGGCACTTTAGTCTCTTGTTCAGTGACTACAAAGAAAACAGTATGAACAGCATGGGGTTAAAGAGAGGCAAAAGCTGAAATGATGAAATTAACTTTGCTCAGTTAATCAAAATAGACTGGAGTGAAAAAAAAAACAAAACGCCTGTACCATCCCATCCATGCTTTCTGTGGTTATTTCCAGCATCACGTTTAGTGATTGCGACCAAGAATGAGGATTCAAATGCTCTTTGAGTAATTTAGATTTGCTAATAACTGTGTTGAGAACAATATTTCAAAAACTGTTGGTTTTTTTTGCTACTGTGAGATCCTGACTTTTGTTTGAAAGGCCAAATAGAGAAGACAAGTTACTGTGTTTTTTACCTCTTTCCCTTCCCTGTAATACAGTGGTGATGGTGTAAGAAACCTGGGAATGCTTTGAGATGGGAAATCCTGGAGAGCTGAAATGCTTTCAAGTGTGCTTTCACTTACTTGAATGGTTTCCCCCAAACACTGAACACTTCCTACTGTGGACTAGATGCAAAATCCCAGCTGACAACAATGACAACGAAAATCATTATCATCAGAACAGAAAATGAGCCCTGCCCCATGCTGAGCTAGAATCTTGTAAGGCATGCCAAGATATAGAAAAAAAAATGATAGAAGATTCAATGACTTTGCAAGTATTTGTTCAAACGGACGTTTTTGGAACTACAAAAGATAGCATGTAAAGAGCCAATAGAGATTTTCTGCAGGTCCCCAACTTACAGAATCATAGAATGGCCTGGGTTGAAAAGTGCTCATCCAGCTCCAACCCCTGCTATGTGCAGGGTCACCAACCAGCAGCCCAGGCTGCCCAGAGCCACATCCAGCCTGGCCTTGAATGCCTGCAGGGATGGGGCATCCACAGCCTCCTTGGGCAACCTGTGCCAGTGCCTCACCACCCTCTGGGGGAAAAACTTCCTCTTAATATCTATAAATATTTATCTGCTGGAATAAAATCGAGACACAGAACTGGGCTGTTTAGAACCTATTCTGAACCACTGAACCTATGTGAGATCTGGAAAAAAAAAAACCAACATCAAGCCTCACCTCTTCTTGAATAAGTTAGAAAAGTTTCTAAGAAACTTAATTTAATCTCAAAATAATTTTCTAGCAATTGGTTTGCAGCCTTCTAGCCAGCCTATAATCAAGCAGCTCTGGTCATTTCAATTTGGTACAATTCAAAGTGAACTGCAAATTAAAAAAAAACATATATTCCTAAAAACACAAAAAGCAAGAGATTCAATTCTGTTGCAAACCGAATTTGTTGTAAAACCTCTATCAAGTGGGTCCTGGTGACTCACAGTTCACTGCAGAACACATCTGTTTTGTATGTGCTGTGTCTGAGGCGTGAGGGAGGATTTACACAGCCCTCTGTAAAGGATAGAACCACATGAAAGTAGGATGAGAGAATCTGGGTTTCTTTTCCCGAGAGGAAAATATTCTGCATCCGTTTTAGCACCGGATTTATCATTTCAACTTGTTTGAGAGCGTTGTAGGAAAACAGCTTTGCAAAGCAGGAGGCCCTGAGAAGCAGGTTAAAAGCTGTAAGCATTAGGGTCAGCCAGTGCTTCTGTAGGGCCAGACTCCTCCTTGGTTAATGCATTCAATCAGTGCCTTGTGAGTTACGGAACATTTAGGCTTAGTCTGAATGGAAGTCAGCTCTGGTTGCTCTGAATGGTTGAAAGATGGTTTCCAATGTGGCCTTTCTTACAAACTTTAAGCTCTACTTTTCCCACTCCATGAAGCTCAAACCCATTTCCACACTGCATGGTGTGTATATCTCAGAGATGAACCCACAGCATGGGATGCACAAATCTGACATGAAATGCTAAAGCCAATTGCAATATGGGAAACTCAGGGGCATAAAGCAGTTCCCTAAAGTGGGAGGCTGAGTGCTCCTCTGCATTTAAAGCAATCTTACATTTCAGAGCCCCGGGATACGTGGCTTGCAAGAGGGATGTTATCAAAAGCCAGGTAGAATCATAGGATCACTAACGTTGGAGATGACCTCCGAGATCCTCATGTCCAACCCCAGCCCACCCCACCATGCCCACTGACCATGTCCCTCAGTGCCACATCTCTGTGCTTCACCAACACCTCCAGGAGTGGTGACCACTGGGTAACGAATCTACCCTAAGCTCTGCATGAGAACTGAGAGAAAGCTATAAGGATACTTGTTGCCTTGCTGTCACTGTGCTATACTTTGGGTACTTTAGGTTTTATCTTCACTTGAATATCCCATCCTTTCTCCTACTACTCACTGTTCTAGACTTGCCTGCCCAGATGAAAATTCAGCACTTCTCAGAAACACTGGGTTTTTATTGGAAAAAAAATGAACAAGTTAGTGAATGTGGGATGAGGGAATTGCAATAACAACGTGTTAAAAAGGGATGCCAGAGCACGCCAGCCCACGCTGGGTCAGATCTGCTATATGGAGGTTAAGCAGCAAGGCGGGTGGCCACAAAGCAGACAGTCAACTTGAAGTCAAAGAGAAAGATCTTCTTTCCATTGCATTTTTGGATGTGTCTAAAATTCTTCATATGTCTACAGAAAGAGGATTTTTAAAGCAACTCTCCGTTGACTTCAGTGCAAAAACCAAGTGTGACTGAAGGCAGAAGTCAGGGGGTCCCTTAGTTCAGTGGTTTCCATCCTTTTGATTTTGATCCTTCCAATTGATCTGCAGATTTCCATACCATGAATTTAAACCTAATGGCAAGAATTTTGCTTTTGAGACCCCAAATGTTGGTCTGATGACCACCACACAGGGCCCGTAAACCACTGTACTAATGGAATCTCAATCGTGATAGTAGGTTTGGCTTGGTGTAATACACAGTACAAGAAAATGAAAGCTAACACAACTGCAACTAAAGCCCCTTGGGTGTCTCAGGAGGCTCTTATTATAGTCACTTCCCAGAACCAACAATAAATCAGGTAAACTGGAAAACGGACATAGCAGCCATTTTCTGATGTAGTAAAACCACACAGCAGCAATGTAGTCGTCTTGGTGAAGTTATAAATAGTCCAATTTTCACACAGAGAAAAGATTGTAAGGATGGAAAGCGAAAGCCTTCCTGAGATCCATCCATCCTCCTGTTCCTTGCCAGACGAGCTTGATTTTTCAATAGGTAGATCAAAGTGGTCACTGATTTCCAGAGAAGCAATTAACTCCCTCCCAGTTTGGTACAAGCGTATTGTGCCAAACTTATCCCTGATATGATTCTGCTCAGAACAGCCATCGTGGTCCATGGGTGAGCCTGCTTATTGCTCTCGGCTGCCTTGGAGCAGCTCCCACTGTTTCACCCTGGAGATCACTCAGGGATCTATTTCTTTCCCTATTACCAAGCTCAGTCAATTGCAAATCACAGACCAGAGACTATTTCATAGCAACAAGCTCCAATTACATTTCTTCCAACAAGCTCACCAAATCTTTCTGTTTATGGCTGTGGGAGTGACATCGCATGATTAATTCAGGGCTGAATTTGTAACCCCATGAGCTGTTGTACGACCTTTGCTTTTATAGCATTCTTGGCACAAGGAAACTTCATGAAGATATGCCATCCTAACAGTAATTCATGATCCTCTACATACTGCATGTGAGTTATTTTTCTCTCTCTGTCTCAGCAAGGACAAAGCATTAAAGTACCTCAACATTGATGCTACCGAAATAATTGTAGTGTTGCTCTACAGACACCATTCTCCCTGCCATGCTGTTTGATGATTTACAGTATTCTGGTAAAGAACCACAAGGAAAGCAAGCATAAAACCAAAACATGTGAGTACATAGATCTGGATACTGCTGTTAATGCCCTGGTGTGTCTGAACCCTCTTAATGTGTAGCAATGCATTACTGGTGTCTACAGAGGGCTGACCCCATGCTCCATCCTGACCAGGACCCTCTCTCAGACAGAGCCAACATGGGGATAAAGATAAGGAAATAGAATTGTGGAGTACCATTTTCCCTGAGTATTTTTCCAGACTCTGGTCAGAAGGTCTTTATATTTGATGGCCCTCACTTGGATGTGGATAACAACACTCAAACCCTGGCAAAAGTACACTTGAACTCTTGTTATTATCCTAAGTTGATATGAAAACATCGATGATGAGGAAAGAATATACCACAGTACTTGGCGAACCTCTGGCTTTCTTTTGCCATGTCCCAATTGCCTGCATCTGGAAGAGCTCTCTGACATCGATGCTTGTTGGCATGGAATGACCTATGCCTACCCCAGTCCTCTCTCTCACCCTTCAAAGCAGTAAGCTATCCACTATCTACTGTCCCTTGGCTGTATTACCTCCTGAACTGCTTCTGGGGGCTGCTCAAGAGAGACAGCACTGGCTGTCCCATGCTCAGCCATGCAGGGATGCTCCTAACATGTATGAAGAAACAATTTTGAATGCTAGGGAATATTCCATTCTCAGATTTGGCCACTAATCTAGATTTGTGTACCTAGCAGACCGCTTGTGTAAGTTCCTTTAGTAAAAAGGTATCTTCAGGAAGGCAACTGAGGAAGTTAAAGTGCTAATAAAGGGATGTGTTATTGGGTGGTGTAAGATCAGCCCATATGATTCGGTTGAAAGATGCATGGAAAAAATGGAACAGATTCTGTGATTATGTGAGTAGTCCTAGCAAAGGGTTGAACTATGGTGCAGGATATACAGCAGTCAGTTCTCCTTTCCTAATAATTCCAGAAGGTTTTCAGTAGCATTTCAGGAAAGGATCACAATACATCTGTGGCTTTATTTACTGGCCCCTGTTCTCTGTCAGAAAAACGTAACTCGTGTTCTGCCAGGCTGACATACGTTTCCAAGCACTGCAGCAGGAACAGAAACATTTTTCTTGGCTGGTGTGACATACCCTTCATTTACGCCTGCTTTCTCATATAATGTGTTTATGAACATTATATGATGAAGTTGATTTGCCAGATTTGGAAATCAACAGACGGTGATGGGTATATGGCTGAGCTGCAGTATACCCATACACGTCTTGATGGACATACAGATACATGGACACCAACAATCAACATGGATAAGATGGCAAGTATGTTTGAGCCTCAATGAGATGGTTTTAGAGTTAATACACTGACATACTTACAGAGCTGGACAAGGACCATACCTTCAATGGTGATGGCTTGGTCTCCTCTCCTCTCCTGGGTCAGGGCTGCAGCAGTGTGATGGTAAAGTTCTGCTCCACTTTTTGCTGACCCTAATCTGTTCACCAGCTAAAGAGAATTATGCGGTACTGAATAAAATGCAGGATGCTTTTCTACAATAAAATCTTCCCATACTCTAACAATAAGTATTTTGCAATTACCTGACAACAGAAGCAGATGAATCTGTGCCCCTAGGTCTGAGCACAGTTTCAATGAACACATGCTGCTCAGTAAGTTCATTATAATGCTTTACCATGAATGACTTACACAAATAAGTTATGGCACAACAGCTAGCTTAGTTACTCATTCTTTGCTCTGTGATTTGGTCCTAAGGTAACTATCTCTGCCAAGAGCTCAGATTCCTGCCATTGAAGTGGTAGTTAAACAGTTGTGTTGAACAGCTGTGTGGTTTGGTTTTGTTTCTTTTTTCAATCATCCTTTGGTCTACTGAATCTTAACCAAGGCAACACTGGATCTTCGGATCTTAGCCAGGTGATGTGGTTTTGCTAAAATCCTAGCAGGAGTCTTTAAATTGGATCAGACCACATAAAAATCAATGGAAAAACTGTGAAGTTGCTGTGAGCTCAGCCACATCCCCTTTCATTGCTGAGTCCTGAGAGCTTATTACTATTTTATTACTGTGAGTGCACAGACTATGCCTAATTTTTAGAAAATATTTTACAGCATGTTCATTCTAATTTTTAGATACTTCCCATGAATGCTTGCTAAATATACAGGAATGGCAGTGGTTTCCATTTCTGTTTACTTTACTTCTTCCTCTTGGATTTGTAGTGACATAAATCTGTTCTAGTTTGAAGGTGGTCCTGAGGAAATAATCACATCAGAATGATCCCAAACTTGCAAAGATGTAGCTCTAGAGATCTGGATTTAAGTTCCAGAGTAAGCTCACTCTATCATTACTAGAACAACCAAACTCTCAGATCAGAGTCATCCTAAGCTTTCAGATGTTCAAAGTCCAGATCAAGGGAGAACCTGACTTGTATAAACATTTTTGATATGGCACGCAGCAACAACTTCTCAGTCACTAATCCCATGCAATGGATCTCAGTGCAGTGACTTCTCCAGTCTACGTCATGTCAGCAGATCTCTAAATCTCTCTGAACTTACTTCACATTCATAGTGTCCCATGTCTTCATTGGAAGGGTTCTTGACCACCAGGACTATTACACCACTCCGTGGTTCACTGAAAGTCTGGTATTTATTTGTGTCCTTCAACAATATGCCATCCTTGTACCATCTGCATGGGAAAACACTTCGTATGAGCCAGAAAACAAAGCAGTATCAAGAGATTCCCAGTTCACTGATCCATGTATCAGACCAGTGAGCACACAAATCAGGAGTTAATCATTAGCTAAATGCTTGTTTCTTGGAAGACAGTCATGCAGAAAGGTAGATCACACATGGATACTGAAACACGTGGGGTGCAGAGACCCTTCTCAAGAAATCTCATCAGCCAATGCAGGGAAATGTGCTTCTAATCACTGAGAAGTTATATTGAGCTTCCTGATTATCGCAGACGGTTTGCTCGATTCAAGTGTAGGACAAGGAGAACAAAGCGACGACAAAATGTTGTCAGGGCATGAGTGTTTATATCTAAGCATTATCTGTAAGTACTGTTCCAGATTCCAGCCAGAAAAAAAATATTGAGAAGCTAAGGAAGGGTGGGATAGGGAAGAACCAGTGTGGGGATGGTTGTAAGGTAAAAAACTCAGGGAAGAAAGGGTCATAACTCGGGAAAAACAAGCAAGGAGGGTCTTCAGACCATACAGAATGGGAATGTGGGATTTGTTCCCAAGCTGCTTGAGGAACTGACCTGATCTGAGGCCTTGGTGCTCCTTCGACAGTGCAGGTAAATTGAGCATCCTCACCCTCCACAAAATAAGCATTTCTAACCTTGTTCACAAACCGTGGTGGCACTGCAAAGCAAAGGTAAAGGCAGTGAACAGCTGGAAATATGACAGTGCTCTAACAGATACAAAGGTGTGTCCCTGACCAGATAATTCTCAGGATTTCAGTGCACAAGGCAGTAAAGACCTCTTTTGACCTGAGATTTCACCACTACTGTATCTTCAAGAAAAATTAATCTCTCTTGCATGCTATATCGAACTTCTGGAATGTCTTCATATTGATGCTCAGGGAATTACATTGCCCTTTGAAACAACACCTCTGTGCAGGTCTTTACCTTGAACAAGGATCTTTCCTAAGGTACTGGCATTTCCAGCAGGACTGGAAGCAAAGCACATGTACTGTCCTGAGTCCACGCCTGTGAGGTTGTCCAAGATCAATGTGCAGGAGCCATCAGGATCTTCTATTATAATGTGATGGGGATCCACCTCCACTGGCTTTCCATCTTAAAAATTAAGGGAAAAAACTCTTTGTAAATATTTCACTATCAGTTATGTTTTCTCCACAGGACTTTTATCCAGCTCTTCCACTTCAGAGGAATGAGAGCTGCATTTGCTTTCTAGCACCTGATGTTAGTGATTGAAGAATGAGCTCTTCACCACCCTCAAAAGAAAATCTTCCTGTAGGTAAATGGGAGGATGACTGGACTGGGTGATCTTGTAAGGTCCTTTCTACCCTTGTGATTCTATGATTCTATAAATCACTCTTTGGGTAAATTGTTTGTCACAGAAAGATCTGTATTACCTACAGCTAACATTAAGGCTAGAATTAGGTATTTCTAGGTGACCAGCCTTTAGATTACTCACTGACAGCTTGACACAGAGCAAAGTACAGAGAGAAGAAACGTGGAGTACGTGTTTCCTGATGTGATTCTCATACCTTTGTACCAGCTGACAGATGGCTTGGGAGCTCCTGTCACTTTGCAAGCCAGCTTCACTGTCTCTCCCAGCTCGGCTGTACAGTCTGCCAGTTCTTCCTCAAAGTCTGGAGGAACTGAAACAGAATCAACAGGTTAGCCCCAAGGAGGATAGGGTGTCTATGGGATGGCTGCTGCAAGGTGAGATGATAGGCAGCATTTCTGGAATTCTGGAAAATTGGCTTGAAATGACAGTGAGAATGAAGCAACCTGGATGACAACATAAAGATCCAAAGCAAATCCATGTGCCCAGACACATGGATTTGTAAGCCAGCATTGTAAGCCAGAAGTTGAGGGTGAAATGTTTGACACCTGATGAAGTAACAAGGGACTTTTTATGGTTAGAGGTAGGACTCAGTTCAAACCTTGTGGATCTTTCCAATGGAGTGGTCTGGGGTCTTGGTCACCAAATCCTGTGGTTGTCAACCTTCCTGCAATCCCTGCCAGAATAAATGCACCTCTAGTGCCAACAGCAATTCATGTTTTAGGTGATTCAGTGTTTCATTTCTCTCTTCATTTTTAGGACTATTCTGCAATCTACTCTAGGGAACCTGCTTCAGCAGGGGGTTGGACTCAACGATCCCTAGAGGTCCCTACCAATCCCTGTGATTCTGAGGTTCCATGACTGCGCTGCAAAACGCCCCTTTTACTGGCAAGGATGTCTAAATATGAAGACAGAACTGAGCAACTACCTCAGCCTATGGCTAATCCTCTATCAAAGCCAACCTGTGTAAGGGGGGTGTTGAAATTGTAGTGGAGAGCCATCTGTTCTCAGCTCATCACCCTGTGTTTTACAGACTTGGTCTATGGACACTGAAGAGTAATAGGAAAGATATTCACTTGCTCTGCTATTGCCTCCAAATCACACAGGTCCTATGGGACATCTGTCACGTAAAGCTGGTCGCTTTGGTGATATACAGTCCTGGTTCTCTAGATGGTAAATGGAGTCATACCCTATGGACTTGATCAAGGTGTCTATCCTAGTTCAGATGGAGTACTTAACTACAGCCATTCCAGTTAAAGCTTACTGCTTGCAGTCAGGCTGTGCAAATTGCTATTGCTATAAATTGCTGTGCAAAGAGCAGTGATGTGGTTTTAACCTGTGGGAAGCCTCTAACCCTCGTTCAGCTGAGGAGGTGGCAGATGACCCTCGATGGTCTCCTTTGTCCTAGAAAAAAAGTCTCCTTCTCCAATCAGGGAGCCAATCCCAAGCAAGCCATACTCACTCCAGACTGGCTGGCTGATTCGCTGCTGTATGCCACAGATTTCTTTCACCCAGGAGTTCTTGATGTTCACTGTACGAGCCTGAAGGAGGTACTTGCGGACTGAGTCCTTCCGCTCGTGCCAGATCTCAAAGGCACGGTCATCCCCTTCCACCATGTCGTTCACATCTATGTTGTTCAGCTGCAAACAGGAGGAGTGCAAGAAAGTCAACACAAATCCTTTGTTCGTTTCAGGTAGGGCTGAATTCCAGCCAGAACTGAAATCTCAGAGTTTAGTACGATTCAGATCTGGGCCTAGCCTTTGTGAATCAGAAACATTATCAATACAGGTTTTAAATGGAAACAGTTATTAAACACCAGCAAGTCTCCTGCTGTCAGTGCATACACTCTTCAGTGGACACCACTTATGCCATTCCCATCAAAGCTACATTACATGCTCTAACAGCAAAATTGGAAATTAGAGTAATTGTCAGACAGGGGGAGAAATGCAACATGGCTTTGGCTGAACAGCAATCAGAGTCACTTTGCAACCCTTTCCTTGGTATTTCTGACTTTTGGATAGCAAATAAACGTTTTCCTGGCAGTAATTATTATATTCCAGGAAAGTCATGTCCAGTATTAAAGGGAATCTCAGGGTGGGGCACATAACCACCCTCATGCGTAATGCCGTAGGGTTGACACTGGGCTTAGTAAAGAACTCTAAAAGGCTTTTTATTTGCTTGACCTTCATGATATTCTTGAAGATGTAACTGTAGGTGTCTGTCCTCGTGTCTCGCTTTGGCTTGCAGATCACAAGATAATTCCTGAAGAGGAAGACGTGTCTTTTGTGTCCTTTCCATGCCATTCTAGCTCCTGGAGCTCCTTCCCACACAATGAAGTGGCCCTGGCAGGAAAAGAAGAAAGAACACATAGTTATACTGGAATAATTGCTGTGGTGATGTTATACCATTTCTCAGCAAAGAGATAACCAATTTTGGGGGATAACAATTTTAACCATTGTATCCTTATCCTATGCACCACTGTTTTATTACAACATGGTTTATTACACACTCATTTGATCTCCTTCACCAGAGCAGGATGTTCATTTTCTGTTCCCTCATGAACTGACAACTCCAAATAATAGGTTCCCCCTGGCACCACTGGGGAGAAGCAGGCACACCTGGGGTGTGATTCAGTGGGCTTTTGTTATCAGATGTCTAAATGCAGACAGCTGAGTTGTACCAGACTGTCTCAAAATCGCTGTAATTAACCTTACAACTCCACTCAGCAGAACACTGTGATTCTCAGGAAAGAGGGGACACAAAGAAGCAGAGTTAATGACTTGCCCAACGTGACACAATACGTCTACAAAGAGACCAAAATTTGAGTAAGCATGCTAGAAGTCAAGAAACATAGAATCATTCAGGTTGGAAAAGACCTGTAAGATCGATCACCAGGTCCAACCCAAACCCACCCCCCACCATGCCCCACAGACAGTGTCCCTCAGTGCCACATCTCCACAGTGCTTGAAGATCTCCAGGGATGGTGACACCACCACCTCCCTGGGCAGCCTCTTCCAGTGCCTAACCACTTTTTCTCACAAGTTATTCCTAATATCCAACCTGAAACTCCCCTGGCGCAACCTAAGGCCATTACCTCTCAACCTATCACTGTTATCTGGGAGAAAAGGCCAACCCCCACCTTGCTACAGCATCCTTCCCAGTCATTGTAGAGAGCTATAAGGTCTCCCCTGTAGTCCTACGCTGGTTTCTTAGTAGATAGATC
Source organism: Lagopus muta (assembly GCF_023343835.1). Taxonomy (NCBI): domain Eukaryota; kingdom Metazoa; phylum Chordata; class Aves; order Galliformes; family Phasianidae; genus Lagopus; species Lagopus muta. Next base: position 2,279,088 of record NC_064439.1, read on the forward strand.
ATCTTTCCTCTATGCTCCTATTCCTGCAGCGACCTGGAGAAGCACACAGCTCTTCTGAAGACACACAACTGAGTTTTGAAATGACATTAACTGATCACAGATTGTCACTGGAGCACATACAAAGTATGTTATGTTTCCTTGAACTGACAAGCCCTGCAAACTAGTCTCTTTAAAAGAAGGTGAAATTGGTCCATGCACTTTGCCCATAATAGGAGAAGGTGAAGAAGGAACAACATGCTGTAAAGATCATGGTGGGGGAGTGGGCCAAATCAAATCCTTTCCTATGTGAAGAGAGTGTTGGAAAAGGAAATAAGTACATCACGTGAGCTGGCCCATGAGCATCAGTACTCCTGTCCTTTAAACCTTTGTCAAGCCAGTAGACCCATCTTTCCTACATACTGAGACGTGTCACACCAAACAGCAAGAAAGGGAATAAACAAGTACTCTGTTTCATACATGGAGCTTCTAATGGAGCTTCTAGTGGAGCATCCTGTAGGACATAAGGTGCAGTAGCAATGGTGCACATATCACAGCTACCTGTCGGATGGGTTCACCAAGGCTTTCCAAGGTCCCTGGGTAGTTCTCAATGAGTGAGACATGGAGGTTGTTTTCTGCTCTTCGGGTCAGTGCAGACACGATGGCATAAGCCTGCTCCAGCAAAGTGCAGTTTTGGCTGTTTCTTGCTTTGTTTCGGATTAATTCCTGTGGGGAAACATTGTGGACATTACTGTGCAGTGAAAAAATAAGTGCAGTCCTAAATGTATCCCTTGTAGTTCCTCTAGTGCTCACCCTGACAACGTCATTCATGGGGCAATGCTAAACTAAGAGTAGACATTAGATAGAAATACAAGAGGATTGAACAAGTACGAAATAGCAGTTATTTTTTTCCCCTCATGTTTGTTCACGTGCCTCTATTCCAACTCTGAAGACATGGGGAAGCACCTGTGTTTGCTCTCTGTTCCAAGACATCCTTAAAATTTTAATGTTTGTGTGCAGGCAGGTGTTCAAAATTAGAAATTCAATCTGATCCTTCTTCAAACTATCCAAACTTTTGTATGCTGAAGTACATTTTGTTTTTTGGGCAAGACAGTCTTATTTCTGGATACTTTTATGCTACTTCCCATGAAAAATACTATTGAAAAGTGCAGTTTTTAAACTTTTGTCTGTGGTCTGGGGGTTGGAGTTGGTTTGTGGTGCTGGAAACTGTGAACTGTCATCTGGATTTACAGTCATAAAACTATTCAGAGAGTAACATCACTGACAGTGATTACTGCCTCGATTTACTCAAGCTTTTGACAGTAGTTTCATCAGAAAGAAGCTAAGAAAGGGAAAATAAAGAAGGATTTTTCCCCACAGGCTGCACAAAGCAGAACATAAAGCTATCAGAAACAAGCATATAGCATATGCTTTTCACCTTGATAATAGTCTGATACTGCTGGATCCTGTTGATGGGTTTTTCCAGATAGTGCTGCAATGGTGGGATCAGTGTCTGTGAAGGATCTTCGTTCATTAAAATTTCATCTGTGTATCTCTGGAAAAACAAAATACATAGAAGAATGAGTAATTATCATTATAAACAGCAGTAGTAAGGATTATGCTTGGAAAAATACTCATATGGTACTTCTTCATGTGTATGGGAACTGCTGAGTCACGGCCTGAACCTCTGATTGATCACCTGAGGTGAGCCATGAGTCAGCCAGAGGAGCTCAGGTGAAGGCAATTCACCTGTGCTACCGGAAGGGGTGGAGCCAGGCTCCACCATTCCTGGACCTATTTAAGAGCTGGCTACCAGAGGGGAAGGATCTCTTCTGGAGATCTCCCTCTTTTGGTATCTTCTAGTGAGCTCAACCTAAGGGTAAGCTCTTCCACTCATTCTCTTTTGTGATCCTTGTTTGCTTTGCCTTACTCTTTTGATTATATTGCAATTATAACATCTTGATATCTATTGATTATACACAATTGTATTGTGATTATAACATCTTGGTTATACATTCATGCATGTTCAAGAGGTACTTTGGTTGCTGTTTACCTTGTAGAAATCCTGGACAGCTTTGCTGACAACAATCGACTCGGCCTGCACCCGCCCCACCAGGTACTGGATGTACTTGTTAAATTCTGCCTCGTGTTTAATAAAGCACATGGCCACATCGTCATCAGTGTCACATTTCTGCAAGCCTCGGAGGAAAGCACTGTGGAAGAAAAGAGAAAAGAGGAGAAGGCGATGCAATGAGGCTAGAACACAGCCAGATCTCTAAATCAGCACGAGCTCAGGTCAACACAGACCAAAGGAAATGATTGGGGGACCAAGGGATGCTGAATGTTTGCATTAAGCTTCCCAATGTCTCTTTACCCAGCACGGTGCTGTCCCTCTTTGCTTGAATTTCTGTAACCATAGCTGGCATAGCTATAAAACCAGTAAGTGAGGCACTCTGTGGTCTTAAAGGAAGGCACATGGGGATGCCTACCTGGAATGGAAGTGAGTAATATCATCGATATTTCTGAAGATGGTGGATTTCTGACTGGCAATAGCTCCTGGGACACTGGGACAGGTCTCGATGTACCTAAGGTGATGAGTCTGGAGGAACTGTAGATCTTGAATGTAATCCTCTTCTGAGATCAAGAGCTCTTGAATAAGAACACTGAAGGGAAAACAAACAAGCAAAAAGAAAGAACAATCATCACTATTATCCTCAACATACCGAGGGGTTTTTGGCATGAAAAGTAGAGGCATTTGATCAGAGGAATAGATATCCTGGAGTGAGCTGAATAGGTTTGTAAGGGATCTGATCACAGAGGGAACTTGGATACCCCACTTACATTGGGACACCTACTCCTACCTCACAGGTACCTACTGCTAGGACTGATGGAACAGAACACAAGTGACAAAATGACCTGTGTAAAGTAAATAGCAGCAATTTTATTACCACAGTGTGCCACCAAAAATGCAAATATCCCTTTGATAGAACACTCAGAACATGCTGCACTACAAGAGATTAACAAGAGGTTGTAGCAGGGCTTCCGCGAGAGCTTTCACTATTTATCAGAAAACTGTTTATCTGATATAGAGCACACTGAAGTAACAGAGGTAACAAATTGTAAGGTTTTTTTGTTTGTTTGTTTGTCTGTGTGTGTGTGTGTGAAATACAGAGCCTCCAGAATTCCATCACTACAATCCTTCTTTCAAGTCCCCCAGTGTGATTTAGATTGCCTGGAATTTTCCTTGGCTTTTTTATGGCAGAAGTCACTCAAACATCAAAAATTCTATGTCTTAGAAAGAGTAGATGGCAAATCCCAGAGGAACATCTCTGGCACGAGTACCTCAATGCCAACATTCATGTTACATCAAAAGACAACAAGAATCAGCACTGCAAATATCAAACTACAAGAGCTTACCTGAGCTTCCTTTTATATTCATCCTCAGAAACACATTCTCCAGGGAACTCAGGAACTTCTGTTGTTCCCCACTCTGGTGACAACTAAAACACAAGAAAAAAGAAATATATTCATCTGACAGTGATTTAGTCAGTAGCTGCTGAATAATATCTCCCACGTCCCTTTCAATAACTACTAAAGCAGAAGTTTGTAATTAGTTGGAGGATGATAAGGTTTTTCAAACCCAGATACCCCTGCAATCATGGGGAATATAATAAAAGCTCCATCAAGATCCCTTCAATAGCTTCCTCCCTGTCAGAATGTGCAAGAGAGATGGCTAAGAATGGCAAACTTAATTGTAGATAGAAAATAAATACAGCATGATCAGTCACCTTTAATCTCTTGTCCAGGTAAGCTGGAGATACCCAGCCCTGTCGAGAAGGACTGGATTTTGTGGGTTTGGTCCTGACCAACCACTTCAGGGGATGAGCTGAATCAAGGACTTCCACATACTGGCCTTCCTTCAAAGTGATGGCCTCCTTGTCAGGCACAGGGGGCACGTAGTCAGCTGTGACCATGTAGACATCAAAGATCTGCAGGGATGAAACAACAGTTATTTGCAGTGCTGAAGTGAATACAGAAACAGCAGCAGAACAGAAGTGTTCATCTACGTTTTATCTAACAGCCCCTTTATGGCAAAGAGAAGCACTGTTTGATGTTTTCTGCAATTGGAACACCTTATTTTCAAAACTGTCCAAAGTGTTTGGGTTGTGTATAACAAATGAGTGAATTCTGTGACAAAGGAGAATGGCCAACGTTGTCAAAGGTTCCATTTTTTTTTTTCCTTCATCTTCTCCTTTTTTGAGAAATGTTTTGATATAAACATCCCAAACATATGGATATTCACTAATTTTTCACTGCTATTCCCATGGGAAGAAATTCTCAACAAAATTCTTTTGGCCAACTGTATGCAAGGGCACGGAAAATCAAGCTTTTACTTCCTGAAGTTGTGTGGTGAACAAAAAAGGGATTGAGAAACTATATGGTAAATTTTGACCACGTTGAGTTGAATGATTTGTTCAAGGTCATGGAGTGAGCCAAGAGAATCTGATTCGCTGTGCTCTATATCACACGTCCCATACGTTGCACTTCTAAATGTACCTACTGCAGTGAGGTACACCCCAAAAGGGGATGGAGATTCTTAAAACATTGGAGACTGATCATTATAAGTGAGGCTTTCTCCTTGTGTGAAATTTGTCCGTACAGGTCATGGAATCATAGAGTACTCCAAGTTGGAAAGGAACCAGAAGGAACATCAAGTCCAACTCTTGGCTCCACACAGCAGCACTCATAGAGATGTACCTCTCCTCTGGAATCCCCATCTTCAGATTCAGAGGAGGACTCTTGAGCAATGGATGAAGGTCTGGATCGGCCATGGCGGGGAGATGCAGAGGGAGTCTTGGATTCATCATCGCTTTCTGCACCTGGCACTCGGAGCGTGGCTAAAAAGCAGAAAGACCACCAACTATGAAATCAAGATCTCCTACTTGGACATTAAGCAAATATGTAGTAACTTTCAATGTTAAAAACACGAGCACTGCCCCAGAAGAGCACTTGGATCATTGAACATGATTTCCTTCTGATGCACAGGGTTGAATAAACAATTGGAATGTCTCATAAGGCTCTACGCCTCCTGTGTGCATTACCATTACATTCAAAGAACACCTTTGTTTCAAGGCAAAATTTACTACGAGAAAAATGGCTCAACAAACTAGATTTTTTAATGCAATTCATCAAACCAGCACAGTTTTCAGCCTTGTCTGGACTAAAAACACCCCATCCAAAAATTCTTGGTACTAAACATGTGCTACTGTTCATACTTATGCAAGATGACTGCCCCAAAACCTGCTTTACAAATCTTGCTCATACTTAAAGACCAGATGTTGACTAAGAAAGCATGACATTTTCTATACTAATGAACTTGCATCTGCCAGGTTGCTTACCCTGACTTATTTTTGCAGATACCATTTCTGAGATACGAGAGGTGAGCTTCTGGAAGAATTCTTCAGTTCCAACATCAGCTAATGAAATAGGAGTTCTGGGTACACCTTCCCTACCAGCTTCAAGGTCTCCTGGAAAATATAATTTTCTATTATGCATGCAGTATGGCATTGGAAAGTTGATGATAATGATGATGATGATTATTATTATAGATAAAAGCTTCTGTGGAAGGAAGGCCTCAGTTTCTTCACCTCCCCGGCTTTTAACACTGCATACTCACATTTCCTCCAAACAATTCACTCTTGAACAGAGTCCCCCCCAAAAATATGATATTTCATAGAGTTGCAAGAGAACAGAAGGACGGAAGTAGGTGGTTATCATGGCACTCATAGGTGATCTCAGCTGTAGGTGTGAAAGGCAGTAGTAGGAGAAAAAAGTTCATCTTACCTTCAGAGGAATGAACAGCTCTGAAAAAAAAAAAAAAGGAGAAAAGCAGAATTAGAAGTTGAATTAAAATGTGTAGTAATAAACCCTAAATGAGAAAAGATCTCTGCTGTGCACAGGAAGCAGAAGGAAGCATGCACTGCTTTCAGAGTTAAACCACCCATCTCCTAAGCTTCAGTTATCAACTCTGATAAAGACTATGTGTAGCAAACAGAACATGTGTAGAGGAACACCAGCTATAAACCTAATTGACTAGTGTCAATTAGTTCTACTAGGTCTCTGTTTTTTTAATTGACGGTAAAATGGTCCTAATGGAGGGAGGCAGACAATTGCACATAGCAAACTGATGCTTAGGAAGGGAAATTTGCTCTGCACATTGACATCTTGGAGTGAAACTGGTCGATTCTTTTAGGGCAGATGCACTGTAGAAGCTAGGGTGGGTTCAGGTGGGTACCATTTTCAGAATGTATCTTCCCAGAATCCAAGCCAAGAATGGCAAGTTGATAGGTTCTTCATGTGCATTTGCAGGTGAGAAGTTAGTGAGCAGAACCTTTTGATAATGCAGACCTTAACCCTGTTAATCTTTTTGGCTCTCTGGTTAGAGACAAAAAGGAATCATGCAATGGTTTGGGCTGAAAGGAGGCTTTAATATCACCTAGTTCCAACCCCCCTGCTGTATGCAGGAACAAAGAGGGCAAGGCTTTTATACAAAACGAACAAAATCTTTCTTTGTTCTTGTCACCACCTTCCTTGATAATCGTGAAGAAATGACTGGCATTCATATTACTGCCTGTATAGGATGCCTCATTCATAGGACCTCAAACTGTTTTGCTAGTGTCCGTCAATAAATGCTCTGCATGCCCAGTATCAAGGACTACTGGTAAGGGCCAATCCCATGCTAAAGATGGAGAAAGATGAGTTACAGAGAGACAGTGGTCAGTACTACAGATGTTGGCATTCAGAATCTATGTACAGGATCCCCACTGGAAGTAGCCTGTTTGTTTCTGTAGACACTAAGCTCCCCACTTCTCACTGTTTTACTTCTGCAGGATGATAGCTGCACTGCTCTGCTTCAGCCACTTACCCCAGGGTGGTCATTATGGCTTCTGATACCATCACACGCTCCTGGGTCAGGACTTCAGCCTCTTTCACTGCAAGATTAGGGTTTAGAATCAGAGGACAGCAGAAGTAGGATGTTCTGCTTACTGTAGACACATTTTCTCAACATAGATTACTGGGAATACTGACATAGTGACTCCGACCCATTAACATTTCCTCAGCTGGGATGCATACTATCAATTGTGCAACACAAACACTTTGCTCCTCTCTGTTCTCACACAGATATAGGACTGTCTGTCCCATCTCTCCACACTGCTCAAGCTGTGCTGCTGTAGCTCTTGGCACAGTAAATGGTGACAGTTATTTTACATAGTCTTTCTGTTTTCTTTGTGGTTAATGTGGTTCTTCTTCAGATTTGTCTGCTCTTTATACAGAAAAGATGCTGCTTTTAATCAAAGCTAGGTTCAAAAATCTAAAACATTATAGAAGCTAAGAGCATCATCGCTGACAAGGCAAGAAAATTCATGGCTCATTCTGGGAAAAGATATTTATTTTGGTTGTGACTTGGTTAATTTCCTTATCAGTCACACTCTTAGGAACTCTATGAAAGGTAATGTGGAGAAAGTGTCTTTAACATATGACTTACCATCTGCAACTTCTAGGTTGGCAGTGCAGATGGACTGGCCAGCCTTGTTGGTAGCAATGCATGTGTAAGCTCCAGCGTATTTCTTTTTAACATCCAACAGGATTAAACTGTGGTGCATATTGGAACTGGCGAGCTTATATCCAGGAGTGTCTGGTTTGATCCACAGGATGTCTTCCTGAGACTCTTCTTTCAGCCAAGTAATGGTTGGTGGTGGATGTCCTGAAGGAAAACCAAAGCACTGAACTTCAATTTTCCTAATGGTGTCACTCACACACAATCATGAGCCATACTGTGAAAAAACACTGCTTCTCCAAAAATAAGTTATGTAGTAAAGGAGCACAAACCTTTATCTGGCTCACTTATAAAGACTCCTTCTAAAAACAAACCTGTTAACCAACACGCCTTCATAAAACCATTAAGTGTTATCCCTATTTTTACAAACAGGAATATGGAGGTGGAGATGTGCTTTCCTTCAGCCTACACAAAGTTTGTTACAGTTAAGAGTACAGCCCCAGACCTCAGATTAATACAGGAGATGATGTTGCAATGACTTGGGCCCAGAGAAAGTCCAGAACGAGTCACAAAGATACACAACAAAGATATACAACAAAGATACACAACAGAGATATACAACAAAGATATACAACGAAGATATACAACCCAAGTGTTATGCAGGGAGATTAGGTAACTACCCACTTACCTTCAACTTTTACAGATAATGTGATGCTCGCACCTTTCTTCACCTTTTTATTGGTAAACCTTTCTAGGAACCTTGGTGGTATCAGCTGCTCGTGGGAATCTGAAAATGACATTGATGAAACATGATGACAGGTCCTGTGTGAGTTCACACCACTGAAAATTTCCCAGGGGGTCTGTCATCACCTGCTATGGCTTCTCTCACCTGTTTCTGACACTTCTTCTTTCTCATCAGGATCTGCAACACAATGGAAAGAAGCAAAATGACAGATACAAATACCTTTCTGTGACTGAGTTGATAGAAAAATAGAAAGATGATTTCAGGTGCTTATCTGTTGCAGGACATATTACATGGAAATCTTAGTTGTATTAAAACATGATGATTAAATATATTTATGAACAAAAATGACAAAAATAGCCCAAATCTCAAAATTGTCGTGTCTAACTAGAACAGCCTCAAGGATGATTTATGGGAGGACTCAGTTTTAGTAAAATCAGTCATTAAAGTCCACGGGATTGGGCAGGTGTGAGATGTATGGGACAAGCAGATCCTAGAGGAAAGGCATTTCTCATCTTTAGGATTCATAGTAAATTCACAGGTGAACTAAGATTAAAGGACATCATAATTTAAGTACAACCTTCCCCACCTCCCTTGACTATCCTTGGTAGACTTTCTCAAGGAAAATAACTGTGAAATGGAAAGACTCACTGGAAGAGAGAAAACTGGGTACCCAAAATAGGCCAGTACCCACCTCTGACTACCAGCCTGGCTGATGAGTATGCAGAACCAGCAGAATTAATGAGAAATATTGAGTACTGGCCAGCATCTGACTTCACGACATTGAGAATTTCCAGTGAGTGGAGCTCCCTTCTATCAATCTTCAGGATTCGATCCGAGGCCTTCAGTGGCTGCCCATTTTTGAACCAATAGAGACGAGGCTCTGGATACCCTGTGAGGAACCGACACAAAGAGTGAATTACCATCATTGATTTGGGAGCATCTGCAGCCAGGCAGATCCTTGTGGACAGTGAGCTCTGCCAATGGATGCTGATTTGAAGGACTACCGCATTAAAATTGGCTGAAAATTCATGGAATTGCATTTGTTTGTAAAAGTTCTTTGTATCTCTTCTGTTGCTGGCATTGCCTATATTTTTTCCATACCTAAACACCTTCCACATTGAGAAAGTAACACTTATATTTGCCTTGCATTGCACACAGAGCCAAAAGCTGAACTCACAGTGAAAATAAAACGTGCACCTACGTCTCTGGATTTTATCACAGTTTCAGTACCAGTTTCAAGAACACAGAAGCCAAAACAGTTCGCATCATTTTTACAGGCAGAATCATTTTTACATCCAGCTGGGCTGGATGATCTTGGAGGTCTTTTCCAACATCAGTGGTTCTATGATTCTGTGACTCCAAGAGCACATGGGAAACATTTGTCCAGCACTTCACCCTGACTGCAAACCTGAAACAACAGGCAGTGTTGTGGGCACCTCTCACCTTTCACCTTCAGGTGAAATTTAGCCAGCGGTGCTCCAGGTGCCACATGAATATCATGAAGGTCATCGAGGATCTGGGGCAACTGCTCCTCTTCTGTGGTAGATTCCTCTTGTTCTCGACTAAGAAGTGATTTGAATTGGAAAGAAGGAAGTCAGCGAACCAGCGAAGAATTAGGAATCAGGATCACCTATTTTAGGTGAATTCAGTTTGTGTGATTCATCATCATGGCTGCAGATTCAGCACCATATGACATTAAAACTAAAGATATTGTGGAGAAATATTCAGGCCACCATGAAGGCAACGAATGAATGCTGCTATAATTATTTCACCTGAAAACTCAGCTGGTCGGTATTCCTTTATGACATTAATCCAGCCATGCCAGATTCAGCAAAAAATGGGCTTAATATAAATAAGCATAGTCATCTTACCAAGGTAAAAGAGTTAAGAGTTTGGTATTTTACCTTGAAACATATTCTTTGGCGCTGTAATAAGACGACGTCTCTGTAGCATCTGCTGCTGTCTCGTAGTCAGTGCTGGTCACTGTTAAATGGAAAAGGAAGCATTTTCTGTAAGTTCAAAACCTTCTGTAACTTCAAAACCTTCATGTTACTGTAATTATTGTTTCCTTGTTAATGTGAGTGATCGATTTCATTACACTACAGCAGCAGACTCCCACAACCCCCTGATTTATGGAAACGTCTCATTTTATCTCAAAAGCTTTGCTCAGAGCCACTCCTTACTGTTGGCAAAACCCAAGGAAACCCACGAGGTTTGGAAGTGTAGAATTCTGTGGGCAATTTGTATACATCTTATTTTTTTTTTCAAATGTAGACAGTGTTTTTCTTGAAAAATGTATATCCACCTCTGAACGTGACCTCTTTGCTCTGTTTTTTCTGCAGTGCTTTTGAGACTTACGGTCCACTCGAAGCTCAGCCTTGGTTGAAGCCACTCCCATGTTGTTTTCAGCAAGGCAACGATAAACACCCATGTCGGTGGGGACCACAGCCGTGATGATCAGCTGATGGCATCCTTCCTGGTCCTCGTTGATCATGTAGTGATCATTTTCTTCAATAGCTTTCCCATCCTTGAACCAGCGAACCGTGGGGAGGGGTTTGCCAACAACAATGCAGTCAAAGCTGACAGGATAGCCATCTTGTACCTCTTGGTTTTGAAGCTCAGTCAGGAACATGGGAGCTAAAGCCAGGCAATTAGGAGGGAAGACAGAAAAACTGTGTTAGAAGATGTATTTTAGCAGCACTGCTGCCCAAATGTCCTTTCTCCCTCGAGGCTGCTCTGAAATGCATTTCCTTGATTTAAATACAATAATCACAGCATTCATGGCCATATGATTATAGTCGAGGACATTTCTACTGTGAAAAGCAGCTCTGTAAATAAGTGAATACTTTGCAGTCCCTCCCCTTGTCACTGACACTAGTGAAAAATATTTTAAAAATCTTTTTTTTTTTTTTAAATATGTAAACTTTCCAGGAAAATATCTGCACAAAAATAAAAAGATTTTAGAAATTACTTGATGAGCGAGAAGACTATTTTCTGATCTGCTCCAGGTGCCTTTTTCATAGAATCAACCAGTCTGCTTTACCCACCTGTATCAGAAGTCAGCAAAGGCGGTGGTGGTCTCAGAACTGGTGGAGCAAACTTCCCATGGGTGGGTGGCGTTGCTTTCCCAATGCGCAATTCAACTTTCCTTGGGCCTTGTTCCAAAATATCAATCTCCACGGGAATCCCCAGGGCGCCAAACATCTCTCTGAAACGAGTGGCAGCTGTTTTTGCCTCGGACAAGACCTCAAACTTGATGTAAATGTACCGATCGTCCTCACGATACGTCTGATGGTCGACCACCTCTACGTCCCCTTCGTCCGCGCTGACAAAGAGCTCTTCCTCCACATCGGATATCTCCGTTGAGATCTTGGCCCTGAAGAGTCTGTGCAGCCTCCTTCCAGCTTTACGGAAGGCATCATCCAGGTCGCTGCCAGAGGAGCTCTCTGTCTCACTATCAGTGCTTTGTTTAATACTCTTCTCCTTCGGAAGAGCTTCAGGTTCCTCAGCACCGATCACCACCTTCGCGCTGTGTGAAACCTTCCCAAATTTATTGGATGCCTCACAGGTGTATTTACCCGTATCCTTCCTGTCCAGGCCAGTGATAATCAAAGAGCAGGTCCCATCGCTGTAGTTGTCTATGTGATAGTAGCGACCGTCTGACAGCTCCTCCCCATCCTTCAGCCAGCGGACCTTCATGTCGGTCTTGCTGTGGGCCACACACTCGAGATGCAGGGTGCTTCCAGGCTCACCAGAGAAATCTTTGAAGGTCTCAGTAAACACTGGGCACTCTTGTTGCTTGATCTCTTTCCTGACTTTGTAGCCTTTGAAAGCAGCCTGGATCTTCACAGCGGCGCTGTTCATGGAAGGATCATCTAAATCTGCTATTTCTGGTTCGGCTGGCTTGGCACCTGGGGCAGCCACAACAGTCTCCACACTGGATTTCTCCCACTGTTTCCACAGCTTGCCCGTGGAGGTGGACTGAACCTTGGTGGTAACACTGATGCTTCTCTTTTCAGCTTTCTTGAGGTAGTTCACTAGTGAAGGAGTCCCAGCTCGAGATTCATCATCTGAACTTGTGAAAGAAAAATCTGCTTCTCCTGTCCTGGCCAGCTCATCACACGTGGAGTACTCCTCTGAGTAATAGTGAGACTGCTCTGCTTCTTCCTTCCTCAGCTTCTGAAGCTTCTCTTCTTCTTCTGGCACCTCGCTGATGGAATCCAAGGTGGGCTCCCGGCTCATCCGGCGCTTCTTGGCCAGAGCCTCCCACAGGAGATGAAGGTCTCCCTCCTGGGCAGCCTCGGGGGGCAAGCTGGGCTGGACATGGCCATCCACCAGCTCCTCCTGTTGGCTTGCAGGGGGGACTTCCTTGGCAATCTCTTTTAGCATTGACACTGTAGGAACTGAGGAGAAATGAAGATGTTAAATGACAAAGCATACGAGGAAGCTCTGAGAAAGCACGTGGAAACATTTTTTCTGATGTCTGGGCAGAAGACTATTGGTGGCAGTTAGCTGTCCTGCAGCTATCCTGCGACATCCAAGTAACATGTACATAAAACAGGGCCAAACGACATGTTTTTAATTCCTTACACATTTGAATAAATAGAAATGAATAGAAAAAAATAGATTTTCCCAAGTTGGAACAGACCACAGGGATCTCCGAGTCCAGCTCCCGACTCTGCAGTGGACCATCCAAATCCCAACCTATGTCTGAGAGTGTTGTGCAACCCAGGAGAATCTCATCTGAGCAGTTCAAAACTATCAGAGACTCAAAAACGTACTGAGTTAAACCAAAGAGTAAAAAAAGAGTAAGTTCAGCCTGGAGAATAGGAGGCTCAGGGGAGACCTCACTGCTCTCTATAACTTCCTGAAGGGAGGCTGTGGTGAGCTGGGGGTCGGCCTCTGTTCTCGTGTCATCAGTGATAGGACCAGAGGGAATGGTTTCAAGCTACGGCAGGGGAGATTCAGGCTGGACATGAGGAAGTATTACTTTTCAGAAAGGGTGGTCAGGCACTGGAATGGATGCCCAGGGAGGTGGTGGAGTCATGGTGACATGGAGACATGGTTTAGTGGGAGCTATTGGTAATGGGTGAACGGTTGGACTGGATGATCTTTTAGGTCTTTTCCAACCTTGGTGATTCTATGATTCTATGATTCTATGAAAAGACTAATCTGCAGATTTTTAGATATAGCTTGTCAAAGGAAACAAATTCCAGTCCAGGCTATGGAGATGCTCCTGGATGTCCATGGACAAAATAGATTAAACATCACAGCAATGCACACTCTATACCTTCAAGGCACAAGCTGGCAACAGATTTGACTTCTGGAGAAACCATACAGGTGTATGTATCCTGATCTTCAGCTTTAAATGCGTGAATAATGAGTATCTGCTTTTTTCCATCAGAGAGGATTTCATATCTTCCTCCAGTTTGTATTGGTTCTTTCCCTTTGAGCCACGTCACGTTCTCTTTGATTTCACTTGACAGTTTGCACTCCAAGCGAGCCACCTCCCCTTCGGAGATTGATCCACCCACCAAAGGATGGGTGACTGTAATTGGAGGCTCTGTAATTGTAAAAAAAAACTAGGTAAATTAACAAACAGGATACACCATAAGCTTCAAGGCATTCCAGAGCACTCTATAAAGTATTCGAACATCCCATCGTTCATTTACGGATTCTTTAAGTGCTGCAGACGAGCAAAAGAAAATGGGAAAAAAAATAAATAAATCACTGGCAGCATCCAAAATTTGCACTTCCAAAATAACTGTACAAGCTCTCCTAGGGGTGAAACCCATTCCATTTAAATGTATACATGCAAAAGTCATCGCATTTTTCCCCTTCTTCTGTTTCTTTTGCTGACCTTCATTTACCCATCACAACCAATATTCAAGCAGTCCTATGGATCCAAGCAGATCTTAAATGTTTAGAAGTGATGTGAGAAAACAATGAAAGAATAAGAATAAAAAAGAAAAAAGATTGTTAAAAGTTGTATTCATTCCAATCATAGAATCTTAGAATGGTTTGGGTTGGAAGGGACCTTTACAGTCATCTAGTTCCAACCACCCTGCTCTAAGCAGGGATACCTCACTCAGGACCAGGTTGCTCAAAAAGATTAAAAAATATATATAATCATGGTAGTTTAGGAAGAGATATATTCAAAAAACATATCAGAAAGCTTAAAGAACATTTAAAATAAGATCTTTACTTTGGAAGAAGTCTTGCCAATGCCATGCTGCTTGTATGACAGCAGTAATCAAAATGAAGTCGTGACAAATGCATGAAATGCTGAGATGTTGACTGGGACCTTATAAGCCAATGCACATCTGAGTGCCATCCGCCCGTCTGCCCATTGCACCTGGTGAGGGAATCTCTGCCCCAAATCCCTTGGATTTGTTGCAGGCAGTGAGCATAAACCATTGCTGAGGTCCAGCTGGCACACTGGAAGTAATGTTGCAAAAACATCAAATTTGACCTTTAAAAAAAAAAAAGTGATTTTTAATTTTTATTATTACTGTCATTCTGGGGAATTTTATGGGCTCTCAGTTATCATGGAAGAAGTTGCAAGAAAAGGTTGATGGAGTGGCTCTCCATTCCACTTCCGAAGTCATACCAACAGGCAGCGAAGAAACTGTGCTCTCCAGTACTCCTTCATAGGGGTTACCACAAAAGATATGCAATCGTATGAAGAAAGATGGGTGAAGAAGACAACAGTGCCCAGGCCCACATCAGTGCCAGCCTTAGCCAGCCTTGGTTACCCAAGCACATCCCAACATGCCCCTTCCGACTCATTCCACCTAAGCTCCACCAGAAAAGAAACTCGTGGTGATTGGACAACACATGGATGCAGTGCAGGCCACAAGACAGCTTGATGCAGCTTAGAGGAAGTTTTGGATAGTAACAACACAGCAGGTTTTGCTTTGTGACAGCCCAGAACAATTTGTCCAAGCTCATTCTCCTGTATTGTGCTGGCAGCAAAGCACTGAAAGATGCTGCTTGATTGAACTCTTCCAGGAGATACCTGGAACGGAAGAAGCAGACATGCCATGCGAAACAGGCCGACAGCAGCTTGCAGTCCTCCATGGGGCCATCTTTCCTTTCTCACCTAGCTGCACCATTTGAGGGAACTGTGCTGGCTCGCTGGCCCCAACTTTGTTTACAGCCGAGACGCGGAATCTGTAGGGTTCTCCTGGAGTGAGATTGTCCACCACAAACTCCATGCTTTGAATTATGCTCTTGTTGCATGACTGCCAGCCAACACCTGGGATTTTTCTCTCCACTTGGTAGCCTAGGATGTCGCAACCACCGTCGCTCAGCGGCTTGTACCAAGACAGAGTCACAGAGTGACTGCTTGTGTGTAAAACTTTTGGTTCTTCAGGGGGATCGGGATGGGCTGAAGGCACAACAGAGGTCCAGTGATGAACAGTGTGAGCAATATTGCTTTCTACTAAAGCAACCTGAGAGCCTTCTACAAACAATGAGACGGAAGGACAACAAACGCAACGTTTGGTTCATTGTAAAGTCAAGTGTACATGCCTGTGACCATGAGATGAATATCTGTGCCACTGATTTCTCCTGCACTGGTCTACAGTGCTGAGAACAAATATTCATCTTCCATCTGCCCTCTCAGACACTCAGTGTCAATTATTATTGTGACTTTTTCCTGCTGCTTTGTCCCACTCAACTCAAAATAAAGATGACTCTATATTGTGAGTGTTGTTAAGGAACTTGGCTGAAAGCTCTGAGTGCATTTGGGCTTTGATTTTATACAGCTTAGATTTGGTCTTGGTGGACATCATGTTATCTTTGGAAAAGACCACTGGGATCACGAAGTCCAACTGTCAACCTGTCACCACCATAAAACCCCCAGAATAAAACCCATAAAACCCATCCAACTCCTGGTTTTACTGGGAGTTGAGGAGAAGGCGAGAGTTGCCATTGAGCATGGAGGAGGAATCAAGGGCCACTGATCACTGACCACGGAAGGATGATGAGCAATTGACCACAATCCATTGGCCATGTTTTGTACACCACAAAGCTTATGTAGACTTCTTTCCTACATTTTCAGGCAAATTTCACACAGAAAACCAACAGAGGAAGTTCATGAGAACAACATTTTTAAAATCCTAAGGTGTATTTGCCCAAAATTGTTTGAAGTTGAAGATACCACCGACCTCAGAATTAATTAAAATGACAGACAGACTACCTGTAGTAATTTAAAGACAAGATGGTCAGTTAATGGCTCTTGAAGATCTTCAAGTACAGCTAAAACACACTGCAATTATCTCATAACCATCCGTGGGGCTGTGCCATTCCTGGGTGATCAACCTATCCCACTGTGGGAGGGAGACAGGTCTTGGGGAGCTGGGATGGACTTGCCAAATCATTTGTACAACACACCCTACGAGGGTATTTGGCAACTACTGTCTTCTCCACTCACAAAATACTCCAAGAGGTTCTCACTCTCCTATCTGTGAAGCTTGAGGTGGATGTCATGTGGTTGAATTCCATAAGACTCCATGCAGCTCAGTAATCTGAAATACTGGTTGCCTTTGTGCTGGAGTAGATCAGCAGATTTCTAAGGGTTCTCTTCTGCCCCTACTAATTTTTCCACATGCATTCTAGCACAACCCCCCCCCCCCCCGTATCCACATTTGCTGAGGGTGGCGTTGAACTCTGCGTAAATTGACTTCCATGCGACTATGTTATGTTTTAAAAAAGGCTGCAGTGAAAGGAAGCTGGTGAACATCTCTACCATCACTGGCCTGATCTAATTCTCTTCTGACAGGCTCAATTACTGCTGGTCAAAGAGCAAGTTGCCCTGCAGCACCTTCTTAGATTAAGGTAGCTACCTTGGGACACGAAAGGCAAAGATAAAAAATCAGCACAAAAATTAGAAAAGTTGAGGTTGTAGCTCGGTTCCAAAGGAGATTCTATTTCCTGTGTTGCTGGGCTACAATGACAGACACGGACAACAAATGGACTTACCTAGCACAGATAACTTGGCTGATGCAATTGCTTCTCTGGAAGCAAACGTCACCTCTCCTGAATGATGCGGTTGGGCTTTATTCAGAATAAGTTTGTATTTGTTTCCATCTGCTTGTATCTCCCAGTCCTCATCTGGTTGGATCTCTATATCATTAAAATACCAGGTAACTTCATTAATTGGCACAGCTTCACTTAGAGAACAGCTGAATGTAGCTTTCTGCCCTGGAGAGACTTCCACATCCGTGAGAGGCTGCAAGATCTGCAGACGCCATCCTACAGGGGAAAATAGGTAATCAGACCCTCAATCACAGAAACAAATAGAGGTAAGAGAGGTGGATATTCACACTGAATCTCTGGACAGTCAGGCCGTGGAGAACAAGGAGATCATTAAAATGGAGGTCACATACAACACCTGAACAAATGGTATACTCTTGTTGGCTGAAGCTTCACAAAGCTTGCAAAATCCAACCAAGCAATGCCTTTTTTTTTCCAAGTAGCAGAAAAACACAATGGAAATACCTAAAGGAACTTCCTCTCTCTGCCATCCATAACACGTTCCTGACTCATTTGCCCTCCCCTGCCAGAAAGGTAAGACACCCCATGTAAGTACAGCAGTTACCTTTCACCGTGAGGAAGGCTGAGGTCACTGCATCACTGCACATAAAAGTCACCCTGCAATTGTCCTGCAGAGTGAGGTTCTTCAGCAGCAGCAGATGCCTGCGCCCATTTTCAAAGTAAACCATCTCCGTGTTTTCTGTAGTTTTGGCAGGCTCATCATCAATCAGCCAGTTGTAGTTGTAGCACTCGGGCTTGGAAAGGTAGCATTCAAACAGGGCTTCCCCTCCTTCCACTGCTTCCACGTTCTCCAGGCCCTGGACGATGCTGTTCTTGGCTAGCAAGGAAAGAAAACCAACAGCATTAATTGCCTGCTGTGTACATCTGAGTATCAACAAGCCTTGGATCATCGGATGATTCCCACTGCTGGAAAGCTGATGGAAAGGGTGGGGATGAGGTAGACTGTGCTTGAAGGCTTAGTCTGGAATCATAGAATAACCTGAGTTGGAAGGGACCCACAAGGATCATCAAGCCCAACTCCTTAGCTGTTATTTTTCCACCAGGTTCTAACACAATATATATATATATAAACATTGTAACTACTGAGATTGTTTAAAAATAATGATAAACCTATGGGTCCCCATTTCATCTAGGCTTCCTCCAGAAACCTGACTTTTGTTTCTGCAAATAAAGACAAAAAATGTTAGTGCTCCTATGCACCAGTCGAATAGTTGACAGGAAGGGACAGCTCAGGAAGATCAAGCATAATCAAATCTCTTCAGTCTCACAAGAGGAAAAGTTTCTCCCAGATCTCCCAGGCAGTAAACTGCCATCAGAACTGGGAGATGTCAACCAAATGACTGCTCACGGTGCAGCCTTACTCCCTTTCATGCAAAGCTATACAAGAGAGCATTATAGCTGGTAAAAAACCTGCCATCTGAGTTAACAATACATTTTGCATGTCTGCCTCTTGGAAACACACAAAGAATTAAAATCTATATTAACAGGATTTTCAACTGTAAGTTTCTAAATCATTACTCAGGCTCAGTGGTAACAGATTAGGTTTATTTTCTCATGCATGTGCAGTTAATTGTGTGGTCAGAAATGTGCCCGTGTCTACCATTTGCCTGCAGTCAGTGCATGCATCTGTTGGCCTCTGTAGGTAAACAACCAGCCTGATGCCAAACTAAGCAGAGGCTTGTGCTTGTAAGTGTAATTTCTGTTAGACTAACTCCATGGGGAAGTGATATGCACAGCAGTGGGATGCACAGTTAGGTAGATACGATTTACACAGATATCATACAGTGCTCAGCACCGTCTACGACATAAATCAATGCCCTGAGACATTAGAACTCTTCTACACAAAGTGAAAAATAATGCTGATTAACTCATTCGATAGCAGAAAAAGGCATGAGCTACTAAAGCATTCTTGTATTTTACAATATTCGTACTTCTGGAGAACAGTGAGGGCTTTGTAAACCTTGCAGAGCATATAATTTCATTGGGACCAATCCAAGACTTCTTTTTGGTGCCTTTTCAGAGCACTTCTTTCCCTAACTATGAAAACTAGATAACTAGATCTGCAGATAACCGCAGATCCTACCTCCTCTGGTTGCTTTTAGATAATATTCATTAGTACCTTTTTAGCCCCAAAAGTTCATCAGCGTAGAAAATGCTAATAATAGCCTGAAGAGTGAATAGTATTCACACCTCTAATTAGACAAGAAGGCATAATTTTTTACAAACAAAACACAGCAGCCCAGAAATCAGATCGGAACCCTCATACTTGCTGGTTGAGCTAATTAACTTGGTGACTGAAAACAAAAATTCCATATACAAACAACAGGAAAAAACCAACAGACATCCATATCAAATCATAAACCTACACTTCATTTTATCTGCTCATCCTCAGAACCCTTACAAATGCTGATTACAAGTGAGAAGGTGCTTCCCAAGTGATCAGTATTTGAAATAAGTAAAATCCCAAGCTATTTTAGCTTAGTTGGAAATAAAAATGGGTTTGATGCTATCCATTACCTATGTTAGAGAACTCGTGTGTAAAAAGCACTCTGTAAGAGCACAAAAAATGTGATTATTATTCTTTTGGACCAACATTATATTGGTAATTTCACAATAATTCAGCAGGAGACATTCCATAGCGCTGATGTGGCAGCCAAATCCAGTTCCATGTGGAAGAGGTATGACGTGTAAGTGGTGTAATAAGTGAGCATTAATTAGAACTAAGCTCCAGTGAAATGCTGCAGTTTCATATTCAGTTCCCAATAACTCCTAGTTACTTTCAGCATCGTTATCAGCACTGGCACGAACACAAAAGATTCTAACGTGTCACTTATTGAGAGATGCTGCCATGATTTTTCCACCTCTTAGTTGGAAACCACGATAGTCTTCCTCTTTGGCTGGAAGACCTCACCTTGAACATCAAGTGCAGCCATCACTTTAGTGCCTTCAGCTTCACAAGAATAGACGCCACTGTCTTCTGGTACCGTGGGTTTAATTTTTAGCATGCTTACATTCCAGTCCTGATCGATAATCACTCGCTGCCCATCTGCAAGTATTTCCTGATCATTTTTCTTCCATATGGCGTGTACTGGCCTAGAATACTGGCATATGAACTCTGCTGTGCCATCTTCATCAACAGTTATATCCTGCATGGGACTGACCACTTCAATGGTTGGATCTGTCAACCAACACGTCAGGAAGGACATGCATTAGTGGATCCTCATGGAAATGGCAACTTAGAGACTTTTGACAAGCACAGAGCCCATGGGAAGCAAGCAGAGTGAAAGTGCAAGCAGGAAGCTGACTGGACACACTGGGCATGAACAGATTAGTTTGTGCTCGTGTCAGCATCAAGCAGGACTGAAGCAAAAGTGGCACGTTAAAATTTAACTGTCACAATGGGCAATGGACCACCAGCCTGCACTTTGACCATCCCAAATATGAACTTCTGCGCAGAGTTTGGGTTTTACGCACTGCCTCGATGCCAAGATCCCCTCCAGTTCTGATTTTCCTCCCAGCACTGCTGAGGTGCTCTAGATGTGAGGTTTCACATAGGGTGTGAAACACTTGTGCTTCCCAGAACATGGCAGGAGTGCAAATCTGAGACAGAAAGTGCAGTAGGTGGGCTGCAGTGAGGTGCTCCCTGCAGTACGTGATCTCTCAGTGCCATGAACCCTACTGGAGGCTCCTCCTGTTCTCACTCAACAGAAATGCAATGCACAAATGCAAACATTAATTCCTGTCATGTGCCAATGAGAGATGTAATTTGGAGAAAAAGGATAATCTTTTGCTCTACACAGCAGCTGTTCTAGAGACTCAGCTATGTGAACCTATTGAACTCTCCCCCATCAACCACTGCAATCTCTAGTTGAGAGCCCCAAAAATGCTGGGAGCAGCTCCTCTAAAGATGGGGGTTGGTTTTAAACATTCAGAGTCTTTCTTTTAAAAAAGTGTTTCTGCTTCTTGGAGAAGCAGAGTAAATCTAACCTCCAAACACTGTGAGCTTCCAAAGCAGCCCAGAAGTATCTCCCAAGATGTCAAATTGGATCACCTGCATACAACTGCAATTGATATGCTGAAAAGGAAAAACGTAATGAAATCTGAAAAGTGAAGTCTCTCTGCAGCATCCTTCCCATCAGGACCACATCAACGCCTTTAGAAACTTGGCAGGGCGACTGATGGTGCAGCTCAGCATAAAAAGATGACAGAGAAGGCTAATAACTGTCCTTTATTTCCAGGTTGTTCTTCTGATCACAGATCAGCTAGAATAAACCACACTGCAACTCTGTTTGAATGTTCCTGTTGAAACTGGTGAATCAGGTGGAGGGTTTGGTGTGTTACTGGAAGGCAGTGGGAAGCAAAGACTATTTTACTAACACCTCTTAGAAACTTCTTCCAAGTCTTCATCCTGCTCTTTAAGTCTCCCTCCACCATTCACTGTGTCTGCAAGTGTGCGAACGGAGAGAAGGTGTCCATGGCAGAGCCTGGAGATGTTTTGTTACACCAGGACTGAAGAAGCAAGAAGGTGTCTTTGCACATGGAGGAATACTCTACCATCCCATTTCGTGGGATGCAGATATTCTCCTCACAGCAAATGTCACCTGTGGTCTTGAAGAAGGAAGGAGTCCCAGATCCAGTGGCAACATCCCACCACTGGGCTAAATCCTTGGCAGCCCCAGCAGCAGGAAGCTCCTAGGGCCTTAGGAGCCAAAAGGCTGCAGCAGGTCTGTGATCCTCACCCGGCCCAAGGAGGAAGCAGCTCTCAGCCTTTTCTCATTTGCATATACACAAATGTTTCCTCATGATGGGTCACTGAGTGAATGCAGTTCTAGGACAGCGATAGTCTGGTGACAGATCTGTTTCTGTATTTCTGGCCAAAATGAAGTGCAGGAAGTTGGCTGTTACACAAACACTGTTAGAAGTTGACCAGTTTTTACTGTCCTATTCACAACAGTGTTAACAGGGGTGTTTTAAAACCTTCTTCATCCTAATCCAGTTACAGTCATATGCTACCAGGATTCAAGTTTACATGAAAGAAATTTTGCCTTAACAGAAGCACAAAGTATCCACATGTCTGGAAGGTGTGAGCTATGGGCTTGGGTGAGACAATCTCCAAAGCTCCCAGCATGAAAAATGCTGTGATAACGTGAAATTAAAATTTCTCTGCAGCGCCTTATTTGGCTGCACAGAATACCTAACTGATTGATGCACTTGGTTTTATTTTATGCTTTATGCCCAGTGGAGATCTTTGCCTACAGAGCCTGGAACCACATTTTGCCTCTGGAAATGAGGAACTCAGAATCTATTCACATGGACAGGTGCTTGTTGGGTTTTACACACTGCATCAGTGCTGCACTATTCTGATGCCAGAAACAAGTAATTTGGCATTTTATCACTGAATGCATGAGGGTCACCATTAGACAGAGAAGGAGACATCAATCTCTGACCCAGTGCCATATTGTGGATCGTTGTGGTGAACAGCTACAGCATGAGAGTAGATTTTAATAAAGAACATCTAATGCCTTCTATCTCTTTATACAAAAATCCCATTTCCAAGTGAGGAATGTGTTACTTTTTTAAAACAAACAAACAAACAAAAAAAAACCAACCCAACTTTTCCCAATGGCCATAAAAGGACTGAACAGGAAGCAGCTTGCTTTACCGTGAAGTCTGGAGCTCAGTGTTATTTGCAGTTTGTGGCTACCCTTACCAAATAAGAAACAACATTCATCCAACAGACAAGACTTTGCTAGTACAACGATGACCGTTAGCATTCTGGCAATCAACAAACGTGGCCCACATTGCCATTAGTGATGCAGCAATGTCATATACCATCTGGTTTCAAGAGTGAGCTCTGAAGCCATCAGCATATGAGCACAAGGCCTTGTCTTGGTTAATTGTGGTATTATAAGGAAAGAAGTTGAAAGGAGATGAAAAAAATCAGGCGCTACCACTGAGGTGAAAGCACAGTTTCTTCTCCTGTATTGGTTCAGCTCTATTGAGATGTCCAGTACAAAGAGTCGTCCTGGCCCTGCAACCCTTCCTCACCTCAACCACTGAAGTGTTGATGTGGTTGTACCTACAAGGCTTCTGGAGTATGGCTGCCCTGCTGAAGCGCAGAGCTGCAGGACTATTGTGCCACAGAGAAATTGCAGAGAGATTTAGTAAGGGTAGCCAGGAAGGCAGAAGCACTTGCACACTGAGCAATCCCAGAGGTGGTCATCTCTGTCTTTCTAACAGCGAAATACCTTTGACTAATAATTTAGCTGAAGATATAAGAGAGCCAGCTCTGAAGGTGACAGTGCCTGAGTCGTGGCACGCCACGTCATTTAGGGTTAAAGTGTGGATTATCCCGTCCTGCTCAGAGATTTCAGTCACAAAGTTGTTGTGAAGGGGAGATCCATCGAGCCACCACTGCACGTTCTTCACGCCTGGGTGCGACAGCTCGCAGGTGAAAGTGGCCGACTCACCCACAAAGACGTCTGTGTTCTTTAAACCAGAAACTATGACTGCTTCTTCTTCTGCATAACAGAGCAAGAGAAGGTGCCAAAGGAAAAGAAAAAGCATAAGCATACACAAGTTCCTTCCTGTAGAACTAACCGAAGCAACAGTGCACGTTGTCCAGGAGGATTAAAGTTGTAGTGCTGTTCCAGGGTTAAAAATAAGCTTAATTTTAATTCTACCCTTCACCCACCTCCTACCTGACCACATGTAGGGTAGCATGAACGTCTGCAAAAGCTGTTTCATTGCAAGGGCAACGTCCCATGAGGAGTTCCTGTGTGTTGCAGCCATCTGCACCGACATTTGTAGGCGGTGTGAGGCGGATGGGAAGCTTAACATTTAAATGGGATATTTATGTTCAGTATACTAAAAAAGTAAAACAGATATCAGCAATGATAGAAGCCGTACTGAACAACATCACGTATTCAGTATTTTTTGTAATAGTTGGTCCAGCCAAATGGTTTTTAAGCAGCACCACCATCTCCTTTGGTGCACAGCACAGTCCCTGCCCTGAACTGTGGTAATTTATAAGCACTGATCAGATCTGAACTTGAAAATAAATGTTTGTATTGTCACTTAAATCAGGGACAAAAAGAATCGAATTCCGTTGGTTTGCATCTGAGAAAAGTTTGGGCAGTTACTGCCAAAGATCACAGAGCAAAGAATTCAGGCAGCAAAACCAGGGCAGTTCCACCAGCCTTCATCTTACCTTGCACATACACAGAACCTGCGGTGATCTCATATCCAGTGCTACAGGTGTAATCCCCACAGTCGTCGAGCTCCACACCGTGGATGATCAGCTCTGCAGTGCAGCCCTTCAGCTTCATTTCGTACTTCTCACTGGGCTCAATGACCACCCCTCCTTTTCTCCACTCTACGGGAGCATCTGGCTTGGAAATCTCGCAGTGCAAGATAGCTGTTCCCCCTTCTTCAGACTCCACATTTTTCAGCTCTTCCTTAAACAGCACGGGTAGTACTGCAGTGGAGAAGCAGTCTCAACAGTGACTGGGCCCAGAAGTGAGGGACTTGCATGCAGTTTTCTGCAGCTTGGCATTTCCCACCTTTCTGAACCACAGCTCCCTGAGGACGATACCAAGCCCAGAGCAGGACTTTGGGATTGTGCCCTGGACAATGATGATGTGAAGATGACCACTGCTCGATATAGGATTGGCAGAGGTCATGGGCTGAGGTAAGGGGCTTCACCTGTGCATACCCACAATCTTCACTGTAAACAATTAGAGGAAAAAAACTACCAATAGCAGCATTTGGACATTTTATCACTGAAACAACATACTGAGGAGAATCATAAAGTCATTCAGGTTGGAAAAGACCTCTAAGATCCTCAAGTCCAACCACCAACCGACCCCCACCATGCCCACTGACCACATCCCTCAGTGCCACATCTCCATGGTTCTGGAACACCTCCAGGGATGGTGACCCCACCACCTCCCTGGGCAGCCTGTGCCAACACATTGCCACTCCTTGGAAGAAGTTGTTCCCAATATTCAACCTGAACCTTCCATGGTGCAGCTTGAGGCCATCACTTTTCATTCTATCACTGTTATCTGGGAGAAGAGACAGACCCCTACTTCACTGCCATTTCTTTTCAGTGTGTTCTGAAGAGTGATAAGGGCTCCCCTGAGCCTCCTTTTCTCCAGCCTGAGTCACATTTCCTTCAGCTGC
Organism: Lagopus muta; assembly: GCF_023343835.1. Lineage (NCBI taxonomy): Eukaryota > Metazoa > Chordata > Aves > Galliformes > Phasianidae > Lagopus > Lagopus muta. The sequence goes on from NC_064439.1 coordinate 2,304,611, forward strand.
TCTCATAGGACTGTGCCCCAAGCCCTTCATAGTTTTCATACCCTTCCATGGACACTCTCCAGCATCTCAGTGTTTTTCCTTGTAGTGCAGAGCACTGGTTAGGGGGTGCTAAGCTCAGGATCTAGAAGCATTATCTTGCTGCCTGAGTTAGAATGCACAGCACTCAGTATAAATTGAATAAAACTATACAATCCAGAAGAACAGCCACTAGAAAAAGACACAGAGCCACAGATCTAGTGCAGCTTAGGCACAAATAGCTATAACAGCTTCACTTACAATGGGCCTGCATTCTTCTTTAAAGAGCAGATTTAGGATCAAAACCCTTCCTGTACTTTGAATTCACAAACACAGAATGTCAGTGATTAGATTTCCATTAGTGACCAACATTGGTGATAGACGGATGGTTTGACTCGGTGATCTTGGAGATCTCTTTTCCAACCTTGGTGATTCTATGATTTCAGTTCTATAGAAGGCAGCCAGAGCTTTTCTGCTTTCCAGCAAGGCTTGACCTACCTTTGACTTGCAACGACGCAGTGGTCTGCTGATCCCCTGAGTCACACGTGTAATCACCCGCATCCTCAGCCTCAGCATCGTAGATGAAGAGCTCGACATGCGTCCCCTCTTGCCGGATCTCATACTTGTCACCTGAGTGCAGCACCGTGTCTCCTTTCCTCCACTCCACAGCACTGGGTTTCGTCAGCTCACAGTGCAACACAGCAGTGCGCCCTTCCTCCACCTCCTCGTTTTTCAGCCGGTGTTCGAAAAGCACGGGAAGGGCTTCAAGGGGGGAGCGGTGCAAAGAGAACAAACAGGCAAAACACAGATAGAAAAGAGAGGATTGTTTTGTTGACAAGGTACTGGTAAGAACTGGAGCAGTTGTGCCATTCATGAAGATTGTGTACAGTTCTGGCTTTGTGTACCCGGGTAAGAAGGATGTCTATTTCCAAGCCAGACAGAGGAGGAGAAGGGATAGAGTTAACCAGCAGGAAAAAAATCCCATTCTACACGAGCTGCATCTCTTTCCCTATATCCTAAATGTTCCCAACTAATTTCAAGAATCCTTTTTGAAGCCCAAATGCTTTTTCATCCAAAAATAAGACAATAGAATGGATAGAAGTTCTCAAACAATACATTCCTGCTGACTGCACCATTTCAAGAACAATTTCAGATCATGCAGGAAAGGATCAGTTAGGGAATGGTTAAGGCTGGGGGGACCTCTGAGGTCTTCCAAGGAGGGAATTCCCCCACCTCTCTGTGTCACCGCTCCATCATCTGAGTAGCCCTCACCACAAAAGGTGTTTTACTTCCCTAATCTGAATTTCTCTTGATTAACTTGTGCTTCTTGTCTCTCATCAGTTTGATGCACACCCTAATAAAAGTCTGCCTCTCTCCTTTCTGTAGACCCCCAACAGACATTTGCAGACAACAACGAGGTCCCCCTTCAACCTTCTTTTCCTCAAGCTGAACAAATCCAGCTGTCTCTCCTTACACTTCAACCTTCTCCAGACCCATGACAAACTTTGTGGCCTCTGTTCCACTTATTCCAGAACCTCAGTGCCTTTCTCATACTAGGATGCTCCAAAGAGCGCAACGTATTCTTCCAGCTGCTGTCTCAGAGCTGCTGAGCAAAGAGGAAATCATACCTTTAACTTCTAATTTGGCAGTGGTCTTCCCATCAGCTGTGTGGCAGCTGTATTCTCCTGAGTCCTCACAGTCCAAATCGTGAATGACCAACGTGTGCACATTCCCATCCTGCTTGATGCTGCACTTCTGGCTGGAGCGGATGACAGATGTGCCTTTCTTCCACTGCACGGGGACGTCGGGCCGGGACACCTCGCAGCACAAGTGGGCTGTGCCACCCTCCTGCAGCTCCAGGCTGTGGAGAGCCTTCACAAAGGTGACTGGAGCGGCTGCAGAGAAGAGATGCAAACACTGCTGCATGTGTGGAATCCAGCACTGCCCTGAGATCGGAGCTGTACGCTTGTGCTCTCCTCTGTTCAAAGCCTGCCTGGATGTTTTCCTGTGCAACCTGCTGCTTTTGGGGGGGTTGGACTTGATGATCCACAGAGGTCCCTTCCAACCCCTGTGATTCTGTGATAGTTGCATTTGGAACCAGATGGAAGAGGAACAAACAAGATAAGGCACTGACATGGCCAGCCTTTCCAAATCAGAATAACTGAAGGGTTTTGTTTTCGGGGCAAGGATCTGAAAACACGACAAGTAGGAAATGAATTCGGAAACTATTCTTGATGTTCTTTGGTGTTGATTTTAATGTATCTTAGATGCTTGTTTGGGGATAGGTTGACTAGTCCTCAAAGGATTTCTGCTTCACTCCATAGACTATAAAAAGGTCTGAAATGACTGGCTCAGGTGTGCATATCTAACTCCAAAATGCCTGTTTTTGTAAAAAACAATAACTGTGTTAGATGAATCCCCAAGATTTGCAGAGACCCTTCCTTCAAAATGCACTTCTCCAAAAATTAAGGCAACACTGGCAGCGCTTACCAGTACTTTCTAAATCCTTCTGTTTGGTAAGTAGCTCACCTTGGACTGTTAGCTGTGCCCCTGAGGTATGCTGCCCGACTTTGAAGCTGATGGGTCCGCAGTCTTCTAGTGTCACCTTCTTCAGGATCAAAGTGTGACGTGTCCCTTGGACTTTGATCTCATTCATTTCATTGGATTGCAGGGGAACATCCCCCAGGAACCACTGAGCATCCTGAGTTGTTTCCTGGGACAGTCTGCATTCAAAGACTGCATCTTCCCCTTCATATGAAGTGACGTCCTTCAGCATCTCCACTATGGTTGCTGCTGGTTCTTTATGGAAAGGTCAACTAAGTTTGATAACTGCGTTCAAGAGATACTTCCTATTTTTCCACTTTAAACATTGTGTTATACTCATCCTTGACAGTACTGTATTATTTGAAAGAACTAATACCCACAAGACACATTACATTTATAATACAATGTATGTATTGTGAAAACACTGTCAATAGACTTGAGTGGTTGACGTTAACATAAAACCACAAGGTTATGATTGAACACTTGTTTCTGATTCCCTAGACACCCTCGAAATCAACCTTATCCAAAGTCCCTATGACTCAGTTTGGGCATAGGACAATGTCTAACTGTCAAATTTCCCAATCACATGTCAGTGCCCCAGTAATGAGCTCTGTTCAGCTCTTCCCCACACAAAGTCCTACCTTTCACATGCACAACTGCAGTGGTTTGCTGGTCCCCTGTATCACACATGTACTCCCCAGCATCAGCTTCACTCAAGTTGAGAATCATCAGCTCAGCCACGGACCCAGCTTGGTGCATCTTGTATTTATCACTGGGTTGCAGCACTTTCCCAGCCTTCTTCCACTGCACAGTGGCATTTGATTTTGAGATTTCACAGCTCAAAGTGATGGTGCCACCTTCTTCAGCTTGCTGGTTCTGGAGTGGTTTTGTGACAATTACTGGCAAAGCTAAACCAAGAGAAATCAGAGGAAAATATAGTTTCATTGCTGACTGCATTTAGTGAAACTGTAGGGCCATTCCAAACTTGATTAAAACTCAATGACCTGAAGGCACAAAAGAGGAATGATGAAAAAGCACTCTGCACTCCCCAGGGGGCACCATGCATACTGACCACCCCTGGGAATAAATTTCACTTTACAGTGGAGCGGCCACAGTTGCTGACTCTTGAGCATCTAAGTGTTTGTATCTCCAAACAGGCATGTCAAAGCCACAACTCAATTGCCTATCCCTGATATCCAAGTTCCTGGCTATCTAAAAAGGTGCATAGGAAAAGACTGTGATATAAAGCCTTTCACTTGAAAACTGGACCCAGAAGAGAAACGGTGTCTGAACATTCCTGTATGCAGGTGTAAACACTGGTGGGTTTAGACAGAGCTTTGGTGGGTTGATTTACATACAATGTGTAGAACTTGTGTTCCTTGAGCCCAGTTGCACAGAACCGTGGTAGCTCCACAGGAATTGCTGAGCTGAGGTTTACAAAGGTAGAGAATGGGATCATAAAAAGCACAGTTAATTCATAAGAACTGAGTGATGTATACAGGAAGAGAGAGGCATGAAGGTGCTTGCAAATGGCATAGGAATGGATGATGTATTCCACAGGACAATTAGGCAATGGCTTGAGTCAGATTTTTGTACAGTTGCATCTGCAGGAGGGGGATCCCATTGTGCAGCTAACTCCTGCAGTCCAACGACTCTCAAGAACCAAGAGAGGAGAAAGGAGAACAGAAATAATGTCTTCATAGACAAGCTTTGTTAACATCTAGTCTGTCAGCTGCATCACTGTTGAATGAGAAACCCTCATCACAAAAAAAAAGGAACAAACTCTGCAACAGTGTTCCTAAATCTTAGATACAGAATTCCTAAATTACCCTAGAGCTTCCCAAAAAGTGAAGTGAAAGCTCGTTTCACCTTTCACTACCAAGGATGGCACAGTTTGCTCATTGCCAGAATCACAGGTGTAGCCTTCAGCATCTTCAGCTGCAGATCATGGATAAGTAGCTCTACAGCAGAGCCATCTGCTTCATCTCAAACTTGTTGCTGGCCTGGAGCAAGACTGACCCTTTTTTCTACCTCATTGGTTCATCAAGTTTGGAGAGTTCAGCATGAAGGGTGACTGTAGAACCTTCCTCTGCTTCCTGGTTTTGGAGTTTCTTTTCGAAGAGTGCTGGAATGGCTGTGACCACACATAGAAACACAGATGCACGGTCACTGTCAGAGGATGGGCTTGCAGTACCAATATTCTGGCATTGCTGCATCCTGGATTTGGTGTGATAGCAGGCCCATCACAGGCGATACGTCCTCAAGAGATATTTCAAAAGATGACACTTCACAAGAACTTCCTGGCTCCTCTTTATTTTAGCTGATCTTGTAGCTCAGGAAAAGACTGTATTTATAGCAGGGTAGATTCTTTTAAATGGATATATTGGCACATTTAACTTGTTTTTAGACTGTAGGCACTGAACTCCCTTAGGTACCTCGCTCTTCAGCTGGAATTGAGAGCCCAAGTAACACTGAGCACCTTGAATCTTAGACACCCTTTGCCCAGCTGGGACCACAGCTCAAAAAATAAAGGTGGCTGAGAAACAAAATGGTATCATTATATTTAGTTCCAGGGTTGGTCTCGAGTGAGCATAAAGGAAACCTAGAGCCTAGAATAGTGGAAGAAGGACAGGAGGAGTTTAACTTCTGAAAGAAAAAGGACTCATCTGATTTGTGTCAGTAAATTTGAAGTCAAGATTGTAGATAACACTCACTCATTACTGCTTGGCCAAGAATGTGGGAGGAGCTTCTCATCTTAAAAACAAAACAAAGCAAACCAACCTACCTTTAACAGTTAAAGTGGCTGTCGTTTGCTCGTTCCCATTATCACAGGTGTATTTGCCCGAGTCTTCTGGTTTTAAATGATAAATCTTTAAAGTGTGGATTGTTCCCTCCTGTTTGATTTCATATTTGGTGCTTGGGGAAATCACCTGGGCATCCTTCTTCCACTCCACAGCAACATTAGGCTGTGAGAGCTCGCAGTGCAGGATGGCTGTTTCCTCTTCCTGGAATTCCGTGTTCTGTAATTTCTTCTTAAAGACTGGAGGTGGCACTGAAATTGCAAACGCAGTGAAGGAATCAACAGTCACCTTTATTTTGCTTCCCGGCTGTTAGAAAATGACAGCTGTACAGTTAAGCAAATACTTAAACACCCATATTTTGGAGGGGTTAAAGAAGTGAATCGACTTCTGATGAAACCCACTCACAAACACTGAGCTTCAGGATCCTGGTGATTCTCCACTTTCCATCTATAGTGACGACAGCATATGAGAACACCATAGTGCATCATGTGCTCTGAAGCACAAGCACACTACAGGCCTAACATGAGTTGACAAGAAGCAAACAGCGGCCTTAAATTCGTTAGTAAGTGCAAAAGCAAAACGTCACCTGTTCTCACAGATCTTTACTGCATCACAGAGTGCTTTACCTTTCACTGTGAGCTCTGCTGTGGATGTGTATGGCCCCACTCGGAAAGTGATGGTGCCAATGTCCTGCTCAGTCACCTTCCTCAGTGTCAGCTTGTGGATCTTTCCTTTCTCCACTGAGATCTCATTCATTTCATTATTCTGCAGAGCAACATCCTGTAGCTTCCATTCTACATCCCTTGCATTCTCATGAGACACCTGGCACTGAAACGTGACATCATCCCCTTCAAACACCACCATGTCCTTTAGGTGACTCACAATGGTCACATCAGGCTCTGCAAACAGTCAACATACAAAAAGGAAAATATGGACCAAATCATAGAATCATTCAAGTTGGAAAAGACCTCTAAAATCACCAATTCCAACCATCAACCCACCCCCACCACGCACCACTGACCATTTCCCCAGATGCCAAATCTCCACAGTCCTGGAACACCTCTAGGGATGGTGACTCCATCACTTCCCTGGGCAGCCTGTGCCACTGCTTGTTCACTCCTTCAGAGAATTTTTTCCTAAATCCAACATGAACCTGCCCTGGTGTAACATGAGGCCATTACCCCTCACAGAATAATAAAGGTTGGAGAGGACATCTGGCACTAATCTGGTCCAGCCACTGCCCAGAACAGGACCAGCTTACAGCATGTTGCTCAGTGCTGCATCCAGCTGAGTTTTATTGACTTCCTCCAAGGATGAAGATATCAAAGCCTCTCAAATTACATTTCAAACTCTGTCATTTGATTCCTTTCAGCGTATGTAGTTGTATGATCATTACCATTTGACCTGGCCAGCCTAAACAGTTGGGCAGGGAGGAACCTGATGAGGTTTAACAAGTGTAGAGTCTTGCACCTGGGGAGGAATAACTGCATGTATCAGTAAAGGTTGGGGGATGACGTGCTGGGGAGGAGCTCTGCAGAGAAGGACCTGGGGATCCTGGTGGATGACAGCAGTGTGCCCCTATGGCCAAGAAGGCCAATGGGATCCCAGGCTTCACTAAAAAGAGCATGGCCAGCAGGGCAAGAGAGGTGATCCTCCCCCTCTACTCTGCCCTAGTGGGACCACATTAAAACTACTGTGCCCAATTCTGGGCATCCCTGTTCAAAAAAGACAGGGATCTCCCACAGAAAGTCCAGCAGAGCGCTGCAAAGATGATAAAGGACCTGAAGCATCTCCTGTGTGAGGAAAGGCTGAGTAACCTGGGTCTGTTCAGCCTGGGGAAAAGAAAACTGGGAGGAAATCTGATAAATATGGGGAAGTGGGAGGTGAATGGATGAGGCCAGGGTCTTTTTGGTGGTGCGCAGTAATAGGAAAAGGAGCAATGGCCTAAAACTTGAACATAGGAAGTTCAGTACTAACATGCAGAAGAACTTCTTTATGGTAAGGTGACAGAGCATTGGAACAGGTTGCCCAGAGATGTTGTGGAGTCTCCTTCTATGGAGATACTCAAGAGCCATCTGGACACCTACCTGTGTGACCTATTGTAAGGTATCTGCTTTAGCAGGGGGTTTGTCTCAATGATCTTTTGAGGTCCCTTCCAACCCCTCCAGTTCTGTGATCTTTCAAGTTAGAGCTTTTATCATTTGCTCTGTCTCAGAGACGTGCTGTGTACTGATTATTTTTAATTATGTTTGATACTGTAATTGGGTGGAAAAAAAAAAGCCTGAATGCCAGATTTGAAAGGATTTTGAAATTTGTTACATCTGTAGATATCTTCACAGAACAGCACTAAATGCTGATCCCCTCTCCTGCCTTTTTGCAAAGGATTGCTTCTTCTCTGGGCTGGAGTATCTGGGTGGCACAGTACACACAGCAGGATCAGTGCACAGGATGTGCTTTGTTTTGCTCGAGTCCTGCTTCTAGGACAGCTGGGTACCTGCAGATCTGTGCAGTGATCACACAGACAGCTTGCAATAGGCAGGGACTTCTCCCTGAATCTGGTGCACATACGAAAGGGCAGTACAGCAGTCTCCATCTGAGCAAAGAGATTACACATTTGCTCCACTGAAGTCATCCTCTGCATCAAAAATGGTGCAGCTGGGCACAGCGTACAGAGCATCTGTAACAGTGAGGAGCCTGTGGAGTGGCAAGAGGTGACTGTTCCACACCAGTGATCAAACCTGAAAGCAAGATCTGCCTGTAGTGCCGCCTTGTGACTGGAAGCTAGGGGTGAACCATCTGCTTACTCATCTGCCAAGCAAACATTTCAAGCCCTGAGTCAAAAATTACAGCTGCGTTATCCTCGCCTGCCCACCAAGGGATTCTTTGCCTCACTTCAGTCATAGACAGCAAGATTTCACATTACTTCACAAGACCCTTCCTGTGCCCTATGTGCATTTAACGTAACAGTAGCAGGGATCTTTCCAAATATTGGCATCTTAAAGTGAAAACCCCCTTGGCTCCAGTAAGTATCTCTTGCCTTTCACAGTCAGCTTTGCAGAGGTTGTCTCATCTCCAGCCTTGCAGGAGTATTCTCCAGCATCACCAGGCTCCAAGTGGTGAACACGCAGCTCACGGATGGTGCCCTGCTGCCACATTTCATACTTGGAACTTGAGTGAAGCACAGCTCCATCTTTACTCCACTCTACTTCTGCTTTGCTTATAGAAATCTCACAGCGCAGCTTAGCTGTTCCTCCCACCTCCACTTCTTCATTCTTCAGCTGCTGCTTCAGCCGGGGTTTAATGGCTGCAAAGTGAAAAAGGCAATGAGTGCAATGAACTGTTAGCCTGGATGTATGAATGTCAGGTCTGGGCAGCTCAGCACAAGGCACTTGAGGTCTGAAGCTGTAGAACAAGTCTGCTTTAAGTGGACATATGATAATTAAGTTTTGTATATCCAGACAGGGAGATAAAATTCCCCAAATGTGTTTGTTCCCAAAAGAGTCAAGTATCTTTCAATACATCCTCTATGATCTGCTCTGAATATTGAAAACTCCCACACAAAAAGATCTTGACTGAACAGAACATGGTACTTTCTGGTTAACATTAGCATAAATCTTTGACTTCTAACAGCAGTTATAAAGATCTGAGCACTTCTCATTTCTCTACCATCACTTCTAGACTCTCCATGAGCAGCAGAACTTCCTTCCAGATGATGTGCTCACAGATGGGAGCAGCCCAGACCACAGCTCACCACTGATGGAAACAAGAAGAGAATATCCATCCCACGGATGTGTGAGCAGTTGTGAAAGCTCTGTTCTTGTGGTCCCTTTATCTCAGACCTATTAGGATGCACGTAAAGGCAGCACTCTTTCACTCATCATGGGACAGCAGCATCTTCCCGGATTGGGATTCAGCCCACAGCACAAATAGTTTGGAACTCTGTAGCTTAGATGAAAGCCACAAGTTCCACCCAAATGTCAGAAGCGACCACAGCCATGTCACCAATGCTGACTATGTGCAGACGTTACTCTGCTTTATCTAAAAATACCCTTCTCAGGATCCTCATGGGAGGGCTGTAGAAGAATTGAAAACAGTCCATTTTAAAGATGCTTGTTTTGTGAATGGCTTACAACCAGTCGTTGAGCTGAGCAACCCAGCAATGAATGCCAGAAGTTAAGAACTACACAGACTTAAATAGCCATTCTGTCCACCTGTCCCAAAAGATCCACTTTTCTGTATTCTGGCTTAAACTAGACACCTCATAGACCTTTCCTCTTTATCTTACTTTTCGGGGGGAATTAGGCACCAGAGAATAACAAAATGTTATCTAGACAGCTTCTCAAACCCCTTTCATCCTCTGTTTCATCTTGGTGCAATGCTAACCATTCACTCTGAGGATGGCTGTGCTCTGCTGGTCTCCTGTATCACACGTATAATCAGAAGCATCCTCTGGTTCTGCATTATGGATCACAAGCTCAGCTGTGCAGCCACTTAATTTCATTTCGTATTTGGAGCATGGGAAGATCTCCATGGTGCCCTTCCTCCACTCCACTGTTGCGTTATCCTTTGTCAGCTCACACTGGAATTTCACCGCTGCTCCTTCTTCAACTTCCTCATCCTTGAGCTCCTTTTTGAAAAGAACTGGTAGGGCTAAAGGAAAATGAAAACAACAAAGAACAGGAGCTTTTATTCAATCCAGAAACAAGTCCTGGCTAGATTGACACCCGGGGAACAAGATACTGTACTCTGCCAGTGCTACGCTGCAAGGCAAGATCCATGTTTTATAATAAGCCTGGTTGTGGTAGCAGATATTTCTGCACAAGAAGCAGCCATCAGCACTAACAAAGGTTCCTTCCTTCATTCCTGGACTCCAATCTTTCCCAGCGTTGAATTATTTGAATGAATTTATCCTTCAGTTGATGTCACAAAGATCTCAGGAGTGAAACAGTTGAAAACTCCACAAACAGCCTCAAAAGAGCAGGAAGGTTGTTGTCATTCTCTTTCCAGGATATGAAAAGAATTCTTTTTTGAAATACTTAAATCACATATCACGTGAAATACTCCCACGTTACATTAAAACACTGCTCTTGCTTTTATTTCTCTTCCACTGTAGAGCCAGAAAGTATTTCTTCTTAGAAATCAAGACTCACACTACTGGAAGAAGAAAGTATCATCCTTGCCCATTTTCTTTGGAAATATTCATAAAGAAAGAAGGCAGGTAATCCTATTCAAGTTGTTGGTTTGTGTAAGATGAAATCTACTGCTTTTTGAGCTAGCTCACACCACGTACCTTTCACATGTAAAGATGCCTTTGTTTCCTGATCCCCAGTATCACAGCTGTATTCTCCTGTATCTTCTAATTGGAGGTTATGTATTAAGAGCTCTACCAGGCATTCCCTCTGCCTCATCTCATATTTCTCATCGGGCTGCAGCGCCACTCCTCCTTTCCTCCATTCCACTGCAGCATTGGGTTTTGACAGCTCGCAGCAGAAAGTAGCTGTACTTCCTTCCTCTGATTCCTTATTTTGGAGGATTTGCTTAAATGTGACAGGCAGTGCTGCAAAATTTGAGAGGAAAATGTTTTAAGAGTGGTTCAGTCCAGAAACGACCCAAACCTACCATTGTGCTTCTGAAACAGCCTAATTCTAACGATTCCAAAATCCTTGGGCTGCCATTCTCCTTCTTGGCAGCATCTTTCTTGAAGCACTGTATGAACCAAGAGCTGAGGACAGACAGTGAAGTTAGGAAAGAGTTAGGAAAGAGTTAGGAAAGAGCAAATCCCAGCACAGCCTGGTGTGCTATCTAAAGTTGTCACACTTTCCTATCAAAGTCTCTCCGTGCCAACTAGGGGTGCTTCAACCAATGACCACCAGGACACAGCAGGACTTGCTCCCTCTACTTGGACCCTGGTTCCTCAAAGAAAGTCTGGAAGTTTGCAGTATTGAGCTAAGAGTATTCCTCCCTCCCCATGCATGCCCTATATACTTCCACCAATGTTTAGAAGACCAAGACAGCATTCAAAACATGAGCAGCAGCAGTATGGTAAGAGCTGGCAATGAAGTGATAAATAGAGTGGAAAACACAGTTTCAGGCAATGGCAGAAAGGACTGGTGAAAACATGTGGATGCAATTGGTTGCACTCGTGGGTTGTATCCAGAAAGTCTCCAGTAATAACACAGTACAGTCATGTATTACAGAAAACCTTCATCTCCCAGCTGTTGTATTTGTAATCATCCCAATCAGGCATTACACTCAATTATGCATCTCTCATGCCTAATGAAGCAGTCAGCAATCCCAAACAATCAATCTGCCTAATTTATTTCCTGTTATCCATTTCCTGAATAACCATATGCAGCCAAACGTTCTGTGCTCATAGGGCAGGAGAGCTCATCACACTTTGACATCATGACAACATTAAATTGCTTTGGTGCTGATTAACCACTCCAGATGCTGCAAGCAGAACCTCTTTGTCCTGACCACGTTTCAGACTGAGGGAGAAAACAGACTGGCAGAGAGTAAAACGAATCAATATCTGTAGAGATACTAAAAGGTGCTCCTTTCACTTCATCTCTATTGAGCCAAGGGTCAGTACTCTGCCTACCATGTACAGTTACTGCAGCTGTTGTCTGCTGATGTCCGGAGTCACAGGTGTACTTTCCTGAATCATCCAATCCTAAGTCATAAATGACCAACTCTGCAGAGGAGCCCTGCTGCTTCATCTCGTATTTCAAGCCAGGGTAGAGAGTAACATCTCCTTTCCTCCACTCTACTGGAGCCTTGGGTTTGGTAAGCTCACACTTCAGGGTCACTGACCCACCTTCTTCTGCCTCAGTATTCTGAAGCTCTTGTTTGAAAAGTGCTGGTAGGGCTATAAAATAGAAATACAGATTGCAACATGCTGCAGCTGGGGTTTGGGAAAGAGAAAGCAGGAAGAAAATGGAAATGCCAAGAGAGCTTATTTGCAGATGGCTCTAAATCTCAATGCTCTCGATTCAAAGTACAGAGCTGTTTCCCCAGAGAGATAATAGGAAGATCTGCAGGACGAGAATAAATCAGTTTCAAGAAGTTACACTTGCCACAAAGGTTATTCTATCTCCATCCAATCTAAGACTGAAAAATAGCAGAATATTTCTCCCACTGCTGAAGAGATATTCCAAGAGATCAGCAAGGTTTGTAAGCGTTTGGATCCCCTCTCAGGGCAGAACACTTGCAGGAGAGATTATAATTACCCTGACAGTAAGAGGCTGAGACTGCATTTCGTTCTGCATCACATATCCCATTTTCCACCTGATCACTCTATCAGGCTGTAAAGGCCATGCTATTCCACACACTGTCCTTATGAGTCACAGCTATGTCTTCTCTGTAAGTGACAATGAAACAAGTAAAATACAAAATACAGCTTGTTTGTTTTACCATTGACTGTCAAAGTGGCCGTTGTCTGCTGATCTCCACACACACACGTATAATCTCCAGCATCCTCCTCATCCAGCTCATGGATAATCAGCTTTGCAACAGCACCATCTTGACTCATTTTGTACTTTTTGCTTGCTTTGAGTGCCTCCTGCCCTTTCTTCCACTCCACCGCAGCAGGTTTGGTCAGCTCACACTGCAGAGTAACTGTCCCACGTTCTACAGCTTCTAGGTCCTTCAGGTCAGTCTTGAATTCTGGAGGCAGTGCTGAAGAGTAAAAGAATTACCATATAGAGGCTGAATATTCGTTAAAAAATCAGCTAGATGAAGTCCAGTAGGAAAGGATTCATGGTACAGGTCAGTGGAATGCAATGGAAACATCTTCCTTGGACACTGCATCAGGGCAAGGAAAGTGAGAGAACCAGCAGAGTTGAGGAGGATAGATACTAACAAGCACTGTTCTTCCCATATCCAATAGTAGGAAGAAGCATATAAGCTACCCCCAATGGAAAAAAAAAAGCCCAAGCAAGCAGGAGACTACAAGAATAGAGGCATGAGCAGGTTAAGGAGTGGAGAACCTCAGTCCCAAGGATTATTTACCATGCACTGTTAAGGCAGCCGTGGTGGCCTTGTTTCCACAAACACAGGTATAATCTCCAGTGTCATTCAAGTCTAAATTGTGAACTACCAGCTCCACAACACAGCCTTCCTGGCTCATGCTGTACTTGCTGCCTGGGGTGAGGATGCGACGGCCCTTCTTCCACTGAACAGGGGCAGAAGCCTTGCTGATCTGACAGTGCAAAGTGGCCATTCCACCTTCTACTGCTTCCTCGCTGCTCATCTCTTCTTGGAAAAATGGAGGCACAGCTGAAGGATGCAGGTAAAATGTATTACAAACTGAGGATATCTCCTGCAGTGGGTGGGAGTGGGAAGTGATGGGGTACGATTGTGAAGGTTACGGAAGGACAGAGCATTAGCAGCAAAGAGAGGAAAGAGAAACACAGACATCCTAGTGGGAATACATGCATTTAATTCTTTGGGGTTTATGTTGGCTTCCTACTAGCATAATTGCACTGTAGCCAAGAGATGTATCCCTGCTTTCTCTCAGATTCCTTACAAGAAGAACCAAGAGCAGCACCTTTGAGCTCCCTAGCTCGTGCATGTGATAACATCTTCCACAAAGACCATCTTTTCCTAGTTATAGTGCAGCCGGGCTCCGAGTGTTGGCACAACTCCTTCCTCGACATCACTCCTTGTTCCTTGAGGTGTCTTTGAAAAGACACAGCCGGGGCTCACAGATGCCTCATGACCCCAGAGAAAATGTCCAGATGCTGAATCACAAGCCTGTATTCCCTTCTCAGAACACACTTTCCCTGCTTGCTTAATTCTAGAACCCAATGCAAGTTGTGTCCTCAAAATAAGTGTGATCAACTTCACGTATGTCCCTCTAACTAGGTGAGATGACAGGATATTTCACCCATTTCACAAGGTTGGATATCTCAGACCTCAGACTTCACGACTCACTCAAGGTGGTGGAGCTAATTAAAATACTCAGGCTAGAAGCCTTGATTTGGCACACTTCTCAACTGCGGCAGTGTTAAGCTGAAACATCCGTTTTGGTTGCACAGCAACTGGTTCTTGCACCTAGAGATGCAATAAGACCAGAGGAGGTCACAAAGGATTCATCCTTTCCTGCCTAGGAGATTGGACTTCCAGGGCAAACCAATCTTTTTGCAGTAGGATGGTAGCTATGGACACAAAGAGCAACATCAACATCACTCAACACAGTAGAAATAACATGGCCACATTCAGAATATGGCTTACTATAGCCTACAATCAAATGGCACAGATTGAGAATGCCAGAAGGAAGAGGCAAAGAACAAGCAGAATTGTGCTTTAGGAAGGAAGGAAGGGCAGAAAAGGAAAGATAAAAGAGCAGTGGATTTATGTGCTATGAAAGGAGAGTCAGAAGGGAAAGATGAGAGGATAGCAGGTTTGTGTTTGAGGAAAGGAAAAAATAAAAGGATGGAGAAGAATATAGTGTGGTGTTTCAAAGACAGGAAATACTGTTTCAAACAAACAGAAAGGGCAGTTAATAAGGCTGAGCAAACAGACGTGGGGAAGTGAACACCTGCTAGCAGAGGAAAGGCATGTCTAATTAGGAAACAGGTCAGATCAGTTTTACCCTGTACTGTTAAGACAGCAGTAGTCCGGTGCTCTCCACACACACAGCTGTAGATTCCTGCATCATCCTCAGCCACCCCACGAATCACCAGCTCTGCCTTGGGCCCCTCCTGCCTCATCTGGTATTTCCCACTCTCTTTAAGAACCCTCTGGTCCTTCTGCCACTCCACCGGAGCGGCCTTGGTGAGCTCGCAGTGCAGGCTGACATCTCTGCCTTCTTCTGCTTCCTCATTCTTTAGCTCTTCCTTAAAGAGTGGTGGCAGAGCTGAAGGACACAACGCAGACAAATGGTCACTAGAAAACCAGAATTCCAATCCTAACTTCTTTATCCTGCTCAGGATTATTCCCCCTTATGCCTCCCCTTTCCAACCCATTCTTTTGATAGCTTAGATCACAACCTCTGATCCAGAGTAATGTCTACCTAGAACTCTATTAATTTTAATAAAGACTTTTTACCATGAACTGTTAAGGTTGCTGTTGTCTTCTGGTCACCACAAACACAAGTGTAATCTCCAGCATCTGTTACATCTAGGTCACGAATGACCAACTCTGCAGTGGTGCCAGGCTGGCTCATTTGATATTTTTCACTCGTTTTGAGCACTTTGGACCCTATTTTCCACTGCACTGGAGCTGCTTTGCTTAATTCACAACGCAGAGAGACTGATGCTCCTTCCATGACTTCTTCATTTTTCAGCTCTTCCTTGAAAACCGCTGGCAGGGCTGGGAATGGAAAGCCAACAGACAATGCATTTAAACTAAGACCTTTGCACTCGTGACTGGCATCACTATCAATTTAAGTTAAAGTACAGCCCAAGTCAGAAAATCCAGATGTTGAGGTTTCCACTATGACAATGTGAAAAATGAGATCCACCAATGACAGTAAGAAGTGCTGAGCTGAAAGGTCAAAGTACTACAAGCTGGATGGATGCAAGATGCAACTTAGAGAATGTATCACAGGGTTGCCCTGCAAAACATCTCAGCCTAACATGAGCATTTCATAGAATATCCCAAGCTGGAAGGGACCCATGAGGATCAGAGTCCAACTCCTGGCAGTTGGGCTGAGTTCTCAAAATGGAGCCACAGTCCATCAAAATAGGGCCATAAGCCCTCAAAATGGGGTTCTGAGCCCTCAAAATGCCCCAATATCTCACGCCATGCCCTGATACACTCTGCCATGCCCCAGTACATCCTGCGACGCCCTCCAAACTTGCTGGCTGTATACGCTTAAATTTACAATGCAGTCATTTGTCTGCATGACAAAAACAGCTATTTCCTTGGTTCCCTGTTCAGGAAAATCAACAACAAAAAAAAAAGCCAGAACATAAAGTTGTCCCTTTCTGAACACAGAAATTAATTCCTAGGGAAAATCCAAAAGCTGATAGGTGAACGTTTCACATCGCAGCAGAACACTGCAGAGAACCAGAGAGTGGACAGCCAACTGCAAAGTGATTTTACCATTCACTGTCAGAGAGGCAGTGGTGTGTTGGTCTCCACACACACAGGTGTAATCTCCTACATCCTGCAGATCTAGCTCACGGATTTCCAGCTCCACAAGGACGTCATCCTGCCGCATGATGTATTTTTCACTTGCTCTGAGGATTTTGTTTCCTTTCTTCCATGAGACAGGTGAAGCCTTGGTCAGCTCACAGCGCAGAGTAACTGTCTGGCTTTCCATGGCCTGCAGGTTCTTCAGCTCCTCTTTGAAAAGTGCAGGCAAGGCTGAAGGTCGTGAAATAGACAGAGGACATTAAAAAATGACACGTCACACAGGAGATGATGGATGAGGACATAAAGAGACAGAGGACATTTCAGTGGAGAAAGGGTTGCAATTCCCTTGCAATCCTAAGGCACAAGAAAAAACAAATAGGCATAGGCAGAAAAGTAGCCCGGGTGCAACCAGAGCTTGAAGGCAGCTTACAGTTTTATCTAAATCCAGCTGCAGGTGAACACACAACAAAAAGTGATGAGCTAGGTGAAAAAATGCACAGTGATACAGACACATAGCTATGGTTTTTTTACCATTCACTATCAAGGCAGCTGTTGTCTCCCGTTCTCCACACACACATGTGTATTCTCCAGCATCTTTCAGCTCGGTGTCGTGGATGAGCAGCTTCACGACGGTGCCCTCCTGTCTCATTTTGTACTTGTCGCTGGCTTGGAGCAAAGTGCTTCCCTTTCTCCACTCTACCTGAGCAACCTTGGTCAGCTCACAGCGCAGAGTGGCCGTTTGCCCTTCTGTTACTTCCTCGCCCTTCAGGCTTTCCTTGATGTGTGCAGGCAGTGCTGAGGATGCAATGGATAGAGGGTTAAACGGAGCTGCAAACAGCCTCTGGATGAAAGGCAGAGCTGGGGGAAGGAAAGGCTGGAGCAAGAGTGGGGAGACATCCTAGGGTCTGTTCTCACATCTACGTATTTCATAAAGCCCTAAGGCCACTTTGTATTAGGGATTAGGGGTGTAGATTTTCCCCTTAGATAAAAGAAATGCAAATTAATTACTACATCCATGATGTGCAACATCAAACTCAGAGGAAAGTAAGCAGAGACAACAATAAACATGGGGAAAAAAAACAACCAAAAAGAATCAAAACCGTGAGCTTGATGATGAGGTCATCTAGATGAAAAACGTGATTACCGTGCACTGCTAACGAAGCTGTGGACTGCTTGTCCCCACACACACAGGTGTAATCACCAGCATCACTCTCATCTAGGTTATGGATCACCAGTTCTGCGGTGGCGTCCTTCTGCCTCATTTTGTATTTCTCACTAGACTTGAGCACTGCGTGCCCCTTTTTCCATTCCACTGGTGCAGCCTTGGTCAGCTCACAGCGCAGAGTGACCATGTCACCCTCCATGGCCTCCTCGTCTCTTAGCTCTTCTTTGAAGAGAGCAGGAAGGGCTGAGAAACAAAGAGCAAACATTTTCACGACATGCAATTTTTGGCCACCTAAAAGATTAATGTGATGTTCACCACTATCTATCCGTGCCTCGTTAATGACACAAACAGCAGGAATAGAAAGACTTCACACATGGCCAAAACTATAACTTCCTCACTGTACTTCAGCCTGGAATATTGGTACAGAAGGTTACACTGTCATCAGGAAAAAAAGAAGTTCAAGAAAAGATTTATGCATTAAAGATGCCTAGCTCAAGAGTTAGAATGAATGCAAAAGGCTGATGGGTAAAATAGGCAGGCATCTTGAAAGTGCCTGTGTAATAACAGAAAGGAGAAAGAAGTCCAATGTCTCCATTGTGGACTCTTATAAGACTATCATATCAGGGGGTTCAGAAGTGTCCTAACACCCTTTGGAACAACTAATAGAATAATTGAGCGTAACACTGGGTGGCAATGCAGATACCTTGGGAGCAGTTGGATGGGACAGTGTCTGCTCAGTCTTTGGAATGAGGTGGAGACCTCTTTTGGTTGTAGAATATGTATGAAAGAGTTGAAGAGGAAGATCTCCGAGCCCTGACTTTGACCAGCAAGAAATAAATATATGAGAATACAGATGTGGAGAATAACTGGGCAGTTACCCATTATGAAGCAGAGGAGCTCATGGGTCTTAGGTCAGGCAAGGTGAAAAGGAAAATATGTGGGAAACAATGACAGCTTCAGTTCTTTTAGAATTGTTAAATGCAACCAAGTAGAAGCAATCTTAATTACAAGATTTAAGACAGCAGAAAGCTTCTCAAAGAAGCTATATTAAGGGCATAATTACACAGACTATCCCGCTACAAGGACTGTCAGGAATAGTCTGCCTAAGTAAAAAGCTCCTCGTTGCCCTGAAATTCAGAGAGCCATAAAACATAGAATCATTGAATCACAGAATGCCCTGGGTTGAGAAGGACCATAATGATCTTAGATCAGCGTGAAAGAAATACTAGAGAATAGAGAGGCAAAGTCAGAAAGGTCAGGTTCTCTGTGCATCTCAGCAGGGTCAGGGCAGTTCCCAAATTCTGGACTCAGGAACTTCGTAGGCAAAGAGACCAACCAGAAAGAAGAGCTGGAAAACAATCTACAATGAGGCTTTGACATCAAATGTCTCCAGACACAGCTGTGTGCTCCGTGCAGTTGTACCCAGCAACTGGGTGATGACCTCTGCTCACAGTTCAACCTGTGGCTCTTCACTGAATATTAGTCAGAATATTAGTATGTAAATTCAAGAAAATCTGGCCAGCTTGAACTAGAAGGAAAAGAAATAACGTAATGACATTCAGTAAGCTGATCAGAAGGAAGGAAAACAACAAAGAAGGGGTTGGCCAACCTCTGTCAGGAATCTACGTTCATAGTTGGTGGCATATAGAAAAATGAAGTGTTCAAATTCCTTTTTTTTTTTTTTTATATATAATATTTAATGATAGATAAGAGAAAACAGAAACTCTGAAGCCAACAATATAGATTAGTCCTACTAACTTTGCAGGGGAACTCAAGCTGGGAGAGAAACTGAAAACTGAAAGCACTTTGTGAACTGGATTAGGATCTTGATGAAACAGAGGTAAGAAAAAAAATAGGCTGCACTCTGGTAAGAGCAAGTGCAAAATATGTTTGCAAGCAATCAACCACACAAATACAAGATAGGAAATAATAGAAATAACAGGCAGCAGATATTCAGAGAGAGGTTTGGGATTATGGGAGATCACAGTTTAAATGCAAGTCAAGAAATGCAATTCTGATACAAAGACAGCAATAAACATGATAGGATGTATAAAGTGGAGTGCCATTGCAAGATACAGGACATGTGAACCAGGACACTTCCACTCTGCTCCAGCCTGGAAGGCCTCACGTGGAGCACTTTGGTCCATTTTTGGCTACTGTTCTTCTAGTAGGACGTGGATTAGATGAAGGCACTCCAGAAAGCAATGGAGATGAGCTGAAGTCTACAAAACATGATCTAGGTATGAAGTGTGAAAGAAATGAAGCTGCTTAATCCAGAAAAGAGACTAAAGATGGAAACGTGATAGAAGTCCTCAAGTCTGTGAAGCAGTTTTACAGACAAGATTTCTTCCTCTCCCCAGTGTATGGAACAAGAAGAAAGGATCTTAGTTATCTTAAGAAAGGTTTCTGTTGGCTTTAGGAAGAACTTTCCAGCAGTAAAGACAGACAGGTGGTGGTTTGGGTATCCAGGGGAACTGCAGATTCTTCACCATCAGAGGTTTCTAAGTGTAGGTTACACAGGGATGAGGAATTGGGACTACATGACTGTAGAGGCCCTTTCCAATTCCCATTTCCCACAGTTAAATTGGAGGTTCAAGATGGAACCTATCTTTGTGCTGTACATAAACATCAAAATGGCAAAGCAAAGATATCAGCTCACTGGCTTCCTGTGTGAGAAAGATGGCTGAAACTACTTCCTCCTGTCCTGCATTAATAGTGGAAATCATGTTCTCCTCTATTCCAAAGAAAGTTTGAAGAAGTATTTCACTGAGGACTATGAAGAAGTCTCATACTGCACAATGCTGAGTATTCTGCAATACCAGAATACAAATCTACACAATCCTTGATCAAAGTTATACTAAAAAGTTGTGCTGAGATCAAGTTTTGTCTGTACTATTCATACTGATCTGTCACATCCTAACCTAACTTGAAATCTAAGTTTGCTCTTTTCCAGAATGCACATGCCCAAGTCAGAGGTGTGAAACGTAAGCATGTGGAATCAGTGTGGTACAAAGCAACACAGTCATGAACCAATGGGAGAAGGGAGAGGAAACTTGGGAACAACATTAATGTAATCAACAGAACTAGAATTCTAGCTAGAACTGGATAAAAATAACGTGTTGTTATTGGTGTCTTTTCTTTTACCGTGCACTGTCAGCACTGCAGTAGTCTTCTTGTCCCCGCACACACAGGTATACTCCCCAGCATCCTTGACTTCCAAAGCATGGATCAGGAGTTGTGCTGTGGAACCTTCCTGCCTCATAGAGTATTTTTCACTCGATTTGAGCACTTTGTGCTTCTTTTTCCACTCCACGGGGACGGCCCTAGATAGCTCGCACTGCAGCGTGGCTGTTCCACCTTCTGTGGCTTCCACGTTCTTCATCTCTTCCTTGAAATGTGCAGGCAAGGCTGAGGAGTTCAAAATGAGGAGAATATATGACAATGTCATATAGTTCATATAGGAGAGTCATTAAGTTACCACTTGTTTGTGGTCTGTGGACCACGTATGACAAGCAAAGCCTTCCCTAATCCAGGTAGCATTGATAATCACTCTGAGAATCATCTGGTATTGACTTTGGAAAGTCTTGTTCGTAAGGCAGAGGTTTTTTATGGCATGGTAGGTGGCATGAAATGGAGAACCACACCAGATATCTCCTAAGATTCTGCAAGACTGAATCCTGCCTCACTTTGGGCACTGCCTACCACAATGGAAAATAAAGCCAATTTAAGCCATCTAAGACCCATCATAACTCTGATATTACTGGAAAAGCTCATACATTAAGTTATGTCTGAGGCATCAACCTCACTTTTCCATGAGTTTTATGTTCTGGTAGTGAAATTACTCTTTCCTTAGACTGTGAAATTATTCTCAAAGAATGTTAAACACCACACTGGTTATCAAAACTCATCACCTCAGTTTTGGGACTGCAACATCTTTACAATCAGCTTCATAATAATAAATGTGATTTCCCTTCATTAGCAACTATTTGGGAACACAAACATCAAAAAGAACTGGCTTGGAACCAAGATGAATAACTGAAATTTTTGCAATAAACATCTGACCTACGCCTGGCATTCACCAGCGCCTTGGGACTTTATGCACAAGTTCAGCCACATGTAGCTAAATTCATCTGAAATGAGGCTGCAATTTCAGTAATGCTGGGTTTTTGTTTGTTTGTTTGTTTGCTTGTTTTTTTAATCTGTTTGGAAATAATCTACTTTATTGTGTATAAGATTTTTTTTTTACCATTCACTTTTAGAGCAGCTGTGGTTTTCTGTTCTCCATAACAGCATGTGTAATCTCCAGCATCTGCCAGATCTAAATCACGGATCACCAGCTCTGCAGTTGTGCCCTTGCATGTGGTGGTGACCTTGTCACTTGGCTCCAGGACTCTGTCTCCTTTCCTCCATTCCACAGAAGCTGCAGGCTTGCTTAGCTCACAGCAGAAAGTGGCCGTGCCATTTTCTGTGGCTTCCACGTTCTTCAACTCCTTTTTAAAATGTGGAGGGAGGGCTGAAGATCACAGGTGAAAAGAGAGCACTTTAAAATTGAGGAAACACCGTATCTTGACTGCTCCGCTGCCTCAAAACCCCTCGACCTCAGAAAGTTTTCATTAACACTTAGTTCATGAGAGACAAACAACCTTAGGGGCATCTCTGCCTTACTCACTGCAGCATGAATGGGAAATCAGGATTGCAAAACTGTGATTTCAGTACTGGAATGTATATTTTAAAGGCATTTTAAGATGCAAGCAGCAGAAAGTTGATGGCAGGCTTTAAAAGAACTTGCACAGCTCTCTCTTGAGATTAGATGAACAATTAGCTGGAGCCCCATTACTTAAAATTCCAGGCTGCAATGCATAATTCTCACCTGTCTTTCTCAACTGTTAACCTAACAGAGCACTTTCCAATTATATCTAAGAAAAAGAGGTGAAAAGTCAGTGGTAAATGATACGCCTAGAAATTAACTAACGAAAAAGATATTTACTACTTCATCAAGATCTTCAGTATCTGTTTCCAAACTGCATTAATGTGAAAGAACAGGAGCAGAAAAGGCTGTAAGATGCTACGTATCATTCCCAAGTGAAGGACTTCCAGTAAAAGAATGTGGTAGACACATTTATCATAAAAATCTAAAGTAATAGATGGAATCGATGCCAATTTGTGATCCTGCATGAAAGCACAGATGGCAGTGCAGAAATTCCCTACTAAATGTACGTATTTTACCGTGCACTGTCAGAGATGCTGTAGTTGTCTTGTCTCCACACACACACGTGTAATCTCCAGCATCTTGTTCCTCCAGGCTTTGGATTGTCAGCTCAGCAATGGTATCCTTTAGCCTCAATTTGTATTTATCACTGGGCTTGAGCAACTCCTGTCCTTTCCTCCACTCCACCGGAGTGGATTTAGTCAGTTCACACTGCAGAACTGCTGTCCCACTTTCTGTGGCTTCCAGGTTGACGAGTTCTTTTTTGAAAAGCGCAGGCAAAGCTAAGGGATGTAACATAAACAGAGTACATCAAACCATGAACGGGACCTTGGAATGTGTAACTGTGGCACTGAGGGATGTTTTAATGGGCATGATGGGGATGGGTAGGGGTTCGACATTGGATATCCTAGAGATCTTTTTTAACTTCAGTGATACTATGGATATAGAAGGTCCTGTGCCCCATTAGGCCATGGTTTTCTGCAAGTCGCCTTGTGTGGTGTCACCAATTGCACAAGGAAGTACCAGCCCAGAGGAAGGAAAGGACACAAATACCTTTAACTGGAAGAAATAAAAGGAAATAAAAGCATGCAGAGAAATCAGAGAGATGTTTGTCTCCAGTTTTGCTCTTGCTCTTAAAATCATCTCACCCTTCAGATGCACCTCAAATCAAGTGTTCCTTTAATCTACTGGAACTGTTGTGAACTGTTGGAAGGGCATCCCAAGTTTTTTGCTAATTGCCACAGCAGAGGCAGGAACAAATTTTGGCTCACTTCTCCCAAATCAGAACCTTCAGAGTAATGGTTTGTTGCTGGGTTGTTGATTGTGGGTTTTTTTGAAGTTCAGTTTCAATGGTACAACACATCACAGTGCTGCAAAAGAGTCATTCTCTCCCATATTGAAAAAACCTCTTGCTAGCTGAGCTCAGCATTCTTAATGAACATTCCTTTAAGTTTAGCAATGGCATCCAGTGACATCAGAAAGATACAGAGGACAAACCTTCTGAGAACAAGCTTGTAGCTGGAGGCCTAGATGTTTCGGAGCCTACCTACTGCTCTTTGCACCCTGAAAGCATTCAGAAGGCTCTAGGGAATGAAACCATCACAAGCCCATGCTGCCATTAGGTGATCTGTTTCACCCTGACACTGGGAGACAGGATGAAATACCAGCAAAGCAGGTGGGACGAGCTGGTCTTTGAGGGCCCTTCCAACACAAGACATTCTAAACCACGAAAAGGCTGCAGAATCACAACATCAAAACCAGTGAGGAGACCTCCCAGAGAAAGAGTGTATCTCTGAGATGCAGCTATAATAAAGGAGAACAGGTTTTTTTACCATGCACTGTCAAGACAGCTGAGGTCTTCTGATCTCCACACACACAAGTGTATTCTCCGGTATCCTCTACCTCCAGGTCTCGGATCAACAGCTCTGCAGAGGTTCCTTCTTGTCTCATTCTATACTTATCACTGGATTTGAGCATCTTATTTCCTTTTTTCCACTCCACTGGGACTCCGACCTTGCTCAGCTCACAGCGCAGTGTGGCGGCTCCGCCATCGGTGGCCTCTCTGTTCTTCAAACCCTCCTTGAAAAAGGCAGGTAAAGCTGAGGGACAGCAACACGAGCAGTGAGGTGTGAGCTCCAAGGAGTTCAAATTAAACAGCGATATTTAATTTCCCTTTTCCTTCTTATCTTGAATGGATTTATCAATACAAAGAACATAAATTGTCAATATTCTCCATGAATAAGTGTGAGGAGCAAAATGCCATCACCAGGAAAGGATCCAATGATTGCTGTAACCCAGAGGTGTTTCACTCAGAAAAACAAATCCATACTGACAGAAGTAGAAGGCCTTTTTTTTTTTTCCCTGTGAAATTTCCTCTAAAACCAATTAAATTGAAATGTCTGGCAAGAAAAAAAAAAGTTTCTCACACAAATTTTTAAACCATGATGGAAGTAGGATGTTTGTTAAGCTTGAACATTAAGCAAATGGAAAGGAAGTCTACATTAAAAAAAGAATGAAACACTGAGTTTCATTCTAGAAGTCGATTTGAAGTGAAATTGCTCATTTCAATACATGATGGGGAAAACCAGCAACAAGCATTTTCACTTCCACTGGCATGTTCTTTCAAACATGTCAGTCACAAGAAAAACTACTGGGGATAATAATCACTTAGCCAGTTTGCATTTGCTTTGCACAGAAGAGTGACAGAACACAGTGATCACTGGTCTGTATGTATTAAACTACTTCAGTATCCCAGGAAAATAGAGTGGGAATAAGATTTCAGGGAATAACCTAACCAGTCTGAGTTTGACGAAACCTTGAACACACCAAGTCGTGGTCCTTTTTTTGGAACTCAACGTTATTGAGCACAATGAGGATTCTGAGTTCTGATTTGGAAGAGGGAAAACCAAGATATCAATCCTCAGCAAATGGGCAGCAGCAATCCTGGTTGCCTGTCTTCTCCCCAAGCTCATACCCTGACACCCCTCCCGTGCCATGCACAGCCATGTTGGTGCCAACAGAAACACATCACTGACACCATGGAGCTGAGGATGAAGGCCTGGCAGAGGAAGGATGTGGCAGGGTAACGAGGTGTCTGTCGTCCATGTGGACAGAGAAAACACAGCAGTTAATTGTAGCATTTGTCTTGATTCTTTACCATGCACTGTTAAAACAGCCATAGTCTGCTGGTCTCCGCACACACAGGAGTAGTTTCCAGCATCTGTCATGTCTAGATTTTGGATTAAAAGCTCTGCAATGATGCCTTCCCGTTTCATCTTATACTTGTCGCTTGACTTGAGGGTCTTGAGTCCCTTTTTCCACTCCACATTAGCAGCAGCCTTGTTCAGCTCACAGCGCAGAGAGACACTTTTACCTTCTGTAGCTTCTTCATTGCTCAATTCTTTGGTGAAAAGAGTGGGTAGGACTGCAGAGCAAACGGAATACGGACATGGCATCAAAGCTGAGAAAGGCTGACCTATAGTCTACTTGCTCTCTTCCTTCATCTCCCTGAAACTGCATGCCACAAGGCTTTCCCCACACTCCAGGATTATGCTCATACTTCAGTTTACCTTTTTTGCCTTGTTTGCATGCTTTAAAAGTTTAAAGCAAGCTTTTTTTCTATCTACTAACTTAGCTAACAAGTCATCTACACGTTATTTTACAGATCATAAAATGACAGGCCATATTTTCAGTAGGACACCCAGAGCAGCTTGTTTGCCTTGAACAAAACAACACTTCTACAGAAGTACCTGAGCTGTGGCACTGTCTGTAATTTAATAAATGGATCCCCTAAGCCAAGCCCTTGCAAAAGTGCTGTTGGCTTTCTGCAGATACAGCAAACGTTTGGTGAGAATTAAAACAAAACTGCTGAATAAAAAAGGGGGCTGGGAACAGTAGGAGAGTGAAAAAGAGAGTATTTCTTCATTAAGATACTCCTTAGCATCATACTTTAATGAAAACGCTTTCTACTTAGGAGAAACAGATGTAGCAGCCTAGGAAACTAAGAATAGATATTAATCCCACTTCTAGGACAATCCCTATGAGAAAAAAATCTAAACAGCAGCTGCACTGGATCAGGAATTGTGTTGAAGTACTCTGCACTTCAGAGGTCCTTCAAAAGAGGGGAACAGGTGAGAGGAGAGAGAGAGAGGGAGGGAGTGGTGGAGCATAGAGGGAGGAGAAAAACAGGAAAGAAAAATCTATCAGCAAGGGTGGGAATGGGAAAGTGTGGAGAGGTCAGATGCAGTGGGAGAAAACGAGAAGGAGTTCAGAAACGTGTGCTGGGAATTTCTTTTTACCATTTACTGTCAACGTGGCCGTAGTCTGTTGATTTCCACACACACAGCTGTAATCACCAGCATCTGCCGAATCCAAATCCTGGATCACCAGCTCTGCAAAGGGGCCTTCCTGCTCTATTTTGTATTTCTCACTTGGTTTGAGGACTTTATTCCCCTTTCTCCACTCAACAGGAGCCGATTTGCTCAGCTTGCAGTGCAAAGTGACTGCCTGGCCCTCTGTAGCTTCCTTGTCCACCATTTCTTCTTGGAAGAGGATAGGCAAGGCTGAAGGATGCAATACCAATAGAGATGGAATCAGAAATGTCATGAAATTACCTGGACCTTTCAATGAATTACTGGACTGCAGTGTATACATTTAACCCAAGGTACTACTGCTAAGTTATATGAGGGGTGAAGACCTTCTGGAGCAGAGAGAAACAAATTAGAAAGAGCAATACAGAACACTGCTGAGCTGTCTCAAAGGAAAACAAAAACAAGGGAATACTCTCTAGCAGGATGACTGGCTCCACAGAGCTGACAACATGAAACCTCTACAAACTCGTACTGACCAAGCATCAGACAATCAGAGAATGCTGCCAAACACGCTAAGCTTGGGGTTTAACAGGACAGGTAGAATGTTTACCATTCACTCTCAAAGCAGCTGTGGTCTTCTGGTCTCCGCACACACAGGTGTAACTCCCAGCATCGGTCAAGTCCAGATCTTGGATGACCAGCTCAGCAAAGCGCCCTTCCCGTCTCATCTTGTATTTGCCATTTGGCATCAGTGCCTTCCCATCCTTCCTCCACTCAACCGTGCTGACTGCCTTGCTCAGCTCGCACTGCAGTGTGGCCGTTCCACTCTCTGTACCTTCCTCGTTCTTTAGCTCTTTCTTGAAGTGGACTGGCAGGGCTGAGAGATGCAGAATGAACAAGGGGTTGCAACCCAATGCCTCTCTGATCAGAGTCTGCATTGTGATTTATAAAGGACTCCCCAGACCTTATTCCAACACCCTCATCCTTAACCATATCCATGTTTTTCTTGTGGTTCACAACAACATTCTCTAGCAAATAGCTCTGCTGCAATCAGAGATTTGATCAAGAACACGCACACAAACAACAATCTCATCCAGACAGGAGGTAAAGAATCCTCCTGAACAGTAAATCCCAAGGTATCTTTTTCCATACTAATTTAGGAAGGCATACATGTACATTAGTGTCATTCACTTGAGAAAGGTCCCTGAGAAGACATTACAGAAACACACACGCAACACTGAGAGTGATGAAATCTGGTTGTGGATGAAGACTGGGGAAAGGAGTGACACAGCAACGTGAAAGAATGGAAGGATGAAAAGAGCGGAGGCAGGACATAAAGGCTGGGTTTGACACAGGACATAAAGGCAGGTGTTGAGAGGGAATACATAGGAAGGAAGAAGGAAGGGATAGACAGAAATATTACAGAATTGCATGAATTATTTCTGACATTTTATCATTCACTGATAAGGCTGCTGTGTTTTTTGGCTTCCCATTACACATGTACATGTGGAAGGATGAGAAGAGTAGACAGAGGACATAAAGGTAGGAGTTGAGAGGGAACATATAGAAAGGAAGAGAGAAGAGATGGACAGAAATATTGCAGAATGTCATGAGTTATTTCTGACTTTTTACCATTCACTGATAAGGTTGCTGTGGTTTTTTGGCTTCCCACTACGCATGTGTAGTCTCCAGCATCCTTGGTCTCCAGGTCATGGATCAGTAGCTCAGCCACCATGCCCTCTTGTTTCATCCTGTACTTGTTACTTGGCCTGAGAACAGTGTGCCCCTTCCTCCACTCTACGGGGGCCTCTCTGCTCAGCTGGCAGTGCAGGGTGGCTGTCCCACCTTCCAGAGCCTCCAGACTCTTAAGCTCTTCTTCAATGAGCACAGAGATGGCTGAGGAATGAAGCATTCTCATTTTACTTTAGGGACATCGTTAACAACTGGTTACATCTTTATGAGACTCAAAAGACTAAACCAAATTCTCTTGGCATAGCTAATGGGCTCTGACTTACCTTCACTTCCAGGATTCTACTTGCACTCCATGAGTTTATAGGGAATTAAAACCAAAATGACTATTTTTCAATAATTAGAACATCAAAGTAATCATCCCTTTGATGCCCAAATGCTGTTGGTCACAGGCATGTGAAAAAACTGTTCAGTAAGTAAAGAAAAGAAAAGCATATTCTTTAATAGAACATGTTTATCACCTTCTTACCTCCCAGCTTAGAACTCAGGTAAACGTCTATGTCCTGAGCAGAAAGCACAACAGTTATTTCAGAGGTGAGGAAAAATATATTTACATCAGGTCAGGGTTAATTGATTGATACGTTTTAGTATGAAGTTGTTGTCCTAGAACACAGGCAACCCAATGGACACAGCCACAGCTGCCTTTCCTTTGGACTGATCCCTTTTTTTCTGAGCACCCAGTGTAAATATGCAGCAGGACCATGGCAAGAACAATAACAAGTGCTCACAAGCAGGTGTCTCATTCCTACCATGGACTTTGACTTGGGCTGTGGTCTGCTGGTCTCCAGTGTCACAGGTGTATCTTCCCGCATCTTCTGGCTCTGCATTATGAATCACCAGCTCTGCCATTGTCCCCTTCTGCTTCATTTCATATTTGGCACTTGCCTGGAGCGTGGCTTCTCCCTTTTTCCACACCACAGTGGCATCTGCTTTTGTGAGTTCACAGTGCAGAGAGACAGATTTCCCCTCTTCCGTTTCTGTGTTCTTCAGGGTTTGTTTAAAAAGGACTGGCACAGCTAGGATACAGAAATAGGGATCAGCTCCCACTGTACAGCATGGTAGTTCGTAGACATAAATCATAATATCTGAGAATGGTTTGGGTTGGAAGGAACCCTTAAGATCACCCTTTAAGATCAAATCCCTGCTATAGGCAGGGACACCTCCCTCTAGACCAGGCTGCTCACAGCCCCATCCAGTCTGGCCCTGAAAGCTTCCTGAGATGGGGCAACTTGTTCCATGTCTCACCACTCTCACAAAGGATTTCTTGCTAACATCTATCCTCTTCCAGTTTAAAGCCATTTCTCCTTGCTGAAAGCATCTGAGAGCCTTTAAAGAGGATGTCTGAGGAATTTGGGGGAATCTAAACATCAACCAGTTTGCCACCTGCAGTTTGCCAGGTACTGGACTTGTCTGCATGGCGCTCCTTCCTGCTCTCCCGTGTTAAATTTTCATGTTCTGCCTGTGCTCCCATGCTCTTGATCTCCAACTCCTGTCTTACAGCTGTGTACAACAGCAAACCAATCAGCACACAGAGCACAGGAAACAAATCTTCTGTGCTAATTTTCTGCTCAGCAGGAAGAGACATTTAAAATCCCAGGTGAAAGACATGAAATTACATGAAAAATACGTACAACTGCTTCCAAGTATGCTACATTGCCATTACATTTTAATCATGAGACTGTAGATGATTGCTCTGCAGAGCAGTGCAAGGAGTGCTGCAGTGCACCCAGCACTGCTTACCTTGTACTTTCACCTGAGCAGTGGTCTTCAGTTCCCCAGCAGTACAGGTGTAGTCCCCAGCATCTATGGATGTCACATCCCGAATGATGAGCTCTGCCACAGTACCATGCTGTTTAAATTCATATTTCTCACTGGCATACAGAACAGTGCCTTCTTTCATCCATTTCACTGGGGTATCGGGTTTGCTGAGCTCACAAGTCAGTTTGATTTCTTTTCCTTCTTTAGCTTCTTGGTTTTGAAGCTCTTGCTTGAAGAGAACTGGCATTTCTGAAAAGGGACATTGCACACATTCAAGCTTGCAGATCACTGTTACCATTTTGTTTCATTATTTTTAATTTTAAAATAAAATAATTTTATTCAGATAGAAAACCTCCGGAATGAAAATGCACTCTGCAACAGCAAAAAGTATCTGAGACCATATGTGTTTTTTTTTTCCTTTTAATCACTATTTGCAGTGTTAAAATGCAATTGCTTTTATTATTAACAACAGCAGCAGACGCTTCCAATACTATTAATGGCACCAACTGTGTGCAACTGGTCTCAGTATACTTGGAGCAGTGGCAAAAATCAAACCTTCCAGATCTTTACCAGTTTCCTAACGCTTGGTTCTTGGAATTTTCCACTCCCATCCCCTCAGAAGTAAACACCAGAATGGTTTAATGTAATGCCAGGGCACAGACATAGAGCAATGCCCTGCTCCAGCTTTCCTTGGCCTTCTGAGGAGGCAGCCAAATCCACAGAGCAATGCACAGAGCATACAAAGCAACCAAAGCCAGTTCCACAGGTGCAACTTAGATGTGTCTTGGTGACATCAGGTTTGGGAGACACTGAACTAGATTGCAGATCTGTGGTCAGAGCCTGCAACTGGTACCATAAATATCACCTGGTACATCACACAGAGGACACAAAGAAATGACAGAGCACCTTTGCTCGTGACCAACAGCGTTAATTTTTTGCCATAAGAAACCACAACAGATTTTTATCAGACACGAATGCAGACTTAAAAACAGCACCAAAGAAACGCAGAACACAAAAGGGCTCCTATGGAGGCTCCTGTGGAAGCTCTATCACAGCCTGGGATTCAAGACTTCAAGGTAAGCTGCAGTAGAAATAGCATTTACTGGGGAAAAGGGGAAGGAAAAAAATGTCTAAGTGTTTTCCTTTCAGATAATTAAAAATACATATAATATACAACAATCCCCCAACAACAAAACCAATCCCTTCCTCAGATTATACTGCCTGGGGTCCCATCCAGCCTGGCTTTCAGCACCTTGTCTTTGTGTGTACTGGTATTGGAAAAGTATTGTAGTGCTATGGAAAGTTACAGCAATTGGGAAATCCTCCTTACATCAAGTTCTTCTCTTTCCTTACACTGCAGACCTCAGCCTTGATGTGGTTTCTTCGTGCTCAGCAAATGCTGTGAGCAGCTTCCCTCCCTCTTCATGCTCAGAGGTTCAGGTTAATTCTTTCAATGAGCCAAAGACTTCTTGTTCTTGCTGGCTTCTTTTAGGGGAAGGTTTATAGCATGAGCAGCAGTGACTCTGGTTTTGGCCCAGCTCAGTCCCAGTGCTTACCTCACATACTTCCCTAATGTGCTCTGTGAAGTACACTAAAATCTCTTATCTCTAAGAAGAGAATATTTATTTCAGCTCAAACACCACCTTTCAGTGATTGACTTCTCCCTGACCACATTCTTTGGAACAAGTGCTTTTGGATGCACTGCTCTCAATAAATTCAGCTGCCTCAAGCAATTCCTTAGACAAATGTGGGTGTATGAGCTCCCTCCTTGGACAGAGATAGCACTGGAAAGAGCTTCAGAAGGTGATCCTTTCTCTGCATTATCTTTTAGGCAGGCTGAATCTGAAGCACGAGTCTCATGGGGAGCAGCTGAACTGGGGTGGTTCAGTCTGGAGAAGAGGAGGCTCAGGGGAAACCTTATTGCTGTCTACAGTTCCCTGAAAGGAGGCCCTAGTGAGGTGGGAGTTGGCCTCTTTTCCCATGTAACGGCAATAGGACAAGAGGAATGGCCCCAAGTTGTGCCAGGACAGGTTCAGGTTGAGTATTAGGAAAAACTCCTCCTAAAGAGTGGTCAGGTGTTGGAATGGGCCGCCCAGGGAGGCAGTGAAATCACTATCACTAGAGGTGTTCAAGAACAGTGGAGATGTGACACTGAGGGACATGGTCAGGGGGAAATATCAGTGGGAGGTGGACGGTTGGACTAGATGATCTTAGAGGTCTTTTCCAACCTTAATGATTCTATGATCTTCTACAGAGATTGCCACCATTCTCTCATGACCCATCCTCTCCTGACAGCTCTAGGGAGCCGATACTTTCACAGAGATAAAGTTGGATAAAATGAAGGATTTTCCTGTTTCATTTTTCTGTTTCGTTTTCCCGTTTCACATTCTGCCACCTCTCTGGATGCTGTCCTGGGTGATTTAACTAGAACCTTTCCTGCACTGAGCTGCAAAGACACGAGGCTCCTTTTCGGTGTAGTTTTTCATCAGTTCTATGCATTGTTCTGAGCTTGGTGATGGATGACAAAGTAGAACCCAAACCATTACTCCAAATGTTCTTACCCTTGACAGTAATAACCGCACTACTTTTAGCTGCTCCAGCCTCACACTCATATCTGCCACTGTCTCTTTCTTCTGCCCCATATATGACCAGCTTGGCTTCAAATCCCGACCGACTGATGTTGTACTTAGAAGAATTCCTAAGGCTCTTCCCGTCTTTGCACCACTTTACAGGGCTGTCTGATTTGGAGGTTTCACAGTGAAGAATCACATCCTTTCCCTCAGTGACTTCAGTGTCAACCAGCTCCTTTGTGAAGATGCAGGGCTTTTCTAGAATCACATAAAAACGGTCTGAGATTTTCACAAGAGGTGCAGATGTTCAAATCACAAGTAACCTGTGAGGCTTATGTCCAAGATTACTTGCATTAAAACCACAGGTTAGCAAGGAATAATTTGGGCTACAAAGCCCTCAGGAGGGCATTAATCATGCCATAAAATCTGGTTGAGTAAATACTTAATGATATCTGGGAGAAACTGGAAAAAAAATGCTGTAAAACATGAGATCTCTCACATCTCATTGAACTTCAACAAGATGGAGGCACAACTTTCCTAAACATTTCTCCATGTGTTCTTCTTAGCCTGGGCCTTCCAATGGAATGCAGAAGGCTAATTCTTGATGAAGCAAGGTGCAATTCAGATTTCTCAGCCAGTCATATAAAGGAGGGCTCACCTCATCATATGATTCTATGATTCATCATTACAAGGCCATCTAAGAAGTAGGCAGATATCCTAGACTGGTCGTGTAGGGTATCTCTATCATTAATGGAAGACAACAGACAGCTCCAAGGATGGGGCATTCATTTCCAAAACATGTTTTTAGGATAGAGGACTTGAAATGCTCTCTGGAAGTATATTACAGCTCCTAGAATCAGCCAAAGCTAGCTACTAAAAGCTAAACTGACCAACACAGGTCTTACACCTCCTAACTTCTGGCTTTTTAATACATAAAAACTCAGTAAATTGGAAAATCAAAAACTGTTCTCCTCCGCAATACAGCATCATGTATTGGTTTTACCAAAACAAGTCAACCCTTTGCAAATAGATCTTTCATTTCACTTTAAAAATATCTATTTGCACATTTGTAGAAAGGTAAAAATTGCCAACTGGGGCAAATTTTTTGAATTTTGAAAAAAATTTCCTTGCAAGAAACAGGATGATTCTGAAAAGAATGAGAATATGATCTGACACAGAGCCTGTATGGTGTACATCTCCGGGTAGTAAGAAATATTTATATTTCCACTAAGAAAAAACACTTCTCTAAACTTACACCCTTAGGGTGTCTGGCATTTGTCTTATTCCTTCCCTACAAAAGTAGGCTAGCACTGTAGTTTTTGTCTAGTTTAACTTCTCAGGAGAAAATTTTGTCAACCATGAATAGCAGAGGACATGTGCAGTGTTGCCCTTCAAAAAATGAAAATTAAATTTAAGACATTTGTTGCTCTTTTTTCTTTTTTTTCTATGAGCTAATCAATTTCTTTTCACTTACCATTGCAGTGGTGCCCTATGAGCTTAGCAATATCCAGTGCATCATTGTTATAATATAACATTCCCATCTAAGGCCCAACAAACATATTGACAGATCTCCAATATTGCAAGAAACTGGTTTCCCAGTCCAGGTTTTGTTATATAGGTAACAATACACTTAGATACACAAGTGATGGGGCCGAATTTATAGCTTTTTTTTCACCTATCCACATTATCCCATAGTTATTTCTAAGCATTCTCTTCTCTCCTGCAGTTTTTAATGCTTGAATTACCTTTAACAACCAAACTGGCAGATGTTTTCTTATCACCAGCTTCAAATGTAATGAGCCCCGAGTCCTTCAGAGAGAGTTTTTTCAAGGTTAGCAGGTGATATCCGCCAGGCTGAGACTGGATGTCATTAAGTTCATTGGTATGGAGTGGGGTTTTATCCAAAAACCATTGCACTTTGCTATACTCTACAGGAGAGATTCTGCATTTGAACATGGCAGATTCTCCTTCTAACACAGTGACATCTTCCAGGTCTTCTGTTATTAGCACTTTCTGGCCTGAAATGAACACAGATACATCAATTACTGGAATCTTCCATTCCTAACATGAAAACCATTGTGGAAACATCCAAGATTTTCCACGTATTTCAAGAAAGACACACACTCACGATACAGAAGACTGAAACACAATTCCCCTGCTACTGAACACAAAAAAACTATTCACAAAAAGATAATATGCACAAGACACACACCAAAATAGGATGAAGACACCTTCAGGGTACCAGAACACGTACAGCAGGACAAGTAGCCGGCACAAGGCAAATCCACTATTATGATCTTTCTCCTAATGGAACTAACTGGAATGCAGCATCAGGGAATTTTTGTACTTTTATCTCAAACTTTATGATGGAGAACTATTTTGAACTCAGAAAGATCAGAGATAGAAACTTCACACTGATTTCAGGGTCACCAGCCTCAACTTACGTCAGCATTTTTGTTTTTAAATGATACATAATGTTCTCAAAGTATAAATGCTCCAAATTGACCAATTGCTCTACACGTCAGGCTCCATGTTGCTAAATCTTCATCCATGCCCTGTGCAATGTATGTGTAATGAGTCTGGGCCAAAAATGTGCTACCCACGTGCTGAGAAATAGATCTGCATGTGCATGCATGGCAGTACATCAACATGTGCACCCACAAGCACCCAACAGCACTGCTCTAGTTGGTACAGTTCCTTCCTTTCCTGTGCAGTTTGCTCTGTGCACGGCCTGTGAACTCCTATTCAGGCCAGAAAGCTGCAGCCCCAAAGATCTGCCATAAATGTATAAATTCTACCAAGAATGGAGAATTGGTAATGGAGAAACAGGATGCACAGTCACATGGCTCTCACGCATACCTTGTACGACCAGCTTGGCTCTGGACTGGGCATCACCAATGTCACAGGTGTAGGTGTCACTGTCACTTTTCTCCAGATTTTTTATGGTCAGCTGCAGGTCTCGTCCTTTCTGTGTCATCTCGTATTTCCTGCCAGGCCTGAGCTCAGCTATGCCTTTCCTCCATATCACAGAGGATGCAGCTTTCTCGCTCTGGCATATAAAAACTGCAGTTCCACTTTCTTCAATTTTCAGATCTGAAAGTTCCTTGATAAAGTAGTTAGGCTTTTCTGGAAGGAAAAAAAAAAGGAGGGATGAAGGTGTAGGACAAAGAGGTTTGTTACCCCAACAAGTCCCAAGCATACAGAGGGATCTTGAATCTCCTTTGCCCTCACTTACAGAACCACATCATATAGAGATGGAAAGAGTCAAAGATCACTGAGTCTGCCCACCAACATGGGGTGCACATTTCCAGAAGATATTGGGAAAGTTTAATAACATCATACATGTGCTGGTGGGATCTCATCTGGCAACTGTGTAAAGTTTTGATTACCCATATTCAATAAAGACTAATTCAGATTGCCATCTTTGCTTGGCTCATTAAGTAACATCCAAGATCATAGAATCATAGAATGGCCTGGGTTGAGAAGGACCTCAAAGTTTCAACCTCCCGCTACGTGCAGGGTCACCAACCACTAGACCAGGCTGCCCAGAGCCACATGATTGTGGGGATCATTCAGTTTCCAGATTATTTTAAATAGAAGACCCTAATCCATAATATTTTCAGAAAACTAATAATTGATCCTGCTTAAAAAAAGCAGAAGAGAAGAACATCTCCCACAGGTTGCAGATATTTACCTCGACTTCTCTTCATGCCATCCCTAGTGTGCTTTTCTACTCACCTTGCACAGTGACCCTGGCTTTTGTTTTAGAGTCCTCTGTCTCACAGGTGTACTCCCCACTGTCCTTGACGGTGGAGTCATGGATGACCAGGATGGCCTTCGTTCCCTCCTGCTGCAAGTCATACTTCTGGCTTTTTCGGATTGCTTTGCCATCCTTGTACCACCTGATGTTCACATCGGGTTTCGACAGCTCGCAGCTCAGGCTGATGTCCTGCCCTGCTGCTGCTGTCTTATCCTCCAGATGTTTCATAACCTCAGTGGGTTTTTCTGAAAGAAAAAAAATGCATTTTGAGTAATGTAGACTTAGGTAGGATGTCTCTCTGTAAATACATGCATCTATACTCTGGAGATAAGTTGGAGAGGCAGTTGCAATGGAGGCCATTCTACAGCCAGCAGTAATCTGCTGAATATGGGAACGAAACTCAAGGCACCATTTGTTTTGTCTTAAATCTACCCAGCTGCAGATGATGAGCCATAACTGAAAAGTGCCTCTTTCTTCACTCCACTGATCACACTGAGAGCCCCAGATGATGCTTTCAAATGCACGTCCTAGATAGGAATTTTTTGTACAGCTATATGATGTGGAGGCCATCCCTTCAGCTTATACTTAGAGGATACTTGCTCCTACAGTTCCCTGAACAGATCGTCCCTGATTTATTGTTAATGGAACAAGCTCTGCAGTGAGATGCCCATTTCCACACTACCCCAGTGTCTTGGGCAGTTCTCGCATTTGTGTAAAAATGTTCCATCCTTTCACTTATTTTTAAGAGAAATTCTCAGTGCTTCAAGGTTCACGCAGAAGGTTGCTATTTACTGTAACCATATTATGAGTTAGCTCTCACAACAATCTTATCAGAGCACAGTTGAAGGAATCAGACCCCAGAATCTGTCTGATCTCGTTACCTTTCACAGCCAGAGAGGCTTTGGAGGTTAGACCACGGGCAGTGAAAACGACTTCCCCAGCATCAGCAGGAATCACACTTTTGATACTGAGAGTATACTTCCGACCCACATTAGAAGCTTTAAATCTCCCACCACTTTCCACTCTGCTCCCATTCAGTGTCCAGTTGAAGTCATCAATGCTTTCATGGGACAAAATGCATTCAAAAGTACAGTCTTCTCCCTCCTGGATTTCAGTGTTCTTCAGCCGTTTGGTAATGCCAATGTTCAGCTCTGGAAGATAAGAGATAGGTTGATATGAGGTTTATATGGAGGAAAGGCATTTATGATTGACATGAGTAGTAGTACTGGTGCTTTAACCCAGGATTTGCAGGACATGGCTGCATTCCTTACTGATGTACTTGACTTGCAAAGAATTTCTCAGACATTTTCCACTCAGAATTACCAGAAAGCTATAGAAAAAGAGACATGTGAATCTCCTGGCTTTGCTCTGGAAGGACTATGTGGACAGCAGCTCACTCGGTGGAACAGAGTGAAGATGATTTTCATGGAAAAATGAGATACATTTACATCAAAAGCAATGGGAACTGTCCAGACATCACTGTGATAAATTGCAGTAACATTGTTTTATTGTAGGAAGCACTAAGCCTCAAGGAGGAATAGCTGTAAGACACAGCGACCAACCTGAATGTGTTTTCAGCATCCCTTTACTGTCCACAGGACTTACCCTGAACGCCGACCTTTGACTTGGCAACATCAGTGCCAATATCACAGGTGTATAAACCTGCATCTGCCTTCTCGAGGTCGTGGATAAGGAGACATAGGGTCTTCCCAGACTGTACCAGTTCATATTTGTTGCCAGAAGTGAGCACAACACCGTCCTTTTTCCACACCGGTTTGACTTTCTCTTTGGAGACTTCACATTCCAGTTTAATCACACCTCTTTCCTCACCAAAAACATCATCCAAGGACTTCATGAAGACAGCAGGCTTCTCTGGAATTAAACAGGCAACACAGGACAACGCGATATTTAAGTTGAGACATTTCCAGTTGCTTTCAGATTTTTAAAGAGGGATAAATAAACCCTTACCAACACTGACAGCACCAATGTAGAGCCTAAAGCAGTTTCATGTCTGACAACTGAATGAGTTTATGGAATTCTGACCCAATCTCTAGGAGAATACAGGAAACAGAACAGGCAGCCTGCATTGCTGTGGATGGGACTGATATCATGTGAAATAATTGGGATGCAGCTCTTCTAAAGCTGGAGAGCTGGCACTGCCCTCTCATGAAGCAGAGCTCATGCAGCAGGCAGCATCTTAAAGAGGATATGCTGCTGAACACTTTTGATTTTCCTGTTTTACTGACTCCTTTTATCTATCTTCTATTTCGCACATAAGATGTTTATACAGAGAAAAAAAAAATCCACCAAATATAAAAGAAAAGAGGAAGAGGAAATCTTTCAAACTCTGAGTGGACAGAGTAAAAGAGCTTAATTGCTGGAGAGAGCAGATTAGAATCACAGAATATTTAGAGTTGGAAGGGACCTTCAAAGGCTATCTAGTCCAACTCCCCTGCAATAAACAGGGACATCCACTGCTACATCAGTTGCTTAGTCATACCAGGATGCAAAACACACACAGAGTGATCTCCTTGATTTCCTACAAGAATGTGGAAGATCTCAGACTGACTTTCAGACAGAATTTCTCAGAGTGTTTCCCACAGATGCATCCATTCTAGATCAACACAGATACATGATGAAGATAACTCAGGACAACAAATCCCTATGAGTTACCTGAGCATCCACGTACAGATGTGTTTCTAAAGAAATTTTTACTCTGTGCTTCAAGGAGTTCCAAGGAACTGATCAGATTCAGTGTGCAACTTACTATGGCCGAGGTGACATATGACAACTCATCAAATCTCTGCAATTAAGTTGTGTGACCAAATTTTAAAACATATTAAGAACAGCAGCAAACTGCATTCTTTGTGCTGAATCTGTACCACTCCAGAGCAGATATACTGAAAGCTGTGTCCTACCGTTGGAGGTAAACACAAGCTCTGCTCCTTGCAGTCAGAAATCCTTAGAGATAGCAGTATGCTATCTCTGCATACTACTGAAGCAGTAAAAGAAATTGCTCTTGAAACTCTTATGTTAAGTAAAATGATGATAATGAGCTATGGAATATTTTGTCAGGACACCAAAACCATCCTCCTCTGTTGATATTCATCTGCTACAACGGAACCTTCCACTGGAAGAAAGCCCCCGACGACTTGTCACCCCGGAGAGGTGAGGTTTAGAAGCAGGATTGCTGCACAATGTAGCAAACTACAGCTCCTCAGCATCTCTTATTCACACCCAGGAGGGATGTGGTCAGACCCACCTATCACCTTCAGACGCGCGCTCTCTGACACCTTCTCTGACTTCATTGTCACCATGCCAGCATCCTCAGGCTTGACCTGCTTCATCGTCAGCGTGTAGCAATTGCCAACGTTCTTGATGTCATTGTAATTGTTGGTGTAAAGGAGGGTGCCGTTCAGGAACCATTCCACGTCCTCGTCATCATGGGACAGCTCACAGGAGAAGACAGCAGAGCTCTCTTCTTCAACTTCCACATCCTGCAGGTGTTTGGTTACTTCTACATTGCGGACTGCGGGGAAACAAGGTGCACCTACGTTACTTACCATAAAACCAGTACTGTCATGCTGGGATGTGGTAGAATTGTTGCACTGGATGATCTTGTGGTCTTTAACCTTAATTTAACCTTCATTACTCTATGAATCTATGACTATTATGATTAACAAATGTACAACAGGTAAGAGCTGACACAGGGGTCAGTGGAAACGAAAACTGCAGGCGTGCGCCAAAAATCAGAGGCCTGTCACAGTTCAACCCACACACAAAAAACCCCCAACATTTTTACCTAGAATTATTGAAGAGTTTCAAAGGACAAAATGGAAAATAATATGTCTCGAGAATTGAACTTATCCTTCTTTTCCACGTAATCCCATCACCTTGCCCAGAAATTGCTCCTGTGTGTGCATAACCCACCTGACCGTAAATGTTGGATTTCAGTATGCTGTAACTTCTGCACACTGCATAATATAAACAGCTCAGTGAAGACTGTGCATTCATAAAGTTAGCAGGAGAAAACTGTAGAAGTCAACCTCAAGAAGAGAAATCTTACATGAAATGTTAAGCCGTAAGGACATGCAAGAGGCCATCCTCCCTGCTCATACCTTCAACTGTCAGTGTGGCCTCAGTCTCTGCAATTCCTGCCTTGCACTTGTACACACCAGCATCATCAGGCTTCAGCTTCAGGATCTTGAGCTCTGCTGAATGCTTATCCCTCTTGATCTTGTACTTGTCAGAGGGCTCGATGGGTGTGTGGCCCTTGAACCATTTCACAACCTTTGGAGAAGGCTTGAAGTCACAGGACAGGATGACAGAATGACGTTCCAAAGCTGTTTTATCCTCCAACTTCCTGGTGATCTGTATATGGTAATCTGCAAAGCAGGGTTGGAAGAGAAGAAAGGATGAGTGCAATTGGAAGAAGAGCAAAGTTTCTTGTATGCATTCCATTCAATTAATTTCTTGTGTGCTCATGTTCACAATGGTTCTGTGAAGATAAAACAAATGATTATCTGCAGGGAGTGCTATTGATTATATTTCTATAAAATAATACTGTATATTATCTACCAAATGCACAGTCCAGTTCTTATTCTGTGCTTATTGAATTGCTCTCAGTTGAGGATTTTATTCAAGTAAGAGCGAGTTGAAGACATAACAAGGACTTCAGGATGTGAATGGAGACTCTTACTCTGGGGACAACAGAAGATAAAAAGCCTGGAAGCTTTGTTCCAGATCAAATCAATGACGAACTGCATGAAATACATGTGCTACCAAACTTAAACTTGTCTTGTTCAGAAATACAGTAAATTTCACCTGATTTGACTTCTTCAGAAAAGCTAAGGAAAAAATCTTAGCTCTGTAGATCTGAATACATCACTCTTTCTGAAACAGATCCCTTACTGACACACAGCTGTCCCATTTAGTGTCCAACAACTTTTAACTGGGAACGGAGCAGACACTCCAGGTGTACACACCATACTTCAAAGCCCCCAGAGAAGGAAGACTGTACATTAATTAATTCTTCATCCTCACGATGTAATCCAAGCTAGGACACGTTACCTCTGACAAGCAGATTGGCTGTGGATTTTGATTTGCCAATTGAGAACTGAATGGTGCCTGTCATGTCGGTGGTGGTTTTCAGTATGGTCAGTCGGTGGATGGTGCCCTCTTGCTGCATGATAATGTTTCTGCCAGGCTGTAAGGCTTCTCCACGTAGACACCACTTGGGAGGTTTCACAGAAGGAATGGAAATCTCGCACTCAAATTTGGCTTCCTCAGGCTCGGTCACATCCTCATCACACAGCTCCTTTACTATATTAATGGATTGCTCTTTAAGAAGGATGGAATGAGAGAAAGCAGAGATTTAGAAGGAATGAAGAAAGTCCTTACATTGGGAGCTATTGGTAATAGGCAAACGGTTGGACTGGATGATCTTTTAGGTCTTTTCCAACCTTGGTGATTCTATGATTATCACCCTGTTCTCTCATGCCAGCATTACTGGACATGAACATTGCATCTATCAGCTAAAATGCCTTAAAACATGTTGTGAAGTCAGACAATAAGACTTTGACACCCTGAAGAGAGCCCAGATCTTCTGATTCCCAGTCCAAAATCCAAAGCAAACCATGACCTTCCCATCCCGATATCAAACTCTTGGCATTATAAAATGGAACAGAGGTTCAGTGAAATGCAGATATTGGTAATTACTTTTGTTAACTATGGAAACTTATCTCTGAACAAGTTTTTCTCCTAGTAAAGGTCTCTGTAGCTCAAATTTAATGATTCTACTTGGGAGAAATTCATTTTCCAGGATGTTCTTGCCCTTATGAGAGGAAGAATATCAATGGACTTTGGGAAAGCAAAAAACTCTCTGAATTTAAATAATTGCTTAATTTGCACTGTGTTTTCAAAGTAAGTGACAATGGCTTTTGTATAAATCTATCTGCATTCCATTGTTTAAAAAACTATTATTTTTTTTACCTTCAACAAAGAAATGAGCACTGCTTTTGTCATCAAAGGCATCACAAGTGTATGTGTCCTCATCTTCATAGTCTGCATCGTTGATGATGAGTTTCCGATACACGCCATCGCTCACAATTTCATATTTGTCACTAGGATGGATTTCAACATCCTTTTTGTACCACTTCACTTCAGCATTGGCACGAGACACCTGGCACTCCAGGAATCCCCGATGCTTTTCAAGTGCAATCTTATCTCGCAGAGGCTTCACAATTTTCACAGGCAGCTCTAAAACAAACAAGCATGTGTGTATATGTATATATATATGTATGTGTATATGTATATATATACTAATCAGCACAGTTTCTGTGAAAGAGGCCAATAAAACTCAGTAGCAATGGTTCTTTTATGGATGGTTACTTGGATGGCGACACTCTGATAAGCACTTGATCTAATGCACAGCAAATAAGGAGCTAATGAAAAGACTTGTTATCCCTATTTTACCACTTGGATGGCCAGATTTCAGAGATAAAGAGTAAATTATTCAGCACCGTACGGCCGTGCAGTGGCAAAGCCAGGGACTGAACTCAGCTTTCCTCAGCTCTTGAGTAGTGTGTTAATTCAAACATCTTCCTTTTCTTTCTCTATCACACTACTTAAGCTTAACATTACATATAAAAACAGACCTGTGCTCTTTTCAAACAAGAGAAAATGAAGAAAAAGTCAAGCTGTGTTTGTTATCTCTCTCAACGTTCAAACACAAATCTGAAGTCAAAAGGTAGAAAATCAACCTGAGAAAATAAACTGCTTTACTTTGCAAAAGTAAATCCCAAACGACAAGGTGTATATTTCACAGGCAGAAAGGTAGGTAGGAGTTTTTATTTCTGCGAAAGGTCCAGGTGTTGTTTAACTTCCTTGGCATTAAAGCAAAGGATGCTAGCTGGTTTAAAACATGAGATAATTCAAGCAAAGTCATCATCAGAAGCATAATTACCTTTAACTGTAAGACGGGCACGAGATTCTGCCTTTTCTGCTACAAATTTGATTTCTGCTGCATCTTTGACTTGGACACGTGTGTAAGTCAGCGAGTAGGTCTTTCCTAAAGCAGAGAACACAGAGTCACTAAGGGTGAAAAACACCACTAAGATCATCTGCCAACCCACCCCACCAAACTGTGCTGGAGAGCAGACACACAACCACACATTGCTTTCTTGAGCACTGCCAGGGCTGAGCATCATCCATCCGGTTTCACACCACCACTGCCTGTTGTCATCTCAGTGAAGCCACACATTTCCCTACATCCACCTCCACATCAAAGCGTAATCTGAACATGGCTTCTACAAGGACTGACCAAATGCGGCCGCCATCATCTGTGAAGTACTTGAGACAGAAGGATCCCACTCACTGCCAGACAAAAACTCCTTTCAGAGATGAACTGACTGCCCTGTTCACCCCCACTTTGAAATAATTGCACTGATTTCCTACCTGCTCCTGGCAGCATGGGATGGTGGGATAGCATCGCATTTCCCACACTAAAGTTCCCACCACATCACTTGTTCCAGCCTAACTGCAATCCCAAAACAAAAGGGAAACTCCTTTCTGAGCCTTCTTAAATTGATTTCAGATGTCCTTTCTGCTTGTTCTCCAACCCACTCCCCACTCAGGAAAAAGATCCCCCCCCTTACACCCTACCCTCTTGACGCATTCTAATGTTGTCGTCAGCCTTCAGCTTGTTGTCATCTTTGTACCACTGGGTTTGAACCTCATCGTGTGAAATCTCACAGACGAAAGATGCACTCTCATATTCATTCACTTCCACATCTTCCAGTGGTTTAACAATCTTGATATCTCGAGCTGTGAAACAGTAGAGATATATTTGTCAGGGTGTCTCCAGAACTGAATGCACCATCTTTACCTTACAAATATTTGCATGGAAAATAAATGGCATTACATTTTATTCTAAACCACAATCCGTTCATGAGTCTTTTCTCTCTTCAACACAGTACATACATTATCACCCTTGAACTTAAAGACAGATGGAGCATACTGCAAATAGTTTTCATGGAAGCCAGAATCTCATCTTTTCTAAAACATGTCCAGTCACATTAAGGACAGAAAAAGCATAAAATAGAACGGCTTAGGTTGGAAAGAACCTTTAAGGTCATCTAGTTCCAATCCTCCTGCTACAGGCAGGGACGCATCCCTCCAGACCGACTCTTCT
The DNA here is from genome assembly GCF_023343835.1 of Lagopus muta. Lineage (NCBI taxonomy): Eukaryota > Metazoa > Chordata > Aves > Galliformes > Phasianidae > Lagopus > Lagopus muta. The sequence goes on from NC_064439.1 coordinate 2,349,264, forward strand.
TAGGGTCAAGGCTGCTCTCAAGCCATTCTCCTCCTAGCCTGTACCTATGCTTGGGATTGCCCCAACCCAGGTGCAGGACCTTGCACTTGGCCATGTTGAACTTCATGAGGTTGCCATGGGTCCACCTCTCCAGCTTGCCCAGGTCCCTCTGGGTAGCATTCCTTCCACCTAGCATGTCAACAGCACCACTCAGTGTGGCATCATCTGCAAACTTGTTGAGGGTGCCCTTGATCCCACTGTCCATGTCGCCTACAAAGATGTTAAATGACACTGCTCCCAACACCAGTCTCCACCTGGACATTGAGCAATTAACTGCAACTCTCCAAGTGTGACCATCCAGCCAATTCCTTATCATGCAACCTTACCCTTATCCATCAAATCTTTCTCCAATTTGGTGACCAGGATGTCATGCAATGCTTTGCAAGTCCAGGTAGATAACATCAGTTGCTCTTCCATTATCCACTCATGCTGTTACTCCACCATGAAAGGCCACCAAGTTTGTCAGGCATGACTTGACCTTGGTGAAGCTACATTGGTTACCACCAATCACCTCATCTTTATTTTCCAAACTATGTCAGACAGAACTCTCTTGTGTCACTATAAACCTTTTTTCATTCATATGCTTCCCTGCATGCTCCCAGTCTTTCCTTAACTCGTGTGCCCAGAAGTATGGAATCTCAGGCACAAGTCTTACCTAAAGGGTAACCTATGCTTCAAATTCTCTTGAACATGACACAATCCCTTTTAACTCTCCAGGTCTGCACTTATTTATGTCAGAACTGGACCATATTTCTGTGCTACTGCTTCCCTTTCCTCCTGAAGGGCCTGGATACAGCTTGGATTAACCTCAGGAGCAAAGTTCCTGAGGAGGAACTTTGGAGCCAGCCAGCACCGAAACAGCAGCCCAACCTGGCTGCAGAGTGAGAGAAAATGAGAGTTCACCAAAGTAATGGAACAGGACAGATGTTCATGAAGAGACTGCTAACACTGAACCTAAGTGGCCACATGAGGACAGCATCTAGTAAGAAATCAGAAAAAAGGATCCTTTCAGATGTTCCTTTGGAAGATGGCATCTAGCAGGGCATAGTAGACCTGCATGTTCAGTAACCAGTCTGACGCTTCAGAGCTTGGGGATGAATTACAACTGGGGTTTAACCAGTGCAATAAATGGAGGGAAAATCTGTCTTGAGCATAAAGAAGAGAGGCAGTCAGCTATCATGGCATTCTCTTTAGCATTTACTACACTGGTTAAAAGTATGGCAACTCCTGAAATTGTACCCAGGGACTGTCCAAGTTTGTATTCGAGTACGTATGCAAGTCCTTCTTTGGCACTGGCAGAAGCTGAACCAAACCATGGGCATACCAGACACTGAATCCCTGATCTATGCCAGTCTGTCCAGCATTTGCTCATTTGCTGATCTGGAAATACTGTTTAAGTTCCAGAAAATATAAATCACTTCTAGTAGATGGAAAACTCAATTAGAGCTTCGTCCAAAAATATTCTTCTAAGGATAGAACAAGCACACAACAGTTCTGCCAGTATTCTCACTAAAAAGAGAAAGGCATCCAAAAATGACTAACCAAGAAATGCCCAAGCTGCCCATAAAGCATTTCTTGCTGTGGAGCAAAATACCTCAATAGGATTTATCTACTCTTTCAGTTAAACATACCATGAACCTTCAGTGTAGCTGATGTCTTGTCTTCAGCTGCTTGGCACGTGTAGGTTCCCTGGTCTTCATATTCACACTTGTGGATAATGAGACTTCTCTTATTTCCCTGGGAAGTAATGCCCACTTTTTTACTTTGCTGGAGTTCCTTCCCATCCTAGAAGGGAAAATGCCAAGTCAGATCTCCAGTCCTTCCACCTCTGCACTGACCAAAAGGAGTCTTCAGCTCTGTGCTTAATACACCTGCCCCCCAAGACTTAATGGAACTGTGCTTACTGGAACATATGCTGCAACTTAAGCACAGTGCAATGTTTTCAACATGTGGGGAGGGCTGTAGAACATATGTAAATTCTGGCTGACCTGTGACAGCTTAAAGCACTGCAGAGGATTGGCAACAAGCCCATTTGTACATTATCTTGAAGAAACGACATTATACCCACGTCAGGGAAGAATCAGCACAGCCCCACCAAGGTACACAAAGTGCCTGAGCAAATTCTCAGACTGTCAGGTGCAAAGAAAACTGAGGTTTTACCTTAAAACTCAGTTCACAACAGAGCTATAAATTCTGGGTGAGAATTTCTGTGTGAGAGCTGAAGCTCAAGGCTGTACTCCTACCAACAGCATTTTGTGCAGCAAGACTTCAGGAGTTCACAATAAGCTCGAGACAAATTTCAATTTCAAGCTGATAAACGAACTCAGGATATAACAACAAAGAGTGCTGATTTGGGGCAAGTAAAAGAGCATAAAGGAAAGAGAGCTATTCCAAAGCTATAAAGCAAAAGCTCAGACTTGCATCCCTTGGAAGTGAAATTAAAGGCTCTCATTCATTTCCAGAGAAGCCAGAAATGAAAATGTCATTGCGTGCCATACCTTGAACCACTTGACATCCACATTGGGCCTGGACAGCTCACACTCAAATGTGACCTTGTCCTTCTGGGTGACACTAATATCTGCCAACGGTTTGCTGATTTTCACAGGCAATTCTGAGAAGGAAAAAAAAAGATGTGCATTTAATTGGGAATGAGGTCTCCAGGAGCATCTGGCATGAGGAATAATAAAAGGCAGGGCCTACTTTCCATGCTTAATATAACTTGTAATTAATAACAAAAACCTACTGTTTTGAGCACGTTATCATTACTCGTGCTAGGGACAATGATGTTACAACAATCCTCTTGATACTTGAGGGATATTCTGTTGGCTCAGTGCATAATGTTCTCTGCAGTTGCAAAGAAAGCTGGTTGTGCTCTTAAAGTACTCTGGAACAGGAGCAGATAACCAAATCCCAAAGCAAGCAGTACCTATCACAGTGAGCCTCCCCGATGAATGAATGCCCTCTGCTTTAAAGGAGATGAGTCCTGCATCTTCAAGAGTCACAGAAGAAAGTGTCAGTGAATGTTTCTTCCCCTGGATGCCCATCGTGACATTTGGTGCAGGCTTCAGCCTCACGCCATCCTTCTGCCAAGTCCCTTCCACATCCTCGTGGGACACCTCCACAGAAAAGGTGACAGTGCCCTTCTCAGAGACTTCGAGGGGCTGCAGACCTTTCACCAGCTTGATCTGCCTCACTGAAAAACAACAGGGAGAGGTTGGAGATCTCACACCAGGAGCTGAGAAATAGAATCCCAGAATGAACCATAGAAAGGTTTGGGTTGGAAGGGACCTTTAGGATCATCTAGTTCCAACCTGCTTGCTGCAGGCAGAAACACCTCCTCCTGACCAGGTTGCTCAAAGCCCCATCCAGCCTGGCCTTGAATGCCTGAATAGCATCAGGACTTCCAAAAGAAATTACTTCCCTCTTCCTCCCCCAAATACAGTGTCTGCAAATCAAACAACAACCTTTACAAAAAGGAAAACTTGTTCATAATCAGATCATGTGTGCTCTTCTTAAATGGATCCTTCCAGATGGAAAAAAACAGCCACAGGCAGAAGTTTCAAGTGGCCTCTAGATATTATCCCACATTGTATTGCACACAAGACCAAAAAAAAAATTAATTTTGCAAAGTTGTTCTTCTTATAAGGCAATAAACATTTGGGGAATAGTACAACTAGGTAAAGTTTAACTTCATATCAAGAGACTTGAAATTTAATTCTCATGCTCTTGGTATAATTTCTGCTATGATTATATGGCCTAATTATGCTTTTCCCCAATGAAAGCCTAGAAATGCATCACAAGAAGGACCAATTTACCCATGACTTTTATTTGTCTTACTCAAACATCTCCTTCTGACCACGACCGGCAATAAAACATTCAGCCAGAATACAGGTTTGAGCAGCTCAGTTGTTTCTAGGATCTCCTGGAATCTTAAGCTTGGAACACACGCTTGTCTTTTGACTAAGTGCCTTTTACAGTGCAGTAAAGCAATAGGTTTTCACATAGCTATTCCTCATTGACTTTGCTCTGAAAGCGTTCTCAAACCATCAATATTAGTCCAAGGAGAAGGGAGAGAGACGGGAGTGATGCTCACTGCCAGACTGTGAGCATTCAAAGAACATCTGCTGATGAGCTCCAATATAGCCAAAGAATATATTCAAATATTTGCTTAAGTGACAAGAAATATGAAGCATAACTTCAGTCTTCTGCTGTTAAACTCTTGCTTCTACCATAAACCAGGATAAGAGCTCAATGCTTTTAGATGGAGGACTCGTAATTAAAATAGCTACAGCAGAATGAGGAAAGGGGCACATTATCACAGTAATTCTCTACTACAATTAGCTAAATTCCAGTCTGGATTATGCTTCACCTTGGATCACTTCAAGCTTCAGCCACTTGATGAAACTCTCTCAGTTCGTCTATAGAGAAGCTATTTTCTACAGTGTCAATAAGCTGTGATTGCAGCTGGATATCTGGAGAGCACAAGTCCTGTAGTTATCTTGTACCAACATCCTCTCCTTCCATCAGAACAGGAAGTTTTTAATCCAGACTCATGCAAGCTTGCATAACACACCTTGTGCAAAACTGTGAAAACACTGTTGGCAGCGATCAGGACAGCCAATTGCTTCCTGCATAGACACTGCTCTATCAGTTTTGCTTTTTTTGCTTGGCTGTAACAACAGATGGTGTCTAAAAACTCACACAGCTGAAGCAACCATGCTGATACATCGCAGGCATTGGAGGTGCTCAAAGTCATGGGGATGTGGCACCAAGGGACATGGTTAGTAGGCATGGTGGGGTGGGCTGGGGTTGGACCTGGGGATCTCAGTGATCTTCTCCAACCTGAATGATTTGGTGATCTTGCTGGAAGGAAACTGACACAATCAGAGCTTGAAAAAAAATGCCTCGGGGTGCAACTTGTAAGAGGGAATGAAGCAGCAAACTGCCCAACGCTGAGCTGCGCTCTTCCAACACGAGGTATCAATGAACTGCTGTATTTCCCTGTCTTACATGGAGCCATTCATCCAATCTGACTGAAACAGTAAGCCTGAACCTAAACATAAATCAGCATCGTAGTCACCTGTGGTTCCTTAAATATCCAGAAAGACACTCTAGAGGGTAATTCAGTACCTCTACAAATTAAAGCAGTCTCTGGAGGTCTTGGTATTTTTCAATCTCTGTTGGCTGCAGAAGGATCTGAAGTGACGCACATGGCCCAAAGATTAGCACTGACAATCAGTTAATATCTGCGGGTTGTTTTGTTTGTTTGCATGCTTGTTTTATTTCCTACAGCCATCCAGTTTGGAGAAAAGATGAGCAACTGCCAATAGCAGTGATAACTGCACATTTTGGGACACAGAAGCAGAGTTTTGTGACAACTGTCAGCCCAGAATATGTTGGTGATGAAGCTGTCCTAACAGTGCATGCCAGTAATTTGACAAACCCTGCTCTGTGTGAGACAGTTTGTCATCAATTTTTGATAGTTTTGATCCCCAGTTTGCTCTTAGGCAAACAAACAATAAACAAACCAAAAACCAACCCAGTCCTCATCTCACCCTTTCCAGCTGCTGCCTCACAGAAGAGGCAAAATAAAAATTCTTTTGTACTAGAAGAGAGACTTGCAGTGGAGTAACTTAAATCAGAACAGGAGATTGAAGGTGTTGGGAAAGACACCCAGGCTTAACTACAGGCTGTGCATGCAGAATCACAAGACAAAGGCCAAAATCAGAGAAATTAGAGCTTTGTGAGAATTAATGGGGTTGTTGTCAGTGATTTCCTCATGCCCAACCTATTTGCAAATGTAAACCCTTCCAGTGAAAAAAAGGAAAGCTACATATAGGTGGGGATAATTGTTGGTGAAATTATTTGTGATGTTTTCCCTAATAATATGCCCAAAACCCTGGAGCAAGAGTTAAACTTAAGCATTCACTCTATGTAAGTAATCTCATGGAAGGAAACTGCAAAGCTAATCCACAGCTAAAACAGTTCAGAGATGAATTGCAGAAGCTTGTTTACTTTGCAGAAGTCTGAGCTTTAACCTGCTCTAACATCTGTGCACTGCTGAGATTCTACTACAAAAAGTCTGAAGCAATGCAACAAACCAACCTGTCCATCTTGTACGAAAGAACTCACACCACCAGAACACAAAATTCTATGGCTGAAAATACCTACAAAAATCATCCAGCCCTTCTCCATTGCTGCAGGACATGTTCAGCTCTCTGTGTCCCAGACAGATATTTCACAAACCTTTTCTGAAACCCGTGGTGGAGGCTTCAAAGCCCCTCCAAATGGCTTATTCAATCATCCAACCATTAAAAAGCTTTTTTGTTGTATAACTTGCATCTTTCTCATTGCAATTGAATTCCATTATTTCTGCGTGGAGAACAGATTGTTTGATTTTCCACTTTCTAAGAGCCTTTTATGTACCATAAGCCTGCTATCAAGACTTTCAGTACCTATTATTTATGACCTACACAGCAGCAATTGGTGGCAGGGGCTTTGTAGACAAAATTAGATAGACCTTAAGTGCTTAAATTCTGTCCTTGTCTATTCTGTAGCAATCATGGCAAAAGGATGCAGGAAATAGGACAGAAGTACAGGGCTACACCTGAGGCACCATTAGCTTACTTGAAAGGAAAGCATCCATAGATAGATTGGCTCTTGTGTTTTTATTTAGATTTTTTAACTCTGACTGAACATAAAGAGATTCTCTGAAAGATGTGCTTTGTAGAGAAGAATGGATGAGTAAGCAGGGAATAGGTTGCTGATAGCTATACAAATGGAAAAAGCAGACTGCACCAGAGTGAGAAATACCAGAATCATAGAATGGCCTGGGTTGAAAAGGACCACAATGCTCATCCAGTTCCAACCCCCTGCTGTGTGCAGGGTCAGAAACCACCAAACCAGGCTGCCCAGAGCCACATCCAGCCTGCAGGGATGGGGCAGAAGAAAGAGGAAAATCAGCTAAAAGATTATGGTCAATGAGAAGCCTTCTCTTCCACCTTATCTCAGGAATTTATCTGATGGCCAAGCCCACAGCTGTGACCCCATGTCCCATGGCAAGAAGGGGTGGCAGTGGCCATTGTGATAATGGAGAAGGCCTGAATCCAAGTTCAAATCGGATCCAGTGTATTTACAGACCTTGCAATCATTCAACTTACTTTCCACATTGATCTTGGCTTGGGTCTTGTCATCAGGACTCTCACAGCAGTAAAAGCCCCTGTCTGCAAAGGAGATGTCCTTAACTATCAAGATATGCTTTGTTCCCTCAGCTTTGATCTGTATTTTTTCACTTGGCTTCAATACAATGCTGTTCCTCATCCACTTGACTTCTCCAGGCTTGGTCAGCTCTACCTCCAGGGTCACTGTGTCTCTCTCTTCAACAGTTTTAGGCTCCAGTTTCTTCTTGAATGAGATTGAGGCCTCTGGTAAATGAGAAGAAATAATAGTAACAATGTAAAGAATCCACAAAACACTTTTTTAGAAAGAATTTAAATGGTGGCTCCAGTCCCAGTGCATTCTGGGAACTCTACTTAAGGAAATGAAATTCCATACCGTTACCATAATCAGAGGAAAGACTACATAAAACCCACAAACAGCACCACTGACAACCTGTCAGCAGGGCATTACTGCCCCTTACCCCGGACTCTGAGGTTGGCTGTGCTTTCTACGCCCTCAGCATTGGCAGAGATTTCAGCTGCATCTTCCAGTGTCAGATCAGTGATGGTGAGGCTGTGGTTGGTGTCCTCCTGTGAGATCACATATTTCTTGCTGGCTTCAATCTTGACACCATTCCTGAACCAGGTGACCACAGCATCACTGGGAGTAACAGTGCACTTGAACACAGCCTCTTTTCCTTCTTCAGAAGCCACGTTGTTGAGACTCGTAACAAATTTCACCACTCTGGGAGCTGATGGAGAAGAAGAAACCACTTAGGAGCACATCTTTGAGATGCAGTGTGACCCAATGGGGGCAGTGATTTTACTGGAAGCATCAAATTTTATAACTCTCAGTAAGTGACCACCATAACGCCCCACCACATCTCCTGTCTGTAGGTTGCATCTATAAAGATGCAAGACAAAAAAAAAAAAAGAGAGGAAAAGAAGGGAAAAAAAATCCCATCCTACATTTAGGATGCTTAACTCCAGCCTCGATGTGGCATGAAGGTTGATTTGCCCACCTACATGAGCTGTGCTCTTCACAAATAGATGTTCCACAGCTATTTAGAGAGGAAGCAAAGTTCTGTACTCAGTTGTCAACACAGGGAGCAGCATAAACACATGAATAAAGTCAGCTCTGCAGGGTTGTAACGGCTGATGAGGGAAGCCAAGAATCCTTCCCCGCTGCCACCCCTCATTTGCAGTGACATACCTTTGGGGGAGATGGTAATGCTGCTCTTGTCATCTCTGGACTCACAGAAGTACTCTCCCTCATCCTCAGCCCGGATCCCTGTTATTGTCAGGGTTCGTTTGACCCCTTCCTCGTGAATCTGGAAACGTTTGCTGGGTTTGATCTCAACTGCATTCCTGCGCCACACCACCTTGCCTTTGGCATGGCTCACTTCGCAGCTCAAAGTGACACTGCCTCCAATCTCAGCCTTAACGGCTTCGAGCTGCTTGGTGATCTTCACTGGGATTTCTAAGATGGAGAGGAAAGAAAAGAACTGTGAGAAAGTAGAAGTTATGAACTGTGTTCTACAGAACCTATTAGAGCCAAATTTAAAAGGAAAAAAACAACACAAGAAAGACAAAACAAACAAAAAGCCACAGACAGACTTGGGGATCGGGGTAGGCTGAAATAAACCCAAAATATGGAAATCTGGAGAGATTTTATCGACATGGAATTATATGACCTTTATCATTCTGCAACACAAGAACAGTGCCTTAAAGAGGCTTGAAGTTTACCTTCCTGTGTTTCTAATCTTCTACCTGATGAGATGCACGGTGGTTTTTTGTTGCTACTGTCGGTTGGTTGGGACTGTCCCTTGTTGCTGCTTTAATTGTTTTTTGTTTTTAAATCAGAGTCTAATTTGCCTGAATGTAATTAAAAATCTGCTGCTAGAACCCCACATTTGTACTGCATGTAACTGCAGACACAGCCAATGGGATGTGACACATTCAACCTGCTGGGTGGATCACTCCCATGCACTCACAGCTGAATGGAGCTGGTGGGGTGAACCCCAGCTGCAGATTTCTCCAGCGTCTGAAGGGACATAAATCCCATTCTACATCCTCCTCATCAGATTTGTCATGCTTAGCAGAGTCAGGAAGAGCTGAGGCTCTGCCCATGTCCTACCAACTGCTTTATGAGGAGATAGAAATTGTGTGATGACAGTGGGAAACAAACAGCAGGACAAGAACCCATCATAGCTCTTGAGATCTGAAGCAGCCAGCAGAGGACAAACTTGGATCTCTGGAGTCATGAAGGACTTTTCTGGTCTATGCTGGGGATGCCACAGCAACTTCAAAGGCAATTAAAGTATAAAGGTTGGAACAGCTTTTAGGAGAGATCAATCTTCTTCACTTTATCCTCCCATAATAAAAGAGCAGCTGTTAGGAAGGGACACAATTTGCAGGCTGCTGCTCACCTTTCACTTCTACTTTGAATTCCTGCTTGTCATTCTTTGTTTGGCAAGCATACACAGCAGTGTCTGTGCTCTCTGCCAGGTTCACTGTCAGGGTCCTGGATGCCCCATCACTCTTGATCTCATACTTCTTGCTCGCCTTGATTTCTCTTCCATCTTTGTACCACTTCACTACAGCTGTTTCTGGTGTTACTGAAGTGGTCAGGGTGATGCTTTCATGTTCTTGTACAACGAGAGGTTCCTTCTGGACAAATTCCTTTCCAAATTTAGCCTCTGGTTCTGGGAAAGATATTGAAACAGGAAAACTAATAACTTCTCAAATCCTCAAAGACAGCGGTTTGCAGTTTCCACGACTCACAATTGCATACCAGCTCCATAATCTGTTAGAACATAGGAATATGGCTAATACAACCTTTTGCTGAGTGGGAAGAAAGAAAATGATCCATCAGGAACCTATTTTCTATTCATTTTACTCCCTTTCTCTTGGCCTCTTCATCTCATACAATGCTTTGCCACAGAACTGGGCAGTTCTAGAACACACAGCAGCAGAGGGAATTGTCTTAATCACCTTCCTCCCTATCTCTCTCTCTGCTCTTCAGAACTTTCCATGCCCACTTTCAGCTCCTGGTCACTGAAACAGATCAGGTGATGAGGTGTGCAAAGATAAGCAAAATCTGTATAGCATTTCCTTAGTCAAAAATATTCCACGACCAGATTTTCACCTTGCTATCACTACATCAAAAAGGAGAATCTAATTTGTGATGCAGTTCATTGATGTTGTTTCAGGGGGAACCACGGCTGCACCATGCCCACAGGGTAGAAGATAGCAGTCTACCCCTAAGCCACAGCATTGCTGCTTAGTGCTCACAAAGTGAATGCTCACCAGTTGCTTCCAGCTTGAAGGTCAGCTTCTGGCCAGCAGCCTCACAGACGTATTCTCCAGCATCTTTCTTCTCCACCTGCTCCACAACCAGACGCCGGGTTTTGCCCACAGTTTCCATTTTGAACTTTCTAGAGGAGGCAAGCAGTCTTCCATCCTTGTACCATTTTACTTCGGTTGTATCCTGTGCTACTTCACAGCTGAGGGCGGCACTTTCTGCCAGGGCAGCACTCACCTCCTTCTGCACCTTCTCCTGGTTTATAAACGCAGGTTTTGGCTCTGAGTGCAGCAAAGAAAGAAAGTATTGGCTGAGGGACTGAAATGAGACCACCTTGCAGGTTTGTATGGACAGGTTGGAAAACTTTTAGGTTACCACTTGTGCCCATACTGATTGCCTTCACTACAGAATATCAACTCTTCTGTTTAAGCAAACTGTAATGCCAAATCTAGGCAAGAAAGAACCTAGGAACTGAAAAGGGACCAAGAGGATCCTTCACACCAGTCCCATGGTTGCAAACATATTTAACCCAAACGTTCCCAAAGAACATCTGTCCTGCAGGCAACCATAAGCCCCCGAGTTCCTTTTACTAAAGACCCACAGTGAAACACCAAAGACACATAAACGTGTGACAGCAGAGCCACTGGCTTCATGGCTCACTTTTCATGACCCAGAACAGTATTCCTGGCTTCTTGAACACACTCCTCATGGCCTCTTTCATTGCCACAGCTGTGACTGTCAAAGGCACAAAGGAAATATGCTCTCCCTACAGCACTCAGGTAGCCCAGCACAGTGGCTGGCAAAGTACACAAGTATGTTTGCAGCTTCATGGTTCCCTTTGACATCACAAGCTTAAAATAGGTTGGGGACCTAGCAGACCTGGTCTGAAGAACCCTTTGCTGGGAACCTTTCCTGACCAAAGGCCATTAAGCACCCAGCAAAATGGTAGGGCATCTTGAAGGCTGAGATCTCAAGTATGTTATGTCACAAGTTGGAAAAGAAGCATTTGCAACCCATCACAGTGAGTGCTGATGCCAAAATGGCAAATGACAAAACATATTCCAGCCACAAAGCTTTCAGAAATGAAAGTGTGACATGAGAAGAATTTTGCAATGGCTCTCTCACAATTAAAATCTTATAACAAAAGAATGCATGAGAAAAAATACTTAGGTGTTTTCTGAAAAGATTCTTCTAAGGAATGTTCTCTTGTGGTAAGTAGATGCTTCGCAGTAAAACAGAGAAGAAACCAAGCAAGCAAAGTGTGAAATGAAGAAATGCTTCTCTGTTAATGATTAATCACCTATTAGCTGCCATTCAGAGCTATTTGCATTTTAACACTGCTCTTGTGCTGGTTATCAGCAGAAATTTTTAGCTCAGCTGCTTTCTGCTGGTCCAGCACTGTGTGCAGAAATGCTTCACAGCAGGATCACTCTGGGCACACATCTCTCCACTGCCCTCCTTTAAATTCAGCTGAAAATGTTTCTGTTCCTCGTCCTGATGGCTCCTAACTTACCCCTCTATTTTTTGCCTCACCAACCCAGTCCTTTGTTCTTTGTGTGCAATTTGCAGATATTTTACTTTGAGTTGTGGGAACACTCAGCTCCATCAGGTCTCTCACTGTGAGAGGCAGACTCACCATTCCAGATGCAGCCTCCAACATAAAGGCATAGCAAACAGGCTGCTAGGAGGAGCTCCTGCTGCCCCTGCCATGACAGGCTGCACACAGAACATGCACTCCAGCCTCACCATGCATTCTTGTCTTGGTTAAGTGTTTCAATGAATAACAATCACTGTTTGGGATCTCAGGCACAGGATGAACTTGAATAATATCTTGAATATTGCTTCTGTTGTACGTATATCAGCAATTATTATTCTACAGACTGAAACAGGCCTTTGTGCCACACTAAAACCAAATACTTCACTTGCTACAAATCCAGGCAGTCAGGGGAAAAAAAGCTCAGCACAGACCATTGCAACTGGATCACTGCATAACAGCAACTACAGTTTTTGCTTTATTACCCTCTGCTGTAATACAGACAATACTTGTCTCACCTGTGACATGGATCTTGAAGGTCAGTTTCTGGCCAGCAGCCTCACAGCTGTACTCCCCTGCATCTTTCTTCTCCACCTGGCTCACCACCAGCCGACGCAATTTGCCCTCAGACTCCACCCTGAACTTCTTGCTCGAGGTGAGCAGTTTCCCCTCCTTGTACCACTTCACCTCAGTCTTGTCCTGGGCCACCTCGCAGCTCAGCGTGGCATTTTCTGTTGGTGCAGCCTTCACCTCCTTCTGCACCTTCTCCTTGTTTGTAAATACAACTTCTGGCTCTGAGAAGAGAAAAAGATTCATGTCTGAGATATGAATTTGCCCACTGGCCTTCTAGCTTACAGGAACAATGGAAAACCATCTCTGACCTGGCAGAACACACCTAAATTTGCTGGAAGAACATGGAAACTGTGCCATGGAAGGTGATTTGCTTGGTTTTCATTTGCTTGTCTGTCTGTTGCAGTTCTGTTTCCTAAAGAAGCTTTTAGTAATATTTTTGTGACAAAGCAACTATCTCTGTGCAGCAAGCTAGGATATCTTAAAGCCACTGTACTGCAGTCAAAGGAAGAAATAGTTTTGGTTGAAGCTGAGTGCAAATTGACTAATTCCTATGTCAGGAAATGTACCGTGCTGCATCAGAGGCCCATATCATTCGTTTCTTTTGTGCCCAACAGCTGCCTCTGCTGTCAGCACTGGGTCGTTCTGCTCCTGCAAAGAGTGACAGACCAGGACTTCATGTTCAGGACTTTGTCACTATTTATCATCCCATCCTGAGAAAAGCTTAGCTTATCTCACATTATTGCATCCAAATGGTGAAATACCCTCATCCTCCAGGAGGCACATTAGTCAGGTCACTTGCAAGAGAATTAGGAGACAGAGAGGAGGCCAGAAAACAAAATTGTTTTTCCTACTCTGGAGCCACAATAGGGCAATGAATCTTGGGTGATTCTCCACACCACTTCCTTCCCCTTGCTGCCAACTACTGATGCCTCAGAAACATTAATCTACACGAAACCTTCCAGTTATATCTTCCCCACAGGATGATGAATAAAAAGGGATCAGACATTGGGCTGATACCCAAATGCTCACCACACTGCTCCTCTTCTAAAACACTTAGAGAATCAGCTGCATTGCAGAGTTGTCCAGTTGTAGAAGTGTGTGTGGGGATAGAGAGGTACAATTAGAACCTTTCTGTGTATGGATCTGTTTCCACAGCAAAGGGAAAATGTGGAAGTTTCTAAAGAATGGAGCTGCCTGTCCTAAGGACTTTCTAAAGCTTTATAGAGATATAAAGGGAAATATATATTCAAACTCTTTTCATCATTTTTCCATCAGACCTAAACCATACCAGTCATGATTTCCAAAAATATGACACCTAATAGGAAATATTCTTATACAAGAATAATCATTTTTCTAAATATTCTAGAAATTATTCTAGAAATAGAAAGAAAAGGGCAAAGAGTGTCCTCTCTCACCTGTGACGTGGATCTTGAAGGTCAGTTTCTGGCCAGCAGCCTCACAGCTGTACTCCCCTGCATCTTTCTTCTCCACCTGGCTCACCACCAGCCGACGCAATTTGCCCTCAGACTCCACCCTGAACTTCTTGCTCGAGGTGAGCAGTTTCCCCTCCTTGTACCACTTCACCTCAGTCTTGTCCTGGGCCACCTCGCAGCTCAGCGTGGCATTTTCTGTTGGTGCAGCCTTCACCTCCTTCTGCACCTTCTCCTTGTTTGTAAATACAACTTCTGGCTCTGAGAAGAGAGAGAGATACATTAGTTGGGCCACTTAGAAGAAGAGCAGGATTTTGGCAAGGAGTCAGAAAACTGAATCAGTTCTCCCACTCTGATGTCCCAGCAGAATGATGTGGAGAGAAGTTGTGCAATCTGTGGATGCCCCATCCCTGGAAATGTTCAAGTGCAGATTGGCTGGGTCTTAGAGCAACCTGGTGTGATGAAACATATCCCTGTCCATGACAGTGTTTGGAACTGGATGATCTTTAAGGTCCCTACCAACAAGAGCCATTCTATGATGCTTCTTGTATGACTCTCCATGTCTCTTTCTTCCCCTAGCTGCAATTTACTTCATGTCTTAGAATCATTAACTTATACAAAACATTCCTGTAGTGTTCTCCTCACAAGCTGAAATGAGACATTCCAAAGTAAAGTAAATGTGCAAACATAGGGCACACACAGCCTAGTGCTTGACACAAAGCCCCTGTTCTGAAACTTCCTGAAAATCAGCTGCAATGCAGAGTTGTCCCAGTGGTACCAGTATGTGAGAATGGAGAAGTGCAATCACAACTTTCCTTTCTATGGCCTCATTCCCACAACAAAGGGAAAATTCCTGAAGACTTTAAAGGATGGAGATGCCTCACGACTGCATTTGGAATAATACATTCAATTTCCTCATCAGAAATAAGCCACCCCAAAGATTGCCTCCAAAAATTTTAAGCACAACAGGAAAAACTTACAGACTAACAATCATGTTCTAAAATACTCTGGAAATAGGAAAGAAAGGCTCAAGAGTGTCCTCTCTCACCTGTGACGTGGATCTTGAAGGTCAGTTTCTGGCCAGCAGCCTCACAGCTGTACTCCCCTGCATCTTTCTTCTCCACCTGGCTCACCACCAGCCGACGCAATTTGCCCTCAGACTCCACCCTGAACTTCTTGCTCGAGGTGAGCAGTTTCCCCTCCTTGTACCACTTCACCTCAGTCTTGTCCTGGGCCACCTCGCAGCTCAGCGTGGCATTTTCTGTTGGTGCAGCCTTCACCTCCTTCTGCACCTTCTCCTTGTTGATAAAAGCATCCTCTGCTTCTGGAATTGAAGGCAAATGGGCAAATTTAAGACATGAATCTTTTCTACACAGCCTTCCCCACATGCCCACGTTAGTCTTTGGATTGTATTGTTGAGGATAGCTTTCCCACTCGCATTTCCTGCCAGTGCCATCAACTGAATGCCCACATCTGAACTGCATCAACTGCCAGCAAAGATCTTCCTCCCTGACACCCCAAAGCAGCTTAGATAGCCATAAATTGTTTTCATTTATACTAGTATCATGTTCCAAAATGTTCAGAGAAATACCCATTTCCCCATTGTCCAGCAGCACACCAGCACACACAGTCATTGAAAAGTTTGTTTCATATAAGGGGACAGGCATTAAATTGTCCAAACATGCTGACAGCTGTAAGTTGTTTTCCCAGCAAAAGCCAAGCTAGGCTTGAGAAGCAGTCTTTGCAGTAATAAACATTGTGTATTTATTATCTTTATTTCCTCAGAGCTCCAGGGATGTGTCAATCCAGAGCTGTGTTTCTGTAATGTATTGAAACTAGTTAGCCCCATGGTGCTGTAACTGTTCAGCACTGCACCAGCTCAGAACCAAAAGCAAACTAATACATGAACTCCTCAGTTTGCCTTAAGTTTATCAGGACACAGGTGAGGGTCGAGGTTAAATCCTGTTTGTGATTAAGTCATAGTGAGGAAATCTATTTTTCTCTCCTACTTATTTCTGAAAACACCTCTAATATCTCATTAGTTTTCAGAGGCCATAATAAAATAGTTTCCCCTGTGGAATCATAGAATGGATTGGGTGAGAAGGAAGCTTTAAAGGTCATCCAGTCTGACCTCTTGCCATGATCAGGGACATCATTACTAGATGCTGCTGCCCAGTGTCCCCATCCAGCCTGGCCTTGGATGCTCCTGATGATGAGTCACCCACAACCTTCTCTGAACAATCTGTTCCAGTGTATCACCACCCCCATCATAAAGAACTTCTCTTATGTCCAATCTGAATCTGCCCTCTTCACTGCTGAAACCCATTGCCCCCTGTTCTTTTGTTATAGACCCTAGTAAAAAGTCTTCTTCCATCTTTCATGTGAGACTCTCCTAACATACTGAAAGTTTGCCTTCCCCTCTTTCTGGAAAGAAAAGCACCAGCTTTAAGCCTTTTTATTTCCTTCATACCTGCTATAGAGAAGCAAACAAAAGAAAACACGTGAATACTGTTTATTGGTGTAGGTTTCTTTAATAGAAACCACTAATGCCTCCTTCCAGCACTGCGACCGAATGCTGTCTCTGAGATTATGCAGGAACAAGAACTTGCAAGGGAGTGCTTGTGCTCTGAAGATATTTTTAATATTCTTTAATTTCCCCTGTAATTATTGAATTCTCATTTTGCTATCACTGCATTTCTCTGAGATCCAGTTATCTCCAGCATGTCCTAAGCTTAGGCTACCAAAGTCCTCTGTGTTCACAACTTCAAAAGACAAACAGACTGTGAAAAGTACACAAGTTAAACAGTAGAATGGAAGTTCTGTCTACATCACTGACTGCTGGGGTTGAATGTGTCAAGCCACTTAGCTTTCCCCTCCTTCTTTTTTGAGGGGTTCAATACAGATGAAGCAATTTCACTCACCTGTGACATGGATCTTGAAGGTCAGTTTCTGGCCAGCAGCCTCACAGCTGTACTCCCCTGCATCTTTCTTCTCCACCTGGCTCACCACCAGCCGACGCAATTTGCCCTCAGACTCCACCCTGAACTTCTTGCTCGAGGTGAGCAGTTTCCCCTCCTTGTACCACTTCACCTCAGTCTTGTCCTGGGCCACCTCGCAGCTCAGCGTGGCATTTTGAGTCAGTACAGCCTTCACCTCCTTCTGCACCTTCTCCTTGTTGATAAAAGCATCCTCTGCTTCTGCAGATTGGGAGAATATTTAGAATGCACAAGTATGTTCACACTGTCCAATGTGTTCAAAACCAAAAGCAAAATGCTGCTTATGACACCTTCATGTATGTTTGTCATTTTAGAATGGTCTCGTTTGTACTAAAGGTGATCCAGATTAAATACGTTCAGTCTATTAATTACCAATGACCCAACACTTCATTCATTGTCTGCTATATCCACATATTCTTCACATCTTTAAATATTCTTCATATTCATACCTTTAAATATTCTTCATACCTTCAATATTTTCCAGTAATTAAGGTTTCTGAGCCAATATTTTCCTTATTTAAGCCCAGAGCTGTTTGTAAAAGAGCTCCTTGCAACCTCCCCCCGTAAGTGGCTGGGAATCTAGATACACTAATGCACCAGAGAAGGATGCATTATGTGAACTTCTTGAGATCCTTTTTGACTCCATTTCTGTGTGGTTCTTGGAGCTGTGCATAACTTGTTCCTAAAAAATCTGTTTTTAGAGGGGGGTGATAGTGATAGTTTTAGGATTACACTGATCAAAAACTGGAAGCAAAAGGAAATACCAAATATAAGCATGTCGTGCTCTGTGATGTGCAGGTCTCAGGAATGACTCTAGAAAAACAGTAATTTAAATATTTCTTATTTGAACCTGAAATGCTATTTACACAGAGCAACGTATTATGCAGTATTTATATGACCCCTGATTGGTGCTTGTTTCTGTCCTTGTAGGCAGGAGTACTTCTTTTACTGCTTGCCTACAAACCAATCTCAATTCTTTACCAAATCATCAATAGTGTGAGTAAGGCTTGGTTACTGAAACTCAGAGGCCTCTACTGATTCTCAGTAGTAATGAATATGACATCGTGACATAAGTTAACTGCACTTATATTCAGCCACCTGAGAGTTAGGGTTGATCTCAGCTCCCACAGTAAGACATTCAAGCTTCAGTTTCCCAATGAGAATGAGGGATTTAAAGCTCTGCTGTACTCAGTGGTGACCTGCAGTGGAAGGCAGTGGGTGATATGCCTCACCCTACAGCAGACACCTGATGGTGGCAGCTCACTCCTCAGGCTGTACTGACCACAGCTGACCATATTCCAGTTACCCACATACAGGCATCTTGGGCAATTTGACATGCCCCATGCATCCAAGATATCTTCACGAGGCTGGGAAACATACAAGGCACTCTCAGGAGAGCCTTCCCTCTCAAACACAGCAGCTGAATGCCAGCAGGGATCTGTAGAGAATTTCAGGTATAACTGGAAACCAAGTGGGATTCATGGGCCATTCTGTGATGAGAAACAACTCTCTCACCTGTGACATGGATCTTGAAGGTCAGTTTCTGGCCAGCAGCCTCACAGCTGTACTCCCCTGCATCTTTCTTCTCCACCTGGCTCACCACCAGCCGACGCAATTTGCCCTCAGACTCCACCCTGAACTTCTTGCTCGAGGTGAGCAGTTTCCCCTCCTTGTACCACTTCACCTCAGTCTTGTCCTGGGCCACCTCGCAGCTCAGCGTGGCATTTTCTGTTGGTGCAGCCTTCACCTCCTTCTGCACCTTCTCCTTGTTGATAAAAGCATCCTCTGCTTCTGCAGATTGGAAAACAGAAAAAAAAAAACCCTAAACAGATGGGCTTCCATTTTTACCCCATGGTTTGCCCTACAAAAAGCTGTAGAAGTGCAGAGTGTTTCTGATGCACTTACATGGTGGACTTCTAGTGCTAGCCAGCTACTAACAGCAGCCCAATTCAGAATAAGCTTCCTATGCCTGTTTGGGTCCCAGGAAAGATCCCAGGGTATTGAAGTTGCTACTGATGCACAGGCTCCAAGGATAAATGCAGGACTAGCAGGTATGAGGGGACTGACATTGCCCTTTATTTACAGTGCAGACATGGAAGACCATTTATCCAGATCATTCATGCAAACATGTTCAGGCGTACCCAGCTCAGGTGACCAGGAAGGCTCCTGCTCCCCAGCAGTCATGGCAAACCCCTCCATGACCTTTCCTATCGCCTTCCTCCCCACTATCACCCTGTGAAACCTCCTGCTTCCATCCTTTTCCCTCCCTTCATGACTTTCTCCTCCGCATGGTGTCTGATCTCTGAGTGGCAGCAGTTGCCTGGAAGGGTAAGTTCAGGTCAAGCTCCTGTGCTGCTGACCGTCGCAGTACATGCAATCCCAGGATTCACACCACGGCTCTGCCAGCAGCACTGCAGTCCAGTGAAGGCAAGAGAGCAGAGCAGCAAGCCAGTGCAAGAATGCAGTTTCTATGCTCTACGTTTGAGCTCCCTGGTTGTACTGACTGTAGAAGTAGCATTGTCTCCACTCGTCTTCAACAGCCCCGGTTTTGATTGATGATTTTCAGAGGAGGTTCAAGTTGGATGTTAAGAACAAATTCTTCTTAAAAATAGGGGTGATGCAGTGGCACAGCAGCGCAGGGAGGTGGTGGGGTCACCATCCCTGGAAGTGCTCAAGAACCATGGAGATGTGGCACTGAGGGATGTGGACAGTGGGCATGGTGGGATGGGTTGAGGCTGGATGCGGGGATCTCAGTGACCTTTTCAAACCTGAATGGTTCTATGAAGATTAGAAGGCTTGCTTATTAACAACATACATGGCCTGTACCAACCAAGTGATGCAAAACTTCTCACAAATGCATTCCAGCCAACTTGTAGAGCAAGAAACACTTTGGTAGGAGCTCAAGGACACACCATGGTCTGCATTAGAAACTGGATGATAAAAAACATAAACGTTTCAGCTTCTATCCAAAACTTGGATGATAAATATGAAGGAAGCATTAATCAAACAAGTTCCAAAGCAGCAGTGAGTGCTAAGTTTAATATTACTTGCTAAAAATTAGCAAGTGTCCTGGGTTTGGGCTGGGAGAAAGCTCAAGGGATGTACCAAACCATATGGCATCATGCTTGGCAATAAAAGCTGGGGGGGAGAAGGAGGAAGAGAGAAATGTCCAGAGCAATCTTGTTTGCCCAAGAAACCATTATGCATTATGGGAACTGTTTTCCTCAAAGTGGCTGCACATCTGCCCACCGATGGGAATTGGCAGATCAATTCCTTGGTTTGCTTTGCTTGCATGCACAGCTTTTGCTTTAGCTGTCAACTACCTTTACCTCAGCTCATGAGTTCTCACACTTCTGCCCTTTCAGTTCCCTCCCCTATCCAACCTGGGGTCAATGAGCAGAGATGTGTGGTGCTGAGCTGCTGCTGGGTTCAACCACAGCAGCACAGAAGGAGTTACTCCTCTTCTGCATTCTTGCCCTTCAACACTAAGCATTTTTACAGCAATGGGAAAATGTGACTGTATCTTTTAATGAGCTTACAAAGTGACTTACACTAGCCAGAAATCCCCCTCAGAAACACATCATAAAGCTGAGCAAGTAGTCAGTGTAGACGACGTTTCCAATTTCTACCATCATTTGCAGGTGAAGTTCCACTAGGATCAAGGTGATGGAGCTTCAGCCCACTTCAAATAAGGATTTCAGTGTGCACCACAAATGTTGAGATAATGAGATGGCAGAATCAGCCCTTTTTACTGTATTTTTTCTATAGGTCTCCAAGGTGTGCAGCACTTTTTTTTTATGATAAGCAAGAAGGCTGATCTGCATCCTATAATGCTCAACACTGAGCACCTAACCTTCAAGATGTCCTTAAAATGGGATGGTTCTGTGCTGCTAGCGGAACCCTGGGGTACAGGAACCCTAAAATGCTTTCTGAGTGCAATGGTAAGAGGATAAATTAAGACTCAGAAAGCCACTGCACTTTGGGATAAGCTTGTAAGATGAGGATTTCTGCAGCGAAAGAGCCAACCACTCAGAGTACTCATAATCCCTCCTGACTTTCACACCGGATCGTTTTGCAGTGAGTGCTGGACTTGCACGTCATGTTACAGTGGTACACATGAGAAATACAGCAACGGTAGCTAGGCAAGCACTCTCCACTTATGGCAGAGGGGGAGGTATTACATTACCCTGTGCAGCCATGAGGTCATCCAGTCTGAAAGAGAACAGAAAACCTTTCGTTTCTGAGGCAAACAGCTAAGAATAGCCCTCAGCTAGCAAAACTCAAGTGTAAAAGCATTACATTTCTGTGTTCTCTCTCTACACCTCTGCAATAATACGTGGGCTGACTTTGGCCACTGAGGATTAACTTGGTTGATTCCAGCTGTTGCCATGGTCTTTCCATCACTGTTCATGTTTCATTTTCTCTGGCAGACTCCTCTCAAACCTACCCTTCCTGTAATCCAACTGTCAATTTGCTGAGCCAAAAGCATGAGCTACACAACTCATGAAAAAGATCCAAAGGCCCCAAATCACATCCAGGCTGTGTGTGAACAGTAAGAGCTGATAGTTTGGAGTCTACACCAGAGGCAGAAGGAAATCTTTCTCCTACAAGAGCAGAGGCATATTGCACACAGGGACAGAAGGAGCAGAATGCCCCAAGACAGAGAGAGCAGCAAAGACTGCAACCTTTACAAGGGAACAGAACGCAAGCTATGTCCTGCAAAGACTCCAGGCCTCCAGCCTGTGTGTGAGCAGAAAGTCAGTAGACTCCCAGTACAGTTGCTCCTCCACATAGCTGATAAAATGCCAAACCCTGGCCACCAGGATTAAGCTCCAATGTGTTTAATGCTGTAAGAAAGGAGAAAATAGATTCCCTGTCCTGATCAGAATACGAGACAAGAGCTGTAAAGCTAACAGAGAACAAGTTGACTTATGAGCAAAGCCAGTAGAGTGTAACAATGAATAAAACAAAAGAAAAAACATTGTCATCAGCCAGTTCAGAAATGTCACTCAGAATGCATCTGATGTGCCCATGGCTATCTGGAGCATAAGTTAAAATTCACTGGATTCTGTGCAAAATATATTGCCACCAAAGCAATCTCTACTGCAATTGGAATGACAGATCTGCCTCTGTGCTAAACCCTCAGACTAATGAGAAATGTGCAAATAGAAAAAATAAATGGACTCATGACTGGTCATTACATCTATAGAACACAGAATGAACAGTCACATCAACTTTGGATTCAACAAGCCACAGGCAAAGTGCAGTGCATCTGGCCAAAAGTTCTTAGGAAATGCTACCACCAACAACCAAACCACAGTGCAGCCACAGTAGAGATCTGTAAATACTACTGCTGAAATATTGATCAGTAGAGCAGTGCTGCACACTGTTGTATACATCACTGTTGGACATCCATGGACAGCTGATGATGAAAGCAGTCGTAGGGGAGGAGCTGGATGAAACGTTGTTAAAAACAAATCATGATTTTAGCTGCACACGTTTGTAAGCATTTCTTTTTCATCCTTCTCAAAACAGTTTCATGGCAGAGTCAAGAGCACACGTTCACATATAAATTTCCACAGCCAGACTGCAGAATAATCAAAGAAATTTTCTGTTTTGGGAGATATGACATCGTGCAGAGAAAAGACTGACACGAAAAGGAGAAAATACAATGACTTTCATGCCTGAGTAGCAAAAAGAAGAGGAGGAATACCACCCTGGAAGAGGTCTTACAGAGCAGTGCCTGCTAGCAAAAACTCTAGATTCAATATCAGAGCACAAGGAGAATTACAGGCAGTTGAGTGGCTGATATCAGGATACCTACATGTAACAAGTGTTGTGCCCTACAAAACCTTACTGAAATGTTAGCTTCGACAAACATCAAAAGGCACCTCAACAGCATTCCTACTTTCTGGACAGACAAAAAAGGAGGAAAGAAAACACAGACACAAAGAAAGGAAATGAAATGTCAACCAAAATGTGTTTCCTACCAATAACATGGATCTTGAAGGTCAGTTTCTGGCCAGCAGCCTCACAGCTGTACTCCCCTGCATCTTTCTTCTCCACCTGGCTCACCACCAGCCGACGCAATTTGCCCTCAGACTCCACCCTGAACTTCTTGCTCGAGGTGAGCAGTTTCCCCTCCTTGTACCACTTCACCTCAGTCTTGTCCTGGGCCACCTCGCAGCTCAGCATGGCATTTTGAGTCAGTACAGCCTTCACCTCCTTCTGCACCTTCTCCTTGTTGATAAAAGCATCCTCTGCTTCTGCAGATTGGAAGAAGCAATTTACAGTGAACAAGTATGTTCACACATTCTGTAGTTTTCATCTTAAATACAAACTCCTGCTTACAAGAACTTTTCAAGTAGCTCTGTCATTTTAGAATGACCCCATTCATAGTGAGGAGACTGCTCAGATGGGACATGGCCCTGTGTACAACCTGAGGACAATATAGCAGCTGCTTCTGAGTAAAATATTCCAGTGCCTGAGAAGCTCAGGTTCTTTCCATCTCTATGGATGCACGATACCTGTCATTTTGTTCCATGATGTCATGCACAAGTAGGTATCCAACCTCATCTGCTGCTGGTACTCAGACATAAGCTTCATCCACTCTAGATGCTTTCTCAAGAATGATTCCAGCCCTGTTTTACTACAATCCCTCTAAATCACAACAGTTTATATATTTGTTTACTTCAGTACTTTTTTATAAAAGAACAAGGACTGTTAAGTGGGATTCAGCTCACAGACTAAGACATCTAGCTATAAGCATCTGTGTGACAGAGTCCACATAAACTGGTTGCCTGAGCTCTCATTGCTCAGTGAAGATCTACCCAGTCCCTGTAGCCTGGAGAGTGATTTATTTTGCTTTGGATTTATTGAAACTCATGGGCCATTCTGTGCTGACAAACAACTCTCTCACCTGTGACATGGATCTTGAAGGTCAGTTTCTGGCCAGCAGCCTCACAGCTGTACTCCCCTGCATCTTTCTTCTCCACCTGGCTCACCACCAGCCGACGCAATTTGCCCTCAGACTCCACCCTGAACTTCTTGCTCGAGGTGAGCAGTTTCCCCTCCTTGTACCACTTCACCTCAGTCTTGTCCTGGGCCACCTCGCAGCTCAGCGTGGCATTTTCTGTTGGTGCAGCCTTCACCTCCTTCTGCACCTTCTCCTTGTTTGTAAACACGTCTTCTTTTTCTGCAGGGAGATCACAACAGTCACACAGAGATTTCTGCTGTTGTCTGCTGCAGAGCTTACTCCATTTCCCCCGTTTCACTATATTTGCCCTTCACAGGGAGTATCACAATGCCTCATTAAGACAGGAAAGCACTTTCCTCTCTATTTTGCCTTGGGAAATGAAAGGTGTATGGGACAAAGCTAAACATTTCATAGTCTGAACACAGATTTGGACAGGAGATTTTGAGCACCTGCATGCACTGCCTGAACCCCCCTCCCTCATCTCTTTTTCTCTTCTGATGTCTCTCTATAGTTCCACTAGATCAGAAGGGAACAGCTCTCTGGCACAGGTTGCCCAGGGAGGCTGTGGATCCCCATCCCTGCAGGCATTCAAGGCCAGGCTGGATGTGGCTCTGGGCAGCCTGGGCTGCTGGTTGGTGACCTGCACACAGCAGGGGGTTGGAAGTGGATGAGCACTGTGCTCCTTTGCAACCCAGGCCGTTCTGTGATTCTATGAGTCTGTGATTATTTGCATTTTCCACCTATTTGTGTCATTCAAATTTCATAACCAGATCTCTTCAAACACCTCCCCTTTTCTCTCTCCTTGCACACACGATGTGCCCTTGCTCTGTAACCCTGCACGCACCAGCTGACTGTGAGAGGTGCAGAAGTTACCCTCCTTGCCTATCATCTGTTGGATTTATTCACTGCTGGATGTAAAAGCACATGCATAGCAGTGTTGCTACGACACTTGACAACAAAGCAAGTCCTACAGCCAAAATGCTTTGCACCAGAGAGGCTGTAAATTGATCCTTCAAATTCAAGACACGCAAAATGAAGCATTCCTTTATCCCTGGGATTCCAAGCATTTTCTCACCTCTGACTTTGACTTGGAATGTTGCTTTGTCATCCTTTGTTTCACAGCTGTAGCTCCCTTGGTCTTTCAGGGTCACGTTTTTGACGATGAGCTTGCGGTGTGTCCCTTGGGAAATGATGGTTGTCCTCTGGTCCTGCTTTACCTCTGTCTGATCCTTCTTCCATACGACAGCTCCGCTTGCAGCTGACACCTCACACACCAGCTCCAGGTCTTCAGAAGGACTGACTGATATTACTGGGGTTGTTTTGGGCTTGTTGACAAAATTAACAGCTTCATCTGAAGAGAAAAAGAGGAAGTGGTTTACACCCTGAATCAGGCTTATCCAGCACAGAGTTAAGATACAATTAGAACTGATTGTAATTTCTCTGCTCATCACACTTGGGTGATCAAGTTTCATCTCTGGAGGCACTTGCATACAAACACGTGCATGATTCTGCTGTAATTTAACTACGACAGTGTTAAAGCTGCTCTTACACAGCCAGTCCTCCAGCTGAGATACTGCAGTTACCTGTGCTGGGATACTCATTGCTCAAGTTCCAGTCATCCAGAGAGTTAGTACAGAATGGCCTCCAGTTTGGCAGCTGGCTGTTGATTAATGCTTTATACATTGACACATATGAATAAGGTAATCTTACATACACGTGCACACTTATACACACAGTTGAACTTGTTAATCCAGGGGAGTACACTCCAGCTGGGCTATTCTATGACTGTGTATTAACACATTAAGCATCCAAATGTGACTGTTTCCATAAGTAAAATTGCTGCAGAATTGCTGTGATAGAAATAACAGTCAGTGTGTTTTGCCAAACAAGTGGAACTGGAAAATCTTTGCAATTCTGTTTTCATCCTTCTCAAGTAGTGCTTATTCTCAGTGCTGGTGGACATCCTATTATAATGCACCCAGGTATCCCAGTGTGTCATGAGATTGCTGGTTCTGCACTGAGGCATTAATGACAGAGCTGTGTAAGTAAAGGGTGCAGCTGTGCAGCTTCTTCTTTTTTTTTTTAATCATTTCTGTATTCTGCACGTTTTTCTGAAGCTAAATGAAGGCAGCTAAGTAACGTGTTTGCAATACGTGAACAAACCTATTCAACACCCTGTCTCTAAGCTAACAAGCAGCATTTGATGAGCACATCAGCATTTCATGCCCTTCGTTCCATCCAGACAGAACCTGCCTGAGGAGCAAACTGATGGCTGTCAGCTACAGGCAGTCCCAGCTTAGTATTGCATTTCTTTTAGCAACAACTGTTGCTTTCAGTCACTGAAAGCACCAAGGCCAATTGCTGTGCCAGGCACATTATGGCAGTGAACAAATATTTCGTTAATAATTGTAACAGTTAGGAGCCATCTATTCTTTTAAAAGTAGATGACCAAAGAAGAACAGTCCCTCTACAGTCAGGCTGTTGAGAACTAATAGCATAAATCAATTCCATACAGATAGTCTTAGGGGCAGGAAAGTAATCTGTCTTGTGACCATTTGGGGCTCTTAATTAACCCTGCTTGATGGCTTTTCTGTCTGAGCCACGTGATGCTTTGTGATAGGAGTTACAGCCATGCTTCCCTTATCCCTACACACATGGCCACCGAAGCAGGAGGCATCCAATCTCAGGGAATCATGCAGGCTTCTTCTGCATTTGATGCTCAAAGACAGCCCCAGAACTTTTAAAATCTTCTCTCTCATCCAATAATGTTCATCAAAGAGTGCAAGTTGTCCTTTGGGGATATCTTTTGCTCTGCATCAACCAGTTCAAATGGAGTCTTCTTGGCTTGTTTTAGATCAGTTTTTCAACAGGTAAATCCAGGGTCTTTGAATTATACTCAAAGTGACATTGCAAAATGTAGGATTCTCAACCAAATAGAACTGGAGGTGGGGTGCAAAGTGAATACCTGAACCTGCAAGCAATCCTTCAATATCTTAGGAAACCCCAGTGATCCCAAATCCAGTGCTGTGCTCGTTTTATCAGGTCTGCTGAGTTTTTTGGTTAGTTAGATGGTGAGCATCACGATGGTGATGACTGGGCAGCTGGACTAGAGGATCTTTATCAATCTCAATGACTCTGTAACCAGAGTAACATGGCTGTGCTGTTAAAGGTCACAAGCATGGCACTGCAGCACATGCCTACTCAACGAGAGGCTTTCAGTAGAGTTTCAGTTTGTGACTGAGGACTGGGTTATAGAAAGCAGACTCAAGGTACAAGCCAGAAAATAGAACTTCCCCCCAGGCTCTGCGAATCAGTCAGCTGAATTTCACAGATATTGAATTTCACTGAAAATTTCTTGTGTTATTTTACCCTCCAGCTCCACCCTGAACAGGAACATGTCAGCGACAAGCATTACTCCTGCAGGCTTGACCTGACAGTGCTTTACATGCACTTTATGCTGATGGGCACATGCCATGAGCTAATGGCTGTGCTTACAGCACCTCAGGGAGACACCTCAGAGATCACAACGTCCTTTGGGTACAGCAGGAGACCCTGAACTCTCCAAATATGGAGTTTATTTTGTCAAAAGAGGAGACAGGATTCCCATGCTAAGAATTTAGGACTTCTGTCATAGGTTCAGAGATAATGCAAGTGCTGAGGCAATTCGTGAACTAGAAGAATGAAGGCCAGATGTGAGGGGTCAAGTTGTGACTCCAGCCCCAGCTGGAGTAAGGGCTGACCTGAATTCATCTCACCATGGTTCAGTTATTTGCTCATACTGTGGATTTGCATAGGGACCACAGTAAGGTCAGAACACTTAAATAGTACTGTGCAATCTTTGTCCTAAATGCTGGAAAGCCACAGGGTTAGACAAGTAAAAGTAGACAAGTAAAATGAACCAAGTCTTAAGTGCTTAACACGGATTCTGATCCCACGTTTGCCTCACAAACTTACCTGAGACTTTCAAATCAAAACTCAGAGTGTCATCTCCGATTTTGCAGATGTATGTTCCCTCATCTTCTTTTGTCACAGCCGAAGCCACCAGCTTATGCAGTTTTCCTTTATCTTCCATTGTGAATTTCTTACTGGCTGTGATTTCTTTGCCATTTTTGTACCACTTAACCATGACATTGGCTTCTGAGGTCTCAGAAACAAATTCAGCTTGTTTTCCAGCAACAGCCCTGATAACTCCTCCAGTTTTCTCTTTGTTTATGAAGTTTGCCAGTGCTGAAACAAAATATGGATACGCAGGGATGGTAAATAATTGCAGGGACATTGGTGAACATGAGGTATTCATTTATCATAAGACCAAATGTACACGTTCATTCTTGGTTCTAATTGCTAGATTCCAGTTCAGAAGCCAACAAACTGGCAGCTTTTATAAACCATGTACCAAATTATCTTATCTCCAACAGGCAAAGGACAAACACCACACAGGGGACTGAGCCAAAAGAAGTCCTAGGCTTCAAGAAAATATTTGAAATAGGAAAACCAAGGAAAGAATTGGAATATGCAAACTGGAAGAAAAGCAATGGAGGATGTTCAATTACTGCTTTGTAACCTCCTGGCAAACAAATCAAGATGGAGATATCACTTAGGATTGAAAAGAAAAACAGAATTCCTTTCTGGAAATTAACTGGAGCATGGAAGTTAGATGATGAAACTATTAACACATAGCGGAATAATTGACTGCAAATATTCAAAACCTCACCACTATCTTTGCCAGAAGTTTAAGCCTAAGGCCACAGTCCTGTTTTACCTTAGGTAATGGAGTTTGTTTTCCAACTTCTTGTTGACATATCATTTTTAAACAGTGCACACAACTGAGTTGGTCTGTTGAGCCTGTGAAGTCAAAGCTGCTAAGATCAAAGTCTGAATTATGCATGCATTTGTTCTGCAGTTCCAAGAACATCCATGTGTAATACAAATTCAACAACATTTTACAGAACGCCCGTGTTTTAGGAGCTCAAAAGCTTGCTGATGCACACTGAGGTGCCCAAGATCCTGTAAATACATTTAACTCCATCCTATAATACAGTCAAATTTAATTCATTTTTCAGAAACTGTCTCTTATAATTGTAGTCCACTCACCACTGCTGGATGTGAGCCCAGCCACACAAACTGATTTTCACTGCAGATACTGCAGCAAGGAGGAACAGCCTCTGGACTGGACCAGCTGAGCATGACCCTACCCGAATCTGCTCCAAAGCTGTTGTTACCAGCAATGCTTCCTGGTGAAACACATGGGGGTCCTCCTTTGATTCCAATCCCAACCCACCCCACAATGCCCACTGACCACATCCCTCAGGGCCACATCTCCACAGTTCCTGAACACCTCCAGGGATGATGACCCCACCACCTTCCTTCATGGGATAACAACACCTCTTGTACCCAACCTCCCTGCAAAGGATGGATGTTGCTGAGATCTCTGTTTCTCCACCAGCGTGGCACAAAGGTTTGGGAGGAAGAGCAGGAGAACAGTTTCATTCACATGCCTTCCCCTTCCTTGGAAAAACCAGGGTGAAACAGCAGCCACAGGAGGCTGAAGGGGACATCTCAGATGTCCTGCCTGGATGCAGGAGGTCACATATCAGAGAATGTCTGGCATGTGAAGTCTTGTGGCAGTGCAGTGCATGACAAACTGCAAGAACGCTTTCCTGTGGGCTCCTTTGGGCACGAGGCCCAGGGGTGACACACCTCTGGCTGCAGCTCAACAGAGCCTCCCAGCAGCCACGTGATGCCCATGTGATAGACACAGCTGATCCTCACATCAGATGATTTACCAGCTAGCTCTGATTTACAAGAACAGAAGACACAGGCAGTGGTGCTGCATGGTGAAATACTGGGAGAGCGTGGCATGGATATGAGATTTGTGAGCCTGGGGATGGACAAAGGCAGGTTGGACAGGGCAGATGGAGCTGTGGTGTCCCTGTTCATTGCAGGGGATTTGGACTAGCTGACCCTTAAGGGTCCCTCCCCTATATATGAGATGTATGAAAGCTGATTCTGCAGTAACCAAGCTACCAACAGCAGTTGCTTGTCTTGCAGCTTGCCAGCAGAGATTTTAAAATAACAGCACTGATTACTCATTTGATAGTCACATTACAGTGCAAGGCACATGGAAACGTCCATCAGCTAATTCAATTAATTCTAGGGGCAGAGCTGCCAGTGTGAAATATTATGCTAACACGACAGACAGAGAGAAGAAAAGCAAAATTAAGACTAGCTGACAAGTGTTGGCAGAAAGTTCTGCTCTCCATAAATTTAGTCCCATTTTTCAGTTCTGTTTGGAGCTGTCTCCATGCCTCTTTGGAATCTGTTCTTTGAGAATAACCAATTAAGTAAGCTTTCCAGTGCCAAAGTGCATACACTACTCTAGGGCATTGTTGTTTCTGCATGGATCAACAAGGGTGACAAGCCAGGAGAATGTGATGAAGAGCCTCATACATACTCAGTGTAAAAAACAACAGCAACAAAAAAGGCAAGCTTTGCTGGAAAGAAGGTGCATTTGTATTCATGTAATCTGCAGAGAGTGGAAAAGTTAAGTTTCTCACTACATCTGTGTAAGAAAAAACCACCATGGAATGACAGCTAGGTAACCTGGAACACTGGAACAGGCTGCCCAGGGAGGTGGTGGAGTCTCCTTCTCTGGAGATGTTCAAGACCTGCCTGGATGCTGACTTGTGTGATCTGCTGTAGGGAACCTGCTTTGGCAGGGGGGATGGACTCCATGATCTCTGGAGGTCCCTTCCAACCCCTACAATTCTGTGATTCTGTAAACACCCCAGTAACTCCTCACAGCTATGGTCCACAGTTTGGATCACTGCTACAAAAAAACTATTTACATCATCTCCTCTGGCCACCCTGAGGGAGGAGCAGGAGGGCTAGGATGCTCTTTTTCCTATCTTTCCCTTGATTCCTTCTGTATCTTAGGGACAAATCACAGGACAAAATACAGAAATCAGGTGGCTCTACAAAGTGGATTTGCCAGGTCAAGTCAAAATAACCACTGAAAACACTCCAGACGCTGTCTGAAAGCAGCTGCACTGTCAGGGAGTCAAGTGAATGCGGTCTGTTGGCTTTGAGCAGGAAGAAGACAGCCCAGACCATCACATACCTTTCACTGAAAGCTGATAGAGCATTTTATCCCCCTCACAGATGCACTGATAAGTTCCAGCATCCTCCATTGCGACGTTGTGAATTTTCAGGACGCGTTTCTTCCCCACAATCTGCAGCTCATGTTTTTCATTGGCTTTGAGCTCCTTCCCATCCTTCATCCACTTCACAGTAGCGTCTGTGTCTGAAAGCTCAGCCTGAAGTTTGGCTTCCTCACGCAACCGAGCAGAGATCTTTTCTACATCTTTGCTCTTATTGGTAAATCTCACTGCAGCACCTGTCAGGAGCAAAGGCCTCGTTATTTTGATTTATATCAGGCCAACATGATCAATGCTTGCTGCAAGATCTTTGAAGAAGCAATATGTTCTGTTCCTGCACTCTTATTGTGTCAATACTAAGCAATTCAAGATGTTTAATTTGGTCTTCTTGCCATATTCCCTAAGAAAAAATACATCTCGTTCTACTGATTAATAATGCTCTAAACGTGCTTCTGCAGAGGTCTTCACCCAAAGACAAACAGGTCCTCCCATAATGAACTTTTATTCGTTATCTTTTGTCATGCAAAGCTGATTGATAGAGATATCATTGTCATGATTTCTGCTCTACTTCTAAATGAACCCAGTGCAATCAGAAGGGCTGGCTGAACCTGGAGCTGAAAGTACTGCTCTAAGGTGATGCAGTGGTAGAGCTGGTGACTGAATGCACTGACCAGTGGCTGTGGACTGCAGACATTCAACAGATGGCACGAAGCTCTCTAGTTCAGCAACCCAGCTGGGTAGATTGGCTTACTCTAAACTCAGTGCTATCATGTTTAGGCCATTACCAGGACCCACATTAGTCCATGTGATGCGGTTTCAGATATTTGGTACAGAAAGTGAATGCCTGCAGCCCCAGTCCTAACCATCAGATCACAGCAACTGTGCCTTGACTGAAAGATGCTTGATCATTCAATCACAGTAAATACCTCTCACTCTCATCTTGGTGCTGACATCAACATTTTTGGCAACAAATTTCACTTCTGCTCCATCATCGCTCTTGGTGACGTTCTTTATGATTAGACTGTGAGTAGTTTGGGTTCTCTTGATGATACAGGTTTCACTTTCCTGTAAGACTTTGCCATTGAGGTACCAAGTTCCAGAACATGTTGTCGTAAGGTCAATAGTAAACATGGCATCCCCTCCAGATACAGCTTCACCAGTTGTTAGGGGAGATTTCACAGCCAGGACTGGTTCTGAGGAAGAAGAACAGCTTGTATGTCTGAGATCAAAAGGCCATGCAGCAGAACAGGTCTTCCTAAGAACAAAGTTCTTAGACTAAATGAGACATGAGAAGAAAATCCTGCACATGTTTTGCATGTACTGAATACAGCGCATGATTGATGAATGGGATTTGGTTTCTACAGCTGCAGTTAACTGACCTGTGGCACAAGAGTAACTCCTGTTTTCTGCAGAGATAGAACAACAGGTATACGTTAACTAAGATGTTTCAAGGCGTAACAGACCTGCTAAGCATCTCAAGCCACCCAGGCTGCCTAGCAAGTGTGTTACATTGTTTTAGTGAGACGTATTGCTCTTATATTTCAGAAAGATCCTCAGCAGTCTACCCCACCCACTAATTGCTTCTGGATATTCCAGGGAAGCACAAGCATATTCAGGCAGCAAGGGAAAAGAATGACACAATAACAGAAATGACCAGAGTCTAAGCAGAGACTGTTCAGTGCAATGAATCAAAGGAAGAAACAACCCCATGGCACACAGTGATTCTGTGGCACGTTGGCACCCAACAAATAAAGGGTAATGCTGCATTTCTTCTAGTTGCTCTGAGATGAAGGAGAAACCAACTGGAACCTGGTTTTCATGGCATCATGATCATCACATGAACACTCTTTAGATGTAATTTATGAATGCAGATTTATGGATGGAAGATTAAATCATGAGTACATTTCTACTTCTCCCTTTGCATGAGTACTGGAAGAAGCACTTATATGCTTAAGACCTGTTACAGAAAGCTCTGCCTCTTGCACATGTGAGGATACATAAGGGGGAGGAGGTAACATAAGGATATTCACAGCTCTGTCACAGAAACATAACTTGCATCACTTTAGCAGTAGGTGGAGGCTGAAACGAGACAGGAGAACTAGGAAAGAATGAAAGACTTTGGTGCGTTAACGCACTGCTTTCCTTAAAGCCAATGGAAATGTCTTCAGGGACCCAACACAGCTGCTCAGCACACACTGATCCATTTCTGTGGGGGTTTTTGTGCTTACCAAGGTGCATGCTCCCTGGGAATTCCAGATACGGGCTCTGTCCATGCGCATTGACTGCAGACACTCGGAACTGATAATCAGCCTCTTCGGACAGATTGCTCACCGTGAACTCTGGGACAGGGACGTGAGACTCGTGGCACCTCACCCAGGTAAAGCCCGTCAGTTTCTTGCGTTCCACAACGTAGCCATCGATTGGAATGGGGCGGTGCATCTTCGGAGGGGACCATGCCAGCGTCACTGAGGTTTCTGTTTTATTTTTCACCACGGGGTCAACTGGGGGCTGAGTGGGAGGCTTTCTGGGAACTGAACAGAAATATGTACAGAAATTTTATCATAAAGTCATTTGGGTTGGAAAAGACCTTCCAGATCATCAAACTCAACTTTCAGCACGACCTACTGAGTCCCACCATTAACTGTGTCCCCATGTCTCTTAAATACCTCCAGGGATGGGAGGCTCCAAAGGTGAAAAGCAGTGAGAAACCCACTGTATCTGACTGAGAAAAACTAGAGCTTACAATGGTCTTAAACATTATCCTGAGTTAATAAATCTCTGCAAAACCTTTGCATTGCAAAGCAAAAGAAAAGATAGAAGATCCTTTCAGAGTTTACTACGAACAATTCATAGGCTGAAGCTTTCAGTGCTAGATACAGACCCATCTCACTTCCTGTACAGTTCCTGGATAAAGCAAGCTGATACTGTTTGTTATTTGCACTCAGAAAGTGGTTAAAATCATCATTAGAGATTGTGGTGTGAATCCAGGCTTTAAAAATATATATTTATAAGGGATTTTGCTCTTCATCCACCTGTCCACTACGTAAGGAAAAGCACAGGGATATTTTGCTATCTCTACACACAGACATGGCATCCTGAGAGGCAGTGTAAATCCACTCCTCTACCAGGAGCCTACGGTCTACATTTCTCCTCAAGAACCTGTTCCAGAAGCGTGGAAATGTTTTAGTCTGGCTTCTTAACAGTTTTAAGCACAGACCAGCTAAACATTTTATAGGTAAATGATAGATATGAATAAGCAGTGCAGTGGTTTTGGAGTCTGTTCCTCCATGGACTCAATTGCTTGGTCCATGAGCTTGGCTGTTCTCCACAGCCCCTTTCTTCTGGGAATCTCTCCCCTGTTCTGCCTTTGAATTCTGTGCCACTCCCACACAGAAGGCATTTTGTAAACTTTGTCTCCCAAGAGTGATGGCTGTCATCAGGGATCTCTGTCAGGAAAGACATGTTTTAACAATTTATGCAGAGCCAAGTTTGGGGGCTGAGGAATACAGTTGAAAAGGAAATGACACAAAGACACGTCCTCGCCATGGGATCCTGCAGCCAAAGACATGTGGCCATTCTGGCACCTGAGGTCATGTATGACAAGTTTATTCCTGCAGGTATTTGCATATTGAATACATTCACCCTCTGGTTGCTTTTGAACATTTTAGAGGTTAAAATCCCATCAGACTTATTCACTATATGCAGCCACTGATACAGGCAGGAGGCTGGAAATTGCCTGATGCACTCTAGTTACAGACTACTGACACAGTAAAGGATTGATTTCGTTTAATTTTGGCCATCAGAAAGTTTGGTGTCTGGTTTAAGTCAGCCATCCAGACTCCAATTTTAATCCTATGGAGAACAGCACATTCGGGAGAACACATCCCATCTTAAAGGACATGCTTGAAATCATAGAATCACAGATTCTATGGGCTGGAAGGACCCTTAAAGACCATCCAGCTCCAACCCCCTGCCATGGGCTGGCTGCCCCCCAGCCAGCTCAGGCTGCCCAGCACCCATCCAACCTGGCCTTGAACACCAAGGATGGGGTATCCACAGCTTCTCTGGGCAGCCTGAAATGGAAGTAATGAGCCACAAGTTGAAGATATTTAAGTATTCATGACTGTAGAGAGAGCCTGTGTGCTGAATCTAGATTAAAAACTAAAGACTGGAGGAGCTGAGCTGTTCTCTGCCTCAGTTTACCCTTCTGCAAAACAGGCATAATAAAAATGCAGAAGCCTGATCAAATAATATATAAATATTGCCTGCCTAGTAAATGGTATTAAATTGCCAACAAAAGACTCATCCAGCTAATTGAAAATGGTGTGGACACGATGTACAGGATTCTTCCAGCAGCCAATCAAAAATGCAAAGTGTAAAAATAGGAAATCTCAATGCGATACACTTTTCCTTCATTACATAAATAGACACAACTGTTTTGGGGTGCACTGTTAGCAGCTGCTGGTCAGAGTTAGATGCCAAAGGTCCCACTAACATAGCATGAAGCCAGAAGCCAGACGCTGGAATCAGATCTCCTGACCTTACCACCAGAAATTGAGATGTCATATTTTGCTCAGAGGTTCCCGCTTGCAGGAGGACAGCTTCTGAGCTTTTTCTGCTCCAGGAACCAGCTCTAGCTTCATAATTTAAACAGCAGTCAGAAATTAAACTGTGCTTTGTCACCTCCATCAAATAGAATGAGTGGTTGGATGGTACAGTTTTCCAAATAACTTAGGAACCATCACAGCAGTAAGATGTCCACCTTTCCCCCCCCCCCCCCCCCCCTCATTAATACATATAGTTTAATAGCATCAGAATGCCCCAAGTGCAGATAACACAACAGTTGCAAACCTTTCTTTAAGGATTCCTTTTTTACCACTGAGCAATTGCAATTTGGTGGTGCTGGTGGGAGAAAGGCAGCACTAATCTTCCCAGATGGTGAGTAGAGTTGATGTTCACGTGCAGAATGGTGCCTCAGCAGAGCCAGAAACCATTCATTTGGGAAGCACAGCACCAAAAGAAATGTGAATAGCTTCATAAAATCAGCCAGCTTCACCCAAATTCAGGTCCACTATCTGCTACACTGCTCCTGCTGCTGCTTAGCAAGAGACCCTTGCTCAGATCAGATTTGCCAGCTGAAGGAATCCTTCACCCTGCCTATGTTTCAGGCTCCTAGATAAAGCTAAACAATCCAAAGGCCTCTACACTTCTAGCATAGCTACCACCAATGCACAGTGTCCTCCCAGTGCTGTTGTGTCAAAAGGAGAATGAGAGAGGATAGGGTTTCGTGGTCTCCACAAAATGAAGGAAGTCATACTTTCAGGAAGAAATATTTTCCCTTTTTCTTGCAGTCTTTTTATTTTCTTTTCCTTTAATGCAAGCAGCTTTGTAGCTTACAAATTGTTTTCTAATCACCTCCTGGTATGGACAAATCACACATCTTTTACTCCATGTTTTACACAATTATCATTTTATATCTGTTCCAGTATGGAATCACAGAATCCTAGAATGGCCTGGGTTGCAAAGGAGCACAGTGCTCATCCAGCTCCAACCCCTGCTGTGTGCAGGTCACCAACCAGCAGCCCAGGATGCCCAGAGCCACATCCAGCCCGGCCTTGAATGCCTGCAGGGATGGGGCATCCACAGCCTCCTTGGGCAACCTGTGCCAGTGCCTCACCACCCTCTTGTGAATGAGAATGCCCTGGGATGTTGTGCCATGCTCTTTCCCCAGAACTTGTCTTCTCTGGCTCTTTTGATCTCTCCATAACATCAGGTTGTTGGCGTTTCTGACAGGCCAACTTCCCACTTTCTTTGGCCACCACACAACTCATCATAGCAGTATCTATAAAGAACACCTTTAATACAGGAGTGTTTGCACGCTGAGGGATCAGAAAATCATAGGTGAGTTCAGGTTGGAAGGGATCTTAAAGACCCAATCCCCTTCCACGTTATCACCCACAAGATCAGGCTGCTCAGGGATCCATCCAACCTGGCCCTGAACGCCTCCAGGAATGGGGCACCCACTCTTCCCTGGGCAGCAGTGCCAGCGCCTCACCACCCTATGAGACAACACCAAGGCTGAACACAAGGGAAACTTACTGGTCACAGTGAATTGGGTAGAAGTCCTGCTTTCATCAGCCAGGAAGACGATCTCACCGGCGTCTTCCATCGTGCACTCTCGGATGATCATGGTGTGCTGTTTGCCAGAGCGCGTGATGGAGATTCGATCGCTGGGTTTCACCTCTTCTGCGTTTTTCAGCCAGCGGATGTTCTGGCACTCATTGTCCAGCTCCACACAGAAAATGGCTGTGTCGTTAATTGAAACTGCAGTCTTTCGTGGAAGTTTTTTAATGATGTTCCCTTTAAATAGGAAAGTAATTGTGGTTCACAAACAGCAGATAGAAAGGTGTCCGGTAACAGTGGACCACTCGGACAACAGCCAGGTTAGTCAATAGTTGTCACCCAATAAAACATGGTAGACACTACACATGCATCCCCCAGTGAAATCCCGGGCTCTGTGTTACACACAACAGATAATCCCAAGGATTCGTTTTGCCCTTCAAGAATAGAAAAGCCATTTTATTTGACTACAGTCTCTCGTGATCATAGTCTAACATGCGGTGTCTCCTGTTGGGCAAGCACAGTGTATGTGGCTTTGTCAAGAATAGGTTTGACAGTGATAGGGCTTTTATTTCTGCATATGCTGCGAATTCTTACAAATGCTTTGCTGAAATAGGTCAGTCTTAAAACCAGACAGGTCTTCAGCTATCTTTGGTATTTTGCTTCCACCAAATGATCAGGAAATGACACAGCTGCCAAGTGCACCAATGACCTAACTTAACAGAAGATGGAAAGATGGAAAGCCATCACGTCTCTTTAATGTGAACATGAAAATTCACGTGGAATCAATTCACTGACGTGTAGCTTTTCCATGCTACCATGATTATGAATTAATAGAATAATGTCAGAGTTACAAAATGTGACTGTCCACAGGAGAGTTTGTTCAGAAAAAACAGAAAATCACCCCTATCAACAGAGAGTGACTGTCTCAAGCCCCAGAACAGTTTCTGCAAGGCAGAAGTGCCCTCTAACAGGCAAAGCATCCAGAGATATTTCATGGGAAGCAGTGCTGAACTGTCTCATGAAGCAGAGCAGGCACACTTCATCAGGAGCATTCAGTAGTCTGGTTTTCTGCTCTTCCTCTCTGAAGCTTGGCCGTGTGTCTGCCCTGTGCTGCCCTATGCAGTGCCATTGAGCTGCCCACTTTGACAAGCTCTCACATTATCCCCACCCCACCCTGCTCTCTCGAATCTTCTCCCTTTGGCCAAGCACAGGGCTCCTTCAGGAAGGCTCTGTCTCCTTTCCCTCCTGAGAGCTCCACCTGGCTCAGTCAATCTCTTTTGAATGGAACATGTCATAGAACCATAGCACAAACAAGTAAAAACGAATACCAGCTAGTAGGGCCAAACACACTCAAAGCATTTGACTGGTTCAGCCCCAGCAGAAGTCAAAACAAAAGGATGTCTGTTTGAACTCTCAAATGTCCACAAACTAAATTACCCCTTCTGCCTTCTCTCATGTCAACTCTTCTGTCTGTGCTAACTAGGCAGAAAGGAATTTGCACAGTGACTCACAGCACCAATTTATGAAACGGAGAATTCTGTGTTCAGATGGAGTAAAGTCAGGTTTCAAAGGAGACAGGACAAGTGTGATCCAGTAGGTCTCCAGTCTGCATTACAGGAGACATGTCAATGACACCAGAGCAAGCAGCATCAACATAAGAACTGCAGGTCCTGGAGCTGTGCAGCTGAGTACTTTCTCAGATAGCAAATGAGTTCTGAACTGAAGTTGCCTTCTGCCAACTGTCTCTGATGTGCAGATTGTTGTGAGACTCCCATGAGGTACTCAACTCTACACTTACGTTAAATTCAGCGCTGAACCGCTGGACTCAGAGGTCTTGGACACAGACCTATATCTACATTTGATCAGCCTTTCAAACTTCAAAAAGCAGCTCCAGATGTCAGGGCTCTAAAATATGGTTCAGGTTTGCAGTCTGACATCATATGGATGACCACAGCCTGCATCATGCATCAGACCATAAAACAGCTGCCAAGTCAACTTCCCAATCTGATCTGCACCACTCTCAGACAAGATTTACCATTGTGTTCACCAGACACCTGACAAGACCTGTGTGAGATGGTGCCAGGAGACACATCCATTGCTTGGGATCACGTCAAGGAAAGTCTAAATTGCTGAGCTATAGCTCAAAGGCTTTGCCTTCCAGAAAAACACTTAAAGCATAGGCCTCTGCTATGTGATGTGACTTGTGCAGCAACGCAGTCTCTTCTCTTTCTGTGACCCTGTGTCCTAGATAAACCCTGGCAAGAGACTCAGGGACCAACAGACAAGTTGCTCTCTTCTCACGTGGTAGGGGTTCTGCTGTTCTTCTCTGTGTGTATGAGACAAATGCTGTTTGGAAGCTCAAGTCTGGAGTCCCACATGCGCATCTCTCACTCAACAGATGAGACTTGGCCCATCTAAAATAGTAATGCTCTTTCTTACCTTGGACAGACAATTCTGCAATGGTCCTGCTCCCTTCTTTCATCTCACAGATATAGACAGCATCATCATCTGCAGTGACATCCTGGACCGTGAGCCGGCGATACGTGCCCTCTTCTTCTATGTTGTATTTCTTGCTCTGCCGGAGTTTGGTTTCCTCCTTGAACCAAGATGTCTCCGTACTGGGAACAGGCACTTCACACTGGAAGGTGGCAGATTCCTTCTCCCAGACTTCAAGATCCTTCAGTTTTTCCTTGAAGGGTATTGGTGGTTCTTCAGGGGATTAAAAAGAAAGGAGAAACAAGAATTTGTGGCAGCTTAGTGTAAGAGGCATTAAAAAAACACCTCAGTAAGAAAGACTCAAACTCTATGAGAAGCAGTAGGGCCATGAGGGGCTGCAGGGCACCATGGGGGGCTATGGGGCACCATGAGCCCTCCCTTCAGCCTCCTCTGCACTGGGCCCAAGCTTGCCAACTGCCTCTGTTTTCCTTCACCAACTGTATCACACCACTCTGGCTTAGGGAGAAAGAAGAACACAGATCAAACAGGAAAAGAGCTGCATGGCAGTGAGGGGAGATATTTTACAAACAGAACGTAGATACCATTTAATTCCTGTGACAACTGAACTGTGAAATCACCCTGATACCCCAACAACAGAGAAAGGGGCATTGAGCTGAGCAGGACAGCTGGTGATCATCAGCCACATCAAACCTTGGCCCTAAAATACCCTAGACCTGATGACCAGGACCCTCCACGTTGTAATGCTGGGATCTGTGTTGGGCATGCTATGGCTTGCAAGTAGAAGGGACACATAAATCACTTCTGAGAAAGGAGGGCTGATATGTGAACATGAACACACACATAGAGCATGAAAACCTACTTTGCAGCCTGAAGCATTTTCTGTTGGACAGAGCATGGTTTAAAAGTTGTCCCTGCATCTTTTGGCAGCTGAGCCACTGTCTGTCCCTCCTGCCCCATCACTAGGAAAGGAGTAGGAGACACTGATGCTAAATACTGTTTAGGTTGTTATTCTGGAGCTGGAATTTCATTGGAAATCTGTACAATACCTAAGCAAGGAGGACATGCCTTTTGGCTTAACGTGCCTCATTTCAAGGCAAGTCAAAGTCTTTCCTCAAAGTCTTCAGCTATGGCAGCACAGCCCTTTCCCCATATTAATTACCTCTTTCTCTCTACCCAAAAGGCAGCTTGGACTCCTGTGTCTCACATCTGAAAGCACCCCACATGGTCAGGGGGAATTAAGTGGATGCAATGCTCTTGTCAGGGGACCAAGCAAGAGGATGACATCAAGAA
Source organism: Lagopus muta (assembly GCF_023343835.1). NCBI lineage: Eukaryota > Metazoa > Chordata > Aves > Galliformes > Phasianidae > Lagopus > Lagopus muta. The sequence goes on from NC_064439.1 coordinate 2,390,297, forward strand.
TGCATTTATCAGAACAACACCAGCATTGAAGAAGTGGTTGCAATGCAGCCGTGTGAGATAGGAGGCACCTTGGAGCTGACTGTGAGAGCAGAGTGATGTGCCCAAGGGCCAGAAGGAAATATAAGGCACACCTGAGAAGTACACAGGCTTGTTTCCATACTTAAGCCATGTCATTAACACCTCTCTCTTTTCAGCTGCTGAGCGGTCACAGATATCATCTGAAAACAACTTTGCTTCCACTGTTTTGACATATGCACACATCTTATTTTGCTCTGAATGAGGCTTCAGGGAGACAGCAGCTGACAAATTAAATTAAAGACTGCTATTTTCCCAGCCCGTTGCTTTTTCCTGCTTTGGAGATGTGTGAGAGAGGCTCTGAAATCCACCACCTTTTTAATTCCTGAACATATCTTCATCTTGCATAAGCAAGATGCACCAGGCAAAAGAGGTTAATTTGGGTAATATTTACATGAGAAGGACTTTTAGTGTATTTTCTACTTAACTACATTAACTAGGAAAATAACTAAATGCATTCATGCACTGGTCAGGATAATGAGTGGAGCACAGACCTCTACATTATCTTCTCTCACATCATATGGGGCTGCAGCCCATCAGATTGGGCAAATTCTCCAATGTTGGAACCCTCCCTACAGCACCCAACAGAGTTCAGAATCATTCTGTGCTGTAACTACCAGAGGCATTTCAGGAAGGGGTGCTGCAGATACTGGCATTACATTCCATCTGTCAGACTCCATAAATATCAGCTGCCCAGTTCTAAATGGCTGTTTGTCATCTATTACTCTTCCACAAGGTAACTCTCATTGTAAGGTCTTCCTAAGTATGATTCCAATATGGAAGATACAGCCATCTGACAAGCAGCTGGTTTCCTCCTTTTGCCCAAGGAGGCTGTGGATGCCCCATCCCTGCAGGCATTCAAGGCCAGGCTGGATGTGGCTCTGGGCAGCCTGGGCTGCTGGTTGGTGACCTGCACACAGCAGGGGGTTGGAACTGGATGAGCACTGTGCTCCTTTGCAACCCAGGTCATTCTTTGATTCTGTGATTATCCAAAATGTTCAGAATACCTAAAAAACATCCTTAGAAGATAAGCAGAAAGTGTGCTCATCTGAGGTCACGTGCAACATAATTCTCACCTCAACCACATCTGTTTGATATAAGTGCCACCAAAAGAATGAAACAAAGTCTTTGCAATAACTTCAAACCAAGCTTCCTCTAGAAGCATTTCCTTCCATGCAAGCTCAGTGCTCTGAATTTGGGCACCAGTTCTACTTTGTCCTTACATCATCTCAGCTCCCAGCACAACTCATTTCCTTCACACAGAGTGCCCTGAGAGGTCACTGGAATTCATTTCTACTGTCAGTATGAATTTCTTTTAAATGATGATTTCTCCACAGTTTTTTACTGCACTTTTTTTCTGTCTGTTTTTAGCCAAAGCAGCTATGCTCACTAAAGCGTATGAGGGCAATAAAAGCATTTCTATAGAAGGGAAAATATGAGATCTACGAAATTCAGTCTACTGGGAAAAATGTGAAATGGAAAGAAGCAAAGCAGAGCCCTGAGGGAGCATGGAGCAAGAGCAGCTCATGGAGTTAGTTAGAACTGCAAGAGCTTAAAGCAGCTATGAATTTGGCTGCTTGTCTTGAAAACACGTCTCCAGCATCATAGGCTCTTGCTTGGTCCCTACCAACCAGCATGGCAATGAGGTGATGTTATGTTTTAAATACAGGTCCTGCTAACATATTTTGCTAAGAATAGGTGCAGCCTGCAAAGAAGCTAAAGTCCCCTTAACCTTCCCAATGTACACTGGCCCTCTCAACCTGGGCTTTCACCTGCCTGCACTTCCTCTTGCCTACACTCAGCCTTCTTGTAGTTCTCTCCATTTATTATTCCAGAGGCATTTCTTCCAGAAATGATCCAGTGACAGTAAGAACACAGAAAATACTTCAAAAAGGAACAATCTAAAGGTATATAAACTCCCATTATCTCATTCCTTTCCTTAGTTACAGTGCTTCCCAAATTGCCTTTGTACCTCCATATTTCTCACGTTGCCGTTCTCTTTCAGATCTCAGATCACTCCAGCAGTCATCCAACATCATTTTGTATCAGAGGCAGAAAGAAGTGGCTTTGGCACCAATCTGTTTTTCCAGCCTTGACCTTGCTGGTTAAGCAACCTTTAACCTTTCTGTCCAGTATCTGATTACTGAACTACTTACTGAGCATTCAGAGACTCAGCCCCAAATTCCTTTACTCAAATATTGCTTGGTCCAGGCCCAAGGATAGAGACCTGTACACTATTCTTATTGACTTAACATGTGGCTCAGGGACATCTTCAAAGCCTTCAGGAAATTCAAGTAATCCATTCATGTATCTCCCACCATCTCTGCTCTTTGGTTTGTTAAAGAGGGGAACTTTCCTTGGGAAAAGTTTATTGACTGCTTTTACAGCTCACATTTCAGTGCATGGCTTGTGATTTTATCCCTGCTCTAGATATGAGAAACCAACATCACTGGTTAAGAGTAATCAACTCTTGGTTTTCCTTAATTGTGAAAGAGACTCTCTTCATTGTAACCTCTTCCTTAGGACTTCTATTTAATTCAGTACATCCCATCCAGGAACAGTTAAAAAAAAACAAACTTTTTTCTTTCAGTTCAATACTTAAGGCATGGGCCTGGCTTACACATGTGTTGGGTTTAGGATCTAGACTGAAAACATGTAAGAGGCAAGCTAGAGGCTGTGTCCTTTGGCCTGCTATGCTGCCATGAGATACTTTGGAGACAGGATGCTGGCCTAGGTAGTTTTTCTTCATGCTATATTTTGAACACCCACAAATATTGTCATTCAAATTCTCGTGTTGAAATTATGCGTTGTACATGAACCAGAGTGCCCAAATTGCAGTTAGACCCGTGAAGCTTTCCTACCCAGGTGTCATAGAGTCATCTGGGTTGAAAAAGACCTCAATGCTCATCCAGTTCCAACCCCCTGCTGTGTGCAGGGTCTCCAACCAGCAGCCCAGGCTGCCCAGAGCCACATCCAGCCTGGCCTTGAATGCCTGCAGGGATGGGGCATCCACAACTATCTGTGGATCTGTATCTATCTGTGCCTATGGGTAAGCATGGAGGAAGCAGCATCACAAGCTCCCTAAATACTCAGTTATCTGCACACAGTCCAATGCAGTCACATCATTCAGCCTCTTCTGCACAACTGAGCAAAGAGAGGATTGTGGGGCAAGATGATCTATCCCTCAAAACATGACCTCAGATGAGCTAATGGCATCATCAGTTGCACATAAAGGATGAAATTAAAAGCTCCCTTCATTGCTACATCATCCTGAGCTGTCTTTGAATGGATGAGGACTTCTTGTGACACAAAGGAGAGCCATTATTCAGGGCCTAATTATAACCAACACAAGTAGATTTTCCATGGTTGCCTTGGCCTGGTCAGAAAGCCCTACATGGTATAGTATCACAAAGAAACAGACCACAAACATTTCCACTTGAGCCCTCTGACTCACATCTCTTGACAATGGACATTGATGAATAGCACTTTGCCATGGTGCTTGCTCCCAGGCCTGCTGCTTTGCATACTTTGTCTGCTTTGGAACAGGCTGCACCCCTTGGGAATTATCAAACAAATATGGGGCAGTGCTTTTCAGAGCCAGACAGACACTAGATGAGGAACGGAGCTGGAGCCACGCTCAACAAGAGCAGCCACCCCAGAGCCTGGCTTGGTCTTCTCCTTTGAATCCCATCTCATACAGTGATCACAGCTTTAGGAAGAGCCAAATGCTCCTTTCTACACCACTCAGCACCTCCACAGGATGGCAATGAGTGGGACTGGTGCCAGTGAGCTGCATGGATTGAGTGTCACTGATGGACACAGGGCGTGAGTCACTGCTGGGAAAGACAGTGAGAATGAAGAAATGTCCAGAAGAGGAAAGCCACAAAACTAAATGGCCCGTATGTCTTACAGACCAGTATGGAATGCAGGCACTTCCTTGAATTTCTGACACATTTTGCTTTCATTTCAAAGAGTCAATGTCAAGAGTCAAGAGTCAAAGAGTCAACCCATGCAAAAGGGGTTTTTTTTGTTGTTGTTGTTTTTTAGCTTGTTTTTTTACATCTGAGAATCAATTTATAGGTGCTGCCTGGGTTTCATACTGCTTGCTGAAGCCTTGCGAAATAGAAGTTTGAAAATACACAATTTCCTTTGTGAAAACGTGCATCACATTTGTTTATGTTCTGAAGAGCTTGATCTGATGTGCAGCAGTGCTGAGGGATGCTCTGAAGGCAAATCCATCACCCCCCAAACGCTGCAAGCAGAGGCATCCTGGTGTTGGTGGAGTTCTGGGAGGACTACTTCTACTTCTGTTTGATGGCATGTGGTGAGATCAGGAGTGTGGTGTGATTGAGCCTGATGGTGAATTTAAACCCAGATATGATTAAAACCTGGAGGGGAAGATGGGGCTTTGGCACTCACTGGAATCAGAGATGGTGGTTGATCTCTCACATTAAAGCTCCCATCTCTCCAGGTGTTATAATAAAGATCTAGTCCATCCCAGCTGGCCCACAGCATGCCAGTTCTACATAAAACCATTAAGGTTGGATAAGACTACTAAGACCATCTTGTCTAACCATTAACCCATCACCACCATGCCCACTAATCCTTGCCACTCAAGGCAACATCTGTTCTTGAACACCTCCAGGAACAGTGACTCCACCACCTCCCTACACAGCCTGTTCCAATGCCCAACCACTCATTAGGAGAAGCAGTTTTTCTTAATATCCACCCTGAAACATCAGCCATTCCTGACTGAAGCTTTTTTACGGTGCATCCTAAAGGCCTTCAGTGATGAGACTCCCCCTCCCCAGGTCACCTGTTGCAGTGCTATAACCCCATTTCAATCTGCAGGGGTTTTTATGTCCAACCCATGCTCTCTTCCTGCAGTTTGGTGGCAGAAGCTTTGCCCACTTTCACACCAAGCTAGAAGCATCACCTTCCCACTTGCAGGAGCAGGTGGAAGCGCTTACCTTTGACAGTGACCAACACAGAGCTGTAGGTCTGCCCTGCCAGGTTGGAGGCCGTGCAGGTGTACAGCCCATTGTCCACTTGCTTGCAGTAGAGGATCTTCAGCACAAAGTTCTCCTGATCATCCTCATAGATGACATGCCTCCGCCCTTCCACAATGACCTCGTTGTCCTTCTTCCACACGATCTCCGGCTTAGGCTCCCCAGTCACGTAGCAGCTCAGCTTGGCGTGCTTCCCTTCCGTCACACTGCAGGTGCGCGTCAGCGTCCCAAACATGGCATTGCGAGCGCCTTTGGTGGTGAGCCCGGCTGCCCGCTCGTAATCCCGGGAGAGGCTGTAACCGATGCCAGACATCCCTTCTGTTTTGGAGTAAGACTGGGCCGATGTGGCATCGAGAGCCCCGTAGGAAACGTCCATCTTCCTGATCTCCTCCCGCCTCTTTTGCAGGTGAGACAACAAAGAGGAGGTTTTGCCACAGCTGGTATCGAAATGGCTGCCCGGGTTGGAAGAGCCCTGCGATTCCACAACCAGCGCTGCGGAAGCGCTGGCAGAGCCGATGGGATTCTCAGCCCGACATGTGTATGTGCCACTGTCCCCCAGCCGGGCACACTGAATGGTGAGAGCATTGGACTCCCCAGCTGACTCTATCTGGAAGCGGCCAGCGTCAGCCCGGTTCCTCAGGTGTCTGCCATCTTTCTCCCAGTTCACAGAGAGGGGAGGGCTGCCTTGGACTCTGCATTTGAACATGGCATCCTCTCCCAAAGTTACTTTGATGGAGGAAGGTTTCTGGATGAAATATGGGGCCGACTCCGTGACCGTGGTCTCCTCTCCGACTTTGATGCTAACAGCTGCGAAAGCTTCCCCGATGGTGTTCTTGGCACGGCAGATGTATTGGCCGCTGTCCTCCAGGCTCAGATCATAGATTGTCAGCTGATAGAGGTCCCCATCTTCTGTGGTTTTAAACCTTCCCCCAGACCGGATGGGAAGTTTGTCCTTTTCCCAGCTCACAACTGGGATGGGGTTTCCAATGATTTGGCAGCTCAGTGTGGCATCCTTCCCCACGGACACTATAAATGCCTTCGGCCGGGTCAGGAAGCGGGGGACTCCACTGAATGAGCTGTAATCCATCTTGGTTACCTAAAGGATGAGAAAGAAAAATGTCACAAGCAAGCAGATTTGATGGTACAAGCAAACAACTGCTGCACTTTTGTGTTATCAGGACATTTGTCATCCAAAACAATCTGATTGGAGTACATTTCCACTGTCCTTTTTATTAGGGGTGAGAAGACCTTGCATACTTCTTACGTTCAAACTGAGTGATGTGAATCTGCTGAGAAAGCAGCCCATTTTCCCACTGAAGTCACTGGGTAAATTACAAGTCTTCAGACAGTTCATACAGAAGCAGCACGATGGCACTAAGAAAATGATCAGTGCTAGTGCTATATAACATATGGGCTGGTTTTGTGGTCGTAAAGACATGAAATTCTGAGTGATGGGTCTACCTATCAAAATACCTTCTTTGTGCCCATCTTCCTTTCATCTATTCTTTTTTTCCTTTTCATTGCCCTGAGTCTCTTTTCAATATTTCTCCCTTTTCCTTGCATCTGTTGCTTTAATTCTGCCCATGTTAAGCACACCATCTCTACTCTTGAGCCCCCTGCTCTTTATCCTAAGTCTTGTTCGCTGAACAACGTCCACGCAGACCCACGTGAAGGAACAACCATGGGTAACATATACTGGAATCTAAACCAATGCCAGGCTTCCTAAAAAAAAGCATTATGTTGCTTAGGACTTGCTGGAACAACATCTCAGCACCTGCTTACTGTGCTCTGAGCCCTTCACTTCAAGAAAGACTGGGAGCTTCTAGAGAGAGCGCAGTGGAGGGCTACAGAGATGATGGGATGTGGGACATCTCCATTACGAGGAAATAAGGAGAGCCCTGAGACTGTTCAGCCTGGAGAAGGGTGAGGGGAGAGGTCATCAATGCTTATACATATCTGATGGGCAGGAGTCGAGTGAATGGGGCCAAGCTTTTGGTGGTGGTGCCTGGCAGCAGGTCAAGGGGCAATGGGCACAAACTGAAGCACAGGAAATTCCATATGAAGATCAGAAACAAAAATTCTTTACTTTGAGGATGGCAGAGCACTGGCTGCCCAGAAAGCTGGTGGAGTCTACTTCTCTAGAGGCCTTCAAAACCCACCTGGATGCTTTCCTGTGCAACCTGCTGGAGGGAACTGCTTTAGCAGGGGGTTGGTCCTTTCCAATCCCTGTGATTCTGTGCTTTGCTTTCAGGGTTAGCTGCATAGCAGCTGTTTGGCAGCACAGATCAACCGAGAAGAATCATAGAATCATTAAGGCTGTAAAAGACCACCAATATCCAGTTCAACTGTTAACCCATCCCCACCATGTCCACTAAAACATGCCCATCAGCGTCATATCCCCACAGTTCTTGAGCACTTCCAGGGGCAGCAGTGTTCAGAACTGAAGCTAACAGCAATTCTGGCGCCCCTGCATGCTGAGAAAGCCAGAAGCAATCCGTGGCACTCACTGTTCACAGAGCCCATCCGTTCCTGTGCAGCTGGAGAACATCACAGCAGAGCACAGCGTTTTGAGTCACCTGAACTTTGCATGGCACACAAACTTACTCTGTTCCCTCACGACTCCTGGATATTCTTTGCCTTCTGCTGGAGTGAAACTACTTCTAATCCCTCAGGAGCAGCCCTGCTCTCTGCACAAGCACTTCTTGGATGAGCAAAGCACAGCTAAAGGCACCAGAAACCCAAGTGCAGCAGCTAACTGTGCCTGGAAAAAGGATTAGACACCAGAATAGAGCTCTGTAAGGAGAGCAAACCCCAGCTCTGAGCCTCTCTGAGAGCCCTGCTCCTGAGCACAGTTTCTCCCCTAATCACTCCCTGTCTCCATGTGTGCAATGCCAGACACTTCTGCATTAGCAGCTTGCACCTCCTGAGCCATAGGAATGATTCAGAGGGTCTGCAGAGCTCTCACCTCTGTGCTCTTTCACCTTCAAAGTGCTACATACAGTGAAGCTACCAGGCACTGTGCTGGGAGGAACTCAAAGGAAATAATAACCAGTCACCACAACAGAAATATCCTGCTTAATCCTATGGCAGCCTGGCTTCCCTGCTGGCTACACATCCACCCCCTCTCTCACCCAATGGCAGATGACCTTACCACTTTCCCCTCCAACCTCCAGCAGAAAGCAGTGAGAACAAGCCAAAAACCTGCTTGGTTGCTTCAGCCACAATTCAGGCAGAGGATTCACCAGGTTTTCCCCCCTCCTGGCAGAGTGGGTGGAAGGTGGCTGGGCTGCTCACCTGCACCACGACCTTGGGGAAGCTGCTCATTTCCCCATGCCTTGGTTTTGCTCCCATTTCTTCTTCATGTCAAAACAGTGATGGGCTCACACTCAGCATATATGACAAAGTACTTCCCTAGAATCACACTGAGGTTGGAAAAAACCATTCAGATCATCTAGTCCAACCATCTGTATACAACAAATCAGGCATGACATTAATAGCAAATTAGTTTTCATTCCATTTACTCTGGTGGAGGCTGGAAGGCACAAACTGACATTAAAATTGAAGAATGGGAAAGTGGGGGCACAAAAATCCAGGATGGTATTCATATGAATCATTGCTACTATTGAAGATGGTATCACAGTCTGCTCCAGAAATCTGTGAACCAGTTTGCACTTCCTATTCCCTCCAACTGCATCCAACCTCTGTCCTCACTTGAGCTTTAAAGTATATTTCTCATAAACACTTGCAAGGCTGCAAGCAGAGAAGCTGCATGAATGGAAGATGCAGACACAGGCATTGGGCTGGAGCCAAAGTACACTGAAGTCAGTGGAAATTTCCACTGAGGTCAACTGACTGCTGATCAGGGCCTTGTGCTCATTTGAGGCAGTAGAATTCTAATTGAGGGTGCTGAGATGCTGGGATTGAAGTTCATCTCTGGAGAATCAAGCAGTAGCATTTACTACAGTAACAAAGAATAAATTAAAACACAGGCTTGGAACCCATGCACCAACCTTCCCTGCCCATTAGGCTGAATTTCAGGCTGCATCGTAGCATCGAATTGTTTGGCTCTGTCTTTGGAAGGCATTGCCCTGTTTCATCCTTCAGACACCAACTCCATTCCACCTTCAAACCCATGATATCCCATGAAACACCCAAAAATGGTGTTTCCAACCTTGATGATTCTATGATTCCTTATTCCTTCGGTAGGCTGGACTAATAAAAACACATTTTTACATTCAAATAGGAGAAAACCAACTCCCTTTGTTAGACTGAGAAACGGATGAGGAGCAGGAGGGAGCACAGAGCCTTGTGGGCATATTGCTGTAAGGCCAAGAGTTGATTTTTCTAGAGTGTAACATTATAAGAAGTTTACTAAGCAAATACACTAATGGAGACTACTTATAGGCACACGCAAACTCCAGTGCCAATATTGACCCTCTGCAAACGTGAGGACTGATCTCTTCATAATCATAGGGCAACAAAACATGAGTAAACCTCATCAGTGCAAATGCCCCTTCCAATTAATCTTAGACATCTACCAGTGCCACGTTTCACTTCATAATCCTACTGTGATGCACCATTTGCAACAGAGATCACATTCACATGTATTTCTGAGCATACTGGAGCAAATTTGGCCTGTGCCTTTATCCATTCAATTTTTCCACTTTTTCATGTGTCAGATAATGCAAATAAAATCAAATCACTGCCCAGGAAACAACAGACAGCCATGCACACAGTCAGGGTTCCACAACCATGGAGATGTGGCACTGAGGGACGTGGTGGGGATGGGTTGGGGTTGGAAATATCAGAGGTGTTTTCCAACCTGAATGATTCTGCGACTCTAACATCTGCCTAAACCCAAACAAATGCTGAAGTCTTAATGCAGACCAAAAGCACAGAGGTTCTCCAGAACTCACGTTAAGACCTGTGCCATGCCTGCTGTAGAATTCATGTTTCCTGGACTTACTTCTGCAGCCTTGCTATCCATCCTCTCCTGAGATAAGGGGCAACATAATTAGGGAAGCTCCTGTTTCTGAGCCCCAAACCTTTCAAAGAATATCATTAAAACATAAAGCTTCAGATAAAAATCAAGGCAGTGATGGTATTTATGCAGTTTACATGACATATCTGCCTGTGTTTTTCCATCTAAAAATCAGAGCAAACTGCTCTGTGGGTGGGATGGGAAGCTGATGGGTCATAAAATGGACAGTGCAGATTTCCTTTGATGTTATAAGTGCTGCTGGGCAGTAATCTCACTGCCTTATTGCTTCTAACAAGCTCTCAGGGAACAGAGGTCAGAAAGCAAACAGCACGAGTGCAGGGTCAGTTGCAAGCTCAGTGATGTCAGAGCAATGCACACCTATGAACCATTACAGTGGTGCTTCACAGATGAAAGGCACAGCAGCACAGCCAGTGCTCCGTGCCCATCATGTCTCCAAACGAGGTGCACACAGAGATTTGCACAGATAGACTGATCTGAGATGACAGCATTCATCTGGCGCCTGCTTGATCAGAGCAGGAATGGGATCTGTCACTGAGGAGCTGAATGCAGAGCTGAGCTTGGCCTACTCTGAATTCCACTGCAGTGAGGGACAGCAGATCTGGCACATCCAAAGGTCACAGGATGAGCAGTGGAAGAGCTTGCTGTGGTGGCTGGAGGATAGGTGTGCTATAGGAGATGTAGGACACAGAGAAGTCTGTGCAATAAACTAAGGCTACTGCAGTAAGCTTCTGTCTCAACTCAGGGTAGGGCTTACTTGCACTCCGTGTTGCCTCTGTTGGCTAAAACCTACAGGAGAGGTTAAGGGAAGTTTCCTAAGTAGCTGTTTGCTAACACGTGGTGCTCAACATGAGCAACCTGAGCAAAATTTGGCTATGCTCATGACAATTTGACCATTTTGACCTGCAGAAGTCAATTAGGGCTAATTACACAGCAAGTATCTAGGAAGGAACCTGCATCAACTCACACTCCTGGAATAAATCCTTTCTCAACACACTGAATATTTCTAACAACTGGTAGCAAATAAAAGAGTCAAACCTTCAGAAAATTCCAACAAGCATCATCCACATGGTTTGTGCAACCACTGGGCAATGTAGCCAGATCACCTTCCAGTCATATAAGCAATGTGGTTACATAGTTGTTGTAACACATGGGAGACTGAAGTGAAATAGATGAGTTAATCAATATAAATTCAATAATCCCCACTCCAGATTATGTGACATCTTTTGTTTTTCTAAGCCTGAAGCTACCCAGACCGCTCTGACCAAACATAAGTAACATCTACAACACAGGGGAGGCCGTAGATGTAGGGTGATGCTCATTGCTGCTTCACAGGGGTGAAAAGGACAGAAATAGAGGAGAAATATAATTCCGGGGATAGAAAAGGGGTGATGTAAATGCCAGTAAATTCATCACGAATTTCTTCCAATTGGGTTTTGCCTGTACCATATCCTGGATGCAAGTGGCTGTGGCAGAACACCTCCATCTGCTTAGGCAGCAAAGACTGGGAGCTTGAGCAAGTGAACCTGGGAGGTTCGGGAGCACAGTGGACTCACACTGACTTATATCACTTAATTAATCCTTTCCATAGACTTCTCTCTCCCTTGCAACAGAATCACAGCATCACCTAGATTAGAAAATACCTTCAAGATCACAAGGTGCCACCACTGAACTATGTCCTCTGGTATCACCCCGTGTATTCCTTAAATACCCCCAGGGATGGGGACTCCAGCACTTTCTTGAGCAGCCCATTCCAACACCTTCCCTTGAAGAAATCCTTCCCAGTATCCAATCTAAATCTCTTCTGGCACAACTTGCAACCACATCCTTGCAATATATCACTTCTAACATGGATATCCTTAAATAAAACAGTCCTGAAACAAACACCCCCAACTCTCACATACTTTCCCATCAGCATTAACAGAGCAATAAACTCACTTATATTAAGCTGGAAGACTTAAAGTGTATTTCCTATGGGAGGGAGCTGCGAGATGACAGCAGCCATAGGGACAAAGAATTCCCTCAATGAGCCGCGATCCTCCGTCTCCAGCGCCTGTATTCTAACGAGGACGTCACCATCCTAACAGCCACTCCACCCCATTGAGCTGTGGGGACAGAAATAGCTTCAGCTGTCGGGCTCCATCTCTGCCCATCACAGCCACTTGGAGAAATGTGAGGAGGGTGGGGGCAGTGGTTTGAATCGGTGTCGGCACCAGCGAGGAGCTCAGAGGGAAAGAGCTCTCACTAAGGATTGCGCCCTGCAAATAAACCCTAAAAGCTCTTCTTGCTGTCACTTCTCTCATTTTTCCAGGCTCTTCATTCATGCTGCTATCACAAGTTTGGGGACAAATTACATCAAACATAACCAATAGAAGTTTAATGCTGACTCTCCCCTATTTTCTCCTCTAACTTGATCTGTGTTTCTTTTTTGACGCAGCCAGAAGTAAGCAAGCAGTGCAATCCATGTTTGCCCCCCAGCTGAAGGATGGATTTACCATCTTCACCCTCAGCTCCATCTCCGAATGCACTTCACGAACCACACTCCAGTGCAGTAACACTGACACAGAAACAACCTCACCCTTCCACAGCCACAAACACCGTTCTCTTTTTCATCCCAAATACCCAAATCTCACACCTACCCGCAGCTGAAGGTTTCGGTCTTACCTGGAGCCTGAGGAGATAAAAATCCTTGGGCAGGGTGACAGAAAGCCGCTTCCTATGAAGATGACAGAAGGTGGAAGGGGGAAAAGGGGAACAGAGGACGTGGGGGCACCATGTTGGCTTTGGTTCCCCCCTTTCCCCTTCAGCAAAATAAAACAGAAACCCCAGCGGCGATAGGGACGCACGGCACAAGGTCCCCCTGAGTTCCCCGCAGTGCCTTCGCCGCTCAGGGTTAGGCTGTGCCACCCCCTGCCCACCCCTCCTGGCTGTCACATTGCTGACGTGCTTTGCTTTCCCCCCACAGCACAGCTCCAAAATAGCTCTGGGTGTCATTTACCGGAGAGATTAGGTTTCCTGCGGGAGAGAAGCAAAAGGGCATGGTTTGGGGAATGGATGGGGTGGGTGGCACAGAGGTGGTGTGGGGGGACAGAGTGGGTCAGAGCTGCTCAGATCCATCCCACAGCCAAGGGATAAATACACAGGGACTGAGGGCAGGCAGATACCAACTTCAGACACCTCTCCTTTCTAAAGGAATCACAAAATCAGTCCAGTTGGAAAAGACCTCTAAGATCCCCAGTCCAACCCCACCCCATCCCCACTGTGCCCATGGACCACGTCCCTCAGTGCCACATTTACACAGTACTGAACACCTTCCTCAAAGGTACCAGCTCAATCATAGGTGTATTTAGAACCACAGTGGCCAATAAGCAGCAATAACAAAGCAATATCTTCCTTTTTGCAGCATGAATCTTCTCTGAACACTGCAGAAATGGCTTTGAGTTGCACATCTTAGAGATATAAAAATCGTACTTCCTACATAGCAGTAGAACTGCTAATTTCAAACTATTTTCTCAAAGCAGATTTTGCAATCAAAGTTTGCTATGTAGAGTTTAAACCCCTGTCCCACTACTGATCTGAGAGCTAGAACAAACCTGGCTGGCTGCCCCTGCGCTACTTCACCTCTGCACGGCCATCAGGAGGGAACTACGAGATACGTTTATTTATGGCAGCAAACAAAGCAGATAACATTCTGAGCGTCTGAGAGCAGGGCTCAGCTGGAGGCACGGCGATATCAAGGTTGGAAAAGACCAGTCAGATCATGCAGCCCAACCACCACCCCATACCTGCCATGAAAAATGTTTACTCAGTCACTTTCCAGAGGAAAATCCCAAAGGGGATTATTAGAAATGTTGAAAGTAGGGGCTGAAAAGAGGAAGAGGGACCAAAGGCAGGGGACCGTGGCAGCTGTACAATGCACAACATCAGTGTACAGTTATTGAAGCTGTTTCTGCCTTGGTCTGCACGTAGCAGAAACCTTAATTTTGAAGCCTCTAGTTAAGTCTCACATTAGGTTTGTATTGGGTGAAAACTAAAACCCAGTATGTTCTGGATGCCAGTGAGGTTACAGTGGAAGAAAAGCTGAAGGAGAAGGTGATGAAGAAAAGTAGTATGATCAGAAGGATTCCATGAACGTAACACAATGGGATGAGCAAGGATGTTGGCCAACAAAAGACACTGAAGCCATCCAGTGCTACAAGTAGGGCTGGTTTCTCTGCATTGAAGTTAGGCACAGGACACAGCTGACTGGTGACTCTTATGAGGGAGAGGAAAGGACACAGTTCTCAAATCTTCCCATGGCCACAGTCCATCACTCACCAACGTGACATGGAGAAATGGCATGTTTCTGCTCAGGTTCCCCATTCCTTTCGAGTCAAAATATAATCACATTACCCCCAAAAATGACCCTAAAACTGCAGGATTGAGGGGGAAAAAACCATACCTAGATCTCACATAGTGCTTCCCAAAGATCTTCCCGACGATAGAAAAAGCCCAGGAAGAAGCAGATGCATCCTGGCTTATGGCAGCACTGGGAGAGCTTCATAACTCTGAACCAGAAAATGCTACAAAGAGATGAAGTTCACAATGCAGATCAGAGTATCGTTATAAAGACCATTAAGTCAGAAACTGTGGGTGGGGGAAAAAAAAAGAGAGAAGTAAGCTACCTATACCAAGTTTCAGGAGATAAAGAGAGGAAAACTGGAAAACCACAAGGCTTTTTTTGTCAACGGAAGGGAAATGAACAGCAGGCCAGCTGGACTGGGAAACCTTGAATGTCTTTGAGTCCAGGATTCCAGTTTTCCACCCAGTCTGCTCTCTCCCCATCCGGTCTGTATTTGAAGATAAGGATGCATGGGTGAAAAATAACAAAATGGTGATAAAATCCACTGCTTTCCCCATCCCCCACTACCTCATTGCAGAAGGCCCCAGGTTGGTTCTGGCACCACCAACCGTTGATCTATCCACACCTACTGTTCCTAATCACCTGCTGGTCCTTCATGGAGCACGATACGGCCACAGGGAAGACTTCCTCTATAGTTTTTTCAGTTGTACGTGTTTGCTTTGCTCAACAATCATTCTATCTAGATCAGTTGCTGAAGATGGAGGTGTTGTGGACAGGGTTATGGATCTCATTGACTCTATGAAAGCACTTTGACTTTCAGTATGGAGCCACTGACTTTGAGCTGTCTGTGGAACTTGAAGCACGGCTGCAGATTTCACTGTGCCTGCAGGTTAATTACAAGGCAGTTGCAGGCAGCCTTGTAAGCTTCTACTTAACTCTATTCCATGTCCCTTCTTGCTTCCAGTCTCAGTCATTTACTCACTAGACACAACTTGGGCAAACAATTCCAAACGTGACTGGAAGTGAAAACACGTAGCCTGAATAACAAAGTCACACTTCCTCTCATACTTTGTAAAGTTTTACAATAGCAAATGAGGTGAAATGTGATATCCAGTTGAAAGAGCCAGGAGAAGTTATGAAAACACGACGTAACTTGCACACTGGTCGGGATATTTGAGCAATACAGGTTTTCAAACCATCTTTGAAACATTCATAGGGGTATTTAGCTACTTCAGGTCTCTAGTTCTTGTTTCTATATTCCTCCTAAAAGAGTTCATTGCAGTCACACCTGAGCTGCCTGTGCAGGAACATCAGGACAACCACCCAGAGTCGTAAATAGCAGCCATACAAGTTGCTTTCTTCTGGAGATCCCAACCACCATCAGGCACAGAAGGTGAAACAAATGGAAAGAAAGCCTGATGGCAGCTCAGCTTTGGTATGAAATATCAGTGCCCACTTATTGACTCGCAGTTTTTGGGAGAGCATTTGTGAACTGTCAGACACATCAGAAGAGTTCAAGAGCATGAATAGCACTGTGTTGTCCTTCTCTACTCATCCTTATTGTAAGACAAAGAAATTATTGGGATCACATTTAGCTCACATCATCTAAGCTAGTGTCCTACTCCACACTGCTCTCCAGGCGTTACTGTGAGACAGAGGCAAAGGCTCACAATAAGCTTTATTACAAACGACTTGCAACTTTGTTTGCTCCCCAGCAGCTTAGGCTGCCCAGGACCCCACATCCACGGCCTTGGGCACCTCCAGGAAAGCTCAAGAAACATCAGACAACATTGGAAGGTCTTCCAGCACCCAATTCTCTGGTTCACCTGTTGCATTTCAAAGGTGTTTGTTTTAAGGAGAGCTTTTAAACGTACTTTGGTCAAACAAATGTGTGACCATCTTGCGTGGGAGAATCTTTCCTACACTCTGAAAAGGAAGCACCAACACTGGGTTTAACTCCAAAAAATTGTCACATTTATCCAATGGGAAGAAGATCCCTGTTGGAATTACTCCCACCTTGATGTATATTCAGGAGCATTTGCCTCATGGTTTCACCCATCTCCTTGCAGCTTGTTTGTGCAGTCCTGAGTGCTGGCAGAGACTGCAAGACAAGAGAACATCTCTCAGGAACTTTTATAGACTGACTCAAGTATCTTGACAATGAAGAAAAGGCAATCTGTCTGTGGAAAGGCAATGAGGAACAAACAAAAGTGACACACGCTTAGTACTAAATGCTTCCAAAAATAGCTTATAAAAGGCTCATACAGCCATCTTTTTCACTGTTTTTGCATCTTTAACATAAACCTCTTTCTAGGCAGTAGATCTGAACCATTTGTCCTGTAATTAACCTTGCGGGCCCTGAACAGGACAAACACTCCATGCCCTTCTATTCTGGCAGGAATCCTTGACACAGATGCAGACTGTCATTCTCGCTCATCCTCAGCAGCTCTGGTTCTGACCCACTGATTGGATCAGTGATCAGGTTGGATAGTAGGAACAATTTCTTCTCAGAAAGAGCAGTGATGCAGTGGCACAGGCTGCCCAGGGAGGTGGTGTGGTCACCAGCCCTGGAGGTGTTCAAGGACCACAGGGATCTGGCATTAAGGGACATGGTCAGTGGGCATGGTGGGGGTGGGCTGGACTTGGAAATTTAGTGGTCTTTTCCAACCTGAACGATTCTACGATTTGTTACCTTTAATTGGACTAAATCCACTAAGCTTGAAGAGTAAGGATCAAAACCAGGCACAGTTCCACTACTGCTGTGCTGGGGAAGAGCAGGATTACTGCAGGCTCTCCATCCCTTTGTACATCCCATTCTGCCTACTTCAAAGTACTCAGGCATTGCTGATCCCAAATCTGCTTGTGCTCCCCGTAATCCCCTAATCCTTCACAGAACTGCACCTGCACAGCCATTTCCTATGCTGTCATTGTCCACTGGATTATTTTTAACCCTTTCCCTCTGAGAACTTCATATATTTTTTCAGACTTCTCAGATTTGTGATTGTGGAACTCTAAATCTGATGTACCAAGGCTGTGACAGACTGCACAAAAGTCAAATTTTCAGTAACAAATCGATGCCTACAGCAGAGCTCATTCGATTTCATTTGACAAAACCCTCTGTCCTCACAAGTGCTATGAAACCAAACTTCTTCCCTCAGGCACCTGCTTAAGGCTCCAGGTGAAAGCATGACTAACCTTGAGCTTTTCTATAAATACAGCTATAGAGCACAACTGCAAATTGCTCCCGCTGTGCAGCTGATAAACTTTTGAAGGGACATTCATCATTACCTACTTTCCATTGCATGACCTCACATTCCTCTTAAGCTTTACTGACGCATACCAGAAGCCAAAGGGTAGGGAGAGAGCTGGAGGAGATGTTGCCAGACTTCTCAGAGGCACAGAAAAACCTACAAAGTCAAGGAAATCCCAAACAGGACAGGAGAAAAGGGAATATCTTCTCTACAAGAGTGGTGCAGCATTGGAACAAGCACTCAGAGAGGCTGTGTAGCATTCACTCAAATTTCTCCACGAGTGGACAAGACCCTGAGCTATGAAACTGGCTGTGCTATGAGCAGGGGTGGAAGCAGATACTGCAGAAGTCCGTTCCAACGACGGTATTTTGTGATCCTATGGGCTCATCAGTTTATATGAGATGTCACTGAGTTGGACCTGATCCCTTCCAACTTAGGACAGTCGATGATTCTCTTCATGAAAGTTGTCCAATATTTCCTGAATGTTGCATGGCTCGGCTTTGATATCAAGGGAACAAAGGTATTTATATAAGATCCACCAGTGACCAGGCTTCCATCCTTTCTCCGCAGACTATTTTCTTCATGAAGAAAAAGCTGCTAGTCACAGGTACTGGATTGATTTCTTCTTTTACAGTGAGAGCAATGCAGTTGTCATTGCTAAATAATATTCTCTGTAGAAAATAGACACTTCTAGAAATAAAACCATTCCTCAAAAATGTTTCCATTGCTGTTAAGCAATCACCGGGTCTCCCATGGGGTTTTCTTTGTATTTCTTCTTTCTGATCCCTGCCTTTTTCTGTTACAGCTTCACTTGTAAATGCTCCAGCATTCCTGAAAACACACATTCCTGAAGAGCAGAGGTTTTTGGGGTGGTTGAGTTTATTTCTTTGCCTTTTCTTCCCACCCTAGTGATATTGCTTCCAGAGAAGTGACATTTCCATGAAGGCCAGATTCAGAAGCACATTCATAGCAGGTTCCTCTGACCAAACATCACCAAGTGCCAGGAGCTTGCCAACCATTTCCTGGCTCCTCAGCATGAGCAGCACCTTTCACCACAAAGTTGAAGATTTTTACATTGAATAAAATAGAATTTAATCATAATCAAGTACTCATCTGTTTGTGAACAACTTCTCTGCTGAGAGTGGGGAAGCTCTTGAAAGATATGCCGACATCCTGGAGCACACACAGTCATCTGGAGAGATCAGACAGGAGCTGGGCAGAAAGTATTGCATGTAAGTATTTAGAAAATACTAAACCATCAGAAGAAATGAGCCCTTTCCCAATGACTCAGCAAGTCCCAGTGCCTCCCAAACACCTCCTTACCTTCACGTTGCCTCTCCAGCTCACCCATCTGTTGTCCTGCTGAGCTGTGCATTTCCTTACTCTACACACTTGAAATTTATGCATCCATCCACATCCCAGTTCATCAGCTGGAAATCAGAAGTCTTCTCAGCAACATTAACAAGCACTAAGGAAACAAGTTTCATTTTTATATAGAACTGTATCAGAACCAGGATAATCCTTACGGATTCCTTCCAAACTGGGATATTCAGTGATGATTCCAATCTGAACAGTACAACCAAACTACACGTCTTCATCAACTAGCATTATTTAAAAGATTAATTTGAGGCTGTGGTGGAGGAAATAGGCTGGGCTAGGAGGAAAATGTTTGACTGTTTTCACAAGTATCTTCCTTTGCAGGCAAGTTGCCAGCATAGTTATACTAAAACAGTTGCAATTATTCCATTGCAGGTGTTTTGGAACAAGTATCAAAGCAACCAGGCTGTATTTGAGTAAACACAAAGAAAGCCATCAGTGGAGGCACGTTTCCCTAAGCTCATGCTCAGGAACAGCGCTCCAAAAATCCTGTTCTCTCCACATCTGACATTGCTGCCCTCAGTTCTGAGCAGTAACATAGCATGCCCCTAGGAAATCTCATGCCAGGCTCCTCAAGACAAACCAACTCATCCTCCTATGAGCCGTGCAATGCTTGAACTGCTACCAGTAACAAATTCACTGTGTAAGATAGGATTAATCCCATCAACAACAAATTTCACAAGGGGCAGCTTATAACCCATCTGTAATTAGTGGAGGAACCGTGGACCTGTCAGCCAAAGCAGCTGGCCAGACTTGCAGCACAACATCTTTGTGTCACTGAGATAAATCACCCTCCGCCCTTATAAACTGCTTAGCTATTGTGTACAGGAGGGTGTCTGACTCTGCTAAGTGCTGGTAGTTTATCAATGACACTCTTTGGCTTTTGATGCTTAAGCCCACCCAGCGTGCACGCAGACGCCCTGTCAACGTGCAAACCCAGATTTTGGAGTTTCCATATACCTGAGATCAGCCAAAACCATCTTGCTGAGGTGGGGGAAGCACAGCTCTGCACATCAGTGATCTGCAAAGCGCTGCCTTCTTTCAGCATCTTTTAGGGCATCCAGCATAAAGGAGTTCTGTTGCCACTTCAGCTCATCAACGAGCAGCCTTGCACAACTCTGCATCCAGCTCAAAGGATCTTCCAAGCCCAATAAAAACAAACCCAAACTGCTCCTTCTTCACCCACAGGACGTGTCAAAATAATAAAGTCAATGTCATAAAAAGGGAAGATTTTAATTGTTTTCTTAACTGTGTTAAAGCAGAACACACAACATCTTTTCAAGGCAGAATGACAAAACATGTTAAACTCTCTTGAAGAACAGCAGCTGACAAATAGTTCAGACTGATTGAAACAACAAGCCATAACTATTTATTAAGGAGGCACATGACACAGCTGGTTATTTAAAAGGAATCACATTCATAATACCCCAATAAATTACACTGGCCATTATTAAGTACAGCTTTCTCTCCTTTCTGAGACTCTCACACACGTAACACAAACCTTCTCATCAACTTTGGCTGTTGTCTCACCAGTAATTATGGTTGAATTGTACTTTCACATATTGCTGTTGGGTCTATTGAGTGGATCAGCTCTGAGTCCTCCTGCAGTGACACCAGCAGTGTCAAACTTGCTATAAAATACATGAGTTTGAACAACAAACGTGTAAAAGATGCTTCAGACACCAAATAGTATATTAAAATACAGACACTGTTCATCTTTGCATATATCATATAAAACAAAAGGAAACTTTTCCCCCTTATATAATGGGAGGCAGCCTAATTTGGTGAAAAAAAACTATGCTCAGTAAGTTATTACTGTGCATAAATGAGTTTTAAACTGGTTGTATTTCATACAACTAAAAAATGTAAAGTAATTTCCAGCTGGCAGGGACTGCAAGTTGATTGTTCATCCTTTCTAACCCTCTTCTGAGAGACCAAATGTGAACAATGGCCAAATGAGCATTAGAAAGGAAAACAAGCAGAGAGGATTTATAGCTCCACTTGCCCACATTTTTTCAAGTTGCTCCCAGCCCCAGGTATTTCTGGTCTCTAAAAGCACAGACAGCACACATTTTTTGCACCTCTGATTACAGTATTGCTAATGAAGTAAAATAAGGACCTCCCAGTTTATGTAACTGAAATTGATTGGCAAAGTGATATATATATATATATATATATATATATATATATATATTTTTTTTTTTTTTCTAAGTTAGAAAGTGACCTACAACAAAAAGTGAGGGATGCCTGATTTCATATTGCATTCCCAAAACAGGGAGTGCTGGTGGCAATGAACTGCTCCAGAAATCAATCCAGGCCTTCAGATGGCTACAGCTCATTTCTGTCCAAGCAAGTGGGAGAGAAACAAGGTGCAAAATCCTTCATGAAACCCACGCATTCAATTCAGCCAAAGCTCCTGCTGTGGGTCCATTCCTCAGCTTTAAGAGGAAAACAATCCTGTTAATTCCATGTTTGTCAGCATAGAGAGAAACAAAATCAAGGTCAGGAACACACTTTGCTGTAGTTTCTTGATAGCCAGTGCTCCAAGCTGCTGGCTTAGTGGAAGCAGGGCCACAACACCCATCTCTTCAGTAGCATAGTGCACTTATTTAAAAATAACATTAATTAAATACATGCATCCCAAAGTCCACAGCTCTCATACATTCACCAATGTGCAACAGTCATTCTTGTCCAACATCATGTACAGCTTTTAAGACTTAATAATCCTGAAGAAGTTTTCTCCACCTTAATGACACTACAAAGATAACATAGAATAGTGGGGCCATAAAGTAGAACCAAATACATCAGCAGAGCAGTAATGATGCTAGGAGCAAAATCCGCAATGCACCACTGCTTGGGGTTGCTCCAAAGTGCAGCACTGACATCACCACTCCTGAATAGAGTAAAACAAAGTCAGCTCTCAGAACAGGTAAGAAAATAATCTTTAAAGAAATTCATACAGGCTTAAGGTTTGTTGGTTGCATAACCTCTGTAGCAGTTCAAACATGGCAACAACAAAATCCAACATCCTACGTGAAGCTCAGAGCAATAGCCTCTGTGCTGTAAGGCAAATCAGCTCCAAAAGATGCACGCCCAGGTAGGGAGGTTTATGGCAGCAGTGAATACCAACAGCAAAGAAAAACATTCAGCCTGGGAAGAAAAAGCAACAAGAGCAGCTCAGGAACAATTCAGTCTGCCAAACATTTCTGAGAACAGCCCAGGCAGGCAAAGAGCACGAGCCCAGACTGCCTCCCTGCCTGTTGCTCCAGGCAAATTGGAGACAAAGTGATGCAAACTTCTTAGTGTCAGTTGATATAAATCCCACCAGATTCATTTAATTTCCAGAGGTATCCGTGGAATCTGAAGAAAAGCAGGGATGCCAAACCTGCTACCAGAAATGACATCCTGGCTCTGACGCAGGGCCTTCCTCTGAGAAACAGCAGAACCAAATCACAAGAACCCAATGGCTACTGCAGTGCCCAGAAGTAACTCAGCCTTATGTTTTACCTTATGTTGGACTCCCACTTTGGGATTTTAAAGCATGACAGATCCACACTGCACGAAAAAACACCTAACTTAGCAATAACTGGGACTTGAGAGGGGACTTTGAAGCATCTTGTTTCCTTAGGTGGGAGCAGATCTGTAGCACTGCTACAACTCATTCAAAAAGTGTAAACTGCAAAAAATCAGCCCAGGAAAAGAAAGAAATTAAGTATCTCAGTAGAGCTACTTATGGAAACAAAGCAAAGTAATTTTACCCTATTGCTTCACAAATGGGAAGAAAACAGTATGAATAAGAAACAAACACAGACTGTGAAATGAAGTTACCTTGCTGGGTTAAGTGTGAGCTAACAGCCCAAAGCTTTGCTCTCGTTGAAGTCAGCAACTGTGAGGATGATCAGCAACTGAAGCCAGGAGCATTATCCTTATCCACACCAACAATTCAGTGCAGCAAATACACATCCCATGCACTGTGACTCTGCAGCAATGGTGCACAGCACTACCAGCCCACCCCAGCTGTTGTCAGATGCAGCCACACTGTAACTCCTTGTAAACAGGTAATTAAACAGCAGTGCAAAACAGAGGTGAGCCTCCTGCTACTTACTGTGCTCAGAAACAAACTGCTGAAGGCACGTTAACAACATTAGGAATCAGTTGAGAACACGTCCCTGGAGAGTAATGATTAATGCACAGCACCACAGTAAGATGGACCCTGCTCTATACACACCCTGCTACAGGGTGCTCCTGCAGGACCACAGTTGTTCTTCCCAGCTCTGCCTTCCTGTCAATACAGTAATCACAATTAAAAATTAGCCATGGGCTGAAATACTGCAGACTCCACTTTTCCAGCTGTGTAACAGGGGATCGGTTTCTCAAAAGCCAATTTCACCATCTTAATTTGTGCAAAACGCTGCACCTGCACAAAGAAAACCCTCACACTCAAAGCAACTTTCCAGTGCCCCGTGTTTCTTTGCCTTTGAACATTCTGCAAGTGCAATAATTGGAAACAATTCTGGATTTACCCACAAAAGGTCAAACTGCACTATGGAACACAGATGCATCTCTATTTATACCTCTCAGTAGCTTCCCTTATGCTTAATTCACTTTGCAAGTGAGAACTGCTCTCCAAAGCCATTCATTACTGCAGCAATAGCTGAGAGCCACAGCTGGTTAGCAGTGACATGGAAGTGGTGCTGTTGCATTCAGGCAGTTGTTGAAGCACTGAAATACTCACGTGCTGCAAGAAGAAAACTGGAATCACTCATTCTGCTCCAGTTCTCCCCCTGAACATTCACACCAACACACAGCACTTCTGATTGTCTAAGCCATAGAACGGACACCAGCTAACAGCAATGCAATGTGTGAAATCTTCCACACAGAACACAAACCATTGAACAGCTTTGGTAACCTAGGATGTAGCTAGCTTTGTGTAAATATCTTGCAAACATCCCTCCCCCCCTCCAAAATCCCTATGTATACGTGTTTATTTATATAACAATAGACATATTTCCTGAGTAAATTGTTAAATGTGATTATCTGCAAGGCTTGGCAAAAGATCCAACTTTATATTACTAAAATAGAATTTGAAATAAACATTCAATAAACACATGAAAATAAATATGGAATGTTTCCAAAGATCTGTGGTACCATGAACACACGTTCATAACACAGAGCATTTTTCAGTGAAGTCACACTAGGCTGTGCAATTACTGGCTTCTCACCCAGTGAGAAATCAATAAATCTCTTTTCTAATCCTGAGCCACTATTTTTTTTCAGTCTCCTGTCAACATGCATCTCACTGCAAGTCTCCAAATCCTTGTATTTGAGATGTAAAACGTGCTGATACTTGGTTTAAGACGTAGGAAAGCTCTATCTACCTTGGTTTAGCTAGAATCTGGCAGCACAAATGCTGAAGCATCTCATAGAACCACCATTAAAAGCTGATTATTCTCAAACATAGCAATAACCCAAATTCCTCAACTGAAAAACACCACAGGAGCATGGATTGCTCCATGACAGGATGCAACCCACTTACTGATCACTTTGGCACTGAAAAGAACTACGTAATGGTGCAGAACAAATCAACACCTGAATGAAATACCTTTCAAATGACTTTTCCCCCCTCTTTTCAGTATGCTGGACCATACCACTAACACAGAAAGGAGGATTAATTTCCACCACACTGGTTTCTCAGGTCATGGCTTGAATCACAGCTGGTATGGAGCTTTGGATAAGCAGACAAGGAAACGCTCAGCTACTGTTTAGTTCCAATTAACATTCTAACATAGCAGACATTGTAATACCAGCAATGTTACCACTGCATTAACACCAGTAAGGGATGCAGAATCACAGTAACAGAACCGTAGCCCTGATCAATTGTTGCAACCTTCCTGCTTTCTCATAACCAATGGAAAACACTGTCAGTATAACAGGCCGCTTCACCCTTCTCCCCCCCATCCTCGGCCTCCTGCCCCCCTCTATTATTATTATTACTATTAGCTGTCATTCCAGGATCCTCATGGGTTCCTCAGGCTTCTCTGCTTCTTGTGTTGTCGTTCTCCATGCTGGCGGATCCTCGTGTGCTTGTGCTCAGAGTACAAAGCTCTTGTGACGTCCCTTCAGCTTCATGCTTTACCAGGCTGCTTGGGGAGGGTTTTGGCAAAGCCATCTGTAATGCACACCATAACGCAGTGCGAGCCCTGCGTGTGGAAGCAGCCAACTCTCTAATGGCAGCTGCCAGAGCCAGAACATCTGCAACAGAAAAATGCCTTCTGGGTAAAGCTAGTACACGAGCCCGATTCATAACAATACACAGAAAAGCTGCCTGAATTCATTTAACACCATCAGTACACAACATTTGATCGAGAAACAGCTGATCTTGTGCTGTCACTGTAACTGTTGAAGCCCTATTCAGCTATTCTTCTCTTGCAACCCATAGGTACAACACCTCACACTGATAGCAACCATAACTGTGCCCAGAGTTTACTGGACTAACTCCCCATCATCCCTGCAAGAGAATAATTAAGCCTATTTAATTGATGTCATCATAGAAGAAACGCAATGATACAGTGGTATCACACCAGCACGATCAGTAAGCCTGCCCACCACGGTGCAGCCAAATGAGCTCCATGCAATCCCTGGTGCCTGCTGTCTACCTGCTGGTGGCACTGACTCACAGCTGAGCTCTGCTGTGCCATCAGCTTATAGATTTGCTCATAGGACTACTACATTTAAGGATACGACATCATTAAGAAGGTGTTTTGCTTTGACAAGTGGGTGTCAACCATTTTTACACTTTACAGTTCAGTTTTCCTTCCTGCAAGGAGGGCTATCTCAAACACTGCTGGATGCCAAAGAGCTGCACTGCCATCTCTGCTGTAGTGACAGGAAGTCAAACACTGCAGAGCAGTGCTGAGAAAGGATCCAACGGAGGACGGCAGTGAGGCTGAGGAACATCCCCCTCAAAAAGCGTTTCTGAGAGAAGTTCACTTCCAAAAATATCAACTTCCCCTCCAAAACCCAAATACCAAAAGATATCAGCTGTGCAGTCATCATATTGAATAGCAGCTTCCACTCATCCTCAACCCTTGGAAAGGAATGCAGTTGCTCTGGTTGTGCTCTGGGGTCCGTCAAAAGAGGGGTGGCCAGCAGGGACAGAGAGGTGACTGTCCCCCCTCTACTCTGCTCTTGTGAGGCCCCATCTGGAATACTGCATCCAAGTGTGGAGCCCACAGTACAAAAAAGACAGGGAGCTGTTGGAGAGGGTCCAGAGGAGGGCCACTAGGATGATCAGGGGGCTGGAGCATCTCCCCTATGATGACAGGCTGAGGGAGCTGGGCTTGTTCAGCCTGGAGAAGAGAAGGCTGCGGGGTGACCTCATTGCAGCCTTTCAATAGCTAAAGGGAGCCCACAGAGGGGAGGGGAATCAACTCTTTGAAATGGTTGATACGTGTATTAGGATGAGGGGAAATGATTTTAAGTTGAGGGAGGGGAGATTTAGGTCAGACATCAGGGGGAAATTCTTTACCCAGAGAGTGGTGAGGTGCTGGAACAGGCTGCCCAGAGAGGCTGTGGATGCTCTGTCTTTGGAGGTGTTCAAGGCCAGGTTGGGTGGGGCCCTGGGCAGCCTGGTTTAGCATTAAACGTGGAGGTTGGTGGCCCTGCATGTGGCAGGGGGGTTGGAGATTCATGATCCTTGAGGTCCCTTCCAACCCAGGCCATTCTGTGATTCTGTGTTGGTACTGAAACATTGGTAATAGACAAAAATCTGTGGCAGACTGTGCTGCTGTGAACTAAGCACATCTCTTCCAATTAACACTTTGCTTTCAGGAAGCCAGCTTTGCCCACCTCATGGAAAACTAAAGATGTAAAACATGCTGCTTTCCACAGCTTTGTATCACATGGCTTATTTTCTAACAAGTGCTTTCCTACAGCTATTTATGATAGAAAACAAGCTACAGTTTGTTAACTTCCTAGCAATTAACGTGCTTTCAAAGTCACCATTAGAAAGCAGATTTATGACAAATTTGTGAAGCAAGTTGTCTAATTAAGAAGCAGTTTTGCTTGGTGACAGTGAAACTGCAGAATAGCACACAAGCCTCTGGAGGAGTACACACTCCAGCTGGAAATTAATCTGGCCTTACTTCAACAGCAATTTGGAATTAGAAAGTGTAATTTCTGGCAGTTTTGTGATTTAGATAATGTAGACACTATGAAGAAGCACAGCATTCATTACTTTATAAGCTGAAAAGAAAGACTGGTCAAATAGCAAGGATGTAAAATTAAACTTGTTTAAAAACAAGCAGGTTTTGATTTATAGGACTACTTATTTTTATATAATATCACCAAACAGTTTTTACAGTTATACTTTAAAAAGGAAGAGAAGGCTTCAAAGTGTTTGAAATAGTAAAAGCAAAGGAAATCTCGTCAGCTTAATTTTACACAAGTGGAGGTAAGTCTTGCAACTTCTTTGCAGAAGATGCAATAAATCATTGCCACCATGCATTTCAAACTACATGTTTTCCACAAGTAAATCTTCAAAAAAGCTCTTGGAGCTGCTGGAATGGGGAGCTCTTACCTTTCTCGCTGTTGTAACGCAGCACTCCTTGTCTCTGGGGATTAACAGCATTAACAACCTCATCCTTACGCCGTGCCTGCGTTACGTGGATGGCTTCCATGTGGTGTTTCAAGGCAGCAGACACGTTACCATGCACAGGGGCACCACACAGCATTTCCATTTTCCCTATTAAGGTGAGCACCTACCAGACACATTGAAAACACCAAAAATCACCACGTGTCGGCAACTCTATTAGACCAAAACAACAGAAAGCAAAGAGGAAGCAAAGCATTTCACCTGGTGCTGTGACTCCCTTCTGGAAAACTCACCCTGGCCTGTTCTCGGAGCTGGTCCACAATCAGACGATCCACTCGTGATGGGTGGGCAGGGAGCTGAGACACAGGAGTGTTACTGGAGCTAGAAACATGCCTTCCTGGAAAGTTCCTTGCAAGGTCAGCCTCAGTCTGCAGGGGAAATGGAAATAACATCACAGTTGAAAATTACAGTGAAAATCCACATTGCCATTTGCTTAAGAATTTTCAAATAGAATGGAAGAGTTTCCTACCTTTACTTCTGCCTGTGTTTACAGTAAAATGCTCCCGAGTATCTCTCTAGGTATGCAACCAGCTGCTGTAGGATAGGAATACTTCCTTGATTCAGCTCTATTTTAGAGGAAATGCTTTTAGACAGCACTCAAATCTGCACAACCTCATTTTCACTAACCTGGGACACAGTCTGAGGCATAGAATTTCTGGCAGCGCATCCCAGGCATTTAAATCCATGTCTCTCACTGCATCTCTCAAATGCTGTGTGTTTGGATAATCGATTAAATGAAACAGGTGAACACACCACCACAGCTCAACTGAAGGACATCAGGAATCAGCCACCTTTAACAGAGCCTGGTATCAGCTCAAAAAGTCATCAGCACAACTGCTGAGCTTCCCAGTGACAAAGGAACCGGCCAAAACATGGTGTAACACAAGCAGTGACAAAGCACCACTGTGACTGTTTTTGGCATAGAAACTTCCTAAACCTGGAATAAAAGGTGGCACAGCAAGCAGTGGATTCTGTCTTGGTCCTTCTTCAGTGTACAGTGAATTGAGATTAGATATCATGCTGCTGTTCAAGCTAGGGCTAAGTCCACACTTACATTTCAACATGTGCTGCCTTTCTGCTTTACTGACATCCTTATTAACACCCCAGCCCTCACCAAGTACAAAATCACAGTTGTTCCTAAGTAACAGATCTCTAGAAGAGTGAGATTTTTAGAGAAGGAAAGAAGCTCGCTGCCATTGAAGTTCAACACAGCCCTCTGGAACTGAAGCAGCCAGCTGATCAGACAAGATGGAATTAAATGCAGGTTTCACTGGAGGAAAATTCTGTTGATCCTCCTCAGAAACGCATGCAGGCTGAGAAACTTAAAATCTCCTCCTGTGTACCAGTGTAAAGGTGAGCTACACATACACTAATGACATAAACAGCACTGACACAGAGGCCTCAGCCCTGTCCTTGGGCAGATCAGACTGTTAGAACAGCTCCTCACAAAGTCTTAATCCCTGCCAACCAGTGATCTCCCAAACAATATCCACAAACAGCAACGAATGCAGATCTGGCACGTTCCTATCAGGCAACAAGGATGCAGTCATCCTCTTTGGGGAGAAAGTGTTTTGGCTGCAGGAATGTGAACCATGCTATGGAGGCTGACTTGCAGGACTGAGAACAGCTTATACTGACTAATGAAACCCCCTGCATGTTCAGTGCTTAACCACAAAAATCAAGCACGTAGCCAAAGGAAACCTCTAGCAGAAAAGTCAATTATGGGCAAACACAAATGTGCTTGATGAGATGAAGGCAAATTCAGTCATCCCAAATGACTCAGCTGAAGTCCCAGTCCTGCACCAACAGGCTGTATTTGTCACAACACAAAACAGGAGTGTTTCCAGGCGTTTCCTATGAGGAAAGGTTGAAGGAACTGGGCTTGTTTGTTCAGCATGAAGAGAAGGCTGCAGGAAGACCTCATTGTGGGCTTCCAGTACTTGAAGGGAGCAGATAAACAGGAGGGGGAACGGCTGTTTGTGAGGGTGGATGGTGATGGGACAAGGGGAATGGTTTTAAAGTGAGCCAGGGGAGGTTTGTGTTGGATATGAGGAGGAAGTTTTTCAGCCAGAGGGTGGTGAGGCACTGGAACAGGTTGCCCAAGGAGGCTGTGGATGCCCCATCCCTGCAGGCATTCAATGCCAGGCTGGATGTGGCTCTGGGCAGCCTGGGCTGCTGGTTGGTGACCTGCACACAGCAGGGGGTTGGAACTGGATGAGCACTGTGCTCCTTTGCAACCCAGGCCATTCTATGATTCTAGGGTAGCAAATATTGCAGGTTCATAGAGAAAAATGTTGTTAGCAGCCCTGAGTGGAAAGAGACTTAGAAATCAAAGCTGGAAGACACATACGGTTTAAAAGCAGTCATGCCAATAATACAAACATTATATTCAAAGCAGATTTTTTGGGATGGTGTTTTAAGCATTTAAAATAACCTAAGTGTCTCCTCCTCAAAAGAAGAGGAATGCCAGGGTTTCCATTCCCTGTGAGATGCTTAATGTAATCAGTAGCTTTGACAAAAAGTTATTATCACCGATGCTTTACCTTTTTTCTCTCTTTCTCCAAAGCCCTCCACTGCTCATAGCACTCCTCCAGTTGGGTGTGAAGCTCATTAGAAGGTCCACTGCGGCTCCTGGGAGGTCTGCACTTGTTAAATGGCATTGGAAAGGCAAAGTATGGGGCTGTTATTTCCCCACAAAAGAGGTCACTGATGAAGGGATTCAAGTGGTTAAAATCATCATAATGGAGAAGATCAACAAGTTCTGAGAATGGAAAAGGTGAAGGAGGGAAACTGAAGTTCTTTGCTAATGAAAACAGATGGTGGTTAAACGGAAAAAAGCTGGGAGTTTGCTTAAAATCAGACATGAATGGGAAGGAAGGAAGAAAAGGACTGGTAAAATCTGACATGATACTGCCATTCTGTTCATGGCTCTTTTGGATCATGTTGTACTGCTGGCAGTTTGGGGTTGCATATCCAAAATGAGGAATGCAGTTCCTTCTGCTTCTTCTATCATCTTTATTCCTGCTTTCCTGGGTTTGCTTTTTTTGAAACCTGTGGCACATTTCAGGGTTTTCACTCCAAACATTCTGTTGTGTTAACCAGCTGGATGAAAAACTAACAGGGAATTTGCATTGCTGCCCCTCTTTACTAGGCAAAGAATCATGCTGTGAGTGTCCAGAAGGGCTCACTTGCTTCTGAGTGTCTGAGATGAAATTAGAAACTCCCAAACTGTTAGAAATACTCTCTGATGTTTGTAACCTTCCATCTTTTCCCAATGGGAGGACTGGTGAGGTCTGTGAGTAATAAGAGGGATATGCCACAGGTTGATGTGGGGAGGAGCCCCCAGATGTGGTTGAAGCTCCAGGTGATGACTGTGTGCTCATTACCACTTGCTTTCCAAACACAGCATCTGATGCAGCTGTTGGACTGGAAGATTTCCCATCCTGCCATGTATGTCCATGGTACAGCAAGTAATTCCCATTTTTTACTGACAAATCAAACTCAGAAATTTTATGAGTGTACTCTTCAGGACTAACGTGGTTCTTCCATTCATTATTATTATTAAAAACATCCCCTAAAGTAAAGCTTTGATGACCATTTTGCACATGGGTTTCCCATGGTTTTCTGTTCGTCGCTCTAGAAAAGCTTTCCTTCGTTGGTTGACTGAAAAAATACAGCGATGGATGAACAGATGACTGGGATTTCTGAGCAGCTGTAAAGCTTTCACAGCTTTTAGAAAAGAAGTGGCTGTTCTGGGGCACTTCATCCCAAGAGTCACCAACAGACTGATTAGAAAGACCAGGAGAATGTTTAATTTGTTCATACACACCATTTCTCATCACGTTGCCTCTTGCTCTTTCAGTTCTCCAGCACCCTGTCTGAATGATAGGGTTATCTTCCACTCTGTTTTGAGAAGAGGTGCTAAAACTGGAACCATTCTTTTCAAAGTCTCCATTTAAGCTCATCTGCTCATCTCTGCTCCAATGCTGATTACAATCCGCGCTTTGAAACGCGCACCTTTCTTGGAGAATGGAATTCTTATTTTCCAAAGAGGAATTTGCAGGATGGTCGTTTTTCAGAGCGTTGTCAGGCTGAGTGCAGGGGTCAGATGGAGAAAGCCAAGACTGGATCAGATAAAGGTCTTCTAAACCTCTGTGCAGCAGCTCCATGTCGTGCGACTGGTAGCAGCTCTGTGCACACATCAAATCCTCATTGCCTACAGAGTGCTCAGATGAAAGCCCTGAGAATTCACAGTTGTTTCCTAAATCAGAAGCCCACAGTGGTGGCAACAATCTTGAAAGTGAATTCCTGTAACAGAATTAAGAAACCTCCAGCAACAGAGCGTTTTCACACACTGCAACAGCTCACGTCTCAGGGTTATCTTCTGCCCTGGACACATTTCCCCTTACATTCTTGGCTCAGGATACCCAGCTCTCCTACAGAATTTAAGGGGAGGAAATCTCTACTGCAGTTAAATAAATGCTAAATGGAATCTGGTTGCCATTGCTGTTCTCTATGTTACACGCATTCAGAACTGTAGATTTCAACTATTTTGCACGTGATGATTTATAGACAGATCTCTATTGATTATTTTTAAACATTTTTAGAACTCCCCCTCTCCCCCCCCTCCAGTGCTGTGACCCAATGGAAGACTGAAATTGCTGCGTTTCTAACAGGCTACTTCTAGTTAAAAATAAGTTTTCACATTTCTTTATGAGAAAGCCCTTTATCTCTCAATTCTGTGCAATTTTAAACATGCACACGGGTGACAAAAGGATGTAGAAGTGACACACAACATAAGAATTTCAGAATAAACTGACCAATCTGTAGCTGGTTCTGCCTTGTTTGGCTCCTCTAGGATGCTCGACACCAGGCCAAACATATCGGGGCCATTGCCAGAATAAGAAAGATTTGTCTGTGCCCTGAAAAACAAAAACAACGAAAGCATAGCTAAGTAAATCTTTCTTCCCTTCTAAATGAAACATACTAACGGTAAAGCATTCATTTAACCTTTCACTCATATCAGCAGTGTCTCTTAATCGTGTGAATTCAGTGTATTCTCAACATACATACATACAAATTTATTCCTGCATTTGTGACTTCTCCAGCCTAAAACCAGTTGAACATTTCCTTCAGCATTTCTAACCTGTTGCTTCCCAGAAGGTTTTTCTTGCTGCTGTGTGAGGAGACAGAAGCACCAAAAGATTTTCCTCTTTCCAATCAATGCAGCTATTTAACAAAGTGCAACATTTCTTCACATTCTGACCACCTCCTTTGTAGTGTAAATATGATCTTCTCAAAATCTTGTGGTTTTGAACTTATTCTACTTTGATATTGAAGAGCTGTTACTTTAATCTTAACACCTTTTAAACTTAACCTTTTTCTCTTTGTTAAGAATCACTTGAGCCTCTTCGTAACCTGGTTTTAGAAAAGGATTGGTCACAGCTTCAATTATTACTGATAATACCAAAGGTGCTCAACTATCACTTCCCTTAGATAACCCCAACTTCTAGCTGTTACATCAGGTGCAAAAATGAGACCTTCACAGAGCTGCCTGCAGTGACATTTAACTTCATATCAGAAACTAATTAAAACTTAACACGCTAATTAAGATGCTATATGTTGCTTCAACAAATTTCACCCTGCCTGTTCTTGTTCAGCTCAATCATTTCTGCCTCCCTGAAGCTCTCTCAGCCCTCCCCTGGTGTCAGCTTATCCAAACAATTACACTGCTTGTTCTGCTACAGAATTATTCGTGCTAATATTGCAGATTAACAAAGCCCAGGGCTGTGGGATAAACAATTAAAACTGTCACTTTGCTAATCTCTTCCACAATGAAGATTAGCCACTGATGTCTCGCTAGATATTAAGACCTCTGCACACTTTAACTTCTTTGTAACACGTGTGTCTTCCGTAACTGTTATCCTACAGCACCTCATGAACCTTTGAAGTTCCTCCTTTCCCATCAAACTTCCTCTTTCTTACTGGTAATTAATAATTAAAAAAAAAAAAGTGAGGAACTACTGACTGCCTTAGATATAGAATGATAGAACATCTGAAATTGGAAAGGACCCACAAGGATCATGGAGTCCAAATCCTGGTTCCACAGAGGACTGCCCAAAAATCAAACCCCATCTCTGAGAGCAGTAGAGACCTTCAGAGAGATCTTGACACATCAGAGCTCAAGCAGTCACCAACTGCAGGAAGTTTAACAAGACCCAGAGCTGGATTCTATGCCTGGGATGAGGCAGTCGGGGCACCACAATGCAAGAAGGATACGAAGCTGTCAGAGGGCACCCAAAGGAGGGCTGTGAAGATGGCAAAGGGTCTGAAGGGTAAGGGGTGTGAGGAGCTGCTGAGAGACTTGGGTTTGTTCAACCCAGAGAAGAGGAAACTGAGGGGAGATCTCATGGCCCCACAGCTGCTCGTGAGGAGCAGAGTGGCAGCACTGAGTTCTGCTCTCCAGTTGCAGGGACAAAGGAACTGCATGGAGCTGTGTCAGGGTGGGTCAGGCAGGGGTGAAGGCAATGAGCTGCCCCAGAGGGTGGTGGGTGCAGCCCCAAGCTGCCAGAGTTCAGGGAGATTTGGGCAGTGCCCTCAGACATAGGATTTGATTTTAGGGCAGGCTGGTATAAAGCCAGGAGTTGGACTCTATGATCCTTGTGGTGCCTACCAAGTTGAGATGTTTGCTGGTAGTGAATAGTAGACATCTGACACTAGAAATGCCAGCAGCAGCAGCTTGGGTAGCAAGAATGGAAAAGCTACTGTGCCAACCTGCACCAGCCCACCAACCCTACAAACAAGGCAGTATTATATTGCCATCATGTGGTACCAGCAAAAAAAAGAGATAGTGGGAAGCTTAAATTATTTTTTATGCATTTCTAAAGCTGCAATAATTTCAACATTATAATTTTAACTGCTGCACACAATATAGCCCTAAAGAATATATTTGAAGGAGAACATAATTTGGGGGGGTTACTGTAGTTTCTGTACTGTGAAGCCATAATTCCCTGCTTCTCACAATGCTCATGTAATTCATGACCATCTTTACCCCTGTATAAGGCTCAAAGTGATGCATTTATATTTCTGGAGAATGCTAAATAATTAAGATTTCAGAGGTTACTACAGAGGACTTCATAAAAGTCCCACGGAGGGCTGAGAAGGTAAAATAGTTAGGATTGAGAATCCAAGAGCAGTGAAGATAGGAAAGTGTTAAATTTCATGGGAACTCAACAATCTTCCCCTTCTTAGAAAGCACTTCAAATGTACCTGTTTTAATTAAGGGGGAAACAAAGCCTTTATCACACAAAAGAATGTAAGAATATTGATCTCCTATGCCAAGAAAACAAGAACTACTTAATTTTAGCTGACATTTAAAGTCTCTTAGTTGTTCTTAACACATCACTCACATTAACACATGGGGCAAGTCAAAAACAACTCTGCATTCAGCCAGCATCCAACAACGATTTGTATTTGTTTTTTTTTTGTATAAACTCACACTCGAGTGCATTACTTCAAGGGCGCACTGAGCAGGCTGGCAGATGTTCAAGAGCAGCACTGCACGTACTGATGCTGCCAGCAGCAGAGGGGTGCTGCTTCCACCTGACCTGCAGCTAACTGCTGCTCACATCCCTCCACCAGCAGGGCCATTGGGAGGTGAAGCACAGAGAGAAGGAAGGAAAGGAAGGCAGGCTTTGTCTTTACCAGCTTTTCGTTTACATGTAACAGTTTCCCATTTAATTCCTTAAAAATTATTCTTACAAGAAGTTTAAGTGTATAGAGACACACACAACCAACGTGTGTAAACATACCGGTTGTTGGTGCAGTCCTGGAAGGGAGTTTTGGTGCCAACAAGTTCCCCACATGCTGAGCAGTCACTGTGCAGACAGGAAGATTCTAAGGGATGTGATGGGCTGGTAATTGCTCCTAATAACGGGGAAATTAATTGAGTGTCCATTCTTTGTTTCTTGCCGTTTACCTTTGTTGAAAAGGTGAAAATAGATGTTAGATGTGTAGGTCAGTGAGCAGTAAAGTTAACTAAGTAAAACCTCCCTTTTATAGCTTAAGCTAAGTAATTTTTCAGGAAAATGTAACGTGGGAATCACCAGAATGCAGTCTAAAACTCACTCCCTTCCTTAAAACTTGTTTCCCTACCTTAAAACAGTCCTAATTTGATACTCCTAAAGTAAATAATAAATATACTACACAGTAACAGGAATTCTCTGCAGATTTCACACTGCAGATGTTCACACACCAAGTTCACAAGATGAGTCTTTTAGCCTATGACTGGAAACGCACACAGGCAGCCCTTCTGAGCAAACAGAACAGAGCAGTAACCCTGCCAGATCTCTGGCAACACAGGATATTCCTGCAAAGAACCCCACATAAGCAGGGGGAGACGCATGTGAACTTTACAGAGAAAAATGTGGTTAAGAGAAGTTCCCTGTTCCCCTTCACCCCCCAGAATGGAGAGCAGTGCCTGGAAAAAAAAGGAAGAAACTTTCAGATTAAGTGACTGAAAGCTCCAGTGTATTTATACACTAAGATCACTTCTGTGGCCATGAGACCACCTGCAGGTTGTCTAAGCATCCCCAGCTTCATTTGGATGTGTCAGTCAAGGATTTGCAAGAAAAACAAGGGTTAAAAAGGACCAAAAAAAAAAAAAAGGACATGGTGTGCACTTCACTGCTCTAACAGCCCTCCCAGTAAGCAGCTTTGTCTGTCTGTCCAGGTCTATCTGTTCTGAGACACAGAAGAGTGCAGCACTAGAAAGTTGATGGAAAAGAATTGGAGCTGCTGCCAGCACCTGTCCTGTGTGTACAACTGGGCAGCAGGAAGAATTCAGGATGCACTGTAAGAAAACAGCTCCACTAAAATGTAAGTTCAGAAGCCATACTGGACTCTGGTTACCTGGCTGCTGAGGATAGAAAGCAAGACCTCTTCTAAGACTGAGGATAAAATAAACTTCATAATCCTCCATTGTAAACACGGCTGGAGAAGGCACAGTGTGCCTGACTTTTTTTCTAGCTTAATAAAGAAAGAAGAGAACTCTTTCATTGGCATGGTCAAACTAGTGCTGGATCAAAATAATCACTTGCTAAATCCCCTTTGGAAACCACACACAGATCTCAATCATGTACTTCAAATCCTGAAGAGTGTTAAAAGCAGAAAATGAAAGGAACAAGCAATGCTGCAGTGACAAGTGTGCCTTGTTTGCTAACATTCAAACTGTTGTACTAAGCTCTCACTTTTCTGCTTCTAAGATAAAAACTGCATTTTCACTTGGAGCCACATTCACACAGCCAGAATTGCCAACTCTGAGACAGCATTTGCTGTTGGAGAAGCATCTCCAAAGCTCTTAATGAGTGAAAAGGAAAAAAAAAAGCTTAATTTACACTGCCTGAACACAGCTGTGTGTGTTAAGTCTCTCTGGAGTCTCTGACAGGCTTCTTTGAAAGTCATTTATGTCTCTGTAACCTAAGAGAACAAAACCTCACTGCTGATCATTGCACTCTCTCATGCCTCATTTGTTTAAAAGAGAAAATAACAAGTTAATTTCTCTCTCTCCTCCTGTTTTACCCTACAGTCTGGACACATTCTGTAACGTCACACAGAAACATGCTATCAATGTCTGTGTCAGTAAGCAGAGATAAGATCCCTTTCCTGTCCCACAGCACAACACTGCCCAGGTGACAGAGCAGCTCCTATGTTTGCAGATGAGAAGTGTGGTATCCAAACTGTGCTCTACAAAGGGCTGATGAGCAACACATAGGTGGCATTTCAGAAAGCAGGAGCTCACCAAGACTAAAATTCCAGTAATAATTTAGTGGCACCAGCAAGTACATTGGGCTCTGGTCTTGTTTAGTCCCTAGGGAATCAACACACAAATAAATCATGTTCTTTGGCTAAAATACAAAATACTTCTGCATAGATTAAAAATAGGATCTGTAACGAATGGATTTGTCTTTATTTTCAGGGCCATAAATCACTGCTGCTATGAACTGTGCAGCACGATGTGACTGAAGCTCAGCAGAAGAGGTACTTCTTGTCCCCTCAGTGCTGCCTCACCTGTTAGCACTTCCAAAACACTGGAGGTTCTCTTTCTATCTTGTTTAGGAACTTTGTTCAACAACTGGGAAACTCTGCTCTGTGCTTTACATACCAGCTAGTAGCAAGCTGCAGTAAAAAAGGTGCAAAGCAGTGTGCTGTCTCCTACAGTTTGCTTTGTTTTCAGTCCTCTGCTGAATTTCAGAGTGAGACTTTCCTTAGCAGGCTCTGCAAAGGAAGGGCTGCCTGCAGAGCCACAGATGTGCTTCATTCAGAATTTCAATCTCAAACAACATAAATCAGTAAACAAAATGCTTGTCTCTAACAAAACCAAATAGCAACTCTTAATGGTCTCCTCTTGGATTCCTAATTCATTCTTTCCACCCTGCAAGTCATGAGAAACCAGTGCTCCCACTAAATAAGACCGTATCTAAAACCCAGATAGGCTATCTCAGCAGACTTTTTTATCTTTCAAAGCATAACGAGACACAGCTTCAGTTCACTTCTGCAGAACAGAAACATGCACACACTAAGCTCACTCTCTCCAAGCCCAACTGAGCAAACTTTTTTTCCCCCCATGCTTTTTATCATCCATCGCTGTTATGAAGTCACACAGTGTCTTCAAATGCACACAGAGGGCTTTTAACTTCTGGGAAGCTCAGAGGAGTAAATGAACTTGAACATTCACCAAAAACATTCGGCCTAGATCAGGAAGAAGTCCTTTTACAGCCACTTATCTGAAAACTGGAGGAACATGCTGTTACAGAGAACTGGTTGCAGATGCTTTTTATAAACAGCAGTCAAACTTCTTTGTAATGCCAGTAAGTGACAGCACTGCACAGTATAGTTACTTTCACACTGAATGTATTTTCTGATTTATTAGCTAGACATTTCCTGCTTTTAGGGGCTCTGCAGCCCAACTGCCATTAAGAACTCACTGGTTTCTGGGGCATTTCTTTTTTGTTTCTCTGTTTTCAGCACAACCACCTGAAATCATTCATTTCACATAGCCAAAGAGTTGTTCTCCACAGTAATTTCTAGCAGTTGCTCTTCCCACTCAGTGGGAAGTCTCACAGACAACAAGAGCCTCCCAAAGTCAGCCTGAATGAGCGAGTGCTGACTGCCCCATCATCTGGCTTCATCTCCTGCACTGACACAAAGCAATAGTGAGATCTGCTCCAGCTGTAATGTAGCATTCTCT
This sequence comes from Lagopus muta, assembly GCF_023343835.1. Classification (NCBI taxonomy): domain Eukaryota; kingdom Metazoa; phylum Chordata; class Aves; order Galliformes; family Phasianidae; genus Lagopus; species Lagopus muta. The sequence continues at coordinate 2,429,251 of NC_064439.1, forward strand.
GTTGTTGTTTTTTTGTTTTTGGTGGTGGATTCTTTTGTTTCGTATGCAGATATTCAATATTAGTTATGCTGGAAATGATTCCCACAGTTATAAAAAGTAACATAATATAAAAGTGTTTGTTTCCTTAAGCAAACTCACTTTTTGGACCCACCTGTGACTTGTAATGACCACGTGTGGCAGTTGGTTTGACCATGTCCTCCTTACCAGCAGGCAAGATCTCTTCTGTAACGTATGCAGCATTGCCACCCAAGCAGAAATTCAGATTCTTAAGGGCAGACTTAACCTATTTTAAAACAATCAGAAAGAGAAAAAGAAACAATACCAGGCCTGTCAATGTCCTGTTTGTTAGGCAGGAAACTCATTTACAAACATTAGAGAATAATCTTCCATGCTGTTGTTAGTGATAAGCAGCTCATTCAGTTCCTGCAATTCGCATGTGTGCCATTTCTCCAACTTGAGCCACTTGCATTGCAGGGTACAGTAAAACAGTGCCCACAGCAGCCAGTCTGCACAATACAAAACTGTTGGGTTTCTTCCTAGCTGACACAAAACTTTAATTGGTGGAAGAAATGAACGTGGAAGGGGCTGCTCTAAAGGCTGAGACAAATCAAGCTAGGATGTGCGGCTGTCATGTCATGGGCAGTTCTTAAAACTTCACACAGCATTTACTCTTCTAAAGGAATCAGATTATGTCAGATGATGCCCGCATCCAAACGTGGCTGAATGGGAGAGCTATGGATTTACCCAACTGTTGTCCATCCACAAACCTGCTACAACATGTCATTCAGCACACACAGAAGTTTTCACTCTTCTCTTTCCCAAGGCCCTGTTGGAAACAGGCACTAAGAGCACAATGAATTAGTTCACCCACTCCTGACTGTCAGTTTCCTTGGGATTCTTACAGCATTTCCATCACCATGCAGCAGAGAAATGCGCTCAGACTGACAGCAAAGTCTGGCAGAACAGCTCTGCAGGAGGTGTGCAGGTACCTGTGCCTCTTGAAAGAGCAGAGCTGGCTGCTCTCACATCAGCTGGTACAACATAGCAGCCCTACAGCAAGGGAAGGGCTGCAGTAACACAACTCCTGGCTCTGCAGAAAGCCCTGCAACCCCCCTAAGGAGGAAGATCGTGCACCCGGTACTTAAGCTGAGCTAAGCCAGAAGGCTCAGCACTGAAGCGATTCAGGTGCATACAACTGCTTCCAGGCACCAACTTTTCACACAGCTTCCTTTCAGAAGAGATGCCTGGTAATATCTTCGCACCACCTGCGATGGTTTGTTCAGTCAGTGTGTCTAAACTGTTAATCTTGACTGACCTTTTAACCGGGATTCTCACAGGGCCGGTTGATAGCTGAAATCTCAAGCAGTCCATTTGCATCTCAAAACAGTCGCTACTTCGAGCATTCAAGGCAGTGCAGGAGTCACATTAAAGTTCACAACCTGAGGGTGCTACGTTGGAGCTTTGTTAGAAGCAATGCTTTAAAGGAGCACCGCCAGTTTGGGTTTTGTTCAACTGACAGATTTTTTCATGGAGCACTTGAACACGCCCTGAATTTTTATACAGCTTTAAGTTGTGGGAGGTTATTTTTATTGTGTTTTTTTTTTTCCCTTCTGACATTGAGCCAAGAGCAAGAAGATGAGCGACCACAACCCAATACCTGATGGCAACAAGCTGTTCTGTTAGCAGGGAAAACTGACCACCCGCTTCTTGTTCTCACCCCACCCCATTTCACAGATGTCCAGAGCTCACCAGAAGAGTGACACGCATCTTGACAACGTAACCCACAATATCCAAAAGAAATGCAATCCCACAACCCTTCACGCCTGTGTAACATCTGCTAATCCTCCCATTTTTAAAATTAATACTTTTTTTTTTTTTTTAATTAACACTAGAAACTCCAAATGAACCTTGCCAACAGTGAGCACTATGTGCATGCACAGCCCACCCTACTGACACAGATCCCAGAGATGAGGTTACATGGCTGCACCCCCTGCAGAGCCTGAAGGCCCTCGCTTCTCTTTTTTGGCACATCTGCTTGTTATATTTAGGCCTACCTGCTCTACAAAGCCACAAGCCAAGGTCTGTTGTAGAACAGATCCCCATTTTGCTCCTCAGTTCCAGCTTCATGAAGGCATTATCCTTGGAACAGCACACCAGTACCTTTGTGAGGTTCTTCTTCCAAAGGACAGCATGCAGAACACTCCCACAATATTAAAGATCTGCAAACCAGGACCGTGACCCAACGCCACAAGCCCTTCAAAACGTGCAGTCCCACCACTCCTAAGTACATCTGCACACAACAACACAGGCCTCCCAGCCTTACTCGGAGGTGTCTGAGGACGGGTTGGTTTACAGAAGACTTAACACACTCATCCCCAATTAGAGAACTGCTCTTTACAAAGCACTGATATCAAGCTGCCAATCGTAAAAACGGAAAACCCAACTCAGCTGTGAGATGCCATCATCTCACAGTCCCAATCTGGGACAGCTGAAGAAAGGTGTTATGAAGGCAGCTTGTTACTCATCACCAAGCAGCCCACGACTCCACCATCACAGCAAACAAACACACTTAAGCAGAGACACACAAGGGACCTCCATGTAAACAACTGACTTTTTACCCCAACTTCTAATTGCTACAACAAATCCAAACGTGGCCAAAATATTACAAATAAGAGCACAAGATGTAGATGGTATCCCTTCAAATAGACTCTTGGTACTAATATACTCCCAGTAAGTCTTTTCATTTAGGAATACAAAACTTCAATTAAAGTTAGGAAATACTCGTCCAGATGTGTTGGATTATCAACTATAAGTTAACCTCCCAAATGAGGTGTTTTTAGAGTTGTTTTTTAACAAACATATAATTAAGTCATCGACAATTTCAGCGTTTTACCATAAAAGCCTTTGAAGTTATAAACCAACAACTGGGGCCAAATAAAAACATCTTTAACAGAACAAGGATTAGCATATGTCACACATCATTAGAGATTCCTGTATCTCGATTTCATTGGACTACTAAGATGAGATAGAAAGCTGCTTTTCCACTTGGTCACTTCCCCAGTTTGTGAAACCCAAGCAATAAATAGATGTCTTCAAGTTTGCAGGCTTGAGCACATCAGGTCACAGCGCTGTTCAACAGCTTCAAACTGTCTCCCAGCAGAAATTAATGGGGGAACTATTACCTGTTACTCAGTTTCTCCAAGTTTTTCAGCGTCTTCGAGTACAACAGCAAGAGCCCTCAAGTTTCCCAACCACTTTGTGAGGCTCACAGCACGACCCTCACTAGAAAGCTCTGCAGGTCCACGTTAAGAGGCGTTTGTGCGTGGAGGTTTCTCAGCTACTCATCACACACAACCTCCTGCGAGGCTGAGCGCTGCCGGACCGACAAACGACTGAGCTTCAAAGTGCAGCATCATAGCAACCCGAGCACACGCTACACTGCAAAAATCGCTTCTCTGGATTGTTTTGCAGCTTCCTTACGGACACCTACCACCTCTCCCGACCAACGAACACGCACAGGAGCCTCACCCCGCGGTGAGAAGCGCCTCCCGCCGAGTCAAAGCTGCTCAGCCCTCCTCCCCTCCCTCCCCCGAGGCGGGCGGCTGTGGGGCAGCGGGAAGCAGCGCAGGCACCGCCCGGCAGCCCCGCGCTGCTCACCTCCCCGGGGCGGCACGCACGGCGCTGCCAGGCTGTGGGGCTGCGTCCCTCCTCCACCCGTCCAAACGGCGGGACGAACGCAGCAGAACAGCAGCGGTTTTCGGGCTGCGGGCTTGGAAGCGGTCCATAGCGACGAAGTGTCAGCGCTGGCGCTGAGAGATTTCTGCACGGAGCTATTCCAGGGCAGAGAGGTCCCAGGGCTGCACGGCACGGATTGCTCGCCCTTGAGTGTCACCTCAGGTACACGCCCTGCCAAATAGCTCTGCAACAGCTAAAATCCGCCCCTAGCAAGCAAAGATTTCACACTGCCAAAGGTCCTGCTGCAGAAGTGAAAGAAACACCGAGCTTACATGTTTGGTCTTCTTGCTTTACAACCAGTCTGTGCCATGTAACGTCTGATGTCACTGCAGGACCAGTATGTGGAAGTACTATGGGAATTGTAGTTTCCTCAGCTGGGCAGTAGCTGCACAGTGCAGGACCCAGGGGCCTCGAAGCAGCCTCCTTCTTACAGAGGCTTGCAGGAACTGCTGGCAATTGCAGATTAACTCCTTTAGTTGGGAACTGCTTCCCAAATGGGAAAAAGCATTCTGGTCGTTTCAGCAAGCGTGCACCTTCTTCTCACAGACAAAGGAGCTTCTAAGCAACCACTTTCTGGTGATCACATGCTTTCAAACTCTTCCAGTTGTAACCAGGAAGCACCACCCAGCAAGGAGATATTAATTGCTGCAAGGTGTAACAACGTTCCAGTTGAACAATAAAGGAGTTCTTATAACAAGCTCATTGCCTCTCATACCCCTGAGGGTTTGGTTTCTCTACAAGGAAAGATAACTCACCCAAACGAATGCTTTTGTCACTGCTCACGATGCATCTGCCACTTGGATTCCTATTGGGCTCACTCAGCCAAGTAATTGTGAAGACTCAGTGAGCAAATGCAGCCCTCGGCTTCCTGCAAGAAGAGTTAAAAGTTAAGGCTACTCCAGTCAAAGGCTTTCCTGCAAGATCAAGTGCTGCACCTGACTCACCTCCTCCCACTTTCAGTCAAATACCTCTACTGCATATGGATTATCACCTTTTACACATATTTCCTTAGTAAATAAGTTTTTTTTTTCCCCTACAACTCCATGCCTTAATTCAGAACATTAATAACGAACGCTGGTGTTTCCCTCACACCATGTGCTATGACAGAATAAAGAATCATAGAATGGCCTGGGTTGCAAAGGAGCACAGTGCTCATCCAGCTCCAACCCCCTGCTGTGTGCAGGTCACCAACCAGCAGCCCAAGCTGCCCAGAGCCACATCCAGCCTGGCCTGGAATGCCTGCAAGGATGGGGCATCCACAGCCTCCTTGGGCAACCTGTGCCAGTGCCTCACCACCCTCTGGGGGAAAAACTTCCTCCTAACATCTAAACTAGGAAAATAATAGTTTAAATTAAGTCTGAACAGTTTTAATAGTTTAAATTAAGAAATCCATACAGACAACAGAAAAGGCTATCAGAGCCTCTTTCATCTTTAAATAATAATAAAATAGCTATTCTGGTAAGCTGATTGCTATAATAAAAAAGAAAATGGATCAGTTGCTGGGATGTGTCATCCATCATCAGCCAAGTATTACTGCAAAGTCTTGAGACTGAAATAAAAGGAAAGCATGGCGCCAGCAAGCTGCTAGCAAATCTTTCCAAAAACCTCAGTTTATCCTTCAGCCGAGTTAAACCTAAAAACATACATTTCTCATCCTGAGCAATAACACTGAGGTGCTTCCCATGCTCCAAGATGCATCTCACAGAATATGAGAAAGCTCCCACGACAGCTACAAGTGCTACAGTAGGAATCAGAAAACTCTTCTGAGTTCCTGGATGGCTTCATGCAGGCAGACTGAAAACTAGAGATCTTAGAAGGATGATTTTTAGAGATTATATACATCTTCTCTGTCCCCAGGGTGTTCTCAGTAAGTTACAGTGACTTCACCTCACTTTCACAGAATGATTTGGGTTGGAAGGACCTCAAGGATCATGAAAGCTCAGACACCCCACCATAGGCAGGGCCACCAACCTCCACATTTCATACCAGCCCAGGCTGCCCAGGGCCCCATCCAACCTGCGCTCCAGGGATGGACGGGGCATCCACAGCCTCTCTGGGCAGCTGTTCCAGCACCTCACCACTCTCATAGCAAAGAATTTCCCCCCAACATCCAACCTCAATCTCCCCTCCCTCAACTCCAAACCATTTCCCCTTGTCCTGCTGTCATCTCCCCTTTCCAAGAGTTGATTCCCCTCCTGTCTGTAGGCTCCCTTTAGGTACTGAAGGCTGCAATGAGGTCACTCCGCAGTCTTTCCTTCTCCAGGCTGAACAAGCCCAGCTCCCTCAGCCTGTCTTTGTAGGGGAGGTGCTGCAGCCCCCTGCATCATCATCATCATCAAGATCCATCACTGCAGCGCTTCCCAGTGACAACACTGCTAAAATACACTGAAGAACTTCCCACAGCACTTGACCTGCCTCAAATACTAAGTTATTCCACACAGTCTTCCTGACATCATAGCCTATAGAAAACAAGGCCATCCTTTCCAAAAACCCTCAGCCCTTGCTGACATTATCACTGCTCTCCCTTTGGTTACCCTCCACAGAGCTGTGCTGGCACAGAGTGAAGGCAACCGTCCTCCTCCACATCTGCTGCAGGTAAATTTAAGGCCCTCAGCACACACAGACACAGTGGGAAGCTTCACACTCACTGCCAGGCTTCCAGAAGAGCACATTTGCACTGACGTTGCCAGTAACACAGAGTGAATACAAGTGTTCCAGGCAGTTTGATCCCCAGCCACGCTCTGAGGAGGGACTGAGGAAACAGTGCAAACATTTCCAGTGTTATGGCAACACAAACAGCGCTGACACTCATCTTATGGATACGGATAAACCCCAACAGCTTCAAACAGAGCCTGACAGCAAACCCTGCTCTTGTTTGACCTGTACAAGGGGGAGGAAAGAGGAAATCCAGACACAAATAATAACAACAATAAAAAAAATATGAATTATTTCTGCTCGCTTGAGAACAGCACGTTACAGAAGAGCCCTTTCAGAAGGGCTCACCACCTTTATAAAACACAAATGGCTGAGAAAATTCTGAAGCCAAAACACAGCAGATCTCATTGCTTCCACGCAGCAAAAGCCACGCTTCCAACAGCAGCACCTGCACCTCCAGCTCCAAGCAATAACACCTGAACTGCCCTCGTTGCTTGGGTGGGAGCAGACAGAGCTGGGCTTAGCAGCTGTGAAACAGCCAGGAGCAGCGTGGTGCTCCTGCAAATACAGCCTTTATTCACACCCAACCTCGCTTTCAGGGATCCCATACACTCTCCTTGTCCGCCTCCTCAGCACACAGCACAGCAGCAGCCTCACCTCAGCCCCATGAGCCGTAGGGCTGAGGGGCGCGCGCTGCCCGCCACCATTTTATCCTCCCCGCCGCGCGGGGCTCAGCGCCTCCCCCTTCCCCCCTTTTTCCCGCCCAGAGCGCGCGCCTTTTCCCGCCTCCTCAGCGCGCCTCCCTCACACCCTGAGGAGAATCTGCTGACCGAACGCACGTACAGCTTAAAGCGTCTCCAAGTGCTTTACTGTTACTATGGAGCAGCGCTTCCTACTTAAACCACGTCTCCCCATCCCCTACCTCCTTGTTCTCACAGGGTGAACCGTTGTCACTGTGGCGATTGAGAGGAGAAAAAAAAAAGCATTAGATTTTAGATTAGATTAGATTAGATTTAGATTAGATTTCAGCAGAACCAGGTGATTCCCATGGCTTTGGAGGTTAGGAGCGACCCGAGTGCTTACAAAGCTCATGGGCTGACGGTTGGACCAGATGATCTTAGTGGTCTTTTCCAACCTTAATGATTCTGAGATAAGTTTTTTTTGGTCAGAACAGCCCTTCTGCTGCTGGCTCTCATGGAGCAACTCCCCACCCACAGAGCCCAAGAATCTTACAGACAAAGCTGCCGCAGTTCTTAAAAGTCACAACAAGGAATCCCTACACACGTTCACTAATGCAAATTGTTGTGGTTTTTTTTCTTTGGCTGAGATTTTTCAGCTGTGTTTGGTCTGAGACAAACAAACAACCCCGGTGTGGGTTTACTTCATCCCTGAGGTAATGCGTGCAGCTGAACTGGGCACACAGGGGCAGCAGGTGAGAAAAATCAAAGAAAAGCGGTGAATTTGTACCATAAAAGTGTCCCGTTCTCAGCCTGGGCTGCACTGTGTGATGTTTATTGCAGCCTTCATTTGGTTAGACATTTCAGAGCAAGCAGTTTGAGAAGAACACGGGCAGTTTGCAGTGAGGCAGCTCCTTCCTATAAAGGCATCAGATCATGCAGGCAGTGGCACTTCAGTGATTTATTTCTCAGTGTTTCTTTCTTCCTGCTGAAATCTATTGTTAGAAGTCTCATTTCAGCTCATGCAACCGACAGGAAGGGCTACTTTTTGACTGGCCTCTGCCTGATGGCTTCTCCATTCAGCAGCAGATTCCTTTATGCCTCATTCAGCTGTGCCACAACTGAATGAGACCGATCACTGCTTGTCCATAAGGAGCATGCATGCCATGAGTGCTGCCTGGCACAGCACAGCTGGTCCTCTGACCTTTCAGCCCAAAGCCCATAGTGATGGAGCACCTCGTTAAAAAATGAGGCTGGCAGGGACAGGGCTGCCTCTCAGACTTCTCTCCATGTCCCTCATCAGCTCCAGAAGTGGCCTACAAACCCTCAACATCAACCCCAACCCAAGGGTGTTTTTTTTTTGGGCGTACATATGTATTACCTGCACTCAGAAACAAGCTAACAAAACCCCAACAAAACAGTTGTTAGCAACAGAAAAGCCTTGCAAATGTTTCAGAAATGTGTGCACACCAGAGATGAGGTGAAGGGCTTCCCCAAGCAGAATAAATGCTGTGCTTATTCAGGCTGCACGCACATTGTGGCAACAGCACAACAACACCATTTGGGGCAGGCTTTGTGCAGGGGATGGATGAGAGAAAACGCTGCTTCTGACAAAGCAGCATCACCACAGGCTCACATTCAGAGGATCCTGAAAGCATGAAGAACTGCACTTTATTTTTCCAGCACAGAGTTTGTTAGAAATCCCAAACCCATCAGAACAGGTCAGTGCAATGTAGAACATCTCTCTGGTCAGCAGCCAACCCTAAAACCTCATCTGTTGTTTGTTCTCACAAGGTAAACAAGAGCTAGTCTCTCAGAACAATCATTTAAATTACCAATCCAATAAACTTTTAATGAGATATTTCACAGATTCCATTCACAGCAAGCATAAGGGGTTTTAAACAACAAAATCATTTTTCACAGATAATTCCTCCTCACAGTACCAAAATGCACTTTGGATGTTTTTTATTACAAATACGCACACAAGAGCTTTTTCAGTCACCTGCTCAATCTCTCATCGCCCCCTTCTCACCATCCATGCCATTACCAGACTGGACACATGGGACTTATTGTAATATAAAAATAAATTGGCCTCCTATAAATTACCACAGGTTGAGAGGGTAAGTAAGCACAGAATCTGCTTGGCTCTGGGGGAGAAGAGAGGGATGCAGTGATTGCAGAAGGAACAAGAAGATTGCAGAAGGAACAAGCTGGAAGGCAGAAGGGCAGCACAAGAGAGAAAATAAAAAGCAGCAAAGCAACAATGAAGTCTTGGGTTGTTCTGAAAACTCAGAGGGACGGAAGGGTGAGAAAACCTCAGCTAGGGACGGTTTGTTTTGTGTGAGGGATACAGATCGGTCTCAGGAGAACAGGAGTGGCCAGAGAAGTGAATATGGTGAAAATCTGCCATGAACACCAGGCTAAGCAAGGTGACACTGACCCCTCCAGAGACCACAGCCGTGCTGAAGTCTTCAAGACAGTTCACATTAGGGTCCATTCACAGTCCTCCTGCTTTGTGCATTTCACATAACACCTTCACCTGGGCATTACCTTCATTTGCAACTGTGTAACTAAAACAGCACCAGGAATCTTTCCTCCTGTGTAACTGCGCAGTCAGACACAAAATCACTAAGATGCCAAGACAACAACTGTTGTTGGTTACCTCGTCAGTTACACTGTAGGATAAACATAGTAACAGATTATTCAGCCAAGGACCAGTACACCAATACAATAGTGGCTGCTGGGAGCACCCTAAAGCCCTTCATTTCTGTAAAATATCACTTTCCTTTCTGAAACAGTTGTCTGAGTGAATGAAGCATGCATGGCCAAGGTGAGCAAGGGCAGAGGAGCTCAGATGCAGGTTGCTGCTGGCTGTGCTCCCTCTGCTGGCTCTGAGGCAGGGCACAGGAAGGGGACATTTGTGAGTCTTCCCACATTTCTCATCGTGGGTGACATATTGAAAGAAGTAGAAGGTATTCTATTCCTCTTCCCGAACATAATTAGCAGGTAGAGTGCTGGGAAACAACACCCACCCAATCAGCTTAATCAGAAGTTTAATCAGAAGCTCAATGCATCAAATATTTTGCAATGAACACTTCAGCCTGAGTTCAGATAGCAACAATATAACCTACTGAAGGTAAACTCAGCATGCTCTCCAATAAAAGAACACGATACCACAGCTGGGACACCATGAACAGAAGATTTCAGTGCACACAGCAGTGAAACTCAGCCGGAGTCAAACCCAGCAGCACCTGACATCCCCTAAACAAAAGCGGGGCTGCTTCCAGCATATCCTGCCTTGTAAAGGTGTCTCCACAACGTGTAACAGCAACCTGCTGCTGGTTGGCACTCCTGCAGTTTAAGCCCATCTTGCAGAACTCAGCTAATACACCTTCATCAACACCACAGACAACAGCTGAGTCACCTTCCCAACCCTGTCACACAAAATACATTCTCAATAAGGCAAATGTGCAAGTGGTGGTTCCTCATTTACTTGCTGGCAGTTTTCGGCCACCACTCAGGTATACTTGCAGTGAGCTTCACTTTATCACCTGCTACATTTAGGCAGAGTGGTTCATTTATATTAGCCAGCCTCAGCAAAGCTATGCCAAGTTCATCTCCTCCAGCCCGGAACTTGCCAGCTGCCTTTCCTGTTTCAGTCAAGATTTCAGCACCCTCAGGAACGCTCTCCTGAGGAAGAGGAACTGAAAACCGCACAGGCACCAAACGCTTGCGAATGACACCCATGTGGTGGGTCCTGGCTGTTAGCTCCTGCCCGATGTAACAGCCTTTGGTAAAGCTGACGCCGTTCATGTAGGCCAGGTTGGATTCCAGTGGAAGGGCTACTCCGGGAGGGAGATCTTTCACACCTTCAGGAATTCCTAGGGAAAGAAAGGAAATACAGTAAGATCTCTGGCATTTGAGATTTCTGGAGTATTCTTCCTCTGTGTTATAAAGCCAAAGGTGAGAAGAAGCAATGCGAAGCCATGAGCTTGCCAGTACTCTGGTCTGGGTGTTAATACATCATTAACTATAAACACACGGGGGTAGCAAAGATTATTTTAAAATGTAATTGGAAAAACCGCACTGAAACCTAATTTTGTGAAACTTATAGCACTTCTGGTGGAAATGCAAAGCACCCAGAGCCATACAGACTCCCACACAAAGACATCAACATTTAATGTCAATGGAAAAACAAACTGTTTTCGCCTGCATCCCACGGGTAGGCTTCAATGTCAGTCAGACTTATTTCCATGCAAGCAAGATGGCCAGCTGTCCTTGCTAAAGCTAGGAGCGCTCCTTTTGTGGCCAGTGCTGGACCCAGGTTTGTGCAGTGTCACACAGAGGAGTGCTGGGACTCCTGGCAGGCAGCACACCACCGCACTGCAGCCCACTCTGACCCATTAACAGCTTGTTTTTCTGCACCAGATGGACTCAGGTCATGACCACCGTTTATTAGCAGAGGACCATCCTCTTTCAGTCTGCTAATGAATTTAATCCCCTGTCTGCATGGACACATTAAGATCAACAGCAGCTCTGCAGAGGCCTTCAGGATTGGGTTCCTTTTCAAATCAAACACACACGCCTTGGCCTCTGAGTTAACTCTGCAAATCCAGCAGTACATTTTTAGGAATGCACACTGCGGTGTTTCGTTTTCTTTCCTTAGTAACAAGGAAAACACAAACGGTGCATCATTCCAAAATAATCAGAATGACTCAAACCACTGAAGTTTCTCTCTTAGCAAATGAATAGTTCTTGATTCTGTCACAAGGCAGAGCACTGGATTACTCACATCCTCAAAGCAGCAAAACTTTCTGTAGGTATTACAAAGTTAAACACACCAATGCACACCCCTGTGGCTTTCTAACCCACTGCCTGATATCAGAGTGTGCAGTTTGATCACGAGATCCTGATAATAAATTTACTTATCCCAAATCCAACAGCAAAGTATCAAACGGGACGTGGCTTTACCTTGCTTATACCTGTGCCTGTGGTAATCCTGAATGTTTTCAACACGGCTTCCAGGGATAACCTCTGGTAGATCTGCTCCCGCCTTCACAATCAGTCTCCAGCCCATGACTTCTGCCCTGGGGTCAGGAGTTAAAACCAGAGCCCGCTCTGCACATTGTGCGAGGGAGCTGCTGATGTCCCCGGCCTGCTCCCCAGGGACGACGGCCCACAATGCGAGGTCCAGGCAAGGGCTGATGCTGACTTTCCTCCGGATCTTGTACAACTTCAGATGTTTCTGTACGGCGTCCAGCACGCTGCTGTCACACTCCAGGAGGATGTGTGGCTCTTCTTCTTGACTCTCGTGAAGCCTTAAAAAAGCAACACCTACAAAGTCAGGAAAGCCAAACCCCCAACAGAGGAAGTACAATAAAAGGAGGGAGACTTCAGCTGGATACAAAGAAAGGTTTTTCATAATAAGAGTGCTGAAGAACCGGCACAGGCTGCCCAGAGAGGCGGTGGTGCCCCATCCCTGCAGGCACCCACGGTCAGGGGACGGGGCTGTGAGCACTGATGGAGTTGTGGGTGCCTGGGACCCGACGGCCTTTAGAGATCCAACTCAAATCCCTTCCAACTCAAACGATCCCGCGCTTCAAACAGGCTTTATTATCTCAACCCTGGTCTGAATCCGGCAAATGCCAGGGGCAGCGCTCGGCACCCTGTATCACAACACTCACAGCCCCTTACAGGTTGGGTAAGCACACTGAGATCCCAAGGCCCACCCGGTGGCAGTAAGGTGGAATTACGGCCTGCCCCTCCGCCCCCGGCCCGGCAATGCTCTCGCCCAGCTCCTCCCCCCACTCTCACCTGTACACGAGGAGGTCGTACAGGCAGCGGCCCTGCACGTTGAGCGCATGCGCGTACAGCGCGCGCGGCGGCCCCGCGGGGCCCTCCCCCACCGCCACCAACCGCGTGACGTCGTTGGTGAGCAGCCCCTGCAGGAAAACGGCCGCCTCGGCGCCCCGCACGCTCAGCAGCGCCCGGCTCAGCGGGAAACAACGCCAGGCGCCGTCCCCGCTCCCACCGCGCCCCCACAGCCGCCGCAGCCCGGGCAGGCCGGCCGCCGCCCTCACCAACATGGCGGCTGGTTGTCAGGGGCGCCCGTCGGCTCCTGCCGCGTCTGCCGCCATCTTGTGTGTGTCGGCGCCACCTCGCGGCGGGGAGGAGCGCTGGGGAGCGGGGCGCGCCCTCCTCTGCCTGGCCACGCCCCTTCTGGCTGGCCGCGCCCCCACAGCGGAGCCGTGAGGGTCCGTGCGTCAGGCGGGTGGGGGCTGCCGGTGGGAGTGACAAGAGGAAAAAAATAGCGAAAATGGAAAAGAAACAGGAAGCCTTTGTTTTAATCCTGCATGCGCCTGAGTGCATCGCAGTGCTGCAGCTGGGGTCTGAGAGTGGAGCAGAATCCATCGTTCCTCTGCACTTAAGGCTCTCATTGGAGCGTTGGTGGCAGGGTGACAAAATGCAATGCTCCCGACCAAGCCCTGTCCCAAAGAGGACCTAGAATCATTCAGGTTGGAAAAGACCTCTGAGATCCCCAAGTCCAACCCCACCCCACCCCCTGACCACGTCCCTCAGTGCCACATCTCCATGGTTCTGGAACACCTCCAGGGATGTTGACCCCACCACCTCCCTGGGCAGCCTGTGCCAATGCATTATTACTCTTCCAGAGAATAAATCGTTCCTAATATCCAACCTGAACCTCCCCTGACAAACCTCGAGGCCATCCCCTCTTTTACTATCGCTGTTACCTGGGTTCAGAGACTGACTTCCACCTTGCTACCAACTGCTTTCAGGTTGTAGCCTCCTCCAAACTGAACAGTCCCGTTCCCTCAGCCGCTCCCCACTAGTCTTGTGCTGCAGACCCTTCTCTGGACATGCTCCAATGTCTTTCTCATAGTGGGGGGCCCAGAACTGAGCGCAGCACTGGAGGTGCAGCCCCACCAGAGCCAAGAACAGAGGGACATCCCCCTAAACCTCCTTGGGAACATCCAAGCAGACATATTCAAACACCTCGAAAACAGCTTAGCTTACTTTCTCCTGCCTTTCTTTGGGGTGCACAAGCTGTCATCTGCAAACTCTCATGAGCTACAGTTGTTCAACTCTTGCCCTGTGCCTTAAATGCTCCACTGCCCTGGGCAGCCTCTTCCAGGGGAAGAACCTTTCTCTCATCCCCACCAGACCCTCCCCTGACAACTCCACGTGGGATGCAGAGGTCAGTGCCACAGCAGCACTGCGCTAAGTTCAGTCACCAAAGCATGCTTCACTTTGACGTCAACCCAGCACCCAACAGCAAGGATGAATTCCCCCTCTTTCCCAGAACTTGCTTGTTTAAGGACACCTTGTTAATTAGCAGGTTTTTTTATTTGGTTTCTGTAGCACTGAGGCACTCCTGGCTGTCCACCTTCCCCATGGACTCCAAGCAGAGTCCCTTATTCTCTGCTTCTTGGTAGGAGCCAATGGAATCCTGGAGATACTGCAACTGCCAGAGGAATGGAGAGAAATGCACCCAGAGGCTTGCAGAAGCCTCTTTGGACAGTGGTGGTGAGTGAATGTACCTAATGTGTGTGCATGGCAGGAGCAGGAACTGAGGTGTTTAAGAAAACCCAGCTGTTAAGAACCGTGGAGATGTGGCACTGGGGAACAGGGGTAGTGGGAGTGGTGGGGATGGGTTGCTGTTGGACTTGGGGATCTCAGAGGTCTTTTCCAACCTGAATGATCCTGGTTTTTTGTGATTCTCTTGCAGGGCAGGTCTTCTCAAAGGCCTCTCCCATCGTTTACTCTGCTGCAGCCGTAACTTCTCCCGGACTCAGCAAAGTTTTTTCACTTTTCGGAGCACAGGCTTTCCTAGGCAGCTTCAGCTCCATGCCTGAAGGAACTGCAGGCAGTGATTCATCAGAGAGACAACACATCCCAAACAACCAGAAGGTCAACTACTTCTTAAGGCAAAAATATTTTGCAGTGATTTATAGCTGTATGTGGGAAAATAGAGGTCTTATATGGCTAAAGCAGGCAAACAATAGATGGGGAAGAATTTCTTCTCATCAACACTCGTCTTCCTTCTCACGGAAACATCACACACTTTGCATTCTGTAACAAAATGTAAGTTTTATTCTGTTTTATTAGTAATGGACGTGGAATAGCCGGTTGAAGAGTCGGGCTAATGTTTCATTCTCTTTTGACCAATGCTTAACCTAACTACAGTCCAGATGGAACATTTACACTGAGAAATACTTAGAGAGATTCAACCTCATACTCAAAAATTTTCTAGTACAAATACAGTTAGTACATAAAAAATGAACAAAAAAAAAATATCCCAGAAACTTCATAACAGCACAGACTGGTTATGGCCTTGAGTTAAGTTCAAGTATTTTCCAGTGGAATGCAATGCAAGCAACAAGGTAATCTGGCTTTTACGTGGGACATTCCTGGCCCTGAATGGTAAGAACAGAAACGCAAGGGCGGGCACTTTATCCAGCAAAGCTTAGTGAGGGAATCAACATTTATGATTAGTTCAGCTACAGAGCTAAACCCGTCTGGAGCGTGAACTGAATGACTAACCTGCAGAAAAGAAAGCAAAGCATTAGTTGTAATACTGGCATTTCTTCCATGGCCGATGCTGCCCGTCGTCTGCTTGAAATTCCTCAAGCCTCCGGTTTGGTTTGTGGCGGGGCTTTTGCTTGTGGTTACACATATTTTGCCTTCCTATCCTTTTCCTGCCCTAACAGACACAGTAAAGACGGGATTTCCCTTCCTGCTCTGGAAGGGGTCACTGCTGCGGAGACGTCGGTGCCTTGGTGGTGGAGGTGACTCAGTGGAGCACACAACATCCTAAGAGCTCCGGAGGGCAAGCAGTGGAGGAAAGGGGGAAGTGAGCAATTTGGTATATCTAATTATAATAATAAGCCTCCATATTTATAGGGCTATCTGACTCATGCTGGTGGCTGGAGGAACAGGGGCGGCTCCTTCTTGGTATAGAGGAGCGTATGGGAGCTTGGCAGCCCACCACAAGATCCTGGCATTAAGCAGTCCTGCCAGCAGTGTGCCCTTTTGCTTCAATCCCTGTCAAAAAGCTTGGAAAAAGAAGAAAGAAAAAAAAAAGGGAAAGTGAGATCAGCCCTCATTTGCAAAGCATTTTATACAAGGAAGTTTTCAAGCCCTACAGATGAGCAGGGCTGGCTGGGAGGACGGCAGAGTGAGCAGTTACCCTGCCTGATGAGGAGCTGGTATTGAACACCCAAGTGTCTGCCCCGGCTCCAGTGCTCATCAATACTGCAATTATTGACTCCCACTATGGAAAACAGCGTGTGCGTATTAAATGTGCTGGTGACACCAGCCTGGAGGAGGCTGCAAATCTGCTGCAGGACTGCCTGATCATCCCTCTTGGCGTGCTGGATCCATGGCACGGAAATGACAGGCTGGTGAAAGTAGGGTTGCTTGGCTTACAGCAGAGCTAACGGAGATAAGACAGTCTTCAATCACCCCAAATCTTCAGGGGAATAAGCCCTGGGCTGTCTGTACCTTCACGACAGCACTGCCAGCAGCACCCAGTCTCCCTGCATTGCCCGATTGGGTGGGTGCCCATATGTAGGCCAAGGAGCAGCGTGGGCAGATATGTTTGTCCTACCACTGTGCTGTGAACCTCTGATGAACCGTGCTCAGAACCTCATAGTTCTGAGCCTCTGATGGAAAATTCACATTACAAAACATCCCTGCACGCGATGTGTGTGTGCTGCTGCAGACCAGTGCTGCTGCACGATGCGCTGAGCCTCCTGTGGGATGCAGCTGCCTGTATCCAAAGAGAACAACTCCAGCAGCAAGAGCAGGCAGCGCTCCAGGCAGTGCCTCCTGCAGGATCGGGAACAAGCCTGGAGCTGTCTCCAGACTGTTACCCAAAGCCATACCGAATATTTGCAGTTGGATACCTCAGAGAACATTTCTTTGCACCTTTTAAAACCTACTGTTTGCTACCAGCACTGTTCTCCAGGGGCATTGCACAGCTTTCGTGCTGGCTGGGGAGAGCAGATGCCCTCAAGGCTTCAGAGACTGATCTCAGGGTCATGAGTAAGAGCCCATCAAGAAGTAACATGAAAGGAATAGTGGCATGAGGGCTTGTATGCTGGCGTGGCTGTAAGGGAGCAGCTCAGCACAGGAATGATGCTGTATTCTGTAAGGATTTAATTCTTCCTTGTAAAGTTTGATCTGGAAGGCTCTGCCTACTTTGCCTCCATGGTGGTGAATCACCACAGGCATCTCAAGAACGCCTCAGCTCCAGGATGAAACCACCCACCAAAGCACATCCAGCACCAGCAGGAGCCTTGGAGCTCCTGCAACTGCAAGGAGACTGCCTTAAAACCAAGCAAAGGCAACAAAATCTCTCCACAAAACAGAGGCAGACTTCTTGCTGCTGCCCTGGGTCCTGTCCACCAGGTCTTCTGCTGAGCCCCCTAGCAAGTGTATGGAAACCTGCCCGTTTCCCACTGACACTCCTTCTGGATCCAACAAGATTTCCCAGGGAAAGTGGAAGGCTGTAAAATTACCAGAGGGTTGATATCACATTTATATATATATCTCTATGTATCTATATGCACACACACATGTTCATGTGTCCATATATATGCTGACATGTGCACACACACGCATCGTATACGCGCTATGCATAGGTCTGCTGTCTGCCACTATGTATAACAGTTCGGTTAAACAGAAAAACAAACCTGCCAACACTGATCTTCCCATCTTTACTCAAATTTAGCACGTGAAGAAGTCGACACCCTTTATGACTTTGTTTTCCTGGTTGCAAAAAGGCACTTTCTGATGATGTGAAGCAGCAGTTTGTTAAAAACACTGTAACTGCAGTGATTCCATCTGTAGCAAGCGCTACGCAGGCACCAGTACGAGCAGCAGTGTCACTGCCAACTCACACTGCGGAGTGTTTGGCCGTGTTTGCTTTTTGTTTCAGCACACAATGAAAGATGAAATCCATCAGTGCTGTGCTATGCATGCACCTCTGCTGCCTTCGCTTGCAGTGCTGCCTGCTGTGCACTGAAAAATTCCGGTGAGACGTTAGCTGGGAGCGTGCCGTGAAAGTTCATCGACGTATCAGTCACTTTCCTTTCTAATCAAGGGATCGGAAATTAATTTTGATTAAGGATATTTAGTAATTAAAGGCCGTCTGACTGCAGCACTGTGTGTGGGAGCTGCTCCCTGCTTCCATCACAGCAGGCTGTCCAGCCTCGGCGGGATGCAGCGGTCGCTGTCGCTCACTGGAGGTTCCCGGCTGGAGGACGTGTTGGAAAGAGGAAGGAAATGTCTTTTGTTAATGCACCGGAAGACAGTACTAAATTGGTCTGAAATTCCTTTTCTCTCTTGACTTCCACAGAAAAAATGCATCTGTGCCCTGTGAAATAAACTCGAGACATACTGAAAAACAGAACCCCAAATAAAACCCCACTTAACGCTGCCCTCTCTGCTGGCAGACAGGCTATATCCACACAGACGTCTTTCCATCCTTACTGCTGGAGCTGCCTTTCTCCAAGGACGCCTTGGGCTTAGCGCTTTGCTTCTCCTGGGCCGTGTTGGCCCTATTTTGCTCTACCACCGTGCCACCCGAGGCAGGGCTGCTGGTCCGGGAGGGCTGCGCGTTGCCCTGGCTGCTGCCATAGCTCTGAAACGCTATGTCCAGCTGCTCCTGGGCCACTCGCAGGTGTTTGTGGAGGGTGGACAAGTCCGCTGGGATGTTCTCATCCGGGCTGGTGCACTGCTGCTCCTGCGCAACGTTAGCCAGGTTCTGCTCGTGAGCCATCAGGCTGTTGGGGATCTTGGTGGACTTCTCCGATTTCACCACCAGGTTGTACTCGGGGGGGCAGGAGATGTTCTTGGGGTAGGCGTAGTTGTAGGGGGGCTGCCTGAAGCTGTTGATTTTCCGGTTGCGGATGGCATCTCGGATGGTCCCGAAGCCCAGATGGAACATCTCACACATGTTCAGCAGCAAGCACAGACAGCTCACCACGTACATCACCAGCAAAAAGATTGTCTTCTCAGTTGGCCGGGACACAAAGCAGTCCACCGTGTGAGGACAAGGCAGTCTGTTGCAGACAAAATAAGCTTCTACCTCAAAACCGTAGAGCAAATACTGCCCTATCAAAAAACAAACTTCAAACGAAGCTCTGGTAAGCAGCTGGAAGACGTAGATTTTCATCAGTCCTTCCTGCTGGATTCGCCTCCTCCCATCGTGCTTTTGCTGCTCTTTGCTCTTGGGCTTGGCTTTGGCTTTCTCATTTTCTGCTGCGTCGTCGGAGATCATGGGCTCCTCTTCATCCGCCTCCATCGCGTCCTCCATGTTGCGCACCGCCTGCCAGTTCAAAGCAAACTGCTTCTTCTTCTTGAAGCCCTTGAACTTCTTCTCCTCCTCCGCTGACCGGGCGATCCGGTGGATGGCGTAGCCCAGGTACATGACTGAAGGTGTGGATATCATGATGATCTGGAAGACCCAAAACCGAACGTGTGACAGCGGGGCGAAGGCATCGTAACAGACGTTGTCGCAGCCGGGCTGCTTGGTGTTGCAAGTGAACTTGCTTTGCTCATCAGAGTAGATGGATTCTCCACCGACCGCCGTCAGGACGATGCGGAAGACGATGAGCACGGTGAGCCAGACCTTCCCCACGAAGGTGGAGTGGTTGTGGATCTCTTCTAGCAGGCGGGTGAGAAAGCTCCAGCTCATGTTGGTCATAAGGGCTACTCAGTTATAACCTGCAGGAAGAAGGGGCAAAAAAAACCCACACAGCTGTAAGTTAACATCCCATCAACACATTTTGTTGCCCTGTTTCAGGATGGGAAGTCCTTGGGTAACTGATAATGAATACAATACAACATGGCAGCCACCTAGGCACACAGAAGGGTGCTCAACTTGTGATAGCTGCTTGCTCACATGCCGTGGGCTCAGGCATCTGGGCTGAATGCAGAAGCAGGGGATGCTGAAATGTCTTTCATTAGTGAACCTAGAAAAATGCAAAGAATCAAAAAAAGAATGGGAATATTTATATTTACAGACTGACGTCCCTTTTAAGTCCCTCTTGAAAAACAAATGCTTAAATCAAATGCAGACTGTTTTATAAATAAACCTTCCAAAGCTTTCAGAGAAAACCATGCATTTATTAGAAGACCTGGACAGCTGGAGAGGAAGTGGAACCATTTTGTGCTCAGCTTGCCTTGCAGTGGGGTCTCACCCTGAGCTCCCTGGCACCATTGGAGCGCCTCAGCCCTCCAGGCATCATTAAAGACAGGTGGTAATTGTACGGAGGGGTGAGAGCGATGGGGAAAGCACCCGAACACGAAGGGCACCATGCTGGGGGACGACGACCCCTCACCCTCGAGCAGCAGAGAACGGGCTCATCCTTTCTGCAAACCTGCATCCCTCCTCTGCACCAGGCTCGTAACCTTCATTGAGAGCCCAACCTACAGCAAGCCTACCCATATCCCTGTGCTGCCCCACAGCCCTTTCATTTACAGAGGTAAAAGTCAAGGAGGACGAATCATGCCACAAGACACGAGTCCAGTCCTGGCTCAGCTTTGCAGCACTTTTACATGGAGACACCAAATCACACCCCAAGGTTTGCACTGGAGGCTTTGACCGTGTGGATTGGGCCTGGAGTGCGAACAACCACGAGCAACAGCAAAGGAGCAAGAAATGCAAGATGATTTGCTCTGTTCTCCACATTTTGCTTTCCTGGAATGTCATTTTGTTCCTGCTGCTTCTTAGGATGGGCGCCAAGCAGCTCTGGTTTGCTCAGCACCCGCCTTGCTGCAGCCCTGGGAAGCAATGATGTGGCCCAAGGCTTAAGATGCAGCGAAATTCTTCCACTGTCGAGGGCTCCCGAGAGCCAGCAGATGGAATTTTCTAACCCTGCTATTTCTAGATCAAACAAATCCTCTGCGAACCCAAACTTCCGAGTCTTCACACACCAGAGGGGGACTGTGGGAGCACTCTGCAGATGGTGCTGAGGAATGTTCCTGTCCTGCAGCTGGGGAAACTGAGGCAAGGAGTAAGGAAGCAGCACAGCCCAGCTGGGAGAGGAGGTGAGAAGGTCTCCTCTCTCCCCTCAAGTTACCTGCTGAAGTTCTCCACGCTACAGGAACCAGGATCCCCATCTCCTGCCTCAGAAATAATGCCTTGGACCCAACAGTCAGTAAAGAAATACTGCTGCAGACAAAGTGGTTCAACCACAGAATAATGTGGAAAGTGATCCCCACAGCGCTATTCTTTATTTATTGGAGAACTCTGGTTTAGCATTGCGTTTTTTAATTTTAGACTGAATAGAAGGATGAAGATTTTTTACAGTAAGGTGAAGCACTGGAACAGGTCGTGCACAGAGGTGGTGGGTGACCCATTGCTGGGGACACCCAAGGTCGGGGGACGGGGCTCTGAGCACCTGGTGGAGCTGTGGGTTTCCCAGTTCAGTGCAGGGGAGCTGGACCAGATGGCCTTTAAGGATCTCTTCCAACTCAAACGATTCTGTGATTCTATGACTATTTATTCAGGGATGGGACATCACCCCTTGTGAATGCCTTTGGCTTCTTTCAGACTCAGTAGCTCCCCTTCAAAGCAGCGCAAACCTTCCTTTGCTCTGTGTGCCTATTCAGTCATGAGCAGAATGGGGCATTGCCTGACTTGCAGGATTCACGCCGGGCCTCGGCCAAGACTCAGCAGGTAGGGGTGGCAAGAGGAGGCACTGGGGTGCTGATTGCCCACTGTGGGACATGGCACATCCATCTCTGGAGCATCTGTGCAGCCAGGGCAGGGCTGGGGCTTGGGTAGTGGACCCAGCCTGGTGGTCTCTGTGCCACCCATCAGCATCCCCAGTCAGCTGCAAGCTCTCAGGGAGCGTAGTGACAGGACAGGAGATAATGGCTTTAAACTAAAGATGGTAAGTTTAGGTTAGACAGCAGGAAAAAATCCTTCACAATGAGGGTGGTGAGGCACTGGCAGTGCTGCCCAGAGGAGCTGTGGATGTCCCTCTGGAGGCACTCAAGGCAAGGTGGGATGGGGTTTTGGTAACCTGGCCTGGTGAGAGGTGTTCTTGCTCATGGCAAGGGCTGGAACTGGACGGGCTTTAAGGTCCTTTCCAACCCAAATTCTGATTCTGTGATTCCATGACACAATTCCCACAGGTCAGTTACCTCCCAATAGCAGTTTGCTGGGGCACTGAGGACTTGACAAAGGCAACGATGGATTTTGGAGGAAATATTCAAGTTCTGACCTAACGTTTGTTAGCGAAGCACACACTGATTCCTCCAGGAAGCACATTTCAGACTGGAGCATCTGGCAACATCGGCTGAAACCCTTCACAATCCCCCCGCATCAGGGAGAGAATTCACAAACTAACAGAACAACCAGAAGGCCACTGCTTGGAGAACACGATCTGCGAATACCAACTACGAGCCACAGCCTGTGCTCAGCCTGCTGTGCACATCTGGACGGCAGCAACATGTGCAGGAAACAGCCCCCAGCTGCTCCTGCACTGCTGGGACCCTGCTGTGCCTCTGGGCATGACTGCACCTCAGTGACCGCGCTGTGCTCCCCCGTACCCAGACACACAATAGCAGCTGAAGGAGACAAGGGAAGAATCCTGCTCTGATCAGCCCAATGGAGCGTGGGGCTCCAGCACGGAATGGATGGGGTGAGGGGGGTTTGTGGGGCTCAGTTACGTGCAGAGAGATCCCAGGGGGGACCCAGCGTCCCCGCAGCTTGGAACCCATTCATTCCAGCTGCACACATCAGGCTGACTGGCACCGGGCACACGTTTCACTTCCAGACAGCCACAAATAGAAGTTGGGATCTCTCAATGCGACAGCGGCGATTCGAGTGCCTTCGGCTCAGCCTTAAAACAGTGGAAATCCCACGGAGCCAGCAATTAGCTCTTGATTCCACTTTCTCACCACCAAAATCCCCTCTGTGCAATTGCAGATGCAGCTGTTGGAACTGGGAAAAAAACTTTAAAACTTGGGTGTAAAAGAAGCAGAACGAGAAGAAAACAAGAAAAATAGGAAAAAAGCATATAGATGTAGCTAGCTTGACGTCCTTCCTTTCTGCTCGCTTCCCACCCAGTTGTTTAAACCAAAGGCAAAACAATGGAAAATGTACTCACGGAGACATGGTGCTGCTTGCCCTCCTCCACCAGCATTCCTGCGCCTTGCCCTAGATAAAGTCCCGCCGTGCTCACGCCATGCTCCGCTGGGACGCCGAGCCCTGGGGCAGGATTTAAGGCTCTGCAGACCCCGCCTCTGGGGCAGCCCAGCTCCCACCCCAGCCCCTCTCCTCGCCGGGTGTCCCCAAGCTTCGGGAGAAGGTGCTATATATACCGGGCAGGAAGGAGGCATCGGTTTTTAAATCCAAACAAACCGCCGGCTCTGGTTTTAGGAACGGTGCCTGGAATTTTGCTGCCGAGCTCTTGAGCGGACTGGAAGTAAATTAATAGCATCGGCTAGCGGTGCTGGTAACAGATTTGTAAGACAGAGAGCATGACTAATAGGGAACATGTGGAAAACGCATTTTGGCAAAAGCTCCTTGGGTAGAGAGCAGGGGGAAAAAAAAGGAAAAGAGGCAAGGCTCTGTAGTGAGAAGTGATCTGAAGGTCCTGCCTCGCTGCTTCCCCTGTTCATGGATAGGGACAGCTGGAAAAGGGTTTTTGGGTACATTTTAGGGCTTTCTGGTCTCTTTGTGGAAGGAAAAAGAATTAGTAAGTGTGGGAATGTGCGTGAAGCCTGAGGCAAGTGGAGAAGAGCCCCTGTCTCCTGGGGGCATCTCTCAGCCCTGCTCCATCCACAGGGACCCTTATTGTCACCAGTGGGGTCAGGGCTCCAGGTAGCTGCGGGGTCAAAGTGGGGAGCTGAGGCAGAAAACCTCCCCGGGAGAGGGAAACAGCAGAAAGGATCAGACCCAGCCTTTGAGGGGTAAAAGCATGGGAGGAGCACATTTTGATCAAAGGGGACATACGATTTACCAGCAATCTTCGTCCCAAGAGGGTTCTGACTAAGCTGGGTATTCCAAAGAGCCCAGTGGGATGTGGGGTGGCAATTCCTGCTCACTGGAGCATCTCAGGCAAGCAGCAGCAGCAGCACAGAATCATAAAGACCTAAAAGATCATTGAGTCCAACCAGCAGCCCATCACACTATGCCCACTAAGCATCTTCTGCACCTCTCCACGTTGGCGGAGCACTTCAGCCAAACCACTGTGTCCACAGATCTAGGTGTATTGTGGTAACTTTAAATTACAAACTAATTACCCTTGTGCAATGATGAGCTAATTCATCGTTCAGAAGCAGCTATGTCTGATAGGTAGGTGGAAAGAGCCTCGTATTCAGGGAAGTCGGAAGTAGAGGTGAAGATGCCCTTGAGGGGTGGCTGTCACACTCAGAACAGGTCTGGGGAGGGATCTGGGGGGAAATAAGCTTCTAAAGAGATTCAATAGTCACGGCCTGGGTTGTAAAGGACCTCAAAGATCATCTAGTTTCAACCCTCCTGCCATAGGAAGGATCACCAGCCACCAGACCAGGCTGCCCAGAGCCACAATCCAGCCTGGCTTTGAATGCCTCCGGGGATGCGGGGATGGGGCATCCACAACCGTCCTGGGCAAAACGATCCTGCCTGCATGCTTCAGAGCTCAGCACACCCACAAAGCTTGCACTGCCAAAGGAGCTGGGGGATATGGAGCTGTTTCCAGAGACCGCCAGATCTGTTGGGTCTCCTCCCAAAATTCCTGGACATCTCCCATCGAGACCAGACCAAGAAGGATAAAATACTCACCCCTGCACGATCCTTCACATCCGGGGCAGCACAGGGTGTCACCTGGCTGTCACCTCCATTCTGCCATCCCACTCCCAACACATTTCACACCTGCCTTTACAGGACCGTGAGACCCACCAGACCTGAGGGATGGCCGCCAGCATCTCCTTCCCACCACAGGCTGGGGTGAGACCTCCAGCAGCTCCAGCTGGTGCAGGATGGAGCTGTGGAGCAGGATTATTAGTTACTTAAAAATAACTTCCAGACTCCGCAGGAGTGCAGGCAGTGGCTTTGAGATAAAAGGCAGCTCAGCGCAGTTCCAGTCCCACGGGTCACACAGGCTCTTCAGACTCTTTGCAAGGTTATTTATACACACAGTAATCTCTTCTGGTGGATGTCTTCTTGGAGCATCCATGCTGCAAACAAGCTGGCCATCATCTTCTCTTGCTCCAGGCACTGGGGACTGCGTGGTTCCCATCACACCAACCCAACCCATCGCCTGGGGAAGGCTGAGCGTTTCCTCCTGCCTGCTTTCATTGGTTTTTTACCATTTGAGCAGGTTATGCAAGGGCCAAAACCTTGGCTGCGTGTATCCAGGGTAATAACAGAACAGCAGGGGTATGCACACTCATACACAGCCTGTGTTTTCTTCCTTCCAAGGCAGACACTGGAGAACAAACAGAGATTTTGTAGCCATAAATAAATGTTATGGCCTAAAAGAGCAATAGGAACCTTTTCACTCCCTGTGCAGCATCCAGTGCCCTGGGCTTCAGTCAGTGCTTGGCATTGAGAACAGGAAACAAAGGGGGATGGATGTGACAAAAGCCTGGACACTTCTGGCTGCTGGGGGTCACCTCACCCAGCTGACACCACTGGTATTCCTGACGTGTTTCTCTTGGCTTCCCACTGAAATGAATAACTGCAGTCGTTAATTACGGTTCTATCTGGTGTTACATCTTCCTGCTAAGTGATGAGTAGCAAACATACGTATCCAGTCTGGCCCCAGACCGACACAGCTCTGCAATGCATGACACTGAGTTCACTTTCTTCTCTAATTTTCACCTTCTGGGTTTTCATTTGATTTGTTTCAAAACTACACGAAGTGAAGAAATGCATTCAAATAACGAGCTTGCTTATTAAAAAAGAAGACCCATGAAGCAGCATCACATGAGTTTGGAGACTTATTTTACAGAACCTAGAGAGAAAAAGGGATCTGCAGCCCACGGCTCACAGCGAGCGACGGTGAGAGCCACAGAGAGACAGGCTCAGCTCTTGGCTTTGTGAGCAGAAGTGACGCTTCGAAACATAAGAGCTAAATGGGGAAAAGAAAAAAAAGAGAAAGAAAAGAAAGAAAAAAGGGAAAAAGAGACAGGTTTTGATTTCATTAGTGCTTCTGGTTTGTTGCGCTGCTCTTTGCAGCCCCACGCCTCCAGCAGAGCTGTTCCAGAAACAGCGCTCAGCAGAGATCTTTGTCAGATGTAAACATGTGCTTCAGGGAAGGGCAGCCTCCGTGTCAGCGCTTCCTCCTGCGCTGCGCTTCCCTTCCTCCTGCCGTTATCTGCATTGTCTTCTGCTGGTCCTGGGCGGGCACCGCTGGGTGTGGAGAAGGAGGAGGAAGATGAAGAGGAGGAAGACGAGGAGGACTGCTCCATGCCTGCCACTTGACTTACATCCAGCCCACGTTGTGGGTTCTCACCTGTCCCCTTCCTAGGGCTGCGAAATTGGTGTTTCCTCAAACACCACCTCTAGAAGATCACAGTCTTGTCCTCAGTCACAGGAATCAGAGAATTTGTACTCTTGTTTAGTAGCACTAGTGTTTAATAACTGACTTTGCCATTTGCGCCCTATTTCGCATACAAAGTGGGCTTTATGGGCTCATTTTTGCTGTAGAATCACAGAATGGTTTGGGTTGGAAGGGACCAATTCCAATCTCTGACACAGGCAGGGACATTTCACTCTAGACCGGGATGCTTCGGGTGTTGTCCAAGATGTCGGACTAATCAGGGCTCACATCGTAAGGATGCAGCCAAAACCTCAACAGTCTCACAGTAAAAACGTACAGGCAGGGTGAATCACACCCATGTTCAGATCTGCTCCATCACAGAACTCTGTGTGGGCTTCTCAGAAGAGTGGTGGTGACGACCCTGGTGCGGATACAACACATCACCCCATCAGCATCGGGTTCATTCGTCTGTGCTCTCTGCTCTGCATCCATTTGGTGGCCCAGGTGGTGACGGGATGATGGCAGGACCCGGTGATCTTAGGGGTCTCTTCCAACCCCAGTGATTCTGTGAGCAGGGACGGTTGGGCGTTGTGATCTCCAAGATCTTTTCCAACCTTAGTGATTCTATGAGCGGGCATGGAGGGCTGATGGTTGGACCTTAACAACACTACGATTCTTCAATCTCTTCAAAGTTTTAAGCTGGATGACAACACGGCGGTGGGTCTCTGCCCCTTGCAAGGACCAAACTGAGAAAAAGAGCCCATAAGGATTTTTGGCTGTGTGACGAGGATGCCTGAAAACAAGGCGAAGGCCGATTTCTTTAACACGCTCTGCAAAAATCAATTCAAGCTCCCAGTCACCACTGAATGTGGAGCACAGTTTGGCATTGAAGATAAGTCAGAAAACAGAATTTCTATTAAATTTGCTTTGGTTGGTGATCAGAGGAAAAAGCCAGATGTTAGCAGGATGAAGAATGTTCCTGCTGAAAAACAGTGCAATGTTTCCCTGGGATTTCACTGAATCATAACTGCGGAAAGGTAAAAGCACTTCTCTTTGAAAATGACAAGAAAAATCCAATAAAGGGAAATAACAATAAGATTTAAATCACAAAGCACAAAAGCCCAGAGGAAGCATCTAAGCTCGGGCTGGAGCACAGAAGATATTTATTCCAGCCCTTCCCGACTGAAATTTTCGCTGCACTGGACGCATTCCTGAGATAAATTTCGATGTTGACAAAATCCCTTTTTTTTTTTATGATGGAACCTTTTTTTTCCTGACATTTTCAAGGCTGACATGCAAAGAGGTGGCAAGAAAAGAACCGTGATGGGGACACTGCCCTTCATAGCATTCTTCTCTCCGTCTGTTCTCGCTCCAAAGCAAGCAGACCCAAGGCAGAGATCTGCTTCAACAGCCAGAGGTCTCTGCAAAGGCCAAAGCGAGCAATTATTCCCTTTATTTGCTTCCCTTTCCTGAAGCAGCCGGAGAAGCAAAGAGGAAAAAAAACCTCCACATTTCCAACCCCACCCCATGTGCTGGGGCCAAACCTGGCGCTCGTGCTGGACCACGTCTCTCCCACCAACCCAGAGCATCTCCTGAACCCTCATAACAGGAAGCAATAAAGCTCCCAGCCGGCATTCCCAGCACTGCTGGCTGCCAGTGCAGCCCTACGAATCCAGCCAGGCTTGACTTGCTGGAGACCTTCCTGAACTTGCAAAAGAAAAAAAATCCCCCAAAAATCAAAAGAAACCGGAGGAAGCGGATCCCCAGGCAATGAGTGGCCATGCAACAGTTCACCTCCACCCCTCATCGCCCTTAGCTCCTCCTTTAGCGCTTCACTGAGCAGAGATGCACGGAGAGGAGAAAGGCCAGGGCGCATGGGAAAGATGAGGGAACTCTGCAAAAATTCAAGCGGCATCAAAAACGGCCCCATTTTGGGCTGTTCCAGGGAGCTGTTTTTCTCCTAGCACCTGTCCACAGGCTGCTGTTAGAGGGGAGCCTGGAAGAGCCCCAGGAAAAAGGAGGAGGAACAAGAGGAGCAAAGAGCAGAGGTTCGTGCAGCGTCCTGCAGGATGAACCCAACCAGGCTGGGAACTGCAACTCAGCATTTATGGACATCTTGGAGGTTGGAGATAAAGACAAAGTCCCAAAGCAAGGGCAGAACGCTCACCTCATCCTGCAGACACTGAAAATACTTTATTTCATTTGTGCGTGGTGGATCGCTGACTCTGAGAGTCTGACTATTATTTAGCAGCCCCAGTCAGAAAAGTGATGGTGTCACCTTCACAGCACATACCTCTCCTGTCAGACACACGGTGGGGACAAGTGTCACTGTGACCAAAGTCCCGTACTACATGTAGCAGCTCTCAGGACAGTTCTCCCACCAGGATTTAACTTGGTCCATGTGGATTAGTGCAGCCCTATGTCCCTGCCAGAAAGTGGCAGCAATGAGAACCGGATACAAAGATATAAAGGCTTCTTCACCACTCCAAAAATAACTGCAGTTTGCCAAGTGCAAGTATTTACAACACAGAATAGACATGAATTCTGCATGAGGATGTCCCCCACCACTCCGTGTGGGAATGCGACCCATCTGGATGCGACCTGATGACCAGTACTAATAAGATTTAAACACAGCTGAAAGGGAACAGAGCGTGAGTCTAAAACATGATAAATGTGGAAATAAACAGGTTGGATGTGCTGTTCTTAGATAACAGAGGAAACTGAAAGCAAAGTGAAAAGGAAACGGTACTACTACGAGATTTCCCACCCTTCTAGCTGGGTAACGGCACGACTGCTGCAGGTTTCTACTCACCCAACTAAGATTTACTGTTGCACCAGTATCACCAGTAAATATGTCAATGGACACTTAGGTAATTATACACAGAGATATTTAAGCAGTCATATCTACGTGCAGAAAAGAGAAATGAGAGACAGAGATGCCCGGAGGAGCGGTACAGTACCTTCCCCAGCAGAGCCGGGGCTGGGAGCATCGGCGGAGGATGGCTGCTCAGATCCAAAGGGGAGCAAGGAGTGGGAATGGCTGGGAGCCTTCCTGGCCTTATTTATATAGGTGGGCCACCACCCTGTGTGAGGCTTTCTGCACTGAGCCCCACAGCTGGATCCCCAGTGCCAAGAAGGCGGGACGTGTGTGTTTTCATCCCCAAAGCTCGCAGGATGGGTGGGATGGTGTTGGACGGGTGTCTCTGCCTGGAGATATATGGTGAGGTGGAGAGGTGCCTTCAGGCTGGTGTCCAGGTGGGAATGGAGCCAGTCCCATCTGGCATCAGGCCATGCTGATGCCTGAAGCTTTGACATTAAGAACTTCAGAGCGTGAGGTCCGAGCCCTTGGGCACCCAATGAGGGGCTGATGGCACCTCAGCCACTGCAATGTGCATGAGCACACAGCTGCCTGTGTTATGTGCTGGGCATCCAGGGATCCAAAACACTGCCAGGACCACCAGTACCATCAGATCTTACAGGAGCACCAGGCTTCACCTACACCACCACCAAGCCCTACACCACCTCCACCAAACTGCGTATCAACTCCACCAAACCCTACACAAGCACTAGTAAACCCTACACAAGCATCACAAAACCCTACACCACCATCACCAAGCCCTACACAAGCACCACAGAACCCTACAAGAGCGTCACAAAAACCCTCCACCACCTCCACCAATGCCTACATCCCATTCTGTACACCCTCCACCTTATACCCAAACCCTGCAGCAAGAGGAAAGACCCATGATGTCTCGGTTGGCACCATAGGCTGAGGGTTTGCTCCATGCACAGGACTAAGGCAGACCCCATGCATTTGCCCCTACCAAAGGATGGACCAAGCTGATTCCTGCTGCTGGGACCTCTTCACCCCACGTGGAGCCAGGTGGAAAGGAGCTGGGAGAGCTGAGCTGCAGCCAGATGCTCTCAGAGGATCCTCGTGGGATGGAACCTTCGTCACTGCAGCATCGCCCTTCTGGAGCCTCAGTAGGAGAGCATAAATCTCAGCACAGTCCCTAATGAGCAGAGGGGGCTGTGAGGGTCATGGGTCCTGAGGTGCAGGCAGCCCCAGGGAAGCTGGCTGTGAGCTGTCCTGCAATGTGAGTGCACACTTTGCTTTGCAGCAGGTTGCTCGAGGGAATGAGCAGCAATGAAACACTGGAGAGGAGAAAGGGCAATATTGAATCCAGCTGTGAAAACAAAGATTAAAACCCTCTGAGCCTACAACCTCCCTTGGCCAACGAGTGGGAAAAACGTGCCAGTGTTAATTTCTGTCTCCTCATCCATCCAGCAGATGTTTTTTCATGAATGAACATGTCGAGGCGGAAGGGGAAGAGGGGGAGATTTGGGAGGAGGAGAACAGCCCTTCCTCACCTTTGACACAGGGAAGCCTCTGCACAGAGGCTGCAGGGCTGAGCCAGCAATGCTTGGGGCTGACCCGCAAGCTGAGCAAGTGGAAAGCAAGATGAAGCTTTTTTTATCTCTTTGCTGATAGAACAGAATACTCCCAAAGGTAGAAATGTTTCCAAGAGATCATCAGGTGCACGGGTGCGAGTTTTGCTGGAGCACTGAGCAGCAACGAGCAGCCAGCATCACTGGGGCTGCACAGGGGTCACACGTCCCTGTACCAGGCACCAGGCACTTGTCTGGCTCCCAAGCAGAGACGTGTGATGCAAGCTTTCCCCTCTGCCAGGTTGAGATGGGACACAGAGGATGCTACAGGCACAGTTTAACCTTCAGTAATGCTAGAAGCCCACCCTGACATTCATCAACTCCTCTCCCAGTTTTCTGCTTGCATTTCATAGAATCACAGAATGGCCTGGGTTGCAAAGGAGCACAGTGCTCATCCAGTTCCAACCCCCTGCTGTGTGCAGGTCACCAACCAGCAGCCCAGGCTGCCCAGAGCCACATCCAGCCTGGCCTTGAATGCCTGCAGGGATGGGGCATCCACAGCCTCCTTGGGCAACCTGTGCCAGTGAACACTGATATGTTTAAAGAGCTGAACAGCACGTAAAATGCAAAGGAAAGAGGGAGCAAAAGAAAAATCCCTCATCCTCCTTCACCATCTGCTACACAGGTCTTAGAAACACCAAATCAAGGTATCAGTTACCCTACAGGCAGACACTGAGATGCAGGTTTACTGCAGGTTGGTCTCCTGCGCTGGTCACTAGCTGGGCACCTGACAAACTGCATTTCGGTACTCCTGAACGCCTCTGGAGACTTTCTGGATCAAATAGCTGCAAGCAGTGACCTGGCCATGAGCAGAAACTGAGGAAAGAAGATGCACTTGTAGGAGAACCTTCTTGAAAATTCACTCTTTCCACATCTGGCCCCTCCCCTCCCTTCCTCTTGACGGCTGGACTCGATGATCTTAGCGGTCTTTTCCAACCTTAATGACTCCATGATTCTCTGCAAGGCATCCTCCCTTTAGCCTCCAGACAGGAATAATAAAGAAACCACAACACCGTCTGTGTTTCCAAGGAAGCCTGAGGAGTGACTACAGAAGTCCCTGCCCCTTCAGACACACAAACCAAAACCACAAACCTGAGCAGGACAGTGTGCACAAGGATGGACAAGGCAGAGAACTTCAGGCCACGGGTGCTGCTGCAGGGGGCTGGAGGAGCAGCATCCAGCTCACTGAGCTGTGATGTACCCAGAGACTTGCACTGAATGCAGACCTTCACCCACCACAGCCTTTATTCCTGGATGGGCTTTGGGTCCCTATTGCTTTTGAAGCCTGGGAGCCTTCACCTCAGCCTTCTAGAGCCAACATCAGTGCTGCACGGCCGCCTCTGCACCATCTCCTGGGTGACCATTCTGCCGTTCTTCCACTGCAGTTCTGTCTCATGTGGGTCCTGACACAAAGCAGCTACACCACTGCCTCCCTCTTGGATGGGTCTCTCCTGCCTACACCCTTCCCAAAATGTCATCACTTCACCCCAGACCATAATCCCCTTTACCTCTGCCCCTTCTGATTTAATTTAGCTCCAGCAACAAACAAAATCCAGCAGATCCTCTCCATGCACTTCTCAGCATCCTCAGGACTGCAGCCCTCGCTCT
This sequence comes from Lagopus muta, assembly GCF_023343835.1. Classification (NCBI taxonomy): domain Eukaryota; kingdom Metazoa; phylum Chordata; class Aves; order Galliformes; family Phasianidae; genus Lagopus; species Lagopus muta. The sequence goes on from NC_064439.1 coordinate 2,461,880, forward strand.
GCTGCTTTCCATTCGAGCGTCTTCATTCCATCCCCCTTTCAAAAAACTGGCTGACCAAGTGTTTTATTTCTTTGGCTGGAGCCCTTCTTTTCTGCTCTGGATTTAATTGTCCAGTTGTAACAGCCAAGAATTTCTAAAACCTGACGGAAAATTAAAGAACCAGTGCAGGAGTAAAACCACTCCAGCCTTGGAGAAGGGCGCTTTCATTTCCTGCCAGCCATCCTCTGTCAGGCACTGGGAGCAAATTGCTTTGTGCCTTTCCAACCACTAAATCCCTCCCTTGGACCCATAATGGGGGCACAGCTCAGCTACACCTAGTTCCAGCTATTGAAATGACGACGATGGCCTTCATCCCACAGGAACCGACCCCTCTGCTGCAGCAGGGGCTGGTGGAAGTGTTGATGACATGTGGACATCAGTGACCGCGACAACTTTCCAGCGCTGTGTGCTGGAGCCAACGCAGAGGCAGAGGTGGAGGGGTGTGAGCTCAGGGATGGGACGTTGCCACAATGCTCAGCCCCACAGAGAAGTCAAGGGTTGTGTGGAGGGGGAATTAGGCTTTGCTTTGGGGTAGTCCTATCAGTCCATCAGGGGGTGTATGGTGGTTAGCCAGAACACTCTGCATGTCAGCATACCCAATGCAGTCACGACACAGTAATCCTGCAGCTGTGATACCATCGCTGGGCTTCACAGAATCGAGAAATGGGGGTCCTAGGACCAAGGGTCATCAAGGTGCAATGCAAATGGCCCCCCTTGCAGCTCGTATAGAATCATGGAATGGCCTGAGTTGCAAAGGAGCACAAAGCTCATCCAGCTCCAACCCCCTGCTGTGTGCAGGTCACCAACCAGCAGCCCAGGCTGCCCAGAGCCACATCCAGCCTGGCCTTGAATGCCTGCAGGGATGGGGCATCCACAGCCTCCTTGGGCAACCTGTGCCAGTGCCTCACCACCCTGTGGGGTAAAAACTTCCTCCTCATATCCAACCTGAACCTCCCCTGGCTCAGTTTAAAACCATTCCCCCTTGTCCTGTCAGACACATCCCCAGCCCATCACTGGCTCCATCCATCCCAGCCAGCTCCAAGACAAGGTCTGCTCTCCCCACCTGCTCCAGTCCCTCCCCAGATTTCTGATAAGTCCTTGCTTATGGCTTTTTGGGAGCTTTTGCCTATAATTTAGTGAACTACCAATTCCAATACTTTTCATTCCTATCCCTGCAAATTCCATGAAAGAAGAACAGGAGGACCTTGGACTGTGCAATAGGCAGAGCAGGGTCAGATGTACGTCCCTGGGCAGGTCTGTTTTTAAGAAGCAATTACTGGCAAGGGAAGAGGCAAACCCTGCATTCCTCAGTGAAGGAATCTGGATGATGTCACCTCCCATCCAGGCACAGGAGCATTCCTGAATCAGGCAGCCCCTGTCCAGGCTACAAATATTTGTGTTGGCCCCTCTGTTGGAAGCTTCCCTTTACAAGGAATATCAGCAGGATGAGCCCTCCTGCTGTACGGCTCGTTTCTGCCTCCACACATTAACAAGGGCCACAGGTTAATAGAGGTTTCACACATACCAAAGTTTTACTGCTCCAGTGAGCCAGTCTCCACCACATTCACTCAGCTCTCTAGTGTCAGAGGCACAGAGCTGTGCCTCCAGTCCTGTGGATTTCTCTCCCTCCCTTTCTAGTGGGACGCAATGGCCTAAAGCACATCAGGATCTTTCCTCATCAACTGCCTGGGGATAAAGTGCCCTTTTACCCAGGTGGGGAGGCTCTGCAGATGCTTCTAGGAAAAGGGGCATGGGGCAAGTGGTGCAGAGGCAGAACCACGTGCAGCACAGTGGCTTCTCCCCAAAAAGGACTGATGTGAAAGCAGGAAGGGGAAAGTTCTTCCAGCAGAACAGCTGCCCCAGTCCCTGACCACACTCCGTTGTGTCCTCCAAGGTGAGATCCTTCAGGACATTTGAGGTGGGATCCTAAAGTGTCCTTTAGGGTGCTTGGGTGGGATTTCACTGCCTGCATTTAGGTGCTGAGTCACCCTTTGGAGCTCAGCTAGGCCCAACAGGAGAGGGGTCACCCTGCCTTCAGCAGAAGACTGCAGAAGGGCAGCAAGATGCTTTCTGCGGGATGTTTGTGAGCTTTGGTTCCTCCAGACCCCACAGATGTTGATGGGATCTCCCTAAATTCTCTCATTTCAGTAAAACCTGAGTTCTGCCACTGAGATCCCTGCAACCTCACAAAGTGAGAAGGTCAGGGGGATGGAAGTGATTTGTATTTACACCAGCAGAAGGTGCTCCCCTGTACGAGTGTACAGATGAGCTGGTTTGCTTTATATGACAGCACTTTTGAGCAATCGTTTTTGGAGGTTCCCCAAACCAGTGCCTTTTTGCTGACCACGCTGTCCTGCTAGGTCAGGGGCTGGGCACTGCAGTCTGGCCTCTTTGGGCACAGGACATGGCTGGCATTGGTGTCACAGCTTCACTGGGACCAGTGGGCAAAGTCCCCTCTTCACCTCGGCCAATGGGGCTCTCACTCCTCTCCCTAAATCAGCTCTTTCCCAAACGACTGCAGGTCTATCAGCAGTGCTCTGCTGTTACTAAACTCCAGCTGTAAGAGCTGTCAGCAAATATTTCAAGCTGTAGATAAACTACACCCCACCAACATAAACACTCTGCGATGCTTGATACAAATCACTCAAACTGCTGCTAAAATCTTCTGGACTGGCCAAAAAGCGCTGTGACCTGCCTGGAGGCTCCAGGACTGCAGGTCTGAGTTAAAAAGAACGCTGCCAGTCCAAACCTTGCAGCAGGGCAGCTGCTGGGAGCAGAGCTTTCTTCTCATCCTCCCACCTTGGGATCTCCGGGCAAGCTCTGCTCCTGGAGTATCAAATTAAATCAGTTCCACACCCACACACATCCTGACCAGCATGTAAAAACCTCACGTGTTTTTGCTGCTAGACATCTCTTGCAGAAAGCTGCCTGCTTTCCTCTGCTGCTCTCCTAGTCTCGCTGCCCTGAGGAGTGAGGATGTCAGCTTTTTTCATCCATCTCCTTCCATTTTCTAGGGCAGCCATACAACAGCATCTAGAAATAAGCTTCTCTTACAAATGAGCCTCTCATAGACTCCTCAGGAGAATCATGGAATTATTCAGGTTGGAAAAGACCACTCAGATCACCAAGTCCAACCACTGACCCCCATCATACCTCTGACCACATCCCTCAGTGCCACGTCCCCGTGGTCCTTGAACCCACCTTGACCCCACCGCCTCTCTGGGCAGCCTGTGCCACTGCATCACCGCTCCTTCTGAGAAGAAATTCTTCCTGATATCCAACCTGCCTCCACTCATTTAGAGGATGAAAGCAGATCAAAACCTTCCCAAGGACCTCCTTAGATCACAGCTGCACACCACATACAGTCCAGCACGGACTCACCCAGCAGTCCTGTCCTCCCCTGTTGGCCACTGAAGCTTTCTCCAGTCTCAGGGCAGAAACATCCTCGCTCAAACCCTGTAGCACCCTGCAGAGCCAAGATGGAGTTATTTTGGCCATGGCTCTCCCCCAAGAACACACCAAAAGAGCAGCAACGCAAACACAACAACCCCAGGGCGTCTGGCAGGCCAACAGTGCACATCTCCCAGTGCCACCAGGGTGTGCAGTCCATCTCACCAGGGGACGTGTGCTGGAGCTCCGCCGGCCCAATGGATCTCCTCATCTCTCCACAAGGACGCTGGGCAGTTCTCCATGCCTTGGTCCCAGTGATGGAACGTGCCCTGCTCAACCAAACGCCGTGTCCATCCCATGCGAGCATCGAGGCCTGTTCAACCAGGAGCCAAGCAGCTGAATTCTCCAGCAAAGGTCTTCTGGATAGAGCAGCAAGCCCAGCCAAGGAAGGTGGGTGCACACACCCCTACCTCTGGGCACCTGCTTCACCCTCGCTCACATCCAGGGGCTCCAGCTCTGTCCCCAACACACGAAAAATGCTTTGCCTGAGTTGCTGGTAGCCCGAGAGCTCCCACCTCCTGCTAAACCCAGCCAAGCACCTCGTCAGCATTCAACAAAGCCCCATGGAATGTCAGCCTTCCCCTCGTGCCCTTGGAGAGGTGGCTACATCAGGGACAGGCTGCTCCTCCCCAGCACTGCCTTGGGAGCAGCGGGAGGATTGTGAGAGCCAGCAGCCTTCCCAGAACTGAGCACTCACAGCCAGGATATCTCAAGTGGCTGAAAGCTGAAAGCTCCCTGCCTGGGAGCAGCATTTCTGATGTAAAGCATTCGTTTCCTTTCTATCATCAACGTGGCATTGGGATGGGGAGCTGATCTTGGAGGCTAACCCCCGATGCAGAATATCCTGAGTTGGACCCACAGGGATCATTGAGTCCAACTCCTGAGGCTGAACGTGGGGACAGGAGCAACGTGCAGGGCAGAGGGGTGGGCTTTGGAAGGGTGATGGCACTGGGAGCTGCAGACAGCAGAGCTTGCAGGTTGAAGCACCTCATCTGGAGGATCTGCATGCCTGGTTGGGATTTGGTGTCTGCAGGACAGGCATTGGTGCTTATGCAGATGTCCCAAACATCTCAACTGGACCTAAAATGCCATCCCCAGCCAGAGGATGGTGCAGAAAACCCCAGCGACATGGCAGAGCTCACACAGGTCCCCAAAATACTCTCTGGGTGAGGGAACGCATGTCTGCTCTTGCACTGTGTCACCGTGCAGTGACTGCTCCCCACGGCTGGGCAGCCTGAGGGGGAAACAAGGACGTGAGCTTTGCAGTAGGGCCAGTTAACTGCTTCTGTCTGTCAAAGAGGAGGAAATGGCAGAGCAGAGCAGCCAGCAGCACCATTGTCCCCAGCAGGAAAAACGGGATGATAAAAACGTGCCCAAAAGAATTTGGCTCAGGAACCAGGAGCAGGTTTCCAAAGCAGAGAGCGTTGGATGCATGGGTAGGGCCATTTCCCAGGCTGAGTGTCACCAGTGGTCATTGTTGGATTTATTGCAACAGATACCCAAAGATGTGGTCCTCAAAATCCTTTTCAGCCATGGTGAGGGACAGCAGAACCCCACTCAGCCTGCAGGCTTGGATATTAGCAAGAACTTCTCTGAAAGCGTGGTGATGCAGTGGCATGGGCTGCTCAGGGAGGTGGGGGGGAGGGAGGAGAGGAGTCCTTGTCCTGGAGGTGTTCAAAAACCATGGAGATGCGGCACTTGAGGAGCACAGTCAGCAGTGGCAGGTGAACGGTCAGACCTGGATGATCTTAGAGGACTTCTCCAGCCCTAATGGTTCTATTATTGCAAGGAGGCTGTGGATGCCCCATCCCTGCAGGCATTCGAGGCCAGGCTGGATGTGGCTCTGGGCAGCCTGGACTGCTGGTTGGAGACCCTGAACACAGCAGGGGGTTGGAACTGGATGAGCATTGTGCTCCTTTGCAACCCAGGCCATTCTAGGATTCTATGTTAGGGTGCTGGCTCCCAGCTCCTCTGTTCCCTAAAATTCCCACCCTGCAGCTGCAACCTGCCCCTGGGCAGGAAGCACAGCAGGAACATCCCAGCCCTCCTGGTGGGAAGGAAGCAGGGGATGCTTGGGGCCGGCAGCGATGCTCCAGCTCAGCTGCCCGCCCTGAGCTGCATTTCCGGGCCACGTTCCCAGGTTCTATCCGTTTGTGTCCTGCTGGTGGGAGAACTATGTCAACACAGAGCTAATCCTAGTGGAGAGGGCAGTAACACGGCCTCAGTGCCTGTCCTGACCCTGTGGAGCAGCTCATACCCATGTGGAAGGATCTGGGGGGCAGAGGGTCTCTTGGTTTGTTGGCCCACAGCAGAGGAAGCTGAGCAGAGGCCTCATGGCCCTACAGCCCCTCTTGGTGGCCTGTAGTTCCATAGCAGCCACCTCATGGCTAAACTCAGGGATCCTTGAGGGTCCCTCACAACTCAGGATGTTCTGTGATGCTGAGAGAAGGGGACAAGCTTGCTGATATGTACAGCTGCTCCAGGGGAGGTTCCACAGAAGATGGCCCCAGTTCTCCTCAGAAGCGGAGAGTGAAAGGATAAGCTACAGTCAGAAAAAATTCAACCTAACACACAAAAAAAAATCATTTTCTCCATGACAGACACTGGCACAGGGAGCTGGTGGAATCTCCACCCTTGGAAATAACTCGTTTGGACAGGGCCTTGGGCAATTCCATCCAACAGAGTTGGCCCTGCTCCGAGACCAACCGAGGAACCTTCAGCCCCTGTCACCCTGCAATCGCACACAACACCATCCCCATCTGCCCCCTGCCCAACATCCCTCACACACACCAAGGAGGGCTGGGCAGCCTCCCCACAACACTGCTCTGCCCCAGAGGAACGAGAAGATGGACCTCAGGAGAGAACACAGAGGTTGCAGAGACCTTTAAGTCATTGCCCAAATGCTTGGCTTGCCTATACAGAGCCTTAGGGACAGCCCAGAGCTCTGGGGGCCGGCAGCATCAGGGTCCCAACCTCTGGGAGGGCAACCAGAGAGCTGAGGGGATCCACCACCGTGCTAAAAAACGTCCCCAAACAACACCTGATTCCTCTGCAGAGACAGACAGAAAGACAAATTGCACCAGCAAGGTTAGTAGTGAAACAGTAATTTCACTCCTTATGCCTTAATTTATAGGGGAGGAGTGAAACAGGGACTCTCATTTTCCTCCCAGTTTCCATACCCCCATTCTCTACGGGTTGCACAGACAGCATGCAGCAGCCCTGCAGTCTTTCCTCTTTTTCTGGCAACGAGTTGCAGAAACAACAGCAGTTTACATGGCCGGTCACCAAGATCTCCAAGCAACGGAACAGGTCAAAGGGAGCTGCTCAGCCTTAAAAACGACCCTTGTGCTGCTTGGATGAACCTCAGGTGGAAGAGCTCCAGACAAGCCATAAATTAGGAGTGAGCTGTGCTGGGCTCCACCTCTGCTCCAGGGGAAGGAGGGGTTTCCTTATGACAGACACTGACAAACATCTGCTGGTATTTCTGTCTTGGAGAACACCCAAGGATTGTCTCAGAAATAGCTCGCGTAGTTTGCAGGAGTTCCTTCCTTGGGATGCTTTCTAAGGAAGCTCTTGGTGGAAGACAGATTGCCCTCCTGTGGCACTGCAAGGGAATTTGGGCAGAACGAGAAGGTGCCTGTGGGGCTTTGGGTTAAAAGTAACCCTTTGGGGTTAAGGTTAAGGGTTGCCACTTGGGGGTAGGGCTAAGGGTTACACGTTTGAGTTAAGGTTAATGGTTAATCGTAACCCTTCTGGGTCAGAATTAAGGGTGAGTGAGATTTAAGGGATAGCCTTCTGGATTTAGGTTTAAGAGTTACCTTTTTGTTACTTGGATTTAGGGTTAAGGGTTGCACTTTTGGATTAGGGTTCTACTGTGCTCCCCACTGGTTGCTCAGGGACATGATTTAGTGGAGGGCTGTTAGAATTAGGGGAGGATGGTTAGGTTGTGGTTGGACTTGATGATCTTTAAGGTCTTTTCCAACCTGAGTGATTCTATGATCCCATAATTGGGGTCTGGACCCTTTGCTCACTGCCTGCCAGCACAGAACATGGCTTTCTCCTACACAGCATGGATTCAATGAAGTTATATGACTTCATATACCAACTTCTTTGGTACAGATGAAATGGACATTTGGAGCTGGAAGGGAGAAATGCCTCCCTTCCATCTGGGACCAGCAGAACCCAAGAGGGTCCTTTTAGCATTCAGGGAACCCATCTGGACACACGTTGGTTGCAACCAAGTTCACTGTGCCCACCCCAACCGCATTCACTGCAATCATACCAGCGAGTTGGGGAGAGGAGGGATGTAGCTGTGGGTCACCCACCAACCAGGGGGGAAGGTGATCATTTTTTCCATGAGGATGAAGACAATAAAGGCTATAGAAATGCAGTAGCATCTTTAAGCAAGATCCATCTAAAGACCTAGAGGCGTTAATAAGGGATGACAAACTGAGCTCACATCCTTTAATAAAAATAAAAATAAAACCACAACACAAAAGCACCTCACACAGAGCATCACCCCCTCAATGGACCTTTTGTCCTTGGGTGAAAGGCAGCAGCTGCAAAACTGCAGCTTCTGCTGGGCTGAGCTCCATGCACCAGTTCCCATCCGTGCTGGGGCTGTAAGGAGCAATGTCAAAGTGGAGCAGCAAAGCAAGCAGGCTGCAGACCTGAAAGCTGGCAGTGCTGGGTCTCACAAACACAACCCAAGGGTGCAATAACAGGATTCTGTTTGGTATGTGAGGAGCAGCACAGCTGCAGAGGGCATGAGGAAGAGTCAGGCTCTGTGCTTGAAGTTCACTGAGCGGCCTGGGCTGGGAGGGACCTCAAAGATCATCCAGTTCCAACCAAATGTATGCAGGTGGAAACCAGATCCTGAGGCATCTCCTCGCCTTCTTTTAGGGAAATGCCTCCAGTGGCTCTGGGATGTGGAAGAGATTTAGGATGGGGATCAGACAGAGCCCAGAGCACAGCAGTGTCCCCATCCCTATGGGGCTGTCCCACTGCTCTTCCTCAGAGCCTCCTCCTGATGTCAACAGCTCAAAATGGAGAGAAAAATGGGATCTCAGCTGCCCTTCCTGCTGCCTCCCCACCTCTGAGAAGCAGAGCCCTCCACCAGCGCCGTTTCTCTCCTTGAGGGATTAATTTATTTCTTGTTCTCTTCAATTCTTTATCACTTCCCTCTCTTCATAAGCAGCTCAGGATAAGTCCAGGTGCAAACTGACCATGCCCAGGCAAACCCCACAGATGTGCACAACGAATGGCACAGAGCAATTTATACACCAAAATAATCTTCACAGCTCCCACCAATGCATGCCTTCCAAAGGGAGGGACGAGGAGCAGAGCATCCTTTTGCCCCCATCCCAACGTCCCCCTTCCCAACCCACCGTATCACAGCCACCCCTACCTTTCACAGCCAGGAAAAAAGATGCGGATCCTCACCGCATAACCGCAGCCCTGGGGGCAAATCCCTGCTGCTCAGCTGCCTGCAGCCCTGCAACAAAGCCAAGGAGGAGGCGATTATCCCTGGGCATCTCTCTGCCAGGCACAATGCGGCCACAGCCCGGCTGGGTGCTCAATGCTGCCATTGTCCCCCCCCCCTCCCCTCCATGCCCGTGGCGTGGATCCTGGAAATAAGAAAAAATACTCCAGGGGTGCAGCAGTAGTTGGAAAATGGGGCTGAGATGGATGAAAGAGAAGGATGGGCCCTTTGGTGTTGGAAGGGATCCTTGTGGGATGCTGCGTTCAAGGGGAGGAGCACAGCAGGAGGTAACCAGGATGGAGAGGGCTGCAGGAGAGATGGGGAAACCTGAAGGCAGCTATTGGTGTGCTGGGAGGTGGGAACCAAGCTCCCACCTGTCTGTAGGGGAATTCCTTCTCTATGGCTGTGGTCAACAGAACAAGTTAAAAGCAAGGGGGGTTCACAGAATCATATGGGTCAGAAAAGACCACTGAGATCATCCAGTCCAACCACACACCCATCCCCACCACAGCCCTCGGTGCCACATCTCCACAGTTCCTGAACACATGGACGGCGTCCCCATCGCCACCCTGGCATCCCATTCCAATGCAACACCACTCCCTTTGAGAAGTACTTTTTCCTAATATCAGCAATAAAACCAGCTAATGCACCTCTGCTGGGGAAAGGATGCCCACTATGAAACTGCTTTGCTTTCCATCACTGAGACTTACTTTGTCGCAGAGAGAAGCAGAAACGTTGTGTGCCCAATGCTGCTCTGAGGACTTGGCCACTCCACCTGGACCTGGGAGCATCACCTGTCTCCCAGGGGTCTCCTCACTGTGGGACAAAGCCTGGCTGTGCTGAGCTCAATGTGAGCACCAGCATTTGATCTTTTCCTCCTCCTTTCTTTTTTATTTTTCCTCCCTAAATGACAGCCACGACCTCATGGCAGCCAGGACGGGGAATGAAAAAGCCAGAAAACATCCTGCTCCTCCCTCCTTTCATGCCCAGGGAGGAAGAAATGCAGAGCCAGGAGGGGACCACATCCCTGCCTGCACCAGCATCCTGTTGTACCAGTTGCCACTGCACACAATCTGAATTGCAGATGGCTCTGGGCTATTTATGGCGATGGAGCCACATCCGAGACAAGCAGAATCACAGCTGCTATTGTCAGAAAAAGCAGCTCCCGTACTGAATTCCCTGCTTTTTGCTCACTTTCATGCCTGGGCTCTAAGGAATTACAAGCACGGTGCTGTGTGCCCCCCAACGGGTTGGTGACCCTCAATCCCCAGCAATGACACAGCACAGCCACTCAATAAGATGACCCAAATTTATCACTTGCCCTCAGCCCCACTTTCCTCCCAGCACAGAAAGGGGACAAAGGGTCTCCTCCAAGAGCATCCCTAGATCTGGGCTTGGATGAACAGCCCCCTGGATAGAGTCCAAATGGGGCTGGTTGTCCCAAACGAGGGTTAATTGGTGGTTGGGATTTTCTGGGACCTACCTGCTCGCTGTGGAGCTCCGGGTTGGTGCCTCAGGATGAGGTGGCAGCAGTCTGCATGCAGCAATCCCCTCACAGTCCTTCAGGAAGCAGAGGCAGGCATCAGCAGCACAGGCAGGGACCGCATCCCCCTTGGAGCTGCATTGCCCCCAAACCATTCCAGTGCATCCAGGCAGCTCCCTCCTGCTACAAAGTCAGGGCTGGTATGGCAGATTTGGAATATCAAAAAATAAACAGACAGAAACTATCAGTCTTAGAACCACAGCATCGTTTAGGTTGCAAAAAACCTTCAAGGTCATCAAGCCCAACCTTGAACCTGACCCACTGAGCCCCACCACCCCCCATCCCACAGTGCACAGCCCAGAGCCCCGTGCCAGCACTGCGCCCATTGGCCCCGACAGCAAAAGTTGAAGGCAAAGTGAACCGCAGAACGAACCAGACAACGACAGGCAAAGCAAGAAATCATGATGTTTTCCACTTCTTTTTTTTCCTCCTTGCTTATTTTCTGCTACAGATGCCCAATTATTTCCCAGGATCGCTCAGCCCCCAGGGGCCCTTTTTGCAATCACACGGAAGCGAGCTTGAAAATCAGCGCTGCCTCCAAAAGCAGCGATGCCAAGAAAAGCCACGGCAAGGACAGCACTGCAGCCCATGGGCTCAAGGGGGGGACGTGATGATGGAAAGAGCCACGGGCTGGTGGATGGGCTTTGGGTTAATTTGGGCTGCTCGATGCTTTCCTGGAGCACAGCTCCAGCATTTCTTGGCTTCCCCTCGGTTGATTTGGGTTGGGACACCCAGAGCGGGCTCTGAGGCACTGCCTGCCCTCGTGTGTCCCTGCCATAGCAGCGTGTCACCACCCGGTCACTGCTGAGCAGCACCTTGGTGTCCTGTCCAAAGAATGGAGGAGATCCCTGCCATTGCACATCTTAAAGCCACCGCCCAGACACTGGCCTTTAAAACGGCACTGGTATCACCAGAGCCCTTGGATGAGCAGGAAAGTGGGAAAAGCTATCAGTTCATGGCCAAAAAAATAGGGCAGCAGCACAGTTGCAGGGATAAACCTTTGTCCCACAGCATCTTCCTGCAGGAGGGATGTGGGATGAAGCACCAAGAAGCTTCCCAGGTGAGAAGGTTGGGAAGTGGGGTGTAAACGTCCCCTTATTGGCACAGGGGGGTGGTGGGGTCACCGTCCCTGGAGGTGTTTCAGAACCATGGAGCTGTGGCACTCAGGGGTGAGGTCAGACCAGGCGACCCTAGAGATCTTTTTGAACCTTTATGATTCCACAATTCTGCTGCTCCACAGGGTTGGCCTTATAAACACCCCTAGGGTGCCCGAGCTGCTCTTCTGTAAGGGACAGCTTCCAATGCAAGCAACAGCAGAGCCAGCAAAGAACTACTGAGAAAGAGCAACGCAGCTGGAGAACATCCCAGCCTTCCCTTGAGGGCAGCTGCTGCGTTCAGAGCATAGAAAATGACTTCTGCAGATCGATCACCGCTGTCTGATGCCTCAAAGGGCAGAGCAGACAGGGGTGGCTGCCCCCTCCTGTCCTCTCCCCCTAGGCTGACTGTCTGTGGTTTTGGTGGCACACTGGGAAGGCCACAGCAGGTGCCTCTGCTCAACCTGTTAGCAGGAGGTGACCTCATGGTCCACACGCACTCCCCCCTCATTTGTGGATATGTGCCCAAAACCCTGCATGCAAATTAGGGTCACTGTACAAAGAGGTGGGATGGCTGCCATCGGCCTTGCAGGACCAGATGATCTCAGTAGCATTTTCCAACCTTGATGATGATTCTGTGACTCCAAGCTGCCAGTGTCCCTGGCCACAGGGCTGTCCCTGCCCTCAGCATCCCTACAGCCACAGCTCTGTCTGCTGCCCGTGCTCCCCAGGTTGCCCCTCTTGGCTGCTCTCCCCATCACCATCGCTCCCTCATCCCACAGCATCCCACACATCACAGCACAGGAGCAGTTCACGAAGGGACACCTCACCACTTCCAACTGCTGGGGCAGGACCCTCCGGGCACACCGCACACCTCCAGGATGGGACACGAGCTGAGCACACGACACCCTCAGAACCTGCTTTTCTTTTACCCCGAGTCCCACAGTACTTTAAGAACAGAAGGTCCTCTCCAGAGCTCTGTGTGCAGAGATGCCCACCGTGCCACGGCAGCGCCCGCTCCCTCCTTCACACACCACCATCCCGATGCCCACCCCATCGCTTCGCATCAGCACGGGCACTGAGACGTTCGCTGCTTCACTCCATCACACACAGAGGCAGCGATGGAAAGCAGGCCATCCAATACAGGGCAGGTTATCGAGGACTTCCCTCCCCGTTACCACCACGGAAGAGCACAGCAGGAGGAGAGACCCACGGCTGAACGGGTCCTAATGACTTTTTCCACCCCCCGGCACAGCATCGCCTTTGTCATCTCCCATCACCGGCTGCTGCTTACCTCTCCCGCAGGCTCTGCTCGGGGCTGGCAGCCCAGCTCTGGGCACCGTGGGGCTGTCGGGCCGGCTGGGCACGTTGCTGGGCACGTCCATCTGGTGGCAGCTGGGCAGGACCCACGCGATGGACGAGGACCTCCGCACTGGGGCGAGCGCCGCGCACCTCCGCGTTATGCTGCTTCGCAGCGTGGGCCCCTGCCTTATTGCTGCTGTCATCTCTGCCACCTAGAGGGGAAATTTCCCCATTGCAACTGAGATGCTCAGCGCCACGATGGGGAGAGCAGGATGCTCTGTATTAGGTACGACCCCAAAATGCTCCCAAGAAGAGTTTTTTGTGGTCACTTAAGCAAAACTTATAACCTTGCTGCACGGAACTCCTGACAACAGAAGGAAGAGCTTGCTCTCATCCATGACAGATACACCCCAGGAGAGGCAAACAATAATTGCCAGCTGTTACGTTTCTAAACATTAGTGAGGTACTGCAAGGGCTGCCCAAGGTCTGGTTCATAGAATCACAGAATGCCCTGGGTTGCAAAGGAGCACAGTGCTCATCCAGCTCCAACCCCTGCTGTGTGCAGGTCACCAACCAGCAGCCCAGGCTGCCCAGAGCCACATCCAGCCTGGCCTTGAATGCATCCAGGAAAGGGGCATCCACAGCCTCCTTGGGCAACCTGTGCCAGTGCCTCACCACCCTCTGGGGGAAAAACTTCCTCCTAAAAGGAAGTTCTGTACTGCAGAGGTTGCTCAAGGTCTGGTTCTGCCTTCTGCCATCCGCAACATGAGTTCAGTACATAAGGAGACCTGGCATGAGCAGGACTGGAGCAGGGCAGCTGGGTAAACCAGGATGAGATATAAAGAGGATGAAACCTTAAGGAGTTAGAAGTGTAAGCCTGCCCTGCTAAGACATGGTGTGCAAACAGGCCTGGCACTGCACATCAGTCTGTGCTCCCTTATGGAGATGGCTGGATGCAACCACCTGCAGGACACTGAGGGACTCATCAACTCTCCAGGATCAAAACCCAAATGCCTCTGTGCTCCACAAGAGGCTCCAGGACAGCCAGGCTGTGAGCAGCTGTGCTGCATCCCTGTTCCCAGCTCTCACCAACCATGTTGGGCTTTGAGCACCCAATAAGGATGCTTCAATTTCTCTAAATTTCTCCCATTTGCAGCTATAAGAATAACCAAAAATCTACCTGCATCCAAAGTCCAATGGTACAAATATGTCTGAATTACAACACTGCTGCCGAACTAACAGAGGGAAGGAAGAACTCACAGCACTTCTCTCCTAGAAAAAAAAAAAATGTGTGTGGATAGATCATATCCTGCAACTATTCCCATCCCCTCTCAGCTTATTAAACAAATCCGTCTGTTCACAAGGACTGTGGTTAGAGCAGTCAGGCTGTGCTGACATGCTGCTCTGTGAAAGCAACAGACCCAGAACAGCACAGAGCCTGAGGAGGGCAGGCAGAGATGATCAGAAACGCCCAGAGGAGTTGTAGCAGATCCACAGATGAGAGCAGAGGGAGTAAAGGGAGGTCAATGCTTGTGACACTGACTGCCAGCAAAGATGAGTGCCCATCTGCCCACATTGCCCAGCAGCTGCAGCTCCTGCCCAGGCTGGCAGCTCTGCCCCCAGCAGCAGGTGCTGTGCTATTGCTTCCCAATTATCTGCCTGAGGTACAAACCTGGGAGAGCACACACACCAAGCAGCTGGCCAACAGAAACATGAGCACGAGCAGGTTTTGTTTTCCTTCCTTTTAATAGAAATATCCTAGAATAACACGGGAGGAGGATGGGCCTAAAGGGAATGTCTCTTGGAATGAAATGCTGTGATGTGGCTCAGGAATGATGTGATCAAGTTAAAACGTCCAGGCAGGCTCGGCTCAGGACTTCCTGGATTCTTGGGCCTTCTGGATTTCCTGCAAGAAGATCAGGAAAACAACTGAGCACCGTCACTTTTGGGAAGCACTGGTTTCACAGATGTGGAGAGCAGAAGAAATCACCTCAGCAGAAGCCCCACAGAAAAGCCCCAGCATCATTAGCATTGAGGCTCTCATGTCAGCACTGGCCTTGGAACACAGCAAGGTGTGACTGAGAGGCTCCTCACAACACCACACCCCTTCTGTGCTCTCCAGAGGTGTTCTGCCACCAGTCCAGGACTGAGCCGGATCCATTTCCCACTCCTGGGCCACAGACCCACCACCATTCAGCAGCTCAACCTGGATCTGCTGCGGGCACACTTCTGTGGCTGGCTGTGGTCTGACTGCTCAGCCAGGCCTACCCAGGGAGAAGGCAGCAAAGCCCCCCAGGACTCACCTTCAGGAGCTGCTCCTTCAGTTCTGAATAGGCTTTTTCTAGATCATCATTAATAATGACCAAGTCAAAGAGGCCAGGCTCTTTACCTAGTGAAGGAGACAAGGACAGAGGGCTTACAGAAGAACACTCTCCTTTCCTGTGTCATCTCTCATGCACGACCTGAGTTCCTGCAGCATTTTATTATCATCATTTCAGCCACTGCTTATGCGCTTCTCTGCTAAACACCCTCAAGGAACTGCAATGGGAAATGATGCAGCATGATGCTCAGATCAAACCCAGCTAATGCCCAAACCCCGCCAGCGTTCCTCTGAGAAGAAGAGTCAGATGTCTGTGCAGAAAACAGGTCCTCCACTCCCAGTGCACCCCCCTCCCTGGGCACTCTGCTCAAAGACTCCCAGACTTACTAAGTTCCAAATCTACACGGGCTGCAGTCAAACGCTTCTGTAGACTTTCTTCTGTCTCAGTCTGTCGGTCACGCAGCCTTTTTTCCTTAAACCCAATGACAAATACATTAAAGAAATGTACCCCAAATGCTGCATGCAGGAAATGCCCCATCCCATCACCAAAGCAGAGATATCTTCTGCTGTCAGCAACAGTGGGAGTGACATAACACTCTGCTGAAGGCTGGGGGCCTCAATTCCAGCCCAAACCTACACCCAAGCTCAGCCTGGGCTGTGGATGGCTGATCCACAGCTCCAGTTCCCAGTCTCTTCTTCTTCTTTGCATATTCATGCCCACATTCCTCCCTGAACCACGACAGGGATTCACTTCTCCCAGAGGCACAGAGCAATCACTGCTCTTCAGAACCACACAAGAAGGAAGGGGTGTAGGTTTATCAGTGCTGCAGAGAGACAGCCTCCTTAGGTCTAACTTCAATAAAGCAAGTCTCATCACAAACTCTGCTTACCTCCCAGTGTAAGCACAAGTAATGTGTTTGGAGCTTATAACCCAGCACAAGCAACCACACTGACAACATGGAAACCGTGCAGGAGAGACACGAATAACAGGGCTGGGACAGGTTGATGACGGGGACCCAGGCTGGGCAGAGCTAACAGCGTGCTTGGAAACCTCTTCCCCACTCCCCCAGTCCCTCAGAACGTATCTCCCTTCAACAAGGGGGGGAACCCTCATGGCTTCAGAGCAAGACGCCGATTACCTCTAACCGCTTAACGGCAAAGGAAGGCGGCCGCTCACCAGGACGTCTATGGACGGAGGCTGCACCGAGATGTAGATGGGGTTCAGGTCTGTCTTCTTGATGTTCTTTACGCCTTGGATGTCAATGTCCAGGATGCAGATCTGGTTCTTGGCCTGAACAGCCTGCACTGCACCTTTACTAGGGACAGATAAACCAGGGAGGGGTCAGAGCCTCCAGCACAGCAGGGAGGTTTGGGACTCCTCAGCATTAGGTCTCATAGGGCTCCCATGTACCCAAACTGCTGCAGGAGGGAAGAACGTCTGCTTTGCTCTTGCTAAGCAGTTTCTCTTCCCTAGTGTGTCCTTTGGGATCCTGGGGGTAGTGCAGAGGACAAAGTCCTGATAGAGGGTGTGGAAATAGATAATGTGACTATTCCACGAGGAGAGGATGGTGACAGGACAAGGGGCAGTGGTTTGAAACCATTACAGGGGAGGGGACAGACAGGGGAGGTTTAGGTTGGATATGAGGAGGAAGTTTTTCAGCCAGAGGGTAGTGAGGCACTGGAACAGGTTGCCCAAGGAGGCTGTGGATGCCCCATCCCTGCAGGCATTCAAGGCCAGGCTGGATGTGGCTCTGGGCAGCCTGGGCTGCTGGTTGGCGACCTGCACACAGCAGGGGTTGGAACTGGATGAGCTTTTTGATCCTTTTCAACACAGGCCATTCTATGATCTGTGCTCGTGGCCCAAGCATGGGCCATTAAGCTCCTCCCTTAGACAAATACAGGAGCACTCTCACCAAAGAACAGAACAGAGAATTTTCCTTCCCTGATTTCTGTACCCATGCACTCTCCTGAAGGATGCTTAATGGATGCTTTGGACTGCTGCACAAGATGCACAATCAAGAAAATTCTGTAATGATTCTCTTATGTGCTCAAAGGTGACTGCACCTTCCTACAAAGCAGGCTGTATACAACTGCTTCCAGCTTTTTCCTGAATACTTACAGTTATCCTTTGAAAAGCAGCAACTCCATCCCTCTACCAGTACACCAGAGGTGCCCAGATTAATTCCTGCCCCATCAGGGCACTCCTGGGGCAGGATTTGTACAGGGCAGCAGGCAGGATCTCCTCCAAGACAGGGCTCAGTGGCACAAAAGCAATGCACAGCACTAGGAGCTCAGAGGTGGCCACTGCAGAGATTTGGAGGGAGCTGAATAAGGAGTGGCAGCAGAAATAAAGAGAAAACGTTGCCCTACAGCCAGCCCTAAACCTGCTCAATTCCTTGCCTGTAATCAGGGCACCTCTTTGGATCTCTCCTCGTGAACCTGCACCTGCAAAATCTGCCCTGTGATAGAAAGAGCTTTCTTCCACAGAGATGTGCTGAACACAGACCACCACCACTAAGCATTTCTGTCCCATCCTGTGCCCTAGGAATGAAGCAAAGCTCTGGCCAAGGAGGACTCCTTACTGCCAGCACTCCTTCCCCAGCTCTCTCCAGTGCTGCTCCCCGGTTAGCAGTGCCCTGGGCTGGAGAAGACAAAGCCTTCACCAGCACAAAGCACCCACGGGTGTCAGGCAGCAGATGCTCAGGGTCACAGCACAGGTGTCTGCAGGGCACAAGTAGAGCAAACTGTGGTAGCACAGATGGAGAGCCCTCAGCCCATGGATGCCACAACCTCAGTAGGACCTCCTTCAACCACTAACAGAAAGGATGGAGGCAGCATCAGCAGAAGGTGCCCCTCAGAAGGATACAAAGAGCCAAAATGGGGAAAGTGGCAACGATTTCAGGTAAGCTCTGAGCTCTGAAAAACCCCAGAGAAGAGCAAGGGAGCAGCCCAGCACACCTATGAGGAGAGCTGCTTACACCAGACAGAAGGGAAGAGCAAGCTGACAGGCAGCCCATCTGCACAGCTGACCTGCTTGGTGGCAAGGACTGCTGTCTACAGAGATGCTGCTGTCACAGAGGCACAGGGGGCCACGAGGGTCCCACAGCACAGGTCACTTAAACCCCAGCAGGAAGGGGAAAGCTGCAGTGATCCTGTGAGACCTGCACTGTGACCTGTATGAATACAAAGATTTGCTACCTTGCCCAAGGGGGCAGCAGCGAAAGCCCAGACCTGAGCATCCACAGCAAATCCACAAGATCTCCCCAGAAGAGCTCTTTTTTTTTTGCCATAGGCTTCACCCGCTGTCAATGGGTGTCCAGCAATTCCTGCTATAAGCAAGCCACTGAGAGCCAACAACAGCTCTCAGCACAGGGCAGAGAACCCCAAGCTTCCATCCTGACCACAACCTGCAATTTAAGGCAGCTTCCAAGAAGTCCTGGTTTCTGTGGGCTTATCAAACACGATCCTTCAACTCTTTCAGGACTCTGAAAGAAAATTAATTTAGATATTAAATATCATTAGCTGGTAAGATTTAGGGAGCACAAAAGATTGGCAAAAGCTTCAACTCCCCTGATAAGCATGAGAGATTCTCCAATTAGCACATATCTCATGAGAAATAGGCACTTATATGGAAAATATAGACTTGGATAGTTTTGATACATATTTTGTTTGCCAAGGGGTATTTAATGCTTTGGGTTAATTTCTGATCTGGGTTAAGTTCAGCCTCCCACACTGCACGTTTTGTGTGCATACGCAGAAGAAACTGAAGAAACACACACCCCTCATTCTTCTCTGCTCCACTCAGGGTCAGCCAAACTGACAGACTCTGGGCTCACAACAACACAACCTTGTTCTTCCGAGGGTGTTCAGGTACCCCATGTCCTCCTGGTAACTTTTGACTCACGTTAGCCTTTTCCACTCACATCTGTTTGAATTCTGTGGGAATCAGCTGCAGAAAGGAGCCCTCCCAGCACCCACCCTGATGGAAGGGCACTGCCACCTCTTCAAACCACAGCAGACATCTGAGAACTGCCACCTCCTCCGCACCAAGCAGCATGGATTACGCAGGGTGCACACGGAGGAAGGAAGCCTGTCCTACACACCATAAACCCTGGGATTAAGGAGTCTGAACTTGGCTTCTCCTTGGCGCTGAGCACCTGAGGTAAACTGGAAGATGAGTTGTCAGGTTGGGATTCTCTTGCCAAATGAGCAATGCTGAAAGCACCGAGGCCAAAGCAGAGACCATCCTCCTCTAGAAGCTTCAGGGGGCCACGGCCACGTCCCTGAAAGACTGCCCAAGCTGTGGGAAAGCAGTGATGTCAGTGCATAGTGCATTCAAACAGCTCTCTCTCCCTTGAAGGAAGGCTGAGAGCTGGTGTTGTCTGGCCTGAAGAAGGGAAGGCTTAGGGGAGACCTCACTGTGGCCTTCCAACATGTCAAGGTGGTTACTAAAACCCAAACCACACTGATAATGAATGAGCCACATTAATGGAATGCAAAGTCAGCAACCATTCTTTCAGAGCTGCACATTCTTTTTCAGGGCCTCAGGTTGATGCATCCCATAAGGAAACAAGATTCAGAAGCTCTCTCTGCTGCCTCCAAAAAATTCTCCAAGAAGCACATTGAGCCCTTAAGGAAACACAGACCTTCCTGACAAGTGTTCCATGTTCATTCAACCAACCAAATCTCTCAGACATATTTAACTTTCCTCCTTAGCAGGTCCTTTGCTGCATTGCCACAATTTCCTAGCAATAATTACATAAGATATCTGACTTCTAATTAACATTGCCGCTTAATGTTTTATTGATCTTCAGCTCTGATGCCCAGAGCAATGCTATTTTAAAATCCACCTAATTCTTTAACCACAGTCAAGGGTGGCACACAACATATCTATGTATCATCAGCTGCCTCAGGAAAGAAGCACTCATACTTGCTTTACAATCACAGAATGGCCTGGGTTGCAAAGGAGCACAGTGCTCATCCAGCTCCAACCCCTGCTGTGTGCAGGTCACCAACCAGCAGCCCAGGCTGCCCAGAGCCACATCCAGCCTGGCCTTGAATGCCTGCAGGGATGGGGCATCCACAGCCTCCTTGGGCAACCTGTGCCAGTGCCTCACCACCCTCTGTGTGAGAGTAACAGCCAGTGGAGATGCCATCCCTTCTGCCCCTGGATTTACCACATTCAAACTAACAGGTAATGTGGGATGTATGGACAGGAAGCTTCCCCAGGTGAATCACTTTCTCCACCAGCACCACCTGTGCTCAGTGGTGATGGTCTGAATGCATACCTCGTCCCATACATATTTCCTGAGAACTCTGCGTGCTCAATGAATTCACCAGCATCGATTTCTTTCTTCATTTCTTCTCTGGTCACAAAGTGGTAATCTGAAAATGGGAAAAACTCACAGAAATTAGCAGCTTGGAAGGTAAACTTGATGGCCAAAGACATGCATGGGTGCTCAGGGCAAACACACCTGAAAATCTGTCTGAAAATCTTCAGACAACCTTGGCAGACAGTAGATATCTACCTTCTAATCAACACATACAGCACTCCCTCTCTACCCCAACTGACCAGACATCTGCTCCAATGCTTCTGGAGCACTGTGAGGCCAGGCATACTGCTGTGCACTCTTCTTCATGCTCGCTCCCTTCTCCCCACCCTCCTGCTTGCACACTGAGAAACTCCCCTGCAATCCTGGAGCGTGTTACAGGAGGACTGCCAAGGCCAGTGATTTGAAAGCATTTATGATTACAGAGTAGAACGGGGAAAGACAGAGAGAGACATAAAAGGGAAGATTAAATATCAAAGAACAGAAATTATTCTCTCTCTTTTATTGAAACATTTCCCTCTCATTTCAGAATGAAGGCTGCCTTTGGAAATTAAGCACAAAACACATTTGTCACTTTCTGAAATATGGCAACAAACCAGGAAAAGCATCTTGTCAGCTGCACACAAGCTATTAACTTAGATAAAGACTCCTTAAGTAGGTGCATTTCCCAAAACACTGTGCCTTGGATGAGCTAACCAGAGATGCTTGACACTTTGGAAAGGAGCATATAAACAGGAGGGGGAACGGCTGTTCATGGGGGTGGATGGTGACAGGACAAGGGGGAATGGTTTTAAAGGGAGACAGGGGAGGTTTAGGTTGGATGTTAGGAGGAAGTTTTTCCCCCAGAGGGTGGTGAGGCACTGGCACAGGTTGCCCAATGAGGCTGTGGATGCTCCATCCCTGCAGGCATTCAAGGCCAGGCTGGATGTGGCTCTGGGCAGCCTGGGCTGCTGGTTGGTGACCTGCACACAGCAGGGGATTGGAGCTGGATGAGCACTGTGCTCCTTTGCAACCCAAGCTTCTGTGATTCTACGAAATCAAGCCACTCAGTGCTCACATACAGACTGCAGTGCTTAAACTGAGAGCCCCACACTGACACAGGGACCAAGACTTTCAAAGAAAGAAAGTCTAGAAAGACAGGGAGCATATGCTCTGCCTCAGTTAGCATTTCGCTGCTTAATTCAGTCATAGTTCTGTTCTGTCAAATCCATTCCTCTCCACTTCTTCTTTCCAGTGTACAGACTGTGCTGCAGAATGGCAGTCACTACAGTCTCATAGCCACTGAGGTCAAAACCAAAAGGTATTTTGGTTATGAAGGTTATACACCTTCAGATAGATCATTATTGACCACTCCCTCCTTCTGCCTACAGAAATGCACCCTATAAACACAAATGTAGGACCATCACTTACCTGCATTTCCCATAAGAACTTACCAGACTCATTACTGCTCTGAAAACACATGAGACATGCCCAGTTACAACACACTCACCTTTGCCATTTACTTCTCCGGGTCTTGGCTGCCTCGTTGTATCTGCAAGCAAAAAACAGCCTTGGAAAGTGCAGGAACAAGGAAGTATAAAAGACAAAAGAGCACCACACATAGAAATTAACTCAATCACACTGCGATGATCAAAGCTTCTGGAATCAGTGGAATCCACAACTGGCCATTAATTGAAGAATTCTAGATAATCTGGAAGCAATTGTGATTGTTAGGTGCACAGCAGGCAGTCTGAGTCCTTAGACACTGGGTTTAGCTTCCCATTCTGCTACAGATCTCCTGTGTAATCCTGGATGTGGCATTCAGATCCCTGTCTCGGTGCAGAGGAATTAGCAGTGTCCTACTTTGCAAAGTTATCTTCGTTGGAAAAGATTAAGCAGCACCTACAGACACACTTAAAATAGCCAGCTTTAAGGAACAAGGGCAAAGCGCTGCACGAAGCAGGTGAATAAGTCAGACTGCTTTTGAAACCTGTTGGAAGTCATTCAAATTTGCATTATTTTAAGAAGATGCTCTGCAAACCAAAAGAAATCTGGTCAGTGTGGAAGGCAATGCCAGTTATTTTATTTAGGACTGGCAAGAGTTACAGTAAGGCAATGGGGTGAATGAGCTGCGTGTGCAGCCCAAACTCTGAGGGTAATCTTTAAAGTGTCACTAAGGGAAAAGGAAACATCTGTCTCCCAACAAGCTGCACTCTCCTGTGGCTTCAGCAGCACACAGCAACACTGCAACCACAGTGCTGCATTAAGGCCCTACAGCCCCTCTCAAAAGACCAAGGAGAGCAGCACATCCTTCTACAGAATTCAGTAGGAGAGGAAGGGGATTTAAAATAATTCTGCTCATGTAAATGGATGGTTATCATACAAATCCCCCAACCTGTGCTGGTTTTGTCCTAAGCCAATGCCTCTTTCCCACAGGCTCCCAGGGACAGAGAAGCTGCACTCACCACCTGTTGTGTGTCAGAGGACGTAACATTCCAACACTGCAAGCCACATCTCCCATGACTAAGGGAGATGTTCTCCTGAGTATTTGCCAGTACTGCCTGCAGCCAGGTGTGAGTGGGTCATGTCAGCAAGCCAGGGCTATTTTCATGTTACAGGGAACTGTGTTAGGTCGAATAAAGGTCCCCTGCATCATTTAAAGGCACCAAAAGCCCACAGACAGATGCAGGCAAAGAACAGAAGCCTGTTATATGGGACACAATTAGAGGTAGAGAACTGGGCTCTGGGCTTGTAGCCTCAAACTCCTTCACTGCCCGTCCATCAGATACTCACGAGAGACACTGAAGCCGAAGATGTTCTCATAATCTTTAAACAATTTCTTTATCAAAGTGCTCTTCCCTGCACCTGATGGGCCACTCAGAACCACTGGTCTCGGTCCCTGCATGGCTACACAGACAAACAAACACATGGCTGGTTAGAAATACGTAGAAAACATGGGTACAGGCTCCCAGCGGCATCTCAGGACCAAGAGTGCCTGTCCCTTATTTGATACAAGTTTCTGGTGAAAAATGTTACATTATGAGAAATCAGAAGATGAGAGCTGATGGAAAACACTGAGGAACACAGGAAATCCAAAGAAAATTACATCAGCAAACCTGCCACAAATGGAGGAAGTTGTCACCTCTGCACTGAGGAGAAAAGGCACTGGCCTGGCTCTGAGGGGCTGCATTTGGAAATGATGGGGCACCAGCAATGCAGCAGGACAGCATCACTCTGCTTTGCCTCTCATCCTGGTCTGCACGCGTAACAGAAGGGAAATAAACCTCAAAACCCTGCAGCAGTGCCTGGGGACACAGCAGGCCACAGCTGCACTCTGCAGCACAAAGTGCAGCTCAAGGTGTGGCAACAAGCAAGAAGGGTTTGGCTCCCAGCAAAGAAACAAGCCTTGGGTTACACAGACATCTCTATTGTTTCTTCAGCCAGAAGGAAAAGAGTGGGTGTTTTCATGCACCTGCCCCCCTGGGGAGGGAGTGGTTAATTACTAATGGTTAATTACTAATCTGTGAATTAGGAGTAGTACAGTGCAGGGTTTTCTCTGGGGACTGTCATCCACCAGCAGCAACTGGGCAGCCTCTAAGGCAGAGGTGATGCTAAAAGCAGGACAAACCCAACTATTTTTCCTGCTTAAAACCCTCTCCTTTCCACAAGCAGTGAAGCCCCCAAAAAGCATCTCTTTAGCCTGGCCCAAGGAGCATTCAGCACACAGACAGCATAATGCCCTTCCATTTCAAATTAGATCATAGCAATGTCATCCTGACCTTACAAATCACTTTTCAAAGAGCCTTAAGCCACATGCAACCTCTTACAAAAGCAGCTGCTTGCCAGGGATGGTGTGGCTGGCTTATGTGGCTCTGCTGCCTACCTGACCCCAGCGAGGTCCCTCCTTATCCCCAGATCCCTGCTGCACAGCTCTGTTATCTCTCACACACCTACCAAGCAGCACTAAAACCAGTAAAGCACGAGTTCTCCATGTTCCCTGCAATCCAAGCCTGAACAAAAAGGCAGATACCCAAAGACTACCCAGACATCCAATGCATACATGGCCATAAGAACACCTAAGTTCAATCACCAGCTGTCAAGGAACTGTTTTGTTGCTGCAGGGTTAGTCCCACCATACCTGCATTACCGTGCTGCTGAACGAGGCTCCGTCATCCCACAAAGAAAGTATAAATGATGAACAAATCTTTAGGAAGTCCTCTTGGGTACAGAACTGTGCTGTTCTTCCCTGAGCCTCTGGTAACTTCTAAACAGCCCAGGTTTTCCCTAACTGCTCAATACAGAAAACAAACACCCCCCTGCACCACCCCACCAAACTCAATGCCTGGAGCAAGGAAGCAACACTGCTCTTGCTGACTCTTCTGAAGCATCTCTGTCTCCCCTTGTTCCTCCCACCCACAAAACAGCAGGAGAACATCAGTGAACCCTGACCAACAGAAGAGAAACATCCCAGCCAGGATGCTGCTCCCCTCTCCTTCCCCTGGAATCTTCTACCCTCTATCAGACAGACAGGAATGTAAAGCTGCTCAAATCATTTGTGATTATTTCATCCAAGCCCAGGGAAATTGGGAATGAGTAACAAACTGAGTGCTGGCTTCCAGTGCACCCCTACCTTTTCCTTTTGCTCCCTCGCAGCCAAGTTCAGCTCCTCACAGTGGTGACAGGTTTCAATCTGAGCAGGCAGGCAGAGAGCTGAGCTATTTGTGAGCTGCCTAATTACCACGCTGCAATTTTAAGGCAGCCAATGGAAATTGCTCGCTGATCTTTAATCTCCTCTTGTACTTTCTGCTCTGCTCCCTGCTCTCCTGGCAGGTGAAGTCACAGTCAATCACCTTTAACAAGCTGATGGATGCCAGCACTTGCTGGCATGGTGGTGGGACACAGTGCCTTTGGGATTTCACCTTCTGCAGAAAATGTTCTTTAGGACTGAAGTTGGCATGGCTGCTGCTCCCAGCCACTGCTCCATCTCAGCTCAGTGATTAACACAACTGTCTGTAATGACAACACATTCCTTTCCTTGCCCAAACCTCCAACCAGCACATTTCCAGCCCCTCTGCAGTGGAACACAGCACATCACCCAAGCTCTCTGCCTGGAACTGCCCCACTTTGGCTAAAATATTACAATATCAGAACAAAAAACTGCACTCAAGGTGTCTGACCAACGCAGTGGCATTGGTGGACAAAGGCAGAGCAACTGATGATGCCTACCTGTACTTGTGCAAGGACTCTGATGCGGTCCCATACCACGTTCTTAGCTCTACATTGGAGAAAGATGGATTTGAAGGGCAGGCTGTTAGGCAGATAAATTGGTTGGATGGTCACAGTTAGAGGGCTGCTGTCAATGGCTCTACATCCAGGCAGAGGCGCAGGGCAAGCAGTGACCTGGCTCCACATCCCCAGAGAATGCCTAGGCTGGTCAACCTCAACCTGTAACTCCAGCTTCTGTGTTTCTACAAGCCTCCTTTAAACCTACAGCCTCCAAAATCCTCAGTGGACAGGACTAAGTTTCCTTAAAGTCTGGTATTGGAGGCTCTTGACCTCGAAACACATCCCTCCATCAGATGCCAAATGTTCTGCCCAACCAGGGCAAATACCAAACCCCTCCAACACCCAGTTTTCCTTTTCTGGACATCTGGATGTTAAGAATCTTGCACCTGTGTTGTTATTGAACTGAAAGCCAGGGGTGCCAGCCACTTGCTGAGGTCCTGGTTTGCAATGAAGGCTGCTGGCACTTGGCTGTGAGGGAGGAAGGCTGCAGGTAAAGGACTCAAGGATGGCTGAGCAGGGAGCTGTGCCCTGAGGACCTGGATTCCTTTGTGTCTGATCTGTGTGACACTTCTCCACATTCTGCAACCCCTCCCTTTACTTTTTTTTTTCCCCCACAGCAATACTGAGAAGTGAGAAGAGACAGGTGTTGCAATCACGTCTCACCTCTTTAAAAAGGCTGAAAGTAAACCTAAGGACCGGCAGATGTTTACTCCTGCCTCCATCTTCTTTGCTAGAAACCTCTACAGCAAAACAAGACAATTTACAGGAAAACACCCCATCCATTTTCACTGCCAGTTGAAGAGGCTGAGCCCTCTGTGTGCAGCAGACAGAGAGCATCCAGCTACAAACTGGAAATCCACATCACTGTGGAACAAAACCAGCTCAGCACTGGTTTTATTTTTTCAGCCCTTTGCTCAGATTTTGGCACTTTCAGAGCAGCTGATTCCCAAACACAAAGGATCTCTCCTAAAGTGGTTTTGAACCCAGCCTAACCACCACGGGTACCCAAACCCACAGCAGTGTGGTTTTGCAGCTGCAAGATGAAGGCTACAGAGATGCTGCTGGGCTGCAAAATGATACAGAGTGCAAACAAGAAACCATCCCAAAGGCAGGGAGCAAATCTCCCTCTGGTCCTGCTTGCTACAGGCAAGGTGAATTTTACCTGGCAGGTGGCAAGCCGACCAGCAGGACAAAGGCCAGACATCACAAAGAGTTAAACATAATTAATGCTGATTAGCAGAACAGCTTTGAAGAGAAGGTAAAGCCCCACTACAAAGGAGAAAAGCAGCTTAAAGGACAGTTTGCTGGGAGCCCCAGCTAAGGACTCCTGGATTAGGAATAAAATCCCATTCCCTATCTTTAGCACATTCTCCATGAACTCCCAACTCCTCCTTTCTAACTTTTAGGACTGATTCTTAACAGCTGCTGGACAGACAATCATTAACCAGGAGCCACAGGAACTATGCAGAACAGGGCTAAAAGGAGAGGCTGCCTGAATGCACTGTGGGTTGTTTTAATGAAAGGCATGACTTGCTTTTACCCTTCCTCCAAACTTTTTCTTTGCCCTCTCAAGTGGTTCCACTTGTGACACATGAGAAGAGAAGGGCAGCTCTGCTTGCATGGAACCACACCTGAGCACCAGCCCAGCAATTGGGCTGTCTCACCAGCCACGTGAAACAAGTCATAGAACCACAGAATCATCAAGGTTGGAAAAGATCTCCAAGATCATCCAGTCCAACCGTCCCCCTATTGCCAATAGTTCTCACTAAACCCTGTCCCTCAGCACAGCATCTAAATATTCCTTGAACACTTCCAGGGTCAGCGATTGCACCACCTTCCTGGGCAGTCCATTCCAGTGCCTGACCACAGAATGGCCAGGGTTGGAAGAGACCTCAAGGATCACGAAGCTCCAACCTCCCTGCCACATGCAGGGCCACCAACCTCCACATTTCATACCAGCCCAGGCTGCCCAGGGCCCCATCCAACCTGGCCTTGAATACCTCCAAGGACATGGCATCCACAGTCTCTCTGGTTCCAGCACATCACTCTATCTGTAAAGAATTTCCCCCTGACATCCAATGTAAATCTTCCCTCCCTCAACTTAAAACCATTTCCCCTTCTCCTGCTGTTATCAACCCTTTCAAAGAGTTGACTCCCCTTCTGTTTGTAGGCTCTGAAAGGCTGCAATGAGGTCACCCCACAGCCTTCTTTTCTGCAGGGTGAACAAGCCCAGCTCCCTCAGCCTGTCAACGAAGTAACGAGGATCCAACACAGGTATGATAATTAAAAGCAGATTCAGTGTGCTATCTCCTGCCTTCGTTAATTCTATATGGGGATTTCTGTGACCCACAGCTGGCAATTCCTTCCTCCTTCACAGAGAAGCACTGACAGGAGCTGAGCAGCCCCATGCAGCTGGCAGGCACACCGAGCCATGTTTTACCTGCAAATGGTCACCAAAAATGCTAATTTGGAATCATAGAATTACTCAGGTTGGAAAAGATCTTAAAGACCATCAAGCCCATCCACAATCTAACCATATTACCCTAACTCTAGCAGCTCTCTGCTAAACCACATCCCCGAGCATCACAGCCAGGTTGCTTTTAAACACATCCAGGGATGGTGACTCAACCTCAAATGCCCAGACAGAGGTATCTGAAGAGAGCAGTAAGGCCTCCCCTCAGCCTCCTCTTCCCCAGACCAAACAGCCCCAGTTCTTCCACTCTCTCCTCACAGGCCGTATTCTCAAAGCCCTTCCCCAGTCTTGCTGCCCTTCTCTGGACCCGCTCCAGCACCTCCACGTCCTTTCTGTACCGAAGTGCCCAAAACTGAACACAGAATCTCCTCCCCAAGCCTGCAGGGCTCCCTGGGGGACAGGCAGGGTACGACTGGGCTCTGAGTGCCCTCACCAACCCGAGGAGGCCCCGCACCCCTCACACACAGCTCCCTCGGGATGCCGACCCCCTCCCCTCGCTCTCCTCGCCCTCTACCCGCCCTTTTCCCCACACACAGCCGCTCCCTCCCGCCGCTCACCCGCCGCCCGGGCGATGGCCCCGTGCAGCCGCCTCCAGCTCATGAGGGGAGGGGGGCAGCGGGGGGGGCGGAACGCGGCGCTGGGGATTTCCGTCAGCCCCTGCTGACGTCACGCGAGGCGGCCAGGGGGGAGGTGCGCCGCTGGGTGAGGTCACGTGAGTGGGAGAAACCATGAGCGCGGAGTGGGGGGGGGGGGGGACACGTGCTTTGTCTGTGA
Source organism: Lagopus muta (assembly GCF_023343835.1). NCBI lineage: Eukaryota > Metazoa > Chordata > Aves > Galliformes > Phasianidae > Lagopus > Lagopus muta. The sequence continues at coordinate 2,490,952 of NC_064439.1, forward strand.
GGAGGGAGCGGCGTGAGGGGTCGGAACGAGCGGAGGGCGTGGGTTGAGGGCACCGCGGTGCCGGGAGGTGGCGGCGGGGACAGCGGTGCTATGGGCGGCGGGGGGAGGGCATCACCGTGCGCTGAACCATTGCGGGGGGGGGGGGGGGGGGTGTTTGCCGGCGGGGGGGAGGACTGCATGGGGCCAATCCATTGTGGGGTGGGGGCGCCATCTTGGGGTCAGGAGCGCGGTGAGGGGCGGGCGCCATCTTGGATCCGAAGTGAGGGGCGGGCGCCATCTTGAGGCCGGTGTGGGGGTGGGCGCCATCTTGAGGCTGAGGGTTGGGGGTGTCCCCGCGCTCTGCTGTGGGGATGTCACCTCATGCCAACCATCCCCTGAGAACCGTCCCTGTTCCCAGGTTGACCCCAAGAGGCAGCGCGGCGTCCCGTCGCGCAGAGCACAATGGAGGCTGTGTGGAGAACACTGAGGTGAGAACGGTGCTTGGCCCTTGGGAACCCCAATCTGGGGTCTGAAGTGCGTGTTCATCACCTGCTCTGTGGTAATCAACCCTTATGCTCTCAGGAGAGACATTATGTATTTTGGAGTTGTCCACAGAATCACAGAATAGCCGGGGTTGGAACGGACCTCAAGGATCATGAATCTCCAGCCTCCCTGCCATAGGCAGGGGTCCAGGCCTGGTGCTTGGTGCTTTCCCACAGATCAAGCTCAGGCAGGAAACTGTTGACACAGTATTTATTCACAGAAGTTACAAAGTTAGTAGTTTTCCAGCTTTTAGTTGCAGTCTTTCCTACAGCTATAATGTTGCTGGCTGTATACCTCCATTACTACCTGCTCAGGGGAAGAGCCTTCTCCTGGCTGTGCTTTCTAGTGCTATAATGAAGGCAATGCAGTGAAGCATTTGTGACTTTTCTTTATAAGTTGGCATCGTCCCCCAGAGTATCACAGAATCATTAAGGCTGGAAAAGTTCTTGACTATGAGAGTGGTGAGGTGCAGGAACAGCTGCTCACAGAGGCTGTGGATGCCCCGTCCCTGAAGATGTTCAAGGCCAGATTGCATGAAGCCCTGAGCTGCCTGGTCTGGTATTAAATGTGGAGGTTGATGGCCCTGCTTGCAAGCAGGGGGTTGGAGCTTCGTGATTCTTGAGGTCTCTTCCAGCCCAAACACTACTGTGATTCTGTGAGAAGACCGCTCCTGATTAATATTCCCTTCAAGGCCTCCTGACTCTGGGTGTTTGTTGGTTAAGGATAGCAAGTATTTGTTCCTCCGACACCCAATGCAATGGAAGTAGGTGATCTTGGAAGTCACTTCCAACCCAAGCCATTTTGTGATGCCATCCAGAAAGATCCAGACAGGCTGAGCGGTGAGCCCAGGTGAACCTCATGATGTTCACAAATCCGAGTGCAAGGTCTGCACCTGGGTTATGGCAACCTCCACTGTCACATCATGGGATGTAAGGATGGGACACAGCCCTGCTGAGTGGGAGCTGGAGATACTGGTGGATGGCAGCTGGGCACGAGCCAGCACTGTGCCTTCCCACCCCAAAAGCCAACTGTACCCTGGGTGCATCCAGAGCCATATGTGACCAGCTTTCAGCATGAGGAAGGGGGTCTGTCCCACTTGTCTGTGTTGTCAGACCTCACCTGGAGTGGTGCATCCAGATTAGGATGAGGGTTATGGCAGAGAGGCACAGGTTGCCCGTGGAGGTGGTGATGTCCCATCTCTGGAGACACCAGAGGTCATGGATGGGGTGGTGAGCACCTGATGAGCTGCGGGTGACCCTGTGCCCTGCAGGGAGTGGGACCAGATGGCCTATAGCTCTTGGAGCAGGACCAGTGTAATGCTGCTAAGATGATCAGAGGGCTGAGCACCTCTTCTATGAGGAAAGGTTGAGGGAACTGGGCTTGTTTAGCTTGGAGAAGAGAAGGCTGCAGGGAGACCTCATGGTGGCCTTCCGGTACTTGAAGGGAGCAGATAAACAGGAGGGGGAATGGCTGTTTGTGAGGGTGGGTGGTGATGGGACAAGGGGGAATGGTTTAAAGTGAGATAGGGGAGGTTTAGGTTGGATATGAGGAGGAAGTTTTTCAGCCAGAGGGTGATGAGGCACTGGCACAGGTTGCCCAAGGAGGCTGTGGATGCCCCATCCCTGCAGGCATTCAAGGCCAGGCTGGATGTGGCTCTGGGCAGCCTGGGCTGCTGGTTGGTGACCTGCACACAGCAGGGGGTTGGAGCTGGATGAGCACTGTGCTCCTTTTCAACCCAGGCCATTCTAGGATTTTACAATTCCGTGACCCTCACAGGTCCCTTCCAACTCAAATAGTGCCATAGTTCACGACTGCTTTGCCTCCCGCAGCGCCCTGCAGCCCCGCTGCCTGCACACCGCCTGCAGCCGCCACAACTCCAACCGCACCTCCATCACCCACCTGCGCCGCCAGGTCTATGGCCGCCTCTACCCGCTGCTGCTGGTCCGCACCGATGGCTCCACCATCCACATCCGCTACAAGGAGCCCAAAAGGATCCTCATGGTAAGGGACACAGCCCAACAGCTAGAGATAAGGGCGCTCAGGGGGGTGTGTTGCTTTCGGTGCTGCAGCCTCACTCTCCCGTCACTTGCTCCCCAGCTGCCCTTGGACAGCAGCACGCTGCCTGAGGCGGAGCGCAAGGCCCGGCTGCGGCGGCAGTTCCCCAGCAAGCTGCAGGCCAAGCAGGAGGAGGCCTTGGAGGAGCTGGACTTGGAGAAATACAAGAAATTTTGGAAGAAGTGAGGCACCGATTTGGGATCAGACCCCACCGAGACTCCCTACCAAGCGGTGGCTGATGGACACAGCTATAGAAATAAAGAGAAGAGCAATTTTGTTAAGAACTCATTTGGGGTTTTTCGGTGGTTTTACCTCATTTCACGCCTGTTTTGGGCGGCTCAGGGCAGCATGGCCGTTCACCCTCACCCTCCCCTCCCCTCTGCGTTATGGTGGCACCGCCCGCCTCCCCTCCCGGCCCGGTGGTAGCGCCCGGGGCGGGGCTACAGCGCGCGGGCCCCGCGGCCCGGAGAGGTGCGTGGCGGGGGCTGGGCCGGGCCGGGCTGGGGGGGTTCCGGGTTGGGCCGTTTTCCCCTCCAACGATTCTGTGATCCCGAGTGTGCGGCACCGGCCTTGGGGTCGCGGTTTCCCCCTTCCCTCTCTTACCGCTGGGCGGCTTCCCCAGGGCCGTGCAGCCGCCCCTTGGGCCGTCCCAACTCATGCAGATCCATATTGCCAGCCCAGCTAACCTCCCAACCCACTCAGAGCCTCATTGCAGGCTACGTGCCCCCCTGTAATCCATGCCAGCCCATTTCCAGCCCATGCGTCCCCAGTGGGTCGTGCAATTGCCTCCCCCCCAGCCCACTACAGATCCCACGGCCAGGCTTTGCAACCTTCCCCCCCCTCCTCTCCCAAACCCGTTGAAATCCCCATCTCCAGACTCCAACCCCACTATCCACGCAACCCTCCCCAAAGCTTTGCATCCTCCTCCACCTCCACACAATGCACAATCCACCCCATACTTTGCCTTTCCCCCTGTTCTTTACAAGACCTCAGCATAACCCCTGCTTGATACCTAAAGCTTCCTATGGCTTTAGGATTGCAATGGGGGCCACCTCCCTGCCCCCCTCCTCATCGCACTGCAGGGGAGCCCTGTGTCTCCCTCATCCCCCCCAATACATTGCTGGGGGGCCCTGCACCTCCTCAGTCCTCCCCCCCCTCGCACTGCAGGTGCAGCCTGCTGTTCTGCCGTGATAACGGGGCCCATCCTTGCAGCACCCCATCACCATGTTCGGCTCATCCCGAGGAGGGGTCCGGGGGGGCCAGGACCAGTTCAGCTGGGAAGATGTCAAGACAGACAAACAGCGCGAGAACTACCTGGGTAAGGCCTTCATCCCCCGGCCCTGTGTGCGGGGTGAAGATAAGGGGCTGGGGACAACATGGGGCCTTGTGTCCCTGCAGGAAACTCCTTGATGGCACCGGTGGGACGCTGGCAGAAGGGCAAGGACCTGACGTGGTACGCCAAGGGCAAGCAGGAGCCCGCCCCGCTGTCCCGCGAAGAGGAGCTGGCAGCCGTGCGCCTGGCTGAGCAGGAGGCCATGATGGCAGCGCTGTGAGCACCCCCCTACAAATCCCCTGTGACACTCCCCCAAAAATAGACACTCTGAACATCCCCCCCCCCCAAAAAAAAAACATCTGAAGGACCACGCAGTCGTTGGTCACCTTCACTGAGAGCTCATGGTGTTGAACCAGCTGAATGTCCTTTTATGACGAGGTCGCCCCTGTGGTTGACCAAGGCGAGCCAGTCGATGTTATCTTTTAGGATTCCAGTCGAGCTTTTCATGCTGTTTCTCACAGTGCGGAGAAACATGAGCAGGCAAAACCATGGGACGGTGGGTGAGCAGCAGGTTGACAGGTGCAAAGGGGTACAGCACCAGGCTTCCATTTGGCTGGCAACCACGCGTTGCTGGTGCCCCAGTTATCTGTAATGTCTTCATCGGTGACTTGGATGTTGGACAGGAGTGTGTTCTGAACAAGATTGGTGCTGCTGATAGAATGGGAGGAGCTGTTGACCCCATCGAGGGTGGAGAGGCCTTGGGGAGAGATCCAGATCTTTCGTTAGGGAAAGGCTCTGCCCCATTGGACAGTAGGCATGGAATGGAGGTCCTGGAGCAGTGGGCTCTCAGATGCAGGGATGGGATGTGGGTGGTGCTGTGCAGAGCTGGGGGTTGGACTTGAGGATCCTTGTGGGTCTGTTCTTACTGGGACGTGCTGTGACTCCATGGTTCTGTGACTCTAGGGGCTACAAGAACGTGAAGAGGCAGCCCACAGGCCTCAGCAAGGAGGTGAGGGCGTCCCCGCTGTCCCTGTAGGTCAGGGCATCCCCCATGCTCTGTGTTTTTATGGGGTCTCAACGCTTTGCCCGCAGGACCTGGCTGAGGTGTGCAAGCGGGACAGCGCAGAGCGAGCCGAGGACGTGGATCGGGTGGTGGGCTTGGGCAGCTCCAGGTGGGCACCGAAACGCTGCCTTTCAGAGCGACTTTTTAAAGACAAAATGCCATTCTTATGTTGGTCTTTTAATTTTGTGGCCCATGGATGTGGTTTTCGCCTGCAGCGGCAGCGCTGGGCGGGTGATGCTCTCCAAGGAGGACAAGGAGGCAGCCAAGATGGGGCTCTCTGTCTTCACGGTACGTTGGGTTGATGTGAGATCATCAAAAATCCACGGGCATTTAGGTCAGAAGCGACTTTTGTTCCCAAAGTTCTCTTTGAAAGGCAGAAAGAGCTTTTATCCTGTGTGTGCCACTCAAAGCACTGGGCAGGCCCACGCACTCGCTCTGTGCTTTTCTCTTCCCCGTGCTCCAGCACCAGAAGGTGTGCAGCAGTCCTGAGGCGTCGGGCTCCAAGAGGAAGCAGGACAAGGAGGAGAAGGCAGAGGAGAAGCGGTGAGGACCGGGATGTGTCCCGCACTGCCCTGCCCTGGTTGGTGGGTCAGAACCAGCCAGGAATGGCCGTGCTTTTCTTGGCAATATTGTGCTGAACCGAACGTTTTGCATCGCAGCTTGGTTTGGGCTTGTCCTGCTTCAGTCTGAATCCCCCTAAACCTCTGAGTCACCCTCAAAACTCCTTGTTTTTAATTGCTTCTCCTTTATTAAATAGACCTGGTGAGGGCCCAGCAGGGGTGGGTGTTTGGCACAGAAAGGGTTGGAGGGGTTTGCAGTGCAGGAACCCATCAGTGCTGCCCTGTTCTGCTCCACAGGATGGAGAGCAGCAAGAAATCCAAAAAGGAGAAGAAGAAAAAGAAAAAGAAGAAACACAAGAAGGAGAAGAAGAAAGACAAACACCACAAGCGGGACACCACCCCATCATCCTCCGCCTCCTCTCCCGACCGGGACGAGAGGTAGTGGGGTCAGAGGGGGAGGCACACGGCAGGGCTGTTCCCACGAGGTGACACCGTTCTGTCCCTGCAGACGCCACCGGAGTAAAGCCCAGGACCGCCCTGCATCCCACGGCGGCCGTCCCGAGGCATCGCGGCACCGGCACCGCCGTGACACGGACTCCTCCCATAGCAGCGGGGCCTCGGGCAGGAGCCCGTCCTCCCGCCGCCGGAGGGCGCGGAGCCGCAGCAGGAGCGGCCAGCGGCACCCGTCCCCGCGGCACAAGGGCAGGAGGAGGAGCAGGAGCCGATCTCCTCGATCCCACAGGGCCAGACAGCGTCACGATACGGATTCGGGTGACTGAGGGGTTTTCCTGGAAGGGATGTTCCATAGGTTAGATATTTTTTAAGGTTGTTATCTAAATTAAAGTCACAGCTTTACAACTGCCGGGGCTGCTGGCCTCGGTGCAGACTGCTTATTGCCTGCGTGTTACGATGTGGACGCTGTGTAACACAGCTCTGTGGGATCTATGGCTGTCACCTTCACTTCCCCTAAGTTAAACCTGGGGCAGCATCAGAAGCAAAATACAGCAGGTGCTCACTCCATGGATCTGTCCTGTCCAGACTGACCTCTGTGGGGTCCAGCATACAGCTCTGAGCCCCAGACGTCTTTAATTTGGGGAGACCTGGGTGTGAGCCACCAGCCCAGGCAGGAAGAAGCAGAGATGCCACAGCAGGGAGCTCTCACAGGGATGGCAGGGCGACAAGCGTCCCTTTTGGCTGAGAAGTGGCCTCTGGCTAAAAAGGAAAGTGCTGAAATAAGTCCTTGGCAGACGGATGGGGCTGCAGCGCCTCCTGCACGTGTATGCAGAGTGCTGTTCCCATCTGAAACCTCACGACAGAAATACGGGTGTTTGTGTGCTCAGCGCAGGGTGCGGGTTTTAAATCCGTAACGAGCGATAGCGGTCCACGTGGAACAGGGGACGTCCCGAGCAGCTCCTGCTCATGGGGCCAACAGCACGGAGCACAAGGGCCGCCTTTGTGTGAGCGGTGATGCCATTCCTCCCACTCGAGACAGGGCTGCTCTGTGTGTCTTGGCAGACAAACCCCTCGTGCCGAGGGCTGGTGTCAGTTTGCACTTGGGAGGTTTTCAGGCTCTTCTGTTACCCGAGGGGCTGTGCCACCGCACTGCCTGCAGCCCACGTGGAACAAGGGCTGCATTCATTCCAGCGGGAGGAGCTGGAATAAAGCCCTTCTGTCCGGCTCCCCTCCCGACTGTGGGCATGTGCTTAACCCAGTTGGTGCGGGCAGCAGATGTTGCACGGGTTCTTTTTTTTTTCCCTTGAGATGTTTTTTTGGTTGGGGTTGATGCTCTGTTAGCAGGACCATGGCGTGAGTCCTCTTCATGTGAGCGGCTGCAGCCCTTTGTCCACATGCGATCCGGTCGAGTCCAGGCCTTCTCCCTGAGCTCGCTGCCTTCAGGGTCACCTACTGCTGCTTTTTGGGGTCTGGGCAATGGCTGGTGCTCACTGGGAGCATCCCAGCACAGGGCAGTGGTGGGAAAGTGGAGCACGGCTGTGCTGCCTGGGAAAAGTTAATGCAGCTCCAGGCTGTAAAAGGAACTAAAAGTCTGCACCAATCCCAGGGCCCAGCTTGGGACACTGCTCCCCAGTGCTCTCATTCAACTTCATTTCCAAGCAGGGCAGGATCCTCCCCAGGAGCTGAGCGCTTTGAAGGTGAGGGTCAGAGAAGCCCCCCAAGGCGGCTCACGCCATCCCAGGCTGCATCCCCTCCTGCAGTCCCTGCTTCTGCTCCCACCACTGCCACCAGCCCACTTCCAAGTGCTGTCTGAAGAAGGCATCTATGCCTACTTCACACCCATCCTAAGGAGCAAAAGGCTTTGAGAAAAGGCAAAAAGGGGTGTGAAGGATCCTCGTCCCCACCTCAGGGCTGCGCAGCCATCCAGCCGCCTCTGCTTTCCTGCCCAAGCTGCTACACAGGTTCCTGCAGACGGAAGGATGGATGGCTAAAATCCCTGCAGGCTTGGCCGAGCCCAGGCCAGAACAAAGCCGGTGCTGCCTCGAGCGGAGGGCTACTCCCACAGCTCACTGATCCCAGATAACATCCCTACGTTCCCCATCTCTTCCTCCTTCCAGCATGGGCTGTATGGCTGGGGCAGGCTGGACATCACGAACCCTCCCACCAACACACCTCACACAGCAGTCAACCAGCAGGATCTCTGCTGTCCGTGGTTACAGAGCTGGAGTGCAGCAGAGCGTCGGGGGCTCTGCGCAGTGACATCAGCAGGAGAGCTGGCCCTGCAGGTTCAGCTCCCTCCCAGAACAAGAATAAATAGATGCCCTGCTCAGCTAGGCACGCACACAGCCTGATTCACAGCTTGAAAGTCAAGGCGAAACAAACAGCTTGGAAAGAATAACCTGACTTACAAGGATTTTGCAATCCCTTGTCGCTGTTTGCTCAACACTGATTACTACCAAGACAGGCTGGTCAGAGCGCAGGAGCCCTTGCTGGGAACCTTGAATAAACCCAATTGCTGCCTGCAGCAGCCTCAGCTGAACACAGCAGTCAGAAGCAGCTCCCTGAGCCTCTCTCTGCAGCAGGGCAGCCAGCCCCACAAGGAAGCAGTGCTGGAACTCTGGGCCTGTCTGCACACACACACACACAATGCATCCTTCAGATGAGGCAGCTGCTTGGAAACAAAACCCAGGGAGCGAGGGCAAGTGGAATCTGTGCAACAGATGAGGAGCTCGATGGAAGACCATCTCGATTCACTCTGAGAAAAGCAGTGCCAGCTCAGCAGCCCACGAGCTCAGCACCCACAGCTTCAGGAGGGCAGATTTCACCCCCAGGAGCGCATCGCTCACAAAGCTATGGTGAAAGATGTGGCTATGCAGGAAGCTGATGGACGCCTTAAGGGAGGACAGGGACTGAAGAGATGAACAGAAGGACACAGTGCAAGTTTCATGAAACTTTTTATTCAACAAGTATTTCATTATGATTTTGCCAAGATGATCAAATGAACAGCAAGGCATAAAAAACATGAAATAGTTAAGAGATTTTATTCTAATAGCTTTAATTACAGTGCTTGTTTGTCGAAATGAAAACTGAAAACAAGTATACAAAACAGTTGATTACTAATCGTGTATTGAAAGCAATAAAGGTTTCCACAACACTAAACAAACCAGTTCTGATAGTTCCTCAAGTTAAAGTTGAACAGCTCCAGCTTCTTCAGTGTTTATCAAAATACAAAAGAAAAGTAAAGAGGTCTTTTTTCTGATGGCAAATCTGAACCTTGCAGTATGAGGGATGCCAAGGGTTTTCACACATATACAGATATGGGATTGTTCCAAAATGGGATTGAATACTTCTAGAGTGGAATGACTCTCCTAACTCTCATGCTTTTTTTATTCCCCTAGACACTATACATAGATGTTTGGTGTTTTTCATGGCAATTCTTACTTAAGTACAGTACTTTCTGACTATAGAGCTTAGGACTGGTACAGGCTGTGCTTTCTGTAGAAAAGTTTGCCTTCTGGAGTGGTTTACACACAAAAGTACAAAACACTTTTGACAAATACAACAGGCTAAAAATGTGACTTCCAGAAATGATTCAAGCTCAGTGGATGTGACCAGTCTCACCTGAACCAAAAGGCAGAGGTTTAGCTTGAGTCTGCCAACTCATCTAAACCAGGTCTGACAAATCTTGGAGCAAGTATGAACAAACGTGAGCTACAGAAAGAGCCAGAGATCTGTAAGTTACGACCTGTGTTCTAACCCAACGGAGCCAACCTGGTGTCAACTGCTGCTTCAGTTTCCCAAGGATCAGGAACCACCACGTCAGAGCTAGAACAGCAGAAGCTATGGCAAACCTTTGTGTCTTGAAGTGTTTTTACTTTTCCTCGACTATTAAAAAAAAAAAACAACAAAACAAAATACAGTATTCAGGTTAAAAACCAACCACCAAAATGGACCTCACAGATCTCACAACCCATCCGAGATAGTATTCAGCTCTACTGCACTAGGACTGCTGGCAACCCCTACGTTAAGCCACTCCATCCCTTCCAAGTACTAAACAGTGAGTTGATTCTTTACAATAAAAAAGCTGAGTAATATTGCATAGGAGTACCAGAAACTGCCTCATTGGAAACAAAAACTATTTACATTAAATAAGAAACCTAACTGTTTTCTGGCTTGTATTTGCCACATTTACAGCATGATGCAATATATACTGTGACAAAAGAAATGAAAACAGCTTCCGGCACTCAATACCACAAAGTAGCACAGTTTGCCACATTAGAGTAAAGCGAAGGGCGAATAGGAGGAAATAAGAGGGAGGGGTGGAAAAAGAGGGAAGAGGAAGGTTTATGGTTTCATTTCTGGTTTCGGAGCTGATTGGACAACCAGTCCAGTCCTTCATAGAGCCCGTCTCCACTAGTGGCGCAGGTGGCCTGGATGTACCAGTTCCTGTGACGAAGAGAATGCAGTCCCAGTTTGTCTGTGATTTCCGCTGCATTCATGGCGTTGGGCAGGTCCTGCGGAGAGCAAGAGACGCGTTTCTCTCCTGCCAGCTGAGCAGCAGCACCCACCCTTCCTGAACTATGAGTGCACTGGCTGTCAGCTGTAAACCCACTTCACAAAGTGAGGAATGCTCACAGTTACAGCTCACCTCCTGTTTCATTCACTTTCCACTAGGGAAATATTTTCTGCAACTGCAGCCTTGATTTAACCTCAGCTTCCACCACGCAGTACTGAGCACTGCTCCAAGCTGTACTCAGCTCAGCACTGCATCTGTTAATACTACACTTTCCTATTCCTAGAAAGGACTCACAGCTTTTCCACCCTTCCCAAGTGAGCCTGCACAGCTGATGGAGCAGCAAGCTGTGCCTCCTTTAAGTTCACCCACAGAAGGCGCTTTCAGGTAAGAGCACACACACGGACACCTTCCTTTGGCGTACCTGTTTGTTAGCAAACACTAATAGAACAGCATCTCTAAGCTCATCTTCTGCCAGCATTCTCATCAGCTCTTCTCTGGCCTCGTTCACTCGTTCTCTGTCATTACTGTCAACTACAAAAATCAAACCTAGGAGAAAGCAGACAATAAGCATAAGCACGCAGCACGTGCTGCTTACACACAATACCTGGTTCTGGACATCAGAATTCAGCTGCAAAGAGAAACTACATGAAAAGATGAAGTTCATACTGTTGTAATCTCATGTCTGAGAGAAAGCCTGCTCTTGCCAAGAGCTGGTGACAACAAGCAGTTTGATGTGCATGATTTCGGGCTCGCTCTCCAGCTACAGGACCACTCAATATCTTCCAATGAGAAGCACCCCTTAAAATCCTGACAGGACAGTGCACGCACATTAAAGGCAAGCAGTGGGAGGAATGACAAGCTCTCAGCTCTCAAGGCTGCTACAGCCTGTAGGAAACGAGCAGCAAGGACTGCTTTGAAGTGCTGGGTGCGAGCTGTGATGCTCACAGAGTAGCAGGAGTTCTGAACTCAGTGATTCAGACAGACAAAGACGACTGCTTTCCAGATTTCCTTCTACCCCTCCTGCTCTGCAGCCTGGGATGTAAGTGTCAGCACTCACCTTGTGTGTTCTGGAAGTAATGGCGCCACAGTGGTCTGATCTTATCCTGGCCGCCTACGTCCCACACCGTGAAGCTAATGTTCTTGTATTCTACTGTTTCCACATTGAAACCTGAAATAGAAATCGTGGCAAAATCTCAGTTAAAACGGGTACAGGTCAACTGTGTTCATTTAGCAACTCATGTTCAGAGTCACTACTAAAAACATCACCTTGAAATGTAAGTCTGCTTTAAATAAGCAGCTTTACACTGAGGCCCTCACTGAGCCCACCCCAAACGTGGGCTCTCTACAACTGCTCCTCTCACCACCACCCAGCCCCAATTAGTTAAACTAACAAACTTAACACCTATAACTGCTACGTGAGCAGTGAAAAAATAATCAGAGCAAACTGCGTTATGTTAAATAATAACAAATAAACCCACAGGCTTCTGAGGACGGGAAATAAATCTTGGATCACAGTCCTCAGCCACTCTCCTCCCAGGTAACATAGAGGCACTCCTCCATTTCTCAGCCTTAACCACTCGAGGTCACAGCACAGTGAGCAGAAGGCAGGCAGGCTGGCCCAGCCCACAAAGGGCCAACCCACAGATGACTCAATGGAGGGAACTCACAGGGGAAAAAAAACCAAGAAAACAAATCTCCTCCTATGTGAAAAGATTTGGCTGTGCTATCCTCGTACAGCAGCCTCAGCAATTGTTTGCAAAGTCAGAGTGCAGCACTACGTCACAAACCAGCAGTGCTGGCAGCAGAGGTGAGGCACTGCTGCAAACACTGCACCCTGATCCCAAAGCCAGCAGTTGATAGAAAGACAAACATCTTACCTATAGTGGGAATTGTAGTTACTATTTCACCAAGTTTAAGTTTGTACAAGATAGTCGTCTTTCCTGCAGCATCCAGACCGACCATCAGAATACGCATCTCTTTTTTGCCAAAAAGGCCTTTGAAGAGGTTAGCAAAAATATTTCCCATCTTGAGATATGCTTTCACTGGCCAGTGAAGTCTGGAGAAAGAGATCACAGAATCACTCATGAGTCACCGAGGGCTGTGTTCAGACCTGGGCACAACCAGCCACCAAAAAGGCACCAGACAATACAGACCTGTGGGCTCCCTGCCCACAGAGACCAGGAATTTCTCCATATTGAAGCAAAACAAGAGACAAACACCTCTGCCACAAGTTATCCCTGATAAAAAGACACTGCTCTGATTTCAGTATTAAACTCTGCTCTCAAACTATCCTGTCTGTTATTGGCTTTCAGCACAACGGACAACTTGGGCAGTTTATCCCTCCAGCTTAAGGTCTCACCATAAAGCACTACTTCACCTGAAGTGCAGCTTTTAATGCATGCTCATGTTTTCTCTGTTTAGACATTCCTTCTTTTGAAAAGGAAGCTGAGAACGTGGCTCGGATTCACCTCTACTCAGAACACTTTCCTTCCTCTTGAAGCCTCTGGCAGTGGGCAGTGAACACAGTGCCACACAAAGCAGCATTACGTTCACTGATGCTGGAGAACTTCTTCACAGAATCCATCATGTCTCCAAACCTTACCTACCAGAAATGACTGCTGTGTTGGAGGGGTTTCTCCCTTCACTCTGGACATTCAGAAGGGATCAGCAGCTTCAAGAGCTCCTGCTGGGGCCGCGGGCACCACTGTGCTGTACTCTTGGAAGGGGGGCAGCCCCAGTGCTGCTCTTCCACAAGGCCCTGCCACCCCGACCTGCCATCACACAGTTCAGCACTGCAATCCAAGAACCATTATTGTGCTTGCATGAGATGAACAGAGCAGCCTGGAAGCAGTCGGATGTGGTGAGGGCTGTTACACACTTCTGCTGCTTCATCTAGCAATGCTGATGTAAGTGTGAGACAAATGAAGTCCAGCTGAAAAGCCAAGCTTAAGACAGCAGAAACACACAGAGCAAAGACTTGTAACGTTCAGGGGTTGGGTTTCCTGCAAACCGAGTCATAACTCAAATATGAACTCTGAATCAGCTCTCAAAGCTGTTCTCAAAGCCTTGCACTGCAGCTGTGTGCTTGAAACACAATTCTCACAGGACACGTTTTCCAGAATTGCTACTCAAGACGATTAACAAGCTGTGAAGCTGCAGACCAAAGCCTCGCCCTACTGCTCAGCTCTGCCTGCCCCGCTCAGCACCAGGAGGCCCGAGCTGCCCTGCCCCTCCCAGGAAGCGTGCTGGAAGCGACTCTGAACCCAGAGCACTGCGATGTGAATGGAGTCACATGTCTCAGCACAAAGCAGCCTCTCGGTGCAGAGTCCACACCGAAGTTTCTGCACGACAAACAGCTCTTCTGAAGTTGTAACTCGTGTCGGGTTGTTCACTTCATACCCCGAAGCTCCATGCGATTGGAACTTCACAGCTCCATCAGCCAGAAGGGCAGCTTGTGGATTAAAACCAAATGGAAGTTTTGGAAGTTCTATTATTTCACCATTTCCTTCGTATTTCTGAACCGCTACCATGAATATTCAACAGCCACTTCAATCTATGGAACTTACATAAACAGGAAAGTTAATTAGGAAGTAGAGAAAACAGTTTTGCTGGAGTTCTTGTTTACCCAAATCATTCACAGCAGGAAATGTCTCTCCCCAGCAGCTCTGGCCGGGATGGAGGCTGTGGGGCTTTCCTTTGTCTGCTGCCTGTGCTGACTCTATCTGCTGCTTCATCTGAAAAAAATGCCAGGGCTGAAGCGTTACCTCGAAGCAGAGCTCTTACAGCAATCCAAAATGGTGCTTCTGCAGAGGAGCTGTAAGCCCTGCAAGAGGTTCCCCCTCACGTGTACAGTCATAATTGGCTGTTAAATGCTTGGGACCAAAGGCAGCAATCAGGTAACAGAACCAAACCTTAACATTTACTCTACCCCTCAGAGAAGCCACACTGCCAAACACACTGCACAGCCTTGGCTCTAAGAGTGGTGAATCCCACCAGATTTCCCTTCTCTTGGCAGCTCATCAGTTCCAGGCTGCTTTGTAGGAGAGCAAGATATCAGGAGAAGCCCACGTGCAGAACTCCCCCACGCTGCTGTGGTTCCCACCAGGAAAGCTGCTGGATGCTGCTGAGGCAGAAGAGGTGTCTGTCTGTGTGCCCTTCCTCTAACAGCAACCAGCACGTCTGCCTGCGGCCACAGGAAAGGGAAGCTGCCCCATGCCAGCTCCCCTCAGGAGGCCATCTCTGCCACCACTGTGTAACACCACACTAAATGAGCCGAAGCACCTTGAGATCCCTCTTCCCTGCCTGTAAAATCCTTAACCAAACAAGCAACAGGGATGTGCCCAGCCCTCTGACAGCCAGGTCTCTGTTCTCGACTGTGCCATCTGACAGCCCAAACTCCACCACCACGCAGACAGTGCCGCCACAGTCCGGAGCAGCTTCCCACCCACTAATACAACTCAGCTGAGGATCACACGACTGCTTGCAGTGTACTTCAGAGCTGAATCTGCTTAGTTCAATTCTCATTTCAGTACGTTAGTCAGACCAGGACAACATACACATTCCAAAAATCTGGGAAAATTTAAGTCTGTTAGGTTTACCAAGTAATCCTGCCACTTCTCAGCCATCTTAAAACATCTGCAACCTGTGTCATAGAACAGCTTGGGCTGGAAAGGACCTTTAAGATCATCTAATTCCAACCCCCAGCTATAGGCGGGACACCTGCCTCTAGACTAGGCTGCTCAAAGCAGTTTGAATCAACAGCCCAAGCCTTCTGCAGAGCTAGTGTGCACAGTGCCCCAGCACAAGTCCAGCTCCTCCAGATGGAGGCCCAGCACTGCCCCCAGCCACTCCTGAGTGCCTGCACAGCTCTCACTTCTGCTCACCTTCACCTGGCCTACTCCTCCAGAGGTGTATGGCAGCAGAAACCTGCTGGGCAGGTTCAGAAAAGCTAAAATGTCATTGGTAAATAGCAAGAAAGAGACATTCTCTGCAGAAGGCTGCAGTTCTGTTTCAAGGAAGCCAGGTATTTTCAGCAGCCTGTTTTCTAGTAAGCAATATGGTTAGATAAGCCATTAGGAGACAGGGAGCCTTCTTCAGAAAGGCTTGGTATGATGAGTTAAAAATGAATGAGCGTCTGCCAGAGCAGGCAGACCAGTGCCTGTTAAAGCAATACAGCCCATGAGTAACAGCCAGGAATTGTCTCTATTAATTGGAAGGGGTTAGAGAAAGAGCTCTGAGGAGCTTCTCAAGCTCAGTGATCATTGAGCATTTAATCTGCTGCAGCACTCCGTATTTAACCACACATTAGTGCATTTCAGTGCCGTTTCATTCAGAGCCCTTACCCTGAGCCCTCACACACCTGCTGAACAGCCACCCCACAGCACCATGACCACAGGGGCATGCAGCATATGGGGAAAGCACAGCTGCGTCTCGAAATCTCTGCCTTTAAACATGGCATAAAAGACCCAAACTGAAGGTTATTTAATTAGCAGAATTACACCTGCAGTATAGAAATACATTTATTTCCCTTCTACACACCAACCCTTAGCACGCAAGGCTTCTGAAGCGGCTGAAGAAGGGCTCTGAACTTGGCAGGCGGTGTAACAGAAGTTGCCTCATGCAATCATTTTGGCAATCTGTTCTCTCCCTTTGATAAACAGCAGCAGCAATAAGGTCAGGCAAGAAAGGCTCAGGCCCAGCACACAGCCACACAGAAGGCACCTGCTGCCTCCGAGCTGGGAGCTTCCCATCTTTGCTTTATTGCCTCTTTCAGAGACCACCAGTGTCCCTACCAACCTGACAGCAGCACTGACTCCACCCCTAACATAATTAGAACAAAAAAACCCAAATCAAGCCCCTAATTCCTAAACTGGAATTAATACAATCTGATTGTATCAGCCACAGGAAAACAAAAGCTGATCAATCTGTTACTTAACAGAAATACTGATCTGAAATCAGCCTGTTCCCACTAGTTGGCTTGCACCATCTTTACTGCATCTACATTGGAAGCTCAACATGCAAAAACAAGCACAAAATCATACACAAAAGAGCACCAAACCCACATGTACACGAGAGGTGATAAAGCTTGTTAAAATCCAAGTAGAACAGCAGCTGTTGGTGTTACATATGAGACTGGGCAAAGAGCTTCAATTTAAGTGCAAATCCAAGTTGGCAGCTTGTTCCTTACAATTTAAAGTGTGACTTTGAAGGGAACATGAGAAGTGATCCAGCAAAGATTAAAACACTGCTAGAACTGAGCTGAATTCAGGCCCACAGTTCTTCATATCACCTCATTGGAGGCACAGGCTGTGAAGCACAGCTGTGCTCTTTGGAACCTGAAGCAATTTCTGTTACAGTTTACCAGCCTTCCCCATGCAATAACCTGAGTGAGAGATGACCAAGTACCAACTCGAGGCCTCTTCAGCACTGGAATTTAGCTCAGATCATTTGGATTTGATTTGCTTGAGATTTTAGAGCATCCTGATGTCACTAGGCATAAACTAAGCACAAAACCCAGGAATAGCTGACACGTCTGTTGGGCTTCCATCAACAGAAATGCATCTCCCCACTTGGCACTGGTGGTGCAGACACCCCCAGCAATCACTGCCTGTTACCTGCCTCCCAGAGAAGCTCAGATGCACAAAGCATCATGTAAAATACAAGATTCAGTTACATAACCGCACTCCCATGTCAAGAGGCACAGCTGGATGTGGTCTGCAGAGGTTTGAGGAGACCAAGTGAAAGGCATCCAACCACACAGTGTGTGCTTGAGGCAGATGGAGCACACGTCAACCTCCAGCAACAAATGAGGTAATGAAAATGCTTCTGATGTAGCACCTTCAATCAACAGAAGCAGGCTGAACATCTTGCTGTCTGTACACATTACCAGATATAGCACTTCCCAAATGCTGTACCAGTCTCCAGAGAGCGCTGGGCTCAGAGCAGCAGGAAAACAGAAAATAATTCCATTTACAAGATCAAGGCAAGGGCAAAGGAAAGAGGGAAGGTTTCCTATGGGGTGATGACTGCTTCCTCAATACCACAAGAGCTCAATCCTGAAACAGGCAGACAAACAGGAAAAAAAAAGCCAACAAAACAGCATCAAGCAAAGAGGGCAGGCTGCTCAACTCCACCAACTGGCCCTGGCCTTACTCTCACCTTGATGCAGATGCAGCCACTTCTATTTCACAGCCAAATCTCAAACTGTTTTAAGCAACTGCACACTACCACACATAACTCTAAAGTGTGCTTTTCCAATGTATTGGTTTGTACATCTGGTCTGAATGATATTTTCTTTATGAGACATGTGGGCGAGCACAGGAGGGGCCACAGTTGATGTTTTTAGAAAGTTGTTCATGGCTTCCCTGCAGACTGCTCAGGAAATAAAGCAGTGCCAACAATTCATAACACCCGGATCTGACCGACTCCACGTTCACCTGTCAGATGGGGGCAAGCTGCTGTGGGAACACAGCTCTGAGAAAGCACTTTTCAGTCAGGCTCTGCGCAGTTTTTCAAGGCTGAGCTATTTTCACACGTTTCAAATCTCCAGTTCTAAGCCAAATAAGCTGTTATTCATTCCTACCAGCTGGGCACTAAGTCAACGTTTACACTCCTATTAGAAAAGGCAAGAACTTGCTGGAGAGCATCAGTAATGAAATTGGCTTTTGGTATGGGGAGAATGTCAAAGCAGAGCCTACACAGCTAACTGGGTACAGGAACCAGGGTATGAATAAGAGCTCCGTTAGGCATGAGGTTAATGAGAACTGAAACATCAGCAGAGCTACTGCCACAGTCCTTCAATGTTTGCATGAGTTAGAAACAAGAAACAGGAATGGATAGTTGTGAGCAAAAAGAGAAATATGCTGAACAACAGAAAAAACAGCTGCTGGAGTAGGAAGCCAATTATAAACCTCTTTACTCATCAATTAAGATAGGCAATAATGGCAGAGGGCAGCGCATCTAATAAAAGCTCTGCAGCATTCCAGTAGCAAAGCTTTGGCAAAGCTTTCCAAAGATTTCTAAAAACGAATCACCACTATTCCTTCTAAGAAAAAGTGCACTGATTTTTCAGCAGCTTCATCCTCTGTAAGGAAACGAAACAGATTCCTGTGAAGGCTGATGAAATCTGTAAGAACTCTACCTTTAAAAACTGCTGATCAGTGCAAAGGTGGACTTTCATTTCTACACCGGCCTTCTTTCAGCTTCAGCACTGCCAGTTCAGCTGAAGCTTTGCATTGTGAGCTTCTTCTTCTTTCACCAATTCATGTAATCAACAGCTCACTTGATAACCTCAGTGTGATGTATGAGAGTTGCTTAAAGCAGGTTTTTCCAACAGGTGTAACTGGAGTGCTACAATTATAAGGACTGGAATGCAGCCCCCTGTCCCCCCTTGCTGTGTTTGCTTTGAAAAAGCACAGCTCCAGGCTGCCCCTTTGCACTAACACAGGGAGCTGCACATGCCAAGCAAGAACACAGCACTTCTGCCCTAACCCTGTTCAGATCCCTGTTGTATTTCACAACCAGGCAATCTCCAAAACCCAGCAAAAACCAAGAATTACTGGGGAGAGATTTACTTTCTGTTATTTGTGTTTTTACCCCTAATTCCAGGCTCTCAGAGGTGTGGTCCAGCAACTATCACATACACCATAGGCTACCATAGCAGCCAATGCTGTCCTGAGCAGAGCTGACATCTGCTTGAGTCATTTTTCCACCTTCTGCCATAGTAGAAGGGACATCAAACACAGCAAACCAACAGAGCTGAAGAAGTTCAAGTGAGGCAAGCTACCTCACCCTTTCACCCAATGTAATTGCAACAACAGACAAAGCAGTCCAACAGGGTTCTGGAGCACTAGGTATATTTTAAACACAAGAAGCCCGAAGTATTATACCAGCCTCCCAAACTTGGGTTTCAAAGAATCCCTTTCTTTCTGTACCTGTAAGATTATGAGTACTTGTATTGACAAGTTGATTTCAAAACCTGTGAAGCAATCCTCCAGTCCTGCTGGAGTTCTTTTCTCCTACAGAAAGGTTTCAAATCAGTTGTAAAAACAGCAATAACCACATCGCCAAATGACCTTGAGCAATTTACTGTGACTTGGATTACTTTGCCTGAAAAATAAGGTTAATAGAACGTGTTGAAGAGGGGCCTTGCAGCCCTACAGCTTGCAAAACAAAGATCAAAGTATGAGATAAATAGTTCACATTTTATTTATTGACAAAGTTACATTTCAAAACAAGAACTCTTGGTAGAACTCTAATCAACCTGTGGAATTTGCTTTGGCAAAAACCTAAGAGCAAAGCAGCAAGGTCAATGGCAAACACAACATTTTGGTGGTTTTACGGCCCAGTAAAATTTAAGTCACTCTGTAAACGGCTCCTTTCAAAAAGAGGCTCCCACTGCTAACCTACCACTTCATCAGATGGAGGTTATCAACCTGAAGTATCACCTCAACTGCTCACAGAGCAATGACATCGTGTTTTTAGACAGAATGTAATATCCTCCTATTGGGGGACTGCCGTGCCAAGGAAAACTGATCTCCCAGGGCGCCAGACCCGAGCAACGGATACCAAACCGAGCCTGCGGCGAGCCGAAGCTGAACTTCTTCCCAGCAGCCCAGCACGAAGCCCCACACAGGCTCAGAGGAACTGCGAGGAGAACAGCTTTCGGCTAACCCGAAAACCAGGCAACCTCTCCCCGCATCCCATCCGCGGGCGGGGCCGAAGCCGGAATTGGTTTGGGGAAGAAGAGAGAACAAGGCCATCCCGCCTCGCTCCCAGTAGGGGGAGGGGAGCGGCGCGGTCCCCCCCAACCTGTCCCTGTGAATGATCCGCCCCCCCGGCCCGACCCCCCCGCCCTCAACGAGAGAACGGAGGCAGATAGCACGGCACCGCGGCTTACCTCCCCGCCAGGAGCACAGCAGAAAGGGACAAAGACAGGAGGCAGCCGGAAAGCCGCAGCCCCGGGCCTCCCCTCAGCACAGGGCCGCCGCGCCTCCCCGCCGCCCGCGGGCCTCGGCCTCCCCCGCTCCACCCAGCGGCTGAAGGCGGATACGGCGGGCGGCGAGAAGGAAAATGGGACGGAAAGAAGATAACGGAAACCCACCGGTGTCAGCTGCTGCCCCGGGCAGTGCGTCTGGCTGTCCTCGGGCTGTCCCGCTCGGAGCCGGCTCCCCCCGCGCCTCTCAGCCGCTCTCCGCCCAGGCACACAAGATGGCGGCGCTCCGGGGCCACGTCAGTGCCAGCGCGCGGGGCAACATGGGTAACCGAGGATGCGAGGGGGCGGGGCTTAGCGTAAACCCCGCCCTCCGCCTAACCACGCCCAATCAGCGCCCACGCCCCTGGACGTGTGGGGTTTGATTGACGTGAGGCCGTAATGATGGGTGGGCAGGAGGGCACGGGGACGCAGAGTGAGTTGTGTGGAAAATAAAATTGATGAGGCTTGAACGCTCCAGAGAGTGGTGTAGGAACGCATCTGGTAGTTGGGGATGGTTTCCTTTCTGCTATGGGTTACTTCAAGGTAAATTGAGGCCATGTGGTGTCCCAGGCTAACTCCTAAGTACTGCCTTTATAAATACAGGTAGAGGAGCTTTAAAAGAGAGCAGGCAGCCATGAAAATGGCTTATTGTGGATTCCCCCCCAGTGCTCGTATTTACACTTCGAAGCCCTCCATCCAGCTCTCAAGCAAGTGCCCGCCAGCTGAGCATGCTCAGCATTCCCACGCGCTGGAACCTGAAATGCAAACTGTCCTTCAGCATCCTTCCTTTCCTTACCCAGCAGCTGCAAGGAGAGCAAAGCAATTTTCCCTGTTCCCACACAGGGTTGCCCACCAAACAGTGTTCCACAAACAGCTCTTCCCATGTGCATAAGCTGAAGGGACAATAAAGGATGTAAACACCTCATGCCAAACCTTTGAGGAACAGCCCATATTTCCCAGCCCGTGCCCATATAAAATACTGCCAGTCTTCATGATCTCACATCTGACACATCCCATGTGTTTACTCAGCTCAGACTGCTGTCAGCAAAGCATCCCTGAGTGATGCTTCTGCTAAATAAGCACTTAGTGGCAAAGGACATGGAGAAGGACCCAGGAAAATCATAGTATCACAGTGTTGGAAGGGACCTTTAAATGTCATCCAGACCAACTGCCCCACAGTGAAGAAGGACTCAAAGCTCAATTGCCCAGGCCCTGCTCCAGCCTGGCTTTGAAGGTCTCCACGTGCTCAAATCCTTCCTTCTCCCCATGTTTCCTACCAAGTCCTGCTGTCAGGAACTCCTGGCACTTATATGTCTCAGAATCATCCCCTGAGAATAAAACCCCATTGGTGCATGTATCCCCGTGGCCAAGAGCACTGGCTGGTGTAACAGTGTGATCCCCTTGTCTGTTTGCTGAACCAGATCAGGACGGTGCTCTGCACTAAAAATAACCCTTCTCTTCCACCCTCCCCCCCCCCCCACTTTCTGTTATTTTTAACCCAGAGCAGCTCTTCACTTTGACTCAGTGCGTGGAGGAGCTGCTCATTCTGTTGCTTTCTCCTTATCCCTGCAAAACTCTGACTGGCATAGGGTCAACAGGGCCAATCCAAGTAGGGTGCATGGCTTTAGGGCTAGATGGTATCTCAGCCATAGAATCATAGAATCATAGAATCATAGAATCATAGAATCATAGAATCATAGAATCATAGAATCATAGAATCATAGAATCATAGAATCATAGAATCATAGAATCATAGAATGGCCTGGGTTGAAAAGGAGCACAATGCTCATCCAGTTCCAACCCCCTGCTGTGTGCAGGTCACCAACCAGCAGACCAGGCTGCCCAGAGCCACATCCAGCCTGGACTTAAACGCCTGCAGGGATGGGGCATCCACAGCCTCCTTGGGCAACCTGTGCCAGTGCCTCTGGGTGAAAAACTTCCTCCTAATATCTAATCTAAACCTCCCCTGTCTCAGTTATGCATGCACAAACCCAGTGCTTGCAGAGAGCAGAGGTGATGCTGTGCACAGCAACGTGTCCCTATCTGAGTCACAGCTGCTATGATGGAAGATGAACATGGTGCCTGGTGACTCATGGCGTTTGGAGAAGGAAATAGGCTTCCTTGTGCAGCTGGGAGGGCAGACGTGTGGCCACCTTATTTTTCTGTTGAATGAGAGTTTGGGGCAAAGGACAACATAGGATTCTCTGGGACACTGGGATGTGGACACTGGGTGCACTTGGGGTGGCTTTTTGTCATCCGATTGCCTTAGAGATGCTGAGCTTTCCTCCTTGTTGGCAGCCTTGGATGACCAATCTGAAGAGATATGCCCTGGCTTTTTGGGGTCCTGGCAGACACTGGGTTGATAGCTACTCAGTTTTGTGCTGCTCTGCAGGGCTGTGTTAGCAGGTTGGTGTTGTCTCACCTCTGAGTCTCTCACACTCGGGTGAGAATCACAGTTACTCACAGAAGCTGAGATACTCTTCCCCCCAACATCTGTTTGCTACATTATCTACAGAAAAAAAAACAGCAATTATTCCTTGCTTTTGGGGTTCCTGGGGTCACCTATTGGTGGTTTGAAAAGTAAGACTTCCAGTCTTTGCTGTATAATATGGAAGATCTACCATGTTGTACCATCCTGGAGGGTGAAAATGAGGATAAAAGCAAGCTAAACTCGACAGGCAGAAAAAAGGACAAGTTTCTCTGTGGCAGAAAGACCCACGTTCCCAAGAGCACCTCAGATGTGGGGCTGAAGCACAGAGAGAGATGAAAGCAGAGCAGCCTATGACACCAACTCCCTTGGGATGGTGGGCAAATGACTGCAGCTCTCTCTGCCTCACTTTTTTCTCCTTAATTCAGAAATAGCTGCGTTGCGTGACTCAGGGACGTGCAGCGTTACATGCTGGGAGCAGGGTGTTGTATAATGCTAAGTGCTGCTAATATTTAACACCACTGCTGACACTTCTGGATAATCATAGAGCAGGAGCATCAGTAAGGTTGGAAAAGACCACAGAGATCATCAAGTCCAACCCCAACCCATCATCACCATGACCAGTGCCACATCTCCACAGTGCTTGAATACCCCCAGGGTTGGTGACCCCACCCCTCCCTGGGCATCCTGTGCCAATTAATTACCACTCTTTCTAAGAAGAAATTGTTCCTAATATCCAGCCCGAACCTCCCCTTGCACAACTTAAGGTGATAACTTTGGGGCCACAATGCTCTCCGTTGCACATGCAAGGGGATGATAGGCTGTTAATCAGTCTTTTGGAACCTGGGGAAGATGGATTAGAAAGGATAAGTTGGTTCTTCTGCTGTCATTTATCCATCCCACCTCCCTTTAGCTCTTACAGGGCAGATGTCCCTGCTGAGGAGGTCCTTCAGGTCTTCCTTGAGTAACTGGAGATAGAAGGGAGCAACTCACTCATCCTATTCCAGATACCAGCCCCAGTGGTCCTCCATCACCGACCATAAACCATCTGTACCATTACATCTCCATCAGCCACTCATGGCTCCATAGATATTCATGATCATACAGCCCTCCTGGGGCTATGAATACCCCCAGCATCATTTAAACTCCACAAACTTATTTTAACTCAGCATTCAGGTTGAAAAACAAACACCAGAACGATGCTTTGCCTGAGAAATGCTTTGTGATCTGCTCAGCCTAACCTGGAAACTCGAATATCTGTGGTCAGGTGGTGCTTGTTGGGTGCACTTTCTCCACAGAACACATTCAAAATGGAAGTGCTACCATTAATGTCGAATACATCTGATAGCACTTTGGGCAGCAGAAGTTCAAGTCTTGATAAAGGCATTGGTTGGTACCATGAGCAGTCTCTTCCTCCACTTTTTCCAATTTTGGGTTTACGCTGTGGGCAGCATTGTAATTCTGAAACTGATGTGCCAGTGGTGCAGAGACCTGTGATGGTGCTGCATCAGGAAATGAGGCTGCATCAGGCAGCCCAATCCATGGAGCTCAGGTCATAGATCAGAATCCTTGAATTACAGAGTCATCATCCTGGATTTCTAGAGTCCTAGAAACAAGGAATGGTTTGGATTGGGAGGGATCATCTGATCCCAACCACTGCCATGAGCAGAGACATCTCCCACCAGAGCAGGCTGCCCAAAGCCCCATCCAACCTGGCCTTCAGCACCTCCAGAGGTAGGGCATCCACAAAGTCTCTGGGCAGCAGTGCCAGTGCCTCACCATCATCATAGCGAAGAAATTCTTCCTAATGCTTAATTTAAATCTACGCCCTTTTAGCTTAAAGGCATTATTGCTTATCCTATCACTACATGCCCTTGTAAATAGTCCCTCTCCAGCTTTCCTGTAGGCCCACATGTATAAGGATGGTATAACGTCTCTCCAGAGGCTTTTTTCTTCAAGATGAACAACAATCAATGCTCTCAGCCTGTCTCCATAGGAGAGGCCTTCCTGTACTCCAATTATTTTCCCTCCTCTGGGCTGCTTAAACACCATTGTACCTCATCTTAGGGTATCCTTGGCACAACTCATGCCACCCCAGCACTACCATTTGGATTTCTTCCAAATCAGAAGCATGATAGATCCATGATATTACTTTCAGGAGTATGGACTGATGGTCCAACACTGCTTGGGCTCACTCTGTTCACGTTAACTTTATGGACAAACCTGGGGCAGTGACAGTGAGTTTAATGGGCAGCTCTTCTTCCAATGAAGTCTTGCAGGGTGTGCTGAGTCTGGTCTTGTCTCTGGGACCAATTTGGTATGTGGGATGAGCAGTGCAGCAATGCCAGAGAATCTTCCTTTGTGTTATCCTATCCCTAGCCCATCAGCGACATTGCCAGACCTTTTTCAGGTTCTCTCACAGATGGGAGATGTTGTCCAAAGGCAAAGATGAAAGACAGGGACATCAAAATGTCCCATTTGGAGAGCTTTATTCAATTTTAAGGTGCTCCATAAGAGAAAGCTGTCTTTCCACCTCCATGGTGCTATCCTGCTGGGTAGGTTTTGGTGTCCTTCTGCTTTTAGTGACCACGCACAGGACTTAAAATGCTCAGCTGAAGTATTTCACCTGTAGCAGCACATTGCCATGAAATTCCTCGCTCCGCTAGTAAGACTAATTACACCTCTGAAGCAGCAATATTGTGTTCTGCCACCCTTGGCTTTTTCCAAAATGATTCCCAGTTAATTAGCTGTAACAGAGAGTACCCCAGCTTTCCACATGAAGTGGCTCGGCTACAGAGATCTACAAGAAGAGGTATCAAGGTTATTATCAGGGTTTTTTTTCCTGGATGGGAATGAAGTTTCGGCCGTTCTCCATCATCAGAACCTCATTACGTTATGCAGTCACTAATTGACATGCCCAAACCTGACAACTTGTGTCAAAGGGGAAGAAGGCAGTCACCCTGGGACCCGCCAATCAATGTCACAGCCATCCCAGGCCCACGCTGAACTCTGACCGCCCGCAAGAATGGCAGCGATTGTTTCAGTTGGCAGGAGAAAGATGGAAGCCAGCCTAATTATAACATCAATGTCAGGCCACATACCCCCGCTGGACACCTGTGTGATGGAGAAAAAAACAGACAGTGGCTGTTGGGGTCCAGCTTGTGTGAAACTACTCAAGATGTCTTGGCTTCTTTGGGTTTTTCAGGACTAACAACTTCACTTTGAAGAGTTTTGTTCATCCAGGAGCCATTTTGTGGGAGTGTGGAGATACACGCTGCAGAGCATCTGCAACTAGAATGATGGTAGGGGTGAGAAATGCCAATATTCAAGGGAAATCCTGGGCTGCCTGCAGCCAGGTTTGCCAAGCAGAGGCAGTTGGTATTGGTGCAAGGAGGAAGGACTGCAGAGAAGGCATTGGGGGGTAGAAAAAAAGGTATGGTATGGTATGATGTGGTATGGTGTGGTATGGCATGGCATGGCATGGCATGGCATGGTATGGTATGGTATGGTAAAAAGGTGGCCTCAATCAGTCCAAAGTGGGATCATTTAATTTCATTTTGCCTAACTACAAGGTAGCCATTCACAGACAAGTTCATTCCCTGCTCCTTTATACAGCTGTTGCAGAGGAACGTTGACCTAAGGCTGTGATTCATCCATCCTTTTCTAGATACTTGAGATGACTGCTGGGCCTTCAGAGGAGCCTTCAATTGGTGCTGTCTTTGTTTCATCAAATCTCCTGCAGGGGGAAAGGTGAGCAGGGATAGAGGTGAGAGAGGTCCTGGGCTGACATCATGCAAAGATCAGATGAGAACTGGGGGATCTTGTAGCTGTTCCCAGGAGTGCTTCAATCCAGATCTCATAGCCACAGTGTCCCCCCCTCCATGGGGGAGGCTTGCTTATTCCCTATGCACAGTTTGGGTCTCAAACTCCTACATTGCCAAACAGGTCCCAAAATCATCAACAGATTTTCCTCCTGATGAATGGCTTGTCCTAGCCTGGACCCTGCAATGTAACAGGTCCCCATGTGGTTTTTAAGCTTTGTCATAGTTTTTGCACTGTCCCACAGACCTAGAGCTGAGAAACTTCCCCCTCTTCTTGCCCTGACTACATGAATAGTAGGATCTGTGAGGGCAGTACCAACGTGATGGGGTCACATGCGAGGCAGGTCATGAGTTTTTCTTCAGCCCAAGGCAAATCTGCTGAAGTCAAAGACAGTTTGATCTCGATATGGGGCTGGGCTTGCAATGCAGAGAAACAAGCAAACAAGCAGCTGCTCCCAAGGTCCCAAAGGAATTTGCTAAAATTCAAGTGTAAATTAAGCTCAGCTCCTGGCTTGTATGGCCCACTAGTGCTTGAGCAACCTTCCATTTAACTGCAGATGAGGGCATTCTTGTTTAAGGATGCTGTCAGTGCTACAAGTTCTCAGAGGTCCAGGGAGTTCATGAAATGGAAATCCCATCAAGGATCCTTAATCTACCTGAGCATCCAGATTGCTCCATGAGGTTGTGGATGCCCCATCCCTGCAGGCATTTAAGGCCAGGCTGGATGTGGCTCTGGGCTCTGGTTGGTGACTGTGCGCATAGCAGGGGGTTGAAACCAGATGATCATTGTGGTCCTTGTCAACACAGGCCATTCTGTGATTCTATGAACCCTGGCAGATGTGATTGGAAGTTGGGGAAGATCTGCTTGGCCTGCCCCAGGGTGGCTGCGATGTCCATGGGCAGCTCTGTATAGTGCCTGTGAGCATCACAGGTTTAGTGGGCACAGTGGTGATGGGATGACGGCTGGACAAGGTGATCACAGTGATCTTCTCCAACCTTTATGATTCTGTGATCACAAACAAGGGTACCAGGAGGTCTTTTTCGCAAGGGCATCATCTGCAAGGACATCTTCCTTGCCCAAGAGCACATTGGAATGCATTAGCAGAGCAAGAACTGGATCAACCACCTCTCAAGCAAGGACTGGCCAAGGGGTAACCACACACTCCAGACCCTGGGGTGTCTTTTTCATTCCCTTCAGGATGCAGGGGAAAATCTGTGCCCACCCCATGTTATGATGCGGTCTGGCCTTTCTTGTTTTAGCCATCCCTTGGGTGAACGTTCATTTATTTCAATTATCTCTTTACATTTGCAGCATGTGCCCCGCACTTATCTCTAGGGAAACAGCTGTGATTTATCCTGCGGAGTTAGATTGCAATTAACATTTAAGCCCATACCCGTGATGTGGTTACAAAGGCAATATAATGAATCAGCCTTTTAATAAGCTCCATAACCTTTGAAAACTCACTTGGGTGGGAGCTGAGCACACGCGTGTGCCAGCAGATAACGCATGGCTGATGCTGGCACTGTTGAAATCACTGCACCCTTCCCTGATCTGCTGAGCAGCACCCGAGGAGCACGTGCTGCTCACTAAATTAGAGCTGGTGATGTGAAAATAAACCAAAATAGAGGCTGATTTCCTATTTTATTCTGCAGGCATTGGCGCAAGCTGACGGTGTGGGTTTGCTTCTAGGAGTTGCTTCTGGTGTTTTGATGGAAAGGCTGCAGGGGACCATCTACCCCTTGCCATCACATTGGAAAATGAGGGAAAATAATTGAGATTTTGGGGTGCAGGCCAGCAATCCCAACCTATTTTCAGCCAGGGTCCAAGGTCTGAAGCAGTGCATCTCTGGAACTTGAGCTATCCAAGAAGCAGTAGCCAGATGGATCTTGAATTGCTGGAGGTCAGCAGGTGTGGAAATGAGACCAGGAGAATGTGGGTGGCATAGAGCATGGTGGGGACTTCACAGAAGGTGCTGGCAGAGCCCATCGTGGGCTTGGTCCCTGCACATGGCATGAGTGTGACAGGGCACAGCTCTGGGACAGGCCACTTGGATGGTGCACAGGGATGAAGGTCGGGAGGAAGGTCACAAGATTGACTGGTGGCTCAGGCAGAGAAGATGTGGGTTTGGGAGGAGTCGCTGGGAATTGCTTTAGCTATCAGACATTGCTTAGATAAGCTCTTCTTCTAACACCTTTCTCCTTGAAGGAGAGAAGGCTCTGGGGAGACCTCATTGTGGCCTTCCAATACTTGAAGGGAGCGTATAAACAAGAGGGGGAATGGCTATTTATGAGGGTGGATGGTGATGGGACAAGGGGGAATGGTTTTAAAGTGAGACAGGGGAGGTTTAGGTTGGATATGAGGAGGAAGTTTTTCACCCAGAGGCACTGGAACAGGTTGCCCAAGGAGGCTGTGGATGCCCCATCCCTGCAGGCATCCAAGGCCAGGCTGGATGTGGCTCTGGGCAGCCTGGGCTGCTGGTTGGTGACCTGCACACAGCAGGGGGTTGGAACTGGATGAGCACTGTGCTCCTTTGCAAACCAGGCCATTCTATGACTCTATGATTCTATGATTCTCCTTGGTTACAGAACATGGGGTGTCCTTCAGAGGAGATGTGGGTAACTGCAAGGTCCTAATTCTGAGTCATGCTGGAAGAGCACCCGCTCTGCTGGCTCCTTTGCCTGCAGCCACTCCATTCAACATCTCCAGTATGAAATAGGCCCTGAGCCCTTTTTTTTTTTTTTCTAGGGAACAAACTACAGCAGTGAGTTTCCTTGGATTGCCTTCCTTCAATCAGCTTTTCTAAGATGTGCCAAAATAGCTTTCCACAGCGTATGTCCTCACAGCATCTCCTAAACCAGAAACCATCATTCTGACTTCATCCCTGGTACTCCAGCAAGCTCCTCTCTTGGTTTTGGACTCCTGGAGGGTCTAATCCTCTAATCCCTGGGTGATGCTGAATGGTTCCCAGGTCTTAATGAGGTCCCTTATCATTTTTGAGTCCTTCTCTCTGGTGACAGGACGAGGGGAAACGGCCTCAAGTTGCACCAGGAATGGTTCAGGTTGGATATCAGGAAAAACTTCTTTACAGAAAGGGTTGTTGAGCACTGGAATAGGTTCCCCAGGCAGGTGGTTGAGTCACCATCCCTGGATGTGTTTAAAAACTGTTTGGATGTGATGCTCAGGGACGTGATTTAGCAGAGAGTTATTAGAGTTAGGGTAGTATGGTTGGGTTGTGTTTGGACTTGATGATCTTTGGGGTCTTTTCCAACCTGAGCAATTCTATAATTCTGTGATTCAATAACTGTGCAGGCAATTTCAAACGCAGGTGCCGTTTTATTTTTCATTTATTTATTTCGTTTATTTTTGCTGCTGGTTCAATGGGAGGTTTCCTACAGCAGATGGCAGCAGTGGCTTTGTGAAAGGCATCGGGGCCCCAGTGATGCTCAGCATCACCTTCACCCTGCCCTCTGCCCAAGGATCAGGACAAAACCTCCCACTCCCGAACCAACCACCATGGAAACCTGCCCGTTTTTCAGGAGCAAAAGATCAAACCCCAGTTGCTTGGCTGTGTGGATTTGCTGGTGTTTAATAGAGGGGTTAAGCATCCTTCCCCTCTCTCGGGGTCCTGGTGCATACATCCCTCCTCTCCCAAAAACCATGTTTTAGGAAGTGTGTAGGACTTCATGCTGGAGCTGAATCACCTCCTGTGGTATTTTGGAGCTGGGACACAGCCAGCTTGATCCTTATTTCTCCACAACAGTGATTCCCACTGGAAAATCAATTGCTTAATAGGTTTGTGCTTCGTAATGATTGTGTTTATCCTTCCCACTCTTTCTTCTTTTCTTTTCTTTTTTTTTTCCTGGCTTATTTTCCAAAGTCAGGGATGCCTGGCATGGAGTCTGTGTGTGTGTGTTCACCCTCCCCAGCCATAGGATTATTGATCCAATTATTCCCACTCCATTCAGGACTGGAAAAATGCCCTTTCCAAGCACTGGATGGGATTTCTGCCTGGTGCCATTAGGGGACAAGCAATGCACTCGGGGCCACAAGGATGAGATATCAGTGGCAAAGACCCTCCTGATCCTTATACAGAGAAGAGGACCATGGTGTGCTCCTGCTGAGCATCCCTGCTTGGGGACAGAGCACAGCACTTCTGCTGTAGTTAATTGAGGTTCCTACATAACTACCATTAGCACGAGCAACTCTCTGGTCCCACTCTGTAAAACCCAAATGATGGATACAAAGAAAAGGACTGATTTATGTATTTTTTTTCTTAAGGTATACGTATTTATATGCATATATTTGCGTGCATCAGTGGCAGACACCTCTGCAGCTGGTGCACGAGCTCAGCTTTGTCCTGCTGGAGCCTGGGTGGTCCCCCCAGCATCGGCGAGTGAAAAGGGCTCTCTGAAGCACTGCACTGCTTTATGGCAATAACTGCAGGGAGTTATTCTCCCCAGAATTAAGTCCATGACCAGTGGAAGGGCGTTAAGGTAGTGCTTCGCAGCTCCAATTATCTTGGCTGCCCAAACAAAAAAGCAGATTGTGTCGCCGGACAAAAGGCATTTTCTATATAACTTCTTGTCTTGAGGCATTCACAGTGTGCAACGCTGATATAAACACCCCAGGGCTGGGCTACCTCATGTTGTGGTCAAACCTCCCCAGAATTACTATTTGCTGGGGAATTGCATTCAGTGGGGGGAAGCCAAAAGGGCATTCAACCCATTGCATTGTAGCCCGATTGGATGCAATGGCTGGAGGCTGTGATCCGGGCAAAATCTGCACTGGCATGGGAGCAGGCATGCAAGGAGACATGCGGGCTGTGCCTTCAGCATGACAGTCTGTGTTTCTGGATCTTGTCTGCTGTTCCCTCCAACCCTGTGGTCACTGGTGAGCAGAGCTCAGTATTGCCCCTCTGCTCCCTGTGTGAAGCTGTAGGGCCATCCATGAGGGGCTGCATGGCCATGATGAGCTGTAGGGTCATGAGGAACTGTAGGGCCATGAGGGGCTGCATGGCCATGATGAGCTGTAGGGCCATGAAGAACTGTAGGGCCATGAGGGGCTGTAGAGCCATGAGGGGCCAGTTGAGGGGCCACTGCCAGCTGAGTGGACATTTCCAACACTAGATGGAGCAGTGGCCCTGGACATGAAGGAGCAAAACCCTCCTCTTTCTGAAGTCAATCCTTTCCCGTATCTCAGGCAGGAAGAGAATTCAGGGCAGAACAAGCCTTTTTCAGCATACAGGTCTGTTACCAGCCCGGTGGCCCTTGGTGTCCTGCAGTGGGGACCTTCCCTCCCTGAGCTGCCCCCTGCGGATGACAAGGAATTGGGGTTCTGCCACTGGGGACATCGCTCATTGTGGGGTCTGGCAACTGGGAGATAGAGGAGTTCTTGTGTGGATCGAGGAAATCAGACCCTGGGTCATTTCCTCTTTGCTTTAACACAAGGGATATTCACTCACCCACACAAGGGCTGGGGATTAAGAGTGGCAATATAGCAGTGATGGTGGTGGTAACCGTCCTTTGGGAAGTGGGGACCCGCTGGGGAGGATGTCATGGCAGGGTTCAGCCCCTTGAACCTACTCTGGGGTGGTAGAGGCAAGGAATGGGGACAGTCACCTGCTTTGTGGGCAAGCTGGCTGTGAGGAGACCTGGGGTTTTCTCAGGAGCTAAGGGAGCTCCATAGCTTTCACACTGGCTCATCCCTACCTATCATGCAAGCTCTGAACGTACAGAGCCAAAGAGAAAGCACTTCTGCACATTTCTTCCTTCTCCAACATATTTCCCATCTTTCATCCATGTAGGGTATCTGTATTTAGACCTAATGGGGCAGATTTAGCCAGTATATTGCATTTTTCCCTTGCATTTGGAGAGTACATGAGCTGCGGTGCCTCAGCCCTGTAGAATAAACTTTTTCCACCAGATGAGCAGGAGCCTCCAGGATGGAACTGCAAGCTGAAGGAAAGCTATTGGGAGACAATCAGCTCTTTGGAGGTGCTGTGAGATTCAGGACATACTGAGAGAGTGTTAGGAGTTCCATATCACAAGGCCCCGTCTACATTCAGTGTGTCTGGTGTCATAGAATCATAGAATGGCCGGGGTTGGAAGGGACTTCAAGGATCATCAAGCTTCAACCCCCCTGCCACAGGCAGGGCTGCCAACCTCCACATTTAATACCAGACCACGCTGCCCAGGGCCCCATCCAACCTGGCTTTGAACAACATGGATGGGGCATCCACAGCCTCTCTGGGCAGCCTGTTCCAGAACCTCACCACTCCTTTCCTTCTTGTCTCATGGCTGTTGTATGTTTGCCATCTGTGGGCTGTGTCTCATCTGGTTCATATGTTGTACTGGTGTGAATTAGCAGTGAGCCTTCACATCAGCCTTTTGGGAACTGGTATACCAGGAAGGCACCTGTGGTGCAGCAGGGCAGATGTCCTGATGGTAACAAATGTCTGTGTCAACTCCGTAAGGCAAGACCCTGAGCGACCTTACACAGTCCATCCACACTCATCACCTTCACCATTTGCTAAAGAGGAGGACTTTGAACTGAGCTGGCCCCAAATCTTATGCAGGGAGACCAACCATTGTTCTCTGTGTGTAGTGGGCTCAGCCTTGAGTCTGCTTTGCTAGGCTCTGGACCCTTGGTGGTTGTACCTGAATTCAGCTCCTGTATGTCTCTGGATTCAAGAAAGTGCCCAGCTCCCAGTGAGGCAGCTCAGCCAAGTTCCTGCTCTTTGGTGAGGTGGATGCCAGCATCAATGTGGTTTTAGGGGTCTTTATGTGGAATAACCTCAAGGCCACCTGCCTTCAACTCCTGCCCAGCAGATCCTACAGGAGATGGAGCTGCATGATCCTCTTCCTGCTAGATTTCCTCATGAAGGTAAATGTGGCTCTGGCTGTTCTGGCCTGACCCTACACCTAAATCTTTCCTCTTGCACTGTGAAACACCTTAGGGTCACCAGGCCTTGTAGGCTTCACCACTTCAGCATGTTGGTGAAGTGTACAGCCCTTAACAGCATCACAATTTCCTCCTTTCCCTAAATCCTCAGCCTTTGGGTGCATGTGCTGGGGCAGCAAGAGCTTGGGAGCTCACCTTTATTCGTGGAATCATAGAGTAATAGAGCCATACAACCATACAGTCATACAGTCACATAATCAATCACAGAGTGGCTTGGATTGGAAGGCACCTTACAGATCATAATCACAGTCTTCAAAACCTGCCCTGCATCTCCCCAGCGCTAGGAAGGTGCCTTAGCTCAGTGATGACCAAATCCCAAATACCTGAGGCTTGAGTCACGGCGCGGGAAGGAAACGTGCATAAACAAGCAGCAAGCCAGGAAACTCCACCGTGGCGATGGACAAAGGTAAAAGTCAGTGGCTTGGTATGTCTGCACGGTAGCAGTGAAGCCTAAGGTAGCAGGTTTCAGCTGATAATCACAGCACCTCAGGCTGTGCTCTTGTGAGAGGCCAGGGCACATTTAGGCAGTGCTGCTGAGGAACACCCAGGCTGCCAAGGCTGTGGGCTGGGACAGTAGGAAAAGGCACAGTGCTTCCCTGAGATCAGATGGGGAGGAAATAGGAGCAAAGTCCATCCTCCCAGAGGTCAGTGCTTGGGGAAACTGAGGCAGGGCAGTGGTAGCTCGTGTGTCCTGGCAGAGCTGGGCCAATCCCCTCTCCAATCTGCTGTGGGTTTTTGAGACCCTGTTCTTTTTGCATTGCATTACCTGTGAACAGGCTCTTCCCCACACCCCTGAGCCCTTGCCATGACCCTGAGTCTCTCTTCCCTCTGCCAGACTAATGAGGAAAATAAACAGCCCCAAAGCTTGGCTGTCAGGGCTGGATTCCAGCAGGGTTTTTTCCATCCCACCACTCCAAAATTTCCCCTCCAGCTTGAGGCATGAAGGCAAACAAGTCTCACCCAACTGCTACCTAAAGAAGGTCACTTATCCCCCCATAAACTTCCAGCCCCAAATCAGGAGGGAACATGCACAATGCTGAGCCACACGTTTCATGCCTCAGTTTCCCCTTATGCAGAATGAGATCTCTGAAACTGCCCTCTTCCAAGGATGCTCTGGATGTAGTTATAGCATTGTTAATTTGTTTCTGCTGAGTGCCACAGGGCAGCAGAGAGAGCACTTCATCCTTCTGAGGGAAGGAGGAAAATCTGAGGAGGGCATTGAGCATGGGTTGGAAAATGGATTGGGACTGATGCGTCTGGGAAGGTTGGAGAATTGGTAGAATCATAGAACCATGAATTTATTAAGATTGGAAAAGACTACTGTGGTGGTGGATGGTGATAGGACAAGGGGGAATGGTTTTAAAGTGAGACAGGGGAGGTTGAGGTTGGATACGAGGAGGAAGTTTTTCCCCCAGAGGGTGGTGAGGCACTGGCACAGGTTGCCCAAGGAGGCTGTGGATGCCCCATCCCTGCAGGCATTCAAGGCCAGGCTGGATGTGGCCCTGGGCAGCCTGGGCTGCTGGTTGGCGACCTGCACACAGCAGGGGTTGGAGTTGGATGAGCACTGTGCTCCTTTTCCAGCTCACTTCAATGTCAGGACTTTATCTCATGGTGGCAAGCCCTGGGCAGGCACATTTGCTGTGGTGAGAGTGCCTGGCTGGCTGGGAAGCAGCCGCTGAGTGACGGGCGCACGCCGAGTTTGCATTTCTGGCTGGAATGCTTCTTATCACTCCCCTGGCATTTCCCATTTCTCTTGTGCCACACTTCAAGCACAAGAGGCACATTGTCACCATTCCTTCAGCAGTGAGGGGGGGGGAATAGGGGTGGGGAAACACCCTTCCCTGCCTGCACCTCCGTCTCTATAAATCAAGTGGAGTTGGACGGCACCCCGGTCAAGTATGAGCATTTGAGCTGTGATGTGAAGTCATTTCAGTAATGCGTGCCCAGGAATGCACCTTATCTGATTTCCATCCCATAGTTTCTTTTCCCAGTTCTGCAAATGGAGGCACTGGGTCCTCCTCTGTCCCGTTGGAGAGCGTGGGCACAGTGCCAGTATCTGCACTGGGGTCAGGGTGGGGACTGTTCCCCACAAAGCCAATGGCATTCAGATGCTAAACAGCTTCACAACCTGGACAGAGGACATAAAAATTGATCTGGGAGCTTAAATATGCATGTATACAGATAGATTCCCTTCTGGATTATTGCAGAGCGGGGAGCTTTCCGTGCTGGATTTCTATTGAAAAACAGCTTTTCCTCCACTAGAGCAGGAGGGGGCTGGTGGCCTGGGGAAGCACGCCTGGAATGTGACAAGCCTGTTCTCCTGCTTGTTTGTGTAAACGAGTTGGGTCTATTCCCTTCATCTCCAAGTGCATGTTTTAAGCCTTCTTGCAAAGCAAATTTATTTTGAGAGCACACAGATGCCAGCACAGGGGAGACGCAGGTTGGAGATAATAGTATGATAGCAGTAATTGATTAAGGCTAATTAAATCTCTATTTTTAATTTTTTAACCCAGAAGTGATGAGCGGTGAACAAGGTCTCCATCCAACACTTCCCACCTTCATGTCCATAGCTCTTCTTGCCTGTCTCTCCGAGATCACCTGAGCATTCCTAGTTGGGAACTTCCTGGTAAGATTCGGGTTGGATATTAGGAGCAGTTTCTTCTCTGTAAGAGTGGTGATGCATTGGCACAGCTGTCCAGGGAGGTGGTGGGGTCACCAACACTGAAGATATTCAAGAACCATGTAGATATGGCACTGGGAGACACGGTCAGTGTTCGTGGTGATGATGGGTTGACAGTTGGACTTGGGGATCCTAGTGGCTTAGGAAAACCACAATGTTTGCCACTGCCAGCCTCAGTTATAGCAGTTATTGACAGCAATTTCTCAGTAATCACAGTAATGGTGATGATGATGATGATTTGTGGCCATCTACAACATTCCTGGGAATGTCACTGTTCCAGCTGGTGACCAAAGATCCCCAGATGCCCCAAGACCATCTCCCGAGTGTGACAAAACCATCCTCAATGTCTTGCCTTGCTCCCATGAGAGGCAGCCAGCTCCATTTCTCCTCCTTTCCCCATGACACCTGGCTGTCAAACTGCCTCGTTGCTGCTGGGCAGGCTGGCATACAGCTTTGGCATCCCCTTATCACATCCTCCCAAGCAGAATTTCAGACCAAGTCGTGCAGGTGAAGACAGACGTGGAAAAGCAGCTTCTGTCTCCAAACAGTGTAAGGTTGTGTAACCATCTTATGCTCACAGGTACCAATGCAGCCAATGGCAGCTTACTTGTAACAGTTCAGTTAGTACCCCCATCTCTTGTTCTCAAACCTCATTGACAGCCTAGAGGCATTGTCCATGGCCAGGTTCACCCTGTCAACTGGAAGAGGGTACATTTAGACCGGATATTAGCAAGAAATTCTTTGCTGTGAGGGTGGTGAGACACTGGAACAGGTTGCCCAGTGAGGCTGTGGATGTCCCTCCCCTGGAAGCATTCCAGGCCAGGCTGGATGGGGCTGTGAGCAGCCTGGTCAAGAGGAAGGTGTCCCTACCTATAGCAGGGGGTTGGAACAGGATGATCTTAAGGGTCCCTTCAAACTCAAATCACTCTATGATTCTATGATTCCATACCTCCTGGAGATTTAGGTCCATGGTGTTGACCGTTGAACTGAGCCAACGAACTTCTTTTTTGCAATATTAATGGCAAGTGGATTTTGTCCTTCCTTAAGAAACAGGCATCTGCTGTGTGCCTCAGTTTCCCTCACAGAGAAAAGTCAACTTGTGACTTAACACTTCCCCAGAAAAGTTGGGTACATCTTGACAAACAGACTGAGGGCTGGGCACTTGGAAATATTGCTTTTTTTTTTCAGTGAAGGATTCAATACCAACACATTCCTCTTCAGTGACCTACACGAGCAAGGCAACAACAGGCTGAAGGTGACAGAGAAGGAGATGTTATAAGAAGGTCAGACCCCCAGATTTGCAATGCTACCATTACCATCCACAATAATGGCTACATTACAGGGCCATGGAGCAGGATCCAAGAATATGTGCTACATAGTGAGTAGTGAGAGACCTTCTACAGCCCTGGGGTCTTACTTCAGAGTGCATTTGGGGTTCCAGTGACCTATAGGCCTGTTTTGACTTGGTTTGTGCATTGTCTTGGTCTCCATGGGACTGTTGGACATCAAGCTTAGTTTGATTTTGTTTTTTCTTTTGGCTTCTTATAGATAAACTGTTCAAATTCTGCTTTTTGAAAAGAACTGAGGGCCTCTTTGGCCACCTGTGGAAATAAATGGCAATTAAACCTATAATGAAATGAAATATATAAGGAAGAGCTATTCTTATTGCATCTGTAGTCATTGTAAGCCCCAAACCTCCCCTTTCTCTTTACCTTATAAACAAATGCTTACAATTAGGAAAAATATATATTTCCTACTGTCAGCTTTAGCAAAGATGATCCTGCTGATTCTTCTAGCTTTGCATCCCTAGCTCTCTTTGTCTTCTCTATGCCAA
Organism: Lagopus muta; assembly: GCF_023343835.1. Taxonomy (NCBI): domain Eukaryota; kingdom Metazoa; phylum Chordata; class Aves; order Galliformes; family Phasianidae; genus Lagopus; species Lagopus muta. The sequence goes on from NC_064439.1 coordinate 2,529,091, forward strand.
TGGAAGTGGAGCAGAGGTTTGAGGACAGCCTTCCTGCATCCTGACAACTCCCAAGACATCAAACCTACTTTGTTGCACACTGAGGAGTGGGTGGGAGGATCTCCTGAACTGGGAGAAGTGTATGCCCCAAAAGAGGAAAAGGTCCTCATCCCACCCCATCCTTCTCCATCCCATATTATTCCTCTGTATTGAGCCTGTTTTGAGGTGTGAGAAACCAACATTTCCAAACCAAAAGTGTGTCCATACATTCAATCCTTTCATCTTCTTACCCTTCAGTAGAGGGAAACAATCTCTCTCCCTGGCCATGGTCAGTGGGGAATGGCACCAAGGCACTTTTCCAAGGGAACTTGCTCCACTCAATCTCTGAATTCCCTCCCGGAGATGCTCCCTTCTTGGATAACCACACTCCCAACAGATGTGGTCCTTTAAGCCCTTGACTTACATGGGACTGATTGGACTTGATGATCCTTACAGGTCTCTTCCAAACTGTTGTACAATTCTGGGTCAAGCAGTCGGATCCAGCACTTGCCCCTCTCCAATGGAATTCTGCCTGTCAGCCGAGGCCTCTCCAGGCCCCAGATGTGGTGTTAAATGCTCTGAAGCGTGTCAGGCTTCCAGTTCCATGTCGGGACACGTCTGAGGCATTAAGCTCTGAATGCCATGTGAAGATCAGGAACATTTTTGTGGCAAGCTGCCATCTTTCCCCATATCGTTTACCCCTGAGTGACAAACCCTGGCTCTGAAATGCCTCTAATGCTTTGCGGTGCTGTGGCTTCTCTCATGCAATGGTCTCTGAGTGCAGTGCAGACATTATCTAATTACGTCCCTCCCTGAAGCAAAATGAGGCAATTCCTGCCATTTTCAGCATGCTTGTGTTGCGTCACATGGAGCCAACCCAGGCAGACAGATTATCCCCAGTGCTGGTGATACTTGAGTCTGCTGCTCTGTTTTGCCTCCTCGAATGACAGGCAGAGAGGAAACAATGGGTTCATGGATTGTATACGCATGCATGCATGCATGCTTGCCCCACTGCACCCAGTTTGAAAGCAAGGAAGAGTTTTTCAATGCATCTTTGCTCAGGATCTCATTTCGCTAGGGCAAAACTGCTTCAGACTGCATTTACTGAGGCACAGAATCACAGAATTTGGAGATCAAGTCCAATCCTTTGCTAAAGCATGTTCCCTACAATAGGTTGTATGGGAATGTGTCTATATAGTGAGGTTTTTATAGTGAGTTGTCCTGAAAATCTCATCATCTCCACTGGTCTCAGTGGGTGCCCAAGAAGACATCTTTGTAGGCGCCTCAATTTGGATGCCTTAATTTGCCTGCTGACTTTTATACCTCACACTAGGTAGGATCCATCCCAGTACTACTGTGACTAACAGCAGTGGGACCACACTCCAGGTCTCCACTAAAGTGTCTGTGCTCATTTTCCTCATGCACAGAGACAGATCCCAGCTACAGGGGATCTGCACAGGGTGGAAAATATTACACTGTTGTGTGGTCTGGGGTTATTTTCCTTTTCATCCTTTTCACTGACTCAATGGGTGAAGCTGTCGACTTAAAACCAGGAGTCAAATTTTCCTTCCTTTTCTTCTTTTCCTCACCACTTTTTGGCCAAAGCGGTCAGGTCATGTACTGATGCAGATCAGATGGATTAAGTCAATGATTTAATGCCACTTGAGTGTCGAGAAGTAAATATTCAGCACTGAAAAAAATAAAAACATGCCAGGAAATCCAGCACTAAGTACAACTTAAAGTCTTTTAGTGTCTCGCTTGACACTCACTAGGCCAGCCAGGCTCCTGTTCCCTTGGTAGGATCCACCATAAGGATGAGGACAACCTTTATTTTCCATCCCTTTCTTAGTTTCCATCCCTTTCAGGGGGTAGTGCGGGGTGCACAGGCTCCTTCCAGCTTGAACAGGGTGGGAAATAATGATGGTGGCAATTTTCCCATTCCTCTGCAAGGTGAACTCCAGGCCGTTGAGGAAAGAGCAAAGAGTAGCTCCACAACATGATGACGTTCTGGTGGAGAGATCAGCCCTTTCTAGACCCGGAGGTCCAAGTTCAAATCTCTTTTCCACCCTCCACTGGTGGTGATTGAAGGTGGTAGCTACTAAAAAAAGTATCACAACACCAGGGAAAAAAAAGCCAAACAAACAAAGAGGAAAGGGGAATGAATGGTGTGGCGAGTTCCCAGCTTGCTCTTGGCACGTTTTTCTTTGGCAATGTGTCTTGTGTGCTATTTGTTCTTTTTGGGGAGAGTCCCTCAGAGAGCTGTTGAGCGCCCTTCATGGTCAGGACTGTAATTAGCCACTCGTCTCTCCCTGCAGGCATCTGAATGGGCTTCCCCAGCACGTTGTACATCCATGGGTAAGGCACACAGTGGAGGCTGGCAGCCTCTGGGCTTCGCAGGGGGAAGAATTTGCATCAGCTTAATCAGAGGTAACGGAGTGGGCCAATCTCCTTTCCTCCTTTTTTTACTGTTTGCCTTTTTGTTTTGCTTTGTGATAGGTTGCTGAACGCATGAAGTGAGGTGAGTTGGTTTGATTTCATTAATCTGTTTAAAAATATAGAGCTGGTGTCTGTACATTTCCCCTCCATCTCTCTTGACAGATTGTTGGCTCTCTGCTCCAGTAATCTTGCTAGCCGGCAAATTCCCTCTGCTGGCACCACTGCCTCCCGTTTTCTCCCAGCTGTGAATCTGCAATATAATCCAACTTTCCCCAGCAGCACTATTGTCTTCATGGGAACAGCACTGTGCAGTGATTTTATACAGTTGTTGCAGGGCATAAACATCCTGGGGAGGCTGCATGGTCCCATCCCTAATGAGGCAGTAGTTGATGGGCAACTCAACATGGACAACCCACTGGGAGCAGGGCTCTGCCAAGTGGCCACACCAGGCTTGCTGATACCAATGTGGTTCCCTGATTGCTCTTAATTTTCCAGAAATGGTACAGGTCATGCACAGCAGGTCTGGGTGCACTTATTCAGAACCCAAATTATTACCAGGATCGAGTAATGGGAACTGGCATCTGCCCAAAAGGGAATGAGAGAAACTTTCTGGACTGATTCTGCCCTGTCTAGTGCTGGAATCTTATCAGGGCTGGACTATGCTGAGGAAGGATGTTTATCCATTCAGACACTTTTTGTTGAAGAGATTTGTCCTCCATCAACAAAAAACCCCATACTCGTGTGGAGAGCTTCCTCTGTGCTGTGGCAAATGTACTTGACAGCGTGTACCTAAGCCTGGCTCTGAAAGCAGCCACTGTGCTAAAGTGTTTGCTTGGCTTCAGAAATGTTGAGAGAGGGAATTTCTCTTTAGGAAGCTTGAAAATGTTGGTTCTGAGTTCGCTCTGTGCCTGATCCAAAGCCTCTTGAAGTCAGTGCAATGCTATCATGGGTTTTGAGTCAGGGTCCGAGCCTGCAGACTCGTATTTGAGCAGGAAAATAATTGATAGTGGATATCTCTAAATTAGGAGAGCTATTGTTTCCAAAGTCCCTCACTGAAATGCAAGGGGAAATAGAGAGCTGATGCTTCTGCTCCACTCCAGGCACTGGAAATGTTATCTTCTGCATCTCCATCTATATCAGTGCCCAGTTGGCTTTGGAGGCTGCTGAAACTGCATTCTCTGTTGTACAAGGCTAATGTCCATCCACAAAGAGATATTTTTTAATAATTCTCACATTACCATTTCTGCTGACGTGCAGATGTTTTATCCACCTCTACGAAGCTTCAGCAGGTTGTGTTTAAAGTGATGAATGTGCCTTTCCTCTCTGGCATTGCAGGAATGTGAAGCTGGTGCAAAGGTTTGGGTGCCAACACCCAACCATGGTGACCTTTATGTCTCAGGGAAAAGACAGGAAAGGGTGGCATCATCCAGAAGAGCATGGGAAAGACTTGGTCTGAATACAAAATAGCTGTGGGAACAGCCAAGCTCATGAATGAGCAAGGAGGGCCCCAACTGCAAGGGACAGTCAGGAGAGAATCAGGCTGCAGCATGCTCTTTGTCCTGGTTTCTGACTGATTCTAATGGAAGTCAGTCTGAGAGTTCCCACTAGAAGATCCATTTCCAGTATCTTGAGACTCTTCTGAGCCTCAGTGTTCTTTCTTTCCTTCTTTATAGCTGGTTGCAGTGGAGCAGCTGTTCATGAGATGGATGTGTGCTCTCAGCAGGGCCTGGGGCATGCTGCTCTGGGTGCTGCTCATCTCCTGCAAGATCAGTCACTGCTGGTATCAGCCCTGCATTCCTGTGGGCTGACTGACACTCCAGCTTTCATGGGGCAGCAGTAGAAAAGTAAATTTTCCTTCTAGGTACCTTTGAGAGAAGGAATCAGTGAAGAATTTCCAGTGGAAAAAAGAACAAAAAATAACAAACAAACAAACTCTTGCACCCAACTAAGAGAAAAATAGATTGCAATAGTGTGTACCACTGGGAGGTATTTTCCTCTTTGGGGTTGACGGGGGGAAAGGACTTGAACGGACAGGTATGAGGTCAGAAAAGATTATCAGGTCCTTTCTTTTCTCAAATGAAAGGGCAGGTCCACCTCAGCAGCTGGCATCTCTCCTGTGTGCTGTGGATCAGAGATCGCCACTGCACCTTGCATTGGACATCTCACTCTGATTTCCTTCTGCTTTTGCAGAACTGGACGGATGATGCTGATGAGCTGAAAGGCTCTGCCCCAGAGGGCATGGCACAGCTCCCCAGGGCAGTAGGCAAGGCCCAAGCTGCAGGAGCTCATGGAGCATTGAGACACTGCTCACAGACACTGGGTTTGGGCTGTCCTGTGTGGGACCAGGGGTTGGACTCCATGATCCAAGTGGGTCAATTCCAACTCAGGATATTCTGTGATTTTGTGATAAGTCTTATGTACCTCCAAGGATGGAAGTACATCTGATCTACTGTTTGAACACCCTCACAAACAAAAAAGCTTATCCATTTAAATGGAATCTCTTGCTTTTCAGTTCAAGTCCTATTAATTATATTATTTTGAAGACCAACTAGGATCTTTGAGCTCAGCTCCATTTCCAGTGCTCCTTCATAATCTGTTTCCCAAAGGTCTGAATTAAAGTCCAAATATACACCCCATGTCTCTGGAGATGGTGTGCAGACCTGAACCTGCCCTATGGATGGTCCCACCTGATCTACCCCTTCAGATGGGAATCACAGAATCCTAGAATGGCCTGGGTTGCAAAGGAGCACAGTGCTCATCCAGCTCCAACCCTCTGCTGTGTGCAAGTCGCCAACCAGCAGCCCAGGCTGCCCAGAGCCACATCCAGCCTGGCCTTGGATGCCTGCAGGGATGGGGCATCCACAGCCTCCTTGGGCAACCTGTGCCAGTGCATCACCACCCTCTGGGGGAAAAACTTCCTCCTCATGTCCAACCTAAACCTCCCCTGTGTCCCTTTAAAACCATTCCCCCTTGTCCTATCACTATTCACCCTGATAGCAGCGAATAAGACGGGCCACCTTCCAAGCACCATCCAAACATGTCACCGACACATCCTTCATCTAATTTGGGTGGTGAGACATGGCCTGAAACAGGCTTCCTAACATGGAGAAGGAGATGGGGGCTCACCTGGTGACTACCACCCCTAGGCTGCAGGCTCCAGCCCCATGGCCCAGGGGGAGCGGGCCACGCACTGGGCTGACAATGGGCTTCTTGTTGGGCTGAGGTGTTCAGCAGGACCCCGAGGTAAAGGGGAGACTCCCTTTTACTGCTTCTTGCTTAATAACAGGTTTGAGGATATTAATTACCTTCATTAGAGCTGGCCAAACCTGTTTGGCTTGGAGCTGGGAGTTGGTGGGGACCAGCTCTCTCAGCTCTTTTCTGCTCTCAGGTCTCATGATGTTCCCCAAAGAGTGAAGTCTGTCCTGCTCCAAATGTAATTAAAAAGCTTTTGAGAGGCTTTTAGACCCTGCAGCTTTCCAAGCAAGGAGCCTTCTTCTTCTGAGAGCAACTCCTTTGTATCAACAAGAAATGTGCCTTTCTCTTACTTCCACCCCCCAAACAAGAACAGATGATTTTAGCAATGCAGAAAGGCACTGGGCACTTTCTGAGCCGCAGGTTCAAGGCTGTCCTTAGAAGACTTGTGATTGCAAAACATCTCATTCTAGGGATTATAAATCCCCTTTGGGAACGTGGAGGGTGGGTTTGTAGATGAACAACCTGGCCCAGCTGTGAGGCCGGCAGCACAGGCGAAGTTTCCTGCCTCAGTTTCCCAGCTGGGAAATGAACCAGTCATCACTTTTACTGGGACACAGGTAAGTATTAGTGCCAGTAATGCTTAGCTGGGGCCTGGGGTATCACAAGCAGTACAGTTTGCTGACTCAGTTGTTCAAAGCTTTCCCAGACAAGTGACATTTGGGGGAATTCCATGCCAGCGCAAGGTGAGGCATTGGTTTCGGACAGGTGCGTGGCTTCTCTCCTGGTTTCCCTGGTCATCTCTCTCCCATTACTTATGGAGTTTGCTGATGACCTGTTGTCATGATTCACCCTTCTTTTTGCTTCTGCTGAGCTCACCTCAGATCGACCTCTGAACAGTGACTTATGCACTTATTGGTCACTCTCCCATGGCTGTGGTTCAACCTGTGATTTCTCTTACTGGAAACCTTGGGCTGCCTGTGGAAGCACAGTCCTTTCCTCCCAAGCACAGTCCTGAGTGGCCTCTCATGAGCTGATGGCATGTCATTGCAGTCCCTAATGTCACCCATAGCTCTGAGGGATGACAACACCCACACCAGATCCCTCCAGACTCATTATGTTCAAATAACAACCATTGCTCTCTTTCTCTATGCCCTGTATGTTCTACCTGTACTTCCCTGCTCCAAAGCCTCTTATCTCATCTTGATAGCACAGGGACAAGCTGTGGGTCACCCTTCTTTAAGAGGTGTAACAAGGACATCAACCAGATGAAGGCATCCTTCCAGTGACTACACAGTCAGTCTGAAGCTGTTCGTGGCACATCTTGTGTAGGTTTGATTCCATGTAGAGGTGGTCTTGGGTCATTCTGCATGCCTGGGATTGACTTTGTTTCATTGCTACAAGGATCTATGGGATAGATAAGGCTGGGTTTATGCAGGAGCCTACAAGTACTCAGCACATCCATCCTTCTCTCCTTTCCAAAGAACTCCTTCTGGAGACGGTCCAGCAGTGCTGGATACCCATAACAGTGGCATGGACACTGGGGCTGGACTGGTGCAGTGTCTGTTATCACACTTACTCTTTTCCCTTGCACCACAAAGATAATATTGCCTCTTTCTGTGGAATGTTCTGTTGTCTATAAAACATAGATAGAAAATATACAGTCACAGACTGTACTGATCGAGGACCCCCTTAGTGTCCTTTCCAGAACTACCTTCATTATTTCAATGATTTCACTTCCTGCAGGGTCTTGTTTTTGCATCACGGCTGTTCTCTGGAAACTCTGGAAACTTCACATTACAGCCCAGGGTGGAGATTGATATCCATGTATGTGAGAGATGTTAAAGAACGCCGCACTGCAGTCAGTGACAACTTGTGTACAGTGGTGTAATGATAAAACCTCCTGATAAAACTCCTCTTCAGTGACATAAACCCAAACCATTGGCCAACAGCTTCCTTCCTGCATTTGCTCTTTGGTGTCCCCTGAAGCTGGGATGCAAACAGGATGTAAGGACAACAATCTACCAGGCTCCTTCATGCAGAGAAGCTGCAAGTGGGATTTGGGGATACTTCCTGGAGATCTTCTCCAACCTTAACAATTCTCTGCTTCTATGAGCAGGCATGGTAGTGATGGCTGACAGCTGGATGTGATGACTTTGGGGGTCTTTTCCAACCTTTTCCCTGGTTCCTGCTCTAGCAACATCTCTGATCTCTTCCAGGAAATATCTCCTGCGCTTCAGCTCAAGCCAAGAGTAAAAAAAATGTTTCAAGCACCTCAGCTTGTGACCTTTCTATAACTGTTTGAATGAGTGTATTGACTTGTTCTGTGAATTATAAACTCCATTAACCCCTTAGTGACTCCTCCACGACGAGAAAGGCTTTGATACGGGAGTTACCTAATGTGCTGAAATCCCTTCAAGCTTATAGGAATGAGCAGCTTAATCCTTCCTGTAGCTCTGGTTCAAAGCACCCATTTCACCAACAAACGCCAACAGCTGCTGGCTTAAAATTCAAGCTCAGCAGCTTCACCACCCAGCAGCACTGCAACCTGCTTTCACAAACGCTTCCATAGCTTTCAGTATATAAGAAATCAACGCACTGTGCCTTTAATTTTGCCCTGCGAAGGTTTTCTTCTTAAAAAAAAAACAAAAAAACACACAAAAAAACCAACACAAAAGCCCAAACCGACTGCACTCCAGCAAACACCTGTACTGCCACTGAAAGGCCTTTTGCTAATATATTTTTCCCGCTGTTCTTGATCACACCTGTCTAGCTTTGGGCAAAATAAAATATTCACATAGCTGCCAGGAGTGAAGTTCTTTCCTGGCTTGAGCTACTGTGCGTGAAGATCTCCAAAGAAATGTCAGATCGCTTTATTGAATCCTACTGAAAACTTGTTTGACAGTAGCATGCAGAAAGGATCAGGACCTCTCTGTAATTGCCAGTGAGTTGAAAAGAATGCTTGTTTTGAAGGCTTAATTAATTAATTTATTTTTTCCTTTCAGGAGGGGGAATAGTTTTATTTTTATGATGATGAAGGAAGGTTCTCCTATGAAGAAAAGTTGAGGGAACTGGGCTTGTTTAGCTTGGAGAAGAGAAGGCTCTGGGGAGACCTCATTGTGGCCTTCCAGTGCTTGAAAGGAGAGTATAAACAGGAGGGGGAATGGGTGGGTGGTGATAGGACAGGAGGGAATGGTTTTAAGCTGAGACAGGGGAGGTTTAGGTTGGATATGAGGAGGAAGTTTTTCACACAGAGGGTGGTGAGGCACTGGCACAGGTTGCCCAAGGAGGCTGTGGATGCCCCATCACTGCAGGCATTCAAGGCCAGGCTGGATGTGGCTCTGGGCAGCCTGGGCTGCTGGTTGGTGACCCTGCACACAGCAGGGGGTTGGAACTGGATGAGCACTGTGCTCCTTTGCAACCCAGGCCGTTCTGTGATTCTATAATATTTGGAAACATTGCAGACTCTGATGGAGCTCTCTGTGCACACTGCACACCCATCCCCATAGGTGCACAAACGCACGCTGCACACATGAGAAGAGTTAGAGCTGCAGCTGGATTGCAGCCACCCCTGGGCAGGGCCATCCAGCAGCGTGCACAGCTCAGCAGCAGGACACAGATTAATATGCAATTTTTCAGGTGCTCTGAGCTTTACATGGGAGTAAAAAGCACCTTTATGCAACAGGCTTCTGCCTCATGCAGGTCATAACCCTATGGGTAATAGGCAATTCCCCCCTCTGCATACCATGTCTTACAACTCCAGCTGTTTCCTGTGAGTGGAAACAAATGCCTATTGTAGTGCAGAAAATAATTAGGAGCAGGTGAAAGCATATTTTTAATGATCCTCTGACCAAACTGATATTTAATTTAAAATAGGAATATTTCCCTCATGAATCTTTGCCTGTTGCTCCCAGATGTTAATGATGGTTTGTCACTCCTGTGTCTGCCGTGTCAAGTATGTGTTCCACAGAATGAGACCTTGTGCTAACCTTTGCCATAGGATCTTGGAGATGCTTCTTCAGTAATTCCATCATTTTGAAAGGAGCAGCTTGGAATTCCTGCAATGATCAAACTCCTGCCTTTGAGTTGGGGGATGCAGCTGTAGAGGCACAGGAACCTTGTTCCTATTTGAGCTTCTATTCTTCTGTGGTCATTTCCCTGCTGAATGCCATGAGACTTTTGGGAAACCCAAAGCCATCAGAGGCAGCTGCTCAGAAAATGAAGAGAGGAATCTTGTCTTCCTTGGTTTGAACTGAAGTCCATCAAATTCCTGAGGGAGTTGGCTGATGTAGTCACCAAATCAATCTCAATGATATTTGAAAAGTCCTGGCAGTCCGGAGAAGTCTGATGAGTGGGAAAAAGGCAATGTCACATCTGTTTATAAGAAGGGTAGGAAGGACAACGCAGAAAACTGCTCTTGAGCCAGGACTGCTGTGATACGACAAGGGGGAATGGCTTCAAACTAAAAGAGGAGAGATTTATATTGGTTGTAAGGAAAAGTTTTTTTACAGTCAGTTGGTGAGGCACCAGCACAGGCTGCTTGAGAGGTAGTGGTGCCTCATCCCAGGAGACACTCAAGGTCAGAGGATGGGGCTGTGAGAACTGGTGGAGCTGTGGGTGTCCCTGTTCACTGCAGGGGAGTCGGCCTAGTTGACTTCTAAAGGTCCTTCCAAGTCAGACAATTCTGTGATTCCTTGAAGACTCATCAAAGAAGTCGCCACCTTGTTGTTGTGCAGATGTTCAAAGTTAAGAGGTTTGGACCATTCCCAAGCTCTTTATCTCCTAGCAGGACTTTTAATCTGCCCCAAGGGGAGCCATTTTTGACAATGAAGGTAAGACAGCATCATGGTTACACCCGTGTTCTTGGTGGAGTTAAGGTGATCAAGTGGCTAACTCTATTTATATTGTACATGTGGACGCCAATTTTGACATACATTTTGACTAGAGTTCAGGGGCCTCAAAATAACTTTCAGCAGTGCATAGTGAAACAGCATGAAGCAAAGGGGCTCAGAAGGAGCCAAACTGATTGACAGAAGAAGGAAGAAGTGCTGGTTGAGGCAATACCTTCATCTTTGTGACATCAATAGCAGAATGCATGGCTGCTGATGGATGGATGTTTGCTTTCCAGCTCCTCTAGACATCATGTTTCACAGCTGAGGGAATGAGTAAATGCTTCCTTGGACTTTCCAACAGGAGACTTCCAGTTAACCAGCATCGTAAGCAAAGTCTCCTTGTAGAACTAGCATGAAGCCATTCATGGCTTCATCTTAGAAGGGACTCCATGAAGCTTGAGTGTCCAGACACAGATCAAATGAACTGATTTAGTACCCAACACATGTTTACAGGATCTCATGAAGCATCACGTTGTGAGAACTGGTTAGAAATCTAACATGAACTCCATGCTAATGATAAAAGGATGGTTGGCATCTATGTCATTCTTTTTGGAGCTGCAACTAGGGAAGAAGCAATGGACAATTTTCCTGATGGTTGGAAACCTGGAATTTGCAATGTCTTCCAGAAGGAGAGATGTTTTTGTATGGGTTTGAGAGGACTGGATGAGAGAAAATGAAATAAGAGCAGGTGCTCCAACATGGCTGACCTGAGTGACAACAAGAATTTCAGATCATCTTTATCTACATAAAGCTCATGTCAGTTTAAGAACCTTGTTAGGGCTGTGTCTGCAAATCCCTTTTTTTGTATCAGTCTTGCAAGAGAGAGACAAAAATGTCTTCATCTGATGACATGTAATGTCACTGGAGGAGCTGGGAGTACATAACATCAGCCCAAGAACTTGTTTGTTCATTCAGGAGGTACCTCCACCAGCAGGAGCTGCTAGGATTGTTTGGCTGGTAGAGCTTTCCAAGGAGACCTCCTCTCTCACAGTGTTTCTGTCTGCTGGATCTCATCCATAAACATCTTCATTAACACAGCTGTCGACCCAGGGATGTGCCAGTGCATGCAGGATCCGATGCTGACATGACCTGGTGTGCTCATGCTGGTGAAGCTCTGCTCCGTACAAATTCATACAAAGCCTGCTGTTATGTCAGCCCAGTGGAAACACTCTCCTGAGTTTTTGCTTCGCCCTCACATCTGTCCATGTATGCATACCTACCAATGCCCATGCATGCACATGGCCATGGACTCTGTTCCTATGTTCGAGACACTCCACTCAGACCCCAGCACATCTGGGGGTCCAGGCTTGGGAGGGAGAAACAAGGAAAGCAGGGTAATGTGGTTTTTTTTGCTACGGTAGGGTAGAGCTTATGCTCAAACCTCTTTTACTTTATGAAAGCCCAGAATCACCTCCTTGTACAGAGGGACAGTCCTCTTTGGTTGCAAGTCAGAGCTGGGGTAGCCCTAATTGCTCACTGGGGTAAAGCGTCTCTTTCTCCCACAGCTCTAAGTGAAGCTTGGTGCAAACAGGGTCTGACCATGGGATGAGAACACACAAGTCCATTCTTAGTAGTGACTAAAGAGGGGTCTCAAGCTGGATCTACAGGTTGCTCTGTGAAGGTGACAATGTGCTCAGGTCTCCAAAATACTTCTTATATGATGCTGCACTTTTGATGAAGACAGTCTCTATGTATGTTAGTTCCCCATCAGCAAATCTTCACTGTTCTGCTCTTTAGATAGAGAATTGTTCTAGCAATAGGGCAATAGGCTATTCTGCACACTGCCAGCACCATGTCATCTCATGACAGCAAACTCTGAGGCTTTGGAGCTTCACCATTCAGTAATCACTGCTAAATGAGCAAAGGGGCAGGAAGGCCGCTGAACTCATAACAGGCATGTTTAAATCAAGGAAAGAAAAATCAGAGGCCAAAAATTAAGGTGCTTTGATCCTTGATTTTATGTCAAGAGAGACGAAAGAAGAACACTAAGTCTTTTTACTTTTTACCAGCTGCTGCTTGAAACAAAATAATTGGATAATTAAAAGGCCCTGCCTTATGTCAATTTTATTTAGGTGCCTTGATCCACTGATGGAATGTGTCATTGATAGAAGGTTTAAGAGCTCATTAGAAAAATCCCAGAGATAAACCCTGGGCTCAGCCCCTTCAAAGGGCCATCAGCTAGAAGGGGAATAGGAAAGGTATCCCAGTGCAGCCCAGCATGAAGGTGAGAAATGATGCTAGGCAACAACTGTAGAAAAAGTCTATGCCCTTAGCATCGACCATGCTAAACACCCTGTGTCCTCCCTCACTACCCCAACAGTTGGCTTGGGCCTGAGGGAACCAATTTGCCTTCTGTGATGGTGTGATGCTTCTCTCTTTGGTAAGGTGATGAGAGTTTGGTGGGATGTGACCATAACACCACAAGATGTGATGACCACGATCACTTAATGTGGCAACGTCTTGCAACGCCTTGAAAAATGCATTTTCCTTCTCAGCCTTCCCCAGCCATAGCCAGCATTGCCTGATATTGAATGCTGAAGGTAGGAATGAAGACCCTACACAAAATAATGTGGTGAGCCCTTCTCCTCATCTCTTGGCTCCCTAACCCCACATGACCCAGTTATCCCCTATAAGTATGCCATCATCAGTTTTAGAAACAGAGTTCAGAGTGCTGTTCAGGTAGATCCTTTTGAAAAATGAACCTTTTTTCTGAAATACCTTCATCAATTTGTTAACAGTCGTATGATTACTGTCCCCACTGACTCCTTTTCCCTGCTTATTCTTTTTGTGACCACACGAAATGGCCACAGAATCACAGAATGGCCAGGATTGGAAGGGACCTCAAGGATCACGAATCTCCAACCTCTCTCTGACAGGCAGGGCCACCAACCTCCCCATTTAATAGTAGATCAGGCTGCCCAGGGCCCCATCCAACCTGGCCTTGAACACCTCCAGGGATGGACGGGGCATCCACAGCCTCTCTGGGCAGCTGTTCCAGCACCGGGATTCCGGAGATGATGCAGTGTTACTCTCTACAACTTCTCCCAGGTAACAGAGACAGATCGAGAGGCCTTAAGTTGTGCCAGGGGAGGTTCAAGTTGGGTATCAGAACAATTTCTTCTCAGAAGGAGTGGTGATGATGCAGTGGCACAGGCTGCCCAGGGAGGTGGTGGAGTCACCATCCCTGGAGGTGTTCAAGAAATGAGGAGATGTGACACTAAGGGACATAGTCAGTGGGTATGGTGGGGGTGGTTGGGGTTGGACTTGATGAGCTTAGACATCTTCACCAATGTGAATGATTCTATGGATCTATGATTCTACCTGCTCTGGATAGGACTGATTTAACGCCGTCTTAAGGGAGGCAGATAGCTGAAGCCATTCTTACAACCATTTCAGAAATCAGTGGATAGGGATGAGTGCCATTTAGGGGGTGGCACATCCTGGCTAAAATAGATTCCTCAGACAACTGGGAACTAATTCTCCCAGAAGGGAACAGCCCTTTGGTGGGGAGAGGCCCCAGAGGTCTAGGTGTGCCCCTGATTAAAGCTAGCTGAGATGAGTTGAGCTCTCTTGCAAAGTGATTCAGGCGCCCTACAGAAAATCCCTTGATAAGCTGATATGCCTGCAAGACTGGATGGTCTGAGACCTGCCAGCTCTGTGCCACTGTGAGTTGTGCATATAAGTAAGTGAAGAAATAAGAACCTCATGTATGCACATACAGCACATCATGCTAGATACAGCGTGCATGTGTGCACACTAATAAAAATGGTATGTATATGTAGCATGTGCTATCTGCCTAAATTCTGTGTGCCTAGCTGTTTCTCTATAAATAGCATGAAATGCACTCTTTTTTCAATAAGGGGGATGACGAAGCACTGGCAGATGTCGCCCAGAGAGGTGGTGGATGCCCTACGGTCAGGGGATGGGGCTCTGAGCACCTCATGGAGCTGTGGGTGTCCCTGTGCATTGCAGAGGAGTTGGACCAGATGGCCATTAAGGACCCCCTCCACCTCAAATGACTGCGTGAATCAGATTCTGTGGCTTTTATAAAGAGATGGAGACCAACTTTTTACACAGTCTGATAGTGATAGGAGAAGGGGGAACGGTTTTATGCTGTGTGAATCCCAGAAGGCTATGATCCTCATAGCAGTGGGTGGTAGAAATTGCAGCGTGTAAGCAATGCATTCTTCTTTATTTGGTTTGAGACTGATTTACAGGCACTTGTGCAGCTTAATTGGCTTCACCAAACCCTCTGTGGCTTAGCACTGCCATGGCTGAGAGTGGGGTTTGGCTCTGATTTCCTATTCCCTGACTTCTCCCTGGAACAATTTGTGCACTGCTCTGACATGTGAAGAGATTATAGTGTTGGCTTTGGAGCTGATTACTCTGCATGATATCTGCATGATAAGTATCTATATAAATAGCTTTCCGGAGCAGATTTCATTAGGCATTCCTCAAGAAGTGTCAGAGCCTGCTGAGGAGCAGCCACCAGCTCGCAACCTCTTGGCCCCTCTTGGGCCCCACCTCAACCCCAGACTGGTTGTGCTTGGTGTGTGGGGTCGTGGGGTGAGGAATGGCCGTGGGGCAGTGCAGCTCCTCAGGCTTTGCCACATGGGGTAGTCCTGATGTGTTGGAGATGTTCCTGGTATCCAACAAGAAGCACTGTGGGCTTTTCTTGCTTTAGGTGCACATCATCATGTCAGTCTGCCTTCCCTATACTATTGGATGCCCAATTCTGGGAGGTGTTCAAGGTTGGGTTGATTGGGCACTGGGCAGCCTGATCTGGTGCCTGATTCAGAGATTGACAACCCTGCCCTCAAAAGGGGGGGCTGATCTTTGAGATCCCTTCCAACCCAAGCCATTCTATAATTCCATGATGCCCAGGAGGGGCTGAAGTGGATGGCATCTTCCTATACAGCTGATTCGGTTCCTATTCAACACATAAAAATGTCCATCTCTCTGCCAGGAACTCTACACAACTCTACGCAGGCCTAAAAACCAGTCTGAGACGTGGTGGCAAACAAAACAGGAAGGCAAGTGGCAGGTGGCTCTTTCTCAACAGGCACACATGACCAAATCTGCCCATCTGTAATGTGTTAAGAAGACATAGCTGGTTCCACTGGAAGTGGACAGGTACAATGGAGTAAGTGTGTATACACTCACGTTCTGTAAGGAATAGGCAAGAAACGGGAAGAATATGATGAAAACCTTCAATTGACAGAAAGAATGGGAGGACTCCAGTGTGAAAATTGCAGTCTTCACAGAAATAATTAAGTCTCCAGTCAAGTCATGACAAATTCCCACTTATGGTGGCTGCATGGACTGGGGGTGACTCAGGTAATAATGTTTCCATGGTCCTCAGAGGACACGCTTCCTCCCCATCTTCTGCCTCAGTTTAGGGACAGAGTTTAAAAGGCCAGAGAGAAGGACTGTGGTTATTCTCCCAGGCCTCCTGTGTAAGACAAGCAGGGCAGAACCCTGAATAAGTTACAGCTTAAACTGGAAAATATGTTTAAATAAAACATTTGGCTTCCCTTTTAAAATCGACGTTATGTGAATTGTCATAGGCTCTGCTAAGTTATTCCATCAGACAGTGAACTTAAGTATTAATGTATATGCCACATTTGGTATTGAATTATGACTAGGGTTGATTTATGGCATTCAAATCATCCTGTACACTTGCATGATAGGCTAAATAGCTCTCTATTATTGAAGTTTCATTCCACAGATTGGTACTCATGAGCTCTGGTCAATTCAACTATCGTCCTCCTGTTCACTGAGTTGATGAACCAAACTCCTTGCTGTAAGGGCTTCCAACCTCGCCTCCAATTTCAGAAATCTTCTACAGCTCCTTTTCAATTGAACAACATCCTTTTTGGGATTATGTCTCCCAGAAAAGAAGCAATGCCCTCTTTGTAGCCTGGGTTGAAGAGCTTGTAGGGGGAGTTTCACCTGCACCCACGATTGGCCTGCCTAGGACAGCAGGAAGACCCAGTCAGTCTGTGTCCTTTTACTCCCTTGGAGGAGGGAATTGGATCATTTGATTTATCTTCCACAAAGAGCTCTGGTAGCCTGCTTTGGATCCTGCCCAGCAAGAGCATCCCAGACCTCACTGAAGATCACTACACCTTTTAGAACAGAACCCTACTGCAAGCCAGCCAGGTTGCCTGCTGTAATGCCCATGTTTTTTCCAACACTGCTGTTTCTCAGTAGGGGGAACGTGGTAAAATTCTTTGCTTCTGCACATCTCCCTCTACATTTGACCCTAGCTGCTGGCTGTCTGCTTGCACCTAGCTTACCCAGTGAACCTTTTTCCTCCATATCGCTGACCACAGCCTCTTTATTATGTGCTAACCCTGTAGACCTTGTGCTGTCACCAGTCACCAGCAATTATTATTATTACTTTTTTTGTTCGTGCTTTAGAGAAGATGTGAAAATGAGCAGTGAGGTGCTGTTCCCTGTGGGACCTGACTAGGAGCACACCCATCTGGCGATGATCCCTTGTTTAGTGTTACGCTTCGAGACCTACGTTAACCAGTTTTTAATCTCTTTAATGCGTGCCATATTTGGTACTCGAGCTCCTTAATCAAAATATCATACAGTACCCAGGCAATTGCCTTGAGGAAAAGCTAAGTAAAATTACATCAGCACTCTTCCCCTTATTAACCACGCTTGTGCTGTTATCAGAAAATACATCAAATTAATTTGACAAGATCTATTTTTCATAAACCCAAGTTGATTGGCAGCAATTATATTACCTTGCTTTGATTCCATAATAAACAAATCTCATATTAGCTATTCCATTATTTTTTTCTGAGATTAATGGCGGGCTGACAGCCTGGAACCCATGGTGTCCTGTACCACACTTAAAACTCTAGCAGAACATTTTCCTCTGATCCTCTAGAACTTCTCTAGGTTAAAAGAATTTGGAAGAGGCTCCAGTCCCTTCTTGGCCAGATCTTTAAAAGCTCCTGGCTGCAAATGATCTGAATCTGCAGATTTATTAATGGCTAGCTGTGGGAGATGCTGATTACCATCTCACTTGCTTATGGTTAGAGCTGCAAATGTGATCATCAGCAGTGTGGCAGAAGGAGCTGGTGCAGCTTTTACCCAAAATGCAGAACTGAAGTATTTATTGAACACACGTGGCTTTTCTCAGTTACTACCCATGGCTCTGCCATTCCCCCAGAGGAACAAATTAATGCTCTCATCAGGATCTCTTTTGTTCTGTGTACAGGAAAAACACCTTCTCTTCAGCTTTGCTGACTACAAATATTTCTTGAAGTCCTTTATTTCACTTACTGATTTTCTCCACTTTTGAGTTCTAGCTGTAACAAAAACATCTTTTTTTCTCCATGCATTACACTAGTTTTATTTTAGTACGACAACACACGTTTGTTATTCTTTATCTTAAACACCTGCTTTTATTTTCCTTTTTAATCTAGCTTAGAGAAAAAATAGTATGGTCTCTTCCTTTGTTGATAAGGTTTGTAGGTTTTAAATCAAGAAGTGGAAACACTCCTGAATAGTTCACCTATTGACACATGCAAAGTCTCTCTTGTTGAAGATACTACTACTAGAGTACTTGGATCATAGAATCATAGGATGCCTTGGGTTGGAAGGATCCTCACAGATAATTGCAGGGCTGCCAATCTCCACATTTCATAGCAGCCCAGGCTGCCCAGGGCCCCATCCAACCTGCACTCCAGGGATGGACGGGGCATCCACAGCCTCTCTGGGCAGCTGTTCCAGCACCTCACCACTCTCATAGCACAGAACTTCCCCCTGACATCCAACCTCAATCTTCCCTCCCTCGACTTCAAACCCCTCGTCCTGCTGTTATCTCCCCTTTCAAAGAGTTGATTCCCCTCCTGTCTGTAGGCTCCCTTTAGGTACTGCAGGCTGCAATGAGGTCACCCCGCAGCTTCTCTTCTCGATGCTGAACAAGCCCAGCTCCCTCAGCCTATTTTTGTAGGGCTTATCATCCTATAAGCCTATGACTTTTTTATTTTATTTATTAATTATTTTTTTGCCAATCTCCTCACTTAAAGGTGGTAAAGAAAAGAATATTTGAAAAAAAAAAAAAAAAAAAGTACAATTTTGTCTTAATTTCAAAATTTCCTCTTCTAGCTAAAATATGTTTCCTAGTTAGACTTCAACACCAGACTCAGATATCTGAGTCGTCCAGGCGGTGAAGACACCATCCTCTGAGTATTTAGGAAAAATACTGATGTGGTGCTTAGGGATATGGTATAGAGGTGGACATGGTTGTAAGATGAATGGATGGACTTGATGATCTGAAGGGTCTTTTCCAACATCAACTCTTCTGTGATTCTATGGTCTACATTTAGATGTTTATGCCATACAAACCTAGTGCTTGAGATTTCCAGATGAACTATGGAGATTCAGTCACCGGAGCCTACAGAGCAATCTGGACAACCAGACACGTGTAGGAATTGCATGGGATCTCCAAGATCTACTCGTACAGGGCCCCAGCTGAATTGCCTGTGTGGTGGATACATCGCCTTGTGGGATTGCTGTCACCTGCGGGGACTTCAGAGCCCTTCACAGCCACAGCCTGAGGACATCTCACTTGATGTGAGACAAGTGCAGTAGAGACCCAGACACATAAAGCACATGAGGCCATCGTGCATGCTGGTGACTGAGTCTGGAAACGACTCTCATCTCTTCTTTAGAAGTTCTCTCTTATTTTAATTCATATATAGTAAAAAAGCATTGATGAACTTCTGGAACTTGATAATAGAGGAGATTGTTAAGGCAGATAGTATTGTCACAGTGAAAAAAGATTAGACAAATCTGTGGGCAGCAGGTCCGCCTGTAGATAGAAGGAGTCAGTAGAGTACATCCCCAGCATTCCCATGTGATGGCTGTGGATGCTGGAGCAATATGAGGGAACTGACTGCAGGAAGTGACCTCCTTGCAGAGCACCTGCTGTCACTGTGGTCACAGAGAAGATATTGAGCTACACCAACTGCTGGTCTGACTCAGTAAAGCAACACAATCTTATTTCTTTGTGACATTTCTTAACGTGAAAGTGCAGTTCTTGCTTTGCGACTATTTTGCCTGACATATATCTTTTCCCCCTTGATTTCAACATCCAAAAATTGCTTTACATGTTTCTCTGAAGACCCTGAGCCCAGCATGGATGCATCCCCAGCACTGCCACACTCGTTGGCTTGGCTGAGTTACATCTCCTGCCCAGGTCCCCTCTTCACTGGAAATGACCAATGTTCCTTGCACAGTCCCTTCCTCTCCCTCCTCCCTGGAGGTTACCAACCCTACAGAGTGATGCCTTACCAGGACTCTGATCTTGCTTCTGAGCCAACACATTTTATAACCTGGTTTTTCTTAGTGTAAACTGATACTGGCAGAAGTTTATGTCAATACGTTGGGCCAATCCCCCGAGACTCCAGATAAGAGGCAAACACTCACTCTTCTGCTGCCCATAGCCTTGAGAGAGAGGCCAAGCTCAATCTAATCTTTCTGTTTGCATTATAAGCATGCCTAGAGGCCTTGCTGTGCTAGGTCCCACATATCGACCTAACAAAAAACAAACCTGTTGGCCAAAATAGAAAAGGGACCTGAAAAAGATGAATGGAACAAAAAGCACAGAGAGCATCTCACGCAGGATTGGTTGGTGGTGGCTGGAAAAATACACATAACTCTTGGTGAACTGCTTTGAGATCGAGGGCATTGCTACATAGCATATGTGAATCGAGGTGTGAGGTGGGGAAATATTCAGGTGGCTTTGGGCAGGGTTTTCTCATGGCATTTGAGAGTAACCTGGTGAGCTCCCCAGCACTCTGGTCCCCTCCGGGTAGTTTCCATCCAGAGAACCCCAATGCTTTCTAACTGGGCTCTTATGGCTCAGCATCATGAACGATCCGCTGCAGATTTGACCTTGAGACTCCTCACGAGGGCACTGGAAACACTGCAGGGAAAGCACGGCTTATTTAATTAGTTAAATAAGGCCCTGAGAGCTGGGTGTTGAAAGCTCTCTTATTTAATTGCACTCATTTCTCTCACTCATATCTCCTCACGGTGCATGCCCCACCTGCTTTAGTCATCATGAGCTAACTGGTGAAGATGGACATTTCCCAGTCACCAAAGCGAGCTGGTGGGAATGGGATAGGAAAGGGCAATGAACTCGTCAGTGCTGCACCCATGTTTCAAGTCTAACCAAGCTGTGGTGACATGGGGTGTAACTTATTAGTTTTGAGTTGTTTTTTTTCTTTTAATAATTGCTCTCACTGAGAAATCTAATTGGAAGTGACTGCTGTAATGGGCTGGAAGCCATGCTGGAAGGATGCTGTTGGTGCACACAGACTGTCAGAGGAGACGTTTGCAGGCAGGATGCAGAAGATGTGATCCCAGCTGGGACCAGAGCCCAGCAGAGGGCACTTGCAGAATGCAGCAGGCTGAGTCCTTAGGCCACAGCCTTAATTACGGGCTGTGGTATATAGCGAACTCCTTGTCTAGAGTCTGTGGTTACTCAGTGTATCAGTTTCATAAACTTCCCTGCTTGCCCTCTGTGACTCAGTTAATAATAATTAAATGATTCTTTAACAATGCTGGGTGGATTTCCAGCTATTTTTCAATATACATTAATAATCCTTAATGCTGGTGAACTTCCAAAATTCCTGGGGTCTGGGTTGCTGAAATATACCTACGCTGATGGGTCTGATTCTCTGTTCCCTTGGGCAGTCATTTACAGGTATTTAAAATGCAAAGTAGGTGTAAGTGAGTAGAGAATGCTGATATTGGTAGTATTTTCTCTTAATGGTGCTTTCAGGTTTGTGAACCTGGTCCAACACCCCTTGGTGCTGCAGAAGCAGCAGGCTTCAGAAGGTTATGGAGGGGACTAGGCATGGCTCTGCAAGGCAAGAGGCACTAGATGTTATCCGAAACTCCTCCAAAAGCCTCAGCTTGCTGACTCTGTGGAATTAGATGTCTCCTGAGAACAGGCTCCTGGGTAGTGCTGCATCTGCTTACGAAGGGAAGTGTTCAGACGCAGCAATTCCTACAGTATCTGAGCAACGTCTGTCTCCTCTCATATCCACAGTCTGATAGCCTAAAAATGTAGAACTAACCTAGCAGGGCATTTGTCTTGAATGGTCGTTGCAAAGTCAATGGCCTGTGGTCGCACTGGTTTTGACAACTGCACACTCTGAACCGTACGAATAGAAGTATGAGCCCCCAGAGTCCTAAAACTGGGAGATAACAACACAAATGATCACCTGGCCTGATTCCTAGCATCATACAACCCAGAGGACCCCATCCAGTGATTCCTGGGGTGAGATTTAAACACCAAGTCAAAATATCCTTTTTTAGA
The DNA here is from genome assembly GCF_023343835.1 of Lagopus muta. Lineage (NCBI taxonomy): Eukaryota > Metazoa > Chordata > Aves > Galliformes > Phasianidae > Lagopus > Lagopus muta. Next base: position 2,550,982 of record NC_064439.1, read on the forward strand.
ATAAAAGAATGGCCTTGATTTATCTCATTAGCTAGCTAATTAATTCTACTCCAGGCAAAAAATGTATGCTTTATTTCTAGCCCTGGCTGATCTAGTGAGTCATCTGTTCTATTTTAGATATCTGCTTTATGATAGAGTGATTAAATCCCATGCCACTGATGACTTTGCTGGTAAGATCCTCACTGACCATAAGGAGAAACGAATGAGGTTAGCTCAGAGACATCTTTTAGTTACATGAAAGCTATTCAATGTAGGAGCTGTGTCTTTTAGCCTTTGTCTCATGTAATGCTCAGTTCTGTATGTTAGGTTAAGGACAATTCTTCTGTTTGAGAATGGTGTCACGTTTTGCCATACAGTATTTTGGGAGGAATTTACAGATCTTTAGAAAAGCTTGGTGTGAGAGTAACCACACAAAAGCTGTCTGGATGCCCGTCTTCGTTACCCATCAGTACCCATCCATGGGCACCAAGGCTCAAGGGAAAAAGCACATCCAACCTTTTCACTCAGCTGGCAGCCTGTGCTTCTGAGAGAACATGGAATCACAGAATCATTCAGGTTGGAAAAGACCACTAACCATCAAATCCAACCATCCATCCATCACCTCCATGCCCACTAAACCATGTCCCTTGGTGCCACATCTACATGTTTCTTGGACACCTCTGCAATTCATGTTTGTGATGCTCCCTATGGGACAATGAATCCCTCCAAAATTCTTCAAGTCCTTAAAGTCAGTGGGAACTGAGGATAGAGTTCAGTTTGTCTGCTGCAGGGTGAGATAAACTGTACATCCACTGGTAGCAGCAACCTGACCTCCACAGCCTATAAAAGAAGCCTATGGGGACTCCCTTGCCCAAGATGGATTTATTTCATGCGTTGTTTTTTTCTCCTGATGCCTATGTGAAACACAATCAGAGGATCAATTCTATTAAATCTCATCTCTTGAAATCATTTTTAATAACGAGTGATTAAAATGTTGTTGAATACAGGGTTTCTTTCCATGGACTTTAGTGGGCTGTGGATCGGGTCCTGAAGGGTGTCCATATCCACCTGGGAATACAGTAGCATGGGGATCCCATGTGGATGTTTAATCACACCTACTTTTAAAGAGAATATGTGATTCTGCTTTCAATACATTTGGTCACAGGCTGCTACTGAGGCTGGAGGACAAGCTGTAGCTCCATTAGGAGATGAAGACGTGGACACACGTTGTTGCTTTCTTGCTGAATGGCATGTAAGGTTCTACCTAGTGTTGCTGTGCTTTGAAGCTATGCCTCAGTGCCCTGGGATCCAGCCAGGCAATGGGAGGTGGTGAATCAGCACCTGAACTAACATCCAAATAGCCACATGCTCAGCTGGCAAGAAATGGCAGCTTCCTACAGAAGTCAGTGGAAACAGGCTGAATTATATCAGCTGAGGGATTGGCTGTACGTGTTTTAGGTGAATTACCCTCTGTTTTCTCAACACATTAGCAGGCTGAAGCAGGTGGATAATCCTTGATAGATGGTGCCTGGCTGCAGAGAACTTCTTTCACCTTGATGTTAGGTTTCTAACACAGTCAAGCCTTGGCTTTGCAGGCTAACACACTAGAGGGGATCTAAAGGAATCATCCTCATTATCAGAGTCATCCCATTATTGAAATAGCTCCAATGATTCCTCACAATTACAATGTCTAATTTGCCCTCTGAGCAAAAATGATATTAACACCAATGACGTGCTCAGCCCTTTTCCACCTGCAAATGTTTTGGGTAATCATTGCAGGTGCTTCTTTATAAAATGAAGCAACTGCTTTTAAATATTTCAATTATTTTTATTAGATTCCACTGTTTTGCAAACCTCATTGGCTGCTGGCCAGTCCTCAACCTATGCGCCTGTCTTTTAGTGGCTTATTATTGAAAAGGATTCGCCTTGCCCTTAGACTGGATGTGTTTGTACAAGTGAACTGTCTGCTGATAGAAACAGATGTGCAAACCCCAGATTTCATGCATGTTTGGTCCATGAAAGTCCTGAAAAAAAGAGATGTTTCTCAGCTAATAAGGTGATACAAGGAACTCTACATGTAGGCATGATGGTGTTGAGTGCAGAGAGCTTGATCAGCTAGAGCAATGCTGAGTTTGGTTGCTTCTGCAGCAGGATTAAAGGCATACAGAACGGCCAGTTGGCACTACTAGGAGATCCTGACAAAAAGACAGGATCATGTGGAGAGGCTAAATTTGATTCAGTGAATGCCCTTGGGTTGTTCTGTTGGCTTGACACTGACTTCATCAAAAGGTGGGATGAGATGGAAGCAATGCTTTAGGGGCTCCCACCAAGTCTGTACCAAAATTATCACAACCATCATCTCCAATAATAACACTTTTGGAGGCTTACACACCACAGCCTGTGTTGTGCAGTTTCCTATCCTCCTTTCCTCTTGTCTGAAGAGATACATGACTTCCTGTTGAACCTGGAATACCATTGACAGAGCAACATTGGCACGTTTTTTTCTTACAGTAGCCACAGTTCTCCTCCATATATCTAGCACTCTCCCATTCTCTTTTCCTGAAGCAGAGCTGCTTCCCTCCACATCCACATCATTCTGAGACAACGGACAACTCAAGAAGGCCATAAAACTACAGATCTTATTGCTTTTCCTCCTTAGTAGCTGGAGATCAGGTGAGAGGGGCCTGGATCTGGTTATATGGCCATTCTCGTGTAAAACACAGATGACAAGGCTGCAGAAAATTACGATGCCTCCTTTTGCTAAGGCAGATGAATAGCTCTGTTGCTATGAGTATCTGGATGCAGGTCCTATTCCCTGTTGGTCCTATAACCCTCATCAAGTGTCACTGGCAGGATGAGATATGGCATCAGGAAATCCCTCAGCCTCCCTTTAGCATCACCCCAGGGCTGCATTACCAGGCTGCTTCCAGCCCTGGTGTTGGGTCTGGTGCCCAGCCCATCTGGCCCATCTCAAGGGAGGTGAGACAGCCATCGCCTTCCCTTGTTCTGCCAACACTTTCCCCCTTCACCAAGCTGCTAATTGCAGTTCACAGGGAGATGCTAGCACCTTTCACCACCTTTACCTTCTTGCTGGGAAAATGCCGAACTTTATTGGCCCAGGAACAGACATTCAGACTTCAAAAGAAATCCTGCGTGTGTTTGTCTTTGGAGGAGGAACAGGACCGGGTTTGGGGCTCAGAAAGTGAGTGCAGACCATCGCTTGCAGATTCTGCACAGATCCACCAGATGTGCAGTGACCAACCTTGCTGGGACTGTGAGCTTGCTGCTGGGTTCAGCTGAAAGTGGCCAAAGAGCTTGAAAATGCTTAATAGAAAAGGAAGGCTTGACTTATGTGCTTTAAAATCATGGAGAGTGGCCTGTGGACTGTTAGCCCTTTTGGCTACATCTGTCCAGGCAGCTAGAGCCACAGATGCAGGATGCATGAGCTCCCATATCAGTCTTCCTTGCTATCATTGTCAGAGTTGGCAGGTTGAGGGTGGTACATAGTACTACTGGTTTTGGTTCACTATTTTCCCAGCTTATTAAAAAACAAAAAGCAACCAAACACAAAAAAACCCAACCCAAAGCCCCCAAAATCAAGACTGAGAGGTTCTCTTCCTCCCTGATTTCTTTTTGTTTAAATCAGCATGATTTCAAACACAGAAACTTCTTGGATGAATCAAAACGGTGTTGTCTCACTGTCTTTACTTCTCCTGCTCTGTGGGTGATGGAGAAAAGGCACCAAACTGGACGTTTCCTCCTCAGCACCCTGGATGTTACCTACAAAGTGGAGGTGTTCCTTTGGGGTGGGAAGAGGTTGCTGGGGGTGAGGATTAGCTTGGGGTGAGCTCTGCACTGCTGCATCAAAATGAAGGTTGCATTTGCAGTTGGGAGGTGGGAATAGAGAATGAGCCTGGTGAAAGTGGGCTGTATCTGAGGGCACGTGTTGGGGTGTGCTTAGCAATGGGCACAAGCCAAGAACCCAGCAGAGCCAAGGACAGTCTCCTGCCAGCTTAGAGAATCCTGTTGCTGCACTACAGGCTTTTCCAAGTACAGCCCATGACTTTGATTTCGTAGAGGAGCAGTGCCAAAGGCATTTGGACACCTAAATCCCAAAGGAAAAAAAAAATAAAAATCCAGCTTTGGTCTTGTCCTCTAATTCTGATTACAACTTCATGGTGAAGAAAGCGCAAGCAATGTTTATCTTGTCCTCTGGCATGGCCCAAACTGTGTGCATGGTCTGGATTTAGATGAAGGACATTTCAGCCCCATCTGCTGCTTCTCCTTGAGGAGCCTGGAGCAAACAGGGAACAGCTTTGGTGGATAACTGCAGACAGGTTCATGTCTTGACATCAGCTTGGAAACAGCCTCATGCACACAGCCCAGAGGAAATGGTCCGTGAGTGGCAGCTGCCCTCTCTCAATTCTCTCCATCCACTGATAAGGCCAGTAAATAACCCTTACTGACCTTGGGTTGATGATCTTACTGGTCTTTTCCAAACTCAGTGGTTCTATGATTCTGTAATTCTCATTAGACAAATGGGTAAAGGAAGGCACAGAGGTGGCCTTCCTCCTGTTCTCCCAGGAGGGGAATTAGGATATGGATAACCTTTTTATTCGCGATACAACTACAGCAGCAGTTGGCTGATGCAAAGTACAAAGCCACTTTTTAAACAGAAATCAGTGTTTCATCCTTATTGAAGGCTGCTCGGTGTTAATGTCTGGTCAGATTCATGAACTACAGCTTGCCTCTTTTGGATGGGCTAACTCAGCAGCTGTCAGCAGGACCTGAAAATACACTTTCCTTCCCCACTTTACAGGCACAGCTCCTACACAGTCCAGACCTAATTTAAACCACAAGCTTTTCTTCTTCACTTTCATAAGGTAAAAATGCCTGTCCAAAATTTCCATTTAAATCTAATCAGTTGCTACACATGCCCATCATCCTTGCTTGGAAATGCACAGGACGTGTCCATACAGCTCTGTAGCACTATATACTCCTCCCTACACCCTCTCCACCCCCGCTTCCCACCTTCCCTCCCCCCCAAACTATGACTCATCTTAAGGCAGAAGGTTAATTTAGGTTAATTATCTTCCTGGTTAGCAGTGCGTACATGTTCCGAACAGCAATAAAGGTTTGACACCCCTCCTGCTGCTGCAAATCAATTTTCTTCCTCATTTACTGTAAATGGAAAGGAGCCAGGTTCTCTGGCATCAAAGTAAACATTTCTCTGCATGAAACTCAACTTGTGAACCTGGTAATTTCAGATTTGCTTAGAACATGCGCATTTGCCAAGAAAAAAGAAAAGCAGCTGTTTGATGTCTCCAAAAACTAGAATTAGCCCTGTAGATCAAACATCAGTTTGCCTGCTGCTTTAATAATGGAAGGATCCAGTTGCATTTAGCACGAGGATATCATTACACCATGCATGGTGCTTACATATAAGCTAACCCCTAATTCTCCTACTTAGCAGCTAATGCATATTATTATTATTTACTCTCTGAGTTACAACCCCAGTCACGATCGAGTCCTGTGGTGTTAGGTGTTCAACAGACAAGCAGAAAAGGAGAGTCTCTGCCCCAGAGAGCTCCCAATCTGAGCAGACAGAGAAGACAACAAAGGATGTGTTGCTGCCCTTGGGGGAGGAGAGCGTGAAGGAGCATGCAAATACCCAAGAGCAAGTTTACAGCAGAAACAAGAACAAGACGCTGGTGGTTAGAGTCCTAACCAAGTCAGCTACCTCTTGTGAAGGTGGATATCTCTAAATGGTGGGAGTGGGTTCCTCTGACTTCAGCTGCATGAAATTTAGGCTTTTTATCTGTGCTGATCACTCAGGTTGTTTCCACAGCCAGTGGAGATGGGCCAGTACCTTTGGAGAATGGTTCAGTGCATCCTCTTCAGGTGGGACTCTTTTTCCACTGATTGCTATGGGAACAAAGTCAGCTGTTGGAGATGACCTCAGAACCATCTGAGATGCATCAGGTAGCTATGACAGCCAGAGAATGTTGGTAGCCGTGGCACCTGGCCTATCAGAGACCTCACAATGTGGACCTGGTGGAGGCCAAGTGAGACACAAAGACCTGGTGAGGGATCCAAAGGGCATCTTGAGTCAGCTGCCTCCTGGAACACCAGATGAGACTAAATATTTTATAATGGAAATGAAGTCCTGACTTAGATCCCAACTTTAATGCAGAATTATAGGACATATTTTCTCTCAATAAAAGGTGTTTCCTTTCACGAGATGTAGTAAGAAGTTGATAAAAGAAGGTATGAGAAGACTGGTGATTTTAATGATCAAGATGAACATTGCTTTCTAGAGGTACAAGGTTGGGGCCAAGACATTCTGTGTTACCAGAGCATTATATTTTCTTCTATATATAGGAACAGCTTTTCCCACTTTCAACCCAATGCCTGTGAAAGTCTCTGCCCAGGGCTGAGCGCTCTAAAATCTTTTGTGGAAAAAGCCTACAGAAGTGCAAAGTCTTCCTGCAAAGTACAAGAGTAACTAAATATTGCTGCCATGTGATCACGGACTCAAAATGCCGACTGATTTCTATCAGCAATATCCTTGTCTCAATCTCATCTCCCATCTTTGAACAACAGCCGCTGCCAGGGTGAGATCTTAAACATATTTCTTGTCTAAGTGGACATTTGCACTTCTCAGGATTAGCAGGATATGTCAAACGGCCAACTTTGCCCCTTCCAGGCTGGGAAAACGATCACTGATGGAGGCAAATACTGAACCCTCTTTGGGATGATGGTGGGCAACAAGGTTTTAGCTCTATTTCCTCTGTTTTGATCAAGCTGTAAGTCAAGGGTTACTTCTTATGTTCATTTTAGCTGAGCAATGCCTGAAGGGAATGATGCGTCCAAGTGAGCTGGGAGTTCTGCCCAACCTGTGCGAAAAGGAAGGAGCCATTAAGCCCCAAATTAACTTTGTACCAGTATGTGAAAATAGAGGACAAGAATTGCTGAGCCATGAACTGCCAAACTTCAAAACTTGTGCTGCTCCAAGGCAGCTGTTCACAAAATATTCATCCCATTTGGAAATAAAAAGCCCCAGTCCTTCCATGTTTTCCTTCACCCCATTTATGAGGCTGGTTGAAGTCTCCTAGAGACTTGGACTGCAGCACCACTTACTCTAAGGAAGGATATGATTAGTAGACAGAGCAATGTCACAGAAGCATCAATCTTCTGAGAGAGGCAACTCATTGCATGGTCTCACCACAATGAATTATGTTTCTACTGTGATGGTGGGAAACATGAAAATCCCTTTTCTTGCTGGGTTGCAGTAGCTCAATGACTGATGAGAACATTCCATAAACATTTAGAACTCCAAGAGGAACAGAAAAAAACATATCACAATGATCTCTCTGGATTATGTAGGTAAAGAATTAAGAGATACTTGTTGGATATTCAGATTTTTTTTTTTTTGGTATAGTTCTTTTTTCTTGCTGAGGATGGAATTGTCAGGTCAACACTGCCAATACTGCTGGCTATTTGGCTCAGGAAAATGCAGAAGTATTCAATTTATTTGTCATTCTTTTTCTGAGCTCTTCCTTGACTTTTCTTTAGAACAAGAAGAAATAAACACACAGGTTGGAATGAGATGCTTCCTTACATTGACTGGTCTTTACCAGTGAACTCTCTCTTTATCCATTTTTTCTCTTTCTGATAGTGAGCCCCATATACAGTGGAACTGAAGTTTCTGCATCCCACATGGAATGGTTTCTAAGATGGTTTCTATTGGTTTACTGTGCCATTTGGGTGATTATAATAACCCTTTCTGAGAAGAACAGGAGTGATAGAAGACTACAATCCCAGGATCTCCATACTGCAAAATGGATCACTGGAGCTGAAGAAACAACTCACTTGTTGGTTCCAGAAGGTGTTTATCTTGCAGGTGGGCCACACATTACAGAGGGATGGGACAGTTGCTTCCATCCTATTGAATATGATTATAGCATTTAATTTGCTTTTTGCTTCACTGTTGGCCTCAATGTGCCCAACCAAGGCTCTCATTTCCCTTGGGTTTCACTAAACTATCTCCTTGAAAGAAATATATGGCAGATAGCAGGGACATTATTTTCAGCTCAGTGCTCCATTTCCTCATCCAGTGCTCACCTCTCTAAACCTTTGGAAACCCAAGGGTGAGAAATGAATTGCTGAGACTGCAGTTCAAGTGAACAAGAAAGTGGTGGATGAAGGTACCACCATTGCCTAAGACATCCATGAACCATAGGAGGGAGTGCATTTACATTGTCCTTTTGACCTTTGTTTCAGAGCAATAGCTCAATTCTTAACGAAACAAAGTCTCCATTGTGCTGAGTTTAGTCCAGGAGCATGAATTCTGCATATGTGTATAGGCCAAGGGCTGTTCTTCCGTCATGGGGCCAAATGCACGACCCTCCTCTTAGGAAGGAACTGCATTTTCTCATCCAATTCCACTTCCCTTGGGATCTCTGATGGTCTGAGATCACATTTAAATCTCCTTCTTTTCAACCACAATAGGCAGCAGCTCGACTGCTTTTAATGAAGCTGTTAAAATCGTACAATTCAGGTAGCTGAGGTTTGCTCAAAGAAAACATTGAAAAAAGTCATGGAGTCGATATTTATCTCCTGATTGAACAACTGTGCTGTAGTGCAACAGATCCTGAGCTTTCTCACTCTGTCCCCTTAGTGCTGCAATCTCTGATTCCCCATTTCCAGATCTGTACTGCTCATTCTACAATGCCTTGCCACACATTTTTCTGCCCAAACCTATTCGTCTAAAATAAATCAGATGAACTGCTCTCTAATGGTGCTTATTTCTCTCTCTTGACACCAAGAGGATTTGCATGGGTAGCTCACACCTGAAGTGAGCTGAGACAAACCCCCTCCCTGCTGCTTGCCCTTGGCTGGTTTGCATGAGCTTCAATATCAGACTTGTTCAGCTCAGTACGACTGCACTGTTCCCAAGAAGCTGGAAACCACACATCGTCCTAATCCTGGAAAGTGAAATATATCCCTTAACTCAAGAAATCAAGGTTTAGGTTATAGGAGCAGAGCATTCTCCCTTGGGCTATGCCATGTGCAGAGCTGGTAATGCCAGGGTCCCTTTATGCATGTGCAGCAAATCAGTGGGTACAGCCAAGCAATCACCTCATGTTTTTAATTTTTATTTTTTGCTAAGAAGGCAGATTTTGCTTCAGGATTACTTATGCAAACAGCTTTCTCTCTACATGGATATAAGCATTAATTGGAAGATCCACACCAAGCCAAACAGTTGTTTATGAGATGTTTATGAGGCAGAGGCCAAGTAGGTATTCATGAGGCAGTGGTGGTGCCAAAGTCAAATAGTGCCTTTAAGCAATGACTGGCACAGAACCATCTCTTCAGGCTCAGTTGCAGAGGAGAGCTTATTGAATTGTCTGGTGCATCTGATGAAGCACTCTTTACAATTAACCCAGTGGTGAGATGGATGGGGAAGAAGCTATGTTCTGGCAATAGGAGAGACTTTGCAGAGAAGACAGAAAAATCTGTGAGAGAAAAATAGCCTTGGTGCCCCTTCATTGCCAATCTGCAAGCCTGAAAGTACAGCTTCTTTGCTACCCTTACAGCTTGCCCTCATGTGGGGGCTACAGTGCTGCTTCAGACCTTAACCTTTGGAGACCTGAGGCCTTATGACCTTGGAATTTGAGGTCTTGTATGCTTCTAGCATTTATTTTTTAATAGGACATAATTATGAACTGTTGACTTGCACTGGTATCATATTTTTTCTTGTCCTGTGGAGATTTTATGAACCTCTTGTACACAGAAGCCATATGACTGAGATCCATCAAATCTTAATGGAAGAAAGGCTTCTTAACAGTAGCTGCCATTCATCCAAGTCCAGATATTCTGGACAGATGCTTGTCTAACCTTCTGAGTTTCATCATCCATCTAAGATTCCTCATAGTCAATTTGTCCTTAAGCATCTTAGCATTTTCCTCTCTCTACTCTGAACCTTTTCCAGTTTGTTTACATCTTTTCTAACATTGGAGTCCCAAATTAGACCTTTAGCTCCTTATACATATGCTTTCTCAGTAAATAAGTTTTAGACAAGTAGCTTCTCTCTCTCCTTGTTGTTCTCCTCTGCAGGCCTTGTAGGTCCCCAGTGTCATAGAATCAGAGAGTCACCAAGGTTGGAAAAGACCTCCAAGATCATCCAGCCCAACCATCCACCTACCATCAATATTTCCCAACTAACCCATGCCCCTTAGTACAAGGGACTGCCTTTGCAGACCCTTTGATTATCTCACAGTGTCTCACAAGTAATATTAAAGGAGAATTATTTCAAGAAGAGTCTCAGGACAGAGTCTTTGCCACATTCTTTATAAATGCAAACACCTCTCTTGTTTGGTTTTGTGTCTGAGCTCTGCGCTGTGGTCTTTGGTCACTGGGGTCTTTGTGTGTCTCACAGCCTGGAAGCAACCTACACATCTCTGGTGCAAACTACTCATGTTGGGTTGCGAGTCAAGAATCCAGTTGCAGTGGTAGGACTAAACGATCTTAATTGTCTTTTCCAAACTTAATGATTCTATGATTCTCTGATGAGGGAGAAGCTCATTTTACTTGTCTGTTTTAAGCTTTTGTGCCAATGTTGAAGTCTCAGCTGGAGCAAGTTGTGTTTTAGAATTGTTTCACAGTGGAGTGACTACATCCAAAAGCAGGAATGGCAGGTGCTGGCACAGGAGTTGGAAGTGGTTAATGGAAGGGGACAGACTGATGAGGAAATGTCACTTCACAACCTGAGGGGATGCTCCACCATCAGGAGAAATCTGCGGGAGCCTCCTGAGTCCTGGGTGGAGTAACATTTTCCCTCTTCTGTCCTTGGTTACACTGACCCCATGCAACACAGAAGGACCACAACCCTACCTACACAAAATACCCTGCCAAATGAAACTACCTTATCAAAACAAACATCCGTGAGACCAAGCAAAAACCCCAGATGAGTCATGTAATTCTGAAAGGGATTCTGATATTACACTGAGAATATAGGATTAAAGATAAGAATTTTGGTAAGAATCCTCAGTTTTGAAGTGGGCATAGGAAAGAAGAGACGCTGGTCACTGGCCTGTAATAGTACTGCAGCTCACGCACTTGCAATAAGAAACTTCCTTTATATCACTGAATATGCAGATATCAGCAACGCCCCCAGCTGTGTAAATGCCAGATGTTTATTTACAAAGCAAAAAGCCACGTGGGAAGGGGTTTTGTCTGCCTTCAGTGGAACCTTGTGGCCTTATTTAGAAGAAGGACGTTACCAAGATAAACACAGCTGGTGCTGTGGCATGAGAACACAGGACTGGAAAAAGAAAACAACAAAAAGAGGCAAAGGAGACAAGCCAGCATCTTCCCAATCCTTGGTTAGAAGCTGTTGGCTAGAGTCATAATTTACCTCAAAGACACAGGACAAAACCCTCACCATTCCCTTCTGCCATGCTGAGATCTGAAAGTCCAGATACTGTGGTGGGCAACGCAGGAAATCCTCTGTTGGATGGTGAGATGGAGCTCCTGCAGGGCGGTGGGTTGTGTGCGCAGGGCCTCCCTCACTGCCCTCTGAGCTGCAGCTCAGCAGCAATTACAGCCTTGGAGTGCCCTTAATAAAGCAGAGGTTGGCTCATTATTCACATAATCACCTGGAAAATGTATTTCTCAGGCTTGTTCTTTGCTGTCACAAAGCCTTACTTCTGTATCTCTCCCTGTGTGTCCCCCCCGCTCTCCCCTCTTTGCCCCTGTGAAGTGACCAGGGATGGTTCGCACTGCAGCCCTTGCCTGTGATTAACGTGCTGACCTAGCAATTATTCACATCTGGATGGGTCTTTGTTCTACTTTGAAGTCTCTCAATGACTTTTCTTTCCCCTCACCTGTCTTCATTTTCCCCTCCGCTCCCCACATCCCACCTCCTCCTTCTCTATTACTCCTCAGAAGTGCCAGTGGGCCCAAAATGAAATACTGAAGAGCCCAGAAATTCCTCCCTAATGGGCCCAGGTGAGCGTGGAGTGGGAAAGGGAAGGACCAGACCTTGAAGATGACCTTTCCAAAGTGCTTAAGTCAATAACAGTGTGCACCCTGCCTCTCCCCCTTCCTAGACCTTTGCTTATAATTGACGATGTGGAGATGGACTGGGGGCTCTTTCTTCTCTCCAAACGTGTGAGATCTTTTCATCTTAACCAAAAAAAAAAAAAGGGAGTGAGAGAGAAAAAAAAAATGAAGCAAAGAGCTGAGTGATGGAAGAGATAGGTTAACTGGTTAACCACAAAGTGATGTTGGGGAGCTATGATTCTGATCACTGGGAGAAGAGTCTCTTGAATGGCATCTCCTCTCACGAGTCTTCTTTTGTATGGCGGTAGAGGAGGAGGGGATGCCTCCTCTTACACATTCTTACATCCAGCAACAGAGGCACATTCACCAGCAACTGGTTAAGAAGAAAGATTAAGGGTTGTGGGGCTTGAGGGAGTGGGAAGTCCCTTTGCTTTGAGGAGATTAACTTTCCAGCAGAGTAAAACACAAGGCGATAGTCTTTCAAAATTGCCTTCCAGCCGTGACAGGCAATGGTTAGATTAATTAGATTACGAATGCTCTTTTATATTTGGCAGATGGGTTGGGACAAGGTGAGGCAGGGGGCTGGGAGAAAAACACGTTATTTTTTTCTTCCAATACTGCTATTCCTTAATGCAACACGGGAGCTCCCAGTGTGCTACAAAAGTCCTGTCTCCTTCCAAAAGGTTTAGTGGCTTTGGGAACCCAAGGCTGGAGTCTCACTGCTGAGGAGCTCATGAACAAAAACTGTTCATGATCTCAAATGAGGCAGGGCTAGATTTCAGGCATGACAGCCATCAGAAGCAACAGTAGATGCAGAAATATCAGATGTCAGAGGTAACATGATTAACACAGATCTTTTCCACTGTGTAGAAGCTGAAGAGGAAGTAGGAAATGACAAAGGGTTGTTACCCAAGAAATCACATCCAGACAAAGTGGTGTCCATTTTTAGAACAGAGTATGAAGAGAGTTCCACTGAAAGGTCATGCTTAGATTTACATGTTTTTTTTTTATGTCCATATGGCTCTTTTCTCCAAGACTTTCTGCAGGTCAGGAGAAGAAATAGTTTGCACTTTGTTTCTATGGGAAACGTGCTGTGTGAAAAGGCAAATGGAATGGAGTATGAAAAACTGCGGGGTAAAGGCAAAAATTAACAAATGTCTTATAAGGCAAATTTCTTGTTTCTGGAACCGTCCTAACAAATCATATTAGCCAGCTTGAGATGTCAAAAAGCTTCATGTCAAACAAGACAACTTATTTTTCTTTTTATATTCAATGGGTAGAAGTAGACATACCTATGGATGCTTCTCTGATCTTCATTTGGGATGAAATACTTGAATTCATTTTCAATTGCCTATGAATGAGGCCAGATACGACCAGTCGTCACTATTAAACACTGAACTACAGATGAGCCATCACAGATTTTTTAAGGCATTTCCAACTTTTGCCAAATTTGAAGGCGTTTCCCTCTAAAACATTTTGTTGGTTGGGAATGAGCTCTGAGCTTCAAGGAGTTATGCAGATATTCACATTTCAAAATGTGAGCTGTCCACTGATGCTGCTATGGAGCTATAAGGTCACAATGTGTTCTCCAGTTCTGTTCCATGAACCTCAGGATCCAAGCTTGCCTCCAGGCTCAAGGCTGTTTGAGATCCAGGTTGGCCCTTTCGGTAAGGCAATTGGTGTTGAGGGATACAGAGTAGTTTATCCAGCTGTGGGGCGTGCAATTAGAGAAGTCTCATAGATCATAAATAACAATATTGCAAATTGGGATGCAGCCAGACACTGCAGGGAAACCATTAGGTTGAAATGCTAATGAAACGGCAGTCTCTCTGAGGGGCAATGTCCATTTGTGTGGGCATGAACTGAATCATAGAATCATAGAATGGTTTGGGTTGGAAAGGACCTTCAAGGTAACCCAGTTCCAACCCCCTGCTGTAGGCAGAGGGATGTATCCCTCTAAACTGGGCAGCTCACAGCCCCATCCAGCCTGGGCAACCTGTTCCAGTGTCTCACCACCCTCACAGTAAAAGTTTTTTCCTAATATCTAGTCTAAATCTACCCTCTTCCAGTTTAAAACCACTTCCCTTTGTACTGTTGTTACCTGCTCTTATAAGAAGTCCCTCCCCAGGTTTCCTGCAGGCGCCTTCAGGTACTGGAAGGCCACTGTAAGGTCTCTTTGGAGCCTTCACTTCTTCAGGCTGAAGAGCCCCAGCTTTTTTTCAGCCTGTCCCTGTGGAGGAGGTGCTCCAGCCATCTGATAATCTGCATGGCCCTCTTCTGGACATGCTCCAAAAGCTCCACGTCCTTCTTGTGATGGGAGCTCCAGAACTGGATGCAGTACTCCAGGAGGATCTCGTCAGAGCAGAGCAGAGGAGCAAAACGGTTACCCTTGACCTGCTGGTCACACTTCTCTTGATGCAACTCAGGATACTGTTGGCCTACTGGGCTGCAAGCACACACTGCAGCTCATGTTGAATCTGTCATCAACCAACACTCCCAAATCCTTCTCCTCAGGCCTGCTCTCAAGTCGTTCTCCACCCAACCTGTATGTGTGCTTGGGATTGCCCTAGCTCAGGTGCAGTACATTGCACTTAGCCTTGTTGAACTCCTTGAGGTTGGCATGGGTGCACCTCTCGAGCCTGTCCAGGTCAGGTATAGTGGGCAAAGTGATGATGGGTGCATGATTAGTGGCTGAGCTGCTGGGAATTAGCTCTGCAGAGAAGGATCTGGGTGTCCTAGTGGAGCTAGTAGTGTGCTCTTATGGCTAAGAAGGCCAATGGGACCCTGGAGTGCATTAAAAAGAGCATGGCCAGCAGGTCGAGGGAGGTGATCCTTCCCCTCTACTCTGCCCTGCTGAGGCCACATCTGGAATACTGTGTCCCCTGCAGGACCATATCCTTAATAACACTGACTGTTTTGTTACTTTCCTCTGAAATGAGTGAAGCTTGTAAAAATGTGAGGGGAAAGAAAGCAACAGGGTGGAAATATGAATACCAAAGGATTTAGAATGGAGAACTGAAATTCATGGGTGGTTAATCCTCCTGCTCTGGGCACTGGTCAGAGTAACTGATCAAATAGTGCATGTGAGTTTGTTTGAAATCCAGCTAGCACCTCCCCATCCCCAGTCTTCATTCCGTGCCAGACCAGCACCAATATGACCCCTGAGCATGTCTGCAAGTGTGAATCTGTTGATATGACTCAATTGTGACTGACAGATCACTCTGCATTATTTTTTTTTCTTCCTAAACTCTTTGCTTTTAATTTTAAACCACTGTGCTGGTATCCTGTGGTGATACAGCCCTCTCTGTCGGCTTTATCTCTTAATTATACAGGGATTACTGTAGAATTAAAGGTGTATTTATAAGGCTTTTAGAAGGAGCCTGCACTCTGCCTTGTCGTGAACCAATCTAGTGACATTTACTTCCTTTCTGACCAATGCAACAAGTCTCTTTTTCTCTCAGACTTCTAAACCTGTCCATAAAATAACCCCTGACCCCACTCCTCCCTCTCTGCACTCCTTCCACCCGGTTTTCTTCCTGTAATAGGTCTGAAAAGGTTGAAAGGTGCTGAACTCTTGTGCAGGGAATTCAACTTTAAAGACCCTGAACTTTTGTATTCCCTGAGGGATGCAGGGGGCAGGAGGAAGAAGGGGTGGTGATTGTGCTTTAGCACAGTGACCTAACTGATACATCTCATGTACATGTCATGTTAAATGTCATCTCTAGGGCTGGGACGACTCCGGATAACCTGTCTGGTCAGTAGAGGTGACGGAAAATACTTAGCTGCAAGCCATTGCTTTGAGAAAGCTTTGTCTTTTATACTTCCTTCACTATTTATTTATGGGTTGGAGAATTTTTTTTCCCTCTCCTTGCAAAAGATCCATCACCTTTCTTTCACTCTGGCAGACCGCAAAACTTTGATGAGCAGCGACAGCAGCTGCAAAATAGGAAAGAAATGGTGAACTTCATGACCAGCCATTCTTTAGGAGGGAGCAGAAATGAGAAACGGTGCCTGAGAATGACAGCTGAGAGCAGCTCAGTTGGTTTTGTTTGGCTCATCAAGGAGAAAGGTGCTTGGATGGGACCTTGCACCAGAGCCTCAACCCTGTTTCATGCAAAGCCATGCAGTGGTACCATCATTGTGGCCGTTTGCACTTCTCACCCCTCCTCTTGTCCCCCTTTCCTCCATCATTGAGCCTCTCAGTCTCTCACTACAGATGATTTAGTGAGGCCCAGGGACATACCTGGCCCAGGAACACCCATGGTTGCTTTCTGGACTCTGTGCTCACTACTGGAAAATAAATGAGTGCAAAGCAAGAATTATTTACTGAGAACCTTCCTACTACCTTAGTTTCCTGATTACATTTTTTGTGTCTCTTACATGTGCTGTTTTCTAGTTTCCTTACTATTTTTAGTTTCCAAATGATAATTCCTTTAGGCCAAGTATCTTCATCTTGATCTATGCTCAGATGTGTTTCTCCTGTTCAAGGCACCTAATTCTTGGAATAGAATCATAGAATCATTTGAGTTGAAAGGGGCCCTTAGAGGCCACTTGGCCCAATGCTCCTTCAATGAACAGGAACACCTACAGCTCCATCAGGTGCTTACAGCCCCATCCAGCTTTCTCATTTTCCCTAAGTGTACTTGGGAACTTTTCTATTCCAGGGTTGCTATGAGGACTACTGAAATTGAAATAAGCAAGGAGTAGATATTTCAGTCACAGCATTGACTTCCACACCTTTCCAGAAGGAGACACTGGTCTCCAACTCATCTAAACTGTGCTCAGCCCTGACAGGCTGCTGGTGCCCTATGGTGCAATTATTGCTGTTAAAAGGTTGGCTGAAGTGCTTTGTTTTTCCTTTCTTTCTGGGTGATGGGAACTCCAAACTTGGAAAAATTAGGTTTGTGAGCTTAAATTCCACCAGAGTGAAGAGATGGCCAACAGGTGGGATGCCCTTGGCAACAAACAGACCCAGTGATGTGTCTGAGAGAGTTTTATCCTCCACCAGCTTCCCCCAAGAGCAAGCAAACACACAAAGCAACCATCTTACAAACCACTATTTTTACACAGCTGGGATTTCCAAGGCAAGGCATTTCCTATCTTGGTGCTGCCTTTTCCCTTTGCCAGCAGGATGCAATTCAGACTTGAGGTTGCAAGCAGAAACAAGTGGCTGGGTTAAGCCTTCAGAGTGACTCAGATTTAAAAAAAAAGGTTGTGTTGTTTTGTTTTAAAGCACACATTTATATTGCAAGGGAATTCCCTCAGCTTTTGATAAATGCTTTGAACTCCCAGCTGTTCGGAGGGAGAAAAGGAACATCAAAGAAATTATGTACTGAGTGGAGCTCTGTTCTTCACCTGGGGTGCACCTCTAAGGCTGTGAGCCAAGAGCACCCAAAGCACCTTCATACACTGCAATTTTCACATTAAATAGGCAGTGTTGGTTTTGGGATTGCACAGAGCTGTGGATGGGCTTCTCACCCCCAGTATCTGCTGGGCATCTGCATAACATGCCCACTGCACAGCTTTCCTAAGTGTGCTCTGCTCACTGAGAGGTCTAGATGTGCAAATCGGTGAGCAACCTTCAGGGGCTGAAACCACTGTGTTTCCATTTTCAGTCTGTTCCTGACCTTCCCAGGTTGAATTTCCATGGGACAGCTGAAATTTCCAGCACTGGTGTAAGGCTGAAGCTGGCTGATTCCCTGCTCATGGGAGGGCTTCATAGTGAGAAGGAAGCTTCTTCTAAAGCTGGATCCAGGAATTGGACTCCATTGAGTCCAATGACCCTTATGATTCTCTTCCAACTTGGGATATTCGATGCTTCTGTCTACACTGCACTGGGGGTTGAACTAGACAATATCCAGAGGTCCTTTCCAAACCCTACAATTCCGTGGTTCT
Source organism: Lagopus muta (assembly GCF_023343835.1). Classification (NCBI taxonomy): domain Eukaryota; kingdom Metazoa; phylum Chordata; class Aves; order Galliformes; family Phasianidae; genus Lagopus; species Lagopus muta. Next base: position 2,568,922 of record NC_064439.1, read on the forward strand.
GTGGATTTGGAATTGTCAGAGGCTGCCCTTTTTGCCACCCAAGAGCTCCTTGCTAAATTCTGAAGTCCTGGTCAAGGGTGCTAAGTGTCCCACTATAGTGTATGGCTCATATTTCTCTGGAGCACCATGCCTGTGCTGTGCTGAAATATTTAGCAGATAAGGAGCACTTGTTCCGTTGGATATGGGATGCCAGTTTCATCCTGGACAGGTTTTTTCCTGAAGTGAAGATTCAGGGTGCTGGGGAAAGCCATAATCTCTCCTTTTGTTGGCCTCCTTGGTGTTTAGATGAAGCTCAGTGGCTGACAACGTGCAGGACATCACACTAGAAAACCTCATGGTTATTTCTTGACTTCAATTCTTGCGCCTTTCTGAAACGGCTAATGAAAATGAACACCCTTGCTAGTGAGCACCTAAATATAAGGTGGCAAATCTTGGCAATAATTGACCAGGTTAGCTCATATTCGTCTTAACAAAGCTGAATTATACATTGGTAAGTAAGTACTTTTGCAGGATTTTTGCAGAACTGCGAGGAATAATCTGATCTAATACACAGTGAAAGAAGTGAATAAAGGATAGTAGTTTTAACTGACATTTAAAGAAATTAATAGAGTGTGCTCCAGATGTTTGCTGAAATATTCAAGTTGTAATGCCTCACTGATGTCCAAACTGACTACAAACAGTGAGTTAGACCAATTATAGAGTGGAAGGAATCCTGGGAGGACCCTGAACAAGTTGCTGCTGAAATCATGTCTGATCTCCCAGCTAGATCCAACTTTGACATTGGACCCAAGTTACCTATGGCCTTGTCCAGTCAAATTTTCAATACTTTCAAGTGGAGGGGCACTGCACCCTGAAACACAAAATTAGTGCAGGGTGCACTCAACACAGTGCTGTGCACAGTGCAGGATTGTCATGCAGAGATATCTGCATGTTCTCCTGGGCACCTCTGGAACAGTCCCCAGGTTGCTGGTGGAGTTGGTTGTGGCTGTCCAACAGAAGCTTCCCACAGGCACAAGCTCAGCTCCCTCTGGGAAATCATAAGGTTTTCTTTTTTCTTTCTTTCTTTTCTTTTATTTTTTAATTCATAAGGCTGAAATAAAATATCTTTCTTACGAATTTCGGTTTGAGCTCCTGAGTTGTGCTGATCTTGTGGACATAAAGGTCAGCCATTAATCATTGGAAAATAAAGGGAAGGAGAAAGAGAAGGAGAGGAATAAAGCAAGAAAGCAAAACATAAAAAAAGAAGGAAATCAGACCTAGTATAAATATTAGAATATTCTCAGAAAACCCCGAGGGATGGCAACATGGTAGAAAGCCAGCCACAAGTTGGAGCAGGGCTGGTATGGCTTATCTTGGGTTCAGGGGAATTTCCTGAGATGAATTGATCTTTCTATAGGACTTTATGTAAGATGTGAAACTCTTTTCCATTTCCCATCGCTCTTGATGGCTCTGCAGCAGCTCTGTACCAGCTGCCTCCAAGACACATGCAGAGACCTTGCAGTTCCCGTGGTCCTCTGCAGTGTCCATCCATAGTTGCTCGATCGTTCTTATTACCATTGAAGTCTCAAAATACCAAACCATTAAATTGCTGAAAAAGACATACAAAGAATGGAACTGTGTTCGGGGCAATATCTGTGGTTGAAAATAATAGAGATACACTCTCCTTTCTGTCACAGGTTTCATAGAGTCATAGAATATCATGAGTTGGAAGCCATCCATAAGGACCATAGAGTCCAACTCCTGGCTCATCACAGGACCTCCTAAAAAACTGAGAGCATCATCCAGATGCTGCTTTAACTCCAGCAAGCTCTGTGATCTGACCACTTACTCTCCTGGGGAAGATCTCTTGGATGATCCTGGGTGAGTCATTTAAACTCAGCCATCTTCTTGGTCTTAAAACTGGAAAGTGGTTTGCTTTCTTTATCTCAGAGAGTCATAGAATCATAGAATGAACCATAGAATGGACAGGGTTGGAAGGGACCTCAAGGATCATCAAGCTCTACCCTTCCCCACCACATGCAGGGCCACCAATCTCCACATTTCATACCAGCCCAGGCTGACCAGGCCTCCATCCAACCTGGCCTTGAACACCTCCAGGGATGGACGGGGCATCACAGCCTCTCTGGGCAGCTGTTCCAGCACTCCACCACTCTCATAGCACAGAATTTCCCCCTGGTATCCAACCTCAGTCTTCCCTCCTTCAGTCAGAGTGAGGAGGACCGGGTGAGGCCATATGGGTTGGCCATGGAGAATGGATGAGTTGTGCGGAGCTTGGTTCTCACTTCATGAAGGCAGTGTTCCCCCTGCAGGGAGCTTGCTGCAGCTCCAGAGACTCCGAATCCTGTATTTTTTGGGGGGAAGGAAAAACTATTTGCGCAGCCAAGAAAGCAGAAGTGTGTGATTTATCACAGGGAAAATCCATGGCTTCTCCTGCTGTTGCTTAAATAATTGCTGTGGCTGTCGTGGCGTAAGATAGGGATGACTTAGAAAGCAGCACCTTTTTCTTTTGAAATCAGAGCTTTAGCAAATGCTTCCTGCATGCTGTGACTGGAGAGATGAGCGCCCTTTTTATTTTTGGTTGCTTTCATTTTCTCCTTTTTATTTGTCTTCATTTCATGAGAAGAACGCGTTTCTTGCAGACAATCAAATGAAATAAAACTTAGGGATTTAAATTTAAGGGATGTGGTTGTGTAGATGAATTCCTTACCAACTGCAGGGCTAAAGACTAGGAAGAGCAGAAGCCATATGGGACTTATTGAGAGAGGAAAGGCAAAAAAAAAGTCAGATTTAATACTCTGTCCTGGGGAGGGGTTGGGGACAGGGAACAAAGAGAAAGAGAAAGAGAAAACTGGGTGTACCTATGTGTACTAAGGACCCACAAGCATGTCTGGTGTAGAACACTAAATAATGAACCAAAGTTCAAAGTTCAGCCAAAATTTGGGGTGAAGTAGAAAAGCAAATGGATGGGAAGAGGATGTCTCGATTTCTTGAGATGACTGAGCCTTCACACTGAGCATATGGAGAGCTTAGATGGATCTGGGAGGTTGAATCCCAGATGGTGAGTGTTGGCCTCTATGGGAGAAGTATGTTTAAAACTTCATGTCTTGTAGTGATAAGTGGGGGATTTGCCCCATTCAACAAAAGTCCACCTCCTCCCCTCTGGAAAAAGCCAAAGAACAACAAAAGGGCTGTGGCTTGGAGAAAACCAAGAGCAGCATTTGTAGTCAACTAAATGAGTGGAAAGAAAATGGCTCTGGACTGATGGATATAAAGTTGGTTTGTTCTTCAACTTTTTCCAACCTTCATTATTTTAGATGTATTTGTTTAGGACAATGAAAAAAACAGTTTTATAACCAAAATAGCATTGAGTCTTGTTAAGATTAGAATCCATTACGTGTTCTTTGGAAATGCTCATATCAAACATTTCCATTTTCATCTCATCACCCATGGACAGATACCTTTTGAAAAGAAAAGAAATGGAGGGGACAAAAAGGGGAATGGGAAGGGAAGGGAAGGGAAGGGAAGGGAAGGGAAGGGAAGGGAAGGGAAGGGAAGGGAAGGGAAGGGAAAAAAAAAAAAAAAGAAAAAAAAAGAAAAAAAAAGAAAAAAAAGAAAAAAAAAAGAAAAAAAAGAAAAAAGAAAAAAAGAAGAAAGAATAAAAGAAAAATAAACCAGGAACCCCAGCTATACTGATGCACTCCTGCGATGCATTTGACAGCCAGAGACATGGGGCAGAAAAAGGATGATGGCTGGAAAAAATAGTAACTTTTCTGGGTGCTGCTTTCACTGCTGGAATTATTGCATGTCTGGGGGAAAGCAAGACGAATTTTGCAACAGATCTTTTGGGTCTGGATTTGATTTATCTGGGGACAGACATCTGGAATGCTGCAGCCAGTTTGGACCTCCCCAGCCTGTCCGCCATCCAGCGATGCTCCCAACATCAAAGGCCGAATTATTCGACCTGGAGTGTGACTTTTGGGAGGAACGGCCCCAGCTTGGGAAAACAGCTCCAATAACCCCACCGCAGCGGTGGGGACGTATAGATATGCAGGAACGCGGTCCCCCTGGGCCGCCCGTTATGGCCGTAGGGTTTTGTGTATGGGATGGGATGGGACGAGGGAGCTGATTGCCGTGAAAGCCACTCTGGCCCTTTTATATGGTCATTAGGAGACCTGAATGGAGGAGGCTGATGGGGCTTCTCACGCCTCCAGCCCAATCCAGCCAGCAGCCCCTCTCTCAAGTACCTGCTAACAGGTCGCCTTGCCTTTGGTCTCAGTCAGGTCTCAGCGGAGACCGGGCACCATTTCCTAGGCTGAGAGGTGTGAGGGGAGCCAAGAATTTCACTCTTTTTTTTTTTTTCTTTCTTTCTTTTTCTTTTGGAAAGCTATAAACCTCTTGTTTTTCTCCTCCTTCTCTGGGTTTGTTTTTCTGCTTCCTTGCTCTTTCCCCCCCAGGTGGTGTTAAAAGTCAACAGGCTTCTTTATCTGAGGGACAGCCTTTCTTGTTTCTGCTGATACCAGAGCAAATCCACATTGCTCTCAGACCTGTATCCATTGAGTCTTTCCAGGGACTTCCCCACCTTTTGCAGTGGAAAACGATGCCAGGCTTGGGGCAGGGTCCCCTTTAGGCATACTGCAGCTGGACAGGGCTGAAAATCCTCCTTGTCCTTCCATTGAACCACTGGAGGTAGAACTGGATGGAGCACAGCTGGCCTCAAAACTCTTGATTTACCAGCCAAGAGTCTGACTATGAATCAGAGCAGCAAAACCATTGCAATGGAAGTCTGATCAAGAGCCTGGCATTGGGGTGGTTTTGGTCTTCATCTGAGTTCTTTTCCCAGTGCATTGGGAGCAATGAGGGATCGGGCCCAGATTTGACTCAGATTCACTGTTTCTAGCTCATATTGTTAGTGTGGCTCACGCACCCTTTCCAAAATCAGAGTGGGAACAGGTGTGAGTGGATGCTCCTTCTGCCAGGCTCAGCCTTTATCAGACCCCAGAAGGTCCACTCCTGAGACATGAATCCATAGGAAACCAAGCTTTTCTGGTATCTCAGTGTCCTTTAGTGTCCCACAGGGGCTATGGGGAGGGGACAACAACTTGCATTCACCCTGTGGAGGTATCTCCTGCTCACCATGTAAGTACAAGAGCTGAGGATTTAGAAACAGATGAAAGACTTCTGACTGTTAACATCAAAGTGGGTATCCTTTAACATTGCATTTCCCTGTAAAAATTGCTGTAGATAGCACTGAAAAAAGGTTAGCACTCTCTAAGCAATTTTGCAAAGACCTTCTCCATCACAGGAGGTCACTCTGCTCTCTAAATACCTGACTGTGGCTGCAGGAAGGCAGCAGGTCTGCTCTACCTCCTTGCTTTGCTGCCTATGATGGAGAAAAGTAGCTCTGCTGTCTCACCCCAGCCATAGGAGGGAAGGATGTGCTGGTCCACACACCAAATAAATGCCTTGGTATCCCCAGACACCACAGTAGAAAATATGTGTATAAACAGCTCTGGAGTCACTGGGTGGAGAGTGCTTCCAGAAAGATGTATGGGAGCCATAGGTCTGTGTACCATGCAGCTCTTCTGCCTGCTGCCAGCAAGCCTTCCTGCCTCAGTTTCTCCACTGGCACAATAGGGGCAGTGAGTCACAGCTTTGAGCTGAACGTTGGGAGGGGCCATGCAGTGTTGTTTGAAAGGGCTTTATGTTCTCTCTCCTGCTGCTTGACACTGGCAGGGGATCTATCCATTTTTTTCTTCATTCACTCAAAACAATTTCTATTTCAACAGTTTTATTGCATGCTTGACTCCTTCCCACAGCCTGCGATGCTGAGGGAGAAAAATTCCCTCTGTGGTGCTCAGAGAACTCCCATCACAACATCAGTGACATCATAGTCACATTCAGTGACATCATAGAATAGCTTGGGTTGCAAGTTCCAGCTCTTCTGCCACACTGGCTGCCAACCACTAGATCAAGTGTTAGGTCAGATTGCTCAGGGCAATGTCCTACTAAATTGCCTGCAGTGACAGTGTAAGGACAGTGCGTGTCCTACAGAAAGGTGGTACCTTGTAGAGAAGAGCAACACTGCTGAAGAACTTAAGAAAATTTCTAATATCAAGGAACCATAAAGAAGAAGCCTTTCTGGATAGCGAGGGACTGTTTGGGTTCTGTCATTCCTTATCTATCTGCAGGGGCTTCCCCAAGAGAAATAGACACATTCCACTGCAAAGTGCTTAGATGTTGCCTCCTGACAGTGCAGGGTAATATCTTTGTGGACATGAAGGCAGGGACACTGTCCCTTAAAAATCTCAGAAAAAGAGGATGGGATATGAACAGGGTCTTTAAATATCCATGTCCAGCAGAGATGAATGGCCTTTCACAAATATCATCCCTGGAGGTTTTCAAAGAAAGGGCAAATGTAGCACTGAGGGACACGGTCAGTGGGCATGATGGGGATGGGCTGTCAGCTGGACTCAATGATCTTAGTGATCTTTTCCAGCCTTAATGATTCTATGATTCTAATTTCTGTCTGGAGAGCAGTGGATCCCTCTCTCACACGTTTTTTGGCCCATGAACTGGTTTTGATCACCACCGTGGAGTACTAGGGATGGATGGAGGCTGGGGGCTCTCTGGGAAGCACAGCTTGAGGGATGGCGTATAGGGGGTTAAATGTATTAGAGCAAATACCTGAGGAATTAATAATGATTTGCTGCTCATCAGGCAGAGAAATGTAACGCAAGAAAAAACACGTTAGGAAATGCCAGAAAAATGCAGTGGGGAAAAAAAAAAAGAAGTGTTTGTGGGGTAGTGATGAAGAAGCAGCATGGGACATTGATTAAGCTTGGCCAAGAAGGCTCAGCGCCTGCTGGATGGGGCCGCCCAGCACCCCAGGGCCTGGCTCTGCCCTTCTTTCTGTGCTGGGAAGGAAAGTCCGTGGTATGAAAAGCATTTGTATTGAGGATGGATCATCTGGGTTTCCATTAGGGTGAAACCGAGGGATGTGAGCGCAGTGCAAAAGGTGCATAGCCATCGTGCCACCTTCCCGTCTGGAGAACTGCTTGCTGCAGGATGCTGTTGTGGTATCGTTGAAATAAAGGAAATAATAAAAATACTTCAGGAGAGTAATAAAAAAAATATTAAAAGTCTGCTTGGACAGAACCCAAGGGCTTGAAAATGCTCACATTTCAGGCTGTAGTGAAGTAAGAGTGCGTAACATCTAACCTACAATTTCTGCGTCCCACCTCTGGTGTGGAGCTCCTCTGAAGCTTTGCTGTCCCTACTGCCATAAAATATCTTTGGAGGGTTGGCCATGTTGTGAACCCCTCTGCATGGAGAGGTGTGGGAAGGCTGCTGAGTGACTTGGCAAAATGCATGCAGATAAATAGCCAACATCTGCCCCAACCTCAAATAAAAACACTCATTCCCTCTCTGGGCACTTGTCCAACTTGCCAGATTGATGCCATGGGATGTCAGAGGATGATAAAGCTCAGCAACATGCAAGGCTCCTGCTCAGCATCCTGCCCCCATGGGGCTGCCTGTAGTCCTCTATTGCATTTCTTTGCAGAACAAAACCCTCTGGTTGACATCAGTCCCACGTTGGGTCACACCACTGGTGGTGTTAGCCAACTGACTCATGGTCAACATGTTGTCTATTGGGTCAAACCCAGGTCCCTCTCCACAGAGCTCCTTTCCAGTAGGGCAGCCCCTGGGATGTACTGATGTGTGCAGTCATTCCTTCCCAGGTGCAGAGCCCTACACCTGTCCTTGTGGCAGACAGTGTCAAACATCTTGCTGAAATCAAGGTACACAACACCCACTGTTCTCCCCTCAACAACCCAGCTGGTTATGATGTCATAGAAGGCTACCAGGCTGGATATCAACTTTCAGCAGCAAAAGCTGAGGGGATTGTCGTGCACTTCCCATTGGGCACCTTGCAGTGGCAGAGAGGTCCAAAATTATCATGAGTTTTTATTTTTCCTCTGTTTCTGGAGGTTTTCGGGGTACCTACCCTAATGGTTAGCTAACCCAGCAATGCCAACACAATCTGCTCTCTTTTCCAATCTTCTACCCCATGTGAAAGTATAAGATGTGTCTTTGTCAGGCTGGACACAGCTGGATCCCTCCCTAATAACATACAGCAGCCAAGGTGCTGCTCCCAGCTCCCTCCTCCCAGCCATTGGAAGGAGGAAGCCACCTCGAGCCTTGTTCAGAGCTAAGCAGTGGCTGAGCATCTCCATATCCCTGCCTTGTCCTACATGTAGTTTTTGTTTTGTTACAGGAGAGCTGATGGAGCATGGGAGTTGTATAATTTTGGAAAGAATGGTAATTAATGATTACACTATGTCCTAAAATCATGTCTTTTCAAGGAAATGCCTGCTTCATTCCCAGGAATATATTTCAGTAATTTTGGTGAATATCAGAATTAACTGAATTAAAATCCAAGAATCTGCACTGGCCTTAGCTCAGAAAGACTGGACCTTGGTCCTTGAGTTTGTAGGGCTGATCTTATCCTTCCTACATGACTTTTCACTCAGCCAGTGAGAAAAGCAGGACAAATACTATTTGTGCCTGTTTGCAGATCTGTGGTTCAGCAGCCCAATCCTTTCTAATTGCTGTTTTCTTCTCTCTGTTGCCTCTTTTCTTTCTCTCCACAAGCAGCTTTAGGGTCATTTCCCCCATTCCCCCAATGACTTCTTCAGCCCTAATTGGGTTTCAGGTATCACTCCTGGCCATGCTGCCCATGCAGCACACTGGGGTATGAAATTCCCGCCATGAAACCTCCCCATGGGCACACATAGGATGAAGCAAAGCCAAGGCATAGGATGAAGCAAAGCCATTCCCCATCTCTGCAATGCTGCTGTTGCTTTGTAATCATGCTATCTCAATTAGAGGGATTCCCAACCTTGAAGTCTGCTGTGGCCGTGTACCAAATTTGTATCACTCACTCTGGTGGCAGCACTTACAAACGATGGAGATAGATAACATTGATAACGGTGCCAAGGTTGCCTTTCGTGATATTTATTGCGTCCAAAATATGTGAAGTGGGAACTACTTGAAAGGACTTTCCGGTTAATGAATGATTCGTGAAAATCTCTCTTTTTCCAGAAATGGCCGAAATTCAGTGCTGATGTCATTTAACAGCTCCCATTCAGCAAAGCCATTGAAAAGCGCCCAAATTCCTCGGAACTGTTAAGTCTCTTTTAATTTCTCCTCTTTGTGTGTATATATAAGCTGTGGGGGTTTTGTTTGTTTGTTTATTTCCCTCTTGCGGAAAGGGAGTTTTAATTTCATTTGCATGTTGGGTTGCTGCTCTTTTTGTGTTGCATTTAATGTATTCATAGTGTTTGGGAAGCCTGAGGTTTGGAGAGTGAGATCGTTTCCACTGGTGAATGTGGCTTTCAGTAAAGAAATGAAAAAAATGGGGAAAATAAATTCCACAGGTGCCAGCACTGGCAAGGAAAGTGATTTTTTTCTACGTTTTTCCCAGGGAAAATCTTTATAAAGCCTACCCTTCCTTCTTTATAATTATTTCTTTAATGACATCTCCTTTAAAAGTAATCATTGCATTGATGACAAATAAAGAAATAATAATAATAATAATAATAAAAGGCAAGGATGGATATAGACAGAATCCCTTTCCAAACCAAGGCATTCTATGATTCTATGGTTCCATGATTCTATGATTCTATGGTTCTATGATTCTGTGGTTCTATGAAAGATAATGAACGAAGACACATAAATACTGCCCACAAATGGGCTGAAGAAGGGACACAGAGAGACAAAGGTGAAGATCTCCAGGCACGTCACTGAATCCTGCACATCTGTGTGGGTTTGCCAAGTGGGGGCTGTCCATGAGGATGAGGGCGTACGGGGTTGGGACACATCCAAGCGCCATGTTTTTGGGTATGTGGGACACATCTGTGATTTCTAGTATTTAAAACACTTCCTTCCCGACCCCTCCTGCCCTCTCCCTTCCCCAAACTTGATTCTTTTCCACGTGGCGTTTCTAATTTTGCCTTTCACAGCCTGAAACCAGTGTTATTACCCTGCAGGCTGAGGAAGGAGGTGAGCCTGTTGGGGACACCTCTCTCTTAAATACAGATGTAGTATTTTTGGAGGGGAATAAATAAATAAATAAATGAGCAGACATCAGCTGATGGAAGGCAGGATGGGACACTGTGACCCAAACCACATCCATCCACCCGGAGCCATGCAGCAGCACCTCTGGGGATCCTCCACGACGCCATTTAGGAGCGCACAGCAAAACCCATTTGTGGACAGCTTCGAAATGAAAGGCAGATCCCCGCCCGGCACCACGAGAGGGGTTATTCTTTTATTTCTCCTTCCCACCCCAGCAAAGGCACAGGGGAAGGGCACAACCATGGCATGCCCACAGAGCCCAGAGGACCGGCACGGGACGAGGGCCAAGCGCCCGCGTTCCTCTGGCCCCGCTCTGAGGTGAAATTCCTGGGGACAATACGAACCCCCCCCCCGGTGAGGATTGCATCCCCCTCCCCTCAACTTGTGTGTGTGGCACAATTAAGAATTGATATGCTCAATATGAATGGGGATGCTTCGAAATGCTTGAATAGAGCCCCGAGCCCCCAAAAACATTGTTTTCAAAGTCCCCCACTCGGCCTGGGAGGGAAAGTTTGTGTATCAATCTAGTTTTATAATAGTGTAATTTAGTGTCTAGGCCCGGGCTCTGGTGGTGATATTGTGCTGGGATGAATGAGGCGGAGGGCTCCAGGCTGAGCAAGAGCTCGAGGACCCGGCTGCCTCTATTCAGGCCAAACTAATCGGCTTCAGCTCAGCTCTCCGCCAAAGCTCCCCTCTCAGTAGTGGGTTTTTCTCTGGGTTTTTGTTACTGTTTCTTAAAGAGCTCAGCTGGCTGCTGAGGCTGAAAAGAATCAAATTATTAAAGATTTTGTGGAAAATCCAGTGAGAATGGGCCCATGCAAGAATAATAGCATTGTGCCACCGTGGGCCATTCCCAGCTTCCAGTCGGGAGAAATTGTCAACTCTGTCTTTGTTTTCTTAACCCTTTCAATGGAAACAAAATAATATTTAGCTCAGCACAAAATACCTTCTTTTCCATTTCTAATCCTTTCAGGTTCTTTTTTTTTTTTTTTTCCTTTTTCTTTTTTTTTTTTTTTCCCCTAACCTCTTCTTCCTCCCTCCCTCCTTCTCACTCTGTCTTCCCCTCTCCCTCAGTTTGTTCCCTCTCCTCTCAAACAGATTTATATACCCCATATCTTCGCCTTTTCCCTGCCAGTTGGCCAGAGGGGCAGCTGTTATCGGGAAAGCCCCTTCTCTTTCAAACAGGATGTAAAACGGGTGATTAAATCCCTTATTAACAGTTGCCACCAGAAAGGGGGGGAGAGGAATGGGAAACGCTTCCTTCCAACCTTCTATTTTTAACATTTATTAACGATCAGTAAATCGTTAGTGTGCCATCCAGAGGGATGGCTTTGCAGCACGTCATGTTTTCAGATGTCTCAGCATTTTGAATCGGTGCGGCGTTGTAATGTGATTAAAGAACGAAAAGGAAACTGTCTGTCTGTCTGTCTGTCAGTTTGTCCACCCTCCAGCCCACTGGAGGGATGCAGACAAGCAATTTAATCCCTGCTCTTTTATTTAGGGACTTTGCAGCTTTCCAGGCATGAGTTTTATATCTTTGCTTGACTGCATGCACCAATGTACGCCAGGTGACACAAAGCACGAGGCAGGATTTGCCCCAGTGTAAAAGGTTGCTTTGAGATGCCAATGGAGTAAGGAGGAGGTGATGTGGACGAGTCCATAACCCACTGAGCTATGTGTTGATAGCAAGCCTGGCATTAGGGCATGGGGCTGTAGGGGGAAATTAAGGGACAAAAGGGTACTCACTGTCCCATTGTGGGAGATCCCTCTAATCAGGATATTCTCCCTCAACTTTGCTCCACTCTAACCTATTGACAACAGAACTAGGTCATCTTGGTGAATAGGGTAGATTTTCTGCCGTCTCAGTGTCTTTGAGGCTGGAAGGGATTGTGTGTTCAGTGTTACAAACAGACCTTCTGTCTTTATTTCCCGACCAGCAGCGCGCTGCTGAACAAGGAGAACTGGACCAGCCATTTTCCCCATAACAAATAGAGGGTTCCATCCAAGCTGGTCTTGCCAGTTGGCTTTTGGACAGGGGAAGCTTATTCATGTTTTTAGACCTCGGCCAAGTTCAGCCAGGAAGCCTGAGATGTTTTAAACTGGGGGAAAGGTGGAGGGATGCAAGGCTTGCTTGCCAGCTAGGATAAGGGAGGAGTGGCATTATCATGGTATTTTCCTAAGTTGGGTCTTTTTTGGCATACTCTCAGGAATAGAGTTGTCTCTCTGTATCCCTGGCACAAGGCTTGCTCAGGAAGAAGATGTGGAAAGGCCTTTTTATTGGATGGGGCCCTGGCCAACCTGGTCTAGTGGGTGGCAACTCTTCCCAGGGAGTTGGGGGGAGTTGGAACTGAATGGTCTGTAAGATCCCTTCCAACTCAAGCCATTCTGTGATGCTATGATTCTGTGATTCTATGATTCTACTCTTCTGTCACTCTTCAAGAAGACAAGTCCCCCCTGCCGGCTTGATACCCCCACAATGGTGGGAGAAGAACGGAGGGTGTGCTTTGAGGTTGGCAGTGGTGAGGGGTCTCACAGATGAATCACCAGCAGTGTGGGCAGATCTTACGCTATGGTCCAAGACACTGAGGTGTCTTGTGATGAGCCATGCACAGAGAAGCTGTGGATTTACCCTCTTTTGGGCAAGATGTTTATTCCCCATCCCATCTTTACTTCAGGGAAGGACAGGGCAAAATCACCTCTCTTTCCATCTGAGATGATGGTGCAGCAACCCAAGTGCTTTACGTGCACCACTTTTGATGGCACTGTTTCTCCTGACCCTTTTCAAAGCATACTCACGTCTTTCAGCATTGATGATATGAATATTCCTGACTAAAGAACATCATTACCCCATCTTAGATAGTGCACGGATATAAGATCATGGCCATACATCTATTTTCCTAGTTAGCCAAACCTGTTCTCCATTCCATGTCTGGACCCCTCTCTGCCTGTTGTCAGACACCATACAGAAATACCAGCTGATAACTCCCATGCGTACGGAGGAGAGAGAGCCCTGAAGCTCCATGGCTTTCCCCACTGTGATTCCCATTACCGACCCCACGGCTGCACCTCTACACCAATTTGGGCACATCAGAGATGGAGGCTGAACACCTGGATATGGCCAAGAAGGGACAACTGACACAACAATGTTTGACTGAGAAGCACCTTCATGAGGACAGGCCTCATCCTGATCATATCCAGCCATCCTCTTCACCAGTGTGGGGCTCAGAGGAGGGCTAGCAGGAGAAGGAATCCTTCTCTTGCTTCTTGCAGTCATCTCTAAGCATCTTCTGTTTACTAATGAAGACAGGTTTGGGGGCTTGGCGGACTCTTGGTCTGACCCATCAGAGCTGTTATTGAGCTGTAGGATGCTGGTGTAGCAGTGGTGCTGAGGTTATTGTAATACATACAATGTGTCCTAAACTTGGCTATATGCCTGGATTAGAAATTAAAGGCAAATAAGGCAACCTAAGCTTTGGAACTGCATCAAAGGCAAAACCAGGCTAAATGGGAAGGATCCAATTTCACAGTTAAGTTTGTTAAATAGGTGGGTGGTGGTTGCTGGTGGTGCACACGTCCTTTTATTAACAATTTAGAAATGAAAGGTCCCTGCTTGGAGATAAGCGGAGGATCAGGCCTTTTCCTGGCTGCCTTACCACAGGCAATCCTCATTCACTCCAGGTTTGCATCAAAATGGATAGATCTACTGGCTTGGACTGGCCTGGATAAAAAGAATGACAATTCAAAACAAGGACAAAAGGATGGGAAAATTACAAGGACAGCAACAGGTGCTGGGAAGCATCAGCATAACAGAAACACTCAACAAATCCAGATCTTTCTCTCTGGGTCCACAAATGAATTCTCAACCAGAAATTATTCAGCTGCTCATCTTTCATTATATTTATGAGTGGCTTCTGAATTTCACTGGAATAAATCGGACGCCAGCATGTCCCCTTGTACAGAGCCTCTGCTCTCCCCAAGACACATGCTGGAGCTTTTGCATCCTGGCTGAGGGCAACTTGCAAAAGAGAAATTTACAGATACTTTTGGGGGGAGCAAAACTCACTGGAGATGTATTCTAACAGGTGCCTTATAGGTGCCCCGCTCACAGCAGCGTTAGGATGAGCAATACATATATTTTCATACATACATATATCTATCTTCGTGTGCAGTGTCCAATGATCACTATCTTCTGGCTGACTCTTTCCTTGCTTATGGTAACTTGTGATTATGCTAGAAAACTTCCATGTTAGACTTTGCTGATGTTCCCATTGTCAGATATGTGATAAATGATTTCAAAGGTCAAAATATATATATCTTCCCTGGAATTTTAGTACTCAGAGCCAGACTTGAGGGCACAAGGACTCAGAAAATCAGAATAAATGACGCAAATCCAGCTTGAACTATTCCTAAAGCATCATGATTTCTAAATAGATCTTATCATTTCGATGGGGGAAGGATTGGAGAGGTTGGGTTGCTTGGCAAGGGCAGTGCTGTAGGACAGTACATGAACTGGTCCTGTCAACAAAAGGAGGTAATTAAAATACATTTGCCAGAAAGGAGCCCAGATTTCCCATGCAATGTGCAGCACTCCCTGTGCAGCAGAGCTTTTCCTTTCTGCGCTGCCCTCAGCTCCTTGGTTTTATCATCTCTCAGTCAGAGGCAAGCAAGACAATAGGCATTCTTTGAGAAATTCACTACAGGGGATGTGAAGCTAAGGTCTGTGCTGCCAGTTTTACATCTCCTTAGGACTTGTCTTCATGGCAAATGTGACCAGAATAGATATTTCAGAATTAGCTTTCCACTATTCCAAAGGAAAGCAATTTTGTTCCAGATTAATTACCCTGCTTAGGAAAGCCCTTGTTGTTTTGCAGTTGAAATGTGTATGCGTAGAACAAGATAACAATGATAATGAATGGGAATTTCTGATCTAATGAAGGTCAGGAACAAAGTGGCCATATTCATGCCATACTTAGAGCACTGTATGGGTTTCGTGCACCCAGCAAAAACAGGGTATTCTTGGTTAAAATGTAGTTGTCTAAAAGCAAGTCATCCAAGGTGAGCTACATATAACAGGGTCCAAGAGGCTCCTGCAGGAGCCTGCTGCTCTCACACGCCTTGGAGTGTAGGGTGGGCAAACTGTCTTCTGTAGACACTTCTACCCTGATGAGAGAAGAAGCCAAAACACACTGCCTGGTTTAGATACAGACCTGCAAGAGTAATGATAAAGCAAATCCTCCCTCAGGTGACTTCTGTTCTGAAAAAGGGGGTGGGAGTCTGCCTTGGCTCTAGTATGTGTTTAAGCAGGTCAATTGGCTCCAGCTGGCAAACTGGTCTCTGCTGCTGGCTAGTGACCAGCCTTAGGATCACC
This sequence comes from Lagopus muta, assembly GCF_023343835.1. Taxonomy (NCBI): domain Eukaryota; kingdom Metazoa; phylum Chordata; class Aves; order Galliformes; family Phasianidae; genus Lagopus; species Lagopus muta. The sequence continues at coordinate 2,584,427 of NC_064439.1, forward strand.
CAACCCAACACCTGGAGGTGTTGCTTCTGTTTCATCAGCCTTTTGAATGATGAAGTTCATGCATTTAGGCAGCATCAGAAAGCATCTCTGGGCCTTCGTGGCAGCTGTTCCATGAGAGAGCAGCCCATGTATTTTCTGGTACTTTGATATAAAATGAAAAATCTGGGCAGTTTATAGGGGAAAAGGAGAGTGAGAGATGTTCCTTTAGTCAGGACCTTGAACTTGTAGTGAGAAATGCTCTGTATATGCAGGGGAAAATCAGCACTACAACAACAGATTTAGGCCACTTTGAGGTTGCAGGGAGGAGAGATATCTTATGTAAGCCATCTGATACACCTGGAGCAGAAAGTACTTCTGGGTACAAAACATCTCCTTATCCAGATTACTCAAAATTAGGAGAGATTAGACCAACAAAATAGATAGATTAGATTGTGCCCTGTGGTAGTAAATGGTTTACAGCCTCCCAGCTGTAGCATCGGCAGAGCCTTATCTCATCAAGCTACGCTCAGAATGAAGCTTCAGGGCCTTTTCCAGCTACAATCATTTGTACTGCCTCACCTTATTTGAGAAAAAGGTCCTGAGGATGTCAGTGGCCATCTAGGAGGAGAAGGAGTTGCAAGGTCAGTCTGTTGCAAGACACATTCCCTACCCAATACATGGATCAAATATTTTTCCTTTTTGCTGAAAGGCATCTTAGAAAGGTTGAAAGGTGGGCTCTTTGGATGAGGGGGTTTGGTTGCTGTGATGCAATTCCTTAATGTAACAGTGGGGATGTTATTTGGTATGGGGCACCTCTCACAAGACATGAATATAGCTAGTCTTTCACCTTCTACAGTTAGAGAGATCTAGTTTTCAGAAAGCGATTTATCCCACACATTTCAAGGGCAGAGAGAGATCATAAGCTCAAGGTGCTGCCAGTCAAATTCTCATTTCAGCAGGCTTTGTTGAGGGAGATGGGCCCATCTGTCTCTCTCGAGGGGCAGCAGGAGATTTAATACCTAATATTGAGAGGAATTAACTTAGGTGAAATGGCTCAGCTCTTGGTTTCTTGATGTCTCTGTTTCTCATTCATAAAACATAGACAACTTCACTGCATCATGGAGAAGATGTGGGGAATAACATGTTAAAGACCGTGAGGTGCTCAAATGCTGAGGTCACAAAGCTGGAAGGGCAGTGTAGGTTAATTATCCCAGCATCTGCTGTCTTTTGCTTTGCTGGACAGTGAGGGAAAGCACATTGTTCAAAGAAGGTTGTCCCTTTTACTAAATGCTCAGTAGCCAAAATCAAACGCTACCACTGGGAGGCATCACTGGTTGCAGAGAGTCTCAGTTACACAGGGGTTGCACTTCTGTTGGTGAAACAACCAGTTGGGTCCTGAGATGAGGAAGTGTACCTGCTTGCCTGAAATAAAATGGACTGGGGAATTTATGTATGTATTGGCTCACTAAAAGAAGAACTAGCTGTGGAAAGATGTAGAGAACAGTTGTCATGGTTTTGGTGTTAATGCCTAGTGTGACCCTGTGGGTAGGTTGGCCCATCAATGTGCTTTAACTTTAGATCCCTTCCATGCTCAGTCCCTTTGACTGAAGTGGGAGGTCTGTGCTAAAGAGTTTTAACAAAGCTAGAATGGTATGTTCTTTGCTAGGCCTGAAAAAATCATGTTTGAGGAGTTATTCCATCATTCCACCATTCCATCAACACCAACAGTTCACCATCAAATTTAACTGTTGGTTTTATGTCCAGGCTTGTGTAAGGAGTGTCTGTACTCTTGTTGTATTGCTATTCACTGTTGCCCTCTGAAGTGGTTCATGAGTGTTGAGGAGGATTTGTAAAGGGGAAACAGTGCAGAATAGTGTAATTCTGATAATAGGAGACAAAATGGTGGATGGTTGGACTGGGTGATCCTGTGGGTCTTTTCCAACCTTGGAGTTTAGTGAGAGCCAAAAAGCCTTTTGTGACTGTTAGGGAGCTGGAGTGGGAGAAGGAATTTAACTTTCTCCTTTGACTATATCTTCCTCAGTTTGTTTTCCTGAATCCAACTGAAGAGCTGTTCTAAAAGCATTCTGTGGCACAGGGGGGCAAAGAGTGTATGCCACTACTGCAGCACTTCTGATGATGGGTATTTACAGTTTAAAGCAGCTGCTGTGGACTCCTTTGCCTTAGTGAATCCCATAGCAAGATGGGGATAGCGATAGTCATCCAGCTCTGTGCAGCACTTCAGTCCTCAGGATGCCAAGAAACACGAGAAGACAATGCAGTAATGCAGTGCTACAGAGCAGACAGAAGCTCATTTTTGTCAGTATTTTCTTGCCTTTTATTTAATCCCAGAAGTAGACAACTCCAGAGTAAATTTCTATCTTGATGAGTCTTCAAGTTGAGTCTGAGGGATTAACCATCAGACAAGGTGTGGCAACTCCAGCAAGTCTAGCATCTAAAGATCTTGAGGAAGTTTCCACACCAGTCATGCAGTGGAGGATTAGCTGGAGTTACTGACAGTGCCTCTGTTGGATTACTTTCTTGTTGCTGCTTAGAATTTCGTAGCTCTTCTCTTCAATCAGCTTTTGCTCAGGAGGGCTGCAAGCATTAACCAGTCCTGTGCCTCACCTGATCCTCTACTGTTGAGTATAGAAGAGTTTCTTATGAAGCCTGGTGGGAGAAAAGATGTCTTTTTGCTAATGTTTAGTTGAGAAAAGGAGCAAACGATGGTGATGCCTTGGTGATCACCACCTTCAGGATGTCTTCAAGGTGAAATGAGAGAACACAAAGAGGGTTGGGGATGAGAGAGATAGTCTTGAGGCCAGGACTGGAATTCTTAAGATTTTGCTTCTATTTCTTGCTACTCTGCAGCTCTCTCTGAGAGAGTGCAACATATTTCTGTGATTTACCCCTGGCACAACAGAGACAACATAATTGTGGTGTTCAAGCTCTACCTGACCAGAATACTGTGACTGTCACTGCAGAGTACAATATGGACCTGCTCACCACTGTCTTCTTCAAGGACAATGCTCATGTGTCTGCTCACTTGCAGTTCTGAGCTTATTGACCATTGAGGTTAAATGGTAGGGGGTTTTTAGAGCAAAAGGATTTGTGTATGATGAGTACAAGAGGCTGTTCATACAAACATGTCAGACCCAGACTTGCTCCTGTTCCAATCTATAGTCTTTCCCAGTGGATTAAGAGGTGAGAACCATGCCCAGTTCCTTTCAGATCTGGTAGTAATTCCCAGCAAAACACATGTTGAAGAAATCAAGAAGCAATCAGACACATTTTTGATATTTTGCCCCCACTGAACAGATTTGTTGCTGAGTTGGGATATGTGAGATAGGGTTTCACGTGGACTAAATGGCACACCTGCCTAGCAAAGACATGTCCCAGGATGTGCTTACCTGCAGAAAATCATTCAGCCGCCAGGTGTCTCTCCGTGCTCCCCTGGTGAGCAAGGAAGACAATTCTGGAACTCAAGTCAAAATGCTTATTTATGAGTTGTAACTCTTCTATTTAATATCTTCTTCCAGGAGTTGGCTTTACACCATCTCAAGAGATGCTCTGCTTCAGAGGTGGGCTTTTGTAGATTTCCCTGGGTTGAGGGGCACAGAATAAATATTCCCCAAAGCTTTGTGAATCTGAAGTTTTTGTCTGCCCATGGCTATACATGACAGCAATGTTGAAAGATTAGCAATAAGAAGGTCACTAAGGAGGTCAGAAGTGGGGGAGCATTATGGAGGAGATGACCTTTAATGAGAAGGTTTAAGAACAAAGGGCACAAGTCATTTGGTAACCCAGGGCATCTAAGTGAATATGAAAGGGGAGATATGGTAAAAGCATTATCATGACTTGGAGCATCTGAGATGGACTGGAGTAGTTAAAGAACATCCAAACGTGAATTTATTGAATGGAGAACAAGGCAACAGAGGTCTCATTTCTGTTTCTCCAGAATGTTGATTCTAAAGCATTTCATCCTTCAAATACCCTGCATTCACATGAGCTGGAGTCTGAAATAACTTTTTCATCCCACTTATTTTGAGAATTTTACAATTAAAGGCCACTGTGACAGCGTGATATTTTGGAGTATTGCAAAAGGAGAGAAATTGCTGATGCTAAGGGATCAAAGACCTGGAATAAGTACGTGCAACTTACTGTGTCCTCACAAATTGTGAATGACTTTGGTTTCTAGGAACAGATTGTTTTATTCTCTTTGATAGTCAGTCTGTAGCAGGTTGGGAAGGAAATGTCCTAAAGCTTTTTCTCTCTCTTTTCTTTTTTCTTTTTTTCTCCACAATACATTTATATTTGTCTTCAAAAACCTGCAACATGAGTTGAGTTTGTGGCACTTGCAGACTCTCCTAACTCACACACAATTTGGATTTACAACCAGCACCTGAATTTGTCAAGATCTTCTCTTGTGGCAGTGAAAAGACAACACAGCTCTTATGACTTTGGGCCAGAAAGAGGATTCTACTCACCAGCACTGGCATGCTCTGAAAGACCTGTCACAGGGAGGCTTAGCAAGGTGAGTGCAGGTTTGAACTATCTAGACTCACTGCAACCACAGGATCAAAATCCAGCTGACTCAGCCCAAACTTTCATGCTTTGTCTGTAGTTGAGTACAGTATCTTTGGATTAGTCCTACTAAGGATACGCTGTCTTGTGGTCTGGACAGACTTGTAGGCCTTTTTTGGGGACGGAAATGAAATGTACTTCAGTGTTTTCAGCTGCAGGTTTATCCCTGGTTAGAAATGGCCTTTACTTGAAATTCTTGTGATTTTTCAAGAGCTTTTTCCTTCAGGCACATCGTGCTTGATCAATCTGGTGGCCTTTTGTAATGGACTGATGGCATCAGTGGACAAAGGAAGGGCAGCTGATGTCATCTACCCAGGCTTCTGCACGACCTTTGACATGGTCCTGCACCACATTCTTATACCCAAATTAGACAGAAATGGATTTGAAGACTGGACTATTCTCTGGGTAAAGAATTGTTTGGATGGCTACAGCCAGCGCATTGTAGTCAACAGAACTACATCTAGTTGTAGGCTGGTCATGAGTGGTGTTCCCCAGGGGTCTGTTGTGTGATCCATTACACAGACAGTGGGATCAAGTGCACCCTCAACACGTTTGCTAATGACACCAAGCTGTGTGGTGCTGATGATACAAGTGAAGGAAGGGACGCCATCCAGAGGGATCTGGACAGGTTTGAAAAGTTGGACCCATGAGAACATAATGAGTTTCAATAAGGCCAAGTTGGATGGGGTCCTGGACAACCTGATCTAGTGGGTGGTAACCCTACCCACAGCAAGGGGGTTGGAACTAGGCTGTCTTTAAGGTCCCTTCCAAACCAAGCCAATGGTTCTGTGATCGTGGGAAACGTTGTGGACTTCTAAAACTCTCAAGTAAAAACTCCTGTTGGGCTAGGAGGTGACACGCTAACCTGATGGTCTGGCATAAAGTTGGTATCAAAATTTAGTTATCCAACACAACACTATTTACTCACATACATGTATTTTCTTCAGTGCTTAATGCTGAATATATATATTCTTTTTTAACTTATGTTCTACCTCCTTGCCACAATTGAGATTCCTGCAAGTTTGAGGTGAGGCTTGCAGTTCTGGGGGGGGGTTTCATCTGTCCTAACAAAGGCTTCTAAAACTTAGATGTTAGTTAGCCCAGGCTTGCTGTGTAGTTGAGAGACAGAAAAGAGCCACCCCTAGAGGGAGATTCATCTCTAAAGGAGACACCTAGGGTTAGTCACACAAATCATCAGCTGGACATGTCCTGTTCTATTTATTGAACTCTTTTATTGTTTCAAGTTAGGTGAAATTAACCCAGTCTTCACGTTCTTTAGTCAGATTGAAAGAATAAATCACTAAAGCCATTCCCCCCAAGTGCAGAAAAGAGCATTAACTTCTCCCAGGTTTTTTTCATGGCCATTTACCTCTTGGTGAATCTTTCATGTTGGATCAGAGGGCAGGTTGCATTGGCTGTATCTAACATCTCCTGTGTCTAGCAGAGGCCAAGAGTAGATGCCTTGGGAAGAGCAGAACAGAACAAACACAGGGTTCCACTGGTGGGTACTTCTAGCAACCTCCAGCATAGAGATTTCTAATTCAGTTCTATCTTTGAGTTCAAAAAATCTTCATGCATTTTTCCTCAATGAATTTTGTTTTGCTTCTTTTAAACCCAGCCAAATTTAAATATTCATCCTCAGGTCCCAGCAACAATGAGTTCCACTGTTGAAACTATGTCCCATGAGGAGACAAAACACTTTTATTTTGCTTTTGACCTGTTAATTGCAGTGGATGTCTCCTAGTTTTAATATTATGAGAAATGGTGGATGGTTGTTCTATATTCCCTTCTCAGGCATGTTGTCTCTCCATGCCTGGCTGCTTCTGGGATTTCTTTTTTACAGATCATGTCAGCTTTTAGCCCATGGCCTCTACTTGCAGAGCAGTTCCCACCTTCTTTATGCCAGCAAGGTATAAACACATGCTTGGTGAGCTAGCAGAATTCCAACAACTTTCTTATTGACTTGTACTACTTTCAAACTTCACATGGAACAAAATAATTTCCTTGATATAACACTTCTGATAACTTGCTGAAAGGTGAACCTCATTTTTCTTGAGTTAAGCCAGACCATGCTACTGTTATGACCTTAATGTTAGTTTTGCATTTAGATGACATACAAAACATCTGCTTGACAGGTATGACTTGGTGGCCTCCTTGGCTATGGCTGTTCTGCCAGCAGGCAAACTGGCTCAGGCAACCTGCACTAATAGCCAGGGGGTGTTTATATGCCACCACTGCTGATGGATGTAAATGGGGTTAGGTAAAAAAAAGATCTTTTGGACTTGAAAGCTTTAGGATCAGGTCCATTGCCTTGTCTTGTATTTGCACATCGCCTATGACATGGAGTTGACACTGAGGACCACTAGGAGTGATCCTCAGTGGTGGTGGGCACTGGAGACACATCCACAGAGCAGGCAGTATGATTGTGATCGACACTATCATCACAACAATAGCAGCCAGATCTCAAACCCTCCTAATTACAGGGGAGGAAAAACTAATTCAATGCAGTTGCGCAGCCAGCCTTTGGGTTGCGCGTCATTCCGTACGAATTTGGAGTGTCTGCTGCATTTTCATGTGTAACCTTCCTCTTTCTCACAGGAATAACATCTGCAGTTAAGACTGGGTGTGCCAAGCAGGCCCTGCAGACCTGTAGCAACCAAGGAACTTATTCAGAGCTCTTGAGGACCACTCATTTATCACTGATTAACAAGCTTAAAGGTTAGCTCCTTCACAGCCCTCCATATGCCAAACTCCTCCTTGGTGACCCAGCGAGGAAAGATGGGGGACGGTGTTCTCACTCCACATTTGAACCAGTAAATGTGTGTTTATTGATTTAGCTGTTTATATCAGCCCAAGCCCTTCATGTACCCACTTCAGGGCTATTTGCTTATCCTGCCAGCTCCACCTCATTAGGACACTCTATTGTCCCAGCTGACACTGCAGAAACCATGCCTCTGAGAGAACTCCTGCAAAGTCCAATCTTCTGTTCTGCAGCTTGGAAGATAAAACCATCTGCTGGGTGTTTGAAGGTGCTGTGTATCATCTCAGTCTAGGTGTGATGGTAATCAATATTTTAAAAAGAAACAAACCTATCTTTATTCACACCAACTAGCTGAAGGCTACTCGCAATTTCAACTGTGAACGTGAGTATAAAAGAGGGGTGGGACCCCAGTTACCTCTTTATTTTTGAAAGCGCTTGGAATCCAAGCTTTGTGAGGTAACAGCACGAGAAACAGAGAGGGGAGCAGCAATTTCAAAGGAAGAATTTTTCCTCGGGAGAGCTACAGATTGTTGAAATCAGAGTTCCTGTAAGGTTGCTCAAGACTGGGCTGGAGTTATCAGTCACTCAGGATGGCTGGTGACTCAGCCAGGGCAATCAAGTCTCTACTATGGTTCAAGTCTCTACCCTGTCTGATAGGGAGGGGAGCCTTGCACATGCATTTCTAACTGCTGCCTGTTGCCCTTGCTGAGTGGCTGTCCTGGGATAGTTTTCTCACTGAAGATATCCAGTTTTGCACAGTGACCTTGATGTTCCCTGGTTGATATTTCCAACATCAATGACTAGGACAGAAAAAACAGGTCCAAGACCATGGATGCTTGCATGAAATAAATCCTCACCATAACAAGCTGGCACCTCATGGCTACCACCACTTCCTGCACGCGACAGTGCTGCAGAATTGGGAATGGCCACTGTCTCACGTATCCCAGGAAGGAATATCACAGAACTAGTTTATTTCTCATTTCTCGAGTGCTGGCTGAGAGGTTCTCAACATAGCCTTGTTGTACCTCCTCTTTGACAAAAGGAAACACGCTTTAGGGTGTCAGGAAATGCAGAAGCTGGAATAAGGCTTCGAAGGGCCAGGCTCAGAGCATAGATCTATTTTAGATGGCTGTTTGAATCTGCCTAATGCTGCAGACCTTGCATGGAACCAGCCTGAAGAGAAGTGGAGCTGACCTCCTCTTAACACTACCACCAAGTTCATTACTTAACTCTTCACCTGTTGACACTCGCAGGCAAATCCCAGACCGGATTGTAGCCCTGTGGAATGTAAATCTGGCTATGTGCCTCTAAATTACTGTACGATGAGGGAAAATAATCCACACCTGCAAATAAAAGAGATCAGTAAGCAAATTCCAAAGCCAGGCTGGGTAGCAATGAAACGGCAAAGCTTTCAAATTACATTGGGTCACAGCTTCTTTCTTCATGGCCTGGTTAGCTGCTGGTCAAAGAATTGCTTGCTGCTGGGTTTTGCAGCTTCAAAGATGCTGTATTAGACTGATTGCTCAAGCAGGATTCAACTTGCAGATTAAAACATCTCAACGTGTGTAGGAGAGTACTGCATGTGCTTGGAGAGTCTAAACTCCTGCTTACAGCCATTGGAGACTGAATTTTCAATGTGTTTGCCTAAACACAGGTATCTGATACCACCTGGGATAATTCCTTTGAGTATCCAGCTAATGATTCAAGGGGCATGGGTCTCCTACAGGGCCCTTGGTGTAACAAGTACCAAGCCCAGGCAATGTTGCACCTAGGGAAGCTGAAATAAAGCCTTCTCTCGACTTTACTGACAAAATATGGGAATATGAAACAGGAAGTTCACAGGAAATTTTGGTTCAATTCACCTGCCTAATCTCAACGGTCTGTTGGTTTTGGCACATCTTGGGTCATCTGAGACATCTTCTTAGAGCTGCCAGGCATGACATAGATCCATGATGGTTCTGGAACTGCTCCTGGAGGACAGGCAGGTTGCTCCAGATTGAAATGCCTGCAGGACACTGATAGGCTTGTTTGTGGTTCTGTGGGCACCTACATTTCTGTGTTTGAGTCTGCAAGCTGAATCCCACTCCTTGTAATCAGTGAAGCCTGTGTGGCAAGTCTGCAAGTTTGTGGAGGCTTTGGATACCTTGCTCATATACAGGTTTGTTTGACTCTTGGTGTCTTGATTCCAGGCTCATGTTCAGGCACAAGGACACTGTGGGCTCTCAGAAGCCTTGGGATCATCACATAGAGACCAATTTGCACACATGCTGTGGATCTAGCATATCTCAGACCTGCCTGAGTTACTGTTTGTATGCGAACGGGGTGCTTGTGCATGGAAGTTGGATGTTAGGAAAAGTTTATTTTCAGAAAGAGTGGTAATGCATTGGCACAGGCTGCCCAGGGATTAATGGAGTCACCGTCCCTGGAGGTGTTCAAGTACCATGGAGATGTGGCACTGAGGGACGTGGTTTAGTGGGCATGGTGGGGATGGATTGATTGCTGAATTTGGTGACCTTAGAGGTCTTTTCTAACCTTAATGATCCTTATGAATTTATGAATCTCATAAATTTCATAAAATCTATGGATTTTATGAAAGAAGTCAGAAGAGGTGATGTGCTACCAGCATTATGGCATGTGAGCCTGGCCACGAGTTTGGTTAGGAGGAGTAGTCTTGTCAGTCCAGTACCAACTCTTTGCTGGAAATGAGATCTTTGCCCAAGTTCAGAGCACTGTTTGTCAAAGAAATGCTAAGATCTCAACTCTGCTCTTTACAAGGAGGATAGATACTTAATTCTCTCCATGTGTCAACATGTCTGTGTACATCAGTCCTTAAATTTCGCTTGGAGATAGGACTAAACCCTTGTCTGTGTGGATCTAAGAGCTGCCACTTGGTACTGGAATGGCTTTAGATTACTTCTATGGGCGATGTTGTCATGAGCAAAGCCCTCTGGTATGGCTAAATGTGACCATAGTTAGACCATGCTACCTACCTTACAGAGGAAGGGGACAGTTCTGCAAAAGAGAAGACTTTGGCAGTTCCCCCCATGGTGAAAATTTCAGGTCATGGGGCAGCAATGGATTATGAATACCAGATTCTCTTCTTTAGTTCACAATCTATAGGGGTTCTAAGGATCTATAGGGGTGGGTTAATAGCAAATATGCCCTCATGGAGAAGGTAAGAGTCACTGAGATGTGCACAAATTTCTTAGCTTTTTCTACATAAGCCAAAAACCAACCAAACAAAAAAAACCCCAAACAACAGTACTCTTGCTTGAACCTGGGGAAGCAGGCAACTCAGCTTGACAAACTTATCTCAAGGGCTCTTTAACAAGAATGTTTATCATTTATTTCAGGAAAATATGCTGAGCCTGGTATGCCGAGAGCTCTCTGTGGTGTTTGACCTGTGTTATTTGAAACAAGGTGTGGGTATGTGTTTGGGGGGGATATTGTGTCTGGGACAACACAGTATGCTACTTGTCACCCAGGACTTTCCCATAGAATCATAGAATAACCAAGGTTGGAAAAGACCTCCAAGATCATCCTGTCCAACCTTAGGAAATGGTCTTTTTTTTTCTTTTTTTTTGGCTCATTTAGAAACATTATAGGAAAAAAAACCAACAACAACAACCCAGAAATGTCCAGAAGATGATCTATGCCATCACAGCAATTTGTTATAAGAAGTGAGATGAATCTCTGGGTGTATTCAGCTCCCTCAATTTTCTATAAGGAGGTCAACAAGGATGGACATAGAGGAGATATCTGGCCTGTGAGGGCTAAAGCTGGGTGGTTTAAATCCTTCCTAAGTGAGTGGCTAAGGATGCAAGAAGACCTGTAGGATGTGGTCTGCTTCTGTTTTTGTGAGTATGGTAGCAAACAGGCACGGAGATCCAGTGAAAGGAACACCAGAGCTTTCCCCATCAAGCTGCCTTACCCTAATTACGTCCTATAGGACAATAGGGAATGGTTTTAAACTAAAAAAGGGGAGATTTAGATTGGAAGTCAGGGGGAAGTTTTTCACAGGGAGGGTGGTGAGGCCTTGATGCATGTTGTGAATGCCCCATCCTTGGAAGTGCTCAAGGCCAGGATGGATGGAGCCCTGAGCAGCTTGGTCTGGTGGGGGGCAACCCTACCCATGGCAGGGGGTGGAACTGGGTGTTCTTCAAGTCCCTTCCAACCCAAACCATTCTATGGTTCCCTGCCCCAGAGGTGCTCAGCTGAGAAATGGGTTCGTGGCTGTTTAAATGTACATGTTCCATTCTGAACTGGATTATCACTGCAGAAAGTGGGCATGGGTTTGGCACGAGCTCAAGTGGCATCTCTTCTTTCACAACACACAGCTTCTGTCCTACAAGGGAATATATGTATATTTCTTCCTGACCTCTTTCCAGCTATATTTCAGCCCATGATATGGCATAGCATTCCATCAAAACTGGGGGCTGTGAAATGGTTGGAGAAATACCCAAACGCAGGTTAAAATTAATGCTTTTTTTTTTTTTTTTTTTTAATTTTCATTATAAAGTTAACACATCTATCAAACTTAACTGGTAACAAAAGAACAGTTACAAGACATCTCTAGTGTGCTGTCAGTAGAAAAGAGGGTATTGGAAAAAAACTGGAAAAGCCAATGAGGTCACAAGCACAACAGCAGAGCAACAACACTGTCCCGATGAGTTATTTCCGCAAATATATACTCTTACTAATATATACATTTATTCATAAAATAAATAATCATTAAAAAAAAAAATCATCAGACTTAACAAAATACTGAGGAAAAAAGTGACGATCCTACTTTGTACAATAGCTTTGGAATTTCAGGTTGTATCATACATGCATTCTGTACAAAGGGTGCTCAGTGGGGTGGGGGCAGGGGCAGGCTAGGGAAGGGTTACAGACAGTGACGTAGCTCTGAACAGGGTGATGTGATCAGGCAGACAGTCTGTGGGAAGGGAAAGTAACAGCAAAAAACCCACCTACAAGAAGATACTTGTCCTTGACTTCTGGACAAGTATGTTTCATATTATGGGGAAATCCCCTGTGGTGCTACAGAGCTGTGTTTTATGCCTTTGACAATGCTGGTGGGCTCGTCAGATAGTCCAAAACAATGAGAGGTCTCCTGTTTGGGCAGATTTTGGCTGAGGAGTGACTGAAAGTGATGTCACAATAGAGACATCTTCACTAAGATGAAGAGGTGTAAGGCTGAGCTGCAGTCAGTGGGGGACAGGTGGGCAGCAGGGCAACCAGGTCTGGAGGAATGAGCATCAGTGGAATGGAGGTTCCACTGGGGAGGATTTCATCACATATAGGAGGATCTGGGAGGTTTTAGGAGCCTAAAAGGGAACTTGGCCTTGCCGTGCTTAGCAAGTGGTGGCAAGTGCATGTTGGGAAGAAGGTCTGATGAAATGGTGACTTCCCTCAAAAGCATGGGTGACACTTGGCTGCTTGCTGGCCTATGTCTGTGGCAGATGTGCCTTCAGGCTTTTTGGTAGAGTGGAACGAGTGGTGAGAAATAAATAAATACTAATAAATAAGGAAAAGGAACTTGAAAAAAGAGAGGAAAATGAGGAAAGCATCTCCTCACACCTTCCCCACTCTCCACTTCCATGCAGGGCTGTCCAAGACCTCCCTTGGTCCACAGAACATGTATAAGAGCAAGGTATACAGAGAGAGACAAGGAGACAAATTCAGATGGAGACATGCTCGTGACTGTTGTGCCTCAGGAGCTTTCTCTGTCTAGATAGTATTCACATAAGAGCAAGATTTTGCCTGTAGATGACTTGGTGGGACTTGTTTATTTTCATTATACGTTCACCCAGAGGAGCAGCAGAGATGCTCTCTTAGGGTCAAACACATTACATACCGTTCAGTAAATTGGTTTCAACTATTTTTACAGAATAGGTCCCATTCCTGCTCCCTATGGAATGCTTGTAAGTTGGGCATTGTGGAAATGATGCCTCCTATTTTATATCAGTCAAAGTGGGAGCAGAGCTGAGCTCAGACACAGATTTCTATCTTAGGGTCTCCAAAGTCTCAGAGATTGAGACACCCACTTGTAGATGCCCACAAGCATGTGTCTCCATGTCAGTTAGATGTCTAAAGACCTATATTTTATGGGGATCGTCAGCACAGTCAGTGGGGCGCAGAGCATTCAACCAGCCCTATGGTGGCCACTGACATTTGGCCAGCTGAATTGTTCTCTAGCCTTCACTGTGTACTGACTAGGAGATCAACTGGGTTGCTCGTGCATAGACATCTAGTGCCATCTGAGATGCCCTAGGGTTTCTCAGACATCTGCATGGGGCTGGCAAATATGCCATGGGACTGAAGGGGAGGCTGCACTCTTCAAGAGCAGCTGCCAGAAGCCATTGGGATACCCTGGGGCATCCAAAATGATTCTAGATGCCTATTTTCAATAATTCAATTCAGCCCTACATGCTACATTTAGGCAAATGGATCTCATCATCATTGCTTGTATGGGACTTCAAGGACCCAGCTCACATGTAGATACCTACATTTCCTGAATCCCATTCTCAGGTACCACTGCTTGGGAGTCAGATTCTGGCCTCCCATTAGTGCTTGAGAAAAATTCCCCCATTTCTCAAAATAGAGGCCAGCAGAGCCTCTGCCTCCCTCCAAATGGAAACGCCTGCACCCAGCAGCAGCTAACAGAGAACTGAGACTGCAGGATCCTGTCCCAGTGCTGGGCAGTGATGAAGTGCAGTTCATTAGCTTTTGTCAGAGCACATAAGATAGAGCTGGAAACGTAATGTGGGGTTAAGCCATGCAGAAAGACCATTGTGCAAAAAGGGAGCCAGATCCCACCACTGCTGCCCCATGGGATAAGGGAAATCTAGAAGAGATTCTCTCCTGTGCTAAGTCTCTGTTGTAACAGACAAGATTTAGCTTGGGGGGAGATGGAGAACAGAAGTACAGCTATGGAGAAGAGACAGGGCCTCCTCCCACCCAGCTCACATCCTCTCTCATCATCTGCACTCTCTGTACAGCTGTTCTCCCAAACAACCAGCAGATCTGAGGAGGAGCCAGGAGTCATTTTCCTATGGGCAGCTGATGCTGTTTATTAGTTTTAGCCTGTGGCTGATGGCTGCAGGGCAGTTTGATTGTGGCCTTTTTGTGGCCCTATATTATCTTCCTGAAGCCTATCATTAAAGCATAGAGGGAAGCCTGAACTAATTTCCATAGCACAGAACCCAGGACTGGATTCATGACTCCCAGCTCCTGCATAGTACTCAAGCTGTAACCCTGAATACCCACAAATTTTCTGCACTGAAGCCTTTCATTGAAGCTAAAATGTGACCCAGAGCCCATAAGACAAGAAAGCGTTTCTCCAGTATCTGAATTTAAGGTGGGGAAATGGCAAACACGAACACACGTGACAAATGCGTTACAATCCATGGACATTCCTGTGGCAATAGAGCTAAATGCACAGAAAATCCAAACGTATTTTAGACTGAATATCAAATGAAATTGTACTATGAGGTCAACAGGGTTGATGTGCCTGGTGCTAACTCAGAGATTTCTGCCTCAAATGGCATTTTGTGGTGCGGCAGTCCCTGCAGTCCCCTCTCAAGATTAAACTCTGACTGCCTTCATCGTGCACATGAAGCACCTTGTAAGGAGTGAAAATAATTTGGGAGACTTCTGAAATATTTTGGAGAAGTGCTGAGCGTGGCACTCAGCTAAAAGAGATAGGAGACAGTAATAGAAAACGTGCTTTCTCCTCCTCACATGCTTTTTTTTTCTCTGTGACAGAGACATCTCCAAATTCTAGAACTAAACTGAGACAATAAAAAGCTCCTACATGTTCAGTTTCTTTCATAGAAAGAAAAGAGATGAGACCAAATTCTCCCCTTGCATGTAACTCTGCTGACTCGAACAAGGTTGGATGCATGGTGGCCATCAAGCCCATCTGCTCAGCAAAAGGAAAGGCTGGATAGCAGCATGTAAGAGGAATTAAATTATATACCTTTGTTTTTATTTTTTACTTGTGTGTTACTTTTCTGGATGATATTCTTACTATAAACCTCACCACAAGTGAAGGCTGAAGGGAAGGGCACCAGGGACCATGGAGGTTGAGTTGGGGATGAATGATCTTTTCCTTTTGAGTACACACAAGCACAAGCTGAGGGGGAAGGAAGTTTCCAGAAAACCATCACCAGATAAGTGAGCAATTCAAGCATCTATGCACAGACATCGCGAGACATGAGTCCTTTTGGGTACCCCATGGTCTCTGACACAACTGACTAGATTTAGCCCGTGTGACACAGGACCTGTGGGAGTCCCATGCCATTGGAGCAACAGCTGCATTCCACTAGAACATTTCAGGCCCTAAAATGTGGCTAGACGTTTGTATCATTGAACAAAACCCAAAATCTCCTCTGCGAGGAAGACCCTACCATTCTGAAAGACTTGGAGAAACTGAGGCAGAAGAAGGCTTTGGGTTGCATTTAGAAAGTTCTCTAAATGAGGCCCCATGTATCTGAGATGACAGATAGGGAGGGATGGTGCCTCACTGCTCATTGCAGTGGGAACCCTGATATGAGACACCAAGAGAAGATAACAGAGTGGGATCTTAGTTTTTCAAACACATTTCCTGAATTGATGTGCATAAACTATTGAGGTCCAGAGTGATTTCTCCAAAGCCATGGGGCCAGATGCAGGCTGAGCATGTATACTCATCAATCCCTTACTCCTAGACCCTTAGCAGGAGCTCCCTTTCCCCTCCACATGGGTAGAGTCAGACCTTGGACTAGAACCCTCAGATGGACATGAGATCATGAGCAGAATAGAGAGGCATATGTCATTGACTTCAATAGCAGCTGCTCAATCCCTTACACTATACAACCCCTTACTACTATTAGTAGATGACTAGTTACATAATAAAACCCATTAAATATGCATAGGCTTTGTTAAAAATACTTTGAATGGGCTGGAAGTCCCCAAGCACTGAGCCTGACCCCAGCTATAAAAGAAGGAGTAGTTTCCAGCCCATCTCAGCTGATGATCAGATTGTAGCTTCACCTCTTTGACTCATGGTGGACTTCACATCATCAGACTGTACTCAGTCTGAAAGTTCATCATCTTGTATGAGCTCATCAGCTCAGGTCAGTGGAAAGACAGAGGTACATCCAGAGGGCAATTTACCAAACCCAGCTTAGATACCATCCTAGCCCATGATGAATCACTTTCTGCACTTGTTTGTGTCTTTCCATTGATCCTAGTAGAAAATTAGACAAATAGTTTAGAGTAGATGCTTGACTTTGACACAGACATAGAAATAGATCCCACTACTGCAGTCAAAAAGCTGTTTCTTCACCATTAAGAGGCATTTGCTCAGCAGACATCTATTTTTTTCCCCATGCTTCCCAAAGAGCTCCACCCACTAGTGATGTTGAGCTTGATTCCGGTGCAAATGCAGGAACTGCGAATGTTAGCATGCTGAGGATGGCACGGGGTCAGAATCCAACTCCCATGCAAAGAAGCCATATCTTTTGACCCATTCCTTCACTGGCATGGTGTACAAGAAGGAATGTGAAAGCACCTTGCTTAAAGATATTAGGGTAAATTTGGTTGTGGGTGTGATCCTGCTGAAACCAATGGTTTGACACAGAACATCACCTGCAGCAATTTGCATTCTTACTGTTTGGATAGAAGTCTCTGGCAGGAGATGTCTAACATCTCTTGCTGAGACTGCTAGCACTGCATTATATGAAATAAATCAGCCTTATCTTCCCTTATCCCACCTTTACAATTCATCATTGCCTTCCCAGAGTTTTCTTTCCTGACAGTTTGTGTCTGAATATTTGTTACTGTGGCAATGCCCCCCTGCAATGGCCTTCTTTTCCATTTGCTATAACGATCAGATTTTTCTTTTCCACTTGACTGTTTTATAAAAATCAGGCATCTATCCATCCATTGGTTCATCTTTTTCTCAATTCTTAGTCATCTGTTGCTTTCTACCAGATGATGTGTGGCCATCCACTGTGTGCAGTGTTCACGTGTACAGATCAGTTGTTTCTCTTTCCATTTCTTTCCTTCTCTCTTTTGATATTTCCTTCCCTCTCTCCTGTATATCTCCTCTCATTTCATTGCAGCTATTTTGCAGTGCACCAATAGAAGTGCTTCCACCAATACACAGAACTTGCTTGTGTCCTTGGGCACAGCCCTGAGACATACAGTGATGCACAAACTGCACCAGCCTAGGAGTAGTCTCAGGAGATGCCTTGACTCAGAGACAACCCTTGGAGGCCTCATTTCTTCCTGTTTTCTGATTAAGCTCTGTTCATTCCCTATCTCTTCTGCATATTCTCTCAGTTCTGGGAATAAGCTGACATTCTGGGAGAGAAAAGCACTCTGGTTTCTCTACATAAACTTCCAGGGCTGAACTAGCCAACAGTCATAATTACATTGCTTTGCTGTCCATGAAAAGACTCCTGTGATTCACTGGGAGATGAATCACAACTCATTTCACTCCCTGGATTGATAGGAAAGAAAAAATGTCAATCCTTGGTCTTTTTCCAAAGATAGGAACTCAAGGTATGAGTAATACAAAGAGGACACTGGGCAAGCACATTAGAAGTTAAACAGACTACAACTCCATGTTTGATTCAGTACTCGTTTATGCCAGTAATGAACAGGAATAACTCTGGTGTTGTAAATACCAAGGCAATGGGCTGAGAGTTTGGCCCAATACCCACATAGTTTAAGGAAGCCTTGATGCTTGCATCAGAAGTGAGAGCTCTTTCTGTACCTGGCAATATGAAATTAAAAGTAGAGTAACATGTATAGAAGGGGAGTTGGAAGTGTTCAGCAGAGATGGGGCAACACTGCACAGTAGAGATTTGGCTCTGTGTCCAAACTCTGAGCTGATTCAGAGTCTGGATTCCATACATCTTAATGTGTGCCACTTTTAGAGATGGGAATGGCTGTAGAAAGTAGGTGAGGAACCAAATTTGGGGAGAGGCTGAAAATGCTCCAGCTTTGGGGATGAAGTTTGGGTCACTGTCATGTAAATGCACAGGTGACAAATTGTCATCCAGAGTCAAATTCCTGACACATTTGTGGTCTAAGGGTTTTGCTAAGTGCCCAGGGGAAGCCTGCATGAGGTGCGGAGAGTGGATGGACTAAGTGCACTTTCCACTCTTGGTGATGGCATGGGAGAAATAAACATTTTCCCTTTCCTCCTCTTCTGGAGCAAGCCAGGATGCTGAGGAGCCAGATGTCCTCTTCCCAGCAGCAAGAGTTCATCCCAAGGAGAATAGCCCTGCACCATGTCCACAATGAAAACTCACTGGCTGAGCCTCGTACTGGGACACAGGTGGAACAACACGCCCCACCATCTCCTGTGGGACCATCTCCTTCTCAATGCACACACGGAGTCCTCTTCCCTTCACATACCAGGTTCTGAACTTTTCTGTACCAAGCACGTCACCTTGTGCACCAACAAGGCATTTGCAGGAAACCACTGGCAGTTCTCTCTCCCTTTCCTTCGCCTTCTCCCTCCCTCCCTCTGTGTAGGTGCCACTGCATCCTATGTCAAATTTGGCAGAAGCTACTATGCTAAAAAGTTCACGCGAAGAGCCTGCCCACTCTACAGCTCTATCATATATTTCTAGACTTCTCTGGTTCCAGGGCAAAAGTAAAGGAGAATTTCATTCCTTTTTTTTTTTTACATCATTAACTTATCTGCTTTTATTTCTTTTGCTGTTGTTGTTGTTGCTCTTATGCACAGAGTCTGGCCGTTTGAGTATGTAGATAGATCTCAGAAAGCTTAGTGCTGGTGTCCAACACAGCCTTTCTCTGGCTGAGGGAAAAGGAGATATCTAGGAAGATGCAAGTCTTTCAAAGGACACTTAATCACACAAATCACTTCAGGTGGGCGAGAGCAGAGCCAATCCATGCTTTTGCTGATGCTCTTCTTTCCAGCTCTGCGTTGCTGGCCAGCTAAAAAGCCACTGTCTCCTGCGGGATGCATCATTGCGGCGTAACTTGTGTGACCGCCAGATGAACCTCAGGATAGCCCAGAAGTCATTAGACCTATTCTATCCAACCAGTTTTTAGCCTTTAATTTTTTTTTTTTTTTAATTCTTTTATTATCAAAAAAGTAGACTTCTCTCTTGTCTCCAACCTCAAAGGAAGTAGGCTCGAATCTGTTTCTCCTCTTGGAGCCCTGCAAAGGGGCTTGCCTGCTTTACTTGCACGTGTGGACATCGTAGACTCGTATGCATTCCTGGCAGCGGACGTAGCAGCACCAGTGGAAGATACAGTGGCACTTCTCTTTCCGTTTCTCAGTCCTCGTGTTGTGCCCGCGGCCGCAGCACAAAAGGTCACAGCCGTCAATCCCATGGGAAGTGACGTTACAGATCCTGTCACGAGTCCCGAAGGAACCCGTCTCAGGGTTGGGCTCACAAAAGTTGGGTGAGTTCTCATAGTAAACCAGGTCCTTCTCAGTCGGAGCCTTGAAGAAGTTGTATTTGGGCCGCAGGGTCTCGACCCAACCACGGGATTCCCGGTGTTTTTCCACCACCATTTCCGAAGCGCTGTCGTATTTGTCCTTCAGGTAATCCCCGATGACCCTGAAGTCAGGCTGAGACCACCAGCAGGTCTTCACTTCACAGCTGCCCGAGAGGCCGTGACATTTGCACTTCAGATGCATGAGTTCTATAATAGACTGGAAAAGAGAAGACGAGAAAAAGCAAAGAAGAGGGAAGACATTAGCCTGCCATCGAAACACATACTGCATTTTCCAATTCAGCCAGCATTTAGAATCATAGAATCCTACATATCTAAAGCTGTAAGTGTTTCCATAGATACATTTGCACCTTGTGAACAAGAATCATCTTTTTCCCTCAGTCAGAGCGCTGCTAAGGTACTGAGGCAAACAAAACATTCACAACTCGTTATTTTCAGTAGCTATCTCAGATTCTCACCTCAATTTTAAACACCTATCGAGTGCTTTCAGTACAGGTTGAAGTGATTTCGTATACATTAACATTTTCCTACCTGTGTTCATATATGAATATTTCAGTGTTGTCACCCAAGGACATGATTTGGACATGCAGAAAAGCAAAGAATGGAGAAACCTACTAAAATAATGCATTCAGGAGTGAAATACACTGCTATTCCATTTGAAAATCAAAGGAATGAGAAATGTCCTAAACATCCAGACCATAACTCCATTTATTATGTATGTTTTCATGTTTGCTTCATCAAACAAGTTTCCAGCTTTACTGGTAGCTGTGTTCAGAAACCTGAAAACGAATGCATCATTTATTTTCAAGCAAATATGATTTTCTTAACACCATTTAGAAGGAAAAAAAAATTCAACTTCTGAATTTGAAAAGCTCACATTTCAACATAAAGCTCTGTCCTAGAATATATGGGAGGGAGATTATTGATCATTGGTTGCCCTCACCACTCATAAAATTAGTCCAGAGGTTTCTATTGATGCTGCCCTCAGGTATTCTCAGCCTTATGCAACTCACTTGATAATCTGCACTTTCAGACTGATCAGCAAATTTCTGGGTACGTGAACAGACGAGTGGCAGCCTGAGTCCAAGAGATTTGCCATGATTCAGCACCTTGATGTTCACCAGGTGCTTTCCTGTGTTATTTACAGAGTATCACATGCCACAAAAGAGGTTGTAATTAGCAATGAGAGAGAACCACAAAACGTTTGGTCCGTATAATCATGCTGAACTTAATCAAAGCTGCTGGCCTGGTGGTAGGGTTTGAACTCATATGGGAACTAATATGAAACACTGCCTATGGGCTCAAGCTTAGCTCAAACCACTTGAGCATGGAGGGTTGGAACAGCTACCCATGGGTGCTGGCATGGTGAGAATGACAAACACCATTCCATGAAGCAGAGGATTTCAGATGTTCAGAATGGTTGAAATCTGTAGAAGATCCAGAGACAAATCAGTGCCAAAACTGACAGTCGTAAGACCTCTCCAGACCTGAGATCATAGGGATTTTGCTCACAGCGCATCTTTTTCTGAGATTCTCACTTTAAATCCCTCCTTTTCAGCCTACCCAGCTTCCCCACAGCCCTCTGTATCTCATCACCTATCCCAGGAATGCACAGTGCCTTGGGTTACCTGGGATAATTTGGGTCAGGGCTTGAGGAAACCGCATTACTCCTTGTATTTGTCTTGCAGACAAGTTCTGTTTCAGGTGGTATTTCTTTATCTTGATAGATTGTACTCCATCTTTCAGACCAGCTGTCTTATGGTGTGAGGTGGAATAACTCCACAGAGGTTAGACAGCATCCACCTGAAGTTCTCACACAAAATCCTAGCAAAACAGAGGCTTCCTAGCATTGCACAACTGTGCTGGCTTTGCTATGGCTCTGCACAGTCATACATCCTCCTAGGCATGTGTGAGGGCTTATCCAGAAGGAAAAAGACCACATTAACCTCTTTTGATTGCAGTGATGTATCTTTCTTCCACTGAGGGATGAACTAATTTGAGTTTACTACATGAGAAAGAAAAGCAGCTATCTCATAAGAGCAGTGGAACGATCCACATTAGCAAAAGCTTTGCGATTTAGTTGCACAAATTGTTTACCATAAATTATGTTCTTTGGGCGTTCATGGACTGTTCTTGAGATGAAAAGAGAATGTCCTGTGATAGGGACTTTTCCACCTTACAAAAAAGATTCACTGTTTATGAGTCAGCCACGGTGATGAGGGCAAAACTTTGTACTTTCAGTTCCCTCGTATGTTTTTTTCAGTGGCAGAAGTGAAAACGCACTAGCTGGCTTTGGGGCATGGTCCATGTTAAATCTGAAGGCACCAGACTCACATTCTCTCTCATTTTCCTTTAAATATTCCCTGGGAAATAGAACACTGTTGAGAAGAGGGGTGGTGGGAAATGCTCTCCTGCTTTTCTCCACCCTCAAGTCTACAGGACAGGATGGGGATAGCAGGGGAAAAGGCTCCAAGCCATTGAGTTCCCTTCAAGAGCTCCTGCAGGATCACACTCCACAGACACCATCAACTCAGCTTTCTCCACCAGAATGGGCCCTTCTACACAACATGCCCGGAGTGGTACAAATGCTGGGGACTTCTGAGGCACAAGCTGAGATGTAGATAGATTTTATAGGTCTGTAGTATGAAATAAGGGGCCTGCAGTTGTACATTTGGCTACCTAAATCTCACTTTATGCAGCTGAGTTCTTTTATAGCAAGGCCTGGATGCACGTGTTCTGCGTGACTGCTGCACTCAGATTAGGATTCAGCTGCCAAAACACAAGGACATAATATCATTTCTGAGCTCCTTGAGTGTCCAAGGCATCAGATCACAGGTAGAAGAGGACCTCCAGAAGGCCCACAGTCTTTCCCATTACAAGTCCAAGGACAGACTGGATGCTTCAGAATATCTTCCTTGGGTTAAACTAAATTGCCTTTGCTTAACCAGCTGAATCCTGCCCATAAACTTTGGTCCATCTCTCTTAACTTCAGATGTCTACAGTACAGACATCTCTGGCCATATAGCTCTCCTTCCTATACCCAAGTACAAATAGGGCATCACCCAACTGAGCTATTTCAAGATCCAAAACTTCATATTCCACCATGATCCACTTACTACGGAGTGATATGGACAATTAACTCTAAGTTAGACATTTACATCTGAATGGGTGAATTTACTTTAAGACCAGGCACAGGGATACATTGGTCACCTCCCAGCAAAGAACAATTTTGGGACATGTATCACCACTTCATGACATAAAGCAGCCCAGATTTATGTTTGATTACTCCTCTTAGTTCCCTCTGGAGATAAGAAATCAGTACAGGAGATCAAGAAAGGTAAAAACAAATGTCCTTACGGTCCTTCCAGCTTCATTGTTGTGCCTGTTCATGGCTGACCGAGCATCCGGTCTGTTCTCTCGGGCATCAGCGAATTCCCGAGACACCATGCTCCCAAACTCCACGTCCTCACTGCAGCCTCCCCATTTCCAGCCTTCCCCTGGAGAGCCCTTATGACGAGTGTCACAGCCGCAGATGGTGGCCGAGCCTTCGGCACAGGACCTGGTCACTGCAAAAGCCACTCCGGCAGAAGCAATGGCATGGACGAAGGCGGATTCCCTGGTAGCTGTGAAAGAAAGAAATCGGTGAACATTGGCCTGCAAAAGGACCACGTGTGGCCATGATCAAGGCTGAACATCTTCTCTTGAGGGCATGGCAGAAAGCCACGAAACTCTCCTCTTGTCTGTGGCGCAAAGACATTGCCTTACACTAGGCAACTGTAGAATCGTAGATTGGCTTGGGTTGGAAAAAATCTTAAAGATCATCCAGTTCCAACTCCTTTGCCATAAGCAGGGTTGCCCCTCACCAGGTCAGGCTGCCCAGAGCCCCATCCAACCTGGCCTTGAGAACCTCCAGGGATGGGGCACTCACAGTTTCTCTGAGTAACCAGGCTGGATGCAAGCTCACTGAGGTCAGAAAACACAATTTAACTAAGTTAAAAAAGAGAGCTGTTGGAGAGAGTCCAGAGGAGAGCCACAAAGATGATCAGGGGACTGGAGCACCTCCCCTGTGAAGACAGGCTGAGGGAGCTGGGCTTGTTTAGCTTGGAGAAAAGAAGGCTGCAGGGTGACCTCAGTGCAGCCTGCAGTACCTAAAGGGAGCCTACAAACAGGAGGGGAGTCAGCTCTTGGAAAGGGGAGATAAATGCAGGACAAGGGGAAATGGTTTGAAGTTGAGGGAGGGGAGATTGAGGTCGGATGTCAGGGGGAAGTTCTGTGCTATGTGAGTGGTGAGGTGCTGGAACAGCTGCCCAGAGAGGCTGTGGATGCCCCGTCCATCCCTGGAGGTGTTCAAGGCCAGGTTGGATGGGGTCCTGGGCAGCCTGGGCTGCTATGAAATGGGGAAGTTGGTGGCCCTGCATGTAGTCAGGGATTGGAGATTCATGATCCTTGAGGTTCCTTCCAACCCTGGCCATTCTGTGATTCTATGTAAGTTCTTAGGATGGAGCTATGGCAAAACAAAAAGCAATCAAAAATGAAATATCTCAGGGCATATAAATTATATTACATACTAATTTGCAGGCAGCGCATCACTTAGCCATGCACAGAGCCTCAGTGTTGACTTCTGATGAATAGAATTTGGGCCATAAAAATGCAAATCTACAGTTAACATCAGCCTTTGTATTTCATGGTGAGACCAACACTCAGTGTTCCTTCACCGGGACAGCTGCTGATGGCTGGAAGGTGGGTGAATATCAGGATGGACAGATGCTTCCTTATCTATCTAAGCATTAACCCCACCCTCCACTCTAAAGCCACCTTGGAGATGGTGCTCAGCATATGGCATCATCCAGGTTCCTAACACTTTGCTCACTTTGCCTAACTAAATTCCTGGCCAAGGGGACTGGAATGAGCTCTACCTTTCTGTCCATTGCCTCATATGCTGGATGGGATCAGCCAAAAGTTTCCACTACCTCTGAGGAAACCTTCCTTGACAGCCTTTCATCATAGATAGAGATGGGAGGAGAAGGGCAGCTCAGTGTTGGCCTGGCTTTCCCGGTTTCCAGTGCTTTTTCCTCAATATACTGAAAAGAAAACCTTTCAAACTGCTTTGAAAATAGGAATGTACCAAAGGATCGGCTTTATTTTCAGTTTTCATTTCATTCTGTTTCTTCACTCACTGGAAATGACCATGGAGTTCAGCACTACACCTCAGAAAACACCTCTGCAATGCGTTTTGGCTTCAGGAAAATAACATTTTATCATTAAAAAAAGATTGTTCTCAATCCCTTGAGGCAGTTTGAAGAAGACAATGGTTCTGCTAACCTGCGTCCTTTAACCTTGTATATTTTGCCACATGAGCTCATCTCCTGCCTATAGACCAATTGACCAAGAACATTTTGAATGGTTGAATGATCAGAATAGGACAGTACTGAAACATGACTGGACCCATGAAGGTAGGAGGTCAGGTTCCAGTTGATGCAGCTTCACCAACTTTCATCGAGCTTTGCTTCATCTCATGATATACCTCCACAAATCCTCCCTAGTGTTCTCTGCACCACTTTTTGCTGATCTGAGCTTTCCCAGGGCATTTTGGCTTAATCTTTAATTTCTAGATGCTTCCAGGCTTTACAAACACAAGGAGAGTTTAATATGCCAAGCCAAAATACCAGTGTGTTCTCAGGGAGAAATCAAACCTGCACGCTTGCAGAGAAGTCTCGTCTGGACTGAAGGCTTAAGCAAGAACTTGTGCAGTGCTGCTTTGCTTTGGGAAGACTACCAAACACAGCAATAGGCAAATCAAATAATGTGCATGAACTTACAAGCAGAAGGTATGAGCAATGTCCTGGAACACAACGTTGCTGAGCATCATGAGGTTAGTAAGTCCCTGGGAGCCAGAACCAAAGGAACACTCAGTTCCACAATGTGATTTTTAAAAATCCCTATTCAGCATCTCTCCACCCTGAAGGATCCCAAAGCTGGTGACCATGCAGCTCTTTGGTTGTGCAAAAGCTTGGCTTCAGAGCATGACCAGGTGAGTCCAGTTCTAACAGGACTGAGGACTCAGCACTTTGCTCTTGCCTAAGCTCAAATGGGTTCCAGAAACTAAACCTCTGCCATGGGGAGGTTGATATGGTGTCTCCAAGGAGATCGATGGCCAGTCCCATGGTCTGTGAAAGGCAAATGCTTCTCTCAGAATCCAGTCAGTTAAACTGCTAGGATGAGTTCCATTATCCTCTGGCAGAGAGTTGAAGGATACAGTGACCAGAGAATAGCTGAAACATCTCTGCTGCCTCCAGCTGCAGCCTAACTAATCCTAAAATTTTTCATATGATCAGAAAATCATAGAACTGTTCAGGTTGGAAAAGACCACTATGATCCCCAAGTCCAACCCCAACCCATCCCACCATGCCCGCTGACTACATCCCTCAGTGCCACTCGGTCCTTGAACACCTCCAGGGATGGTGACCCCACCACCTCCCTGGGCAGCCTGTGCCACTGCCTCACTGCTCTTTCTGAGAAGTTTTTCCAAATATCCAACCTGAACCTCCCTGGCACAACTTGAGGCCATCCCCTCTTGTCTTATCACTGTTACATGGGAGAAGAGGTTGGCAGAAGAGGATGTTAGCAAATGCCTTGGAGAATCCCCTGGGCTAGGACTGAAAAGAAAGTAGCTGCAGCCACAGTGTTTGTACAGAAGGCTTTGTCCTGAGTGTGTGTGAGAGGAGTAGCCCTGTGTTAGGAGGGTTAGGAGTCCACAGGTCCTGCATCCTACCTGGGCTTTGGAGGGATTCATGAGCTCAGAAAAGAGGTGTTTCCCTGCATGCAGCTGGAAACCCAGCAAACCCAGGGAGCATCAGGCAATGCTGGCAGAGGGGCTGCAAAACTGCCTTTTGCAGGGCTTGGGCACAACTAAACAGGGGAGCACAGGAGCACAGCTTTTTCTGCAGGTACCCAGCTCTGCCTAAATCCCAGTCCATTACATCAACTGTGCACTGCTGCTGGCCCTTACTGAAAGCCTTCAGCTCCGGGAAGGTATTGATAGGATTTGCCTTAAGAAGCTCCAAATTATACTTGGCTCTTCTCTTCCCAGAAAAAAAGAAAAAAAAAAAGAAAAGAAAAAAAAAAAAGCCCACTGCCTTTTACAGCCTGTATATGCCGTAATCACTCCCCTGCTTTTGAAATGCAGCCACCCCTGGGGTGGAGTGCAGCCACCACTTAACAGCACACAACAGGAAGCAAATAGCATTGTATCTGATGGTAACTACCTGGGGAATGCAGGCAGGCAGAGCAAAGCTGAAATCTGGCCCCGGGCACTGAGGTTAGGAGTTTGTCTCTTGAGAAAGTTGCAGCCAATCTCTTTAATGACTGCATGAAATTAGGGCACTGGGTTTACTTCTCCTGCCCCTAACTTCAGGCAGCAAGTTCAATATTGACGCAGATGGAGGAGAGCCATCGCCTGAATCACGTCCTGCCACCTCCCCAGTTATGGGACTGAACTCCCATTACCGAGCAGACATGACCCTATGGAGCACCAGAGAGCTCCCCAGGTTGTAGCTGGAGGCGGTGTGGCTGCAGGAATGGAGAAGGAGTGTATAGAGATACAGATAAGCAGAAGGAAAGCATGCACTTGTAATGGAAATGAGGGGTTATTAAGGTGCCATATAAAAATGCAAGAGACTTAGCAAAGATAACAGGAAAGTGCAGTATGTTGGTCAGGTCGCCTCATTCCTCTCTGGGTGGTTCTGGTAGCAGGAGACAAGCATCTCGTTAGGACTTGAAGAGGGCTTCTGGAAAGTCATCTGGCAAGGGAAGGTTGCTAGGGACTCATATCTCATGGGGATGCTGGCTTAAGAGCATCTTAAACACTTTGTTTTCAGTGCAGCACAAGGTCACCATAGCTCTGGCTTGTTTAATTCCTGCCTGCTCCTGCTCTCAAATTTCCCTGACTTGGGGGGGATCTAAGGTACCCTGGTACTGCGTTCAGTTCTGGGCACCTCACCACAAGAAAGACAGTGAGGATCTGGAATGTGTCCAGAGAAAGGTAATGGAGCTGTGAAGGGCCTGAAGCAGAAGTCTTGATGGGGAGCAGCTGAGGGAACTGGGATGGTTCAGCCTGGAGAAGAGGAGGCTCAGGGGAGACCTCATCATTCTCTACAACTGCCTGAAAGGAGCAAGACAAGGGTTGGCTTCTTCTCAATGATATGGAAGGGCATGGCCTCAAGTTGCACCAGGGGAGGTTCAGATTGGATATTAGGAATAACTTCTCTGAAAGAGCAGTGATGTAGTGGCACAGGCTGCCCAGGGAGGTGGTGGGGTCACCATCCCTGGAGGTGTTTAAGGACTGTGGAGGTGTGGCACTGAGTGATGTGGTCAGTGGGCACGGTGGGATAGGTTGGGGTTGGACTTGGGGATCATAGTGGTCTTTTCCAACCTGACTGTCCAACCAATCCACTGTCATTTCTGGAAATAGTTTTCTAAAGAGCCCGTTCTGTGAGGCTGGGAGTCTGAATGGTGCATGTAGAACACCCCTGTGCTCAGCAGGAGCATCATTTCAGGATGCAGAACGATATGGTTGGGCAGTATTAGTATATGAATTCAAAGTTCTGAAGATGATGTGATATAAGATTCGATTTCCTGCTTTTGCACAGCTTTCTTACGGGACTTGGTCAGCCTGTGCTTCTGCTTCCTTATCCACACACCTGAAAACAACCCTGCCTATCTCCCCAGAGGCCTGCAATGCTCAGTTTAGTGATGTCTTCAGAACCGTAGGCAGAAGGCGTTGGAGCTGAACAAAGGTTCCATCAAGATGTGTGATGAGAAAGGCAAATGAATAACCACATAAATATTTTGACTGTCTGACATACGAAACCTGCTCTTATAGGTTCTGCTGCCCAGACAGTGACTTATTTTTCCTCAGTCTTTCTCTTGGTGACTAAAAGATGAACCCCAGGTCAGACAGATATTCCAGATGTGAGGGAAGAAAGACTGGTGAAGCAGAAGGACAAATGTCATGGTTCATTTCTGTTTTAAAAATCCACAGTCCACTACTTCTGTACCATAGCACATAGCACCTATTTTCTCTGCTGTTGACACCCTACATCTTTCCTTGCTCTCTGCTCAGTTGAATAGAGGTAGCAGCAGGCTCCTGGTGAGAGGGCCACATAACCCACACTCAGATATGTTGGGAACTGAAACTGCAAATTCTCTGCCCTGGACCACAGCTGGAAGAGCTAGGATGTTTCTTAGAGAGGGAGGAACTGCTATTTCCACTGGGGACTTCTTAAAAGAAAGCAGTGAGATCTGTGCAGTCTTAGAAAGAAAAGAAAGGGGGGTCTCCTGCTTGAGGTGGCTCTGGGCTGTACACCTTCCGAGGAAGGAAGGAGACCTCAGCAACCTGGAGAACAGAGAGATGAGCATCAGGGACTCGGCATCCCACTTTTCTGGGTGCTCCTATTGAAAGTATGGAAGTTCCTCAGTATATGGGACCCTGATGTCTCTAGGACAGCTACTCACACTATTCTGTGGAGCTAAACCTCCCATGCCAGCAACATTCTACTTGCCAGGATTTAGCTGCCATGCCTTTTAATACATGGCCCTTAGTGTGAAACACTGACTCGGTACCTTTTTGGCCTGGGTGATGTATGAACATCATGAAAACAACAGAACTGTCACAGATTGCCCCTGGAGATGTATAGCAGTGAAGGAAAGAGTCTCCAGGTGTTGGACACTCCTCGTTGATCATTAGTGTCTCTGCTCTTGAATAGAGGATCATTCTCCCAAGCCTACCCTAGGAATGGCACTGCAGCGATGTGGCTGCAAACTTCAAATTTCCAGCAATTTCTTTAGAGATCTTGGAAGAATTATTTAGGAGGCAGGTTAAAATGAAGGAAATGTCCCAGCTGCTCAACAGGACTCCAAGGAGGAGCACGCTGCTTTCTCTCTGCTTTGTTTTTCAAAGCTAACACAGAAGAGAAAGCTAACTGTTGCGTCAGCTATTTTAGATGCCCAGGCAACCTGTTTCAGAAAACTCATCTCTGAGGGGTTGAAAGTGTAAAGCCTTTCCAACATTTGTCTGGTAGGGCATGCACCCAGAGAGTGTGAGAAAGGGTTTAAATTCCCTCCCTGGCCTGAGGGAATACAAACCCACAGCTCTCATGCTAGGATTTGCACAAGAGTTGACACTACATTGACTCTGGATTAAAAAATAATCTAAATAAAACTCTCAACCAAAGAAACTGGAAATAAAACTGGATGCAGGCTGGCGATTCTGGAATTTGGAGTCAGCACAGTCCCACCTCTTATACTGAGAGCCTTTCTTAGTGGCTCAGGCTCCTCCTAGATACTATGGTTGGGATAAGGCATCATGGATACTACAGAGGTGGAAGGAATTGTCCAAAGACGGTGAGGAATTTGTGATATGAGCTTTGAGGGATTAGGAAGCCTACTCTTTGACTCAAGTCCCCTCAGCTCAGTCAGCCTCTGGTGCTAAACCTACCAACCAACAGAATCCTCAGAGCCAAGGACCAAGGATTCAGTACATGGAGATGAAGTCTTCCCCCATACGATGCTCCTTGCACAAGATCAATCCCTTCTGCAAAAACTGATGAGGAAAGAAGTGAAGGGTCACACCTCTGATCATTGGATGCATTTTTCCCCCAGGGAAAGGAGGAGGAAGGGTGAAATAAAAAGTGTCTAAAGGCAGTTTATTTTTATGTTCACAAAGAAGAAAATGGTATGCCAATCAGAACTATTAAATATTGGCATAGCACCAGAGGAAAGTGGGGAACAGGGAGCCCCATGGCACATGTTGTCTGAAAGATTCATCCATGCTGCAGAGCCAGTGTCCAAGTGCTGGAGGGGAACAAGAGTTGTTCCCATAGTAAAAGTGGGGGAGGATCACAGAGGTGTCACAGGGAAAATAGTGGGAATGCTGGAAACAAAATATTGGCTTTCATAGCCTCAGATATATTCCTCCTGCTTGTAGCAATAGAAGATTTCAGTTCAGATAAACCAATTAAAAGGAGTTTATAGAAGCTAACTGGCTCAGCTTCAGGCTTCCTTTAGCTCTGCTCAAGAGTGGTCCCAGTGTTCATGTTCCCCTCAACACAGCCTTGCCAACTTCAACACATCCTGCATCACCATCTCCAGGCCTGCTGCTGGAGTCTCCTCAATCACACCCTGAGCACAGTGAGAGGGGATCCTTTTGCCAAGGCTGTGGGTTGTTTTTAAAGATTCCCCTTCCACCCACTAGGGAAGGTGAAGAGGAGCAAGCGGTGGCCTTGGATGCGCTCATCACAAGACAGAAAGGGCAAGGTATGCTTCTTGATGGTAGGGCAAAACATTCCAAAGAGCACATTCCCAAATTCAGCAGTGCATGCTGTATTCATGCTGCCTATAATTATGCTCACTGTAAGGCAGTTTCCAAAGTCAAAGCAGTAGGAAGAGATCTAGAACTTGCTTAAAGCTTCCTTTTCTGTACTTGGTGGTCCTCCAAGTCTAAATGCCAAGTAGTCAAGTGCCAGGCTCTGGGTTTCCATTTAATCACAACACTGTTAGTCAGGCAGGAAGCTTTCAAAGTTATTTTCAGATATCTCTGGGGGCTTTAGGGAGGCTACAGAAAGGTTGGATCCCAATGATTGCATCACCCAGTGGGCTACAAATATTGACCAAAGTCCCTGTCTGGATATGAGCAACCATGTAACCTGCCTCAGTTTCCCTATTTGCAGAAATGCACTAAATTCATACATCACAGAACATAAAGAAACACTCATGGATGCATTCAAATGGTGTGCTCTAATGACTCACACCCCTGACCAGATCTGGTGTACTATCCATAGAGGATAGTCAAAAAGTTCAGCTTACACCCCATAGCTGGAGCTTTAAGTATTCTATCAGCCTGCAAAGGGCAAAAGAGAGAATTTTTCTGTTTGCTCTATACTGCATCCTGTCTCATACAAAGAGCAATGCTCATGCTTGGGTCACTCTTGCATAGAGCCTTCCAGGGCATATGGATTAGTGGGGAAATATTGGTGGTAGGTGGATGGTTGGACTGGATGATCCTGGAGGTCTTTTCCAACCTTGGTGATTCTATGATTCTATGATTCCAGGAGAGCGTTGGTACCTCAACCTGCATGTGTGCTGAGCTGTGCAGACCATGGCTACTTCTAATAAGCACCTCATCTGGACTTATAGGTACTGCAGGTCTTGACTGTAACTCCAAGACTCTCCAGAGCAGCTCTGTATTGCACAGGGAAGACATGTCCACAACTACTCAAACCTCCATCAATCCTTTCCAGAAGAGCAGGATTGCATGGGATCCCTTGGACGAGAGTCTAAGAGAGTAGAATCTATTATGGCACAGGATCCCTGGACACAGAAGGATCAAGTCCTTTCCCCTACCAGCCCTTTGTAAGATGACAGTCTCGGCATAGATGCACAGACTGATCTGAATGGTTTGGAGCAACATGCTATTGAAATCCGAACCTGCTGCCTTTTGGTGATGTGTAGGTTTGTCTTGGGTCCCTTCGTCTTTAGGTGCATTTCCTAAGCAGGCTTCTCTCTGTGCTTAAGGGAGACTACTTTGCAAAAATCCCAGTGTTTGGTGGCTGCAGGTAAACAACAATATTAAGTCTAACCTCCAAAAGGGATGGAATACATGCAGCTCTCCCACTGCAGGCTTCAGAGCATCCAAGAGTGCAGAACGCCCACAGATCCCACAGAGCTCCCCCACAGCTCCACGCTGGGCTCTGCATGATGCCACAGCCTCTGCCCTTCACCACAAGAAGCCATGCCAACTCCATGCCCAGCTGATTCTGCACTGTTTCTCATCAAAATCCAGCTCCAGGGTTTGTTTGACTATTTTATCCTCGTAAAAATCAGGCCCCAAAATGCAAAGACTTATGCAAATGCAAAGCATAATAACAAGAAGCTAACCACACTTTTGCATATCTTAAAGGAAAGGTTAGGTTTGGGTCCCATCTGTGTTTTGAACGAAGTTCTGATTGAGTTCTTGTTTCCTCTGAACCAGCCTGCTAGTGTCAACACATCCCTGCGAAGATGAAAGGCCCTAAAAAGACATTTGATCAGATTAGCCGTGATTCAGATCATTGGAGGGAAATTATTAAATGGGCAATTCCTGCCAAGGATAAGAGAGAACGTTGGATGGAATGAGGTTTGGATGAACTCGGTTTGTAAAACCCTGAAGGCCGAGTTCCTCTAAAGCATGCGAACAGTGGCTTTTATTTGTTCTTTTATTTATTTATTTATTTTCTCCTGTTGGTTGCTTACAGTTATCATTCCACTCAGCACACTGAGGCTGCAACCCCCAGTGCCTGTGCTCCCAAACAGGTAGAGCCAGCTCATGGAGCGGGGCCAATGCGCGCTGCCTGCTGAGCAGAGCAGGGTGGGTCGGGGGCTGGAATGCTCTCGCTAATTAGCTGCTGTCAAAATAACCCCAGGTGACTGCAGGTAAGCAGACCCCCAAGATAAGCAAATCAGCAGGATGGCCTGGTATCAGTAACCCGTGTCTGCTGCTCGCAAAGCAAACATCCCCCTATCTCCTTCTCTATCGCCCAATCTCTCTGTCGATCTAATCATTGTCATGTATGTCTCTCTACCTACCCTGCTCAATGCAAGCACGTTTTATCTGTCTTTCTGTTGGCTTGGCCATGTGTGAAACGCTCAGCGGTGGTTCCCCCCCACCTCCCGTAAATGTCTTCTGAATATTTCATCTCTGTCTCAAGGCCTGAAACTCACCGTCTCTCAAACTGCCCCAAATTACCCTTGTCTCCCCATCCGCCTGATGTCCCTGGAAGGCTTGAGACAAAAGGAAGCTGTGTGCCAATTGGGGGTTATTAGCAGAGATACACCATGCTCATTGTGGCAGGACTGAGTCCTTAATGAAAAGGGAAGGCGGAGAGGGAGCAGGGAAGGACAAGGCTGAAATTCTCCGCGGCGCCTTCCAGGTTAAAGGGATCACCGGGGTCTCTCCTGGCCTCGAAAGAAGGCAAGAAGAAAAGACAAGTCCCAAAGAGTGCTATGCAAAACAGCCCCGCTGGTCAATAGGATATGGGCAAGAAAAGAAAAATAATTGTATTCTGTTATCAGAAGCAACATGGTCCAACAAAAGGATTGCCTTCGCCCACCTGAGAATGGAATGCGAGGCTCCATTTTGCTGCTCTGATCGTATTTGACAGCCCCCCTCGAGACTGCCTGGTTGGTATGGCAAATCGTCCTTATTACCTGCTGGGGTGAATGAATCCCCCTTTGTGCTGGCACTGTCACGCCGCATTAGGTTGACAATGGCCCCAGATATTTTATATGAAATTTGCCCTCACTTGTGATTAGCCAGCACCAACTAAGTCATAGCAACCTAGAACTATGCATTGGCCGGGCCCCGTTGTCGGCCGAAAGGGAAATCCCTATTCAAATGGTTTAATAAAACAATCTAAAGGGCGTGTGAATCGTGAAAAGCATTTTCACTTTTCTCTTTAGCTTAATCTCATGGTCGCTGGGATATTGTGCTCCGAGCAGACCCCAGCAGGGTGTGGGCTAAGGTCCCCCATCAACTTCTTTTACAGCCTCCTTTTCTGCGAGTTAATGATATACCGGTGTGATTGCCTCCCGCAGCAAGAAGAAACACGCATTTGATGAAAAGGATGGACCTCCTAACACATCCTAAATGGCAACAATTTCTCATCCAAAGGTCACAGGTCGTAACCTGGATTTTGAATCACCACCCAGATCTTTTTCAAAGCCTGGCTAAAGCTGGGGGATTCTGCCAGGCCGTTTTGCACACAGACAGACACACACACACACACACACACACAGGCACTGAGCTATCTCTACTGGGGTTCCCACTTGAGGCTTGAGTTTGGTGTTAGAAACAATGAGATTTTCCCATTATTGTTATTGTTATTATTATTTTTGCCTACAGTTTGCTGTCTTTTGCATCCTTTCAACCCTGCACTGAGAGGGAAAGTGCAAGCAAGTGATGGGCAATGCAAGGTGCCTCCTACACAGCCCAGAGCTGCACCCAGAGCTTGAGCAGCACCCAGTGTGCAAGTGGAGGGGAAGGAGAAGTGCAGGGTTCCCCTTTCTGGTTTTCGCTGCTACTTCTCGCTCTGGCTGGGGAGCAGAGGCAGGATGTGGCAGCAGGCAGAGTCTCCACAAGGCTGAGGAAGAGTGCTTCAGTTTCAGCATTTACCTAAACAGGGGAACGTGGTGCATTGGTGCATCTGCAAAACGTAACTGGAAATCCCCAGGGAAACAATCTCTTTCATGAACCTCCCACAGCCAGGCTTCCAAGGCCAGAGCTTTGGGATGCAGAGGAACTCCTTTTTTTTCCCCTTTGCTGTTCTCTATTCCCCCTACCCCACCCATTCCAACATAAAGTGTTGGCTGGAAAGGGTTCTTCCATTGCTCAATATTCTCCCTTGCAAGAAGAGAGGGGCTGCAGGCTCACGCACAATGAAAGCAGCCCATGCTCTCTCCAAGTTCCCTTTTGGCTTTGGAAATCTACATTAGCCTCTCCCAGAAGATGTTCACACCAGCTGTGGTATGTTTCCACTGCAGCTTTCCATCTAATCGTAAGCCATCTGGGGCAAGGAGTGATTTTGTTATTATGTGCTTGTACAGTATTCAGCACAATGGAGCCCTGATCTCTGCTTGGGGCCTTGGAGTCTACTGTAATACAAATAATTAACCATAATAGAGCTGGGCAAATATCTTAATAAAACCATAGAATCAATTTGAGGCAATTAAGCAATTTTTTTTTCGGCTTGCAGAAGCTTTTGCTTTGCAGGCTTCAGTTGAAAAAGGAAGGAGGTTTGGGTGCTAGAGAAACTTCAGGGGAACTGCTCACTCCCCAGCAACCTTTGACAACTCTTTCTTTCCTTCCCCTTTTCCCTTTTTTCCCTTTTTTCCCTTCTTTTCCCTTTCCTTCCTTCCTTCCTTCCTTCCTTCCTTCCTTCCTTCCTTCCTTCCTTCCTTCCTTCCTTCCTTCCTTCCTTCCTTCCTTCCTTCCTTCCTTCCTTCCTTCCTTCCTTCCTTCCTTCCTTCCTTCCTTCCTTCCTTCCTTCCTTCCTTCCTTCCTTCCTTCCTTCCTTCCCTCCTTCCCTCCTTCCCTCCTTCCCTCCTTCCTTCCTTCCTTCCTTCCTTCCTTCCTTCCTTCCTTCCTTCCTTCCTTCCTTCCTTCCTTCCTTCCTTCCTTCCTTCCTTCCTTCCTTCCTTCCTTCCTTCCTTCCTTCCTTCCTTCCTTCCTTCCTTCCTTCCTTCCTTCCTTCCTTCCTTCCTTCTCTTTCTTTCCTCCCTCCCTTCCTTTTTCTTTCCTTTCCTTTTTTTTGGGGTTTCAGTTTCACACAGCTGGAGAGGCAGAGATGTTTTATGCAACTACCAGAGCACATAATACACTTTATCAACAGCTTGGGAAAGAAAACATGATTTGGAGTCTGGATCTGTGGTTCCTGGGGAATGAGGGGCTCACTCTCACAGCTTGACTTCAGAGCAGCTCACCTGCCCTGCCTCTGCCTCAGTTGCCCTAATTTCTGATCCCTGGTACTTCAGCTAGCAGCTGAAGCAATGGGATTGAACATCTATTTAGACAGAGAGGAATAAGAGAAGTACAAAGCCTGGGACACTGACTGGATGATTTACAAACAATTTTGAGTCAGGAGATAAGCTCTGGATGACAGATATTCTGGTTATAGTTGAAGCTGTTGTTCTCTGCAAGCGGAAAAGTGAGCTAAATATATTGAACATCTGTCTAAAGATGTATTCAGTTCTGTACTTGTCCATCAGAGTGCATGTAAGGACAATACAGAATGGAGTGTATTTTCTAAAGGTGTGCAAATGAACAGATCTATAAGCTCATCAAAGCTGTAACCTCAAGAATGGAAATACACTACCCTTTTCTGAAGGAAATAGCTCTGTTACTCCATAAAGACATCTGCTGGCCAGGTGGGTGCAGATCTTGAACTTTGTCATGCATAAATCTTATGGCCATACATCCCTGTGCAAAGGCAGTTTTGCTAAGAGGAGTCTGTGAAATGGTGATCATCCTGGTCTTGGTCCTGGTCATGGAGAAATGGGTCCTTCTACTTAAAAGCTGATCAGGAGAATCTGAACCACGGTGCTTTTAAACTACAGCTCTCCCTGTGTTGCACATGTATGTCCATAATGGGTCATTTTAGCTGCCCTATTACTCTGCAGAATAGAAAATGTGTCATCAGTTTGAATCAGGAAGCTGAGCAAGAGCATGCAGGATGAATGCTTGGCTAGGAGATCATCTGGCAGTCTGTCATATTTAATGTAAAGCCAAAGACTTTAGCTCTTGGTAAATACTAAGACCACGGAAATTAGATAAATGGAAGATCTCCTTCAGATTCACTGTCAATGTTGGCCTATTTAACTAGGGTGTCAAGTGTTAGACAGAGTTTAATAGCAGTACCGACAATACAAAGCTTGTAGCTTGCATCTACTTGTGATTTTAAATACTGGAAGATCTCACACAAACTGTCCAGGTTGGCCCCACCAAATATGTGCCAGTAACTACACTGAGGATGGATGCCATACAGTTCTCATTGTGTGGTGTGGACAAATGTCATAGAAGCATAGAATCATGGAATGGCTTAGGTTGGAAGGGGCCTTAAGGATCGACCTGCTGTGAAACATGCTCTCAGTGCAGGGATGAGCTCCATGAGCAATATGTCTCCAACTGGAACATCCAACCTGATGCCCACCAAGAAGCTTTCACACATGATAGTTTTCTGTTCCTCACTGAGTCACACAGATTTCTGAACTGGTGACCAGCGAACAAGTTTAAAATTAGGAATAGCTGTTAGTACTGTAAAGCTTTGGTCTCCTGCTACCTGATCCCTCCCATAATCAGAATGGCAGCAGAGTTGTTGCAGCATGAGATAGCAACCTGACCTCAAAGAAACCCAACTTGCTGCGAAAGCAAACGATACCTAACACCTCCAGACAACTCTTTCTCAACCAGTCATCATTTGTATTCATAAAACAAACCAATTTCATTAATCTTATGCTTAAATTATTTTAAGGTTCCTTAACTCACACAACACCCACCCACCTAATTAGAGAGATGCATTTTTCTCACCCAGCCCCATGTCATACACTCGTCAGCCTTGTGGTGAGTGGAGCTGGAAGAGTGCAGACTATGGAGATGCTCTGCTATGGAGATGATCTCTTCCAGCCTGATCTGCACATGGGTTTGATCCTCCCAGGCAAGGAAAATGATGGACACATAAACTGCATAACTGCCAGGTGGTGTTGAAAGCTGCTTTGAAAACAAGGGGTGTGAGCAAGTGGGAAGAAGAGACAGGTGCTGTGGGTTTTATTTCGCAGAAGAAATGTAAGGTTCCAGCTTCCACCTCTATGGGTTCATCTGCATTAATCCATCATAAGCCAAATGAAAACCTTTGATGAAGCAGTCTCTTCCTCAGGCTACACATCACTACTAGTTTTGATTCTTCTCTTTTGCCTTGTGAGTCTGCTACAGAGCTTTGAGAGAGGTGCCTGCCCAGAGAGGCGGTGGGTACCCCATCCCCAAAGACACTCAAGGTGAGGGCAGATGGGGCTGTGAGCACCTGATGGGGCTGTGTGTGTCCCTGTTCACTGAAGGGGATTTGGACAAGATGGCCTTTATGGGTTCCTTCCAACTCAAATGACTCTATGACTCTATGATAGCACAAAATCTTGCAACGCTTATACCTCTTATTCTTTTAGTTTCAAATACACTAAATGCCTGTTTGCTCTTATACCAGCCCTGCCTTCATGGCTGACAACTGATCATGATGTTATTCCTGATTTTGCATCCCAAATGCTCCTGTAGTTCTTCTGCAGGGTGCAAAAGAGCATCCACTTCCCATAGCTGGACTGGGCAGCCCAGAGCTGGTGGGAACAACGCAGGACCCCTGCCCCAACACATCAACTGGGATGAGAAGCAAGAATGATGACCTGATCTGCATCCACTGTCTTCAGTGACTTTAATGGGAGTGGAAGGCATTTATCAGGCTGCTGGATGAACCCAGTACCTTAAGGGTTTACTAACAGCACACATCGCTTTCATCCCTGCCTATCTTACAGCAGCAAATCAAAGTCACGCATCTGTGGTCTCTTGGGATGGGAGCTGCGAAAGATTTCTCTCTTGCTATTAAATGTAATCTCCCTTGGTGGCAACGCTGACACTGCCCTATGTAATAAGTGGAGGCGGATGGTATGTGAAGTGTGAAAAAAATAAGAGAACAACCAAGAACCCTTAGGAAATGTCTTTGAAAATCAGTTACTGAATAAATCTGGTAAAGCAGAAAATGTAGTTTGGCCATCAGCAGAAAAACATGGGGCTTGATTCTCCTCTTGGCCTGGTGTAAATTAGAGAGGCTTTTGTCTGATCTTGTGGAAGGAGAAGTTAAGCCAGTGTTACTGAGGGTGCCTCTTGTTACAGAAGTATTATTCTGAGGCACCTCACTTCCTGCAGTTTTGCAGGAAGCTGTTGTTTGGAAGCACTTTGCTCTGAAGGAAAGCACTTTAGAGATGCACTGACCGGCTCAGAACAGATCCAGAAAAGCTTAAAATCATAAAAATCAGAGCTGGACCTTGCCCCTCTCTGCCTAAAGGCAGGATCCAGTCTGCCTAAGCTATCCCTGACAGATGTTTGCCTAACCTGTTCTCAAAAACCTCCCAGGTTGGGGCTCCCACCCCTTCCCCAGGCGATCTATTCTCATGCTTCACTACCCTCACCATCAGACCGCACTTCTGAAGGTCTAACCCCAAACCCCCACCTGCGATTGAAGTGGACGTGAAGAAGAGCTCATCAAACTAACCTGGTCAAAGCAGAGGAGGAGGCGGAAGTGGGGAGAAAGGGAGGAAGATGAAGGAATGTTGCAGAGCAGTGTAGCATCCGTGATAGAGCTGGGAACGGAGCTCAAGTCCCTCGGCTCTGTGACTTGTGTGTGAGTCACAGTATCAGCGGGGAGCCCTTACCTTATTAATCCCAGTGGTACCCCTCCTTCCTCCTGGCTTTTTTCCTATGCTCCCTCTTCTCACTCGTTTCCATTCCTCATGGTAATTTCCTTTGCCTTTCAGCACCTCACATGTGCCCTCAGAGGGAGAGGGTGTTGTAACATACGCAGTCTTCGGCTGATTCATCCTTTTGCTTGTACATGACTAACACTCGTGCTATTTGTCTAACTATTTCTATTGATGTACATTTAATATGTAAAAATTTAATTAAAGCGTTATTCATAAAAAAATATCTGGGCCAATTTAATATTATTTTTTTTTAAATACCCACAGGGAATATTCCAATTAGGAGCTAAACACCGGAGAACAGTGTCAGATTCCACCCCCATCTCTAATCAAAGCAGAAGGTTTTGATATTATAAAGAAAAAGCCACCAAAACCACAACATTATTTACAGGCATTCACTCTGCAGGTGCAGAGATCAATCCCAAGAGTAGCTGAGAACTTCCAGCTCTTGGTGGAAACCAGTGGAAGATACTCCATGTCTCTGAGGAGAAGCCAACCACGCACCCAGAGCCAGCTCCTCACATAGTGGGGATCTGTGCTAATGCTCTGATTGGAAAATTTGCTGAATCTTTCTAATCAGCTTGGTCCTGCAACCTTTAATCATGCAAATAGCTCACGTCTTCTGTGCAGCTCCAGACTTGCCAGCAAAAGGCTTGCAGGAGTGAGTATGGAAATGGGAATTGGGATTTGTGCTGGCACAACAAAGCTTTTGACGTCTACAGGCCTGAAAATGCAACCTTCCAAATGGATGCTTCTCCAAAGTTAGCAGGGAGGGGTAAAAACTCTTGGGCTTGCATATTGCATGGCCCAACAAGTCTCTGTAGTGGACAACGTGATTCAGGACCTTTGCAGAAATATTAGCATTTTCTGCTTCCAGATAGACAGGGACAATGCAAGTAAAGGAGGCAAATAGAAACCATGACCCTAAAAGCAAAGGAAACGTCATCCAGATTTGTTTATGCTAACAGGATCCACTTGGTTTGGGTCTTGGGAAAAGGCTGAGATCCAATCACCCAGTCTTTAGTTTAACATCATCCAGATCTGATTCACAACCTCGGTCAGAAATTTCGGTCTTCAGCAGTTTAGTGTAACAGTGTAATAGTGGTTTAGTTTGAAAGTCTGCCCAGGACGACTCCCCACAGGAAGGCTGGATGTGTTGTGCGTAGTGCCAAGCGGTTGGGATAACAGTGAGGACACAAACGTGACTCAGGGTGGGATCCCAGTCAGTGCTGATGGATGCCTAGGGCTTCTCCAATCCTTCCCAGCCTTCTACTGTCCATGACAAGCAACAAAAACACCTCCCAGTGCTCTCTAACAAACTCAAAACTGCAAAAAAACAGCAAGAAGCAAAACATTCAGTCCCTCCCATCCCAAGTGATCACCTTCATCCCAAACCTTCATCTGCTCTGTGGATGACATTTGCCCAGAGGCCTTTTTAAGGTTTTTCTGGACTTGTGAAAGTCTGGAGAAGCTTCACTGTCGTTCTGGAGCAGAAATGTCATGGGTTTTCTCAAACAGGGACTTAAAAGTGAGGCCTGTGGCAATGGTGTGCGTCACCAACCGAAGGAGTGCTCCAAACTCTCTAGCAGGAGACTGTAAATGAGTCAGGAGATTCACTCCTCAGGGAGATCTCCAGGACCATTTAAACCCAACTCTTCAGGCGTTTTTATGAAGTTGCAAAGGCTCAGCCATTTACTTGAAGAGCCATTTATGTCTCCAGAGGGAGATAGTAAGGACTTGAAATATGTGCTGCTACGTGATTTGGAGCAGCAGCCTAGCAGTACACACGTAGGAGCTGTTAGATATGCTAAAATGGGAACACAAGCCGCCTCTTGGAGACTTAAGGAGGGATTATAGCAGATGAGTCCTCATTTAGTTTTCCAGAAAAGCAGTAAAGATAAACCTGGCTGCTCCTTTGCAGGGTGTTAAAGGGAGATTTCCTGGTGGGTGGATCTCCTCAGTGGGGCTTTATTGTATCGGCAGTGGGGCGGGAAGGAATGGATTAAGCAAGTGGCAAAGGGGATATGGAACCTTTGCATGTGTTCACAATGGAGATGAGCTGGGGAGGGTGGAAAGCTGTC
Organism: Lagopus muta; assembly: GCF_023343835.1. Taxonomy (NCBI): domain Eukaryota; kingdom Metazoa; phylum Chordata; class Aves; order Galliformes; family Phasianidae; genus Lagopus; species Lagopus muta. The sequence goes on from NC_064439.1 coordinate 2,626,361, forward strand.
AGCGGTCTAAAGGCAATCAGGCTTGGGTCCTGGCTTATGACTGACCACATGGCTGCTCTTGAGCTGAATTTCTTCAGGAATTCAGCTGTGGATCCCATGCTGGGTCTGTCAGTGGTGACCAACAATAGGGCTCGGGTGTCGTGGGGCCTGCTGGACACCCTTCTGTGGGAGGAAATCAGCCACGTGGAGATGGTGAAGTTGAGCCATCCAACATACTCCAAACAAAACTATCCTGTGTTTGAACAATGGCAGTGCTGGAATTATCTCCAGCCCATAAATTACTCATTTTTATCCTCGTCTTCTTGCTTTTCTTGACTGTGTACTGTTTTTATAGTGTATTTCTTTGTTATGAAGTAGATTTTGGTATGTTCTCCTCTTAATCTGCATGTTTGGTTGTCTGTGCTGGATATGCATAGGCACTACAAGCATCACAATAAACTCAGGTGCAGATTTTGGGGACTGAGGGGAGCCCATAGAAAGCTTAGAAGCTGAGAGCAGAGCTGAGCAAAGCAGAGCTGAGAATGGTTTTGACTTCACCCAGATGTGATCTCCTCTAGAGAGGAGAGATTTTGGTGGGGAACTGCAGAGATTATTCAGATTTCAGAGCCCGTATTTACCCTCATGAAGTACAAGTCAATCTTTGAGGCTCCAAGTCCTGCTAAGTAAATGCATTTAACTTAAGAATCACAGAATCACAAGGTTGGAAAGGACAGAATCACAGAATCACAGAATGGCCAGGGTTGGAAGGGATCTCAAGGATCATGAATCTCCAACCCCCCTGCCACATGCAGGGCCACCAACCTCCACGTTTAATGCTAAACCAGGCTGCCCAGGGCCCCATCCAACCTGGCCTTGAACACCTCCAAGGACCTACAAGATCATCTAGTCCAACCGTCCTCCCATTATCCTTGCTACCACAAGATGCCAATTGCCCACCATCTGGAGATTCCTATGGTCAGAAAAGCGTGAAAATGAAGAGTTCTCATCCAGTAAATCGTAAGCACAGAATACACATACTTCACACTGGTTAACTTCAGTAAGCTAAGGTAGGTTAAAACAGTATTTAAGGCAAAGCATTTTGGGCATTAGCTCAGGTGAGTAAGTTAAGCTCAAGGCAGGTTTGGGTATTAGTTTGGCTGAGTAGCTGAAGTTCAGGCTGTCAGAGCAGGGGTGACACCCCAGCAACTCCTGAATCACATCTGGCTCTCCAATGTTTGCATACATCAGCTACGGCGTGTGGTTAGTGGCAGGGCTATGCTGCTCAGGGACTAGAAAGCCCAGTACTGCTGTTAGTCTGGACTGTGGCTTGCTTGCCCAGGCCAGCTCCAAAGGAGCAGGGTCATTGTCTAAGGTAGCACTGCTGCACCATGACCTTCAATTTTCTGATCTATGTTGCATGTAGCTCACAGAGTGGAAGATTTGCTTTCGCACACTGGGATTCATCTCAAGCTATCTGATCCCAGTCAGAACCAAGCCTAGATCATCTGTCATTTTAATCCAGGTTACCTGGTTTGGTTACTCAGTGCGAATTGCCCTTCTTATTCTAGAAGGGTTGATAGGATCAAAGAACAGTCTGAAACATCAGTAGGCACAACCCTCTTGAGAGGAGGAGCAGCAACTGAATAGCAAAGGAGCAATCAGCCCCACAGCCCCTCAAATACCCAAAGACCCAGCCCTAGCAAGAGAAACCCAGTATGCTGTCAGCTTTTGGTGAAAACACAGTAGTGACCAACACCATAAAATACGTAGATGCACGTAGTTGAGACTGCTTGATGGAGTGATCTCACTGAGTTGCAACACTGATGATTACAGCTTCTTTTCCAGAGAAGCTGTAATGCTGATACAAATGTTTTTTAATTGCATCTTTCCTCCTCTGAAGACTGTGTAACTACTATTTTGCCGTGAGCAGCAGGTATCAGGCTTGTGCCAAGCTCTAATGGTGAGTGTGGCTGTTAGAGCACAGTGTTACCCATTTCTAAAACATCTATTAGGAAAGTTAGGTTAAACACAGAGAGATGCTTGGATTCCTTTAAAGAAGCACAAAACAAACCCCTTTTTCACTCTTTCTTCTCTGTGGTGTTTGAAAGCACCGGCCTCAACATGAATAACGAGCTAAAATACAAGCATTTGGTGGAACAGATGTTTTCTGAAGGCTAAGGGTTGTCCTGGGTCGAAATGACAAAGCTTCAGGGACAGCTTTTAACTCCTACATTTGATTATTAGTTTCTGCTATGTTTGGGCAAGCATAGGAAACATGGTAGTGACAGAGAAGTTCAAAAGCTTCAGTGTCCACTTGGCCTCTTGAGGGCCACCACAAGAAGGCAAGATGCTGTTTGAGAGCTGCATGCAGCTCCATGGAGCTGTGCAGTATTTTGTTCTATTTGCATTCTCCTCAACTTTAAAACTGTATTGCTGGATCCAGGTTATACTTAATAAGGTCATATGGAGGACTTGGCAAAACACATCATGTGTAGGTGCCTTCCTCTCAGGGGCTCACAAAGTCATCTCCAATGCTTTCAGGCACAAGTGATGTGCGTGGTAACATCTGACTGAGCAGACACTGCTCAGGAGAGCTAACCATAGGCAATATTCCTAATTTAAGCTGTACTATATTCTATCTCTATTACAGCACTGCCACTGTGCTGGGCAATGACTGAACATCCTACAGACTGGCTCTCAAGATTCATCTACATACTTAAATTCAGCTGTAGAGGAATCTATATCCAAAATGCAGTTAGGAAAGCAGACTGAAAATGCTAGATGAACACAGACATCTTTCTCCACCAAGAATCAACAGCACTAAAATACTTTGCCACCTTTTGTTACTTCTCTAAGAAGAATCTGTGCAATTTCCTGTTGGAGCATCTTCATGATGGGACTCAGACTTTTATGACAGGGGAGAATGAGTCATGGGTTTGGGGCCTACCTGTTACAGCCCTCATTTTATAGAGCTGTAAGGCTGCTTTATGAATTTAGGGGTCCTTAGGAGGGCACTGCTGATACTTCACTCTCAGTAAATTTGGATTCAGGCAGCTTGTCAAATTGAAGGAGTTATCTGAGGAGTATGCTGTGCCTCAGGCTAGTAATGAGGGCCAAAAGAATCAAATTTACATATTATGGGAAATTCTGGGTTGATTTTTTTTTTGAGAGAGAGAGAGTTCAAAATTAGACAGAAAATTAGACAGAAAATATGAGTGTCTGAATGGTACTACACAATAAAAGACTGGGAAAAAAATGTTGTCGAAGCATTTATTCTTGTCGGCATTGGAATTTTGACAAGAAAGCACCATTCTGCTTCAATAATATCCAAACACTTCAATATTCTACAAAATATTAAGTGCTCTGCAATGAGCTTCTTTGATAGTATAATGACTTGCTATTTTGACACAAGATCATGTTCGAAATGAAAAGAAGTAAAATGAGTTCTTTTCAAGAACTCAAGTCATTCTGAAAAGTACAAAGAATGAAAGTCAAAACTGTCCTTTTTTTTTTTTTTTTTTTTGCCTTGAAATTTAGGAAGTCTTGCAAAACATCTCCATTTTGATGCAGTTGACTTTTCTGATGGAAAAAAAAAAAAAAAAAAGGCCCAGAAAATAAATAAATACATTTCAAGTAAGGTTGGATTCTGTGCGCTTAGCCTAAGGGGTCCCCAACTTTTTTATGGCTCCAGGTCAATAGAAATATCTCCTAGTGCCCTACCCACCCATTCACACTCCCACAACATCCCTGTGGCAACAGCTTCCCTGGGAAAGCAGCACGATTAGGAAAGGATAAACCATAATTATTAGCTATCATTTAATGTGATTTAGCACCTGGAAATAATGGAGAGGAAATTGTGCCAGATGCTTAGTCAACAAACTGCAGCCTACCAGGAAACGTTCCGCGATGCATTACTGCCCCATTGATCAAACTTGAGAGCAACAGCTACACGTAGGCCAATAAAGCTACCTAAATGACACTGCAAGAGCTTCAGAGCCCTGTCTACAACCTGCTTTTAGAAATATCCTGTCCTTTCTGTGGTCCTCTCCATGAGAAATGGATATGGAGCAGAAGCAGGACCTGCTCCACTGTCTCTATCAAAGTTAAAAGCAGAGCCTGAAACAGAACTAGAATCTCTCTTTTCTGCCTCGTTCCCCATCCCTGGCTCAAGCTGGGTCTGGAAAAGGCAGCTAGATAACATGTATGATTTACAAACTGTTTCTGAGATGAGACAAGATGAAATAAAACGATGCTCTCCATTCCTCCACTCATGACCCGTATCCATTTCCAAGTTCCACCTCAAGCCTTGCGTACAGCAATGTATTTCCCTCTTTCTGGTGAACATTCTGCCCTTCTGTCTGTGCTTTGCCTTTAGGTTCTATGGTCACCTGCATCCAAAGCTCCAAAGCCTGCTTGAGTTTCACCATGTTCACTCCTACTTCCTAAAAAAGTCTCCCTGCTCCCAACCCCAATCAAAACATCACCATGACCACTTCATTCAAGTCTTTCCCTGAAGCATACCCATATTGAGACATATTCCTAGTCCACTTTTATGAGCTCTGTTACAGTGCTGTGCTGTGGGCCAGAGTCCTAGAAGCATCTCAGTGACCATGGGAGGTGCTGGAGTAGAAGATGGAGCACCATATGCTTCTGTGCTTAATGCCTTGGGGGTCCACCTCACATCATCCTCAGGTACTTTGTCTTCACCTATCTTATGCTGTTTGTCCAAAAAATGCCTCTCTTGTGCAGCACCCCTGACTACCGGGGTAGTCCTGGTAGTCCCTGCTTACTTTGTCCCATCCCTGGAGGCATTCAAGGCCAGGTTGGATGGAGCCCTGGGCAGCGTGATTTGGTAGGTAGCAACCAGCTCATGGCAGGGGGATTGGAACTGCATCATTGAATCATAGAACCATTAAGGTTGGAAAAGACCATTAAGATCATCTAGTCCAACCATCAACCCATTACCACCATGCACACATGTTCAATGTGTAACCATGCACAGCATGTTTAAACCAAATGGTCCTTAAGGTCTATCCCATCACTTCCAACCTAAGCCTATGATCCTGTACTTCTGCAGGTGCTGCTTCCCACAAATTCTGTAACTTTGTGTCCCCCAAGTGTTTGGGAACCCCAGAATTCTGCTTTACTTCTCCATCTAGCTTTGTCATCACTGCTCAATCAATAGTGCTGCAGCTACTGCAGCAAGGCCCTAATCACTCCAGCACATCATTCACAGGTAGAACAGAACAGAAACAGAGTCATAACAATCCCTTTTAACCTTTCTGTCTTGCTGGTTCCCAACTCCTGCCTCTCTGTTAATCCTACGGATCTTCTTGGATGATGAGAGTCCGTCCTTTGATGAATGTGCTCCCTGAAAGACGAGGGAGCAGGGAACCATAGGAGTCAATCCATTAAGAAACGCACTTTCTCCTGCAGCAGAGCCTTGCAGGGACTGTGCTATCTTCTGCTGTGAACAGCCTGGGTTGTGCTTTGCTTTTTAGCCCCATGGGAAGTGCCAAGAAGGGAGACAGGCTATGGGGATGACCTCTGCATCACATCCATTCCCCTGCCATGCAGAAAGGAGTGTGTAGGGCAGATTTATATGCTGTTTTCCTTCTTGCTGCCCTACCATATCTGTCTGGGGAGACACTGGAGGAAGTTGCCTGCTTCTTATATACAAATCCAACCAGATGATCCCACAGCCCTTAAAATCCCTGCCTCTATTCAGCTCTGCCAGCTCACAACATAGGGTTAAAAGAGAAAGAAAAAAGAAAAAAAAAAGGGAGCCACATTCACAAGCTCGGATCCCTCTTTGTCAGAAGACTTTGCTTGTTTGGGACATTTGGTACATAGGAGCATACCGTCATGGACCCCAGCCCAGGACCGGTCCCATGGTCGATCACAGCCGTGCTGAAGGTTGAAGCCACCACGTCCCCTTCCCCCAGTGCCCACGGCGGTGGCCTTGCTGTCCCCTTTTCCCTCCCTGGCGTTCGTCCATGCGTGTGCGTGTTTGCGCCGCCCGTTGAGCGCCGAGGGCCCATTTGGGGCCGGGATTCTCCCGGGACAAAGGGATGCTAATCAGCTCCCTCTACTGTTGCCTTTTGTCTAGGACTAGCTCCCACGCTTGGACTTGGCACTCTGGGATGCGGCAGAGGGAGCTCCTTGTTGCAACCAGCCTGAGCCCAGTTGGGGAATGCGATGTATCCAGCAGGGAAAGGGGGGCGAGGGGGAGGCGGGGGTTGGGGGAAGGAAATAAATCTATAACTGCCAGCCCATCGCATTGTGCGCTGCCGGAGGCAGAAGTTTCCAATGCCTCCCGCCGCCGGGAGAGACGGCACAGGTTTTGTAGCCACGAGCTGCCTTGCTCCCGTTCCCCTCCCTGATCTCCAGTCTCCTGTTTTAGTCGCCATTCCCCACGTCGGGGCTGACAGCTGAAAGCTGGTGAGGTGGGAGGTAGGAGGAAGCACAGCAAACAAACAGGATCGGCTCCTGGCGCTGCTGCCGTTTCCTTTTCACCATCGCTACTCTCTCGGGTTTAAGCTCGTGCCAGGGGGTTGGCTGCAGAAAGCAGCTCTTTGCATGGGCTGTCTCTCTGCAGAACCCTCTGCAGAGGTGCAAGAGCCAGATCTTTATTCCAGGTGGGAAGGTGAACAGGGCAAAACCTCCTGCAAAGAAAACCAGACTACACCTGAGCCCACCCAGCCACACCAGCCTTCAGCTGACTCAGCTGTTCGCTTTGGAGAGGCAAATGCAACCAGCTATGATGCTAACACAATCCTCTGGGTGCCATCCTATCACAGAATAGAATCACAGATTAAGATGAGAAAAGACCACTGAGATCATCCTGTCCAAACCCAATCCAGCCCCACCATGCCCACTAAACCATGTCCCTCAGTGCCACATCTCCTGGTACTTGAACACCTCCAGGGATGGTGACCTCCCTGTGATATACTGACTTATGTAATGCACACAATACACTGGCTTATATAAAATATACATAATATGCTGGAATAACATACTTATGGCTGACTCGTCTCCCAAAGTAATCCCCAGCTCCATGCTCAGCTTATGCTGACACTGAACACAACCAATGCTTCTGTCCTAAGCCAGGAGCTGCCAGTCTGTTTCTCAGCAGCACTGGCAAATCTCTGGCCTGCAGTATTTATGCATCTTGATGGCTGAGAGGAGCTTGCACAGTCACATTTTCAATCCTGATCCTTCCAGTTTCCTTCCCCATAGTTACAGGGTAGAGTTTGTAGATCTCCGTTGTTGATACCAGGGCAGCTGCCCAAATTGCCATTAGCGGAGAGGTAGACGGGGTGTGGTTGGAAATCAGATCCTCTTGGGAAGAGTTTCATGAGAGAGCAGAGAGTACCTCCTACATGTAACTAACCTCCTGGATGGATCAGTATCTTGTGGCTTTCTGCTCATGCCTTACTTTATTGCAGCAGTGAAGAAGCCTGATCTAGAGCAGGGAAAGGGGGGGGAGGGGGGGGGGGAAAGCATTTGGCACGGAGACAACAGAGATGCCAGAATGCCATCAGGAAAATATGATGAGGTCTGCTAAACGTCTTAATTTTAAATCACGCAAGACATTATGAGATGGGATTATGGCTGAAATAGCATAGGATTGCCTCGGTGGTCCAGGAGATCCTTTCCAGTGCTGGGTTCTAATGTTACTAAAATGGTCTTTCCAATAGAGGCTGGGTGTCAGGACCACTTTCCAACAGGACAGAGATGGGGGTGGGAGCTCTCTGCCCCCAGAGTGGGCCTCTAAGAAGCACACATGCAAGGCTGAGGCTGTAGCCCTAGGCTCCCTCTATAGTCAATGGAGAGGAATAAACATCTTGGTATGATTCATGTTATCCTGAGATAGGTGTCTCAGATAGGTCAGATGAATTGCACTGCGGAGATAGTGATTGCTCTCCACTGACTACAAAGGGAGCCTGGGGTGACTAGCTCAGACTTTGACATCTAACTCTGGGAGATGAGATCAGCACTATCTGAGAGCCCGTGGAGCAGTACTGTTACAACACAAGAAAAAAAAAAAAGGAGACTTGTGTCTCCCAGGTATTATAACTGAATTTGGGAGTCTTTGTTCTGTTCCTGCTGAACCTGGGGAAAAGCTCAGATGCGTTTTGTTAGGCACAAGGTGAGCTGTGTCATCAATGGGTAGAAGGGAAAAAGGACACCTCGACAAAGCTGCATCTTGAGAGAGACACAGGCCTTATTTCCAGAAGATCCAGGATCTAAGTTAAGTTTAGCTTCAAACAGTGCCCTGCATTCCGTGCAATACCAGCTGTCACCTGAATCCCCACATCTCCAAGCCTGTTCTGCCCCTCGTGTGGTCCTGGGAGCAGAAAATTCCCACCAAAGAGCCAGCCTCCCTGCTTTCCCATCCTGGGTTGACGTAGAGATGCAGAAATGTCAGGGTGTGAATAGTCTCACCCCAGACGTCTACAAGACATCAGATGAGTCATGCCCCTGAGGACCCCAGCATCAGATGAAACTCCCATGACCTGTCTTGCTGTCTGATATGGTGCACCCAAAATTTTGCTGACCCATGCTCTTCTGCAGCCCTCAGTTTCAACTTTTGAATTTCCTGTGGTCGAGAACAGTGTCAGAAGTTCTCCCAGGCAACGTGCTTAGAGAAAGAAGCAAAGACAGTGCTTTGCTCTAGAAGAGTTGTCCTGAATCTAGGAGAGAGAAATATAGTGGATGGTTGTCAATGCCAGAGCAGTGCTGCATTGAGACTACTAAAAGGAGTGCTGTCTATCCCTTGGTGGTACGTTGAGATAAGGCATCTTTTGGAAAGAGATGTCCTAGTGAAATTCAGATCTGGGGGTCATTCCAGAAGTCTGGAGGTGAAATGCTCCAGCATGTGCCATGCAAGAAATCTAGATGCACTGGCAGTCCTGCTGTGCCTTAAACATCAACACTTCAGGAAAGAAAGCAATGGAAGGAGGGCAGAGGCATCTGTATCAATAACATGCTATTATTGCTGACCCTTTCCTTTGCCAGATGGCCACCAAGAAAACAATTTGGAATCAATTTCTGAAGGATGCTTTGCTGTCTACAGGGCACTGTCCTCTGGGGGAATGGTTTTAAACTGAGACAGGGGAGGTTTAGGTTGGATATTAGGAGGAAGTTTTTCAGCCAGAGGGTGGTGTGGCACAGGAACAGGTTGCCCAAGGAGGCTGTGGATGCCCCATCCCTGCAGGCATTCAAGGCCAGGCTGGATGTGGCTCTGGGCAGCCTGGGCTGCTGGTTGGTGACCTGCACACAGCAGCGGGGTTGGAACTGGATGAGCACTGTGCTCCTTTGCAACCCAGGCCTTTCTCTATGATTCTATGATCATGAGTGAAGGTTTCAGTAATTCTGCGGGATTCATGGTCGCCCTGGATGACATGCCATCCCACCTTGATTTGTGCTGGACAGCAAGACCTCCACCCAGCTGAAGCAATGGCATGATCTCAAACAAGTTGTATTTCACATCATACCCATCCCGATCTCTGCATAGACTGGAACCATACCACAGTGAGCATCTCTTTGCCACGAACAACAGGGCACTCCATTGTTTCCGTGGCTTTGGTCATTCCCATTTTAGCAGGGCCAACAATTATTTCCGGAATGAATTTATGCCCCTGATCCTCCACATCACCCACTAGGCTCTCATTTGTCCAGCAGGGAATTTGATGTATGTCCTCAGAGGGCACATCCGACGGGCGCAGATGCTTGACAAAGCCACCCGCCCCGGCTCGTCCGAGCCCCATTGCACGCCAGCAAATGCCCTGATGTACAAAAAGGAGACGGAGTGGCTTCCAAAGGTTGCACGAGTGTTAAACTCTAATAAACAAGCCCCATCGGTGAAAGCTGAAAGAACCTGAGCCCTCCCCAACAAAGCATTTAATCCAGTTTGGCGTAACCTTTGACATTATTAGGGATCGCAGTGACCCTAATCCAATCAGATTGATTAACTAAAGCAGAGACCCCATAAGCTGACCCCCCTCTGGCCTTTGCTATTTAGCCCTGACCAAACAGTGGGAGAGACGTGCCATATTTACACCACAATGGGTCCGCGCTGAGAACCTGTTTCATTACAGAGAGACTTAAACTCCCATTACTCCATCAATGTATCATTCTTCAATAGTTCATTAAAAGCTGCTCCTCCACAATAACTATTAACCATTTCTCAGCCCATCTGGCAGGTTTAGAGCCCCAGCCAGTCTTTAGCAGAAGGAGGTGGGAGTGAGTGAAAGAAATAGACAGACAAGGGCTCCCTTTTTAAATTTAAACCAACCGAGGGGCTTAAATAGCTTGAGGTAATTTACTTTTATTGAAAGGGGGAGGAGACGAGGAAACTTTTATTTTGACTTAATTATGTGCTGAGGTCCTTTACAGAGACAAGGCTGCGAGAAGCTTTCATTGTGTTCCTTCTCTTGAGATTGGTTCATATTTCTGACCAGAGGAGTCTCAAAGAGAGCTTGCACTGTGCTTAGAGGGGAGAAAACGCACCACAACTTAACCATAAATAGTGTCTTCAGTCCCTAAATGTTAAAAGCAGGTCAAGTGGCACCATTCCTAATAGTCACTTGAGCCTGAGATGGAAAATGCCCGCTGGGTTGCAGGGTTCACTTTCTGTTGTTGGTGAAGTCATGTCCTTCTATGACATCCTCCAAACTTTAACCCTGCATATTTTTAAAGACAACTTAAGCATTTTTCCTTCATCCTTTGGAAACTGAAAGCTATGGAAACTGCCTTACAAACAGCCCAACCTCTCAGATAAGTTGCCGGGCACAGCTCTGACTAGCGCGGTTTCTCAGCATCGCATGGCTATATCCACAGTCTGCTTCACTGCCTCACAATATACAGATGGAAAAAAACATTATGAGACCCAAGGAAACAAATGAGAACAGATTTTTTTTTCCTTTAGAATTCGTTCTGCTACAAAAGCTCAAGTGAAGGTTGTTCTCTCCACAGTACCTAAGATTTGAACTTCAGGGAGGCTAGAAACTGGAGCAGCTTAACACAACTGATGGGCAGCTGGGTAGGTTTAACAAGGAGATCAGACCTGCTTCTTTTCCTACAAGAGCATCCTGTTCTCTGTACATCAGCATAAGACACCTGAAAAACCCATTTCCTAGCAATTCAGAAGGAAGATCCAATGGTGGCACCTATCTGAAATTTTCTCCCCAAAACTGTGCAGGGCAGGCAAAAAACCAAGGGACTGAATAGCTGGATGGGTTGTGGGGCTTCTGCTCCTATATGGCTTGAGTTAAAAGGCTATGGGCCGTACCTGTCAGCTGTTGTCTCCAAACAGAGGTCAGCCTGGATCCTCTGAACATCACTGTTCCCTTGTGATGTGCTCATGAATACCGTTGTGATTTAATATGTGATTCGTTCATCCTGGCTAGGGATATGCTAAATATATATATATATATGCATACTACATATACAATATTTATATATTTATATGCATATTATATTTATAGGAGCTAAAAGAAATGGGATTTCTTCCCACAAACAGGCTCATGGGGAAAAAGATTTTGGTTTCAGATCAGAATATGGCTGTTAAGGGGAGCAGTCTGGTGACAGTTTGGCACTGCTGAATCACAACTCAAGCATAGCCCTGAATTAGCAATGAGATAGCAAAGCAGCAAGGGCAGCTCAGACAGTGAGGCAGCCTCAGAGAGATTGGGGCCTAGGAAGCGTTTCCTGAAGGCATTAAAATCAATCCTTTGCAATCAAAGAAGTCCAGATAGTTATGTTAGGGAAAAAGGAGTTGCTTTAGTGACCATCTTGTGCTGGGGGTGGAAGACGGGGCCCCTATTGACAAAGATGGGGAGCTGAAGTCGGATCTAGAGTGACTTAAAATTCCAGCCACAAAACAGAGTTTTGCTTTCTTTCTCTCTCTCTGTTTCTCCTTCTCTCTTTCTGGGTAGGAGCTCAAATATGTTCCTACCCTGGGGGATCTGCCGCACAAGAATGTGACTGAGCTGTTTTTTCTCCCCCCTCCTGCTGTAGGTGAAGCAAAACTGAAGGGTGGTTTGATTCTCCCTCAAGGAACAACATTCTTCAGTTATGAAATCGTCCCAGCCTTCTCTCCCTCGCTGCGCCCAGTTACTGAAAGCCTGCAGACTCGAGCACGGACGGACCCTTCGTGCTGATATAGCTGTGAGATAAAGCTTGTGGGATCAGAGCCCCTTCGGTCAGCAAGAAAGTGAAGATCACTTCTCTCCTGCTAGCATTCCTATGGGATAACATCAGGCGTCTCAACCAAGATGTTCTGCATGTCCTTGAATTGGGCTTGTTCAGCTTGGAGAAGGCTCTGGGGAAAGCTCATTGTGCTCTTCCAGTACTGGAGGGAGCTTATAAGCAGGAGGGGGAGCAATTTTTTACGTGGTCTAATGATAGGACAAGGGGAAATGGCTTTGAACTAAAAGAGGGGAGATTCAGGTCAGATGTTAGGAAGAAATTCTTTGCTCAGAAGGTGATGAGGCTGTGGCACTGCTGCCCAGAGGGGGTATGGATGCCCCATCCCTGGAGGTGCTCAAGGCTAGATTGGATGGGTGCTGGCAGCCTGAGCTGGTGTGGAGCAACCAGCTCATGGCAGGGGGTGGGAGCTTGATGATCTTTCAGATCCCTTCCAACCCAAGACATTCTATGACTCTATGACATCAAAAGAAGACAAAGGTGTTAAGTTAATTGGCTCACTTACTCCCTGTGCCCAGCGCATGCTTTTGGGAAAGTCACCCTGGGCTTGTGCCTATGGGAAAATATTTTGCTCTGCTGACCTAATTCAAATGCTGTAGTCACCCGGGAGTGATGTACCTGGAATGGTTGCTTTAATTCTGTGCCAAACATTGTGATATGACACCTTGATATGGGCTTAAGCGCACCACACTGCAGCTCCTGCAGGTGTAATTGTTTGGGGCTGATCTCTGATAAACCTGAATGGTGACACTGGTGTTAGCATCGCGTCCCAGCTCTAATAGGGTAACAGCATCCACCCATCAGCTGAAACCACACGCTCCTTTGGGTGTGTGTACAATGCCTGTTAGGGCTGGTGGAAGCCCTGCAATACAGATCGTAGCTCTGTTCTCTGCAGGCTGCTGTTATGTTATTAAGTGTAGGCCCAGACTGGACTGTGAAGGTGTGCTACAAGGGCAAAGAAGGATGAAACAATTCTTATGAGCTGAAATAGGTCCCTGCTCACTTATAGGTGAAAAGAACAGATGGTATCAAGAGTCAAGTACTCAAACATCACTACATTCAACAACTTGGGACAAAACATTGGTATAAATGGGAGCTATTAGAGATGTTTTGTCCCAAGTTTTTCAATGCCCCATGTCAGAATTTGTTTTAATTTGCCATATCCATAACCCAATGGTCAACACCATTGACTCAGGGTGAGTTCCTCAGGCTTTTGATCTTCATTTTATCCCACAAGGGCATCAACAACGATTGTCCAACCCTTAGGAACCATCTCCAACCATTACTGCATTCAGACACTGCCCTGCAGCCCATCACCTTACACCAGAGAGCCACAGATTTACTTGTCAGCCCTATGAGAATGTTTACATTTCTTCTTGTCTCTACCAAGTGCCTCTGCATCAGGTTTGAAAAGCTTGGATAGGGTCCTGTGCCCCAAATTTTTTTCTTGCCTCTGCCATTTGCCTCCTTATGAAATTCAGTCCTGTCTCCACCAGCCCATTTTACATGGAATTTTATCACACAGCAAGAAGTTCACAGTGGGTTTATCTCTGATGCTATTCCACTGTGGTCCTTGCTTTCACCGAACACGTGGCACCGGGCTTACCTTTGTCTAGCACGGGTCCGAAGATGGCCAAGCTGTCATTGACAGTTGTGCAGTTCCACCTCCTCCCTCGAAATTGGTGTTGACACTCTTGGATCCCAATCTTCACCCCTTCTGCTACGCTGGGCATGATCTCCACATAGTTCCGACAGAATCGTAGCTGCTTGGGGACCAGTCCTGGGATGCTCCCACAGAGGATGGGCTGAGTCCCCAGAGAGGAATACTGGTGACCAATTGCCAAGGACCTGGAAAAAAAACACAAGGAAAACAGATGTTGTCAGTCTGACATTCAGTTTTGTATTTGGTTTCCAGGAATGGGGAAAGAAAATCAACATTTTCAGTTCCTCCGTGCATCCTGCTCACCAGAGAGCATCCTTTCCACTGTCATCTCTCTCCAGAATAACATCATTATGTCTCTCCTGAAGTTTCCTAGAGGACCAACAGGCAAGCAGCTCTACCTTTAATATCTTCCTTCCCTTTCCTTCATTCTCTCATCATTGTACCTCTTCCCAAAGATGCTCACCTCGTGCAATCAGTTCCACTTGCAAAGAGATTAAGCCACATTTCTTTCTTTGGAAGCCAAGTGTACTTGCACTAGTGCAAGCAATTTTTATTGGAAATCTTTGCAGCTGAGGAAGCCCAGGGATCAGAGAATCAAAAGCACCTCCAGAACTATACAAGGTAATAACACTGACAGTAGAAGACTCCAAGACTTTAGAAGATCACAACAAATTTATGAATACCACCCAATTGATCTGTGTACCTTACCAGGTAACTTCTGAGACTGATCATAAAGATTTGAGCAGGTTGGACCTTGAGAGCTTCTAGAAGCCTGACTGAGCTTAATGATGGTCCAACATCAGTGCTGTCCTCCTTTATGAAAAACTGGACTCATGTTACTAGGAACATTAGTGCAAGGATGCATGGAATTTTGGATCCATGGATCCATTGGTAACCTCTCTGAAAGTACATTCTGGAAAAGATTTTTTTGCTCGTTAGTATTTCCACACCTGCTTAGTTCAGGCATGTGCTTTGCAAGGCTTTATCAGTTTGAACTGCTTAAAAAATTAAGTATTAAAAGTCTGCCTCTGGATATTAAGTTCAGCAGATTTGCACTTCGCTCTCACACCAGTTTTAATCTGGGAATTTTCAAAACCAGGGTTGCATTTTCATAAAACCCAGCTTTGCTGTGCTGTCACGAGGATATGCAAAACCTGCTTTGGCCATCAGTCTGTGAATTGCTCCAGTTAAAATGAACAGAGTAAAATAAAAAACCACAACAATTGGAGTGCAGATTCTGCGCTGAGCCAAATGGAAGTCTTCTGAAAGGAGTGTCCACGAACCATTATGTTGGTTGAAGCCTTAGAGACAAACAAGTCAGCTATGCACAGAGATCAGCAGATACGTAGCTAATTAGATAAATTTTTAAAGTGTTTTTACTGGTGCTTCTAATAATAACCTTGATTACTAAAACTGAAGGGATTTTTAGAGTATAATTTCCTATTCTTCTAATTAAATCTCTTGATTGACTTTTCTGCTCAGAATTAATGACAAACAGAAACTTGCCTGGGCAGCGTGTATTTCTGTTTACCTTCTTTTTTTTTTTTTTTTTGCTATGTGGTTTTCATTTGGGAGCAGCCTGGTGTGTTTGAATTTATCAGCAGGCACCCAGGGAATATGTCTCCCCTCTCTTTTGCTCTAACATTGTCAAGTAAATGAATTTTAGATGGACGAGGTGAAAGGTGTCTGTGAAAGCAAACATTTTTCAGCTGATTTCCAAAACTTAGGGGCCTTTTTCCACCTCAGCTGTGGTTTGAGTTGAAGATTCATCTCAGCTAACATTGAAGGACAGTTCTTCCTATTCCGGGGAGGGAATATGAGGCAACTATGGATTGCCTTCCAGAAGTGCCTGACTCTTCCCAATAAGAGGAAGGCAGGTAGAAGGACACTGACTAGGAGTTGTGCTCATCTCATCTACCTTCTTATGTCTCCAGCCGATCTACACACCCCAAGCTGCCTTTGTAATCAGTCTGAGGAGAGAAACAGGCATTTCTAGGGCACGATTCATCTGCCCCATTTTAGACATCTGCTTAGGATGAGGTGAATCATGGCCTTGCCTCCATTGAATGTATTGGCTAGACTAGAGAGAATAAACCCTGTGTGAGCAGTTGAGTGGGATGTGTCTGCACTGTAGAAGTCTCCGGATGAATCATGTCATTACATCTAACAACAGGTACGGCTAAGTTCCTTAAAATTTCCCACCCAGGAAAGGTGAGTACTGTGCTGAAGTCTGTGCAAAGACCCAAGCAGTAGGAGGGAGGTGAGTTCTTGCAGGAGCCCACAGAAGAAAGCCAAGAAAAGGACCCAGCTAACTTGTTTTCCCTATCTATGTGTCTTGATGTGGGTTTTCTTGAACTTTTGATTAATTCAGGGAAAAACTAGTGGCAGAAAAGCACCTGTGAATGGATCCCATGCCAGACCAACTGGTGTTTTCACTTTGACTTCACAGTGTACTTTTAATTTAATTGTTAAGCTATAAACAAAGCGCTGGATCACACTTGATGGGCTAAAGACACCTTTTGAAACACTACTTCAGGCTGCAGGGGGCTTGCTTAGGGTGTTGCCCCTATGGCCTTGCTGGGCATACAGAGACTTAGGGTGCCACATCTCCAACTCCAAGTCTATTCAGAGCCCAAATGCATGGGAGATAGCAGCTATTCCCAGAAGGCAACTTAGAATACTTCACCTCTGAAGTTAGATGGCCCTTATCTCTGTAAACAGTGAGGAGAAATAGGTGTTTTCACTGAAGCCTCCAGCCTCCAGAGAAGAGCACCAACATTTGCTCTGACTCATACTTCAGAGAATAGTTTCTCCACTGTCTATAGCAACTGACTACAGAGAGTCTAGGATGGCTCCTTGCAGTACTTAAAGCTAACTTGGGTTAAAATATTTACAGAGCTTGTTCCACATCTGCTAATGTCACCAGCATACATCCCAAAGCTTTCCTAACAAAGGATCCACTGTGGTAGGATCAACCTGCTGTATGGTATGCCATATTATGAAGCCAGGACGAGGACTTTCTTCAGCCACTTCAACAGAACCTAGATGAAACTTTAGGACACCAATTAAACTTCAGTTTATCTGAACAACCGAACTCATGCCTCTATGTCTTTTGGAAGTTACTGCAGCAGTACGCTGTGAAAACACAAATCATAGGAAGAGGAGTTTACAGGTTGGTGCCCTCAACTATTCGTTTCCATTGTTGGGAAGATCATCTAAGATAAAAATTAAAAACATGTAGAAATACTTTTAATTGCTTTTCACACTGCTCCCTTCTCAATGCAGCAGGGAAACAGTCACACCTTACTTTGATCTGTGTTACAGTCTGGAAAGTTTAATCTGCAAAAGACAATCTCATGCAAGAGTCTTGTTCTCAAGGCGTCATCAGGCACCAAGACAGTGAATGTAGAGTTGGAGTGTGCAGTCACTTGACTTTCAGTCAGAACTACAGGGTGGAATCTCTACATTGGTCCATGCACAGTGCCTCTGCTGCTAAACACAGCTAGGTACAGTCCTTTTCCTTCCTTACTTACAGACTCTGGAGTGTGATAACATCAATTAGGACACCCTCTTTTGGTCTCTAATTTGCTACCAGAATCCAGATGTAAACATTTTATCCCTCTCTCTAAGGTCAATTCATCTTTAGGAGATTGATCACAAGATATGAGCCTTATGAACCTTCTAACCCCACCCATCCCAAGCAAGCAAGCAAACAAAATCCACCAACATCAACACCTGAAAAACAACAACCAAAACCATTAGAAAAGACTTGGAAAGACTATAAAGATCATAATCTCGTTTGAGTGTTACTCAACTTTCTGGTAGCTCCCATCTTTCATTCTCCTGTTTCCAATGATCAAATCTGTTTTCTTTGCATTTCCCATTCTCCTATGCTCTGTTTCAAAGCCATCTTCTGCATGATGGTGATTTTGAAAAGATGGTGTCAAGAAATGGGCCAAGTGGTGAATACTGTGGTCTAACCAGTCATCATCTTCAACTTTTTTAAGCAACAGCTCTTTCTGGATGCATTTACACCAACATCTTCTTTTTCACTGGAGAACTCATGAAGCTCTCAAGTTTTCAAAAATGCTGATTCCTCTTACAGGTAATGCTCAAGTTTGACCCAATGGAAAGGGCCGAAGAGCCATTCTTTTCAAACCAATTAGCTTTTTCTTGCAATTAGCTCAGTAGGAGCCATGAAAACACTATTCTGTAAGTCCACAGCCAAAGTTCTTGGCTTATCTTTAAGCCTTGCACGCCCTGAAGTGTTTAATTCAACCTCGAGTGAGCATTTTTTTGCCAGCACACCTAGAGAGCTCTTCATTTCCCTTATCTCAGTCTATCTGCTCCTTCAGCAGAGTGGTTGTAGATAAGTACCTGGCCACCTTCTTAATAAATTACATGTACTCTCCCTCTTGGAATGGACACCTCAGTCAGTTTATGCAGAAGAAATATGCAGGAAATATATTCTCAGAGGTTCTTCAGAATGAAAAAAAGAGAAGGCTTCAGTTCTGGATGACCTTGCTGTACAGCACCACTCCACCAACTTTTCAAGGTCACTACCTTCTCAGTGCTGGCTGTCAAAAGTCCTTGACGCATCAGGTGCAGCATGTAGAGGCGAGTACGCCTACTTGCCTCTTCCTGAATTCTGTTATTCTTGAACTCTGTAGGGGCTCTGTTTTGCTATTCATCTTGGAGAGGCCTTTTGCTGGCTCCAAGTGCTGCTGAGAGCGGATGTCCTTCTGGGATCCCTGACATGGGTAAAGTAACTGCTTTAATTGAATTTGTACAGCAAGAGTGTAACGTCTCTGCAGCAACCCAGCATAAGGAACAGAGAGCACTTAACTCCCCACTGAACACTGAAAACTGAGCACTAGCAGTTACACTGGTTATTTTGCTTTATACAGATGGACGGTGGCAGCAGAAGTTAAGTCAAAGGATGTTCATGTGCTTATATTGGAGGGAATTTATGTTCCCTTCCAGATGCATTAGGTCTTTTTCCACTCTGCTCCCTTTGCATGGGCTTCCCTAGCAGGAGGATGACAGAACTCCTCCAAATCCTCTCTCATGACCCATCCAGATTTCTAGAGGTTCACTTCACACTCTTTTCCTTTTTCCCTCATTTTTTGTTAACTCCCTGCCGTGCCACAGAGCAATCTATCCAAAATGATGCATTCTCACAATGCATCATTTGCTTTCTACTAATTTCTACAGTAGTACTACTTCTACAATCTACTTGTAGTACTACTTCTACAATCACACAGCATCATGAAACTTAAAAGACTGAAATGAGGAAGGTGGCTGGAGAGATCTCCATAGGTCCTGGCAGGACCTCCATAGGTCCTATAAGGAAAACCTAGTGTTGTCTCAGATGTCCTTCTAGTAGGCAAGAAGAGCTCACAGAAAAGCTGCTTGCAGGTGATGAGCGGGCACAGCTCTTCATCCTACAACACCCAATTTGGCCCTCAGTGGTGCCCTAACCATCATCCACTACAGGCTGCTGAGGTCAAGAACATGAGCTTCACGCACCTGAAGATGCTAAAAATATGTTTGAGGAGGACATAGCTACTAGGAGACTCTGGAGTTTCAAAAAAATTGAGGCTGCTCTGAAAGGTCATTGGCACCTGAGTATTCAAGACACTCAAAGAATAGGACGTATACGTTAACCTTGATTCAGTTTCCACAAAGACAGAGTGCTTTACAGGGCTGGCATGCATAAAGAAGAGCGATGGTGTCCATCCAGTGCACATAGATGGAAGCTGGTAAGGTATCCAAAAGCATTTCAATCGGAGATAGGGACTAGGTGTAGGGGAGGTAGATAAACCTATCATTTCTTCCTTTCCACTTCTATGGCATACACCAGTTTCCAGGCTCAGTGAAACACTTCTGTAGACTTGAATCACCAGATCAGAGATCAGATGGGTAGGCAGACAGAAATATTAATAGACCTATGTTCATTTTCATAGAAAACCACTAGTTTTACAAAGAAAAAGAATGAAGAAAGGGAAGGGAGCACACCCAAACCCATCATCTTAAATGGAAAAATAAATCATTCTGCTAGCTACTTTCCCTTTGGATGCATTTGATTTCTTTCTAGACGTGAAGACTGCTCAGATCCAAGCAATTTAACATGTGAATTGTAGTGAAAATTTTAATTTGCTTAAGTTGAAGATATTTCAGTCTGGAATTTGAAAAACTGAAAACGACCTTAACTTAGATGAATGGTCTGTGAATGTCTATAACGGTGATTGCAGCAGCGTATTCACCTTCTGGTCTCTGAGCATTTTCATATTTACAGATTATTCCTGAAAGGTCCACAGAAAGAATGAAGAAAACTAACCCTGTTGTTAGCCAATGTTCACTGTGCTGAACTTCCAGATTTTTTTTTCTGATCTGGAAAGAAAAAAGACTGAAAACTACTGGATTAACTGTTCTTTTCAGATCTGTTGTTACAGTCCCTCTTCTTTCATCTGAAAGGAGAGGACTAGCGCTATATTTAATTATTTTTTTCTGCTCTAGCCCTGAAAGTATGTACATAATTGAAAAGCTGGGTCAGATCCTGTAAATATACAGGCACGGAGGTAACTTTTCTCCCATGAATAATTCCCTCACCTTTACTCTGCATTAATAATAACGATGGTGGTGATGATGCAGCATTGTATTTCTCTAGCACCTTTCATCAGAGGATCTCTGAGCGTGGGACTCATCTCACCCGACTTTGACCATTAAAAGTTGTTAGGCATCTCAGCCAAGTAAGTTAGCACTCTCCTCGAGTCCATGGAGCGGGATCAGCACCTCCAGAGGGCAATTGGGCCCATCCTAAGATAGGTGCCTCAGATAGGTGGGCTGAATCACGGAGATGCCCAGGAGGCAGCACTGGCTGGGGAAAAGCTTGGGCGATGAGCGTAAATTAGACGCCTTGTTTTTAGCTGAAGTGAGAGAGCTGGAATCTCACCCATTTTCGCTGAACCTCAGAAGTGCCTGAGGGCTGCTAGGAGGACACAGAGGGAAGTCTTTGCTTGCTGATGGGTGGCAGCTCCCTCTAATGTGAACATGGCAGCTTTTTCCAAATCTAGACCCAACAGCTTGGGTCTACATTTGGGAAACAGCAGGCTTAACGACAACTTCACGTGGATGCTAAAAATGCTGTGTATAAATATTTGAGTTGAGGTTTGGCCGGGACAGTAAATTCCCACAGGAACTAAGGCACACCACAACACTCAGCACCTTCCACTCTGAGTGCAAGAGATGTTGCTTTGACTTTGTCTTCCCTTAGGATCTACACAGTAGAAGGGAACAGGAGAGAATACGAGTATTAACAACCTGGTTCCTTGCAAAAAGTCTTAGGAACTCTTTAATTACCCAAGGCAATTAACTCCTCTGGTGTACATGTCGTCTGAAAAACAACCCATCCAGCAGAATAATGGCCCCTCAAACCATATTTTCAAGCCTGGCTCCAGGACCTGATATTGGTTCAACATCATGTTCTTCATTTGGGTCTTCTCCCTGGAGGTCTCTCCACTCAGATCTGCCTCCGTGCAGCTCCATTTACCTCGTAAGGTTTGCCAGGATCACAGCACGTGGTATTAGAGATGTATAAGCCTTAACATTTTAATCTGCCACCTACACTGCAGTTTATGAGCGCTGTAAATCTCGTGGTTACAATGAACTCATCTAATGATATTGCTGATGGATAAATTTACCCGGGATGAGGAACAACAGTTACTTGCAAATGAAAGAGGAGTAATTTAAAGTTTCATGTAAACACCTTTGCTGCCTCACTTCTGACTTCTCCGAGCCTAACCCCTACCAGGGTTTCATGACAAATGGAAAGTATGTATGCATGTGCGTGTCTGCTTCTTTCTGCCCTGTTTAGCACGGGTACATTTTGGGCACTGGGATCAAGTTTTACATTTAAAAAAAAAAAAAAAAAGAAACAACACAGATTTTCTGGGTCAGGAGTGATAAATTAGTGGAACAGAGGGAAGAGAGAAGGCAATATATTAGGCAAATAGTAGAAAAATGTCTACAGTATAAATAGGTATTTAGACTCCTACTATGAATTTCAATAATAATTAGGAGCGTGGCTAGTCTTATCCTTCCTAGTTCTCCCTCCAGCCCCCACAGCATCCCAACCTGAACCTTTTAAAATGATCAGCAATATAAATTATATGTTGTGGTTTCAAACCTCTCATTAACGCTCATCCCCCTGAACTGAGGTCTGTTCTGGGCTATGTCAGTGCTAAATACCTTGGAGGACTGGGCTCAGAGATCTCAGATGCTTGTGAAGATTGGAATTGGACTTCTAAATTGCTTAAGTGCTGAAGCGCTTGGGGGAATTTTATCCTGAAACTGCTTAGTGATGGAGCCCATTTTGAAATGGGAACCATGGACAGAAAGCTGTGTTGTGCTGGTTTAAGTAGCCCTATAAGAACAACATGATTTTCTCTGTCCCATCCACTCATCTCACACACCAAGTTACCAACTTGTCTCACCCATTCCTCCCAGGATGCCTTTTGAAGTTGCATTTGATCCTACAACATGTGCACGTACCCTCGCCCTGTTATGCACACACACACGTCTGTGCGTTCCCTCTTTGGCTCTAACTGAGTCATCAGGCTCACCAAATGTGTGAACTCACGCTATAATGTTCTCCCAGAAAAATAACAAATTGATTTCATTTTTACAGGCTACAGCATGCTATATAATTGGAGACACTGCCTTGTCAACTCAGACCGGTCTGACCCGACCAGAGACATTGCTTACAGCTGTTTACGAAGCCATAAACTTTCTTCCTCTTTGTTTTTCCTTCCTTTTACACTCTCTCTCTTTTTTTCTTTTCCCTTCTCACTCGAATGAATCCCATGGACACTTTGTCTTCTGCTCCTTAAGGAAAATGTGGGAAGCACTGATTTAGACAAGACCTACTGTTTGTGTTTCAAGTTACCACTGTAATCAATGGGATTTAAATCTATGTAGTTTGGCACATCAGGGAGCACTCAGGGAGTTATATTCATCTGACCTTCCTTAGCACAGTTTTATGGGGGGCTGTTTTGCATACAATTTTACAATGCTTAAAAACATTTTATCTTCAAAATACTCGAATACTCAAAGCTTAATGAAATGATTTTATTTCTGTGGGAAAAGATCAAACACTTGAGTTTCCAAAAAGGTGTTTCCATTTTCAACCACTGAACTGAAAAGAAAAAAAAGATAACAAGCCCCAAAGAGCTTTTAATCTAGTAGTACTATCCATCAAAATTCCATCTAGCTACTTCACAATACATTATGGTTGTGCCACTTTTCATATCACCCATCCATCAGTAACTCAGCATAGAGTCTAAACCTTCTTTGGTCTAAAATGTTACCAGATTCATTTCATTTGATTCCTCCAACAAGCTCCAAACCAGATCAGTGCTAAAATCAGCTGTTCCAAAGCCACAATGTAGTTATGAATGCAGCTTACATCATCTCTGAAGACCACCTCCATACACAGAATGGATGTAGGGCTATGGAGAACACTCATCTGATTCTTGGCCCAAGCATAGATGGAAAAGGACATAAGAATTGGACAGGGAAGAAAAACATCTTTCCTCCAAAAATGTAACAAAAATTTCCAGGTCTGTATTTGTCTTTTAAGGAAAAATTAAGGAAAAATTGGAAAGCAGTGTAAGGTAGAGACTTCCTGAACTTCTCCTTCCCTCTATTTTGGAAAGGCTGTAGCAAAAGACATGCTGTTCAGACAACAGAGAATATGCGTGGGGAAGTCCATAAGGAGCATCTCAACCTAAGGGAAGGTCAACCTTTGTTCAGAGATCAGAACAAGTTTTGCAAGGCTCCACAGTATCTAGCCACAAAGCTATGAGACCCAACATTTTTTTGCTCTGTTTTTGTTGATCTCTTTATTTTGCTTTGTTTTAATTCAATGGCAATTTCTGGAGTAAAAGAACATCTGGATTTTTTTTCTTTTTAATTTTTTTTGCAAAGAAGCTATTTTGCATTGGAAAAAATCCTCATGTCTCTTTGACATGTTTCAGCTAGATCCCAGTAAAATTAAGGAGGCACGAACTGATGAGTCGCTCAAAGGTACAGGAAAAATGCCAGTGTATGTCCTGGCATTTGCATGTACTTTGAGAATGAAAAAAAAAATTCTCAAAGATCTTCTCTGACAACAGAGCAATAATGAGAATAACAAGAGCAATAAAACTTGATGCGGGGAAAAAAGAGAAAGATTAACTTCATTTTGCAGTGCTGGCTTCTCTACCGCTGCTTGTGGATCAATCTTGTCTGCTGAAATGCATGCACTGAATCTCCCTTATTTTCCCAAATTCGTTCTGAAATGAGGGGGACAGGTCATAAGGCAGCCTAAATTTCTTGGTTTGCTGAGGAAAACTCCCAAACTTTCTATGTCTGTGTCAACAGCATAACATTAAATCAATATTTTGTAATTTTTTTCTGAGATGAGAAGCCATATAGATAGATAGATAGATAGACAGATAGACAGATAGATGAATGTCTGTTCATAAGCATAATTCATAAGCAGCTTGCTTTTCTTTGCCATCTTCTTTGGACTAAAAGAGGCTACTCACTCTAAAGGTCTCCAAGACTATTTGTCCACAAAGGGTGATTTGAATGAAATACTCTTCCAGCCTGTTGACTCACTAAGCAACTGACCCAGATGTGTTCTCTACAACAAGACTGGAGAACTACTGCACCAGACCACAGAATCACAGAGTCACTAAGGTTGGAAAAGACCTCTAAGATCATCTCATTCCAACTGTCAACCCATCACCACCATGACCAACCCATCACCACCACAGAGAAGGACTGAGCTTTCCTCTCCTGTTTCCTCTCCCTAAAAGTGCTGGAGTTTGGTGCTTGCACACCAGGAGCCAAGTTTCGAAGAGTTCCTTCTCCAGGTGACTCAGCAGATGTGGTGCCTTGATGTTCCTCACAACAGCATAACCACTCTCCAGCTTAAGAAGCTCCTAGTGAGATTAGTGACCCAGTGGCTGGCTGAAAGAAGGCTGGTGGTGGTCAGGGGAGAAACTGGGCTGAGAGAGGAAGCGTGTGGATTTAGAGGAAAGAAAGTGGGTAGGGAGATGTCCTGGAAGCAAGAAAAGCCAAATCTCCACCTGGGAGGATGAAATAGGAGGCAGGATGAAGAGCAATGACCATAGCAATGGGCTTGTTTTCCCTTGCTATCCTTGTGTGCTCCGGGGTTGAGGAGCCTGAAACAGCTGGGAGCTGCACCTGCAGACCTCTGCGCAGCACCACAGCCCTAATGATTTCTTTCTGAAAGTGGCTGGGGAAATGCAGACAGGCTGCCAGATAGTGATCAGCTCGCAGAGGGGTGATCACTATTAGGCAAAGATACCAGCTTTGACATGCAGCGAGGGAAGCGGCCAAGAATTTGGGAAAGCAATCCCAGCTCTCTGCTGCAAGCTCCTGTGCCAAGATACCTCCTGTGTTTACTTTAGAAACCAGAGACGAGCCCTCCTCTTCATAATAATAATAAAGCTGCAGGGTCACTCAGCTTAGCAGATGGCTTCCTTCCAGCTTGGATTTCTTCTTGTTACCTGCAGAACTGATGCACTGATGTTGCTGGGGGATTATGCAATGTTAATAACTACGTTTCGTAGGAGATCTGAGCAGTGACAACGTGAGGCTGTGGGAAGGAAGCTCCACGGGTGAAAATAAATCAACTCATAAATAAATCTCATGGAATCACAGAATTGTTGAGGTTGGAAAAGACCACTAAGAACACCACGTTCAACCCCAACCCACCCCACCATGCCTGTTGACCGTGTCCCTCAATGCCACATCTCCACGGTTCTGGAACACCTCCAGGGATGGTGACTCCATCACCTCCCTAGAAAACCTCATATGGAACTTCTGGACGTTGACCAAGAGCCCAAGTAGCCACAGGAAACAACACAGCACTCCTCAGCTGGAGCTCACTGCTCTATTCATGCAACAGAGCAGATCCGTCGCACCAAAGAGCTGCATAGCAATGACCCTGGATGCTCATCCTGCAGATTATGGCTTTCCCATGTGCAAAGGATTAGATCCTAAATAACAAGCGGTGCCTTCTGTAGGAGGGACAGAAACAGAAATTGTGCAGGAATATTCCCTTGCTTTTCTTTTCCATTAACTTGATTAATTTGAGCTCAATCAAAACCTGAAGCTCTGGATGAGATTGTACAGAAATCCTCAAAACATAAATTCCCCAAAGCATTTTGTGTGTGTTTGCCATTTTCTCCTGTGATGCATGGAAACCTGCACCATCACAGTGTTTTTTCCTTCCTGCTATTACAATCATCTACTTGAGATTTTTCACTAGGTGAGATTAAGTTAAAATATTCACCTTCCGAGAGTTCTTTTTCTTTATTTTCAAAAGCAATGAAATATTTTGTTGCAGTACAAGTAGCTTATTCCTTGCGTTTTCCACAATGAAACAATTTTTAACTTCATAATTATTAATGTAATTATTAATCTCATGTGCTTTAGGACATTGAAAAGTACAAATCTTGAGATATTTTGTCTGGCCTGAAGTACTCAGTTGAACGAATCGGAATTATAGCAACTCATTTTGGGTAAGAAATAAAGAAATTTTCAACGTTCCATGTTGTCTGGAGAACAGACATGTTGTTTCCAAGGTTTTTAGAGAAGCAATACATTAAGTGGTATACAGACTTCATACTTCAGAAGGCCTTGCACAACTCTTGATTTTACTATTTGCAACAAAGCACTGTGTACTATTTGGAACACAGCATTTACATCAGAGCACTGATATGCTCAGATCATTAATTAACGGTACTCATTTTCACAAATTGTTATTAAGGTCCAAAGCTTAGCTGGGATAAGTGGGGATAAACTATTTTACATGAGTCAGCAATGTCTGGAGATCTGACAGCAGAGAGATGTCAGGGTTTTAAAGGTTTCTAAGCGCTTCAGCTGAACTGAGCATTACCTCATTTGTAACTAAATCGAGTGGACAAAGAGACAGCTTTCTTCAAAGAACAGCCTATTCCTTAACTGCTGGGCTGCAAGGCTGAGCGTGGCAATGAGAGCAAAGCCATGCACATAAGCACGTTTATCCTTGATGCCACCATCAGTTGTTTTCTGCCTTCTGTTCCCTTCCCTTTCTCCATGTACCCACGCACAGACACACCTATTGACACATCCCTGTCGGTGGAGGCACGATTTAAAAGTTCTCTGTCCTAGCACACCCAAGCTCTGCCAGAAACATTGGGTGCCCCAAAGGAGCTCTCTCTTACATCTTTTTTTTCTTACTAACATTCATGATATCTGGAAATCAGAAGCTCAGAGCTAGGTGGATCAACTATCCAAAACCCGGGGAGACATTTCAAGATGCAATTTGACTGCGCATGGGTGTCTCGTGTCCCTACAGCTGCCCATGGGGATCCTATCTAACACCCAGGTGCCACAACAACTGTGTGTAGGACAGGTCTTCCTGTAGGAGCTGTGTGGAAGCTACCAGCCCCATGTGGGTGTCGTGGGCACTGTCTGGAGTCTATGGTAAAACTGGGTGCCTTGATGTGGCCCACTGGGCTGAGTGTCCAGCCCGGTATTATGCAGGAATCTAAAGCAAAGATTGGAGCAAGCCATCCCACGTTTCCCAAACAGCCAATGGAGAGAAGAGGGTATAATTAAAACACGAGTCATCTGGCCTAGTTTTATATTCTGTTTCAATTTGAAATGATCTTATCAAGCTGTAGATGTCCCTGTTCTTTTGCAGGGGCGTTGGATTAGATGGCCTTTAAAGGTTTCTTCCAACTCAAACAGTTCTAAAATTCTATGATTCTAAGTGACATGCTGGATTCCACTCAACAGGTATTACAACTCAGATATGAATTACTGACACTGGAGGTGTTTAAATGAGATGAATCCTACCTTGAACCCAGAGTGGTACAGTCAAGTGATAAACAGGAGTTTGCTATTCACCCATACCAAACTCTTTGGCCAAGCAAGGACTTGGTTTTGGAGGAGCTCCAGTGAGACTTACTGAGATCAGAAGGGAGTTTGAAGTAAAGTAAAGGCCCTCCATGGGAAGTGTAACAAATACAGGAACAGGCACCTAAAACCAGAAATTCCCACTGTAGTTCAGGACAGGAATCTCACTGAGACATACAGTGATGAACTGAAGGTTCAGGGCTGCTCCCTTTGCTTGTCTCTTTGTAAGATAGCTTTTCTGAACCAGAGCAGGGAAACCGGTGAGAGAGCATTGCAAAGGTCTGGAAACTCCTCAGAAATTCTTAAAGAAATCACCACCAACAAGAAATCTCACATGCTCTTTCTTTCAAGTTTCACTTCAGCAGCCCTGCAATCTTACTGACTCATCAATATATACACTATCCAAACTCAACTGCTCCTTTGCTCATCTCCTCGATGCCACTGGCCATCGCATTTCAGACACAGGATTCACCTGCAGCAAAGCCAGGAACTTTGATTTGGCTGAGTCACCTCTTCCAAAAGGGTACCCAGTCTTGACCCCAAAACACCCAGAGATGGGGAATCTACAAGATCCCCTGGGGATGTGCTCCAGTGGCTAACCACCTTCACTGGTAAGAGTTGCTGGTGCTGCTGGAGCCAATTGCTTGTGGCAGAGGTGGAAATTATGGGTTGCATTGTAGGTGCTCGTGGAAGAGGAATATGACTTTCTTGACACAGGTGCTAAAGGTATTAATGGGAGTCTTCCAAAATGGGTGAAACTTGCATGTTACCTGGAACAGGAGACTATGAAGTGAAATAAGTCAGTCTCCTATAATTTTTAATATGAGTTTGGTTTGCTTCCTTAAAAACAACAATTAGAAGCTTCACCCACTCCCTGCAAGAGATTTAATTCCTTCTGCTGCAAAGAATCATGCAAGAAAATATGCTGGAGCGCTCATGGAAATGCTTCTGCTCTGTATTCACTGCAGTGAGGGTGATCTCACCAACCAAGGAGGGAGTTGCTGGTGGGGAGGGAGGGGAAGATTTGCAGGATTTTAAGAGTCTCACCAGGCAGGATGGGGTCTTACCTCCCCCACCCCAAAGCTGCTTTCCCCTTGGCTCCTCACACCAACCTCCTTTTGCTGCTGCTGGTGTTATTGACACATATTTCAAACAAGCCCGTGCAAGGGACTCAAGACACATTACATTGCACATGGTGCCCCGGGCCACAGATTCGCCTCCTTACACCGACAGCACGTTTTGCTTCATAAAGAATGGGCAGGCCTTCACCTGGAGCTATTTATCTGGTGTGCTCAGAAGAAATAAGGGAGAGGGAGAAAGCCCTACATGCCCATGTTGGCTGTTAACCCCGTCCTACATACCCTGTAAGTGGCCAAATGCTGACCTTTCTCTGCATGAGGCCTCGGCCACCCTCTGCTGATGAACCTGGGTGGATGCCTGTGATCCACTCCCTGGTTTTCATACACCTGTGTATAGATAAAGCACTTTCCAGCACTTCTTTATAACTGCATCTAGTTGCTTGTTCAGCCCCTCCAACATGCTCCATCACAAAGAGCTCAGTGATGTGCCACATTACAAGGGGAATCACAGAATCATAGGGGTTGGAAGGGACCTCTGGGGATCATCTAGTCCAACCCCATTGCTAAAGCAGGTTCCCTGCAGTAGGTAGGCAGAGTAGGAAGCCTATCTGGTGAATAAAAGTTGCTTATGCACACCTCTTTCCAGGATCAGGCTAATCTTTCCTTGCTGTTAGCAACAGGTTTTTTTTTCCTGCTTTCTCTAAATCTTTCCATCATTGTTATTATAATGATAATTATGACTATTATGCCTTGAACTCGAGTCTAAGATTAGGGCTCCCATTGTGCTAAGAGCTTTATGGAGAAATGTCAAAGAGCTGGTTCCAGTTGTAGAAAACATTGTCTGCAGTCAGGCAGGTGCGAATGAGAGAGAGTAAAGAGGCCAGGAATGAGGTAGGATGAGAGGCAGCAGCAAGCAGAAAACTAAGCTCACAGTTAGCAAAATAGCAGGAGTCAGCACTGGTGCCTTGCCTAAGCAAACCCAGCTCCTCTGTGTCCACACACGTCAAAATCTCAGCAGGGAGAAGGAAAAATCTCCCTTCAATTTCTGCAGAAATGCGGAGCAAATGCCCCCTAAAAAGTTCCTCACTGGTATCAAAATCAAAGCAGAGAGCATTCCACCCCCCCACCCCCACCCCCCCCACCCCATACTGCTGAGGTGGTGACCTGCAGTCAGGTCCCTTTTGGGGGCTGGAAAGCTGCCAGGGATCCAAGGCAAGGAGTTGCTA
The DNA here is from genome assembly GCF_023343835.1 of Lagopus muta. Lineage (NCBI taxonomy): Eukaryota > Metazoa > Chordata > Aves > Galliformes > Phasianidae > Lagopus > Lagopus muta. The sequence continues at coordinate 2,656,498 of NC_064439.1, forward strand.
ACATGTGGCATACTCATAATTCTTCAATTCACCCACCTTTTTTCCTGTCTCTTCAGATTAGATTTGAAGTGCTCCGGGGCAGGGACTGTCTCTCACTTAGATGCTCATTCAGTGATTAGGACAACGAACCTTTCGGCTTCCTTGGATCTGGCAGCAGCTAACGTATCGCAATTAATAAATGATGGGGAATACCTTGAAAGGTTAGATGCTAAGTGACAGAAGGCTGGGAGTGGGTCTGAAGTTGTTTTTGATGTATTCGTGGAGGGTTCACGGTACAGAGCGTAGACATTTCCTAGCCCTGTGCGAGGAAAAGGAATTAATCCCTCTGCCTTGGCTGTGAGAGAGGAGCATGGAAGCACAGCTTATGGCAGGAAGGGTAAAAGGAAAATTGAATGGCCTAGCACGCAAAGTTTAGGCTCAGTGAACTACTGAGCTTTTCCCAAAGAATGGACACGGAGGTGAAATCTCATGGGAGGGATAAAAAATCACTCAGCAGCTCATAGTTCGCTGCCAGTGGATCTCAGACTCTCCCTGTTCTCACATGCACTCAGAAACAGTGTGAGAAGAGCAGGAAACTGTGAGTATAGTGAATATAAATGAGGACTAAGTAAGGCAGTTAAGTGATAAGGGAAGCTCAAGTCATCAGTGAACAATCCATGACTAGTAAGTAGTGTTGAAGAAGAGAAAGACCAATAAATTATTGTTTAATGTCCGATTAGGGAATATACAAAGATGCTCACAGACATACACAAACGTACATTTATAGTACCTAATAATAAATTAGCCATGTATAGATAAACAAGCAGATAAAGAATGGAGTTTAGGATATTTCTGGACAACCACTGCTAATACTTGTAATAAATCCCAAAGTGATGATGGAATAAAAGAAAATGCCAAATAGGTCAAATGCCAAATCTCCTGTATTGTTAAACAGCAAATGAATAACCATAAATCTGTTACCTGAACCAAAAAGGAAACGGATGATACCAAGACTGAATCCATAGGGAATGAAAGAGCTGTAATATAATTAATAGTAGTAACCACAGTTAAACAAAATGTGAATTTTAAGATGAAGTTCCTAAATATAGATGGTAAAAGTAACCCTGCTGAGACAGCACTCTTGCCAGAATATAAAGAATAAGAGGGAATGAAGAAATCTAAATGATAATATATAGGATGAATGCAGTACGTAATAAATACATGCACAGCTGACAGCTCTCTATGATTCTGCTTGGCAATTAGCATCAGGAGCAGTTGTTTCTAACAGAAATTCCTTGAGATCTTCCAAAAAAAAAAAGGACCAATGGTCCAAAAAACCCTCTGTAACATCAATTCTGAAAAAGTCTGTTGGTCACTAAAGCCCAGGGGGGGAAAGAAGGAGTTGAAGAGAGCAGTGAGGGATTGGTTTGTACCCAGATAGAGCCACCGTGGTGCCCCAAATGCAGGTGGCAGAGTGGCATAAAACATGCTGAGGCTCCAAGGGAATGTGGGGCTTCGGGCATTTGAGCCCCCCAACATAAATTTTGAGCACAACAGGCTGGGTAGAGAATGAGGACACAAGAGGCTCTGAGTATTAACAGAGCTTCTTTCTAGTGACTCAGAGATAACTAGAGTGCTGGTCTGATTTTTGGATGGTCCTATGTAGAGCCAGGAGTTGGACTCAATGATCCTAAAGAGTCTCTTTCAGCTCGGGCTGTTCTATGATTCTGTGATTCTGTGACTCAGGTTATTTGTTACTTTATGGATCTCAAATGCCATAGTATGCACAAAATCACAGAATGGCCAGGGTTGGAAGGGAACTCAAGCATCATGAATCTGCAGGGCCACCAACCTCCACATTTCATAGCAGCCCAGGCTGCCCAGGGCCCCATCCAACCTGGCCTTGAACACCTCCAGGGATGGATGGGGCATCACAGCCTCTCTGGGCAGCTGTTCCAGCACCTCACCACTCTCATAGGAAAGAACTTCCCCCTGACATCCAACCTCAATCTGCCCTCCCTCAACTTCAAACCATTTCCCCTTGTCCTGCTGCCATCTCCCCTTTCCAAGAGCTGACTCCCCTCCTGTCTGTAGGCTCCCTTTGTACTGCAGGCTGCACTGAGGTCACCCCACAGCTTCTCTTCTCCAAGCTAAACAAGCCCAGCTCCCTCAGCCTGTCTTCACAGGGGAGGTGCTGCAGTCCCCTGATCATCTTTGTGGTTCTCCTCTGGACCCCTACAGTCTAAGAACAGTGGTCTGAATGTGGACTACACGAGTTTTAGAAAAGGCCACCCTGAAGTCTTTCTAAATTCTGTATCTAAAACACAAATACTAGACTTGATGAAAGAGTGACCAGGTGTAACTCAGACATCACAGTCATAATGGCCCTGAAGTGACAGAATTGTACTTGGCTTTCCTTGAAGGCTTCCCACCCAAGTAGTGACTCAGCTCCTTATTGTTTTAGGTTAGGAATTTGACACAATCAGGTCCAAGATGGCCCATAGCTTCAGGCCATAAAGACCCCTATCACCAAGTGCTATAAAATTGTCTGATCAGAGGAGCTTTCACCACAAGCCCTCAAAAGGGCTGAGCACCAAGATCTGCCTTAGACAATGGTATTATATCTACAGCCATATAAATAGTTGGATGGATGAGAGGTGGATAAGATCATGGGTTTACAGTGCTGTCCCTCCTGCTTTTAACCCATCCCAGAGTTGGTTGAAACCAGGATGTGGCAAGCCTTAAAGGGATTTTTATGCCTTGGAATTACCAGCTTTCTTCAACCTTACAGGAATAAGGATGTTGATTCTCACCGGTAAATTGCTCCCACTCAGCACTGACTTTCCTTGTTGATCCTTTTAGCACCACCTTTTTGTTTCGAGCACCTAATCACTTATCAGCGAAAGCCCTAAACTAAAAACACTCTTTGGAAACAGCTGCAGCCCCTTGGTTCCACTGTCCTGTGGCATACTGTTCAGGAATGGCTTTTGCATCCCAGATTTTCCCTGCAGGTGATACCCTCTACATTTTGGGTCACCTTCGTGAAAGACACCCCGTGTTAGCAGAGGAAAAGGCACTGCTCCAATTTGTATGCTGCCTGCTGTGACAAGACAGAACTGTCTCTTCGGTACCCAGAATTTGGTTGGCGCCAGAGCTCTGGGAACAGACTGAAAGGCGTGGGTTGCTTTTGAATGAATCATGTTTTTAATCATCAAACACTGCCAATCAGAATTGCAGCAGATTTTTCCCAGTTTTTGTTTGACCTTAAGAATGATAATTTCAGGCTCCCACCTCTGGATGAGGCACATATAGGAACTTAAACAAGCACCGGCTAATGAAGCCTCACAACCCTCCTGTTGTAGATGGAGAACCTTCAACACCAAAAGATAAGTGATTTATGAACCTGTACACAATGGAGCTGACATTAGATCTGAGATAGTAATCATCCTAGCGTGCACATGGATCAATTATATCAGTAACTGCCTTTAATTAAGAGGGAAGATGGCACTGTTATTAAGGTATGGGTTGAGGACTCGAGGACTGTGGGTTCAGTACTCCGTTGAACAAAAGATGCTTTGTGGGATGGAGTCAAATCGGGCATTTTGGTTTGCCTCAATTTCCCATCTGTAAAGTGGGAATAATATTACCATAGCCCTTCATGAAAGTAGCCAGGTACTTAAGGCATTAAGAAGACTTTGAATGCTTAGATGATCACTAATGAGTGAGCCCTACTGCAGTGATGAACTGAGGCTCACAAAGGCTCACGTCAGGCGCAAGAACATAGCAATGTCACTGAATTTATTATCTTCTGAGAGAGCCAGGAGGATACATATCATGTCCATAACCAGCTTGTTAAAAGTAAGTTCAACACATTATGCAAACCTGACTTCTAACTCAGGTGTACTCACCGGAGCATCAGTGAACATTAATTTGGGTGGGGGAGGCTTCATTTCTGTTTCTGTGTAGGAATCCCCCTAACTCCACCAAAAATTTTTCTCCTACCAGTCCTCAGAGCAATGCCAAATAGAATTTTTTGCTTCATCCCCTGATTACTGGTGTACTTTTTTTTACCTTAAAGCATTCAATCCATTCAAGAAGAGAGACCAAATGATGGAAAGGTGGATTTTCTTTCTCTGACTCTTACGTAAATTAAATTTATTCCTGATTTGCTTGACACCCCAGCAAGGCCAGGGCTCAAAAGACAAATATGTATAGACAGATGTCTCAGATGCTTCAACTTGTGGTTTACTTAACCAACATTTTCATGGGGATTAGATTTAATGCAATAGAAATGAGCAATCTCATGCATGATCGAGGCTTTCCTATGTAAGATGCAGTAACATTGGATCCTGCACTGAAGAAATCACCATTGTTTTAAATCCAGACTTCCATACTTCAAATACACGAAAATCTCCAAAAGTTAAAAAAGTAAGAAATCACTGTTTAGAGTAGCATTTCCAATAAATCTATGTTCAGTTCTATTTTCAAGGCTGCATGTGTCGGGGGTTGGTGACCCTGAACATAGCAGGGGGGCTGAAACTAGGTGAGCATTGTGGTCCTTTTCAACCCAGGCCATTCAATGATTCTATGATTCTATGACCAACAGTAATCACCCACTTAATAGATTTCACTGAGAATTTGATTACAGATGGTATTGTTTCTTCTTGTCAGTTACTAAGCTGAAAATTCTTTGAGGATCTCTATGATATTTTATCAGTCATAGACCAAAGTGGGCACATAATGCACTTCCATTAGATGGAAAGCTTGATCCGTAGCCTGATCCATGTGACCCAAAGACTAGTGATGAGTAGAGCCCAAACAGAAGCATGATACAGTACTCTGAGTCCAGAAATGAAATTTAGCTGGCAGGCCAAATTCAGCTTGCCAAGCTCAAGTAGCTCAGACGAACGCAGAACAAAAGAGGCCCGTGGTTGTCTAATATCTGGTACTCACATAGCTGTAGGAAAGAGTCCTGTGCAAGATACCAACGGGCCCAAACTGTCACATGCACTGTCCCTGCAAATACAAATCCAGAACAGGCTCCACTGATCCCAGGGAGCCAGGAGCTCAGCTCCTGAAGAACAGAAATGGAAAGGTATTTTGTATGTTTCCTTCATTGTATGAGCACTGCCTCCATCTGCCCTCAGTGAAAGCAGCATTTCCTGGTGTGAGATGGTTACAGAGGTTTCCAAGGGCTTAGGACAAAATAGAACAGGATCTTGGTCATCTTTTTTTGCACATCTCGTGCCATGCATTAGTTCTGCCTTCTGACTGAGCTTGGGTACCTACACAGTGTGATGAGATCAACTTAGCGCACTATAGAGATTCAGGGATTTGATTAAAGCAAGAAGATAAGAACCACAAAGGCCAACTTTATGACTCTGCTACTGATAAGGTGACAGAGCAGGGACTAATCCAGGTGCTAGAATAACTGGTAATAACCTTGGAGCTGCTCAGAGCTGTTTAATGACCTGAGAATCTGGGGAGCACCGGTACATGGCAGGGATTCCATGTGCCTGACATGGTCTCTACTCCAGGTTGTGAGAGGAGGCACTAGGTCACTAGATTGGATTGATAGGTCTATACTGAGCAAAGGGAGTTCTTCAGACCCAAATGTTGGTATCTGAAATCTTGTCTCCCGGTGCATCTCAGATTCTGGAACACAATGTCACAAAGGTGAGGGGAAAAAAGAAAAAAAAAAAGAAAAAAAAAAGTTGGATAATTCAGCGTCTGGGAAACATTCCAAATTCACTAGGCAAATTTGCTTACATGAGCTAGGAACCTGCATGTCACGCCTCAGCTTGGAATCAATCATATTTCAGTAGCTAAGGTAAAATATGCAGTCACTTCCAGCTGAGACAAGTTCAGCACGGCTCGGCCAACGGGGTGGAGGCTCCATTTTTGACTCACCTAATAGAGTTACTGCCTAAGGACCATGAGGATCTCCGTGCAATGTGCACATGAACCATGAAGTCCAGCCAATGCTGGGAGTAGGGATGGGGAGGATCTGTTCTTGTACTTGCCTGCCAATGGGATGGGAAGTGCAAAATTCTGCTTCTGAGTTTGTCTCAGCTGGAATGAACTCACTGCAGACATAATTCATCCAGGCTCTGTCCTCTGCAGCTTTCTGTGTAAATCTCATCCCAAGGTGTTTTGGAGCAATACATAACGTAACATGACAACACTGCTGGAATCCAGTGATCTCTATCAGCACTGAGGGAAGGCAAATCCTCAGATGGTGTCAAACAGCACTCCTGGACTCTCAGAAAATGAGGGCTCAAGTCTTTAAAGGCATTTAGCAGCTACTCTGTCTCTCAAAATACCTACCCCATTTTGACTGCTTCTACCAGCTCCACACCTCTGTATCTATACAGCTGTGTAAGCATTCGAGGCAACCCAGCAGCTAACACAATACTGAAACTTCAGCCTCAGGGACTCTATAGATGATCTTACAAGCTCCATATTCCCTTCTATCTCATCAAGTCAGCCACTGAGCTGTGGCTTTTTGACCCATGTATATGCATTCTTTTGGCCATTTTACATGTCCTGTGAGAAGCTCCTTCTTTAGAGCCAACTCTTTGATGGCAAGAGCATACTGATTGCCCAACTTTTCATATGGGTTCTAAAGAGAGAAGAAGCACAGTACTTAAATGGCATTGATCCTAAGGGTCTTCTTATATCTACCATCGATGCAACCCTTGCACTCTACCTGTGAATGAGAAGAAAATTACCATCTCATGCTGAGAGTGAATTCTAAAACATGGAAATATCTAGGTCCTCCATCAAGGTGCAGGAGCTTCCTCCTTCACTTCATCCCCATTTATGAAAATAAAGAGTAAAGCACTCATCTCAGTATTTCTGACCAATTAGTCTATTCTCATATACACCAGAGATTCTCAACTACTCGTTTGCAGTTCAAGTTCATTCTGGCTCACTTAAGGTTATCCTTCTAAAGCGTGGATGCCTTGTTTCACCTAGTTAGTCAGTTCTTACTAGTTCTGATGGAAGGAAAGGCAATTCCAGGAGGCAATTCAGCCTGCCATACCTGAGTTATCAAAAAAAGACAAAAAAATCCTATTTGTGGAATTCAGTTGCTCACTGGAATCATGATTAATGCTGTGAAGGCACATTAACCTGTTCACAGCATTTTATTGGCACCAGATGGAAATTATAATGTCACACACTGTAATATATTTCATAAAATGGAGATTCCTGATACAAATTCTTCATGATCTTGCCTGGAACCATGCTGAACACATTAAATTTTGGTACTTCCAACATTTAAAAAAGAACAAAAATCTTTCCTCTACGCTCTGACATTCCGGAAAGTCAGTCAAGGTGCCTTACTTAAATTTAATTGCTATTTCCTTCTTTCCTTTATCTAGTTATGTCCACTGCTCCCTGTGTATCCCCCCTATCTGTGTTCCCTGTGTTACGAACCCGTGGAATTATTTGTCTTTGCTTTAACTTACTATATGCACCTGACAAATGGTTGAGAGCCATGATCAAATTATTATCATATCACTATTTGGTCTGGATTAGTGCTTGCTGATCTTTGCTCATCAACATCAGTTCCTTCCAACCCTCTGGCTCTTTGAAAGCTCTCCAGTCTGTCAAGATCCTCCTGGCACGAACAGGGGATGAAATACAGTAGTCCAGGTGTACCCACTCTGGAGCCATATCATCATATCAACTCAATTCAGGGGCTCAGTGCATTGAATCATGTGGGTTTTTCTTTCCTGTCATCTTGCATTGCACATTTAAGTTGAAGGATGCATGTCTGTACATAGCTGATCCCTTCACTTGTGTCTATGTGAAGTTGTGCACGTTGACATGGTAACATTTTCATAAATGTAGAGGTAGGGGCTCTGCCTCCCTCTGTTTACTCACCAAGGTGATGAGAAGCAAGTTATTGGCAAGCAGTGAATGAGACCAAGTAATTGACAAGTTCCTGCCTGCCAGCAGAACTGCTGCCACTGTCCAAGCAAGTGCTCTTAGCCTACACCACCTGAGAGGGGGAATTTATAAGCTTAAGTCTCTCCCTTTCACCTTGAAATTAGATGGAGTTGGGGTCCTGTGTACCAGGAAGTGCTGCAGTGCTGATGGCTGGTAAATTCTTGAGCAACAGCAGCTGTACTGCAGTCACCTGAAGATGGTGGGTTTTTCAATTAATGCTATATTAATAATTATTAATAATTATATATATTATAATGCTATAAATGCTTTGATAACCTTCCTGCCTTCAACTTTAGTGCAGCTGTTGTGGTAGCAAACTTGAGGTTATCCTGTGCAACAACTCAACCTATTCTTCTAGATAAGACCAACAGACCATAATTTTCTTTTTCAGAGGTGATCAGACACAGCTCTAAAGCAGTAATGCTGAATGACTCAATTAAAAATTGGTGCCTGGTGGTACTGGCATCATCAATTTCCACTTCTCCAAACACAGGCTAAACCTGATCTGAATGAACTGAGCCAAAACTTGGGAAGATGGTTAATTCTTCTCTTTCTTATTTCTCCCCACTGATTCCACAGTCAGTGATTCCCAGGATGTCTGGTTATGGACAAGCACTCCATGTCCAGGCTAGTAGACCTCACTCCCATTACTAGGATAAATGTTCATTGCTGTGCATAATTTACATAAAATTATTTTACACATAATATTGTTTTTAGTTGGGAAACAGACATTCTGTAGCAAGACTACTAATATTTACTTTTTGACGGAAATTGTATGCACTTGTTTGAATTCCCTGAGTGGAATTCAATTCCTTAAGCATAGGTGTGTTGAGTACCTTTGAGGGACTTTATGTGTCTACCTGGCTCCAGCCTGCCTTGCTGAAGCACGTTGATAGCTCAGATGACACTGAGCATCCTGAACAGCATTAAACACTTAAGTGCACCTAACTATATAGTGCCTTTAAAGCTCAGCTGAGTGGAGTGGGGCTCAGACATAGATATTGGCATCTATATTGTAGAAACCCAAGTTAAAGTATCTGAATCTGAGGCTCAGGGATGAATTCAGCTGCATGTGTACTTCTACATGATGGATCCCATGTGAGATTCCTGCACAAGGCTTGCAGATGTGACCTGGGAAGCCTGTACCTTCCTGGAGCAGCGTGTGGACTCCAAGGAAATCTCAGATGGCTGTAGCTAATTGTGCTCAGCCACACTCAGTGCTGAATTTGAAGATTCACTACAAGCTGCATTAGACCAAAGTCCCTTTTTTCTTTTCTGTGATGAGGATTGCAGCTGAAATAAGGAATTACAAAAGTGAGACGACAGTAAAAGCAATCTATGTTAGGAAAGGAAATTTGCAGCACTGTACAAGCAATTGAAAGAGAACTATTTTAAAATAAGCTTGTTTGGTTCGTTATTTCTACAACTCTCAACCTCACTGTTGATCTCTTGTGGGTGCAGGTACACAGCCACCTTGGAATTTGGCAAGTTTCCTGTTATTTTGGCTCAAGTGAAGACAGGAATTGTCTTCTGCAGGAAATCTCCAGTTCTCTGAGTCATCACATACGTCTATAGAACGTGTATTGAAATCACTAATGATTTACCTACGGGAGATGTCATTGCATAGCAACATGGATTATAAATATATTATTAAGTACTACCTATTAAATATTACACTGCACGTGGCAGATAGGTTGGAATTAGATGATCTTTAAGGTCCCCTCCAATATAAGCCATTCAATGATTCTATTTCTCACTAACCCTGAAATACAGATAGACAGCTGTATCTGCATTTGAATAATCTACGCCAAGATTGTCTGAAAATTAGTTTATTCTCCTTTGAAAAGGGTCAAGTCGCATCTAGGATCCAACTCACATGAGATGGCACAGCTTCTGAGGTATGCATGTGGGGTTGACAGTTATGAGATAGGAGTTTTGTGGGACCTGAGTTCCATTTTGAACTGGCAAGCAGAGGGCCTTTGCATAGCACTCAACACCCAAATGCCTGTGAGAAGACTGCACTGGGAAGTGGTCTTCATCTGATCAGCTGATGACATCTACAATCTAGAAGTCTACATCTGAGCAAGTCATCCAGATTTTCTTATCAGCAATGAAAAGAAATATGCCCTTTCGGAGTACAGTTCAATTGGTCCTTGATTATTTTTGTTTGTTTGTTTTAAACTCTGTTTAGGATGGGAAAAGTGGCTTACCAGGTACCATCCATTTCTCCTCTCTTTTGACAGTAAATGAGTCAGAATGAGATATCTGTTGCAGATGTCTGAATAACTACATCCCAGAGTGCCTCCTGAAGGAGTCGGTACACAGACATCAATGCATGATAAATTTAGATCTCCACTTAGGGCTCAATCTCATGGTCAAGCTAGTGAAGATCAAATTGCATTGTGCTAGTTGACCCACAGTCCTACATATGTGGATTGCTAGCCTACAGCAAATGCTAGTGAATGTGATTTAAATTAACCCTTTTTTTATTGTGGGTAAGCACAGTCTAATTACCCGACTTGCTGCAGGCTAGCAGCGAGCATGCAGACAGCTACCAAGGGTCAGCTGATGTGTGGTAACTTGTTACACCGCAGAAACTTGATCGTGAGTTTAATTTGCTATAACTTCCACACACAGGCAAACCTTTAGACCTAGATTCTAATTTCTGCTGGAGCCTCGGGCAGTACAAAATTGACTAAAAGTTGTATTAAGGAGAGGGAGCAGTCACACCAATACCCCTCTACAACACGGTGGGCGTCAGCCAATGTTCCTCCAAACACGTCCATTTTGCTTAAATGAAAGTATCTAACAGTAGTAGCAATCAAATAACCTAACTCCTGAATTCTTCTCCAGATTAAAGCATTAAAAGATGCTTGCACCATGGAGCTGCAAATCTCTTTATCTGGAGGCAGCCAGTATCCCTCGTAACACATTTGAACCTAACAGCAAACAATCACATGTACTACTTAGAAATAAATTGTTGTAAATGACTTTATAGTACTCCTGTTTCTGACCAGGAGAGAAAGAAATAAAGGTCACTAATGTGCTTATCCATAGCTGCAGTGACAGTTCAGCTTCCTCTAAGACAGAAACACAATCTCTTTACTACTTGCTGTTAAACAAAAAAAGATCTTTCAAGAGAGCTACTATCCACATTTCCCACCATCCCATCTATGCTTTCTGCTGACATGTTCAACAGCAGTTTCAACGTCAGGAGAGATTGGTCCATCTCACCAAGTGCAGGACAGACTACGGGGCCTGGAATAAATTATTGCAACTGTTTTTGTCCCAGACCTTCAGAGGTCCATAGGGCAACAGCAGGGGGACAAACTCCAGATCAGATCCTTACATTATACAGGCTTTTTTCTCTATCAGGCAGTGGAAGAGATACCAGTGGCAGTTCACTGAAACCAACCAAATTCACCTCAAAAACAGACCTGAAACACAGTGAGATTGGCAAACCTCATGAAGGGAAAGGATGGAATCTCCCTCCTTCCTGACAGCTTCTGATCACAACTGAAAGCTCTTCCCATTAAGACATTTGAGCCCATAGCAATTTGTTTGGATGAGCAAGGAAAAATACTGGAGAAGTACTCTTCATCTTAAGAGAGGAGCTTGTAGAGCCTTGCATCTCAAGCCCACTGTCAAAAAGGTGGAAACATCAGTCACCTAAGGCTGGAGATTATCAGGATGGCACTCTGCTCACAGTCTGAGACATCAGCACACAGATGTCTGCATACGAAAATGTGTCTGATAGGGCAGTTATGGCTTTACTGAATTCACTGCATGCAAAATTTTTAGCAATTATGCCTTATCTACCCAGGACTGCAGGGGTCCCTAATTACCTCTGAGATAATGAGGCTTTTTGTAAGAAAACCCTGGAAATGCCAGACCTGTGTTATGCTAAAGTGCAGCTCTGGTTGCTCCCACCTTCCTCTCTGACTTCTAAACAATGCACATGTTTGGATTACACTGTGCAAATAACTGAAAGTTTCTTGAAAGGTAGGTGAAATGCAATGCAAGGAGCAGGAATTAAGTGAAGGGAAAGATGTTCTGGCATCACAGAGGTACAGGAAAGTAGATACATGTTTCAAGAACAGAAAAAATGAGGCCAGTATTGTAACTTTGGCAAAGCTGAGGTTTGCATTTACTTAGAAATTAAGTGTTAACGCTTTTGCCATATCAGTAGGAATGGGAGAGTCCATCATTCAAAAAAAACATTGCCATGGGACTGTGAAGGTCAGCGGAGGCTGAGCCCATTCTCTGCAAAGCCACATTATTTGTAGTGACACCTTTCCTTTGCTCAGGATGTTCTGAGAAAATCTCACAGTTTCCAGGTTGCCTCAGCTGCATGCATATCCACAAAAGCTTAATGAAAAGCCAAGGAATATTCTTATGAAATCTTTCTGCAGACAGAGACTTTCTCCTTGTAGAGATCTGAAGCAAAGCAAGATGGAAGCTTCTAGAGATTCATAGCTTGGTTAAAAACTTCCCTGGAGTCAGGGTTAGCAAAATTAGATTTTGAAAAGACATGTAGGTACTAGTAAACTTCTCAATCCATAAAACTGTGCAAGCAGCTTCCGTAGTTTCCTTAGCCACAATGACCTCATATTTCATCTGCATTGCAATTCCACTGGTACGATGTTTGTCAGCTGCAGTCCCCATCCTCTAGGCTATAGAGCTGTGCCAGCTCACACCATTTCAGCTTTAGACAGGTTCTCAAAGCTGCAGGACTTCAACAGATTTGCCACAACCTCTCAATTCACTAGGGCTGAAACCTCATACATTCTCATGGAAGAATCCAACGCTCATGCCAATGCTGGCTGCCTGGAATGGACATCATCTTGCCTCTCTTTAACCATATGAAATTTAGGTATCCAGTCAGTGATATCATTCAGGACTCCTCTGTCCTCATTACAGAGAGATCCGGGCCTCCTAAGGCCAAGTTGCTCTGTCTTAACATAAGCATCTAGGGAGAGTGGGCTAGGTTGACTTTTTGGAGGTTGTCACTACAGAGAAAACTAATATCAAAGCCATAGTCTAGCTGTTTAAGTTTTAAATGACATACATCTTCCAAGGCACACAGAAAAAAAAAATAATTAAAACAAAGAAATCAGGAGTTCAAAAGGAGAGGTTGACAAATTACCTTTTAGCGTGGTTAGGTGGTTAGTATGGACAGCTGGCAAATCAGTCTAGTGTATCTCCAAACTATCATCAAAGTTACACTGAGCCATTGGCCAGTCACAAACCATAAACCACCCTTTGAAGTGTGCAATGGTGAAAATATTCTTTTATTTCAGCTGCAATGATAATAAAGTTCACATTAATGAATTAGCCATAAATGAACTAGCACTTTGCACACCAGGCTGGTAACAATGCTTCAGCCCTATAGAAATATGCATATTATCAGTCTCTGTAAATATTCTCAAAAAAGATTTCTGGAAAAATCCTCTTGAACCTGGTTAAGTTTTTTGGCCCAAATATCCTGTTTTTCATCCCGAAGGTAAAACCTGGCAGATTTGCTTCTACTTTGGACAGATTATAAAACTCTCTTTCCATGGAAAAGGATGTCATTTTCAATTCTTTCCAAGGCCTCTTCGTTATTTGGGTAGACTTGCCTTCCCATTTAGTTTTCAGTTTTAACAGAAGACTTTTCCTTTCCTGAAAATAGCTCTGCAAAATTGTATATACTTCAGTTTCTTTATGTACCTAAATTGGAAGTACTGTATTGTATTTGTCCCAGAGAGGATCTGGGCCTTTCACCTCTTTTTTTTCCACACAGTATCACCAAGGAAGGTCAAGGATCTGAGAAACACTTAAGACTTCTCATCAGCTGCTCTTAAAATAGGGATAAAAACCTTCCAGACACCAACTGGCATTGCATCAATGACATCGCTGGGTGCTCAGGCACTCAGTCATACCTCCCAACATTAGCTGTCTAAAAGCTAGGTGTTTTGGTTATTTCTAGAGGGGATGGAGAAAGACAGGCAACTCCAGACAGTGATTCATCACATCCACCAAAGATATCTATCTAAGGAAGGATGAATCGCCTTCAGAAGATGCCCATCGTTCTAGAGGGAGGTAAGATGATTTGCTTAGATATTTAAGCATTACATAGCTAAAATTAAGTGAGTGAATTCCATCCACAGAAGTCTGTTAGGGGAGTGTGCTGCTCATCCAATAGAGAGTGCGGATACTGCTCTTTGTGTGCTTGGAAATAGTAGGTGTCCTCATAGATTCTGAGCAAGCCCTATTTTCAAACAAGAGTGTTCCACGTTAGTCAAGTGCTGCCTCAAAGATGAACTGATCTTTCCAATATAACTTTCAGGGAGATGTCTCAAGAGATCCTGAGTCAGTCATACTTAGGGTCATCATGAGACAAAGTCCCACCACATTAGCATGTGCTTTTTGATTGGAATGTTGAGTCCAGTTCCTGGAACATTGTAAGGATGTTTTCTGTTGTTCACTCAGTTGGGCCTATGCACAGTTATACCCAGCCTGTTCCCAGGCACAGTTGTCTATCTTTGCAATCTTGTAAAGCTCCCAGACCAGTATACCAGGAACTGAAATTGGGGTCTTCTCTTTGGAGCTGCTGCCATCCTTAGTGGCCATTTCCCAGACCTATGGGAAGTGCATGAAAAAGTGCTGAGCACCCACTGACCTCCAGGCAACCTGCAGGTAGTGTTCATCTCTCAACCACAACAGTTTTTCTTCACATGGCTAAGCTCTTTTATAAACCTAACTTTGCATCTCCACATGTTTAAACCTCTTCAGAGCTCAGGGGCTGGCTGTGAGAAATGGGAATATTAATATTATGTCAGTGCCCAGAAGGTCTCTGACTATGAGGCAGGCAAAGCTTGTAAGGCATCAGTAGAGGATCTGCCTGTGTTAGTTTAAGCTGGCTGCAAGGCTCTCAGGAGTTGTTCTCTGCCAAAATGAAGCAGTGGAGTCAAATTTGGCAAATACTTCTTGGCAAACCAAAAACACGTTAAAATGTTTGCAACTGGAACTGTAGAATTGGAAGATTTGGGGATATGGTAAAAGAGAAAAGTTTGGTCTAATTTTTATTTTTATTTTTCCCCCGGGATGAAGTATTAAGGGTACTGAAGTTAGAGGCACAGCCCCAAGTTACTGGGAGTCAAACTGGGGCGTGAGCCATGTGAACACCCATGTGAATGTTCTTACCCCCTGGTATATATGAACCGTCTTGCATTTATTGCAGGGTAAGAGCATTCACACGGGCAGTTACCACAAAAAAACTGGCATCTTATTAGTTCACACCCTAACTTACCTCGTGGTAATTTGTTCATGTGCCCATCCCCTAAGGTGCCATTCCCAAAGAGAAGTTGCAGGACGCAATGTCCCCTTTGTACACAGTCAGCAGCTTAGTGGTTAGGGCACTCACCCATGGTATGGGAAAATGAGTTTCATAAGTTTCCTCTCCTTGATTTGAAACAGGAATTTGAACCCAGATTTCTTAAATCTCAGCACCACAGACTAACCAACGCATTATTCTTTTTTTTTACAGAACTACCAAATCAATTATTCACATTGATTGAGTTTTGGCCAACACTGGGGACTCAGCCAGAAACGTGCGAAGCTCGGAGCAGAAGCTCTCAACCTAACACCCATAGTACCTAAGTCCTGGGTGCAGATCAGATAGATACTGTATAGATGGATTTTGCAAATGTTGAAGCCCATTAGGATATACACAAACGTTCTTGCAATGCTGCCTTTGCATGCCCCAAAACCCCATCCAGTTCCTAGCCAAGTTTTGCTACATGTTGTCAGATATATACAAGCCTTAACTGGGTTCCTTCTCTCTCCTGCTATGGGATAAGAGATGGGACTGAGAGATATGCCTATAATTTACATACATTATTAATGTATGTCCCTGATAGCATGTATAATAATGTGCTATGTATAAGCCCAACACAGGAAAGATTCTACCTGTTCTCGGGCTTGATCTCAATCTGTGTGACCCAGCTTGGTGCTTGCACATAGAAAATGAACAGAAATGCTCAAATATTTAGGATAAATACAAGGTTAAGCAGCACCTCCCTGGCATGGAATCAAAGTATGAAGCAATTTGCAGGATCAAGACCTAAATCTTCTGAATCCAAGAACAGGTCAAACTCAAGGGAAATCTAGTCCTGACTTCAACAGAGTTTGGAGCAACCTTTTTGTCTCTTCGACTTAGCTGCCTGTTTCTGTGAGACTTGTGCCTATTCAGCATCTCCCAGAACTTGTGCCAAACAAAGCTCACTTGGCTGGTGGATCCAAATGTCATGAGGGGTCCAGCAGACAGGGAGCAGGATGGCTTGAGCCTTGGCTTCTGCAGGAACCAGCTGTGAGAAATGGAACAAGGTAGCTGAGAGCCTTTCAGGAGTCCATCCCTGCTCCCAGCCTTCCAGTTCCTCCAATGCCACAAAGCACACGTCCTGAAGGACATCCTTCTCCTTGCAAAAGCTCTCCCATTCCACCTCTGCATTTTAAAGAAACTATCAAAGGGTCTGAATTTCACAGAGAAAGAGGCAACACTGACTGGAAATTACACATATGACACCCGAGGTGTCTATATCTATTCCCTCCTGGTCGATCTATATCTATTCCCTCCTGATCCTGAATTATGCCTAACTTAGCAACCAAACAGTTTTAACAGCAAAACCCGTGAGCACCCTTGAAATGTAGGCAGTTAAAAGGATTGTTCACATGACTTCTATCACTCTTCCATTATACTGATCCCAGCACATTCTTCTGGGATCAAAGAAGATCCCAAGCATCTTCCCCGACTTCCTGAACTGTCCAGGAAATTTGAGATGAGCCAAACCTTTCTGCATTCACAGTAACAGACACAGTATGGGAATTTGAAGACTAAACTGCCCAAATGTATGAAGAAGTTTGTGCAGACCTTCTCAGTAAGTTCAGCAGAACCATAGAAATCTCCAACTCACTTAAAAGCTGAGTGAGATCCTTTCTTACATAAAACCTTTGTCACCTTCCACATTCAAAAAATGGAGGTTCTTGAGTTTAAGTTCTTACAAACACCGTATTCAATAATGTCTTTAAATGGAAAACACACAGAAAAAATCAAAGCTAATTCCTCATCACCATGTACCACAGGCATAGGAGAAGGCAATATGAGTTTGTGATTCTTGCTGCAGTTATTTCAGAATTGTGGTTGTTCTTGAGGGTAGTATTTATCACGGTACATAGAATCATAGAATCATGAAGGCTGGAAAAGACCACTAAGATCATTTTGCCCAATCCCACCATGCCCACTAAGCCACATCCTACATCCACCTAGCAGTTCTTTACTGGTTCCAAATATTAGTCCAAATGACTATTTATTTGACCAGTGATGCTTCTGCATGTGTTTCTTGAACAAGCTTTTCCACCGTAAGCTAGCACCACAGCAAACAAAAAGAACAGACTTTTACAGAAACATAAATTCCTTGTCTATGGGGTCCCATAGCTGAGGGATCCATATGAGCTTAAGAAATTGAGAATGATGGAGCTTCAGCATTTGACCTAACCTAGAAGCCAGCCACCCAGGCAGTCATCTTATTCTATCACCAGCACAGAGACCAGCTGCTACAGAGAGTCATTACGTTGGCAGTGCGATTGGCATCCTGGGTAGGTCTGGTAAATCACAGTGAGGAAGTGTCAGTTTTCATTCACTGACTAGAAAAGGAACTTAGATGATTACTTCAGATGAGATGTCCAGTTCTGACATGGGGTAGGATGTGCTCAGCATGACTGAAGTACAAAAGTGTTGTGTACATCCCTACAGCACAGTGAACAAACTGAAACTCTTCGCTCATGATCTCTGTCATACAGACTCGTGAGTGTCCTGCTGCCCTGGCTGTTGTCCTCACTCCAGTGGTTTTGCAAACAGTGAGTCAAAGTCAGTCTAGCACAGCTCTTCTGTATTCCAGTCTCTGCTCCATCACCCCATGCTGCACATTGGCATGGGATTTGTGCAGCCTGCCTCTGCTAGAAACTATCAGAAAAAGTCATTCCTCTTTTTTTTTTTCCTTCTCATCTATCCAGGTCACCAAGATATTTCTTTAGGCTTGTGTAGGGCAGAGGACAAAGATGGCCAGAGGTCTCATGTCCTAAGGAAGTGTTTTACCCTAGGTTATCTTTTCCCCTGGTTTAACACAGTGTTTACAATTCATTACACAGTCAAGGTCTTGCATCTTGTCCTACCCTTCTTGTACTAAAAATGGACATAACTGGGCTCTTCCATGCAGGTACCCAGACAAGAGCCTGTATTGGCCTGCAAAAAAATCTGTTGTTGGAGAACAGGTCCAAAGTTCTCAATTTGTTTCGGATGTGTGCCAATGTCTGAGGCGGTAGGAGTTACCACTAACAGCACTGTTGGTGGCAGACGCTACAGGTAGATTAGCTGAGATGTATTTGTGGCTGCAAATGCATGCCAGACTATATAACCCTTGAATTAGTTTCCATCCCACAGTTTGGAAAGTCTGCTGGTAGACGTTGCAGTTTAGTAATCGTAATAGTTGTAATAGTAGTTGTAATAGTAGTGGAACTGTTAGAATGCTGTGCTGCCAACACACTGCTTTATATTACAATTGAAATGGAACCTTTCACTCACCAGGAGACTTGAGATCTCACAATGCATCAGTGGGACAGATGGACTCACTGCTCCTTTCTATCACAGACTTCCCATATGCCTGTGGGCAAGTTACACCAAGGATTGCAGTGGGCACTGAATTAGCATTTCCCTGTCTGATTCCTAATCTTCTGCTAATGTGTCTTATCTATTCTCTTTCAGCTCAGATGTTTGCCCCCATCTGTCTGGTCCATATTACTCTTTCAGGCCAAAGCTCACTCCCACAGCACCCTTGGTCTCCTGATGTTAGTGACTTTCAAGTTTTGCAATCAATCTGCTAATATCCATGACCTGACCTGTTAGAAAAACACTGTGATCCAGTAAACTCCTTCCTCATCCAGCTGATATTATTGTTAGCAATGACTCAGTGCTAACTACCTCTCCTACCCATCGCTTCTTTGTGGCTGTGATTTAACCCAGCCTGTGGCACTTGAGGGTGAATGAGATGATTTCTGGGCTGAATGATTTAATGACGGTAGAAGTTGTTGCACCTATTATTGCAGACCCACAGTGGGATGTATCTCAACTAGCCTAAGGTGCCTAACAGTTAGACGGTTATATCTGTGCTGTTCACCTTCTTTCCTCTGTGAAGAGAGGTGAGCAATTCAGCAAAGCAGCAAAGCTAATCCACTTTCTCCTACATTCAGAATGAGCTCAAGGTATTCATGGACGCTGCAAACCCTGGACAAGGGGCAGCTCAGTAAAATCAGTTGATTGCTCAGGTTGCAGCAGTGCACTCAACACGTTTCAGGCATAAAACAGGAATTATACATCTAAGTAGCCCTGCACTTCACTTCTGCCTTTTTTCCATGTAGCTCCATTGCTTTGTTTTAGCACTTCCCCCAGCAATTCTTTCCATATGGTAGCCAAGCCATGCCTTTGCTAATGTTGCCCTGGAGATCAGGCTGCCATTTTCTCCCTAGCTTGACACTATTTGTAAATAGGAGTGTCACAAGGCCTTGAAAAAGGCAGCACACTCTTCAAGCCAGCTGGTGGACTGGATAGGCCAGACTGGAAGGAAGGTCAGATTCCTCACTAGCAGAAAAAATGTAGTGTATCAACATAGACATCAATGCACACATCAAAATACCTATAGCCCATACTCCTAGCACCTGACATCAAGAGGGCACTGCTCCCAGAGCCTACAGAATGGCTCACCATTGGCATTACAAAGCTGACACAGGAGGAGAGACAGCACTCCTGTGTTATGCAAGGTCAAAGCCAGGTGCCCTGCTCTCCTGGTATGGATTGGTAAGGTAAAGTCTTTCAGAACAAATGCACCGGCTCTGCTCTTCTTATGGAAGAATGTGCCAGAGAATGATACTTCATAAGAAATCTCTTTAAATGCCTTTCTACTATATGGGAATTTTTATAAACTCTTCCATACCAGTGTGCAATGCAACACCAGGTCTTTAAGTGACAGATTTCTATAGGTATTTCAATCTCTAAAAACGTAAAGAACTGCCTACTGGGATTTAGAAAACAGTCTTCCAATGGGAATATCCTCTTAACTTTCTACATATCTATCTGGATCACTGAGTACACGCTTTTAGGAGTGGAATCAGAGAGAAAAAAAAGGAGCTGAATTCATCTATATAAAATGAGATATGTTCATCTGACCTCATCATCCAGGATCCTGTTGCAGGCAATGGTGAGAAAACTGGCACAGCTGGGGAGTGATTCATCCCATCCAAAGGAGAATGCCTAACATATGTCAGATGAGTCGCATCCTATTTCTCACTGATAACTCTAAAGGAAACTTGGCTAGAGACTGCTAAATATGAGAGATTCTCCTCCAAAAGGGACAGAGATCAAACCTCGATCTCCCAGAATCACAGAATGGCTTAAGTTGGAAGAAATCATCTGGTTCTAACACCCATTAAACAGATTTTCATGCCTCTAAAGGAACAGTGGGCCTCCCAGTAAATTCTCCAGACCTTATTTGATGGTGACATTCAATCACTTTTCACTGGGCTTTGGACAGGATCTCACCTGTCCAGCAAGATCTTAGACTGCCTCACACCTTCCCAGTTAATACAGTCCTGTGAAAAATAGAAATGTTCCCTTACGTGTGTCCTCAGATTGCCAGGATTTGGAGTTGCTCTCTGTCATGCCACACAACAGTGTCTAGCAACAGGCTCTATTGTTGCTCTTCTGGGGACAGAGGGAAAAACTGAATGGTGGGCTTGGCAGCTGTTCAAGGAGTTTCGTTCCTGCCTTCCCATCCCTTAGCAAATATCTCTATTAGACAAGGTGCACTCTTCTGGTAGCTGAAGAAACTCCTGCTCTGCTCATTGCTGCTTGGCTTTGTTCCTGGCTATAGCAGAAGTGGTTTCTGCCTTTTCTCACTGCTGTGTCCCAGAGTGGCAATTCTGTGGAATAACAGCAGATTCCTTGGCAGCCTGAGTATGCCTAACCTCTGCCATTAAAACTGTGTCTTCTAAAAGAGATGGGAAGGAAATCTGAAACTGGAAACGTGAAATTCAGACTGGGAAAAGAGAAAGGATTTGGTTTCAGAGAACTGAAAGTAAAGCAAAGCCAGACAAACTCTTTGAAATGCAGATTCAGCTCTTAAGGAATGACTGTGTCCTCTGCTGACACGACTAGATGGAGATGCAAGAATGCCATTTTGAATCTTATTTTTCAAGTTTTCAATTGACCTCCCATTGCATCAATGACCTGTGGATGTGGTTGGAAGATAGAAGGCTCTAGGTGTGTTTGACAGCAGAAGATAAAGATCTGGGGAAGATGTATTTGTGCTCCAGAGTGTGCTGGATTAGAAGCTGGATCAAACGTGTTACAGAGCCACAAAACATTCAAGCTACTTAGGCTTTCAGCAATGGTGCTGAGACATGGCAGCATATAAGACAGGGTGAAACTTCTGAGGATAGGGTTGGTTTTAGTCTGGAAGGCATGCACGTTGCTGTGTATGATCAGATCACCGAAGGACCCACTCTAGTATACCAGTAAGCACTGTGCACCAAGCAGCTTATTAAAATAGATGGAGAAAATAAAGTCCAAGACTTGATTTTAGGCATGTTTTAGCCAGGCAATGATAATTAGCAATGGAAAGTGCAAACGAAGCCAAAAGCACCTGGCTTGGATGGAGACATCCGAATTGCAGACATGTAATGAATAAAGTTAATTCCACCTTGTGACTTCACTCAGCTGCCTGCAGATAGGCATCAAGAGCAACTGAGATGCTGTAGGGTTTACTTGATTGGCTTCCATCTGCTGCTCAAAAAGAAGCATGGCATCTCTGGATCTTATACGATCCCCTCCAGGCCAGTGAGGACTAACAGGATGCCATCAGGCATCTGAACTGAAAGTAGACACTTACACTTGGGCACCTGATGGAAAACCAGGCATCTTCACTTTGGGATTAGACGCCTTTCCTGCAAGACAAGCTTCAACTGAACACTAGGATTGATGCATGGGGAAGGGCTGAGCTTCATATCCTGTGACAGACACGGGGTCAGGCTAGAAATGTGGAGGTCTCCCATGATCTGAGCTCAAAGAACCCCTGAGGCGCACTCTGAGCCTCTGAGGAAAATCTGACTTCCCTCCATAGAAGAGGGGAAACGGCCATCCCAGATACCTGGGACACCTTGTGAGGTCTGTGAGAGGGGAACTAGCCCACACACGGACGTGACCTTGTGGTGAAGCTTCAGAAAGATGCAATGAGAGAAAAAGCATTTTGCACCAATACAGTCTGGGAAGAAGAACAAGCACACTGGAAAAGATTAACAGCATCCCTGCAAAAAGCAAACAAACAAACAAAAAACACTATATCATAAAAAGCACAACTCACTGTCATCGATACCACTACAGAAACTGTGATGATGAGACCAAAGGCACCTTGAACTCTTTGATGGCCTGGGCTCTACAAATGCAAAGTGCTCTCCTGGGTATCAGCAACATCCAAGTGGGAAAGAGCCTTCGAATATGCAGGTGGCAAACAAGGGGAAGAGACAAACAGTGTCTTTGTGATGCATAACGCTCTCTCCAGGCTTAAAGGCCATTTTTAACGGCAGTGCCCTATGTTAGGAGTTCAAAACAAGGGAGTTAACATATTGGTTCCTTTTCCCTCCCTTTGTTTTTTTTTTTTTTTGCAAGCACTGGTAGAATTTGGAGTGAACTGGTGAGCTGCTGATTTTTTACGTGTTGTGCTTAGGTTATAACAGAATTTAAAGCAAACCAGCAAACCTTGCCACTTTTAAAGGGGCAGAAGGGAAGAAAATTGGTGTGAGTGATCCAGGATGGAAACATTTGACAGAAGAGGAGTAACCTTGGGACTGACCCAACAAAACCCTGGCTGTTGGGGGAGGCCCTCCCTGGATACAGTCTGCTGTCCTGCTGAATTGATGTGGATCTTCTGGACCCTGGGTCTTCATTTGGCTCTCAGAGGTGCCAGAAGAGCAGAGGTGCTATTAGTGAATCAGTATCAGCACAGCCTTGGGCTGTGCTACATCCAGCCTTATCTGAGCACAGCACATGGACAAGATACATGTGGGCAAGATACTTCTCCCTCTCCTATTTCCCCTCAACTTCCACTGTGTTTCAGGGCTTTTTTACTGGCACCATCACTGTGACACCAGCCCCACCTGACTGGGCAGAAAGCACCAAACTTCACCATTCCCAAAAACGTTCTGGGTCTATCTGTGCCTAGAAAGCTGTTCCCTGTCTCTGCAGTGAACATCTCCAGATGTACATGTTTCTCTTCTCCAATCCCAGGTCTGTCTAGGGGATTCCTCAGTGCACTCACTGCAGAAACCCAGCTGTCCAAATGGAACTCCTGTGACTCAGAGCCAGGAGGATTCCCTCTGTAACACACTTGTGCAATGCTCCTTAAGTGCAGTCATTATGCTGTATAAAAAGTCCTACGGAACGTGGCTAGGATATTTGAATCATGCACTCAAGTGACACGAGCAAGGGAACATTTCCCTGAGAAATGCCAGTGCTGAGCAAGGTGGAAGTGGGTCTGTGGACACACAGCTGTTCTATTGGGCTTTTCTCACCTTCTTGTAAACACAAAAGTAACACATCGGCTCCTGGTGAGGCCTCCTACAGAACATCATCCTTTCTCTGCTGCTCTGAGCCGAATTAGCTCATTGCAGTTGTAGGAAAAGGGGTTTGAGCTGGTAGAAGATCCCATCATTTGGGATGGTGATACCAGCCTCGTTTCTCCTGGCACATCCAGGGCAAGAGCAGCAATCTTTGTCTTTCCTTTCCTAAAAGAGACCACAGACTCAAAGTAAAATCTAAGGTTTCTCTGGCCTGACTCTTGAGAGATCAGTCAAAATGTCTGATTATTTTTTTTTTTTTCCAGACAGAAAGCAGGGATGGTGACCATTTCCAAGCTCTAAGCCAGGTTGGATGGGGCTCTATGCAACCTGATCTAGTGCTTGATTCACTGGTTGGCAACCCTGCCCACAGCAGGGGTTTGGAACAAGACGATTTTGAGGTCTCTTGCAACCCAGGTCATTCTATGATTCTGTGATAAATTTCCAAGGCCTAGTTTTACAGCTTAGTATGGAAAATGCCATGTGCATGGGTGAAATGTTACATCAAGGTGGCACGAGAGCTGGGAGAGGAGGATGGGACTACCTATGACATTAACATCTACTGTCCCTAAGCAACCAGCTCTCTACTCTGCCTCACGCTGTGCGCTGCAATAGCACCCATGAACATGGAAACTGTGCAGAAAGGTCTTTAGAAAGAAGAAGAAAAGATCTGCCTTCCCTTGGTGAACCAGACAAGTGAACGTCTTGGTGGTACAACCAGCCCTGCCAGGCAGTGCTAACAGAGATCCAGGAAAGGACCTTTAAAGTCTTCTGCTTTCGCTTACCTATCTGTAAAATGGTTATAAGAAACAGAAAATCAGAGAATCAGAGAATTATTTGAGTTGGAAAGGACATTAAAGGCCTTCTAGTCCTGCAGTGAACAGGGGCACCTACAGCTCCTTGTCCTACCACAACAGACCCTGCTAAAGAGTCTGTCCCCTTCCTTCTCACAGCCTTCCTTCTCTGAGCCTGTCCTCATAGGGGAGCTGCTCCATCCCTTGGACTAATTTTGTGGCCCTCTTCTGAATGTGTTCTAACAGGTCCATGTCTCTCCCTCACTGAGGACACCACATCTGGACACATCTTTTACCTTTCTGGACACTTACCAGTGCCTAAGCCATATTACTAAGTGTTCCATGGTTTTCAGATGAGATGTCTTAGAGGTGTTCAAAGGTATGTAAAGGATGTGTTTTGACTGTAGAACTACCTGAAAAGGGCTGGGAAGCAAAATAATTCACATTTCTTTATTCTTTGTTAGAAAAAGCTTTCTTTTCTTGAGCCAATGCTTTGGTCCAATGCCTTTGCATGCTACACCTCAAGCACAAACCAGGCAGGAGCAGTTTCCTACTACTGATATTGATGCAGAAAGGTCTCCTCAGTGCCCTCTATGCCCATTGCTGCTTGGGTGCAAATCACCCCTGCTATGCTTAGGAATATCCAAGATGATAGGAGAGTTGATATCTGAGAAAAGGCTAAAGCATCATTCTGTGATGACGCACTGTCTGGCAGAAAGGGGCCATGTAAGATACTGTTGTAACATAGGTGTTACATATATATAAAGGCAATTCCCAACCCTTGGGGCAAGGGTGGGAGAGGAGAGCATGTAGAGGGATTGCACCACATACAACCACCTCTGCAGAGGAGCATGACAGCTGTTTAACATCACACTGCAACCTGCTGCAGTAGCAGAGGAATTGAAGATGAATACCACTGCCTTGGAAATGTGAAAATCCTCAGCTCGAGTTAATGGATCAGAGGAAGAAGGGGTAGATGCAATTCATGTTTCTGAGCTCTACAGCTTGCTTTAGGAGCTCTGATGTCAACCTGCTTGGCTCATGCTGTCCCTTGGGTGACCTTCCATGGCTCTGCCTTCCTCCCGGTTAACGAGGAATGATCATTTCTCACTTAACGTGCTCGCTCTCTGCCAAACCTAAGCTTTGGTTTCTCAAATGTGGAGCCTGCCAAGACTCAGCTCCATTCTCTAGGATTTGTCATGAAAAAAAAAAAAAAGGAATTGTGTTTTTCATGGGATCCAGAGCTCAGCTTGGCTTTCACTGCATCCCAGTGCAAATGAGGGGCTGTTTCCCTCACCCTAAGGTGGAGAAATGCCAGGAGAGACCTGAAACATGGCACAAACTAGGACTTCATCCATGCATTGCTCTTCCTGCAGTGTTGCCATTCAGCTCTCAGGGACACATTCAGCTGTTGCACCTGCATACTGCTGGAATAATTCTTCCAGCATATCTTCCCAATGGTGAGGCTGCCCTTCCACCCTGCTCCCATAAGTCCATATTTCTTGAAGCACAAGGAATAGGAATGGAAAAACATAATGAATCACTTTTTCAAAGCCTTCTGGGTTGCAAAATGGCTACTATAGAAAATCACCAGCTTTGGCCAGTCTCATCCTACATGGATGATTCAACCAACAGTGCTGCTTTAACCACTCTTGGACAACGAGAAATAAGAAGCTAAAATCAATGGGAAAAGAGGTGGAAGTTAGGAAAACATCCTGAACACATATCCTTCTTGTCCATCTTCAGTGATGCTGCTTTCACTCAGCTCCTAGCTGTTACTGCTCATCTCTTAACCCAGTTTATTAGGAGGCCAGTGCCATCCCACCTCACTTAGGTGGTACAGAGAGCAGCAGATGAGATGGGAGCTCCACCAGATCTCACCTATCAACCTCTGATACTTTTATCTCTCCACTTCGTGGCTGGACAAGGTGCCCTTAGTGATCCTTTCCAACCTTAGTGATCCTAGGATATCTCACGTGGGGCTTCCAGTTCACCCCAACCAGTTCACATTGCATCAACCTGCATCCCACCATTCTTCCTGAATCAAACCCTTCTTCCTCCCGAGCCATTTCTGCACTCTCTGGCTGTCCCTGAACCAAGTCTGACCTCATGCCATCTGCTAAGAAACAAAATATATACGCATTTCTTCCACTACTTGTGCAGCCAGCCAGTTAAGGCAATGCAAGTTAGCTGGGAAAAGCTGTAACACTGTGGTGCCTCCACTTGTGTCTGGACCCCAGCAGGATGGGGGACATCTAATCCTCTCTGCTCATGAATTCTGCTTCTGCATTTCCTAATTCTCCTTCCTCTCTCTCTTCTCTTATTTTGAGGCAAACAAGAGCACTGAGATTTGAAATAAACACGGGCTTATCGTTATTATTTTGCTATTGATCTGAATGCAGGAGAGCCTTCAGGGGCTGCTTTAAGTGGCACAGCGCAGTGCAGTGCAGTGCTGGGGAAAGTCCCATGGAGTGCCGGTACCGCAATAAATCACGCTGGCACGTCCCTGCAAACTTAACTTACAACCTCAGTCCCAACAGCACCCGCCTCCCTGTCACCCGATCTGTCCTACGTTATTCCCAAATCCCATTTCTTCCCTTTCTGAAAGCACGTTATTTAGGAACTGCCTGTTTTTAGGAAGCTCTAGCAGCTTTGCCCCCACATCGTCACTAAAGGATGCAGGCAGAGCACAGCAGCTCGGGGGGATTTTTTCCCTTTTTCTCCATGTTTTCTCTTCTCTTATTCTACATTCCCTCCCTACAGACCGGGGGCTGTGCAGAGCCCACCCAGCACTGCACAGCCCCATTTTGAGCAGGTGCTTCTATGCCACAGTGGGAATGGCAACTCGAACGGCACAGCCGAGCAGGGGGCTCTGCTTGGAGGCAATTACAGTAACAGCCACATGCCTGCTTGCTCCCCCTGACAGATACATGCCTGGTGTTTCCCCCAGTTTCTTTCCTCTGGGAGAATAATTAACCAAACCCTACAGGGGAGCATCGTTTCTCAGTCCCTGGTTTTGCTCAAGCTGGGAGCAGAGCGAGCATCCATCGCTCTGCGCACGTTGGGGTGAGGTTATGTTTTAATTAGGAACTCTCATTCATAGGGGGGACAATTTGGGGATGGGGGATGAGGGATATTCTGCCCCGAGCAGTCATGTGGCTGTGAGCAGATGCTGGGGAGGCTTTAAAAAGTGATGTTTGAGGAGAGGTGTCTGTTGCTTGCACTCCCCGAGTGAAACATTTCTGGCTCTGTACTCCCTACCAAAAGTGAATAAAAAATAGTGAAAATGTGTAATAATAATAACAAAAAAAGGGAAAACGGAAGAAAAAAGGACAGCTTTCAATTCAAATAAAAGAAAGATAGGCTGTCGATTTTCTAAACTGAGTAGACTGGAAGCGAGCTGTCCTTGCAGAGCACAACGATTTGGAGGAAGAGGACTGCACTCCCACCGCTATGATCTGAACGGGGCTGTCCCGAGTGCCCCCACGCAGCCCTCGGCCCCTTCACACCCCCCCCCGAGTACCCCCAGGTCCGGCCAAGGGGCGGCTGCGGGTTTTACGTCTCGTTTTGATGATAAATAAACTGGGACAGGAATGTACACGGAGGGAAAAGACAGCAGCAAGCGGAACAGCGCCCGGCCCGACTCCCCCATCCCTACCCCGAACCTTCGCATTTCCATCGCCTGAAGGGATTTTGCTCTCTTTGCAAGATAAACGTCTAAAACCGCCGGACGGCACCGAGTGAAAGGATGAGAAGGAGGGGTGGGGTGGGGGGAATAGAAAAATATAGAGAGGGAAGGGGAAAAAGCATCACCGCTTCGGTCCCCCCGCACACAGCCGATGTGCGCTCGGACCAACTCCTGTCCCTTGTGCCCCCCCGGCCCCACCCCGAACCCCACGAGCTGCGGGCTCTGCCCCTCGCCGGGTGACAGGGGAATATTTATGTTGGTATTGGAGGAATGCGCTTCCTTCTCCAATCAGGAATGCAACCGGAGTTTCTAATTATAAGTTAGACGGTGGCTGGGAATAAAAGATCGTTTTTTAATGACTCCCGTCCAGGTGCTGCTCTTTCTGCCTGTCTTCCCAAGAGCGCATTTGCATTTTATGGCCTCTCTCCCATCCCAACGATTTCCCTCTGCTCTCAGACATACCTGACATAGTTGCAGGGACTCTGCCTTCAACGCACCGCGCTCAGCGCACCCGAAACCCTCTCCCTCCTTTAGAGGCGCGTCAAAAGAACAGCCGAGATAGATATAAATGTATCTATACATACACACACACACATTCCGCCGGTGCTCAGCAGCACCTCCCCAGCTCCATCCCCGAGCTCGGTCCCTCCGCGGGCTCACCCCGATCTCCCCCCCCATCCCAACAGCCTCCAAACACCGTCGGACCGCTCCGCACCCGCGCAGCCGCCGGAGGAGCGCAGAACTCTCTTTGCGCCTTCCCCTCTCCGCTCTCCCTCCCTTGTCTAAGGGCTTCCCTCAGCCCAATTACCTCCGCGGGGTAATTAGAGCAGATCGTGCAGTTACATGCCTTGCCCAGCACCATTTGCTTTTTTTTTTTTTTTTTCTTTTGGTAGGGGAGAGAATAATAATAAAAAAAAGCTTTCTTAAAGGCGTAGGGTGAGGAAAAAGAACCCGAAAATGCCTTTTTTTTTTTTTTTTTTTTTTTTTTTTTTTTTTACCCCAGTTGGGACCGCGCAACTTTCCGCTGCCTTCCGCGCAGGTCGCTGTGCCCCTCTCACCTCTTTCTTCCCATTCATTCCCTGCATATCCTTTAAAGCGAAGGGGGGAAAAGACATCTTTCCATCCTCTGCCCCCCCCTTCCTTCCACCTGACTGGCTCGAAATCACCTTGAAATGCTCATGTCAACTTGTATCATTATCTCTTTAATTCAGGCAGCGCCTTTTGTTCTGCACAGGAGAGGATCAAAGCGCTTTAAAAAAAAAAAAAAAAAAAAAAAAAAAAACAACCGAAAAAAACCCCAACACACGCAGAAGAACTTTCCGATCGCTCCCGCTCTGCTACAGAGGGAGAAGGAGAGCTCAGGTATAACCCAGTCAAAATAAACAAAGCGAATGCATAAATAAAAGAGGTGAAATGCAGGTTCTAAGAACTTGCTGGCGCTGGAACAATCCCACCTCCTTTAGCTGAGTGGCAACGAAAGGAGAATTTCAAGTCACGGTGAGCGCAAGGGGTTGCAGAGTAAAGCAGAGGAGGGGAAAATAAATGAAAATGAGAGGAAAAAAAAAACACGCGCACACACACACACACAAAACAACAACGAAGAAGAAGAATAAAACTTACCACCAGATTGGGTAACTTGACAGAGCCTGACTCAACCCACAGAGAAACAGGAAATATCCAAAAGAGGCCATTGATGAAAAGTTGTCTTTTTTTTTTTCTCCTTTTTTTTTTTTTTTTTTTTCCTCCTCTCTTTAAACCGGAGTTGCCAAAACTTTCCTTTCTTCCGAGGCGGGATGATTATTTTAATAATAGAATAATAACAATCATTTATTCTTTCCTTCCTTTCCCCCCCCCCCCCCACCACCACCACCAAAAAAAAAAAAAAAAAAAAAAAAAAAAAAAAAAAAAAAAAAAAAAAAGGAAGAAGTCAAATGAAGTGAACTCGACCCGACCAGGTAAAATCCTCTCTCTCTTCTTTCTCCCTTCCTCTGCTAACTCTCAAGGAAAAAAAAAAAAAAAAAAAAAAAAAATCTCGGAGAGGTAAAAAAAAAAAAAAGAAAAAAAAAAAAAACCCTTCTCTCAGCCAAAGCACTGAAGGCAAATATTAAAAAAAGAAAAAAAAAAAAAAAAAAAAAAAAAAAGTTTGAAGTAGCTCTCTTAAAAAGGACCCAATCAGCACTTATTGCCAAAGGGAGAATTCTGATGCTTTGGCTTGTTCTGTCAATCAGGAGCGCGAAGTCAGGAATGAGCTAATTGCGAGGAGATAGTGTTTTAATACTCATTAGGGGGCACGTTGGCCCACAAGCCAAGGGATAAAATGTAGTTTTAAAAAGGGGAAGGAAGATTTAGGGGGTTTAAATAGACAGGGGGGACCCCTGTGGATTTGGGTAGCTATAACAACCTGCCCGGATTTCGCTCCCTGGGTTGAAGTGACTAAAATGCAAAAAAAAAAAAAAAAAAAAAAAAAAAAAAAAAAGTGTGAAGTTGTTGGTTGTTTTTTTTTTTTTTCCCTTTTTAAATCATTATTTTCTCGCGTTCTCCTTCTCGCCGCTCTGCCTTTTCCTCTTCCTCCCCTCCCCACATTTTCAACCAACTTTCTAGAAACTTTGGGTTGGTTTTGTTTTGTTTTGTTTCGTTTTTTTTTTCCCTTTTTCCTCCTTGATTCCCCCCCACCCCCCCCCCCAAAAAAAAAAACAAGAAAAGAAATAGGGCATTTCCCCGCTCCCAAACACACACACACACCCCAACCACACACCCCCCTTCCCCACCACTCCAACCAACCCGAGATCCCACGGCTCCAGCAAAGATCTCTGCTCCAAAATCCTCTTCTTCCACGCAAATCCCAACGGGGTCCATCCACACCATCCCCGTTGCTGCAGTCCCAGCCTGGACTTTGCCACCGCTCCGCCGCAAACGACTTCATCCACCAGATCCACCCCACGGGGCTGCAGTCATTGATCTCTTCTTTCTTTTTGTGTGTTTGTTTGTTTGCTTTTTTTTATTTTCATTTCTCTCTCTCTACGCATCGCCAACCGTTTCTCTCCTTGCGGTGCCGGGGGGAGAGGGGAAGGGGGTGAGTTGGGTTCTGATACCCCTCATGTTTTCATTGGGGGTGGAAAGAAGGAGAAAGCCATCGTTGGGAATATGATTATAAAGACGTAGCTGCTCCGGCCGGGGTGTGCGCTTCGATTTGCTGCTCCTCTGGGACACATTGTTGGAAGCTGGCGGTGTCCGTCAGTGAGTGTCACCCAGCTGACAGCCGTTCCCCTTCCCCGGGGTCGTTTGAAAGGGGTTGGAGAGGAGCAAGCAGGAGGATGGAGGCACGCTGGATGGGCTTCGGGATGTTTTGTCCCCGGCATAACGACAAAGATCCCATTTTCCGCGACGTCTTTGGGGTCCGCGGTTGGGTTTTCACCTTACTATTATTTTTTTTTCCTTTAATATCTATATTTTTATTGCTATTATTTTTTAATTTCTTTGCTTGACGAGGTTACACTTTATCTGTGGATCAGAACATCTCTGTGGCTCACACGGAACAAAGAGAGGTACGGTTTTAATGACTCGGTTGGAGGAAGGCTCACAACCGTGCCTTTGCTCAAATCAAAATGCGCTTTCTTTCTCATTAAGGATTGCATACCTATTTTCCCTTCGCAAGGAATATTTATATTTACACACAGAAAGCTTTATATGCATATATATAAAGACATGTTTGTGTTTAGCTAGATGGAGAGATAGACTCATTCTAGTGAAATTACACCAGAAACGCAGTTCATACGGGGATATTTAAATCATTGGGAATTTGGCAGGGGTCGGGCCCTGATTATTTTCTTTAGGCTTGGATGACAAGTGATTGCAAATGGGAGCGCTGGCAAGTGTGCTGAGATCTAATCGCCCCGTGTAGCCGAGCTGCAGCCGATCCGAGCTTGCTGCTTCCAGAGGAGGGACC
The DNA here is from genome assembly GCF_023343835.1 of Lagopus muta. Classification (NCBI taxonomy): domain Eukaryota; kingdom Metazoa; phylum Chordata; class Aves; order Galliformes; family Phasianidae; genus Lagopus; species Lagopus muta. The sequence continues at coordinate 2,688,563 of NC_064439.1, forward strand.
AATGCTCTCCCATTAAATCCCTGCAGCGTCGGTGCTGCTGGGTGCACTGGGGGTGATGGGATCTGGGGAGGGAGAAGGGAGTTTGGTCGCATAAGGTAGGGCGAGGAAGAAAGGAGGACGGTGGTGGTGGTGGCGGCGTGTGTGAAAAAATCATCTTAAGGACTTTCCCTCTGTATTAGAGAAAATCCCATCCAATTATAGCATTACTGGAAAGAACCAAACGCTGAGGCTTTCAAAGGAGGGGATTTCTCTGTCTTTTCAAGTGAAATTGCTCATACTGCAGACGGGAACACACACACACACACATACACACACACACAGACCCCCAGACACCAGCCCTGGCGTGGGGGTCCCTGGTGAGGTGCAAACGAGGAGGAAGGGTCCGACACGCATCCCTCGCAGGGGTCGAGTTAATCTCCCCTCCTTTTGTTCCTGGGGAGAGACTTAAACATCCCCCAGAGCCTCTGCCCCTCCCACCTGGAAGCACCAAGCAACTTCACCTGAAGGGACACATTCAGCCACTCTCCCTTTTCCCTCTCAGCCCCGCAGCTGCTGGCGGGGCAGGATGGAGATAATCCACTTTGTCATAGGCACACACACACATACACAAAGCAGGATCACACTGATTCCTTTGGCAGGCAGCACTGCCACTTGCTCTGACACCAACTGCTTTCAATCGTGCTGATAAAAAGGCAGTTTGGTGTATGATAGCTATTCTCCGAGCTGGGAACTACCCTAGGTTCATTACCTTTTATCAGCAGTGCTGTTGAATTAGTGCCCTTTAAGGGACAAATTGTGTTTGAGCCAGGAAAAAGGCTGCCACGGGCTGCCTGGGTTCAGGACTTCTTGCATTTGATTGCTGAAATCAGCAGCATTTTCTTCCAAGAGTGGTTTTTAGGGCCTGATGTCAAACCTTGGCTGAACTCTGCCATGCTTGTCCATTGGGTTCCATCCCATCCACATCTCTTCCAAATATTCAGACCAGCGTTTGGAGACGTGTTTCAGGGTTGGCAGGATCTGGCTTTCAGTGGGTTTGATGGTTGGACTAGGTGACCTCAGAGATCTTTTCCAACCTTAATGAATCCATGATTCTATGATTCTGTGCCTGCAGCATTGCCTTGGCTTCTTTGCTCTTGGCACTGCTTATGGAGACGTTCTGAGTTGTGGATCTTCAGGGGTGGGCACAAAATCACAGTCCTGGTGGGGAGACAACCTGCCATGGTGCCCAGCAGGGTGATCACCAGATTTGTTTGCTGACTTCCCAGGCTGCAGCTGTCCAAACCCTGCTGCCAAACCCTTGGCTGCTTCTATGGCCAGTGGAGCAAAGGAAACCTGAGCAACACAGCTGACTGTAGCCTATGGGAGGTAGGTTGGACTGCGTTTGGTGTTGTACATCTCTCTATTTTGGATTTAATTTCCAGTTGGTGTTCAGTCTCCAGATGGTTGAAGTTCAGTGAGGTAACTATAGGCTATTGCTTCTTCTCCAGGCTCTGAGTTTCTCAGCTCTGTAGGATGCAAGTTGTCCCCAGCTACACGTGGACAGCACACATCTGACAGTGCCTAAAAGCTCTGACCCCTCCGTCCAGGTTCTTCTGTGCCAACAGCAGACTGGGATTTTGGTTCCTCCTGGTTTCCCATCAAAGCATTTCTGTACTAAGTAGATGACACTGCTGCCCTCTGACCACAGAACTCATAGGAAAATGAAAGAAAGTTGAAAGCATGAGGTCCAGAACCAAAGGTGGGAAGGGTTAAGACATAAGGCCTGGTTTTCTATTTAATAGAAGCAGAGCACCCAGAGAGCTACAGAGCTGCTAGACCTGCTGCAGAGCAGAGCAGATGGATGTTCCTTCCCTATGGCCTTTTATACACTGGAGCTTCTGCCACCTCACCTTTGGTGAAGGAAACAGCTATCTGAGGGGAGGGTTCCTTTCTCCTGCTGTGTGTGCTTGCAGCTCTACCTGCTGGCACTGTTAGCTGCTTTAGATGGGCAGTAGGTGGTAGGACCAAGCCTTGAACTGGCAATGGGGCTGTGCTGTTGCTCTTGCCACCAGTCCATGCCCAGTTGCTGTGCCTGAGATGGTCACTTTGTAAGGACAGGAGACCTCTCCATCTAGGGCCTGTCTAACAGCAAGGCTTGGGGTGAAACCAGAAGCTCCTTGACATCTTTCCCTGCTCCCTTCCTGCACCCCTGCCCTTCCTGTCCCTTTCCCCCATCACCTGCATGCCCGTGACCTGCAGGAGGTAGGAGAAAGCCTCTCACCGTGTGGCTCTGGCCCACCTAGTGGTACAGCAGGAGAACAGACCTGAGAACAGCCCAAATATGTAAACAGTGCTGCAGCACCAGGGCTTTCTTTCCTTTGCTCACTGCTCAAGAGCCCCGAGAGCCCCAGATGCTGAGGGGCTTGTCTCTGTGGTGGGCTGTCTGAAGGAAGGTAAGGTTATGGCCTTGGAGGATGAATGCTGGGTGCTATTTCTTCTCCAGCCTCACACATTCAGTTCTCTGAAGGCTTAATGCTCCAGAACAGTGTCACTTATCAGCCAGGTCCTTGTCACCTGCACACAGAACAGCACAGGGTCGGTGGGATGCCAACCTGCCTGGCTCTGCCCCATTGAAGAGTAGGTACAGAGCAGGCAGGGAAAATATCCTCTGGGAGTGATGGTAACAACTGGTCACTTTCTATTAAACCCACTGACTTTGTCACTTTATATCATCTTCTGCAGATCCCCCGTGGATGGTGGCAAGAGGAATGCTTGGTAGGTCCTGACAGCAAGGAAGGCTTTTTGTGAGGCTCTTCCTCATGAGGAACGTGGTTTGGGGAAAAAACAATTTGATTTGAAGGCAAGCTGACCCTTTGAAGGCAACCTTAACTCAAGGAGGATGTAAGGAGCAATTCTGTGAGAACTCCAGAAACATTTCCAGTTAGGGACTAAAGGATCTGGTCGGTGGAAATCTTCCCTCGAGGACTAGAATTCAATAAACATATACCTAACCTGAGCTGTGTGTGTGCAATGTGTGTTTACTCATGTCAAATTTCTCTAGGTCAGATTCAGATTAAAAAAACCCTGTTAATTATCAGTGGAAGCAGATTATCTCCAAGAGCTCGAACCTACTATTATATATACAAATAATCTTCTATAGGGCGATGCAGGCTTAGATGGTAGTAACTGAACACAATGAAATTCTCCTGAGGGAGTAGTAATTAATTTCTATTAACTATACTACTTCAAATGTCAGAATATTTTAGGGTCTCGGGGGTGGATGGTCCTGCATCCCTTTCTGGAGACATCCAGATGGTGACATCCATCACCCCAAATCTCAACATCCAAAAGGGGCACTGCAACATGTGAATACTACAAATGCAAAGGGAGCTCTTGGCTGTGGAAGTGAAATTCTCCCAGTGAGTATAATCAAATGGCCTTAGGGAGTCCTTGTGTCCTGCAGCCACCGCTCATTACACACAGAGATAGCCCAAGTAGCCTACCTGCCCAGTTCTAGAAAGTTAAAGCCAAGCAATTTGATTCTCACCATTAATTGTCAGTACTGCAACAAGCATAGAACAATAAAACCTTCCAGGTTGGAAAAGACCACTAAATCCCCAAGTCCTACCCCATCTCACCATGCCCACTGACCACAAGCCTCAGCACCACATCTCCAAGGTTCCTGAACTCCTCCAGGGATGGTGACCCCACCACCTCCCTGGGCAGCTGTCCCACTGCATCTTTCAGAGCCAAAATTGTTCCTGATGCCCAACCAGAACCTCCCCTGGTGCAACCTGAGGCCATTCCTCTTGTACTGTTGCTGTTACCCAGAAGCAGATGCAGACCTCCACCTCCTTTCAGGGAGATGTAGGGAGAAATAAGGTCTCCCCTGAACATCCTCTTCTCCAGACTAAATCACCCCAGAATTTCAGTAATACAGCTCATAGGAGGAGCTGTGGGGACTTTGGGGACTTTGGGGAAAAAATTCCCACTAAAATCACCCTCAGGATAAGGACTGGCTTTAAAATTATAGTATCTTTACTTTGCTCCGTGCAATTCCTCTTTACAGAAGAGAGTTTTGGGGATATACACTTGAATAAGAAAAAAAATAAGGATCTCAAGAATTGGTGAAACAGAAAGATCAGCAATAGAATCAGTTATTTACTGAAGCATTGAATCACTGATGCTGCAGTTTTCTAATCGCGTTCTTACAAACCATTCAAGCAACCTCTTTTAAAAGGGCCTGGCACACTTCTCACTCCTCCTGCAGGTGAAAATAAAAGAAATTCAAATTGGAAACAGAGTTTTAGCCCTCTGTGAATGCGCTCCTGATGCCACTCTTTCAAACGCAACGATGCTATCTATTGCCCTGGATGAGCATTGGGATTTAGCCTTCTGCTTGCAAATCAATGCTCATCTTAAACAGGGATTACTCCGTGCTGCTGACAAGTACAAGACTGGAAAACTACCCAGACTGGAGTGACTCCTCCTTGGGCATGGAGTAAGGCTAATTAAGGTACATTAAAAGCAGTAAATAGAGTGCAATGTGAAAGCCTGGGAGCATCTCCTCTAACGCTCAGTATTGCAGCGGTGCCCCGGTGGGAAGTTTCCAAACTCCTTTGTAATGTGCTTTAAAAGTGAAGAGCATCAAGGCTGTTAGATTGCCTACTGGTTTGATGTCAGATTTATTTTCAGGCAGCTCAGTGTGAAATACCACGATGGCAAAGCGGTTAAGGAAACGATCAGCTGTGTTGCAGTGGGTACTGCCAGCTCCGTGCAGTGTGTGAGGGGGGGGGAGAGTGGAGAGAGGCTGAGGTTTGGAGTTGTGGATGCAAAGCTTGATGATCCTTGAGGTCCCTTCCAACCTGCTCTCATAGGAAAAGAGTGGGCAGGGGGTTGCCTGGTGTTTCTGCATTAGGAGACACTGGTGCCGCAAGAGAAAGCCTTGTTGCCAATCAGTGGGAAGGAAAGACAATCCCGAGCTCAGGGAAGGAAGAAGAATAGGCAGATTTGGATGAGCAGGTTAAAAAAAAAAAAAAAAAAAAGCACAAAAAAACCCCACCAAGGTGCTAAAACCTCAGCCAAGGGAGGTGTTGACAAGGGCTCTGAATTGGGAAATAAACAGAAAGGAGCTCTCCCTTGCAGAGCTTGAATGACAAAGAGAGAAAAACAGTGCCTGGAGAGTGTCTCTTACCATTTTCATCACAAAAGCTGATGGTGGGGGGGAGGTTTTAATACGGCAACGAGTCTGACTTTCTCTCTCTTTCTCTCCCTCCTTTCTTTTTTTCCTCCCTCTTATAAACAGAGAGGACAAGAGGTCATATCCCCAGGCTTTAAAGAGACATTTCTTCCCCTTCGAGGGAGGGTGGATGTTCTTTCAGCCTGTTTACAAATTAGTCCAAGATATGATGTCTTAATGGAGTTGCTGGGTGGCCACCTGTCCCGGACTTTCTTCTGGTGACTTTACTTATCGTGCAGGAGTGACACCTGCAGATGGTTTCTTGCCCAACTCCAAGGTCACTTGGCAAAATGGGGAAAACACTAGGACTTGAGGTTATGGTGAGATGCTTGTGCCTGTTTTGCTCTATCACAAGTGTTATTGAGGACTGAAGACAGGTGCAATACATGTGGGATGGTTTTGGTGAGGAATGGCTGTGATCTGATCTGGAGTTGTGCATTGAGTGCTGTAAGGATAGAAGGACAACTCTACATGAGGCTGCATTGCTCTACTTTGCTCTCAGCCTTCCATTTGCAGATCAAGCCTGGGCTCTTCCATTCTTCATGCCACTTTAAATGTCATTTCCAAGCTCTGGACATGAAGTGACATGGCCTACACAGCAAGTAGCTCAGTGGGAAATGGTCCTATAGCCATGCTTCTTGTCCCTCTGTCTTCCTCCTTCCTACATGGGCTCTCGGCTGGCAAGTAAACGTTGAGTTCGTATTGCAGCCCGTTTCTCCCAGGGGGAAAGGAGGGGAAACGCAGTAATAAGGTCTTTCTTCCTTACCTGTACACTTATTTTCATACAACTTAATCTCTCTGAAACTTTTATCTTTCTGCCAAATTTGGCTGGGATTGGCTGAGGGGTTCAGAAGTTGGAGGGGAGGAAATGAGCGGATAGAGACGTACAACATAATCAGCTAAACCAAGTTTCCCAAGGAAACCAGACTTCAAATGCAATGCAGCCCTTTACAAGTCTTGCAAGAGCACTTGCAAACCCCAGTCATGAGCCAGAACCCCCCAGTGCCAGGCACTGTATGAACATATTCCTTAACACAATCCTTTCCTCAGGCCACTGCTCAGGAGTTTAAAACAAGAACTTGAAGGCACGTAAGGTTGGCAAGCACCAACTTTTCAATATGAATGTAGAGCAACTCCCTTAATGTGGGTTGCATTTGGCTGGATTCAGCAAGACTGCAGAGCTGGACTCTGCTGGAGTTGATTTTTTCATGGGAATGGCAAGGAAATCTCAGGGCTTGGAGAACTCTGCCTCCTAACAGCCCTACTTGGCTTCGATCCTACCTAGAAATCCCATTGGCTCTGCAGAGTAAGAAGGGTATGGAAACTGCAGGGCTTGGCCCCATTGGCAGCTGTGCAAATTTTTTTTTTCCAAGAAAAAGGGTTTATATTCTTTCCCTGCAACCAAGTCAGGTAGAGAAAGTGCTTAGGTCTTCATGGGGGACTGGATCACCTGTATGCCATTGCCCTGCTGGTGTTGCACCATGGATGAGCTGATCCAGCATCTGGAAATACATCTTTATCTGCTAGCACATGCTCCAATCTGGAGGCTGCAATGCACTGCATATTCTTTCTTTTTTTAGGGAGCTGTGGAGCTCATATCGGCTCCTCATGGCCCTGACTTTAGGCAGCTCTTCCCAGGGACCAGTGGACAGGAGGTCAGAGGTATCCTAGGGCTGTGTTCCCATGGTAGGTAATACCTCTTCTATTTTAGGGAGATTTGTGTTGATTCAGAAACTCTTCTGGAAGTATTTGGCTCATCACTTCTCAACCCTGCAGTTCCCAGCAAAGGGATGGCTCTGCTCCCAGCCCCGGGACGTGGTGGCAATGCTGCCTTTCATCAGCACCTGCTTGAGCACTGGGACCTTCAACTGCCACCTAGGAAAGCCCTGCAGATGATTCCAGTCCTCTCTGGTGATGCTTCCTCCTTCTCTCCCTCCATGTACTCCTCAGAGCTAAAGCTGCACAAGTCTGAGCCTGTACATGCAGCACACATTGAGTGATGACTCTCCACACACCAGTAGTCAGCTCTTTCTGCCTCTGTTTCCTCCTCCCAGAACTTGCAAGGTTTTAAGGAATCAAACACATTTGGGATCCTGAGTTTCCTCCCAGTTTTAACTTTAAAAATAGATGTTCTGCACTGTCTCAAAGCATGGCAAAGTCTGGACCTCCCTAGGATACAAGGGACAATGAGTTTTAGGGTGGTTGACACAACAGTGTTCTCATCTCAGCTAAGCGACTGGAAAATGCCCTGAAGCAAAGGACCCAATGACCTTGTTTAAAACTAGCAAGGGTACTTCCCAGTGTAAGGTTACAGCTGAAGAATGGATGTAAGCAGCTTTTTAAGTGAGATGTGGATGACAAGAGAAGGGTAATATCTTCCTCTCATAATGGTAGGGAAGAAGAGGAAAGGTCTCTTGGATCTGTGTGTCACAAACATAGCATTGCCTTGGAGGAAATACTCTCCCATGAGCTTTGCACCATCAAACACCACATCTCTTCATTTGAACCTACGTTGACTGATAGCCATTTTGATGCTGTTGTCCATCATGAGGAACGTGGTGGAGCAGTGCCAGCTCTGCTCAGTCCTTGCTGTTAATCACGGTTGGCATCTTTGAAGAGATGCAACTCCATGTCTCTTTCCTGGGACTGAGGACAACAACCAGCAAAGCGTAAAAAAGACCTCTCCAGCATTTTCAAGCTTTCTTCATCATCTTGTATGTGGAAAAGCAGCCTGTCACCTCCTTTAGACTGCAGGGTTACTGCAACACCACGGACCATGACATATGGGCTAGATTTCTCAGGGTCCAGGTACCATGGAGGAACCATTGAGAGGCTCAGCCCAGAAGAAAAAAAAACAAAATTAGGAAGAAAGAGCTGAACTGTGCTGAAAGAGATGGAAAACGAAAAGATGGGAAGAACAGGGAAGAGGAAAGGCAGAGGCATCTGGGCTGGAAGAAAAAGACCATTTCCTGTTACAGGAGGTGAAGAAAGGAAGAGCTGTCTAAGTTTTTGGTTAGAGCATTGCTTATGGATGTGGCATCAAAGTGGTACAAATGTAGTGATGGTTTAGGCTGAGCAGGGCTTGATGGGCATCAGACAAATGGGACAAGTAGCCTGCAGGCTTGTTGCTTGTATCCATGTGATGCCATTGAAGAACCTACACTGATGGTCACCATCCATGGACTGCCACCACTCTGAGTGCCCCTGATGGACAAAAACCAGACAACCACAACAATATAAAACAAAACAAAAGGCAAACACAATAAAATAACAGAGAAGGGGAGTCAGTATATCTAGAAAGAAAGTGAAAATAGGGCTTGGAGTTCTCATGTCTTAACAGCCCTCTATCAAAATTAAAGAAAGAGTGTGAGAGAGAGAGAAGAAGAGGAACAAATTAAAAATATCAGGATTCCATTGCTGAGAGGTGGTGAGTAAGAGATGCTCAACATGATGAACAGGATAGGAATCAGTCAGGGAGCTCTAATTTGTCCTAAGTCATGATAGCATGATACCAAAACAACAGAATAAAAGCCACATAATTGAAGCCAGTAAAAGAAGACTTAAATGGAGATGAACTTGCTAATAAATTTCTTTTTTTGCCCCACTTACTCACCGTGCCAACATACGACCATCCATGGACCACAAGGGATAGTTGTGGAATATCAGTGAATGAAAAATCCCCATCACAAATGATCTCTCACTGTCCTATACCTATCTGGCATGTCAACCTTGCATGCAGTTAGAAGATCCACAAAAACAAATCAGCCATTCTCTTTTATGTTTTGTTTTTAACGATAATATTTTATTCCCTGTTTGGATTTGGATACAAAGATGTGTCACCTTGGTTTTGAGACCCACTTTGTGAAGCACATTTTCTCCTTCTTGGTAGAATCATAGAATCACCAAGGTTGGGTGACCTTCAAGGTCATCCAGTCCAACCATTCACCTACCACCAATGTTTCCCCAGTAAACCACATCCCTTAGTACAACATATAAATGTTTCTTCAACACCTTCAGGGATGGTGATTCCACCACCTCCTCAGATATTCCATTCCAGTGCCTGACCACTCTTTCCTAGAAGAAATTGTTCTTAATATCTAACCTGAGGGCAGACTCCTGAAGCCACCACGACAGCCTTACTCTGTGTGAAAGTGAAAGGCTGAGGAAGACTGAGGCCTGAGGGACATGAACAGCCTCCACCCATGCTCTATGTTCAAACAGAAAGACAAAATGTTGTGTTCAGGTATGGCTTTGACTCTTCAAAGATATCAGAGTGGTGGTTAACCAGAGAGAGAAAGGTTCCTCTATGTCTATATATAAGGCCTGGATTCTCCAAGATATCCCTGTCTAACCCAAAGACTTTCTACCTCAGGAGGTAAATAAAGTGATGAGAATGCAACTGTTGGGCCAACCATGATTGATCAGATTAGTTATCTGCTTCATTTAATAGCCAGCTACAAACTGTGCCCAATTAAATGCTCTCCTTGGGAATGACTGTGTGGGAGACCATCCACTTACATGCAGACATAACAGGATGCTTTCTGCCCTGGAATGACAATGCTTTACACTGCTCATATACAGAAACGTGTAATTCATTTTGGTATTGAAATAAAGTATTGGCTGCTTCCTTCCTTCAGTGCTTTGCAGAGATCTGCTGGTAAATGGTGTACTGCTAGAAATCCCCTTATAGGCATCAGAAATGCAACTGCATCTCACACAGCGACTAGAACAGCACTGCAAACTTTTAGCTGATAATTCCCAACAACTGGTCCAGAATGCGACTATAAATCTGGCATTTACAGAGTAAAAGGAGAGCATTTACTGTAAAGTAAAATGCTCTGCAACCTCCCTTGCTCTTAGAGTAAGACAATGTTTGGGGGATCCCCAGTGTGGGTGTTGGCGAGCACCAGCCATGGTGCCCTCCACAGCTTTGCATGCAATTCCTGCACTGCAGAAAGAGAGCTAAGAGGTCAGACCTCTGTACAGAGGGTTTGGATCCACGTGTCCCAGGAATGGTTGAGCCCCACATCTCCTGTGCCATAGAGAATCCAAAGGAGCTCAGTCTCACGAGGCAGCGATTCCAGTAGGTTTCCAGTCACCATCCATCCCTGCAGCTCACCCTTGCTTCAAGGCACTGCAATTTATTTCTTCTCATCCTCAGATGCCCCTCACATCGCTAGGTCTGCGGAATGCAAACAGCCACTGCCACCTAGTGCCCACGGGAGAGCTCACAGCTGCAGGAAAAGGTCTTTGGGGACAATAGCGAAGGGTGTAGGAACTGAGGGGACCCGCCAGCCGCAAAGGCCCTACACCCGTGTAGGTACTTGCGATGTTAGGTTAGGTTTGCATCGGGAGAAAGTATCATTGCCCATTGATTTTCTGCTTCTCGGGCAGGTAGAAAGGGAATATGAGCTCCGGAGAAGTGCTCAGAAATAACTATAGATGTTTGTATAATAGGCACATGGAACCAGCTGGAGATGTCTTATCTACAGACATTCTGCTGGATTTGGACACCTATTGCCTTTTCAGCTCCTACTGTTGTCCTTTTGGATCAAACTTTCCCTGGACAATGCTGGTGGCAGGTGGAAAGTTGGAGTAGATGATCTTAGAAGTCTTTTCCAACCTTAATGATCCAATGATTCTGTGCTTCCACGACCCACAGGCAATTCACCTAGCTGCATCCAACATCATCACTCAGCAGACTGTTAAAGTCATTACATGAATTGATTATTATGTCTTCTTTAGTGTAAGGGGAGCCCACTGCCTGGAAGGGCTGTGATTTAAAGGGTCTGCTTCCCAGCAATTCATCCTAGCATCTCATGATGACTTGCTTTAGGATGGTCTCAAGGCACTTCTCATACCCCAAGTTTCAGCCTCACTCTTAAAACAGTGGATAAACAAAATGGGACTGAAGTTACTACTGCAGTCCAGATCAGTCATGGTGACATTTGAAGAGGGTCTGTGTTATCTATGTTGTACTGTCTCTGAGAAGCCAAAAATAGAGCTCATACAGCACACCACAATCACCTCATACTGCAGTGAGGAGGAAAAGGGGGAGATTTTCAGGTCTCCCAGGTAGGGTCTACTTTTATATAGAACCTAGCCAAAAAAAAACCGACTTTGGTGGCAATACAAACCATGTTGGAATGCCTTCTAGAGGCTCTCTCCGTGTCTGAATTGATCTTGAAAATTGATGCTAACACGGGCGGGTCCGCAGCAGGGCACTGCTCGTCTGCTGGAACTGGTTGGGAAAGGTTTCATCTGCCAGAAGATGGCACTGCTTCTCCATGGAGCATCGCATGGGAACAGGTGCATCCCCATACGACGCAGCACACGCTCTTCTGTCTGGCATAAAACCCATCCCCTACGTGCTCCTAGGGGCCTCGTGGGCTGCTGGCTTGTTGTGTAGCTTTATCCAGCTTCTAAACGTCCACATCTTCTGCATAACAAATGCCTCACATCCCAAGGTGGACTAAAGGACAAGCGGTGCTGGGTTGAGGTGCTGTGCCAAGCAGACTCTGGAGGAGAGGGGCAACTTTCCTTGCCTGTCTGATGACTGACAGCTATGTTGCCAGCATTCCAAATTGCCATGCTCTGTTCCTCCCATTCTCAGCTCTTGCCAAATCCACCCATGACTCTCTGCCTCCATGGCTAGGCAGTGGAGTGCTATGGGGTGCAGGTGACTCTACTGGGATGGCTGGGATGGCTTTAACCCCATCTTTCTCACTCCTGCTCCTCAAGGCCATGGAATTCCTCACCTCGTGGATGTGCTGAAAAGCTGTCTCCTAGTCTTAGTCTTACTCTTACTGCTATTCTATTTCCTGCACCATTTCACTGCCTTATCTCAATGCTCTGCCTTACAGAAAAGTACTGAAATAATTGTATTACATCTAGCAAGGCAATTTTTTTTTAATGATGATTTCTCTTTCTCTCTACACTTGTAACCATTGGAGTTGTACACTACTGATGTGTTTATTCCAGCAAATGGTGGGACCGTGTTTGGACAAGCCCACACAACAACGGAAAAAGCAGGAGACTGAGGACTGTTATAGAATGGAATCATAGAATGGCCTGGGTTGAAAAGGACCACAATGCTGATCTAGTTTCAACCCCCCTGCTGTGTGCATCCATCAGTAGATGGGTATTTCCATATTGTATCATCGTGTTTCATGATCTCTGTGTTGAGATCTCCCTTACAGCCAATAGATGGGGCCATTGCCACACTTACCGCCTTCAGCCTAGCAGAGCAAGTTCAACGAGTGCTCACCGGAAGGTGGTTCCTGAGCTCCTGGGATGAAGGCTTCCCATGGCTGTGGTGATGGAATGCTGTCTTGGGGAAAGCTCTATGTCTGGGGCCACCTTCAGCCCTTAGCAAAAGACCAGAAGATATGCAGGAGAAAGTCTCCTATTATTCCACTTCTTTTCCATAGTAAAAGCCTGTTGGATATCCCAATAAAGCCTGGAGAACTGATTCCTCAGAGGAGGCCTGGGGCTTTCCCTATCTTTCAAAGCAGGGACCCCAGGGATGAACAGCACTGAGCTTTTCCCAGTGCCTTCCACACCAACCAGTGCTGAAGTCAAATCTGTCCATCCACTGTTTCCCTGAACTCTCCACATTCAGTGATACAGGCCTGAGAAAATGGAGCTATTAATAATGCAGTGACTCAAAGCACTTTGAAGAGGTCATCAGCTGCTCTTCCCCTGTCTACCAGTGAATCACGGGACTCCCAGAGCAGCATTTAGCAGCAGCAGTAGATCCATCAGAATGGTGGAAAATCCCCACATCTGGGGGGAAAATGGAGAAACGCCACTCTGAGAGGAAGACAGGAATTCCTCTTTGGTTCCAGTTTCAGCAGTCGTTTTCACTCCCGTGTGCACTGAAACCTCAGCATGTAAAAGACAGAAACAAAGGCACCCACAGCAGAGTTTTCCTGCTGATTAATTGTCCTTGGACATGATGCAATAATCAATTTGAAGAGAGTGATGCTCTGACTTACTTTGGCCTGCTGGCTACCATTTGGTGAGTGGGTTTCATTCTCTGAACCTTAGAATTATTACTTATGCCCTGTGAAGAAAGGCGTTGAAGAATAGCCCAGTCAGCTCAATTTCAATGCAGTACCACAAGTTCTGTATTTTCACAAGGCTATTGCTAGTCACGCTTGTCAATTTCTGTTTCCAGCCTTGTGCTTATTAATGGTATCACTCTTTTTGTTCAGAAATCCCCACATCAGAAAGGAAAGTTCAGCTGGTTGAGATGGTCCAGGATGTCTCCATTGCCTATAATGTGGTGAGATGGTGTTGCTCACGAGCTAAGACCAGCCTTTCACAGGAAGCCATTCATCAGCAGCAGGACTTGAAAACAGTTCTGAATTGCTCACTGGTTTACCTCTCACTAATGGCATTTTCAAAATGATGTTAGAGAATCACAGAATCACAGAAACACCAAGGTTGGAAAAGACCTACAAGATCATCCAATCCAACCATCCACCCATTGCTCAGACCTGCACACATACATCATTTACATATAACGTGCACCTATTATGCATTACATAATGCCATGTAAACATCTGCAGAGCACAGATTTAGTTAAATGTTCAGATGAAGGATCATCCTTTCTTGGAGAATAAACAGCATTTGTTGCCCCAAAGCAGGGAAAAGTGAGATTTCAACATAGCCATTCCAAGATCTGAGGGTAGAACTCTTCCTGGATGCCCAAACTAAGAAGAAACCTTTCCTTTCTCTGAATATTCAAGTCTTGGGTTTTCCAGGGAGAAAATACCCATTGTTTTCACTGTAACTGAGAGACCCCGTCCAGCCTTTTCCTGCCTTCTTTGTGGTGTATGGAAACCCTGCCTAACACTATTTGAGCTGGGCCTAATCACAGAGCCACAAAGTACATCTCAGGTTGGAAAGGACCTCAGGAGGTGTCTGGCTGAGTGAGGGGTGATGAAAGATGTTGCTGGGGGGACAGATGTTATGGGGAGATGGATGGGATGGATGGATGGGAAACATTTGTTCAGCGTGAAGCTGGGACACAGAAAGAATGTAGAGCTGGAGGAAAGAGAGTCCCTGGGCTGATAAAAAGCTTAACAAGGGGATTAAGAAAGGCTTATGCAAGCTGACCACGGTGATCTTTGTATTTTCCGTTGATGATGCTGTTTACCCGGCTCCAGCTCACATTAACGATCAACACTGTGCTTGAGAAGCACAAAATCTCCCAGCAGATAACTGCTGATGGTCTGTGATGCTCCAAGTTTTGTTGTGCCTTTCCCATACAAACCACAAGCATGAGGGCATGGTCATGCAGTGGCCAAGTGGTTCTGAGAACCATTTGGTCTCACTCTCGATCGGTGCTGTAGGTGTGCTCTGTCATTCCTTTGACCACGGATGAAATCAGTATCTTCCATGTGCAAAACATCTGAATGTGACAAAACTGTATTTCTTTTCCCCTCCTGGAGCTCCCAAAAACTCCTCATTTCTCCATAGCTCCCTGAACTTGCATGAGGATCTGCCTTGGGAGTGCTGTGCTGTGGCTGCTCGTAAATCAGGGGTGCAATGGCATATTTGAGAGTGGATGCTTCATTGGTTAGTCCTTGAACTATGGCCTAATACGTGTGAATGCTGACAATGATTTACAGGCCAGGAGTGGTTTGCATGCTCACACACACACGGTTACAGGTGCCAAAATGCCCTTGTGTGCTGACAGCTATGTACTCCCCTCCATCCCCTGGGGGTCCTGGCATGGGACAGGCAGGTCCTGTCCCTTTGATCTGGTGCCACCAGCTGTGCAAGGTGAGGGGGAAGAGCAGAGCCCTTCAACCGTCTTCTAAACCCAGTTTCAGGTTTAGCATCAGGACAGAGGAAGTGAGGGCAGGTAGGTGATGGTGAATCTGCTGTAGGAGGAACCTGAGGTGAACCCTGCACCCCAGAGAGAGGCCACCACATTACATGTGAACCCCCACAGTCATTTAGAGATGTTGTGTTTTGTCCTGAATTCATGTTTTCCCAACAACCTGAGGCCTGAGCAATACCTCTGACACTACATAGAGCAGACAAAAGCAGGTTCTTTTAGTTTAAAGACAAGCAGAATGGTGCAAAGCATATCCAGACATCTGCATGGCATCCCCACTCCAGACAGGTTGGCTGCCCCAAACTGACCAGATCTACATCATTAAATGTGGTTTAAAACCACATTTCCCCCAGAAATGGGTTAGAAAGTATAAAGTAATTCCAGCAATTACATACTGATGAACATACATATCTCATCCTTAGATACACACCTAAATTAATTTCATGCAAAAATGAAAAACTTGGACAAATGTTTCAAAGCAAACCACCCAGTGTGTGACCTGTGTACATGGTCCAGTGTTGTGTGATTCCTTCTGAACACCATAAAGAAATAGGACAGCATGTCCAGAGTCTACAGTGCACACAGCAGAATGTTTTCCTACTAGCTTCTCTTAGGAAACTGACATTAATCCACAAAAAAACCAGGTGGACAGTGAAGATAAACTGGAGAAATAGTGATCAGAATTCCCTTAGCATCCTTGGCATACATGGAAGGATGCAAACGCAGAACCACAAACAATCTGTTTAGTGGCTCTTTCGAAGGTCAAAATTTGCTTTGTGTGGGGGTATCAGACAGTGGTGTGCTAGCTAATCCATCCCTTGAAAGCTAGTGGGCCCCATAAAGATCCCCCCAAAATGCTATGCTGAATCCAGTAAATTCAAGTAAGATGAAGTAAAGCAGTCACTTATTGTCTGCCAAGCATATCTGACTGATTTCTCATGTCCTTGGTGGAAATGCCATGGTAGCTGAGCCCCTTTCTCTGACACTGGTCCATGCTGCTCTCCCTGGCATGAGCAAGAGACTCAGAGATATGAGCATGTGCATGGCCAAACCACCCTGCAGTCCTCACTGATCAGATCTCCATGGATCTAGAGTTCAGTAATGGGAGTTCAGACATTGTTCAGATAGAGACCACAGAGCTTGGTCCATTTGCCTTAATGTGAACATCTAGTGCTATTTGAGGCACCCTGAGGCATTCAGGACATCCCTATGAACCTGGCCTTTGGAAACCTGCTTTCGGATGGAGTGGCAACTGGAGGTTGTTATAGGAGATCCCACAGGGCATTTTAGATGGCATTACAGACTTGTGTTAAGCAACTGAATTGTGCCTCCAGATGTAGACAGCAAAAAACAAAAACAAAAACAAAACAATAGAACGTTCTTCAGTGTACAGCCAAACCCAACCTCTACTGCTTCTACAAGACAGAAGTTCATCCAAAAGCATCCCGTGGTCAGCAGAGCTTTAACTGGCAGTGGCAAATGTCAAAAGAACAGCCAAGCTGGTGAATATCTGGTGACTGGGAGATGAAGGTGGGTCTCCATCTCAGCATGATTTTCCTGGATGAGAGCTCTGTGACCAGCAGTCTCCTGGCCAGCTATGAATGAGCAGCCCTGGGCTCTTGCCAGGCTTGCCTCTGGCCATATAGAGTTCATGTGAAGCACTTAGGAAGTTTTAATATAAAACTGCTTGCTATGGGAGAGTGATTGACATTCAGAAGGGGAATCACCGAAAATCAGTGTCCGGATAGCTTGACCCAAGTTATTTCTACAGCAATCACATTGGGAAGAGAAATGACATTGTATAGAAATGCATGTTTGAACTCTGCTGTTTTTTTTAGCTGAAAAACACTTTGGGTCTGGAAGAAAAAGAAGTGTGGTTGGGGAGAGACCTGTTCATTTGCATCTCACTGCAATGTTCTGTGTTGGGCGTTCTGGGGGGAGTTTTTCCTTTTCTCCTATTCTTCTTTGAATAAAATATTCTTTGTTCAACTGATTTATTCACCTTGGCGAGCAGGGGAATTTTGGCTCCCTGGGCACCAGAATGCTTTGCTGGACGTCCTGAAGTCCCTGGCTGGGGAGGCCCAGACTGGTGTTCTATAAGTGAGCCATTCCCACTGCAGCCTGGTCAGTGCTGCTCCTGGGTCTGCAGACAGGTCACACTAATGTTTAACTTCAGCCTGTGTTACTGCATTCAGAGCTCTTTGTTTCCTCACATCTAGATGAGCTTATTCTTTCCCTTTCTCAGCAGTGGATACACTGACCCCATCTCCTTCCTTGTCTTACAAGTCCATTCCTTCCATTGCCCTTCACAGGGCTTTATTTGAGACCCCTCTTCAACTCAGTTGCTGTCTCCTCTCTAGAGGAGTCATGCTGTTGGATAGGTGATCTTTAAATGTCCCTTTCAACTCAAACAATTCCATGATTTTATACTCCTGTGAGTATAGAAAGCCTGAGACAGGTCAAGGCTTATTTTTGCTAGGAAGAAAGCACAGATTCCTGCCTTACAATGAGTAGAGCGTCCTGAGTTTTCATATATATTAATAGCACAAATCCTGGAATATAGGATGTAGGGCTCTGCTTCATGGCAGCTGAGCAAAACCAGAGTGCGGGTCTGTGTCTTTGTTACCTTTAATTTTATGGAATTGGCTATTTTAGCAAAGCCAAAAGGCTCATCTGCATCAGCAAGGCTGTGGGCTGTGTCCCACAGACTGCTCTCAAAATGGAGATACTGGTCGCACAAGGACAAGTGGAAGAAGTTCTATGTGAAACCAGGGCAAAAAGATCCGTGCCAGCTTAGGGCAGAAGTCTGAATCTATTTCCTTGCTAAGAAAATACAGGCTGCCCCCTGTTTTAAGACCATTTTGTCTCTGGAAACAGGGACTAACTTCTACTGCTGATCCTCTAACCTCATGGCCATGACCTCTCCCCGTCATCCATCACAGTGTTCGTTGACAACAGAAGAAGCTGGCGAGGCTGAGGAGTTGGTGCCTCTCCAATTGGGAAGTAGACCTCAACTTCAAAGCCACCCATCCATGACCTGGAAGGCTGGAAGCACTTCCCAAGTGACAAGTATCCGCTGGGAGGAACAAACACTCAAAGTGTTTGTAGACCATTCTCCCATTACCTCTTACCACTCTAGATGATGACACAAAGTCAAGGCGGTTGTTCCTAAGTGGACTTGAAGTGCATTGAGTGTATTGAGTCATAAGCATTTCAAGGCTGCTGTGGGGAGCCCTTTGTCTGGCCTGTGAGCTGCTTTTGTTTGAGATGTGACTATTTTCATCTAGAAGTAAAATGCTTACCCAGTCTTAGGTTGCCTGGTTGTGTGATTTAAGATATACAAAAGTCACTGCATCCTACCGAGGGAGATGAGAATGTATTAATGGCATTTACAGAGAGCATAAGCCCAGCATACCAAAGGTTGGTGATTCCTTCCATCCCTTTTAGAGACACCTGTCTTGGGATGACACTGGTCATGCTCTGGTAGTGACCACCTGGAGAAAGTGGGGCTGGATGTTCAGTTTAGACCAGACATAGAATTAACCCTTGTCACATTGGAGTAGCTTAGACTGAAATCCCCATTACTCTCAACAAGCTAAAGTGCCCATTTATCAATGCTACATAAAAAGAGATTTGTAGGTCAAGACGTAATTATGTAGTTTGATTGACTGAATGTAGTAAATCAGAAAACTGGACCCAGAAGCTCCTGCTTCAACCTTGGCAACATCTACCTTCTCATCTGGATGACTCCAGTGCTCCTAAGACTCAAAGAATTCACTGTTTTAAAGATGTCAAAGCAAAAGACACCTTCCAAATGACACCAGCAAATCAAAGATATTTGTGAGTAGAATTTGGCTACCTGACTCCGAGGTCCCAACAGTCTTTGCTGGGTCTGTGCAGACAGTGCATAGATACAATGCAGGGGTGAGATGTGTGAAATTGGAATCCAGAAGTATGGAGCCGGATGGCGCCTGTGCAAAAGGAATGAGAGGTACCTGTGAGACTCTGAAATCCTACATGTTGTTGGCTTTCAGCCTGACTCGGTGCATAAAAGATGCTGGAGTGAATTGGAGTGAATTGTGCATGGCAACATGCAGTCATTTCTGTGATATCTGGCAGTCATTTAATAGCTGCCAAATGTTCTGGGATTGGACCCATTTTATGTGGATCTGTGTCTGTGTGCCTGTTCATGCACACATTTTTACATGTGCACACACGAATGGTTGTATGTGGACATAGATACATATTTATGCTTGTCACTGCTCCAGATGCTTCCAGCAGTTTGGAGCTTAGCATTCCTTCTCTCTGCTGTTCTCCCAGCACCAAACACTTTCCCTGCTCACAGCTGGGAAGCCTGTCACATGAACTGTAGGTACAGAGCATTATCTGCATGGGTTTACTCGCTGAACAATGCAAGTAGATGATTAACCATTAAAGCAACAGAATTTGCTGACCCATTAACCACAGAGGAAGGCTCTCTGATTTGCTGAACAATGGGTCCTATACAGAAAGCACCCTGACTTGTCCATCTTGCCAGTGCCGTGCGGATATTGCAATGGAATAGCTCGGTTTGGACTCTCATGTGGCCAATCGTGCTCCCAAGGCCGGTGCTCCCAACATTTTCATTGTATTGACCTTGGAAAGGAATCCTGCCCAAATCCATGCTCTGTATCAAACCCCAGGAGGCTTAAAAGCCTTCACCCTTGCTTTTCTATGCCATCTGTCTGCATGTTGCTTTGCTGGGGATGCAGAAATGCGATGCCTGAGCTCCACAGACACAGTGGCTATGCCACAGATTTGCTCAGTGGGAGGCATTGGTGAAGCACCCTTCATTTCTTGCATGGGGCAGAATTAATCGTTCCTTTCTAGCCCATCAGTGCTAATTAAACCCTGCATTGTGTACCTTGCCTTTATATGCATTCCTAGTCCAATCTCTCCTTTTGTTTTCGCTATATGGATTATCCAGTACTAATTGCCTATCATTTTCCTTGGGGATGCTGCTAGAAATTCAGGGTACTAAATTAACTTCTCTACATTCTAAAGAGAAGGAAAAATTCTGATGTGGTGGTATGATGAGGGAATCTGATCCATCAGGATGTCAAAGTCATTGAGACACAGATACCAAACACTGTGACATCTTCTTCAGGATGCTACAAGGCATTGGAATGGGTGGATGTTCTGCAAGCTGTACGTTTGTCAAATGAGAGACCTCTGTGTGTCTCAGGGTTCTAGGGAATAGTGAAACAGAAAGTTCCTCACTGCATGTATTATGTAGATCTCCAATAGCTGTATTGGAAGCCTAGCCTATTTCTGATGGAGATGTCTACACTGCAGACATCTACACAAAACTCAGTGAATCTCATTCGAGGACAGAACGGAAATCATATTGTCCAAATATATATCAACTGGCAGATTTGGGGCCAGTTCTGGAGGCCTGTTTATCATGATAGTGTCCCACAGTCAGTGATAGCTGAATGCCTAAATATGAGGGCATCACACAGTTCAGCCCTGAGCCATGGCAACGGCTGTATTTGGAGACCACCCCAGCTGCACCAGCGAGCTCAGTACTGATATTCACATTTTCCCCAGGAGTGAGTTACCTATTGAGAGCTGGCATTTTTATTCTGTCTGCTACTTTAGATGGAAAGAAGTGGTAAAGGATTTCAGAGATGTGGTGGGCTGGAATAAGGTTAGTAAGAGCCTGAGCAGCAGCTGGCAAATTGCAAAATGATTATTTCATCATGTGCAGGGAGGTATTAAATACTGAACAAGCAGGCAGAGAGCCGGAGTAGCAACTGACAGATAGCATAGCATACATGATCCTTTACCTAGACAGTCCTAACCCTAGGAACATTTAAGTCTTTACGAGCAACCTGGGTGTCCAAGCTCCCTCTACAATGAAAACACTCAGTGCAGTCAACGAGGTGGTATTCAAGTGTCCAGACATGGTCATCTAGTGCTGTTTGAGATGCCCTGCAGCTGCAGAAGACACAGGTCCCCCTTCACTCCTACATCACTCCTTCCAGACCCACCTGGATGCCTGAGGCTCAGAACCAATGGGTTCTGTGTTTTGCCCAACACCCATCCAGGAACATCATGGCTGACCAGACCCCTGACAACCATTCCGACTTCTGAGCTTGAATTCTCTTTCCAAATGCTCCCATCGTTCATGGGAGTGGAGACTCTCTGATGGGAAACTTTTTCCAACTGGGGGCTCAGGAGCCAAAATCTGTCATTCTTCTCATGCCCAACTCCAATTGAAGACCAGACAGACAACAGCCTTCAAGACTACGACATTTCAGTTCCCTCAATAAATCATAAACCTGCTTCACTAATCTTTAAAATAAGACTAAACATCATCAAGGAAAACCCTTTTATTAGCATGAAATGTCCAAAAAGTGAAATACCATGACCAAAATCACCCTTCGTCTAAAAATAAAAGCAAAGAGAGAATTTCTGCAGTGTTGGAAAATACCCGACACAGGTTCAATGGGTGGGCTTGATACTGTGACTAGAAAAATATTTTGCTCAGTTTGTTTCTGGCTGTTTTGCAGCTGACGGGTTGCCAGATCTCTCATGGCTGGATTCCTTCTGCTTTGGCACTCAATAAGATGGGTTTGCTGGCTAACCTGCATGGCATGAATAGGTGGCCATGCTGCAGGACTCAGGAAATGACTCCCAGTAAATATCCTAGTGATATTCCACTGTTCTGAGACATCTCAACTCAAGCACAGATAGTGAGTGGTTTTGGATCACGCTCTTGGCACCTCTCCACAAAACTCAAGCAGCCTCGGCATGACGTGAAGAGAGGAGAAGAAAGGGATCCTGAACCCCAAAAAAGAGAATTGGAAAGTGGGGACAGAAGTAAGTGAAGAGACTATTGCAGGGAAAAGGAAAAGGAAAAAGAAAAGGAAAAGGAAAAGGAAAAGGAAAAGGAAAAGGAAAAGGAAAAGGAAAAGGAAAAAGAAAAGGAAAAGGAAAAGGAAAAGGAAAAGGAAAAGGAAAAGCAAAAAGAAAAGAAGAAAGAGAAAGAAAAGGAAATATATACTATCACACTATCCAGATCTACTCTTCCTCCACTGTTGTTGGGTCTTGTTCTTTGCCATGTTAAAAAATGGACTAGCATCCTGTATCCCTTCACAGGGAAGGCAGTGGAGAGAGCTGGATCCAAATGAGCTTCTCCAGCCCCATCCACCCACACATGCTCTGTTCTTTCCTTCCTTCCCATGACCACTCACTGACACTCAACACATACCATCTCATCCCAGCCACATCTGGCCCCATGCATAAGGGCAGTCCAGGAAAAGCAGATGCTATGACTTGTCAGAGGAAAAAACAAAAAACAAGGAAAAAAAAAAACCAAATGAGATGGTGACAAGAAACTAGGAACAAATAAAAGGATGATGATGATGATGACGACGACGATGATGATAAAACAAGGGCAGTAGCTATTTAGAGGAACTTGAAATATCTCATTGTGGATGGCAACGTGACAGGTATGGTTAGAAAGCCGTGGACACCACATATTACAAAACCTCAGCTGAAAATGCTCCAGGATTCTATGGGATTTCCTCTCAGGAGTGGGCACACATTTCTCTACACCTCCCTCTGAGGATAAAACAGTGATCACTGCCAGGACACACAAACAAGGTCCTGTTGGGCTCCAAAAATGCAGTTCTTCTCCCTTCTCTCTCTCTCACCTGTTTTTCTTTCTCCTTTCCCTTTTTTCCCCCCACATTATCGTATCTCTCCCTTTCCCTCTCAGAACTCTTGCACAGTTAATATATGTTCAAGGTCAAAGACCCTTGACTTGTGCACATCCCTGGTCATTGCCATCCATCCCTACAATACAGTGGTTAGGTGTGTGACCTTAAAGATAGAGAAACAGGTTATCCCAGGGCAACTGTCATCCTAAGGATGAGGTAAACAGAAAGCTTTACAGGAGCAGAGCTAATGAGGTTTCCTATGGATCTATAGGCAGTTTCCTGAACTCTGCCCTCACAGTAACCCACTGAACCATGGGTTCCCCTGAGGCCTCTTCTTGTGCAATCACAACCCCAAGTTTTCCAATTTCCCATCTCCTGTTGGTCCCCTACCACCTCTAGCATCTCCCCAACCAGCTCACCCCCACGGCCAGGGGTTTATCAGGGATGACACTGCATGCACCACTTTTTACCCAGTCTGATACTGGTAGGACAAAGGGGAATGGTTTTAAAGTAAAAGAGGGGAGATCTGGAATGGATAGGAACATCCAGAAGGTGATCAAGGCCAGGTTGAATGGAGCCCTGGGCAACCTAATCTAGTGGGTGACAACCCTGCTCGTGGCAGAGATTGGGGCTGGATGGGCTCTAAGGTCCCTTCCAAATCATTTTCTGCTTCTATGATTCTATGCACAGCGTTATCAGCAAGCTAAAAAGAGCTGCTGAGCTCAGCCAGGGGACTTTTCTTCCACTCTGCATGGATTCAGGTCTCTCTCTTCTATCTGGCAGTTGATTTTCCTAAGGAAGAAAACTATCAGTAAACACCCTCAAGTGTTGGCTGGTAACTCACTGTGTTTTACAGCATATCACAGAATCACAGAATGGCCAGGGTTGGAAGGGACCTCAAGAATCAGGAATTCCAACCCCCCTGCGACATGCAGAGCCACCAACCTCCCCATTTAATGTGAAAAGAATCCCTGCTTGCCTGACACTATTCCTTCAGACCTAAAGAATACCTCCTGCAGCTTTGTCTAACAAAAACATTCATTCCTAGTATGTCTGATTGACATCAAGACAACAGGGCTTTACTTCACACTGGGACTAATTGCATTCAAAGTCACCCTGGCCCAGACTATGAAGTCCCTGACTCTCCACGAAATCACACCAGGAAGGTGCCCATGTTAAGGATAAGTTGTTTGGGTTTACTCAGAGGGATTTACATTGATGTTCCCAACACATTATCAGATTGGTACAGGCTGCCCAGGGAGCAGTCACTGTTCCTGGAGGAGTTCAGGAGCCGTAGAGATGTGGCACTGAGGGATGTGGTCAGTGGGCATGGTGGGGTGGGTTGGGGTTGGACTTGGGGATCTCAGAGGCCTTTTCTAACCTTAATGATTCTATGACTCACTTCATGCAATGCTCATAGACCACTAGGAGAAAGTATTCAGCCCCTCCATAGAGAAAAGCCATGAGCTTGGTGCTGCTTTTAGCTGAACTCACCAACAGTAGCTTCAAATTAGGGAAAAAGAGGTGAATGTTCCCAAAGATCACCCTTCTTGCATAAGATGCAGCTCTGCTGTGTTTTTATTGAAGTTTCCTATTTTTTTTTTCTCTTTTTTTTTCTCCTGGTGGCACAACAGGGCAAGATAATCATAGAATCATAGCATGTCCCCTATCAGAAGGGATCCGTGAGGACCATGCGTCCTGGCTTCACACAGGACTACCCAAAAATCAGACCGTGTGTATGAGAGCTAACAAATAAATAAAAATACAAATTAAAAAAAGGAGCTGGTCCTACTGTGGAGTGACCCTGGACCAGATGACCTCCTGAGGCCCCATATTTTATGAGATTGTCTATCGAGAGCTCGCAATGCTCAGAAAAGAACTGCATGAGCCTGTCACCTTGGGCCAGGAATAAGTGCTCACACTTAGAATCATAAAATCATAGAATGGATTGGGTTGGAAGGGACCTTTAAGACCATCTAGCTCCAACCCCCCTGCTATAGGTAGGGATACCTCCCTCTAGATCAGGTTGCTCAAAAGCCCCATCCAGTGGACTATAGCTGCCATCTAACAGGTGCTTGGGGACCTGGTGGCTAAACCTCATTTTAAAATGGATTCTGTGATCAGTTAAGAGAAGGGATCTCTGAGGGGAATGAGGGTTAGAGAATCCTATTGCCTGTTGAGATTTGGTAAGGGGCTCTGCTTGGGGTCTGTCCCATGGCAGCTTTCTGCCCTGGCCTGATTCTGTATGCTTCCATCAGATCAGCTCATTTTGGGGCAGAATCAGAGAGGAATGAGCAAAAACTCAGCAGGCATAGCTCAATGGGCTATGGCTTGGTCTACCCTGGACCCCATGGCAGATGGATCTCAGGGGACAAAGCTGGTGGCCCCACCTCCTATAACATGGAGATACACAGACTTACAGCATTGCTGTGTCCCTGCATCTCTGCCCTCCTTAGGAAGCTATGGCATGATAGGCTCTTCTTTGCTTTTGCCTTCAGTAGCTCCAAAGCAACATACTGGAGTTGGTTTAGAGCCTTTTCTTCTCTTGAAGAGCTGGGGACACACCAGACAGGAGCTATCAGGTCCAGCTTCTCCTTGTTTGCAGTGATTTGCACTACCCAGAGCATGGAGGGATGCTCTCAAACTGGTTCCCAATGGAAACAATGGGCATATTTGAACCACATCTCTGCCCTCTAAAAAAAGCTGGCCCTGGAGGGCTGGGTGATGGCAGGTACAACAAAACAAAGTGCAATAAACAAACACAAAGCAACGCAACACAACACAACAAACACAGCAGAGCAACACAACAGACACAATACAACAAAACAACACGAACAACAAGCATAAAGCAACACAACACAACTCAATGAACACAACACAGCAAACACAAAGCAACACAACAACAGAATAAATACAATAAAACACAATAGAACAAAACAAATACAAAGCAACACATCGCAACAAACGCAAAGCAACACAACAACACAACTCAGCAAACACAACACAGTACAACACAACAAACACAACACAACACAATAAGGCACAACACAACAAACACAATACAAAAAACACAACGCAATGCAACAAATACAACAGACACAAGTCAGTGCATTGCTCAAGTTCAGGGCTGTCCCCAGGGTGATGCCAGCTGCCCAGTGGAAAAGAAGTGAGATCCTGGCTCTGAGCCCACGTGTGATCACTCAGAGTGAGGAAACACCCTGGAAATCCACGTGATGGTGAAAATAGAGCAACTGGAAACTGCATGGTGTGGTCCCAGGGATGGTGGAATAACCAAAAACCCGTGGGCAGGCGGTGAGCCCGGCTCTTGTCTGTTATTTCAGACCGTATCCGGATGGCAGATAAATGCCAGGCCCACTTCTAATTAAGGAAACTGAGGAAGGAAACACAGCTGAAGGCTTCTCACAGAGCCCGGTGAGGTCCCCACCTCTTGCTGCCTTGCTTGAGTTACTCTGGTCTGGAAGGAGGTGCCAACTATCCGGTGGGGAACCCATGCAGAACTGGCAGCAAGGGATGAATGAGATGACCTCATGGGTATTTTCCTTCCCTCTATGACTCAACCACCCCGCTGAGCTGGAAGCACCACGCTGGAGAGCTTCGATTCATGCAGCAAAACCTGGGAGTGCTGTTCAAAAGTCCTTGCTTCTTGCAGTGTGGAGGATGGACAGGGAAAAGCACGCAGAGCCATAGGGAGGGGAACGCCAAGCCATAGAGGAAGCCAAGTTTCCTTCTAAAATCCTAGCAAGGATGGTGGTAAGGTCTCTTCTGGGGTAGGGAAGCCTCCGGAGCAACAGGAACAATCTGAGCCACTCAAGAGCTGAGTCATGGAGCAGGAAAACCTGAAGTCACCCTGCAGATGCCCTGTGCTCTGATGTGCCCAGGAAGACTGGTGGGGTGGCCACGGTTGCCTTGGCTGCCTGAGGAAGTCCTGGTGGCTGTCACAGAGCAGTGTCACCCATGGGATGGGAGGCAGGGTTGGCCCCAGTGGTGAGACATCAGGCCCCAGTGTTGGAATCTGGATCCTGCTAGCCAGATGGAGGGGTTAGAATCATAGAACGGCTTGGATTGGAAGGGACTTCAAAAATCATCCACTTCCAACCCCCTGCCATGGGCTGTTTGCCCCCTACCAGATCACGGTGCCCAGCACCCATCCAAACCTGGCCCTGAGCACAGGGATGGGGCATTTAGCTTGGAGAAGAGAAGGCTATGGAGAGACCTCATTGTGGGCTTCCAGTACTTGAAGGGAGCATATAAACAGGAGGGGGAACGGCTGTTTGTGAGGGTGGATGGTGACAGGACAAGGGGGAATGGTTTTAAAGTGAGCCAGGGGAGGTTTAGGTTAGATATTAGGAGGAAGTTTTTCAGCCAGAGGGTGGCGAGGCACTGGAACAGGTTGCCCAAGGAGGCTGTGGATGCCCCATCCCTGCAGGCATTCAAGGCCAGGCTGGATGTGGCTCTGGGCAGCCTGGGCTGCTGGTTGGTGACCCTGCACACAGCAGGGGGTTGGAGCTGGATGAGCATTGTGGTCCTTTGCAACCCAGGCCATTCTATGATTCTATGATTCTATGATTCTATGATCCACAGCTCTCTGGCAGCAGTGCCAGTGTCTCACTGCCCCCTGAGTAATGAATTCCCCTAACATCTAACAGAAATCTCCCCTCTTTGAATTTAAAACTGTTTCCCCTTGTCCCATCACTGCCAGATCCTGTAAAAACTCAGTCTCCTTCAGTTCCATAAACTCTTTTAAAAATGTATATCTGCTGCTGATCCCAGCACAAAAACAGCAACGGTGACCACCACCTTGCCCAGCATTCTCATTGTGCTCAGTATCTTGTTTCGACCCTAAAGAAGACCTTACCACGTTGACAACAGCACTGTTTTCTGCTGTCCTTTGAAACTGTCACTAAAACCATCAGACTTGGCTGCTTCCCTCCATCCTGGAAATACAACACTGAAACATCAAATGCATCCCGGCTGTGCTGATGTGGCACTGCCCTCTGCTGTCGGTGGTTTTGTGGACACCCACCATACTGAGCTGAAGCACCGGCTCTTTTTCCCCCCTGGGAACCACTGCAGGTCCTGGAAAACCATCACACAGTCCTGGAAGGATGCTGCAGTCAGCAGTGGTGCGTGGTCTCCCAGCAATGCATCCACGACGACTTCAGCATCCTTAGCCTTCCCCTTTCTGCTGAAAGCAGAAGCGAGGACTATTTTCAGTGCTGTCTCACATCGGAAAGTGTCACGCATGTCCTGGTGCATCGCCCCGACCTGCTGTGGGCAGAGGAAATGAGTAAGGCCAAGAGCTGCTCTGCCATTCCAGGAACCATCCCTACACCTCTGCCTGACGAACCGGAGTTTCCTTCCCCTCTCCCCATGCGGGCACCCCAGCTTCTGAGGGATGTGCACGAAGGGTGACTCTTACACTTTTCCAGCAGGGAAACACTCAGGCAAGGCCTCCTGATGCTAAATATACAACCACGCTCATCCTCCCCTCCTATGTTGCTGTTACCATGTCCTATGTACTTATGCTGGAGAAGCTAAGGTGGGATCACAGAGACACCCAACTGTGACCCCATATCTGGTCACTTTCTCCCAAACTCTTCTTGAGGAAAGGCCTCTAGATGGGGCTTTAATGCAGTATTGCTGTCTGCTGAGCCTGAAAGCCATTTCCCATCCAGAACCTGCACAAAGGTGCAGGGGCCACTTTACCTTGAGCATCGCAATGAGGGGACTGAGATACCCCCTTGCCCTATGGCACTGTGCAGATCCAACAAAGCAATGCTCCTGCCAGCATGGCTGGCACCCACTGGGGTGTTGAGCTGCACTGGAACACCTCAAACCCAGCACATGGATGTGCAGTGCTTGGTGTGATGCATTACAGGCTGCTCCTGGAGGTTATCCGAAGGTCTGTCCAGCACCTGAGTATCACCTGCTGGGCACAGCTCTGCTCAGGGTTTCGTGGCCCCATGCCCATCACTGTGGGGACATGGGGTGGCTCAGCAGTGTGACACACACACACGCACATGCTGGGGAGGAAACCCTTTTTGTTCTCAGCTGCTGCCAGGTGCTCTAAGTGTGAGCTGAGCGTGACGGTGAGAGTGACGTTGAGAGCAGCAGCAGTTCCAAGGGCTGACATTTCGGGTATTAACTGCTTCCCAACCGCGTTGCTCACCCTTTGCATGCCCCAGTTGGCTTTTGTGCACAGATAACCTTGCAGGTTTGCTTAGCCCTTGTATTTATTGCCCTCGCACAAGTGTCTAGAGCTTGCAAGAGCATCTTTGCACAGATGGCCAGCCTTGCGTACTGATCCCTTACACCTGGCCTGACCTTTGCAGGACTACTGCTCAGCCCTTGCACACCTGGCTCTTGCACGGCTGTCTGGCTCTCTCACACTGAAGCCTTGCACAACTGCCCAGATGCGACACACACTGCCCTTGCACAAGGCTCTGCCAGAGCAGCCCAGTGTTGGCACATCTGTTCCTTGCACACCTACCAACTGGCCACCCCTCGCACAACTGGAACTTGCTCACCTGCTCTGCCCTTTGCACACCCAACCCTTGCACAACCTCCCACCTCTTGCACGCTTGCCTCTTGCACACCCATCGCTCACCCACCCCACTCACAGCACACCCATCCCTTGCACGACTGCTCACCCCTTGCACACCAGCCCAGATGTGGCACTCTCAGCCCTTGCACACCCACCCCTTTGCAACAACACCCCACTCGTGGCACTCTCAGCCCTTGCACACCCACAACCTTGCACAACACCCCACTCGCAGCCCCCCCAACCCCACACATCCCAGGGACACCCAACCCTTCCCCTCCCCGCCTTCCTCCCGCCCCTAGAAGCAAAGTGGGCGTGTCCTCATAGATCCCTCCGCCCCAAGCCACGCCCCTACACAACCAAGCCACGCCCCCTGCCTTCAGGCCACGCCCTCACCCCCCCTTGGCCCGGTCCCTCCGTCCCCATGGCCACGCCCCTCTCTCTTGGCCCCGCCCCTCCCCGCCCCGCCGCCGGCCGGCCGCGCTCCTCCGGCCGCGCTATAAGAGGCGGCGCGGGCGGCGGGGCTGCAGCGGGCGCGGCGGGGGAACGAGATGAGCAGCGCCGGAGCCGCTGCAAGATGCTGGATGGACACGTCCTGCTGGGATGGCTCTCCTCCTGCGCGCTTCTAGGGCTGCTAGCCTGCACCCCGCGGCCCTCCGCCGCCTACTTCGGGTAGGTGCCCGGCGGCCGAAGTCTGCACCCCTCGCTCTTTTTTTTTTTTTTTTTTTTTTAATGATTATTATTTTTGCAAAAGGCTGTTTTGCACCTTGCTCGTCCCGAGGATGCTGCTTGCTGCCGGGGAGTGCCGCGCATCCCTTCCACCCGCGCTGACAGCGTTCCCCATAGGGGCTCTGAGCCCTACCGCCTCATCCCCCCATCCCCTCTCGCTGCCCCCGGGTCGCACCTCGTTCCAACCGACCCCTGCGTGGTCGGCACGGAGGCAGCACTCGCTCTGCAGCGGGGCAGGCGGCTCTTCCTGAACTCTGCTTAGAACAGAGAAAACCTCCAAAAAACTTATTATTTTTTTTTTTTCCCCTTGCTTTAAACTTCTCCTTCCTTTCGCTTTGAGCACAGGTGCTGGCAGATCCGTTGGTCCCACCGTCGCTCCTTTGGGGCTCGTAACTTTTTATTTTTTTTTAATTTACCGGGGGACGCACGCTGTTGTTTTCAGCCTGCTGTCCCCATCCTGCCCCCGATGTTTGCTCCCCTAAAAGCCGGAGGATCTCCCCGCGTTGGGCGCGGAGCCGCCGCTGCCCGCAGCGCTCACCTGTGCGCGGCCCGGCGGCCGGCAGGGGGCGCCATAACTCCGCGCCCGCTGCGCGCTGCGCAGGTGGATCCGCGCCCCGGGCTGCGTTGGGAGAGTCCGTAAACCCTTATAAAACCCTATAAAAACTCCTTAATCCCTTCGTTTTACTGCTTTGCAAAGGTTGACCTCTTCCCCATCCCCCTCTTAGCAGAGGGTCTGCTGGCTTTTAGCTTGCTGTCTGCGCCTCTTTGCTTTTTTGGGGTGCCTGTAGGGTGTGTCTTAAAGTTCCTACCCAAATTGGGTGGTGGTACTCCGTAATGGTTGGAGTGTGGGATGTGAGCCGTTTGTTAACCCTGTTTTCCCTGGAAAAACGGTGCTACTTGCTTTTCTTTAGGATGTTGCGTTGTGACCGCTGGTAGGAGCCACTGGACCGGCCCCAGGGAATGTCTTGAGGTTTTCCCCCCACTTCTTTCCAGTAAAACAAATCCCGGTGTCGAAGCTTGTCCATTGCTTGTGGTCTGGCAGACTTTTCCAAACAGTGCTACTTCACATCTTCTCTTTCCAACTCGAGAACTGCTTAACTTCCTGCCACTGGGGCTGCATTTGCAAGGAAACCGCCTGTTCTGTGCGTGCAGGTTTTTGGGAAAAGCCCTTTCCCCCACCACAGCTCATGTATCTGCCGGAGACCACCAGCACAGCACAGTTGTACTGTGCCTCAGGGACTGATGGGGCTCGTAAGGAGCTTGGCTGTAACTTTCCCATTAATCCAAGCAGTGCTGGTATCTGCTGTAGTGCAGCAGGTAACTCCTTGCAGTCACTTTGCTCCTAGGATTTTGCTTCTTGGCCTCGTGGGGCTGGTGTAGGTTTGAACTTGAGTGCAGTGTGTTGCAGGGTCTGATGCCCTGACTGTGCTGGGTAATTCCCCGGGCCTCAGGACAGCTGCTGTTTCTGGTTTGAGACTCCCTTGCTGGCAATAAGGAGGGGAGAGGAGATGCTGCCAGATGTGTGCTTGGCCAGATGGGCTCTGAGGCTGCTGCGGTGCAGGAAAGTTTGCTTATGCAAAGCGTGCTGCTCTCTGCTCCTCTGCTGTGCCTCTAAGCAGCATCTGCTGCTGATCTTTGTCCACCCCAGAGATCCTCTTTGCTGAGGATGCAAGGGAATACCCCTGGTGGAGTTTGGTGCTTCTGCAGGTGCCGTGTAGTCACTGGCATTCAAACTTCTGGCTGTGCTGCTGCTGCTTAGAGAAGTGGCCGTGTGCATGGAAGATCTGCTCCAGGTGTTTATTCCAATGTGAATCTTCCCATATTTCTTTCTTCCTTAAAAAAGCGATATGAGGCTTGCATGCCCCTTTGTTTGTGCAGGAACTGGAATACTGAAGTGGGCTTAATGATCCCAGCCCCCTTTCCAGGCATGGGAAGAGATGCACCATCCAGACTGTCACCAGAGCCACCATGATGCTCACAACTCCCTGCTCCAGGTGTCAGCATCCCTGGCAGTGGGCAGATGTCACATTGTGGCTGCTTGGTTCTGCAGTCTGACAGGGCACAGGGATGAGCTGTAGGTGATCTCTTCCCTTCCCCATCCTCAGTGTCTTCTTTCAGGGAAAGAATTCAGTATCTCTAAATGTGTGGCCTGCTAGAGAATTAGCGCACAGGGACAGAAATTGGGCATGGCTACATGATAAGGAGATTGTGTCAGTGTGTAGTTATGCCTGTCTGCGATGCTGGGGGGCAGATGTGCTGTAGCTGGAGGCTGCCTGGTTGGGGTGTGCTTGAGTACAGCAAAGCTATAGTGCTGTTGATGCTCAAAGAGCAGAGTGAGTCCCTGTAGGTGCCTGTTCAGTAGGGACCCGTTAGCCCAAACTCTGGGAAAGCAGCAGGAAGGGACTGGCTTTGGGCATGTGATGTAGCATCTCTGAAGTCTTATCTGATCCTGCAGAGGAGAAAGCATGTCTGGAAAACTACACAGGAGCTGCCTTGTGCAGGTTTAAAGTTGTTCATTGAGATGCCTGATGGTAGGGGTGCATTTCAGGATAGGAGCATGTGTGGGATGTGCTGTCTATGCTGACTCTGTAGGGAAAGCAGTGCCTGGAGAGGAGCCCACCTGAGATCTGCTTGTTTCAGTGCATTGCCTGCTTCAGTGTTCAGCCTTCTCCTCTGCAGCTGGGCTGCCTTAAAGCTAATTTCCACCACAGTACAGCAGGCTGATGGGGATTGCTTGGAGCAGCCCCAGACTGCTGGGATCCCTGGGAAAGCATTGCATTTCACTTTCCTCCCCTTCCTGCTTCTCTTGTGCTGGGTGTGGGTCCCTCCCTTTATGGGCTGGGGGCGGTGGGCTTTGGAGGTGGCAGATGACAAGATCAGCTGTGCTGGGGTGACAGGAGGGTTGATTGACTTCATCCCGGTGCGTGTGCAGGATGGAGAGCTGGAAAGGAGCTTGCTGCCTTCCTGAGCTGTCTGCTCCGTGGCTCTGAGCTTGCAACCTGTTGGGGCCATAAATCAAATCCCTTCTATTTCTTTCTGGGTGTTCTGATTTACAGCCTGGCTCCATTTTGTTATACTTTTTTTTTTTCTTTTTTTTTTTTTCTTTTTTTTCCTTTTTTAGCTGGAAGTGTTGCTTTCTGCAGCTTGGAGTTTGCTCTGCTTTCCTCTGGCCCCAGAAGGAGCTGGGCAGCTCTGCCCCCTCTGCAAACACTTGTCAAGACGGTAGTAATGTTACCAGTGGCTCATGCTTACATAGTGTTTATATTGACAGATTGCAATGTTCTTCATAAATGTAACTGATCCGTATGCTGCACGCAGGCAACAGGAACCCTGAAATGCTTGCGTGGGGGAGAGGGAGGGAGGGGAGCATAGCTTGCCCTAATTTACCAATGCATTGCTACTGAGTGGGTTCTGTGCTGCACGGTGGGGTTTTTAGTGCAGGAAGTGTGCAGTGCTGTTGCTGCCTATAGTGGGTGCAGGACTGATGCCTGGGTGCTGCTAGGGACAGGGAGTGTCTTCTGGAGAGTGTTTAAGGGAGCTGGGATTGTTTGGTCTGGAAAAGAGGAGGCTAAGGGGAGGGGGAAAGGGGGAAAGGGTCCTCATTGCTCTCTGCAGCTCCCTGAAAGGTGGCTGTAGTGAGGTGGGGGTTGGCCTCTGCTCCCAGGTAACAGCAACAGGATGAGAGGTGATGGCCTTAAGTTGCACTGGGGAGGTTGAGGTTGAATGTTAGGTTAAACTTCTTAGAATGGTGATGCATTGGCACAGGCTGCCCAGGAGGGTGGTGTGGTCACTGTCCTTGGAGGTGTTGGAGAACCATGGAGATGTGGCACTGGGGGGGGAGGTGGTTAGTAGACAACATGGGTGGGCAGTTGAACTTAGTGACCTTTTCCAACCTGAATGATTTGAAGTAGGACGTGCCTTCAGTTCACAACCAAAGCCCATGAATAATGAACTGGATGGATTTCCATGTGCTGGTGACTATCCTGATGGAATGGCTTTTGGGGGTGTGAGCTAGCATGAGCTTCTCAGTAGGGTCACTACTAAGAAGCTATTAGAGCCGTGACCCACATGCAAGTGCATGGCATCAGCTGGAATGCCACCTCCAATTAAATGAAGCCTGTGGGTGCTGCTTCAGCCTGCTGACACAGAATATAGGCATTGGAAAGGACCTCTGGAGATCACCGGTCTGATCCCCTGTTAAAGCAGCTCACTACTGTAGGTTGCACAGGAAAGCATCCAGATGGGCCTTGAATATCTCCAGAGAAGGAGGTACTCACATGGCTGTCGCATGCCAGGAATTTCCCTACCTGTCACTTGATGGTGGTGTGGGGCCACGCACCCACCCTGCAGCTCTGAGTGCTATGAATTCCTGGGAAGCCACCCGGAGCCAGACAGCTGTGCTGTGCTTTCCAGACATGCTGGCTGTCCCTGACGTGGCTGAGACGGAGCAGCTGGTTCACAGCACAGCTCAACAACAAAACCTGGGCTGGGGCAGGGAGAGAGGAATGCAGCTGTCAGACACAGCTGGAGCGTGGGGAGGCTGGAGGGCCATCCCACCCCATTGGAAGGAGTTAGTTTGGTTTTTCTGAGATGGTGGCGTTGGATTTGAAGTGCTGAATTTCTGGTTTTGTTGGTTTTCTGGTTTTGAATTTCTGGCTTGTAGAGAGGGTAGGCTTGGCTGTTTTCCCTGCTCCTTTAGAGCCGTGTGAATTGTCATAGAATCATGAAGGTTGGGAGAGACTTCTAAGATCTCCAAGTCCAGCTTCAGCCCACTCCTACCATACCCACTGGCCGTGTCCCTCAGTGGTGATTCCACCACTCCCTGGGCAGCCTGTGCTGATGCATTGCTGCTCTTTCAGAAAAGAAGTTGTTCCAACTACCCAACCTGAAACTTATTTCTTTGAGGATGGAATCCCCATGCCCAGAAGAAGGGTTTGCATTGTAGATACTTGAAAGTGGTGCTGGGACCACTGGAAAGGGATATAAGGGTGATAACAAGCCCAGCAGTGTGCAGCATGGTTCTACATTATAGGAGGGAACCTGGAAGCTCCCTGCAGTGCAAGCAGAGAATGGAGCAGAACACAGGTTTAGTAGTATTGGTCTCATGCATTGGATTCATCCTGTTTGAGATGAGAGGATAACCTGTAGGGAACCTGCTTTGGCAGGGGGTTGGACTCGATGATCTCTGGAGGTCCCTTCCAACCCCTACAATTCTGTGATTCTGTGATTCTTAGCTTCCCTTCTCTTGAAGGATGTACCAGGCCATTTTCTGAACTGAGCATAGGGTAAGTGCTGTACATAGCCCCACTGCCCACGTGCTGCCTATTTTGGCTGGGACACCAATGCTACAGATGACTCCTCGGGGAGAAGATGGCTCGTTAAGGATTAAATGTGCAATTGGCAGAGCAGGAGGCAGCCATTGCCTTCTCCTAGCATGCCTGCTGATGCAGAACTGGAAACCAGGGATCTATAGGACTCTGGTCGCTTGGTGAAAAGCCTGGTCAATGATTAACTTGCGTTCTTGAAGCCGCTAACGACAATAAAAGGGAGTCCAGCCCCACAACCCCAACACGAAAATCCCATGAGTGTTTAATAATTAAAGGCCTCGTGCTTTATCGCAGGGTAATGAGAATTGCCTTAAGGCTTATTCAGTGGCAGGTAATTGAATTAAGTTGTGGCATTGGCAAGGGGGAAGGTTAAGTGAAGGTGTGGGAGATGGCATGGGGAATCCAATGGGATGCTCCTTGGCTAGACTCTTGATTTGAATCTCTCTGGGCTGGGCTTTGTCAGGTTTTGCTTTTTTTTTTTCTCTGTTTAATCCTCTCTGCTTACTGATATAATTCTCTTTTAGAGAAGATGACTATCTGAGGGATGCTCCTCCCATTCAAGTAGATGATGGTAATGTTTTCATGGTGTTTTTCTAATTGAAATGCTGATAATTAATGGCTCCTTGATTATTATTTTTATTTATGTTGGAGAAGCAAAAGCAGAAGACATGCTGAAGTAAGGTATCTGTGTGTGGAGAGGTCTGAGCACCAGAGGTGGTACTGAACTGCAGTGCTCCCACTGCACAAGGTGGTTTCTGGTGCAGAGCTGCAGGGGGCTGGTGGGACCCAGAAAGCTCAGCTCACAAAGTGAGCATCTTCTGACTGTGCTGTCTCCCACTTGCATCCCTGTGAATTCCTCTTCTTAAGAGGAGTTTTAGGTTGGAGGGAAGCTTTGTAGCTTGAGGAGCACTTGAAGAGTTCTCATTGGAGTATCCTTATGGAAGAAGCATCTTGAGTGTTGATCAGTAGGTCAGACTACCAAAGGTGTGAGGAATTCTCCTGTGAGAAGGTCCATGTGGATCCTTTGCTCGGATTACATGGGGCACCATGGTACCTTCAGCATGTGGATTAGATCTCAGATCACTTGAGAGTACTAATGGGACTGCTCCACCCCAATGTTTGGTGTATTTGATGAGAGAGAACTTGAAACACAGCAGCATCTTTCATCTGCTCAATGTGAAGGCTCTTCATGCCCAGCCATACAGCTGCAGCTATCTCCTGAAGCCAGCACTATGGGTACGATGGCACTTGGGGAGTTCATGTTAACCCTTATTATTAACCAATATTCCCAGCCCCTGAAAGGCAGCAACTTGTCAGACTCCCAGGGTCTTCCCAAGGATGTGTGGTATAGAAGCAATCCAAGAGCTCTGATGTTCCTGGCTTCTGGGTGCACTGTGCCAGGCCTCTGGCTCCCCAGTATAAGAAACAGCCTTCACTGTGCAGCCAGAAAAGCTGTCCAGGGGCTTGTGGCATATTAATTCCATTGGTTTCTCCATCTGAGCAGCTCTTAAGCAGAAGAGAGCAGCAGCTTGAGCTGGGAAATGCTGATGGAGGACTGCTGTAGGACCTGGACCAATGCTGGCTGAGCTGGGGAGGGGCTACAAATGATGGTGCTGGGTGGAAAGGGTTAAAACCCTTTGGGACCTTTCTTTTTTTTTGATACTTGGTTTCAAGTTTTCCCCTTCTTTCTCCCAGTTTAACGTGGATTTTAAGGTTCCTTCACATCGTGGCTGTAAAGTGCTAATGAGCCTTATCTCTTAAGATACTGTCATAAAATACACTCATGAAGTTTATCAGCTCGGTAAGCTTTACATTTTATTGTAATGTGTGTTTGCAGTGTGCTAAGTGGAACAGGGAGTATTTTGTGACTACATGGTCAAACACAGCAGGTAGGGGATTTGCTTTAGCTGATAGAGTTCTTTGCAACAGAACAAAATATCAGAGTAGGTTTTCTTTTTTCCTCTTTTCTGTTTCTAATGGATCAAACAGCTCCTAAATGTGCTGCGTGGTCTTCAGTCTGTCTGTGACCTTAAATCCTTCTTCTGTAGGATGGGGGGAGTATTTGCTGGTTGAGCTGCTGAAGGTGGGTGATGGGTTTAAAAAACAAAAACAAAACCACCTTAGACTCTTCCTTTGGGAAGAAAATAGAGCAAAGCAGCACTTTGATGCACCCTCTGTAGAACATGCAGACTCAACAGTATCCCACATTAATGTGAGTCTGTGCTGGCATGGAGTGTGCAGCTCATGTTGATGAGATGCCATGAAGCATGGGAGCTGGTATGAATTTTATGAGCAGACTCATGTGGCCTAGCTCATTATAATAGCATTAATTGAATAGCCAGACAATTTTCACAATGGCAGTAAAAGTTTCCTTTCTTGGAAAACCTGCTCAGAGTGCTCCAGGGACTGAAGCAGCATAGTGGGCCATATGATGTGCACAGCAGGAGGTAGCTTCTTGTGTTGCTGTATGGCAACATGTGATTTCCTCTAGAAATGCATGATGTACTGAGATGCACACGGGAATCTCTGAGCTTAGCTTAAAACCATGTCAAATGGCCCTCTTGGTGCTGGGAGAAATGGGCAGGTGCTGAGCCAGGGCCTTGATCTGCTGTTGGGGAAACCTCTGAGACCAAACTGTAGAGCACCCAGAGCAGGTAGGGTGAAGAGCTTCTGTTTCCAAGGCTGTGTCCTTTTGGGGAAGGTCAGCTCATGAATTAAAGAACTGTCTCCTCTTTGTCTGCTTAATTCTGCTGGACTATTAGGATGGAGGAAAAACACATTCTGAGATAAGTGATGGTGTTTCTTGAGTGGCCTCTACATGTGATGTGTGATCAGGTGAGATAGGTTTCCCAGATGAATTAAATTGCCTTTACACTTGGTGTCTGTGGTTGATACTGGATTTCTAGTTTCTGTTTCTTGAGCACCTCAAGCTCTTGTCAATGAACTGGTTCCAGCTCTTCTCTGAAAGCATCAGCTTTGGCTTTTGTGGATTCTTCCATATCTTCAAAAACATACCTGCCTCATTCTCCTCTCAAAGTAAGTGGTTACCCTTTAAATTGCACCTCCAAGTGTTCTAGGCTCCCTGCTGCCATCAGTCAGCTGTAGGTGACAGCTTCTCCATCCCTGCACACTGGGGGCACGCTGCTATGGGTGTGTGGGAGTGCACTGGTGCTCGCTGGCTGACCCCTCCTGTAGCCATGGCTTTGGTTAGTGTTACAGGAGTGCCTGCTCCAAAGTGATGTGTATGGCCTGGCATGTTGCTCATGACTTGTTTGCTGCCATCTTTGGTAGGCTCCCCAATTCATGACTGAGAAATGGTGCTGATGGGCTGCTCCCAGCTAATTCCCAGCATAGATCTTGCTCTGTACTCAGCCCTGCTGAGCTGGGTGCATTGTGTGGCTTTGTTATGTTCTGCTCAGACCTTTAAATATCCTCCTTGTAATTTCTCTCTCTGCAGGTTGATTATATGTATATTTTTAATTGGTACACTTAGGCTTGGTATTGCAATAGAAGTCAGGCAGTCCTGGGGGACACTTCTGTTCCAAATTGGAGAAGCTGGTTCTGCTTCTGTAAATATCAAGTTGGATATTAGGAAAAACTTCTCAGAAAGAGGCAGCATTGGCACAGGCTGCCCAGGGAGGTGGTGGAGTTACTGTTCCTAGAGGTGTTTAAAAGCCGTGGAGGTGTGGTGCTGAGGGACAGAGTGGGCATGGTAGGTCGGGGATGGACTTGGGGATCTCAGAGGTCTTTTCAAACCTTAATGGTTCTGTGAAATCTTGCTTGAGTTTCATGGTCTTCTGATTGCATGGGCACAAGTCATGTTTTGTATGGACTCTGTTTCAAGGCCAGGCTGGATGTGGCTCTGGGCAGCCTGGTCTGCTGGTTGGTGACCCTGCACATAGCAGGTGGGTTGAAACTAGATGAACATTGTGGTCCTTTTCAACCCAGGCCATTCTATGATGATTCTATGACCCTAAGCAATGGGAAGCTTGGGTGAGGGCATAGCAAAGTACTTGGCAAGCAAAAAAGGAAAAAAAAAAAAGTACTTCCACTTAACTTATGAGCTTGGCTAAGCTTCGAGGCCTCTGTGTTGACAATTCTTAGCTCAGTTCTCAGATATAAGCACCTCAAGCAACCAGATAAGAGGAAGCTGAGGTACCTCTTTGTTTCCTCAGCAGTGACTTCTAGCATCCCTCCTAAGATATATGGGTGTCTGCATCACTGCAGCTCTGTATGCCCCTGCATCTTGGAGCAGCCTAATATGCTGAGCTGCTCCCTCATATGTGACCAACTGGGAAACAGCTGAGTGTTGCTGCGTTTAGAATGCCCCCAATGTGGACAGATCCTTTTTGCACTAGCTTAGTGGTGTTGGATATGCAGACCTCTCCCAGAGCCATTGATGGCAGTGGGGTGGCACAGCTCAAAGCTCAGCTTTCAGGCTGCTGTAAGCCCTGCAGCCCCACAGCCTTTGGGGGCTGCCCATCTCCTCCAAGAAATCCAATCCTGAAGCCCAAACCCCTCTGGGGACAGTTGACCAAAACTGATACTTTATTTAACAGAACTGACTTGTTTTGCTTAATCTTGACAAAATTCTTTCCTTGCCCTAATCCTCTCCCAGTGTAAGGTGAGATCTTGAAATACCTGGCAAACTAATAGCGCAGCTCTTTCTGCATCTTTGGGCCTTTCTGTAAGCAAAAGTGGGAGGGGGGCAGGGGTGTTCTCAGCCCCTGCCAAGGATAGAACTTCTGCTGGGAGCTAGGAGGGAGCTATTTCCCTGTCATCTGACAGGCCAGAGATGAAGCAGCTGCTTGAGCTGAATAACCAAAGGATCTAGCCAAAGAGCCAACGCTTCCTATGGCTTATTAGCATGGCTGTGTTGCATCCCTGGTGGCTGTATCTATCTTCTGGCTTGTCTATGTTGACTCAGGAAAATCCAGAGACTTAGCATGAGTTTGGGGGGCAGGTGCTGACCTCACCTGCCCCAATGATGGGTGCTGTGAGGCTTGCTGGGCTGCTATGCATGATGTTGTGCTTCATCTGCTGCTGGACAGACCCCAGCATGGGACAGATGGTAGCCTTATCCAAACTGGTGCTTCTGTGGGTCTGCTTACACTGTTACCTTCCAGGTAACCCAAATTAAGCATTTCCAACTGGTCTCTGATCCATCTGGACTTATTCAGAGACACTGGGCGACTTACTACTCTATGGATGATGTCTGTGCTCCCATCACCTGCATGGTTTTGGGAATGTGTCTAAAGCTCAGGGTATTTCAGCTTGTATATCAGGACTTACTGAAGGAAGAGTCTCTGAACAGAGTCAGCAACTTGGTGCGTGTCTCTTGGGTAGCTGGGCTGTTCTCAGGACAGCTGAAGGCTCTTGGGCTATGGACGATGCCTTTGGTAGGACATGAGGTAATGGCCTTATGTTGCTCTGGGCTGGGGGGTGTGGGTCAGGTTGGATATTAGGAAAAAATTCTTTTCAGAAAGAGTGGTCAGGCATTGGATCAGCTGCCCTGGGAGGTGGTGGGGTCACCATCCCTGGAGATGCTCAAGAACCATGGAGATGTAGCACTGAGGGAGATGGTCTAGAGTAGTCACAAACATGGTTTGATGGTTGGACAAGATGACCTTAAGGGGCTTTCCAACCTTAATGATTCTGTGATAAAGAACACTGGTGTTTGAGTGCCTAATGAAGCAGAACGTTCTGATGAGGCTGAGGGTACTCCTCAGCAGCTTTGCAGCAGTTATTGCATGCTCCTATTGCAGCTTTGAAGGAGGTGCCATGAAAAATGTATGGAGAATCCACTGTTTGCTTGGTGACCTGAATTTCTAAGAAGCAGGAAAACCCCTAGCTTCAGCCTGAAAGATCTGTCTCTGAAACAAGCCTTGTAGCTGAGGCTTCATTTTAGGAGTGAAGTTGCACCCACTGTCTTCTCTGGGGGATGCATGGCTGGATTTTGTGCAACTGCAGCCCTTGTATAGAGCACCAGCAACGCGTTGCTCTTACTACTGTCAGCTGCTTGAACGCCTCTGTTTGTGTATCTAAAACTTGAAGGCTGGCAAAGAAAGAAATCTGACCAGTGCAATGGAAACCTTCAATTCCCCGCAGTCCCAGGAGGAGCGAAGCAGCTCCAGGCTGGGGTGAGGAATGAACTCTGTTCGTACACTGCCTCGCCTCTCCAGGAGGAGCAGCAGCCAGGAAAAATATCAACAGTTCCATTAAAAAGTCTGCTGGTTTGCTGAAGTAGTGAAATAAACATACCTGGAGGCATAACAGCTTGAACCACACAGGAAACATTAACTAGAACGAACACACGCAGGCTTGCTCCCTCTCCCCCTGTGTATCTACCCGATAAAAACACTGTGCGTCCATGGCAATGTGTAAATCAAACAGCAGCTGGGGGGATTATTCTTAGCTGGGGGAAGAACGGGTTGGGATCAAGCAGGGGCTCATTGCTTTCCTAGAAAGGCAGAATTTGTATGGATACTGGGCTGGTTCTTCTGCCTGCAGCAGCAAAGAGGTGCTGTGGGACAGTTGTCCCTTCTCACCTTTTCTGGTTCTGTTGGGGGGCTGAAGTCATTTTGCTCCAAGCCGTTGAAAATCTGGGGGTGTGAAGCATCTCCTGAGGGGAGCGAGCTGGATATGATGGGAAGGCAGTAACCTGTAGCTGTTAGTAATGGGGAGGAGATGGGTTTTGATCCTCCCCTGAGCCCATCATGTCCCTTCTGATGGGTCAGGGGGTGGGATGGCCACCGTTAGTGAGCTCTGAGCATGGCCTGGATGAGAGGTGCCAAAACATCTTGGAGCACTAGCCCAGTTCCCTCAGCTGCCTGTAAAAACAGCA
Organism: Lagopus muta; assembly: GCF_023343835.1. Classification (NCBI taxonomy): domain Eukaryota; kingdom Metazoa; phylum Chordata; class Aves; order Galliformes; family Phasianidae; genus Lagopus; species Lagopus muta. The sequence continues at coordinate 2,730,799 of NC_064439.1, forward strand.
TCCCTTTGGCCATACCCTGTGTATGTGGCACGCAGAGAAAATACATGTGGAAAATGCCTCTGCTTGCAACCAGATGGCACCTGTCAAGCACAAGTAGACATTTCTATTACAGTAGCCTTGTTTGAGTGTCTTGGAGCACTCCCAGCCTTTGCAAAGCAAAATAGCGTGGCTCTAGCTGTCCTCCCAGAGGCAGATTGATGTGGTTATTGCATGCTCCAGACAGTCCGTGCTCCCCGGCCTCATCTGCACAGCCACTTAGCACAACTAATCCGAACTGACTTTTAAAGTGGATTAGTTCAATTACTCTTAACTAGCCCCGGTGGAAACGCTCTCCTTGGGGATTAAGGAGCCTTAATTCACTTTAACACACTTGATTTCAGTGCAAATCAGGCTAAACTGAATTAAGAGCACTTCAGAGCCCAGTGCGGAGGCAGTCCTTCAGAGCTGATGTGGTTTAACCACTCCACTTTGCATTCCTGTGCTGAATTCATTCCTATTAGCCTCTCTGGAGTGTCCCCTTACAGATGGTGAATACAGTCAGCCTCTCAGAGTCAGAGCCGCATGCACATTGCCAGGCTGATGTGTGAACCAGCTCCTGTGCTGTGTCAGTGTCTCAGAGTGCCTGGATGGAGTGCTGTAGAGGTGTTTGTCCTTTCCTTTGTGTTTTTCCCATTCCAGGCTTTGCTTTTTGAAATTTGAATAGCTGACCTCTTTGCCTTTTCACATAAATGCAGGGCAATGGGTCGCATGGGTTTTCCTCTGCTGGATAGAATGGCAGTGCTTCACCAGCAGCACGTTTCCTCTTGAAGATGAGCTGTGGTGGCAGAAGTGCTCAATCTCTGTTTCCTTAAACCTTGAAAGAAAAATTGCCTTTATAACTATGGGAGGTAATTATTGCTTTGGAGAGAGTTGAGTAGGATGGGGGTTTTCTCATGGCTTTTACCCATTGTGCAGGGAAGCAGAGGGCAATCCTGCCAGTGCTGATTAGGGCTAAGATCCATGAACAGCAGAGGGAAGCATCATCATTTTTTTTTTTCCATCATCCTGACCCTAAATGTCTTAGCTCTGATTCCCAAAGGGAAGGATGGAGGCATGCTGCTGCCCCAATGAAGCACATAACATTCTGGATGTTGCTGCTTTGCTGTCAGTGCTAATGTGTCCCTGTGCTGCTCTTCAGACTCCAGCTGTCTTCAAGCTTGGCTATGAGGTGCATGCAATGAGAACGTGGGTATTTGCTGATGTAGTCCTGCATTATGTTCAGTTTCTTTGACTCGATTTCCTGCAGCAGCTATGTGAAGCTGTGGTCCTCTGTCTGTTTTGGTGGTTATATCTAGTGGATTCAGCACTATGGGATGCTGAGTCATGGAGTTGTTTGAGTTGGAAGGGGACTTAAGGGCCATCTAGTCCAACTCCAGTGCAGTGTACAAGGACATCTCTGAGCACCTCGATTGAGCTGTAGTTGTGCTTTAAGGTGCATTAACCTCACCTTTAGCATCTCTTAAGATTTTTCTGGTGTCTATTGCTCTGGGAGGTACTGAAAAAGATGTAACTACTGACTATAAGTCCCTTTTGGCATAAGCAGCAAACTTGCTGACTCCATTTCTGAGAGAATACCGAGGCCTTGTTGAAAGGAGATGTGTCACCAAGGTGCCAGTCTTCACTTGGAGGTGATGCTGCCTTTGTAGAATCATTCAAGTTGGAGGAGACCTCTAAGATCACCAAGTCCAACCCCAACCCATCCCATGTATGTCAGAGCTGTATCTGCTCTTTTCTTCAGTGTCTCTGGGGCAGTGACTCGACTGCTTCCTGGAGCAGCATTAAGTGATTTAATAAATTGAGCAATTGTGCTTGAGACTGCAACTTCTTCTGTTGTGCCATTGGGCAGAATGGCAAAGGATCTGCAGGAGCTGGCTCTTCAAGTGGGTTTTCAGTAGGGGGGGAGAAATATATCTGTAGTCTCTTTGCTGTGATTCTGTGTTTTAAGAGATGCTGTGCTGTGGTACCCATGGGGTCTGTAGGGTTCCCTTGGTTTGGCTGCAGGCTGAGGGTGTTGACAGTGTCTTTCTGCTCCAGTGACTTGAATGGAGGACTGGAGTATATTTGCTTCTGATATGTTCAACCTTAGAAATGAGCTTAACAATATCAAAATAGGGAGCAACAGTCAAGCAGTGAATTATTGCTGAGGGGATTTTGTGGCTTTTTGTGATTTCATGTTGTTGATTCAACCTCAGAAGTTGAATTCTTGATAAAACCAGCTGAGGAGGTGGAGGAGTGAATGAAGGATCTGAACAGGACTAAATCTCTGCCTACGATGCCTGGGTTATCCAACAGACTTATTCACAGGCTAAGTTCTTCTGCTAAATGATAGCAGGGGCAGCACCTAATCTTTGAGTTGGAAGGGATCCTTCAGGGTCATCTGGTCTGACTCCCTGCAGTAAACAGGGGCACCCTCAGCTCATTAAGGCGCTCATCCAGGTTCTGGATCCATTGCTCAGCTTGTCTGGGTTTCTCTGAGTGGCATCTCATCCCTAGGTCTTGTTGTCTGCACCACACAGCTTGGTGGCATCTGCAGTCTTCTCAGGTACTCAGAAACACCTGCTTCACAGAAAGATGGTGTTCTCTTTATATGTCCTGCTTAATGGATCCAGGCTGGCACATTCCTGAGCCCTTCCTGCCCTGTTTTAAGCTGCTTCTGGGCACCCTGTGGGCCCCCGCGCTTAGATGCCTGTGTAATTTGGTAAGGATTTGTCCATTCTAATGGCTTCTTTCCCACCTCACCCTTTAAAGCTGTTCAAAGTCCTAATCGTGATACGCAAAATTTCAAAAGAATTGCGGCCGATATATTTTAATATTCTTATGGGTGAGCGGCCCCCGGCTTAACGTGATAAACTTGGACAGCTTTTCTTACTAAGGAAAATAGAAAGCCTTCCAAATCAAGAAAATTATGTAAGCAAATCCGATGAGTGCGCTCTAAAATTAAACCTGCCTTGCAAGCTCTGGGGCCTTCAGTGTGAAACCAATGAGGACTATTTTGGGGAGGCTGCAAAACCCTGCTGGGGCATGTCCAATGATGTCCTGAAATTCTCTCCCTCCATCCATCCATTTGCCCATTTGATGTGACCAGACATCTGTAGGAACTTATAGGGACCATCCTTGTTCTGGGACTAGCTCTCCAACATTGTAATTGAGCCGTGCAAACTGTACCAGCACCGAAAGCACTGACTAGCTTGTTCCCTGCTATCCTGCCATGCAGCATCATGCTCAGAACTGTGAGATTGGATGTAGTTTTAGGTTGTTGTGGCTATGCTGGGGTGGAGCAAAGCAATCTCTCATCTGTGATATCTGGTGCGTGGAGTTTCCAAGCTGCAAATGATAAGGGAAAATGGGGAGATTGAGATTAGATAGAAGGAAAAAGTATTTTATGGTAAGAGTGGTGAGGCAGTGGCACAGATTTCCCAGACAGGTAGTGGATGTCCATTCCTGGAGATGTTCAAGGTCAGGAGATGGGGCTCTGAGCAGCTGATGGAGCTGTGGCTGTCCCTGTTCGTTGCAGAGGAGTTGGACTGGATGACTTTTCTGGTCCCTTCCAACCCAAATAATTCTGTGATTCTAGTGCCAGATTCCCTTCCAGTCTGGGGTTGAGAGGAGACCTCTTCTCTGTGTGGTCGCTAACACAGTATCTCCCACCACAGCAGGGGCTGTTTGACCTCCTTCCTACCGTTTGTGCTGAGGTGGCTTTGAGCTTTTGCTAGGCTGGAGTGATCTCACGGGGTTCACGGCACTTTTGGCTGCAGCCAGATGTAAACACCTGGAAAGCTTTAGCGGGGAGCAACCCTCACGTTATGCTTGGTTCTTGTTACGCCCCATAGATCTGTCAACTCAGCTGCTAAAGGTATTTCCATCTGGGGAAAAATCTCCCCTAATTCTGTTTTACTCTGTTATTTGCAGACCGATGACAGGTTTCTAGCAAACACAAAGCACTTGTTAGCGTTGCTATCCTTTCCCTTTGCCTGAGTCGTTCGTTCTTTCTTGGCCCCTGGTCCTCCTGGGCTCTTGCAGCCAGGAGACACTGACATCCTAAATGTGCAAAATACAAGACGGATAAACATCTTAATCTCACGGATGCTTCAATCTAAATGTTTTCTGAGGCCCTCCTTCCAGGAGGATTAGCCGTTAACAACGTCTGAAAGGTCGCAGTCTTCCTTCTGCTTGCTGTGCTGCTCGAGGAGCTGAACGTGTGTGAAAGATTCAGCAAAGGCCTGGGATGCCATTGCCATTATCTGAGGCTCCAGGGAGCATCTGTGCGTCCTTAGGCTTTGGGCATTCCTCTTGGAGCTCTGCCTGCCTCTATTAGCCATTGTGATAGCGTTGCCTGGAGCGCCCAAATGTGACATGTATCAACTGGCATTTTGGCTGCACTACGTGTAAGATTTTTCCAGCGTTGGTTTATATCTTACCCTCTCCCCCTCCTTCCCCCCCCCCCCCCCCCCCCCAAGTGTGCGCATATTACTGTTATGATTTATTTTCAGGCTGTAACCTGGGTTTTATTGCTTGAAATACTTTGGAAACTTGGAGGGGTTTTTTAATTAGTTACAAACCCGCTGTAACTTGGAGGAAAATTCCAGTGTGAAGAATGCTTTTGATTCACAAAGAAATTATGTTGCAGAGCTCAGGTAGAAAGGCTTCCTCTCATCTTTGTGTTATTTGGGATTAACTTTCCTTCCTAAGGCGCCATTTCCATTGATGAAGTTGACTTTGCTTCTTGCCAGCTCTGAAGTAGTTCAGAGTTTGTTACTGATGTAGAATCACAGAATGGCCTGGGTTGCAAAAGACCACAGTGCTCATCCAGCTCCAACCCCCTGCTGTGTGCAGGTCGCCAACCAGCAGCCCAGGCTGCCCAGAGCCACATCCAGCCTGGCCTTGAATGCCTGTAGGGATGGGGCATCCACAGCCTCCTTGGGCAACCTGTTCCAGTGCCTCACCACCCTCTGGCTGAAAAACTTCCTCCTAATATCTAACCTAATCCTCCCCTGTCTTAATTTAAAACCATTCCCCCTTGTCCTGTCACTATCCATCCTCATAAACAGCCGTTCTCTCTCCTGTTTATATGCTCCAAATGCCTCTTCCTAAAAGCTGTGTTGGAAATCATGAGTGTTGGAAACTGTCAATTGCTTGAACTCTCAGAGATTACATGAATAGGCGTAAGCTTCACAAAATAAAAAGTCTTCTTGAGGATGTGGTAGTGAGTCTTTTGCTGTGACAGGTTATTTCTGCTGAGTGCTTACCCAAGTTACATGCTGTCAGGGCATTGCAACCGCTGCTATTTCAGGGCTGGAGAGGAGTAAGCTAGAGGGATTTCCTTCTCTACCACTGAGAACATCAGTGTCACTCTGGGGATTGTGGTGTAGAGAGAGCTGGCGAAGCCAATGAGATCCTGCTCCTTTTGCTCCTGTGATCCAGCCTGCAGGACTGCAAGTGGCCACATTTGCTGGTTTTCAAGAAGCGAGGTGTGAGACATTTGGGTTTGCATCCCTTGGGAAGCCGGATGGGAATGCTGGATGTCCCCATAACCTGGCGGAGGGCTTGGCAGGAGATGTGCTCTTGCAGGGATGATAGCTGGGAGAAGGATGGTTTTCTTGACCCCAGGCCAATTGGAAAGTCTCAAGTGCAGATGAAGAAAGGGGGAAGGGAACCTGATACTGTCTCCCAGAGAAGGACAATCTGAGAGAAGAACACAGCCAAGTTTCATCGCAGTGCTATTGGGTTTCAGCTTGCAATTTAAATAGCAACGCTGTTTTTCAGTGATTTGCTTTAATTTGCTGGGAAGTCTTACATTTGTAGAAAAGAAACAAGAGTATATTATCTCAGTGCGTGCAACTTTTTTAACTTTCAATATAAAATCTCCTAATTATTTCCCTTCAAACATAACTCTTACTAAATTGGAGTGCACGAAAAGTGGAGTTGGTGGTTCAGCTTGCTTTGGAATTTTGTGCTGTACATGCTTTGTAGTGCTGAGCAGACAGCTCATGTCCCACTTCCTTGTGCTTTATGAAAGTCTGGTGGGGAGACTTCTTCATAAGCAAATTGCTTCTTTGCTTGGAATACGAGTCTTTGCTCTTACTTCAACATCACTACTAAATTTATGGGATTTGGAGGTGTATCTAAATGTCTTCACAACACTTCAAAACCAGATTCTACCAATCTTTCTTTTTTGAACCCATTGACTCCAATTCTGGTAGGTTTTGTTTACTTAAGTCCTATATCATCTGGGGGAGGATGAGTCAATCTCTAAAGCTGCTGTAAGAGATGGGCTGTGGGAGTCGTGAAGTGAACCCACATGCATTTCAAAGACAGATGGGAGCTCCATTTCGGACTGGAGCTGCTGCTCTGGTTGAGAGTAGCTCTAATGAGCATCTGTTGGTAGAACAGACTACAGAGGGGAATCTCACTGTTTGGTGCTACAGTCATGTTGGGACATGAAGGGCTAATCTGAAAAGGAAGATACGGGCAGTTCATGAAGCCTTGGAGCAAAACTATGTTACTTAAGGCTTCTTAATTTGTCTTTGCCTGTTTGTAGTGTTTCCATATTAGACAAATTCCACTGGCACTAAAATGTTATCACAAATGCCTCAAAATTGGTTTTGTGTACATGTCACACGTCTCCCAAAGGTACTGGCAGGAATCTCTGGCTTTGCTTGTCCCTTGCAGTGCTGACAAGTGCATGTGGAAGCTGAGTAATCTTGGTCATAGCCTTTGTGCACGCAGACTGCAACAGAGCTTTTTTTGTGATTGCGTGCTAGTATTATTCTGTAATGATCTGGCAATTACTAAGTATTTCATTACTGTTCCCATTAACCATGTAGCCACAAGGCTTATTGAAAACATGTTGTCCAGATTCTGTGCTCAGCTGAAAACATATTTGGTTCCTTGTGAGTGCTTAAAGGTGCTGAGACAAAGCTTGCAAGCAATTGAGAGAACACTTACCTTGAGCATCCTGTCTGATGCTGAAGTCAGCTTTGTTTCCATTGTTTATGAGTACTTAGAAGTATTATGGCTCATTCCAGGTTTAACTGTCATTACTGAAACCACAGACTCAAACTGGAAAGTGAGGTGTGCTAATGATTTGTGAAAGGCTGTAAAAGCTGACTGAATTTGCCTTGTATAGTGCCTTGCTTGAATGAGTTTTAATTTTCCTAGATAATACTCATCACAGTTGGTTCTTCTCGTGGTCTCCTGCCTTCTTTCTGGAGGGAATCATCCTTTCTGGAAGGAATGAAGTAAGGTGGTAGTTTGGAAGAAGATATCTAACACTGGGCTGCTTTGCAGTATGTGGTCACATGGTGTTTTGAGATAAAAACTGATTTATAATGCATGCATGCAATTATGGTGATATTTCCTGGTCCTTGAGTGGCTGAATTGGAAGTCACTTCCATATGAAGACTTTTATCAGTTTTACTTCCAGCTCTCAAGATAGTTTCCAAGGAATAATTTAAATCCAGGACTTTCAGATCTCCATCTCTGTTCCACTGGTGCACACAAAAGCATTCTGCACTCAAGAGGCATTTAAGGTTATGGATTGTAATTACTTTAAATGAGATGTTATCTAAACGTGTTTGTGAATCTGGGCAAAACTGGTCGTCTAGTTCTGGGCTGAGAGGTCTATCTTGTATTTTCAGGCTACACAAACAATTCACTGATGGACTATCAACCTGGATCATTTTGTAGAGATGACTGGAAGAGGTACACTGCTTTTGGTTTTGTTTTTTTTCCTGGTAGTTAACTTTCGTATGTGTAGATCCATGGGACATCTCTCAGGGCTGCTGAACTAGGCACGGTTTCTCATGTCAGTCATAGTGTTTCTCCCTTCAGATGTCTGCAGGCAATAGGAGGGAGTTGAGTAGGAATAACATTGTGTAGCTCTGCGTTTGGTAGGACGTTGATGTCAAGCATGGTCAACTTGCAAATTAAAGTACTTACTTTTTCGGCTTGCTATTTCTGAGGTCCTGCTTCACAAGCAGTGCTTGTACTTCAAGGCCTGCTGGACTCCTCTCCAAGTTTCATGAAGCATACATCTCATGGGGAACAGTTCCCTGCAAAATAAATATGGATGCAACTTTGGCATCCCACAGTGCTGTGTCTTTACATCCAGGCTTGGTGAGTTCTGTTCCTCCAAAAAGGAGCTTGAAATCTATCAAAAGGCTGTGAAGAACAGCTTTTACATTTAGTGAGGATTGGGCTCGCGAGGTGACATAATATCCAGGAACACAAGAGCTGATTCAATTCTTAATCTTGGTGTAACAAAACCACCTCGTGGTTTCTGTATTTGGGTTGATCTAAATTGGGATGGCAGCAGTTCCTGAATCCAACAGCTTTGGTCTATTTTAGGTGGTGAAAATCTGCCATTGGCACTATGTAAGGCATTTATAAGTAACAAGCTAATTATGTAAAATGTACACTGTCCACTTGTTAAGATCTTCTTAAAGTTTCATAATCTAATCAGAATTTGCTATGTATAACACTTGGCTTGTTGTCCTCTCCCCTGCCTTTTTAATACAACTTAGTTGGGTGGATGGATGATCAATACAGGAAGGAAATGCTTTCCATAATACTGGTTCATTGAGTGTGACCCACATACCTTTTCTAATACAATGCATAAAGGATTTTTTTTTCCCCATTCACGAGCACAAATGCATTGCTCTGAAGATGGATGGTGTGCTATCTCATCTACAAAACAGCAGAAAGAAAACTGTGGGCCACCCTGGGTTTTAGTATTTTGGTTAATTTGACTCTTTATTCGTATAAACTGTAGTATAATAAAAGGATGTATATGCTGTAGTCATAAAGTTTGGAGGTTGGAACTAGATGATCTCAAAGACCCGTTATAGCCTAATTCTGCAGTAAGTATTGTGATGGCTTTTCTTGAAGTGTAGGCTGAGGTGGGTCTGAGTGAGGTTCATGCTGATGTTCTGTAGTTCTATTAACTCCTGGAAATTAGGAGAAATTTATTCTCAGGTTGGGTCTCTGTCCCTGGAGATGTTCAAGAACTGTGGAGATGTGGCACTGAGGGACATTGCCAGTGGACGTGGTGGGATGGGTTGGGATTGGATATGGGAATCTTAGAGGTCTTCTCCAACCTTCATGATTCTATAACAAAGCAAGCGAAGATTCTCCAATAGCATGAGTCTGTTAAAGATATCTTGTCTGTCTGTATCATCATATGTATACATCATATGTGATTAGCAGTGCCCTTGCAGGTGGCATGTGAGACAAACAAAGGTTGTGACATCAGTTGGCTTCATTGAAACTCATCCCACATGTGGGTTACCTCAGCAAGAACACTGTCTTCTGTGCTAGTGATTTATTCCTGTTGGAGTAGTTTGACACTTTGGCCAGAGCCAGTTTGTTTAGCTGGAGACCTGACCCTCAAAGTCTCATCTGGAGCTTGTAAAACCTCAGGGCTGCAAAGCTTCTTCAGGAAAACAATCATGAGACAACTTTTGTCTTGGAATGACCTTCATGTGAGAGCCTTCGAGTATCTTCCTATCTATGCTCTGTGCTCCCAGTTCATCCCCACAATCCCTGCTGAGGCTCAGAGCGTACTGTCTCATCAGCACAACGGGGCTCTCATGCATCCTGCCCTCTCCAGTGCCCAGAAAGTTTGTTTTTTCACCTGTTTAGTTTTTAAACCTTCCACGAGGATAATGTGACATTAGAGTGGAAAAGCTATCACTGCTGTGCAGGGGAGGAATTGCAGAGCCATAAACTGCTCCCAAAATAGAGCAGATGATGTGTCAAACCGCCCAACCATCTAAATGCTCCACGAGCTGACCTCCATGCGACATAAAATAGGGGCTGGGTGAAATGTTTTGAGGGGAGGGAGAGATGCAAACCCCTTCAGCCTTAACCTGCACTTGTTGCTGGAAGTTGCCATTTATTCAGAAGTTGTTTAGGAAAATGTCAAGGCAGCAGCTGAGACTTCCAGGTCTTAAGCATGAAAACAGGGCTTGAGGAAGGAGGAGGAAGTAAGACAACAGGAGTGTGAGCTGTGCTGAGGAGCTCTGTGCTCACTGTGCTTTCATCAAAATCTTCTTTAGCCTTTCAGCCCGCCAGCTTTTGAGATTTTGGTGTTTGGTGAATAATCTGTATTTCATTGCTGTGCTGCTGGGTGTGTGTGCACGTAGGGCTATCCTCAGGCAGCAAGGGAAGCTGCTGTGTTAGCTATGAGGAGCTTCTTCCTCTGCTGCCAATCTCTGTGGTCTGGGCAAGGACAGCTCCATAACTGAGGCATCTGTTGAGAACAGAGAGGGCAGTGTTTGGGATGGACAGCACGATTTATATGACAGACGGACCAGTGAGGAGGAGGAGATGGGGAGGGGGAATGAAGAAGCCAAGTCCTGTTGCGTGATTTGCACCAGGGAGCTGTTAAATTTGGGAGATAAGGCTTAACAAAAGGCTGGCTGAGGTGTTAGAGAGACAAATGGGCAATTCATTACAAAGTCAGATGCGTTCCCTGGCAGGAGTGGGTGGAAGAGACTGACACTAACACATGCTGGCCGTGCTGGCGCTGGGGCCGTGCGAGGCATGCCCATGTCCTGGAGTGCTGGGGGTGCCCGTGGGTGGAGGGCTGCGTGGGGCTGAGGAGGTGAGGTGGGCAAAGTGAGCATGGCAGCACGAGCAGAAGTGAGGGAGGTGGTTGTCTCCCTCTGCTGTGCCCTCTTGGGGCTCTCAGCATGAGGAAGATGCTGAGTTGTTGGAGAGAGTCCAGAGGAGGGCCGTGAGGTTGCTCAGAGGGCTGGAACACCTGTTTTTATGAAGGCAGGCTGAGGGAGTTGGGCTTGTTGAGCCTGGAGAGAAGTGGACTCGGAGAAGACCTGATTGTGGCCTTCCAGTACCCAAGGGAAGCTTATAAGCAAGGGGAGAGCAACTTCTTACTCAGACCAATAGCGATAGGACAAGGGGGGAATGGTTTTAATCTAAATCTCTCTTTAGTTTGGATATGAGTAGGACATTCTTTACTCAGAGGATGGTGAGGCACTGGCAATGCTGCCCAGAGAGCTATGGGTACCCCATCATTGGAGGAGCTGAAGGCAGGGCTGGATGGGACCCTTGGCAGCATAAGCTGGTGGGGGTGTTGGAACTGGATGGGCTTTATATTCCTTTGCAACCCAAAGTGCTCTCTGATGCTGTGGGCTGAAATGAAGATTTCTTCATCAAAATGTGGACATCTAGAGAAGCTAAGGAGAAACGGGACAAATGGTATAGCCTGTGTGGTTTGGACAGTCAGTGATGTAAAGGCTTCCTGAAGCAGGAGGCTGCATTTGAGTCCTCATGTTTAATCACCCACCTGGGTGATTAATCCCTTTTGGAATCTATACATTTAAATTTTGGGGTTTCACAGTAGCTGGTGATAGAGAGTCTTGAAGTTTAATAATATAGTGTTAGGGGGATAGGAAGGAAGGGGGATATTAGGGTCTGAACATCCTGCATTTATTTTTAATGCTGTTCTGGCCTGAGTCAGCATGTTGGATTCCTATAAGTGAGTGTTCCCCAGCCCTGGACAGGTCTGCAGGGTGTCAGTAGGCTTCATGCAGAAGATTGAGTGCTGGACAGCCAGAAGTACGGACAGGAGTTGTTCCAGGCACTGGAACTGCCTGCGTGAAGAAGTGCCCTTACCCTGCGTGTGGTGCTTTTTGAAGTTGTCTTTGTAAAGCTGCTGGAATGAACATAAAGGAGCACCAGTGCAAAAAGCATGATTGGAAAATGTTAGTAAGGTTTTCTTTCTGGTCTTCACTCTTCACATTTTGAATTCTATATATCGTTTGCTAAGGGCAACTCTCTCCAGACAAAGGAAGATACCAAGAAATCCATGAACTTTGGATTTCTTTGCTCAGAATGAGAGCAGAACTGCTGCTTCAGTTTTATATCACAGATGAATTTCTGCGTCTTGGAATTTGATCTCTATGGTAGGAGCAGATGAAACAGGGTTTGCTTGTAGTTTAACTCTTTGTTGCAAGAATATTGTACAAATGCTGTATTGCATTGTGTGATCTATTATGTGGCTTTCTGGTCCTCAACCCTACCAGAACTGATTCAAAAGCAAGGCAAGGGCAGGCATGCTTGTTTATGTTCTTGTGAATGTGATCTATGTTTTAAGTTATGGAGAGGTGTTAGGCCCAATTTTGGACTCAAATGAACCGCTCTAATTCAGGGAGGGAGTGGAGTTGCTTTTATACTGCAGCAAGGACCTGAGATCCTAATAGGGTAAATAAAACAAGGTTTTTATTTTCTTCTCCAGCCTCATTACTTCATTTTCTTCCATCGCATTGCTCCGCATTCACTGTTTCTCTGCGCTGAAACTCCCAGCTACAGGCTGTGCAAGATCTGATAGGAAGCATGTCAATAAATACAAAAACATTAAGCAAGAAACAAAGCGTAAAGACAAAATAAAAAGCCATCAGTAGCCAGAATAGTGAGCAGCCGGGGACAGCGGGTGAGTAATTCCTGGCACCAGCTGGGAAGGGTGAAGCTTAATGCCGTCTTAAATCGGCAGCGAAAGCCCCTGCTGCTGCCTGGCCCATGCATTCCACTGGCACCGCAGTTCACCGGCTGGTTTTAAGTTGGGTTAAAAATCCTCCATAAATCTGGCTGATTGCTGTTTCATTCTTCAGAGGATGAAGGGGAGAGGAAACAACCTTCCCTTCCTCTTCTCTCCCTGCCTCTGCCCGCTTGCAGGCAAAATAGGTTGTTTGCAATGGAATTTGGTTACAGGCAGCTCTTGGTATTAAACTACCTGGGAGCTCCCAGCTAGTACTGAATTATGAAAAAACAAGTTATTCCCCCTTCCACAAAAAAAAAAAAAACAACAAAACAAAACAAAAAAAAACAACAGCAGGGTTTTCTGGAGGTCATTTGGGAACTATTGGGTCCTTCACGGCATGAGCTGTATGTATTACAAAGGAATCATAGAATTATAAAGATTGGAAAAGACCTCTAAGATTCCAAAGTCCCGCCATGCCCACTGACTGTGTTCCTTAGTGCCACATCTCCATGACTCCGGAACACCTCCAGGGATGGTGGCTCTACCACTCTGCCTTACTGCTCTTTCTGAGAAGGAATTATTCTCGATGCCCAACCTGAACCTCACTCATGCAATTTCAGGCCATCACCTCTTGCCTTTTCCCAGCTAACAGTGATACAGCACCAACCCCCATCTTGTTATACCTTCCTTTCATGTGATTGCAGGGAGCAATAAGGTCTCCCTTGAGCTTCCTCTTTTCAGCTCAGAGAGAGCTGAGAAGCTGCTCCCCATCAAACTTACGCTCCAGACCCTCGCAGATCCGTTGCCCTTCTATGGACACACTCCAGGGCTTCAGTGTCTTGCAGTGAATGGCCCAACACTGAACACAGCACTTGAGATGCAGCCTCACCAGTGCCAGAACAGGGGGTGATCACCTGCTCCTGCTGGCTGTGCTATTGCTGACACAAGCCAGGATGCTGCTGGCCTTCTTGGCCACCTGGGCACGCTGCTGGCTCATGTTCAGCCAGCTGTCAGCCAACACCCCCAGATCCTTTTTCTCTGTGCAGCTTTCCAGCCGCTCTGCCCTAAGCCTGCAGCATTGCACGAGGCTATTGGGACCAAAGTGCAGGACCTGACACTTGGTCATGTTAAAGCTCATACAACCTCAGTCTGTCCAAATCCCTCTGAAGGGCCATCCTTGCTCAGGCAGATCAACGCTTCTTCCCAGCTTGGTGTCATCTGCAAACTAACTGAGGGTGCACTCAATTCTCCTCATCCTGAGCATCAGTAATATTGCAGAGGCTCCTAGGGCTGGTCCTGGTCCGAGCCTTGTCCCTGTCATCTCTGTCCTGGTGAATCTCAGCTCTGATATTTGCCAAAAATAAAAGTGCAAGGACTGGAAACTTCCTGAATGAGGTTTGTTGTAGGGAGGGGGAAGAAGGGTTGGGGTATTGCGGCTTTGTGGTTCAGGCACACCACTGTGGGTTGGAAGAGCAAAGCTCAGTTCCTTCCTCTGCTCTTGGGCTTCTCTGTGATTGCTTATGCCCTCCTTGCTGGGAGGGAGAAGGGAAGGCATCTCTTCCTTCCTCCAGGGGAATGCTGTCATTCAGAACTTGTACGGCCTTTCTGCTTCGCATGAGTGGGGAATGCTGCAGCTGCAGTATTTGCTTGTGGTGTTTCTGGTTGCCACAGTGCAAAAATAGCTATTCCTCACAGCACCTTGGTCCTGTGGGCCTGGTGAAGGAATGTGCCATAGCATCCCCAGCCCTCCACAGCTCCGTATCTGAATGGAGTCACGTATTCCCTGCACATTCATTGAAATTTTTTTTGCTTTCATTAGCTAGACCTTCATATGCCATGCATCAATTTTTTTTTTTCGTTTTTGGGGGGAAGTGGGGAAGGAGGGGGGGTAATTTGTGCAGGAGAAACTGCAGGCATGATTTAGCATGAAGTTATATGAAAGATTATTTATATGCATAGCAAGCATTCTGTGCTTGGGAAGCAACCACCCCATATCTTGCCCCATTCACAGAAGAATCCCAAAGAGAACTTAAAGTTAGGGTCCAGCTCTTTCCTCAGCTGGGACATCTACCCTGTTGAGGTTTCCTCTTGCTTGGTCTGCTGCGTTCAGCAGCCTGGGTGAAGTCCTCTGACTTCTGTGTGAACTTCAGCTGAAGCAAAAATGAGAAACTCAGATGTAAACAATATCTGTGGTAACACCTGGGTCTGAAAAGTGCTTAATGATTTTTGGGATCAAAGAGTGGTTGCTGCAAATCTTAGAAGCATTCAGGAGGGCTATGCTGGACAAGAAAAGCTAGAGGTCTGCAGCAGCAGATGCTTTCTTGGAGAAGCAGTTGTTTAGTCTTTTCCCTGGATGCTGGGAATGACTCCATAGGCCCTGAGAGCCTGGCAGGTGTGTGTAGCAGGATGCTTACAGGACTGCTCCTCTGTCCCCTTATCCAGGATGGCAAGAGGGCTCAGAGAGAACGTTCTCACTGTGTGGATATGTTGAGGCAATCTGAGCACACTTCATGAGTAATGCAGACTCACACCTCCTTTCCTGGAAAGTAGGATCTACTGGTTGGGAAATTCTTTGTTCTGTATTTTGTCTCCTCCTTATTGTCTCAACTCCTATGTTCAGAAGGAGAACCAGGCACCTGGAGGTGTTTTCTTCTGTCAGGATCTCAATCATAGGAGATGGCTGCTTCCATCTCCATACAGTGAGGTTGCAGAGGTCTGCTGCTGATGGCACGTGTTGCTGGAAGTGTGTGATGTTGGTAATTGTGTGGTGGGATATGTACTATTTCTAAAGGAGGAAAACAATGTTTGAGAGGTTGCCATGTGTGCTGTGGTATTGAGAAGAAGATAAGGATCAGAATAGCAATTGAGGCATGCTTGCCATGAGAATAGCTGTGTTCACAACCTGGGTTTCCGAATGTTTGTTTGTTGTTTCTTCAATGGTCTCCAACAGCAAGGCACCATTGTTGGTGGAGAATGGCATGGAGAGGATAAAAGGAGAGGTGCACACACACAGAGTGGTGAGGAGGTTGGAAATGGCTTGGAAGGAAGAGGATTAGCATGTGCATAAAGGGATTCGATCTGTGGATGATGAGAAGAAATCTTGAAAAGTGTCCGGATTAGGGAAGCTGATGATCAGGCTGAGCTAAAAGAAGCAAATACTTCTATGATCAGTCGATCTTTGTGGTGGAATATAATTCATTCTGAGGTGTAGCAGCTGAAAAATCACAGAAACACCAAGGTTGGAAAAGATCTACAAGATCATCCAATCCAACCATCCATCCATCACCAATAGTCTTCTCTAAAACACAACATCCAAATGTTCGTTGAACACCTCCAGGGTCAGTCACTCCACCACCTCCTTGGGCAGCCCATTCCAGTGCCTGACCACTCTTTCAGAAAAGTAGTATAAAATCCTTGGATCCAAGGAGAATACCTTGAGTGGTTTTTTGTTTTTTGGTTTTTGGTTGTTTTGAAGGTGTTCCATGGGATATGGGATTTCTGTGTGTGTGTGTACTTCAACCAGTGTAGGAAACCTGCACTGTAGCTTGGAGAATTGCAGTGGATTTTGAAACTAGTATGTATGGGTTTTGATTCTGTAATCTAAAGATGAGGTGGCAGTGGATGTGAATGTATGAACACAGGTAAGCACTGTATGTTGCAGCAAAAATGCTTAGCTCTGACTTTGGTGCATAGGGAAAATGTTGAGTTATGGTGCAGGCATTGTGGAACTGTAAAAACAAACAAACAACAAAATCAAACAGACCCACACAGGCTAGAATGAGATATTTGACTGAAGAGTTGATTCTTCGATGATCAACCATTCTTAGTTTGCCTGGACTTCTGACCTCTTGCTCTTCAAGCAGCCATTGGCCTTTGTGGGATGGAGAGGGAGCATGGTAGGCCAACTCAGGAAAGCTTTGTTGTAGTGTGGAATAATGGCAGTGGGAGAGAGAATGGGGGTTTGTAGGTTGGTGGGTAGAAGAAGCAGCAATACGTGCCTGGAGTCCTGCATAACTCAGTCTGGCTCCTTGAGTTGTAGAGTCATCAATTTTGGAATTGCAGTGAAGAGCGTTAATGCATGCTGCTTCTCAGCTTCTCAAAACCTACTCCCGTATTGTTAGAAGAAAAGAAAGAGATGATAGAGTAGAACAAGGATCGGAAGAGGTGCAATACCGCAGGAAAAACATTCAAGGAAGAACTGAAAATAAAATCAACTGGGGCCTTGTACAGATGTACCGAAGATAAATCTCCTGGCAGAGAAGGAAGCTGCAGGGTAGGAATGCAATATTTCAGCAGGGCTGTCATTCCAGGCGGGTATAGCAGAGGCGTTTCCTCGCAGCTCACCTTGGCTCATGTTGCTGGCGGCAATTGCAGAGGAAACTCTTGAGTGTGTCAAAAATAAGAGTGCTCTCACAGATCTGTGCAGGCTCCGTGTCTCTGACTTGTCTCCCTCAAATTCCCACCAGGGAAGACCCCGTAACATAAGAGAAAATACTGGGAAACGTATAAAAGAATGAGCTGGTGCAATGAAGAGCCTTCCAAAATGAACTGAAAATAGGATCTTTGGAGAAGGGCAGTGAGTCCTAATAGAGTGCATGACCAAAGCAGATGAATGCCACCAGCAGTATTAGTGCAAACCCAGTAGTTCTTGCCGTTTACAGCTGGGATAATAAACTTCTGGTTTCTGGACTTCAAAGCAGTGAGGGATTGAACTGGAAGGAGTTTGGAAGGAGAATGATGTTGGCAAGGTTCCCCTGAGCTGAGTGATGTGGGACTGGGCAGCGAGGTCCTTCCTGAGATGTGGATGGATGGTGCAGGCATGCTCAGAGCAGAAGGCAGGTGAGGTGCACAGAAAAAGAGGACAAAATCTCAATCTTACCCTGCAGCCCTCACGGAGACCAAAGTTAACTTACACAGAGTTAAAGCTTCCTGGGTTGTGAGCAATTGGCTGTTTGGTCTCTCTCCAGGTTCCTGGTGGACAAACGTACCTTCATCTGATGCTCAGCCTTCTCAATCCAATGCAATAGAGCAGAGTGCTGGCTATCTTTCTAACAACAGAAGTTGTAGACTGGGTGAGCAATAAAAAATATATTAAATAAACAAATAGCCCCTTTTCCCCCCATCCTGAATGATTTTCTTGGAAGGAACAGCTCAGCCTGTGTGAGGAACTGAGAAAGCATCCAACTCTGACACCGTTGCCTTACAGGACCTCACTCAGCCTAGGTTGCATAAAAGGGCTTTATGGGATTACAAAGGTTCCATGCAGTGGCAGCTCCGAGGCAGTGTTTCAGGTGGGGCCACCAGCTCTGCCTGTGCTTGTTTACTACTGATGTGTGGCTTCTTTCTCACCCATTTGGTTTTTGATGTCTGTTTTCTGTGGTGGATGAGGACTGAAGGTAGCATGCTCCTCAGTGCAGAGTTGGGTCAGGAAGCAGGCTGAGCAGGTGGGAGAAGTGCTCTGCTATCCATCGTGTTGGTGTGGTGTCTCTGTGTTGTCCCAGGCAAGGGTGAAGAGGGAGTTTGGAAGTGGAGATGCTGGCCCAATGTTTGCAGTTTATATGGTGTTGCCTGCGTTATCCTGGTTATCAAAACTGATGAACTTTCACCCAAGCCTCTGCACTGTGCTTCTGCACAGTGAAAATGGCATATTGTCAGCAACATCCCATTTAATGTTTCCATTTCCTATTGTTTTCCATGGCTTTCCACCTGCAAATCAAAAGCAGGAGCCAGAGCCTTGTCCTCTGGCTTTGTGCAGCACAATGTATCCTGTTTTCTACCTTCTCCTTGTTCCAGACTCTTCATTTTGTTCTTTGGCTGACTCTTACTGGGACCCCTGACAGTGCTGCTCAGAGAGCTGTGGCTGCCCCATCCCTGGAGGTGCCCAAAGCCAGGTTGGCAGCATGATCTGATGGCAGACAACCCTGCCCATGGCAGGGGAGTTGGAACTGGATGATCTCTCAGGTCTCTTCCAATTCACAGCCATCATGTGATTGCCTTTAAGAAATCCATGACTTGCAGTATCTCAAAGGCAAACATAAAATGGGAGGAATGTAAAGGGGCTCCAAACTGCTGGTTGCTGTGCAAAACCTTGCCTGTAGGATCAGCTCCTGTATCACTCCCCCTGACTTCTACATGATACATGGAGCTTGTGCTTTCCAGGACATTTTGCTCACCAGTACCAGCTCAGTTGGAAAGGTGAAAGAGAGGTAGAAAATGGGTTATGTCTTCTCTGCCAGCAGAGGATATATATCCCTTACACCAACTAGGAAAGCTTGTAGGATTGAACCTTTGGGGGAAAAGAATTGACGAGGGCCAGGAATGAATATCTTGGAGATTTTGTTACAGGCATTTACTACTGCAAAGCTTGGATCGAGCCACCTCTCTCATAAGCATAAGTGGTTAATGAGGCCACCAGGGCCAGGTGATGTCCCAAGTCCTTGGGCAGCACTCAAGCCTGAGTCCACACAGTGCAGAGCGAAAATGTGAGGGTTAAGATTTGTCAGTGTCTTTATCTTTCTAGGAACAGATTTTTTGGGGGGAAAAAAACCTTTTTGGGGGAAAATTTGCATAAGTCACACTCCTTTATCGCCTTTCCCACAAATCACTTTGACTCTTCATTTTTTTGGTTTCTATCTTGATTTTATGTTAAATCACCTCATTAAATGATCAGGAATAATTGTCAGCTGTACCACACGTGGCTCAGGTCAGTGCCAGCTGTTTATGGGAGGTTTGGGAATCAAGGCACCATAGGTGCATGGCTCGTGGGATTGCCTTCCTGGCAGGATGCATCCTGTTAATTACAGTGGATTCCTCATTGGAAAAGGAACATCAAGCTGCTGTTCTTGAGAGTTTTTAAGCATTTCCGTGGTCACTCAGTGTTTGGTGAAGGTGATGAGTGTGTGCTCTGCTCCCATGCCTGCCACCTTGTTTCTCCTGATGGGTCTTGGTCTATGCTCGCTGCACATGCCCATCTGCACAGGGCTGCATTGCATACAACATGTTTTAATTTTGGCTTTAAGCACTTCTTCCTTCCATTTTGGCTGGGGAAATGTGTCTTCAGGTTCTTCAGAAACCTTTTTTAGTTATCCCCATTGACTGCATGCACTGGCACCTGGCCGGAATAGGGCAGAGCCAGGAGAGTGGGGTGCAGACAGCCCAGCCAGCAACCCACTGCTGAGCCCAGCAGATGTTCCTGCAGCCTTCCTGCTCCCCGGGGCCGATGCCAGCCTGGTCCTTTTCCAGCAGCTCGTCACTTGACACCGGGAACAGTACGCTGGCTTCTTTTGTTGCACATTTGGAAACCTTGTGCAGGGGAGAAGAGAAGGACACGTCTTTCTGAATTTCTTCAGGTCATTTTGTAGGCGTTGAGCTCATTCTTCCTTGTTAAAACCTTTTGGCATCGTCGTCTCTCAAAGTGTATCCTGCTTGCAAGCCTCGATCCGTGACTGAATTTTGTGTAGGGATCTCTCCTGTTCTTCTGCTTAGGGTGGAGTGGCTGTACGTGCTCTCTTGGTGTGTCTCCTGGGGTCTGGTGGCACAAGTCACCTTCCCAAGCTGGTTCTGGCTCTGCTTGATGCCCTGAAATGACTATTTTCTTTTTTAGTGCACAAGAGAGTAGCTGCAGTGTTCTTGCCTTCTTGCTAGTTTCCTGAATTCATGCACTTATGTACCTTCTGTAATTTTTTCCCTATTTCAGTTTTAAATGAACTGTCCTTTGGCAATTTTGAGTTTGACAGACGTGGCGATTGCCAAGGTCTTTCATCCAGACGAGCTCCGTGGAGAAAATAAATCCATGTATTGCTTCTTACCTCCCTGTCATGCATAGACTGCAGAGAGCCTTGCTGTAAAATCTCTTCTCTCCCACTGCATCCCAGTGGGTGCTCAGCTCATTCTCACCCTTTACCCCTCTGTTCCTCTGCAGGCTGACGGGCAACGAACCCCTGACCATCCTCCCTCTGACCTCAGAAATGGAGGAAGCCGCCGTCAAAGCCCACTACAAAGTCTGTGACCGCCTGAAGCTGGAGAAGAAGCAGCGCAGGATGTGCCGGCGGGACCCCGGCGTGGCAGAGACCCTGATGGAGGCCATCAGCATGAGTGCACTGGAGTGCCAGTACCAGTTTCGCTTTGAGCGTTGGAATTGCACCCTGGAGGGCCGCTACCGGGCCAGCTTGCTAAAGAGAGGTGAGTGGGATGGGGGTTTGCTTGGGGCTGCTGGTACCTCCTGCGCTGGTGGGCTTTCCTGCCATTTTGCACAGCAGTCATCCTCATGTCATTGGAGAGTTCTCTCCTCAGGGCTCTAAAAAGAGCTTCATAGAGTCATATGATGGTTTGAGTTGGAAGGGACCTGAAAGATCATCCTGTTCCAACCCCTCTGCCATGGAACAGGTTCCCTCCCACCTGATCAGGCTGCCCAGGGCCCCATCCAACCTGGCCTTGAGCACCTCCAGGGATGAGGCATCCACACCCTCTCTCAGCAGCAGTGCCAGGGCCTCACCGCCCTCTAAATAAAGAATTTCTTCCTAGCATCTAACCTAAATTTCCCCTCTTTTAGTTTAAATTCATTCCCCCTTGTTCTATCACTATTAAACCATGTAAAATTTCAGTTCCCCTCCTGCTAATAAGCTCCCTTTGGGTTCGGGAAGGCTGCAAAGAGATCTCCCTGGAGCCTTCTCTTCTCCAAACTAAATAAGCCTAAGCTTTGTGGAAGGTAAAGACAAAGCCAGGCATAGCTCATCTGTTCAGTCTGTGGCTGTGATGGATGTGCTCGTATCAAAGGAACCTCTGCCTGCCTCCCATCACTGACCACAGCTCCTCTGTATGGAGGCTGGAGATGTTTGTTCATACGTCTGCAGCCAGAAGCTCTGTGTGCTCCTTGCTTCTGCTGGAAGTTGAGCCATTGCTGTAGGAAAAGAGATTTAAGGTCCCAAAGCTGTGTTGTCTTTTTTTTAATTATGTTTTAAAAACTATTTTATTTCTCCTATTCAAGAAAGAAAGTGGGAAAATGCTTTGGTAAAGGAATAAAGACAAAATGGTGGGGGGGAAGGTCACGATGCAAGGCACAAACTCAATGCTTCCATGCCCTGCTCTGCTCTACCTGTGCAAAAGCTCCCTGGCTGTGAGCAGTGAGTGATGCCCACACTGCTTCCAGGTGGAGATGACCAGAATCTGATGGAGAGTATTAGAGGAGCAGGTGGTGCGTTCTGTCTGTTTCCTTTGCACTGCCTTGTGTAGCCCAGCTCTCTTGCAGCCTCTCAATGAAATCATACAGTGGAATCAGAATAGCTTGGATTGGAAGGAACCTCAAAAATCATCGAGTTCCAATTCTTCTGCCAAAGTCCAGTTCTTATTGCTGGACTGAAGCTAACCATGCAGTAGGCCCACTTCACAGGTGGCTTCCCTGGAACTTGAGGGCTTCAGTGACTCCCAGAAAGTCTCGCCTTCAGTAACTGGACCTAGAGACCCAGAGTCTGACATGCTCAAAGATGAATTTGGAGCTCTGCAGTGCTCCCTCGTTCCCTAAGAAATGGGAAGGAGCCATCCAGAAGCTCTAGGGCTCAACTAATGCACTGTCACCGACTGCGATGGAAACAAGGAGCGTCCTTATGAAACCCAAGAGGTGCAGCCAGAGCTGCAAGACGTTTAAAAATATCTCTGCATGCCAGAGGAGTCCCTGGATTAGTGGCGCCTTGGGAAACCCAAGCACTTTCTCATGCTGACACCTGGAGGCCACAGCTTGCTCCTTCAGATGTGCCCTCAGCGAGGGGAAGGGGTATTCCAGAGCAGCCTGGAATTTTGCTGCTGGAAAACACTGCTGCAAACCATCCCAGCTCCTTGTCAGGACACCATTTAATAAATGGTAGCACTGAGGGTTGCAGAGCTCGGCCTGCTGTCTCATTCTTCCATGCTTTATGCCCCTGCAGCATCTCAGCCCGCCACCGATGCTGTAAATCCTTCAGGTGTTGTTCCCAGAGCACGGCTCACAGCCCTGTAAATCTTTCTCCTCCTCTCCAGGAGCTGCTGGTTCCTGGTTCGGCATTGCAACAAGCGATACCCCCAGGGCAAAGGGGTATGGCTATAACCCACTATGACACAGCTATTCCAATATATCAGTGGGGGAATGTTTTTCTTTTTTCCTCCAGAACTTCATAGAGAGGAAAATAAAGAACAACAACAACAACAACATAACCACAAATGTTTTACTTAAGAAAACTTTCTCCCTCCATTGTTCCTCTCGGTCCTCAGCACAGCCCAGCTGCTGGTTTGCAGTTTGGGCTGATGCGGCCCGTTTCTTAAAATAACAGGAGATTGTTCAAGGGACTCGTTATCCTGTTCGGATTCTCGCGAACGGTTTTGGAAAGGGCTGAAAGGGGATAGCTGCGGATGGCAGGCTGTCGATGCACCAGAATGCCTGCATTGATTTAAAGCTCATTATCTTGTTACAGCATATCTCGGTGCAATCAAATAGTGCACGGCGGAGATGGCTTTAAATCTGGCCAGAGCCAAATGTCACATGGACTTGCTTGGGAGCTGCCTGAGCTGCCTGTGGGCGAGATGATACCCGCGCTGATGGGCACTGGGCATCTGTGGGCTTTCGGTGATGGAGAAGGGGAGGAGGAGAGCTGAGGCTGATGAGGGGATTGGCAGAGGGAAGCCTGGCTCCGTGTCAAACCCAGTATGCAGTGTGGTGGCAGGTTGCACGGTCAGCGCTCCCAACTGGGAGGCCTTGGTGCAGATTGTGGATCTGTGTTAGCTGCTAACTCAGGCTGACGCCTGGCTCTTTGCTGCTAATTACAGCAGCTCAGGCTCACAACGCCTGGCTCTTTGCACTGCTCCATCAGGGACTTTCTGTTAGCATGCAGCTACCTCTCCATTTTGCAGCATGAGCAGTAGTAGTAGTGGAAG
Source organism: Lagopus muta (assembly GCF_023343835.1). Taxonomy (NCBI): domain Eukaryota; kingdom Metazoa; phylum Chordata; class Aves; order Galliformes; family Phasianidae; genus Lagopus; species Lagopus muta. The sequence continues at coordinate 2,754,239 of NC_064439.1, forward strand.
GAGAGCAGTTCTACAACTTGCAAGCACAGAAGCTTGGTAGCATCACTCTTAGGCATTCCTAGCACGTAGCTGAGAAAAAGTTGAATCTAGCCAATAAAAGATGGGAGCTGCATTGTTGGTGTTTTCTGCCCAGAGTTTGATGGTCCTCAAATCCACAGGTTTTTGTGGTTTGAATTAAATAAAGAATTCCTTCACTGCTCTCACTGAGACAGTTTGTGATGCTGAAGATGTTTCTGGTGTGCTGGAGGACATGGTGTAACTTCAGGGGGGAAAACGAATGGGAGAAAAAAAAAATTTGCTTTCTCAAAGCTAATCACTCTTTTCTGTGTCCCCAGCAAGTGTGGAGTCAATCCTGTTTTATTTCAGTCTTCCTCCCTGAGAGGGAAAGGGTTTCTGCTCTTTTCCAGGTGAACAGTAGGAGTGCTGGACAATTTCTAACGCAATGTGTTTTGAGCCAAAACAGGACCTCTTTCTCCAGGACTGGACTTTCATTTTTCTGCTGCTGAAGTTCTACCCTGTGCATCCAATTGTTCTATGGGAAGGCAGGCTCTGGGGGTGGGCCAGGTTAGTGCCCCATGAGCCCACTTGGACTATCATGATTCCTCCCAAGGACCAGTTCCAAAAATGACCTGGCAGTGTCTCTGCATGTCCTTGGTTGACACACTAGTTTACAGATATATCCACTACTGTCACCATCCACTTGTGTTATTTTTGAGTGGGGGATTTCTTGAGTTAGATCCAAAGCTGTTCTGGAATTGCATCTCAAATATGCAGTCGTTTACTGCTTCCATAGACGGAGAATGAGGAGCTATAAATACTGACATGTTTGCTTTTTTATTTCTGTCTTTTATCATTTGTATTGAAATCATGGGTCTCTTTTGGCCTCAGTTTACCCACTGGGGGGAGGCAGATGCTGTTGCAAGTGAGCATGGAGGTATAAGAAAATGGTTGTACATGAAAAGTTTGAGGTCCAAATGCTTCTTCAGGTCTGTGAGGTACTGCCTTGGGTGACAGGCTGATTACTCATTGCTTTCCAGCCCTTGTGTGCCTTTTGTTAACAATTTTGTTGGACCTGATTAAATCTTGGTGATTTGTTTTTCTGGGAGGAGAGGAAAGCCTTCATGATTTCCACTCCAGTCATCAAACTGGAAATCTGTGCTAGGTTCCTTCCGTTTGGTGGCCCCTTAGTAGCAGTACTGCCATACCATGATGATGACACCATCATGGACTGTCCAGATCTTGCTTACCTACTCCTATTTTCAAGCAGAGACTACAGAGCGACAACCACATAACGACAAATGTGTGGTTTTGTTTATAATACTGGTTTGTGCCACCTCATTTGTCACCCTCTTCTCTGCCCTTATGAGGTATAGCTGGAGTACTGTGTCTGGGCACAGGGCTCCCAGTCCAGGAAGGAAAAACATAGCTGTTGGAGCAGGTCCAGAGGAGGGCCAGGAAGATGCTCAGAGGGCTGGAGCATCTTTGCTAAGGGGAAAGATTGAGGGAGTTGGGCTTATTTAGTTTGAAGACAAGAAGACTCTGGGGAGACTTCAGTGCAGCCTTCTTGAACTCGAGGAGAGCTTATTAGCAGGAGGGGAACTGAAATTTTACATGGTTTAATAGTGATAGAACAAGGGGGAATGAACTTAAAGAGGGGAAATTTAGGTTAGATGCTAGGAAGAAATTCTTCAGAGGATGGTGAGGCCCTGGCACTGCTGCTGAGAGAGGGTGTGGATGCACCATCCCTTGAGACGTTCAGGTCCAGGTGGGATGGGGCCTTGGGCAGCCTGACCTGGTGGGGGGCAACCAGCCCATGGCAGTGGGGTGCTGGAGGGGGGTTTGTGCCTGGGTGAACTTTCAGGTCCCTTCCAACCTTAGCCATTCTATGATCCATCATTCCCTGTTCTCTACCATGTAGAGAATCACGTTGTCATCTCTACTATCAGTGATACGTGCAGAGCATGGCATTGCTCAAACCTTGTCATGATTTTCACTTCAGTTGCCGTAGTTCCTTGGTTCCTTTCTTTGAAATAAAATCCTTGCTCCAGCCACAATTATAGCGGCCTCTTTTTTCCTTCCAGGTTTCAAGGAGACAGCCTTCCTCTACGCCATCTCCTCTGCAGGGCTGACACATGCTATGGCCAAAGCGTGCAGCGCGGGCCGGATGGAGCGCTGCACCTGCGACGAGGCTCCTGACCTGGAGAACCGCGAGGCTTGGCAGTGGGGTGGCTGCGGTGACAACCTGAAATACAGCAACAAGTTTGTCAAGGAGTTCTTGGGGAGGAAGCCCAACAAGGACCTGAGAGCCAGGGTGGATTTCCACAATAACCTCGTGGGCATGAAGGTGAGTCGTTGGATGCAAAATGCGTGGTGCCTTCCTTCTGCAGGAGGTGTGAAGTCCGATTAGGTCTATGCCCTGTTTTGATCACTGTGCTTCAAATGACTGGTGAGGGACCAGAAGGAAAGAAAAGGAACTTTCCAGATCTGGAAAATGAGACGAGGAGAAAGATTGCTGGTTTTGCATAGGAAGAAGTGGGTCTTACAAGGGGATGGCAAGACAGGTCATCTAAATTTGTACCAAGTTATGATGGGCAGGAAAGGATTTACTCCGCAATACTGCAGGTGGAGATTGAGAGATGCTTTCCTTGAAGCAGTGCTGCAGATCATGGATAGCATAGCATCTCCATAGGCAAGTTTCTTTAAAACTTGGTGGACAAATATTTGGTGGGAAACCAGGGCAGAGCTATTCCTCTCTGACTGATTCCAGTCCTAAAAATCCCTTTTACCTTCCACCCAGAGATGCTGTGTTTGCAGCTGAGAGAACTCAGGTGTGCAGTCTGTTTTGTTTTGTTTCTTTCCTCCTATCCTTATGCTGGAGGGTTTCCTGCTCTTTTAACCCATGCTCATCCCCATGAGGCTTTGCCCTGAGTGTTGTAAAGGAGAAAATGTGTGCTGGCTCATCCCAACAAGAGATGGGAAAGAAAGGGGCTTTCCACCTTCTCCCATCAATTACTTGGAGGTACCTAACCTAGAGCTGCTTGCACATGAAAATCGCTCAGATTGGCCAGCACAGGTGCTTAGGATCAGTGTTCCATTGCACCGACCTCATAGAGGAACATACTGTAAGGCTATAAATAGCCTTCAAGCCTTGTTATTGTCCGTGTGATTGGATGGAGGGTTGAGGCTGAGATGGGGACCTGGGTCTCCAGTTTCCCAGGCAAACGCTGCCCAGCCAGTTGTGCATTCTAGGAATCACCACCCCAGCTCAGTTGTTCCTGTGCATATGCATTAAATGCCATTCATTGCAATGGAGTTGGGGCACTGAATGCCCCAAGAATGCCACTAGTGCGTGCTGGCCAGCAAAAAGTCTCCCCCTGTCCCCACCACCAGATGCTCCCAGACAGCGCTGAGATCAGGGTTAGAAATATCCTGGATTTACTTGGTGTCTGGCTTTGGCTGACAGCTTTTCTGCCTCTGGATTAAGAGGCTCAGTGCCTCTGAACTCCTGTTGCAGCTCTTTGGCGTGTGAAACAGGCTCTGCGGAGTGATGAAATCTGTTTTAATCCTTGTGTTTGATTGTTTCTGAGGGCATATCCTGTAGGAAAGACTCTTTGGGCTTGGCTGTGCAGCAACTGGAACAGAATATGGGGAAGGTGGTCCGTGAGGGCTGTGATTTCACGCTGTAGAGAGCTATGAGATGTCTCTGCTCTACTCCTTTTCCAGATTCACATAATAGAGTCTCATCAGAAACCACACGAATGAAAGTTTAGGTGCCATGGGAATGCTTTTGTAAATCCATATACATCTCCCCTCCAGCACTGCTGGGACTGATGAACTTTCCCAAGGGATTTGATCTAACTCCCAGTGTTCTCCATCCCACTACTGCAGGGAGGATGCCCACATGGAGCCGAGACCCAGTCTTGGATTTTGGTTAGGCATACCTGGTTGTCAGCTCCGCTCTCCACTCTCCATGTGGTTTTAAGCTAAAGGAACTCCAAGCATGAACTGAAGAGGGGGAATCTCTTCATGATGCCTGAGTTTCTTCCTGATCCCACTGGGATTTAGATCCCAGGGCAATGGGAGATGTCAGGGAGTCTCTTGCATCCTCTGCCTCCACTTTACTTGGCACAGTCAGGCCCTGCTCTTTGGCAGTGGTTTCTAAGCACTAATGTAATATCTGCAGCTAAACAGCTGAGTAACAGTTGTGACGGTTGTCCAGACACTGAGAGCCCTCATGGCGATCCAAGTCAAAGACCTTTGCTGCAGGTCAGTGATCCAGCATTCCTATTTTTGTCCACCCACGCCGTGCTGTCAAGCTGGTATTGCTGCCTGACGGCTTTGCCTTGCCTATTTGCAGTGGCAGTTGAAATGATTTCTGCTTACGTTTCTAGGGTAGTTGTACCTTAGTGTGGTTGAGAGGCAAGCCAAGCAGCTCACCAGGCTCACAGCTGCACTGAGAAGCCAGGCAGAAAACAAGGGAATTTTGCTTTCAGGAAGAAGAAGCTTTTATCAGGGTGTTGGTTAATGATCAGGAGAACATATGTCTGTGTAGTCAAGATACGTGGATCTAAAGCATTGGCACAACGTGGTGTCATTGAGATGACAATCAGAGATGTTTGGAGTTGGGATGGGAGTTGAGAGTTGCCCAGCATGCAGTACTAGGCTGAATTACTGTCATTTTCCTTGATAAAGACACTGAGTTAAATATGAAACTCAACATCTGTCCTTAACTCTTTTTTTCTCCGATGAAGCTGCCCATCAGCTGACTGCATTCTTACAGACTTTCCAACTCTTGCATATCTGGAGATACTAACCTAGTGACTACGAGGATCTAAACTACTTTGAAGCAATCTAGTTTGTTTATTTGGGTAATAGATCATATTCTTTTGATTTGATGTGAATCCAAAGCCACACAGAAGAAGGGTAAATATCTTTGCTTTGTGCTGTTTTGGAACAGAGTGCCAATTAAATGAGAAAGATAGCCTTCCAGCCTCTAATGTCTTCACTGTCCCCACGAGAAATGGAAGGATGATTTCAGGCAGGAGCCTGAGGCACAGAGTGCCTTTTCCCAGGTTATTTAGGAAGCTGATGATGGAGCAGGAGGTAGAGACAAGCACTCGTGAGTTTCTGCTCAGCACCCACTGTTTTTCCTCAAACCAAACCTCAGATTTCATGTCTCGTGAAACCATACAGGCGTGAACTGAAACCTTGGCTGTGCTACAAACTGTTTGGGCTTGTGCTGGGCATTGGACAAGGAGACTTTCTTTTCCAGTACTTTTCTACAGGGCTTGCAGCTGTGCCTGCCCACGCTGGTGTAGGTACAGTGTATACATGGGGGTATGTGTGTTTGATGGTGGTAGAGGAATATCTATCAAAGATATAGCACAAGCTTGGTGGTCTCTCAGTGATTCGTAGCAACATATAACCCTTCCCATCTAATTACTCCCAACCATGACAAATTGTATAAATAGTCCCTTGAGACCCAGCAAAAAAAAAAGAGACTTGTGCTTAATAGACTTATTTGGCAACAAACACTATTCCCTCCTGGTCGAGACGGCAGTTTCTCCATGGTGTCACACTAGCAAACAATTTGCATCTTTCTGGAAGGGTGACATTATCCTATCCCGCCTAGTTTTAGTGTCTCTTGGTAGAAGTTCTCATTTAATTATTATTTTACTTCTGTTTTTAACAACCTTGATGGGCCAGCCGTAATTTTGCCACCACCAATGAAATAATCACTGAACATGTTGTGCCCATGATGGCTTACAAAGTTATATGATATGACCTCAAGTGCTAATGAAAGGGCGAGCTTGTCTAGCGCAAGGATGAGGTAATTAGACCAAGACTTCTCCAGCCTTCTCTTTATTGAAAAGTAGGAGCTCTGAATAGACTACTTATTAAAAAAGCAATTTCCCTTCCTTTGCAAAATCTACTCTCGCTCATTCAGCTATTCTTTCCGAGAGGTCTTGGGTGGAGAGGATGTGTGCTGGGCGGGAGTGGAGTGTGTGTGTCAAGGGGATGGGGGTGATGGAGGGGAGAGAAGTCAACTGCATTAAAGCTCCGCTGCCAGCAGTGAAGTTTCTTGGTTATATTAAACGAAGCACAGGAAGCCTTGCTGAGGCTCTCTTCTTCTCTATATCCTCCCCCCCCTCCCCCCTTGTACACACAAGTGCAGCCCTCTTTTGTAACCCATTAATGAAAAGTTGGAATATTAGAGCACTCAATTAGTTCCACTGGGTTCGAGTAAGTGATGTTTTAATTAAATTTGCCCAGTTTCTCAGCAAAGTATCATTAAACATGACTTTCCAACTCCCTCTCTGGAGCGTTGCTAAGTTTCTTAATCCCAGGAGTGCTGACCTCTTCCAGAGGTATGTCTGGTCAAGCATGTCTTGCAGATCCAAGGGGCACTATTAAAGACGGCTGCTATTATCCAAGGGAAAAAAAAAAAATGTCATGTTCTCATTCCCTTTTTCCTTTATACTTTCAGAAGGAGGGACACAAGCAAGCCTTTGCCCTCAGGACCCTAAAGTCAGGGGTTTAACCAAAGGCTTCTTGGGATCTGCGGGTGTTCAGTGCAAAACTATGTGAGGATGGAAAAGGGGAACGAGAAAATTCTTCCCTTAAAAGTCTCACTTTGGGCAATATCTCCCTTTAAAATTGTTTCCCTTCATGAAGCTTCCTTTATTGTTTTCACACAATACTGACCTGCATGTTTCAGTCTTGGAAACTGTTTTGGAAGCATCTTTGTCGCCCTTTTTGCTGCAGGGCTCCAGACCTGTCCTGAGGCTTGTTACACCTGCATCTCTGAAACCATGTGGGATGTTTTGCAGAGGCTGGTGGGGAGTGCATGGACTTTGTTTTGCTTTTGGCTTGCTTGTTTGGAAGTCCATGCAAGGAATGGCTTTTCTCCTAAGACAGTGTTGGCAGAGATCTCAAGGGTTGAGCGTGCCTCCTGCTCTGGAGATAGACTCTCTATATCAGGTGGATGTTTGCCCTGCTATCATCTGTCTGAGGAACTTCATGAAGTATCACATAACGTGTTATCAGAGAGCACCACCCTCTTCATTGCTGTATCTCCATTTTACAGAGGGGAAACTGAGACCCAGAAAGATTAAGTGACTCACTAAAGGTCACACACAAGTGTAGCTTGGCACCCTGGTCTCCTGTTGCAGAGACAGTGTTTGCAAGCACCTCCAACCCTATCTTGTATGGTTCCCACTGGAAAGCATGATTCCAGTCAACCTCTGGAGTTTGTTGAACAGGTACTTTCAATTGTAATCTCACAGTTTTCCAGTACCCTCAGAAATAGTGTTATAATTGTTCCTTTTGATGAGGCAAATCCATCTGAACTTACTAACACAGCAGGGGTGTTGAAACTGGATGAGCATTGTGGTCCTTTTCAACCCAGACCTTTCTATGATTCTGTGATTCTTTCAGGTAGAGATTGGCTCAGCCAAAGTCATTCTAAGGCTTTGGGATCAACACTCTGGAGGAAAGCATTTGCTGTGTTCCATAAGCAATGGCAGTTGGTTGTTTATGCAGAATTTTCTCAGCAGGTAAAATAAGAATGCAGCTGGGGAAAGAATTAACGTGCTCAAGTTGAAGAAGAGTTATGTTATTGTATGTTTCTTATACGTTTGTGTTTTAACTGGTATTTCACTAACACTGGAGTGAGAAGAATGGTGGCAAGGGACACAAATTCTGAAAAAGCAGTTTGAGGACAGGCTCAGAAAAAGGGCTTTTTTTGAAACAAGATAAAAGGTGAAAGAAGAGGAAGGAAGGAAAAAAAGGAAAGGAAAAGAAAAAAAAAAAAGTATGCTAGCAATCTGTGAAACTCTTGTACTTCACCCAATGGTAAGATCATTGGAAAGCGACAAGGGCACTGAGAAGAAATGGGGATGGTGGCTGTGGTCCAAAACAAACACCAATATTTGAGCCGAGACAATAACTAATCCTATTTAAATTGAAGGAGGATACGTATGTCGAGGATGGAGGCACCTCAAAGCGCTGTCGGAGGGCAGGCTTTTTCCCTGGGCACACTGTAACCCTGCGGAGGTTCATCAGCTCCCTCCTCTCCCCCAAACCATGGCGAATGGGTTGGAGCCCCGCAGCCGCAGCCCAGCCATGACGCGGCTCTAACCCAGGAATTCCCACGGCCGCGTCCCGGCTTCGCACTGCTGCTGCCCAGACGAGAGTTGTCTGAAAACCACTGCCTGAGCCCCGTGACCCAGCTGGGAATGAATGGCAATCTGTCCTCGGCGTTTCAGCTAAAACACTGAGAAATTGTGTGTTGCAGCATGTCTGAGACTGATCATTACAGGGGCACTTAGTCTGACCTTCGTAGCAAACCATTGTTGTGAGGAAGGATTACATGTTGCATAGCAATGCTCTGCTGTGATCCCTTTTCCCTATGGCTCTTATAAAGGCATTTGGGCAGGCGGTCCTGCGGTGCTATCTAATTTCCTCAGAGCAACAAGCACCAATAAAGACAGTCCAGTCTTGCTGTATCATAATTGTTTTCCTCATTGTGCTTTTGTCGGTATTTGCTATTCTCACGACGAGATCAATGGGGGTTTTTGTTCCCAAGTCAAACAAACTGATTTGCTTACAGAGCTTTATTTTCCTCCCAAACTGCCATCCTATTTGTGAGACTACCAGAGCAGGTGCTTGCTCAGAGTGGGAGGACATAATTTCAATGTGTGATGCTGTCCTGTCCCACTGGTTGCATTTATTCAAGTTCATTTTCATAGTGGAGTATTTCTAGAGCATATAAAACGATAAGGATTTAAATGTCCCAGGGTGTTGTTCCTCCTTTCTGAGCTGCTGTGACTCTGCTGATGTGCGGTTGCCGTGGTGTTTAAGACATGGCATGACATATTTGGCACTTTGGATTTAAGTTGATACATACATGTGACAAGCATGCACACGGCTGCTCAGCATTGTATAGATGAAACATGGTTGTTCAATAAGTGGTGATGTCGTGTGTGTTGTAGGAGAGGCTCATGTCTCTGTAGGATGGAGGCAGATGGGCTCTGAACTGTGTGGCTGCCTCAAACAGAGAAGAGGAGCTACCTTGATTCATAGCATCATTATGGTTGGAAAAGACAACTGTGATCATCTCATCCAACCGTCAACCCATCACCACCATGCCCACTCAGCCATGTCACTAAGCTTGTGTTAGTCTTTTTCTGCCTTCTGCATCCTAGACTTTTTTGGTGGCAAGGGTGAATTAACTGAGACAGGTGAGGTTTAGGCTGGATATTAGGAGGAAGTTTTTTCACACAGAGAGTGGTGAGGCACTGGAACAGATTGCCCAAGGAGGCTGTGGATGCTCCATCCATGGAGGCATTCAAGGCCAGGCTGGATGAGCCTGGTCTGCTGGTCGGTGACCCTGCACATAGGAGGGGGTTGAACCTAGATGAGCATTGTGGTCTTTTGCAACTCAGGCCATTCTATGATTCTGTGAAATTATTCTAGCCTGGAAATCCCTCCAGGTTTGAAAGCATGGTGTAGACATTCACCCACCTGTCCTGGTGCTCCAATGTTGCTGTGAGCAAAGTGATGGCATTTCACAAGGTCAAAGTGTCCTGTAAGTAGGAGCTGGATTTAAGTGTTTCTTATAGGACCATTCAACAAGAGGTGGAGAGTCTTTGGAAGCTGGGGAATGAGATAGGAAATAGAAAGGCTTTGCCAAGATTCATTTTGGCTGGTGGGTGGCAAGGTGCTTGTAGGCAGCAGTTCTCCATCACACGTCGCCTTGAGGAGCTGGATTGTGACTGACAGCACCAGAGGAGGCAGTCTGGGGAAGATATTTTTCTAGGATTTTCACTATAACTGCCTCGTAACATTCTTGAGCCCTTCCCTGCCCTTCACAGAGAAGCTTTATGGGATGGTTGAGATGCACCACACTTGCACAGTGGCCATGTGAAAATCCACATGCTGGATTTTGTGAGCTAGTGCATTCATGAGAATAGAGACAATGAAAACTTTTTATACTTGGGTCCATCAGTGCATGACACCCACGTTCTTCCAGCCACAAGTCGATGAAGAGCTAGGAGTGGGCCAGGAAAAATAAAAGAATGGACTTATTCATTAGGGGATTTGTTCATTGCTATTTAAGTCCAAAGACTTTCCTAAATATATGCACCTAGTAAAATTTGAGATGCCCTGGCAGATATGTCTGGAGAGGCAGCTGGTGGCAAAGTACAATGTTTTACAGTGCCTAAAGTAACATTAGATACAAATTTTTAGACACCTGAATTGTACTCTGAGGATGAGATTCTGCTCACACGTTCTCATATCTAAGTTTATGTGCTTCCCTGAGAGCAGAGTTCCAGAGCAGAAATGTGATCAGCACAGCCGTGGGAACCTGAAGAGATGTTCAGCTGAGCCCGTGAAGGCGTCTGCTGCCCTTTAGGCTGCCCTGCCTGCCTTGGCTCCAGTGGATCGGCTGGGAGTTGAGAGATGTTTCTCAAATGTAGGCCGGATATCTGCCTTGGTGTGGTCAACCCTGGTTGGATGTTGTGATTTAGATGTCTAAACCAACGTGCCTAAACCGACATGCCTATTGCTACTTGAAGGTCTCAGGCCACCTGCTAGCTGCTGCTCCATTGGAATGTGGATTTCCAGCACGTATCGTGCCACACTTGCCAGCCCCATGTGCTGCCTTGGGTACCTGTTGGTATTCGTGCCTTGAGCGCCAGCTCTCTCACTAAGCTTTGAGAGGTGTCTCTTGACAAGAATAACCCCATGTTTGAGTTCCCACCCTTCATTTCATGTCTGCGCCTTGTTCACCCAGCTCTAAATCCAGCCAAGGGCTGCGGGTACCCACTGAGCCAAGTCTTCTTGGTTGCTTGCTTTCCCATCTCTACACAATGGCATTCATCTCTTTTTCCAGGTGGAGCAGATGCAACATGGGTGCTGGGGGTGGCGAGAGGGTTGAGAACAGCCTGAACAGAAGAATGAGTGCAGTGTGTAGCCCTTCTGCAAGTATCTCAGCAATGTTGCCCATTTTGCTGATGGCTTGGGCGTGAAATCAGGTATAGGAGCTTTGTTTCACATGAGCTCAGCTCTCACTTCTGGACAACCAGTGCAATGTGACTTTATGTGAGGGAAAACATGGGTGAGGAGTGCTGTTTTGTTGTGGTGTTTTTTTTCTTTCTTTCTTTTCTTGGTGTTGAAATGTGTTCTGTACGGTCTTGTCTAACATTGTGGGATTTCTTGCAGAGTTGGCTAGACGCTTTGGCACGCAAAGCGTGACAAGCCCCTAACCAAGCTGGCCCAGCTGAGTACTATAAGCAGTAACACATCTCTCTCTGTAACCCATCACTTGTTTGAATGCTACTGTGTATTATTGGATTGCATTTGAAAAGGTCTTGGCTGTCACAGGAATGAAGTGTGACCATTGGCCAGGCTTTGCTGAAGGACGTATTATGCATAGTGTCTTTCTAAAAATGTCTCTGTAATATCAGGATTGGGCCAGACCCCAGCTCTGAGTCCATGACCTATTGCACATTTGTACATGGTGCTCAGCAGGACTCATGTAGCCAAATAATTAAGAATCGCATGGTCAGGAAATGGATTGGAGCCAGTCCTCTTCTGTCATGAGGCCTTAATGTAGGCAGATGCCATAATGGGCTGAGGGGGAGATTTTTTTCTTCTTTAGAAACCATAGATGCCCCAGTGTAGGGCATTTCTCAGCAGTACCTCGACAGGAGGCAGCTCTATTAAACAGACTCTGTTCTAGATGGCTATTTTAAGGGGTGGTTATCCTTCAGCCATTTAAAGTCAAAATGTGAATGATTTTGGTGGGAGGGAGATCTATAAATATCTGTTTATAATCTGTGGGCAAAATACAGGTTATCTGTGACAGTCCTAACATACCTGCTCTCATGTTGCCCATGGGCTAGTCCTAGGAGTAAACCCTTCTCTGGGGAAGGTCAGGGAAAGCATTCATGGAATAACCCAAATTGGAAGGGACCCATAAGAATTGTTGAGTCCAACACCATCCAGATGCCATTTAGAAGAAGATGGATATGCTGTTTATTGCCAACAAGTATCTTTATTGCAGCCTAATTTGAAAAGGGTACTTCTTTAGCATCATTTGGCATATGGACATATGGTCTTCTGTGGCATCTAGGAAGCTGGTACCATCTCTTTTTGAGCTGAGTAACGAATGAATAACTCCCTGCATTCATCTCTTCCCTTCCTGATACTGCGCTTACTTCCCATGCTGCTGCTTCTGTTGAAAATGACCTATTTCCCTCCTCTCCCCTCCACATACCATAGTTCCACAGGTACTTCCTTTTGTATTTATGCTTTGTGCTAGCTCTGTGCAAGATGTCCCCATGCAAGGTCTGGGCATCTTCCTATATGTAGAATGACTTATGTTTTGGAAGCAAGGAAGTTTAGTTTGTGATATCTTGAACAAATTATTTTCCTCCTATAGAGATCTGTGAGATAATTCTTATTTGTATATATATATAAGTTTTTGTTTTTTTTTTTTAAAAAAAACGTACAAATATATTAAGAAAGAATTTGAAACTAAACCATGCCTTTAATAGTTGCAGACAAGAGGTATGAGCAGACAGAATTCAACGTAGCAGTACTGATGTGGAGGGTCCACTTCATTTTCCAGAGATTTAATGCTTTCCTTTTCTTTTCTCCACTGTGAGTTTGAAGACCTCAGCACTAAGTGCTTTAATTATTTTATTTTATTTTATTATTACTTTTTTTTTTTTTTTTTTTTTTTTTTTTTTTTAATGCTTGCTGTGGGGCAGCTTCTGTGTATACAGGATCAGGTAGGTAGTACAACCTTTAGTGCATGAGGTCTGTTCTCATAGCCAGGACTGAAAGTTTTAACATCCCCTTACCTCTCTACTGGGTGTGCCCCATACTCTTTGCAGAAATTGTGCAGAATTGGAGGCTCTGCTCCCCCAGCCCTCCCTGAGGCCACCAGCCCTGTCATAATCCCTGCTGGGACTATATGATGGGGACGCCTCACTGCAACCTAGGTCTTATGTGTTGCCCTTGAAACTGGCTGTGTGAGAAGCCAAATTCCTCTTCCTAGCAGCTATGTGAAGATTTTCCTTGCTGATGAAGTGAACTGGGTGGGATGCTATGCCTTGCTGTTGCTCGTAACAGCTTAAGTGCATTTCCACTGAGCCTGTGATAGCTAATTCAGAGCTACATGGGTTTAAGGTGGTGATGTGTGTTGTGCACACAACACACACACATTCTGGAGTGCCATTGCCTCTCTGTGGGGATTCCAGCAGCACTCTCATCATTTTCTTGGTGAAAGCAACTCACCTTTGCTACAGTTTAACTCCTGGTCTTAACTCCTTGTTCCTATTAAAATGTCTAAATAGGCATTAAAATACGTATTAATCCCTGACTGTGTAAGATAAATGTCAGTACTGAACAGTCTTTGAATGCTTTAGTATTAACTATCATTAACTAGCCATGTAAAGCAGTATTCTGGCAGGCGTCATTACTGGAAACTGAGACCCTTCTCAAGAGTGTAGAGTGTTTTCTGTCTCCTTCCAGCAGATGGTTTTTGTGTTGTCATCCTTCCTATGTTCCAGAAGTCTTCTTCTAACAAACGTGTTTTTTTTCTCTGTTTGTTTTTTTTGCTCTATGCTTTGATTTCTCTCCCCCTTAACTGATTTTCTTTTGGGGATGTGTGTGTCTGCAGGTCATCAAAGCTGGTGTGGAGACAACCTGTAAGTGCCACGGTGTGTCTGGGTCCTGCACTGTCCGAACGTGCTGGAGGCAGCTCTCTCCATTCCACGAAATAGGGAAGCAGCTGAAGCAGAAGTATGAGACGTCGCTCAAAGTGGGCAGCACTACCAACGAGGCCACGGGGGAAGGAGACATTTCCCCACCCAAGAAATCCATCCCCGGTCACAGTGATCAAATCCCAAGGACTACGGATCTTGTGTACATTGACGATTCCCCAAGCTTTTGTCTGATGAGCAGATACTCGCCCGGGACTTCGGGAAGGAAATGTTACAAAGACAAGAACTGTGACAGCATCTGCTGTGGGCGAGGGCACAATACGCAGAGCCGGGTGGTCACTCGGCCGTGCCAGTGCCAGGTCCGTTGGTGCTGCTACGTGGAATGCAAGCAATGCACCCAGAGAGAGGAGGTTTACACCTGTAAAGACTGACACATCTTCTGCCCGATGGCGACCCTCGGAGGCGGGCGATCACGATCTATGAGAACTACATATGGAGACAAACAGGGTTTGATTGACCTTCTGGGATCTGAAAGCTATGTTGAGACATAAGCACTTTGTAGGGTACAGGTGACCCAGCTGTGTTGCTGTTTTGTTTTTCTTTTGTTTTGTTTTTTTTTTTTCCTGTAGACTGAATTCTAATGAGGTCCAACCATGTGGAAATAAGTGCCTGTCACACTGGGGCTAGACACCAGTTGACCTTTACCTTCGTCGTCCATGCAGTTGGATGGATCATTTCTCCTTGGAACATCATGATTGTTTCATCAGTCCTCCATAAACTTCTGAGCTGATTAATTCTTTCTGGAATAATTAACCTATATTGCTTTATTCCTGAAGCTTACCCAGCGGCTTAGAGAGCTGGACAGATTAAAAAAAAAAAAAAAAAAAAAGATCTTTCTGCTTTGAATGCAAAGATATGAAGACATGAGAAGTGGTCATTTTTTCCCTCTTCTGAAGCTGAGGAGAAGGAAGGGTGCAGTAAGCAAAAACAGCCCTTGTAGAGGTTGTTCCTCTAATGACACTTCTGCACATCCAGCAAACAAGGCTCTGACAAAGAGGCCCACTTGGATGGTAAGCTTTTTAATGACAGCTCCATATCCACGTGCTTTAATCACTAAATACAATCGGGTCCACCATGTTGCAGTTGGCAATATATCCAAGAAAGAGGTTGGGAAGACATTATGATACCAGATGTGCCTGTCCCCTTCAGTCCTTCAGTCGTCTTATTTTTTTTTTTCATACAGTTTCTTCAAATGCAGTTCCTTCAGCACTATCACTGTCTTAATTTTTATTTAAAAAACAAACAAACAAACCACTAGATAATTTTATTTTCCCTTTGTGCATGGCATTTTTCTCTCCTCTTCCCACCTCTTAATGATTGAATTCACCCTGTGGAAATTGCTTCAGACATCTAAACTGGAACTTTTTAGTCTTATGTCAGCTGAATTTGGACATATATTTTTGAGGAGGACAAGAGAAATTCCAGTGCATCTTGGAACGCAGCAATGTCTTGCATTGTATAGCAGCTGTTTTGGACTGGATCGGACCTTTGGAGGATTTGACTTTTCTTTTACTAGGTCATCATTCCATTTACTCTTAACTACAGCAAGTGGTACATGACACAAGCTGTATAACCCTATGACCTTAAGATTTGTTTTAACCACTAGATTAAGAACTGTATTTTAAAAATACAGTTGCTAAATGGTAACCAACTGTTGGATTT
Organism: Lagopus muta; assembly: GCF_023343835.1. Lineage (NCBI taxonomy): Eukaryota > Metazoa > Chordata > Aves > Galliformes > Phasianidae > Lagopus > Lagopus muta. Next base: position 2,769,697 of record NC_064439.1, read on the forward strand.
GGAACATCTTATCAACGCAAAGACAACCCAGCAAGTGGCCAGAGAAGCCAGAAGTCAACTGCAGAGGTAGATTGCTCTGATGCTGTGAAATAGATGACAATCTTCAGCAGTTCTTTTTCCCTTGGAAGAGGATATTTTCAATCCAGGTCTTGATGCAATAATATCTGTTAGTCATATAAAAGTGCTTCTGGGATTGGAAGTGGCTGATGAATGCCTCAACAAAGCTTTCTGAGGAAACACTGGAGAGCGGAGGGCATTGTATTGTATTTTTATATCAGCTTTTGATTGTCCAGTAGTAGCAATTTCCACCCATTTTATGCTGACCATTGATCTGGTTCTCAAAAGAGGAAAGCTGGTGGAGTTTTTCAAGTAGTAGTAGAGGTTGGCCAAGCAAAAAGAGAGCAGTTTTTCAAGATGGACCATTAATTTTCAAGGCATTGTGTTGTTTTCTTTTTTTTTTAAAAAAAAAAACTTTCTTTTTTCTTTTTTTTTTTTTTTTTCTTTCCCCAAACAATAGCCACTAATATTTAAGCTGTTTATGTGCATCTACTGGGAGGAAAAAAGGTTATTTTTTTTTCTTGGTAACAGATAACTGCAGCCCAACCTGACTTATTGGCATCAAATCTAGAGGTAGGGAACTCGGGAGGGACAGGAGGTTACTTTTAGTAGTGCTGTGGTCCTGCAAAGTAAAGCATACTGGCTCTTTTTTTGATATTTGTTTATTTGCTGTACAAATCTGGAGATTGTGGTAGTGCTGTAGAAGGAGTAATCCACACGAGGAGTGGTGCACACACAGTATTTGTCCCTTCCACCACGACAGATGCCTGGTGGAGCATCCGAGGAAGGTCTCACGGCTTCTGGGAGATGCACCTCTTTGAAAGTCACTCGCAAGCAGTTTATCTAATGGTTTAAAAAACAAACTGACTAGAAATCTATTACTCAGTGTCTGCATGCGAGTATGTATCTACGCTCATGCAGACACATAAATAAATATATAAAGATTGAACGAACATTTATTTATTTTAAAGCCCTTCAGAAGGACCTTCTTATGGTTTCAATGTGGTATTATGTTAAATTCTTTCTCCCTCTCTCTCGCACGCACACACACACATGTGCATATGTGCAAACTCTTCGTTTCGTTTCGTTTTTGTGTGTGTGTGTATGTGTGTGCTAGGATAGCTCTTCCCCTCCAAAGTAAGGCTGGATCCAAACCTGCCCAAAACATGAGGGTTTGTGGATCTGAATTACTATTTCTGGCCCAGTTCTTTTTTTTAGATATTTGTTCTTTGTTAAATATTGGGCCACAACTTATGTGCATTATTATTATTATTAATTATTATTATTATTATTGTTGTATTTAAACCGTGGGCCTCATTTTCCTTCTTTTCACTGGTGTCTCTGTCTCCGTTGACCTCGCTGGAGTAACTCCACATTGCACTGGTGTGAGAGGAGAATGAGTCCCTAGATGCAGAAGAGAGGGCAGAGCTGGCATGGATATCATTGTAGAGAAAATACCTGTGTCTGTGGGGTAGGGTAGCATGGTGTGTTAGGGGGGAGAGAGATGGGTGGGCAATGAGCAGGCTGCCAAAGCTAGACTAGAAGAACGAGGCATAGAGTGAATGAACTACTGAGTGAAAGAGCTCTTCTGTGTATTATAATTCACGCACTGAAGCCTGGATGCTTTCTGTAAGTATTTAAAAACAAAAACAAAAAAAAACAAAAACATCCTAAAAACAAACAAACAAATGAAAAAAAAAAAAGCATAAAAAAAAAAAAAACAAACACACAAAAACAAACAAATTGTATTTATGTTAATGTGGATATATTACTTGCCTGTTGTATATTGTAAATAGCAAGGTTTATTCTCCTGTGGTTAAAAAGAAATAATTATAAATGACTAAATAGTAGCGAGGCACATGTGTTAAATGTATAGGCAGTGTATAAAATGTACTAACACTCTGAAATCAGGAGAACTTGTCTTCTTGGCCTTTTGACCTAGGGTGGTAAAACATACGTGGGTTATTCCTCTTCTCCCCTCACCTTGTTGTGTGTGTTCCTTGGGTGGCACGGGGGGATGTTTAACTCCAGCATTTTCCTATGTTTGCCTTATCTTTGAAGAAAGAATTTGGGGAAAAAAGCTTGTTTTGGAAGAATCCCATGGAGCTCGAGTGGCATTGAGGCATGAGCAGGTAGAAGGAATATTGGTAAACCTGCTCAAAACTCTTTTGAGATCTTAGTCTGGGTTTTCTGCAGGAAACCCTGAAGGCCTCTGTCAGACACTGACTGCTTCCTTTGGGCTACAGCTGTTTCAAATTGGATTTTTCCAGAGAGGCTAATTCTACCCCCCACACCATTGGATCTCCAGTGCAATTCAATGAAATTGCTCATATTTGCAAAACTACTATAGGAGTCGATTTGGGAATCTTTCATGATATCACTTCATAAAAACGAAACAAAACCACAAACGAGTGCAAAGCAACTTTTTCTCTTCTTCCCCCCTCTCTGCCCCCGAGAAACAGATTTTTGCAGTAAATGTAACTGGAGAAGGATAGATGGGTGTAGGGGAGGTCTGTGGCTTCTGATCTCCTTTCACCTCCTATCCCCCAAAAGTGTCAAAGTGTTGGTTCTCCTGAGCTGATCCAGCAAGACTTGCAAGATCAGTTTTGGGGTGGGGGAGGGGAGGGGGGGGTGCAACCATTATTTATATAACTTTTTTATTATTTTTTTTTTTTTAAAGAGAAGTTAGCTGATGGAAGAATATTTTTATTGAATAGTGCATTTAGTTATGTCAGAAATATAAATATATATATATATAATATTTTTGTAAACAAGGCAAACTGAAAATGTTTGCTGTTTTATATTAGAATTTTCTATTAAAAGAAATAAAAAAAAAAAACCCCACACAAATAATTGTTGCACCCGTCATCTGTTTTTTAACAAGCTTTTGTTCTTTTGACTGACTCATATATATTGGATGTGGAGATGTGCAAAACGAATCCTCAACGTTACATTCTCATTGTCTTCCAGCTCCCAAAAGACTCCATTTGGTGAAATGAGACATGTTTAAAGGGGATTTTTTTATGGACACTGAAAATGAATAATGGAGATGAACAGAATTGATGCTTGCAATTAAAATGAAAAAAAAAAACAACAAAAAACCCTACCCTGAAACCTCAAGCTTTTGATTTTTAGTTGTGCTTATTGGTCTTGGCATAGCTTTGGAGGGAGGAAATCCTATTTGCAGTAACTAAATATTTGCCATTGATCTCAGTTGGTCTGGGAAGAATGCATTCTGCAAGGGTAGCTGGAGAGAAAGCACCTGAGTGAGTGGGAAGTTCAAAAGGAGAGGACCAAATTCAAGGCTTGATCTAACAGAAGTGATTTGCATCAATTTGAATGTAAAACTAGGGAGCTGGAGCAGTTCAGGAAGCCCGTTGTTCTGAGCTATGGAGCATCTGTTTTCCAGAGATGGTTTGGAGATCCAGGGAGTGGAGAAACAATTTCTGAGGATTATTCATGGTTGTCCAGCTCATCCACTTCTGCCTTCCTTCATCCCAGGTCTTGAATTTCTTTGTTAATCATTTTTCAGCTGCCCTACTTTAGCCAATGTATGAGAAGAAATTAGGTCGGTTTGGCCATAGTAGAGTTGGGTGAGAATCCAGATGAAGGGACAGATTTCTCAAGGGTACTTTCATGGTGTAGATGCTTCTTAAGGTAATTTTCTGGCAGATTATAGTGCCTGTGAAAAATTCCTTGGTTGCTGTTGCAGTAAAATTAGATCTATACTGTACTTGCTAAAACAGGTGCAGTGAAGCTCTGCGTTCCCATCTTCTTGCTGCTGCATGCACATCTGGTAGGCAGAGTCTGGCTTCCAGGGTCAGCTTGTTCCAGCCATTGTTTTTAAGCATGCTAACTAGGTGATGACTTTTGGAGAGCAGTATTTTCCTGCAAAATGAATAATGCATTTTATGACCATTGCTGTCTGTGTAACTCAGAGGAGGCTCAATAGGGCACAGGATCAGGGCTGTAAAAGTCTGGTCATTGCTAAAGCAGTCTAGCTTAGTTCTGTAAATATTAATGATAACCTTTTCAATTGCATTGCTACTAAGGAAGGCTGGATTTGACCAAGCTTTTTACAGATTCCAGGAAAGAGAATGTGTCTAAACAAAAAGCAGTGAGTCTCTAAAGTTTGTGGGAGGGAAGGAAAAGAAAATGGATATTGCAAACATCTTTTAGCTCTGGCATCATGGTGGGTTTCCTGTAACTGTTTCTTTACAGTCAGTGAGTGAAGAGAGTGAAAGTGAAGACCATAAACGATTCAGACACATGAAAATTCAGCAGGCTAGCAGGGGATATATCTGAACAAGACATCTTGTCATTTGCTGTTGGGTGTTTTCAGAAATGGACAAACCCCTCATCACACGCTCATCAGCATGTGACAAGGGGACCTGATGGAACATCCTCACCAAATTTTCCCATTCATCTTGGGCTTGCTCAGGACAGTCAGGAGAGGTGCTGACATGCTTGGTGTAGTAGGATGTTTGCAACAATCATCCCCCTTTACTGAAGGAAGTTGTTGAAATCTTGCCCTGGCTCTGTCTGCAGTCAGTGAAGGCAACTCAAGAAGGTGTTTTGGCCAATGTGAAGGTGCCAGTTTCTCCCAGCTGACAACAGGATAAACAGGGATAAAATGTAGAGATGTGGAGGTGAACTCAGGACTAAGCAAGGTCATGCTTGGAAAACCCTGCTAAGCTCCCCTTAGGCATGAACCCATTGAAGGAGCAATTGCCAAATCAGATGGGAATTTTGCCTTGTTCCACCCTTCCCCAGTCTCCAGGCCATTGAGACTTGAATGTAAAGTCTAGGATTTGTTTTGCACGCTTGGGATGGAATTTCCTTTTAAAGGGAGGTGGGAATACTAACATGAAGGATTAGTATTTTTCTTTTTTCTTTTTTTTTTTTTCCATTGTCTTATGGGAGCCTAAGTTATTTTTCTCTACCTCATATGTACAGCTTGTAGGTATAAATCTGATTCTGAGTGACTGTTAAGAATGTATTTAAGTTATTTAACATCTTTGTATAACAAAAAAGCCAGAACAAATGAAACAATAAATGTATTTTAAATTATACTTGAAGCGTGCTCCTCTTTCTTCACACTTGTTGAAAACAGTCTAATTTCTGTGGTTGTTAGAGCACTTGTGCCTCTTTCAGCATTACACCTAACCTCTTGTCTTGGAACCAACCCATATATGTGGCTAATGCAAGCCCTGAAATTCTGGAAAGCCTAGCAGAGAGTCAAGAGTGATGCCCTAGAGAGTAGGATGGTGTACTTCCAGCATGAGGTCCAAGTATGCTCTGGAAAAAAATTAAATGGTCTCTGTTAATTGGTTGAATAGTGAACATCCTCATTGATGTGAGCTCATTGTGGTCTGCCCCTCCTCAAAAGCCTTAGGGCTTTCAGGGGAAGGAGTGCTGATAGTCTTTATAGGAGGAAGTGTTCTCCTTTTCTGTAAGGAAAACAGGTCATTTCCAAGCCCAGCCTTGGGGATGATCAACCTTGTCAAGCGAGCTCTGAGGTCTGTCCATCTTGGGTCTTTGATCTTGACCTCCAATCAAAGCCTCCAATCAAACTCATGTGCTAAAATGGCCTATAAAAGGGCTATGGTGCTACTGAAGGTGCACTGGAAGACCTTGAAAACTCTAGATTGTGTCTCCAAAGTGCTTGACAAAGTCTGAGTTACCCGGTTCTGTTGTTCGTCCTATGTGCACACAAATTCTTGCATTTATTTTACCTACCTTATACCAATCTCATTTTCCACGGTGGTGCAGCACTCACATACAGGCCTTTAACCCTACAAAATGGCTCCTCAATACTTTTACACTCAGTGTTGTCTGTCCTCAGAGATGATGATTTCTTCAATCTAGTACTTCACTTGTGTTGGCATACAATGCACTTTATTGCGCTCTTTCTCACAGCTTACTAGCTACAGCATCCACTGAAGGAGAGGTTAATTAAATCAGTGAGATAACCCTCTGTAACCAATGGGCCTTCCATTTTTTTGTTCTGCATTGCTTTGCCTGTTTAAAGCTTCAGCTGAAAGCTTTCAATGCAGCAGCATTTGTAATAACCAAATCCTGCAGGTTGCCCAGAGAGCTGTGGGTGTCCCATCCCTGCAGGTGCTCAAGGACAGGTTGGATGAGGCCTTGGGCATCCTGATTTGGTGGAGGTAACCAGCCCATGGCAGGGTGTTGGAACTGGGTGGGCTTTTAGGTTGCTTCCAAGCCAATCATTCTATGATTCTATGAAATGTGATGTTCCCCTTGTTGAAAAAGGCACTGTGAAATCTGAGTGTTTTTGCATGCACCACCATCCTAGAGCAGCTGACATCCCATAGGATGGACTGCAGAGACCTGAACAATGCTTTCTGCTTTAAACTTGACGCCTAATAAGAAGATTGATCTGCCTAAATGCAGATATTTACAGTATATCTGGAGGAATATGGGCTGGTCACCTTTGTGTCTCTTTTACTCAGTGAACAGTGTACCTTTGCAGCCAGTGGAGCTGGGAGCACAATTCCTCTTTTCTCAGACACCACTGGCCACCTTACATTGATCCAACTCTATCTCATCGATAGAGAGCTCAAACATCAACTCTCACACACTCTCAGGAGGAATGCCTCTACAGCACTTCCATCCATCACAAGGAATTCCATTCTCAGGAGCTCACAGATACCTGAGATCATCTGAGCTAATCTGGTACAGGTGAGTTCTATTGTATGGTGGCAGAACTGAACGGGGCGATATCCATGAAGAATCAGCTGATGTAGGCAAAGGATAGGCTACGTGACATAAGGGAAGGAGGGGTGAATTTACTCTGGGTATGCTTGCATGAATGAAATCATTTGGTCACAGACAGAAACAAAAGGAAGAGTAGGTGCTAGGGCTCGCTTTTTGCTGGTGTTACAAAATGTGGCGTTGTGGGTGCTGGCCCCAGACCAAATCAGGATGAGAATGACCACCACCAAGGCCTGAGCAACCTGGCAGATATTTGGCCTGATGTTTGGCCATTGTAAGCAAGAAGAGTGGGTGATTGGAAGTAATAGGACTGGAGATGGGAGATCCATGAAACTACTGGATCCATGAAACTACTACATGGTCTACTGCCCATCAAACCCTGCAGTAGACCTCCCTGGCTCCTTGGTCTTCCTGTTTGATCTTGCATTACACTTCCTGCCAGTTGGGTAGTGAGAAATCTCAGGCTTGAAACCTCACAGCCAGCCTCCGCCAGACCCTTAAAGAGCTGCTAATGTGAGTCGTAAAGCCGCAGTAGCCTAGGATGTAGCAGCGTTTTGACAGCTGTTCCCACAGAGGAAGTGGGTGAAGCTAGAATGCATATTGTAAGAATATGGGATTAAAAATAATAATAAAAAAAAAAGTATCAAATGAGAAACTACACCTCCAGAAAAATAAAATGGGTTTCCTTTCCTCTTCTCTCCCATTACTTTCCTTAAGGCCATTGCTAGGTCTTCACAAGAAGGTGGTTTCAGCATTTGTGGATGCACTGAGAAGCAAGGAAGCATGAGAACTAAGGAAAATCCTGCATAGAGCAAAAATGTCTTCAGCTTAGACTGAAATTCTTCTCGATGAGGGTGGTGAGGCAAGGGTGCAGACTGCCCAGGGAAGCTGGAAGTGCTGGTAGTGCTCAAGGCCAAGTTGGATGGGGATTGGGCAAGCTGCTCTGGTGGAAGGTGTCCCTTCCAACTCAAAGTATTATGTGATTCTATGATGATTCTGCAATTCTAGGTGCACATGTGAGGGATGTGCACAGAGGGATGTGCTTTCTATGGAATTCTATGTGCTGCCAAGTTAGGAAACTGATGTGCTGAACAGAGATGAATAGAGGAGAGCATTTGTATTTATGAGAAAAAAAAAAAAAAAAAAACAAAAAAAAAAACAACCCAGCATGGGGAGAAAGAGAAAAAAATAAAAATGAGGAGTCAAATTTTATACAGAGCTTCCCATAAAACAGGCATGTATGATAAAAATCTATCTTACATGGACAATAAGGAAATGAATCTAATCACCAAGAGAAGAGATGGCATAGTCAGGTCTTATGTGTTGACTCACCACTATCAGTGATGTAATTCAAGGTCCACAGGGACTTTTGAATCCTAGCAGTCCTAATAGAGTTATTTAGAATAATGGAATGACAGAATCATTAAGGCTGGAAAAGACAACTAAAATCATCAAGCCCAGCATCAGCCCACCGCCACCATGCCCAACAACTGCATCCCTCAACGCCACATCTCCATAGTTCTGGAACATCTCCACAGATGGTGTGACTCCACCACCTCCCTGGGTAGCCTTTAAGTAATGGGAAGCAGGCAGGGGACAACAGCATGTTTCATCAAGCTGTAGATGTCCCTGTTCATTGCAGGGTAGTTGGACTAGATGACTTTAATGGTCCCTTCCAACTCAAATGATTCCATCATTTTGTGTTTCTTCATTGATTCACTTCAAGCCTGGCTTGTACTGAAGCCGTATCCTCCACTCCTTCTAATTGCCAGTCTTGCAGGAGAAATCAAGGCTTGCTGGAGATGATGTTAAACATATGACTCCCTCGTGTGCTGCTGGCTATAGTACTGATGTGCTGCAGCCAGGGTAATAGAGGGGTAGCTGTCAGATGCAAAATAATGCATTTCCCTTATGACCTGGTTTATAAAGGCACTCAGAAAAGCAGAGGAGCCATTTCACTTTCTATGTGCTCTCCCAGGTCATCTATGCTGCTGCTCCTTCATGAGTTAATTCAACTTAGCCCTGAAGCTGATGCCACCTGGCATAAAACAGTCCCCATCTAACCTATTAAATGATCTGGCCTTCCAGAACAAGGTGGCTCTGTTCAAAATGCCTCTTGGGAACAGTCCTTGGACTACACTAACATTTGATCCATGCCCATAAATTGCTTGGGTGTGTGCTTTTAACTTAACTAAAAGCAGGCTGGGGAATGTCTCATATTTTAACAATATACCCAACCAAGTTCCAGCACCCAGGAATGTTTTTTACCGTTCCCTTTCTCCACTGACTGTTCACATCTTGTGTTATCTGTATATGTGTGCATATTCATATACCCTCTACATTTCGTGGCTGTCAGCAGTGACTATAAAAATGCCAAACCCAGGGACTGATATAAAACTTTCCTGAGTTAATAGGAAAACTGCAATGAGCTCTGATCAGAGTTTGAAATCCCTCACCCACATAACTGACATCTTGGTGGGGTAGGCAATATCAGAACTGCAGTCTGGAATCTGTAGTTTGGATCATTTTCAGTCTTTTCTTTGATAATGAACCACTGATAGAGAATCTCAGATGGAAGCCTCTATGCGGAGCGGCTCCTGAATGAAGAGCCTGCCCCAGCAATGCTCTTATTTATGGCCTTCTCATCTTCCCCAGGCACACTGGATACAAGGTGCTAATTGCAAGGGCACTCATCATAAATTATCGCCCATTTCTCCCCCTCACTTGTATGGAAGTATCCCTCAAGGGATTATGCTCATTAAAGCGGGACCAAATTCTATGCGAGCAATGCCCCAGCATGACTGGGCAGCCTGCTGGGAGGGGGAATAAAAAGAAAACAGAGGTGCTTGGGCACTAAGTTGTAAATATGAGGGAGCTCTAACCCTGGGGAATCCTCCAGCATCTGTTAGGAAAATCTGGCCACTAACCCTACTTGATTGACTTGGAAGGCCAGAAGACTTTACTCCTCTGATATTTCTTTCTCTTTTTTAAGGATTAAAGATGAAAAAAATGAACTTAGTTACTTCTAACAGGGAAACATATGGGAAAAAAATGCATAAAGAAGACATCTGAAACACTGGTGGGAGGTCTTTACGTGGTGGGGTATCTTGGCTGACTGGCAAAGTAACCCAGCCTTAGGCTGGTCTTCTATGAGGCTTTCCGTGTTCAACAGAGTTCTCTTCTTGAACACCTTCAGGGACAATGACCCCACCTCCTCCCTGTGCCAATGCATCTTCACTCATTTCCAAACATACTGACTGATTCCTGAGTTAAGGGAAAGAGCGTGGCTCTTGCTCTGATGCTTTTGGTTGGAAATGCCATCTATGCTGTCCTCTGCCCTCCGAGAGGGTGAGAAGTGCATTTTGTGTTGCATCTTTGGGACCTTTTTGCTGCTCATATTGCTCCTCTCCCTTCCCAAAGTGATCAAGTGGGTGGAGGACACCAAGCCACAGTGAAATGCCTGGGGATCCTGTTGGGTGGAGGTTAGATTAGGACATCTGCTTTGCTGGCCTTCATCCACCTTTAGCTTAATATATATTTTGGCAGTTTATAGAATAAGTGGGATACCAGTTGGACACTGCCTTTTTCAGAAGGATCAGCAGCATGACTTTGCCTCCTCCATTTTTTCTCCCTTCTTTGCACTGTGTTTTCTCTCAATGCTTTCATGAAAGTGTTTCTGAAGTCAGCGTTAGCACTCTATAGCTTCTATAATTTCCTATGAAGACTTAGCTTCTCACACCCTCATGTTTCTCATACCAGTGATCTCAGCTCCTGGCATGTCTAAGCCAGGCCTGGTACTTGTAAGCTAGAGAAAGATCCCTGAAGGACACAAGGAGCCTTCCACAGAGTGTTTTCAGAAAGTATATCCAACAATATTTGTAATCAGCTTTATGTTAAAAATCATATTACCTGCCTGGGACTTCTGCCTCTTAATTATCTGTCAGCCAGTCTCTGAGCTTCTTGCCAGTTGACAATTTTTTGATGTTTAGAAATCAAATATTTAACATTTTGAAAAATCAAATGCCTTTTTTTTTTTTTTTTTTTTGGACATCTTAAAAGATGAAGATTCCAGCATTTGAAGAAGAGCTGTAATTAATTCCTGCACCAAGATGACTAATGCTGTGCACTTGATCTTGTGCTACTGAGATTTTCTCTTCTTTCTTCTCCCACTCCTTCTCTTTCTCATTTCTTTTTCTATCCTTCTCTCAGAAGATAACATAGCTAAATATCAACCCAGTGATATGGCAATTGCTGTTATGACTGTTGTAGCTGAAAAAGAGAAGGCTCAAAAGAGATCTCATTGTAGACTTAAAGGGAGCTTATAAGCAGGAGGGAAACTGACTTTTACAGTCAAAAAAGGAGAGATTTAGATTAGATGCACTGAGAGCATGCTGAGGTATTGGCACAGACTGCCCAGAAAAACTCCCCATCCCTGGAAGTGTTCAAGGCTGGGTTGGATGGGGCTCTGGGCAGAATGATCTGGTACCCGATCTAGTGGTTGGCAACCCTGCCCATGGCACGGGTGTTGATCCTTGTGGTCCTTTCCAACCCAAGCCATCCTATTTTTCTATGAAATCTGTGGACATGAACTGTATTTTGGACCATAAGGTGACCAAATCCTGGAGCAATCTTGATTGAGATTGGCATTTGACTCATTTAATGGCTTTGAAGGATCTTAAACTATTCATGCTACCTGAGGATGCCTCTATCAGTATCTCGTCTTTCTATAAGAAGGTATCTACCAGATGCTTCTGACTTGGCAAGAGGAGGCAAGCCAATGCCGTGCAAAACGGGGGGCACTCATGCAAACTGTCAGCCCCACAGAGTCCCATAAATCCAGCCAGGTGCCCACAGCCCAAGTGTTTTTTTGCCACCAGGTGGAGCTGGGAGAGAGCTCCTTGGAACAGCCAGCTGACAACACCCTACGATGATTGCTCAATCCTTGTGGCTAACCAAAAAAGTGGATTTTTTTGTTTGGTTGTTTGCATGTTATTCTACTCCCAGCCCCGGAAATTCATGTCTCTTGAAATTTCCTCCTGAAAATCAAAAAAAAAGGAGGGATGGGCTGGCATTTCATTTTCAAAAAATGAGCTCCCGCTGCGATGGGAAATCTGGCCAGACCTCGTGATGGCTGACCATCGGCTGGAAGGAATGGTTGATGCAATGCAGTTCTTGCTGTTTATATTGAGCACAACCGCTAATTCAGCTCTGTGCTTCTCCTCGTGGTCACCTTGCTGGTTAAGATGGCTCGGTCAGATTTGCTGGGAGCAAGGCTGGGTCCAGGTTGGCCTTATGAAGTGTCTACCTGCTTCACTTGTAGCTACTCGGGTGATGGCTGCAGCGATGCTGGCTGGTTCTGTTATTTCTGCCCTGAGCTGCAATGCATGGAAGCGCTCTGCTGACGCATTTCTCCCATCTACAAGAGGCTCTTAAGTGCAGTAGACACTGAGACGGTTTCTCCCACTTACCAGCTTACAGGAGCCACTCAAAGCTCCCTGCTGTGCCTCTCTCTTCTTCAGTCTCTCCTCTCCCTGCCACAGTGCTTGGATCTGAGTTCAGAGTGGTGGTCAAACACAGACCCAATTTGCAGCTGTGGATATCCTCAGTACCTCATTCCCTCATTCACTGTATTAAACTGCTGCTTTGTGCCTTGTGCCCTGGTGTTGAGGAACCTTAATGAGTCTTGTGTTAATTATCAGCAGAGGAGATCTGCTTCACCAGGTTTGCCAGGTCTCTGGATGAAGCCAGCTCACATCTGTCTGCCCCAGCAACACACAGGGGAGATCAAATGGTAACAGGCTGTGAGCTCAAAGCTCCGTGGCTGGGTGAACACAGAAATGAATCTAAGTGAGTATCTACTGCCCTGAACAAGGCTCATCAGATGAGTCATTTCTGCTGTAGCATGGCAGTTTGCAGCTGAGAAAGGATCTGATTTGCCTGAAGCAGGTCAGAGTGTGTCCACTGCTTTGTGTGTCCCTTTCGGGGTTCACTGGGTGGGTGAAGACAAGGCTGGAGTACTGTTTGCATTCAGGAACATGATAGAAGAACCATCAACCTTAGGTCAAGGTTCTTCATGGCCAGGAGTTGGAAAAGCTTAGGCTGAAACCTAACAAGAGTTCAGGGCAGGAAGATGTCTGTCTTTTTAAACTAAAATTCAATAAACGAGGGGAAAGAGATAGCAAATGGAAAAACAAAGAAAAAGTGTGGTCCTGGTATGGAGCAGAGGCCAGGAAATATATTAGTTGGGGTTGAAAAAGGGGAACAAAGCAAGCATTGCTGACGCAAGGTCAGATATTGGAGAATGTACGTGGATCCACTCTTGGTATCCACATTCTGCTCAGCCAGACCTCCAATCCCATCTGGGTAAAGCTGTGTGTTCATCAGCTGATGGAGAAATGACGCACAATCAATTGCTTGGGTGCGAGCTATGCAGGTCCTGGGTCATGCAGTGGCCTGTTTTCAGGCAGGGGTTACCTCACTCTGGCCAAACACCATCTGTGTCTTCCAGCAGGGTCCAGCAGCCCACCTGCTATGCATTTGCTTCTCTGTTGTTTACTTTGGGCACAGTATGGGATAACAGTGTAGGTGATTTCTTGGCTGAGCTGGTTCCTGTGTGATGTCTGCTCCCCCAGCAGGCAGACTCTGCTTTTGTAACACGTGGGACGAGACAGAGTGACTTGGTGGCTCATTTTTATTTTTATTTTTTAAACTGGACTGATTGTAAGTACTCTTGCCTTCACCCTAGAGAGAATGTTTCCCTCCGTCTTCAATTGTGATTTTTATTCCAGCAGGATTTACTTTCCTTTTTCTGATGTTTTTGAGTCCTGTTGAACTTTTGTGCTCAGTTCACAGGCTCATTTGCTTCCTTCCAGGTCACAGTGCTAAGAGCTGGAAAAAGGAACCTCTGGGACAGAGATGGGCACTAAGGAATGGTTTTGGGGGCTCTGAGGGCTTTGTCTCTGGGCTGCAAACAGTTTTCCTGTTTCATGCGTCATGGTCTTATCTCATGACCACAATCAAGGATACCAATTTTGCCATAATAAAAGAGCTCACCTTTGATTCCAACTAAACTTTTTTTGGGGGGACTGTCTCCTCTGGTTGCACAGAAGGTGGTGCTGCCTTCACCAAAAATAACCAGCGTGATTTTATGTGAGCTGGCAGCAAGACCTCTGCCTCACGTGTTCAGAATGGTGCAATGGACTCACCCCAATTTTTTGTTTCACCCAGCTGCGCCATTCCTTCCTCAGCCTGGTTTATTTCTTTTCCATACAGTCGGCATCCTTCACGTTGCTGCTGGAAAGGCTTTGCAAGCTTTGCAAGCTAGCATGGAGGTAGCATAGGTTATAAAACACACGTTACCGAATGCTATGCAAACAAGTGAGGTCACCGTGTTTAGTAAATCTGTTTTTCCCCCAGCTGAGGATAATACCTTGTTCTCTCAGAACACTGGAAAGTCTAACTCCTACCTCCCCCTCCCTCTTCTTTCACTCATTTTTATTTCCCTCTCTTGGTTGCCCTCATGAGTATCCCACCTATTTATCCACTGCTTATTATTGTTGTTAGGTAACAGGCAGCGATTGACATCCTGGTGAGCAGTCTCTCACTGCCTTTTTCTTGGCCCCAGCAAAGACACTGAAGACTGCTCATGTTGCCTTACTTTCAGTGGCATTTTCCAGAGCTAGAGACACCTCACCTTACCTGTTAGAGTCCATCTGAATCAATTACAAGCAGCTGATGGTACAGACAGCTTCCCTCTGCAAACAGTTATTAATCAATGCTGGTGGCTTTGGTGGAGAGGGGTGTGCAGTAAGCCTTTAATTTGGGAGTGGTGTGGATTGGGGTCTAGTTGAGAAGTGTATATATATATCTATAGGGTATATGGTATATGCCCATGTGACCTCAAGAGTAGAGGGATGGGATCCAGGATCTGATTCCATTTCTGTCAGTGCTCCATGGGAAATCATAGAATCACAGAATCACCAAGGTTGGAAAAGACCTCCAAGATCATCCAGTCCAACCATCCACCTACCACCACCATTTCCCCACTAAACCACGTCCCTCAGTACAACATCTAAATGTTTCTTCAACACCTCCAGGGTCGGTAACTCCACCACCTCCCTGGGCAGCCCATTCCAGCACCTGACCACTCTTTCATAGAAGAAATTGTTCCTAATATCCAACCTGAAATATTTCTTTTGATTTTTTTTTTCCCTGTGTTTGTGAATTCACCGCAAGCATTTAAGTTCAAGAGTAACTTGAGCTGTGCATTGAAACTTCCTTAAATTTAAGGAACATTTAGATTCTTAAGTGTATAAAAAAGTTTGGAGAATCCAAAGATACAAGAATTAAAGTTCTGAGAAAAGAAAAAGAACCAACTTTCTAAATTTTGCCTTAGGTCCTGAACTGCCTCCTGTTACACTGATGGAAATAACTGAAATTCCTTCAGTTTAAAAAGAATCCTTCAGATACATTATGATCACCTTCTATGAAATTCATCTCCCAAGAAAGGAATAGTTGAGCGGTTCAAATTCTTGGAGAGCACAAACCAAAAGCACCGTTCCTGATCTTGGTGTTGCACAGACCTGTCGGAGAGCTGATGGGAAATGTTCTGAAGGAATGATGTCCTGTTGGAAAAAGCCAATTTGATAAAATGAAATGGTTTGCAAATGTTATTTCTGATAGTCTTCCATTTAAAAAAGTTGGAATTTCAGACCCTATTTTCTTCATTTTATTTTTTTATTTTAGGTGCTGTAGTGACTCAGCTGCATACAAGCAAGGAAAACTGCAGTTGGTATGAAAATTTTCTTCCTTGAGATGAACATTTTCATCAGCTGCACGTGTCCTTCTTTTCTCAAAATGTGAGAAAATTCTTTTCTCAAAATTGTGTTTAGCAGGAAATAATGAAAATGTTTTGCTTTCCTTTGCATTCAGATGGGAAAGGTATTTGAGAACAAGGGATTTGCCACAGAATGGAAAATCCAAGTCTTCTCCAGCTACGGTGCTAGCAGGTAACAGACACTCTGTGGTGCCTTTTAAAAAGGACAGGGGAGCAGAGTATGGAATAGACTTTCCAGGAACACAGTAGAACCCCCCGTTGCTTGAGGAATGCTGAAGCTGATTTGACAAAGCCCTGGAGAATATGTTCTTGAGGGCAATTTGGTATTGGCAGGCAAGTGGACGAGTTGACTTAAGACATTCTTTATGCTTCCATGAAGGGAGGACAAAATGTTTATTTTGGTTTCAGGGTTTAATAGGTTTGGAGATATTTCAAGCTACTGGAGGCTTCAAAATCAAACTATTCAGCCCGGAGACTTCTGTATTTATTTCTATTTATTTATTTATTTATTTTCCTGGGGACCAAGACCAATCCAAGCAGTAACAAACCTGCACTTATCTACACAAAACCTTTCTCACGTTACACGTTGACTTTTGAGCAGAAAGCACTTTTCCACCAGGTGACTGAGCATTTGTAAGATGGTGGTTTTTTCCCTTCTGCAAGCTCGCTATCGAATCACCTCCAATCTTCAGCAGAACCTACATTAATAAAACAAGTTTAATTGGGGAGGAACTGAATTTCTCAAATGGTCGTTAATTTGTTTGTTGTTTTCTGCAGTAGGGATAGTGTCTCGGCTTCCTCTTCTTCATTTCCATTGGTAGTTGACATTTCCCTGGGGCTTTGCAGGCAGCAGTCAAGTATTTTCAGTATGTGAAGACTTTCTTGCCTTTTAATTTTCCAACTGCATGTCAAGAAGCCAAAGTTCTTGGAAACGTCGACTCAAAGGGGAAACAGGTGATGTGAACTCGCCATGAGTAAGGCTGAAGGGTGGCTGCAGAAAGATGGCATTCCAAGTGCTTTATGTATAAATGTGGATCTGTTGGAACATGAAATGACCCTGTTGCACTATATTTTTCTTCCTCCTCTTTTTTTTTTTTTCTTCTTTTTTTTTAACTTCCTTTCCTGACTCTTTTAATTGTATGCGTCCTTTTCATTGCCCAGTGGGTTGTATGTTTTGGATGTGGAGGCACCTCCTGCTCTCATGTGACGGGATTCAAGGACGGGTCCACCAAGAGCATTAAGAGAGCAGATAAAACCTCGGGAAATCTCTGAATCCAAGTGTGAGTCATCAGAAGAGTTGATTTGAAGGGACAGCTGTACTAACATTGACTAAGATGCCTATTAAAAATATTGGCAGTCAAAGAAGGATCAGTCTGTATTTGATCATCCATTTTGGAAATTAGCAAAACAATCCACAGAGATTCAGAATAATATTTTCATGTTGAGATAAGGACTTCTCATTTGTAAAGTTCTCTCTTTCTTCTTTCTTTCTTTCTTTCTTTCTTTCTTTCTTTCTTTCTTTCTTTCTTTCTTTCTTTCTTTCTTTCTTTCTTTCTCTCTTCCTTCCTTCCTTCCTTCCTTCCTTCCTCCTTCCTCTTCCTTCCTTCCATTCCTTCCCTTCCTTCCTTCCTTCCTTCCTTCCTTCCTTCCTTCCTTCCTTCCTTCCTTCCTTCCTTCCTTCCTTCCTTCCTGCCTTCCTTTCCTTCCCTCCTTTCTTTCTTCCTCCTTTCTTTCTTTCCTCCTTTCTTTCTTTCCTCCTTTCCTTTCTTTCTTCCTCTTTCTTTCTTTCTTTCTTTCTTTCTTTCTTTCTTTCTTTCTTTCTTTCTTTCTTTCTTTCTTTCTTTCTTTCTTTCTTCTTCTTCCTTTCTTCTTTCTTCCTTTCTTCCTTTCTTCCTTTCTTCCTTTCTTCCTTTCTTCCTTCCTTTCTTCCTTTCTTCCTTTCTTCCTTTCTTTCCTTTCCTTTCTTTCCTTTCTTTCTTCCTTTCTTTCTTCCCTCTCTTTCTCTCTTTCTCTCTCTCTCTCTCTTTTCTCTCTTTCTCTCTTCTCTCTCTCTCTCTCTCTCTCTCTGTCTTTCTCTCTTTCTCCTCTTTCTTTCTCTCTTTCTTTCTTTCTTTCACATTTTATCATTTCCTCTCAATTTCACTCAGGAAATCATAGAAACACAAAATACTCCTTCTTTGGTGGGACTGATATTTGAAACAAAACAAGAAGGCTAAGGTACATTTTGTAAGCCTAATTATGGTTTTCCCCCCATGATCAGTTAGTCTTTTTATTAACCTGTGACAAACTGCCTGAGGGTTCTGGGAAACGAGCAGTTAATTCCATATCCTCTGGGGCTCAGTTTGTGGGTGGTTTAGTGCCAGGGTAACACACAGGGCCTTTAGAGCAGTTGTAGCCTTTCTGGGAAAATCCTCAGGGAAGGAGACCTCTTTCCCAGGTTAGTCAATGGACACTGCAAGTTATGCTTCATCTCCAAAGAGCCTCATGTCCACGTGTGGCTTTAGTACCAGCTCACAAGGTTTTGTGCTGTTGTACATGGAAGTCCTCAGCCTACAAGTATTCTACCCATCAGTACAGAGTCCCAGAAGGTGTCCAATCATTTGAAACATTATTGGAGCTCAGGGACCTGAAATTTCTCTTGAAAACAGAGGAGTTGGATGCTTTCCTGTGCTCATTTCAAGGTGGGATGAGCTTGGTCTCTTCCATTCCCAAAGACAGATGGAAATGAAGGGCAGAGAATCAGGATGACTTTAGTGAGGAAGAAGTCTCAGCCAGATGCCTGGGACCAGAGTGTGTTTCAGGGGAGGGTTTTTTGTGAGTTTCATGTAAATTCATTTATTGATTTATACTTTCCACTTTCCCCCTTTAATTCATCACCCCCTGCCACAGTCGAGGTGCAGCAGTATGGGGGCTTTGCTGGGTGTCATTGCAAAGCCCCCCACACTGCTGCATGGAGGTGTCAGGACTGGATTCAGTATGGAAACCAGGCCTTGGGACATAGTGATGTAGTGTTGCTGTATGGCCCCCTCTTCTGCACCTATTCACTGTGTTCAGGACTTGTTGTGTTTAAATGCTGCTATTTGTTTTGAATACAAATGAACTTTTTGACCCAAACAAAATATTTTCTGATGGGGGAAATCATCTTTTACTGAAGATTCAACCATAGGTAAATAGTTGTTGCCAGAGTGCAAAATCTTCTCTTTTAGTTTTGTGGAAACATAGTCCCATCTTCTCTTGAATTTAAAGACTTGAAAAGAGAATGTGTGTATTTGTCTTCTGACCCATTCTTGACATTAAAACAAACAAACAAATTAAGAAACAAACTACTGTGATACAGACTGAGCTCTGATCTGTGCCCAGAATGCTCAGCAGAACTGGGGCCCACAATCACAACCTTTCTTCCAGCTCTGTGCCACCAAGACTTGGCCTGCGTGGCTGTGTGAGCCTCTGCCTTAAGTGGAAACAGGGTGCAAATATAAATAGCACGATCAGGAAACTGGTTTTCTTTCAAGTGCCATAAGTATGCTGCTGTTTTTTGAGCTTGCATGTTTATTCTTACTCTGCATGAAGACAAACCTGAGCCTCCTCTGAGAATTTGCCATGAAGTAACAGTGAAATGAAGGTCCATGACATAACTGCACAAGAACAGATGACTTCAAGACAGGCTGAGGACATACAGAAACCTGAGCACATCCCTCCCATACCCAAAATGAAGTAGAGCTCCACAGGCATCATCTGTTGGAGGGAGGATGGAAGGACACATTGAGCTCTCTTTGGAGCCTTCTGTCTTCCATACTGAACAAGTCCAGCAACCTCAACCTGCTTTCACGGCAGAGGTTCTCCAGCTCTCTAATCATCTTCGTGGCCCTCCTCTGAACCTACTCCAACAGCTCAACATCCCTCCTGTGCTGGGGGACCAGGCCTGGATGCAGTACTCCATATGGGGCCTCATAAGAGCTGAGCAGAGGAGGACAATCTCTCCCTCTCCCCACTGCCACCCCTCTGTTAATGCAGCCCAGGGTACAGTTGGCCTTAAGGGCTGCAAGTGCACACTGCTCATGTTCAGATTTGTCCACCAGGACCCCCAACTCCTTGTCTCCAGGGCTGCTCTCAAGGAGTTCTTCTCCCAGTCTGTATGCATACTTAGGATTGCCAGCACCTTGCACTTGGCCTCATTAGGGTTCAACATATGGGCCAACCTTCTGTCTTTGTCAGGGTCCTTCTGGATGACATCCCTTCCTTCCGTTGTATCAACTGCACCACTCAGCTTAGCCTGCAAACTTGCTGAGGACTGAGTGCATTGAGTGCACGTGGTACTGGATGTCATTCAGGTCTGTTGTGCTTTCTCATCAAAATCTGTTTTCCCATAGCATTTATGCTGACAATCTACTAGCAAAACTTTTTAGATACCATCTCTAATTATGGACATGGTTAATTGGCATGATGGTGGTGGGCTGATATTTGAACTTGATGACCTTAAAGTTCTTTTCTAACCTTCATGATTTTATAAAGGCTGTGGCACATTGGCCTAATCTAATGGAATCAAGTGACAACCTACTGCCTCCCAAGCCAGAGCCCACCCAGTGAGAAGCAGGCTGGTGGGTTGACTAAATTCAGATTATTCTGTCCAGCAGACTATGTTCTTAATGCATTAAACATCTCTGTGTTTTGTGGTTGCCTTCTTAAGAAAGAGTATCATTAAAATAAGAAATTTTTGAATGGGTGCATATTTTCATCTTTTGATTCAGCGTAATTCTTCTTCCCTCTTTCTGCAAAGAGAAAAGTAAATTTTGTCTGCCTGATATTTCTTTGGCTGAACATGATTCAGCACTGCTGGTGCTCTAAATCAACGCAATCAAAACAATCATGTACTTCTAAGACATTCACTGGTCCAAACCGTGTGTACTACATACATATATATTTTTCCTAAGGTTTGGCTCTGACATCACTGAAACACTTCATCAAAATATCAGAGCTAATGTCAGGAATAAACCAGCATTGTTAGTTCCTCCTTTCATCTGAAGCCAAACACCTGCAGCTCTCCACAGGCCTCAAAGAAGACCTCGCTGCCTAAAAGTGCCCACTGGCTCCTCCTCCCATGCTGTGCCAGTGAAGGAAGCGGATTCATTAGCAGGAAAAGCTCAAGTCACCAATTCCAGGATAGCTGCAAAAAAAAAAAAAAAAAGAAGGCCAGATCCACAGATGATGTCAATTAGCAGAGCTCTGTCAGTGTCAGAATCTATCCTGATTTACAGTAGCTGAAGATTTGGCTAAGAGCTTCCAGCTGAGGCTCCCAGTTGCTACGCAAGGATTGATGCTAGTGCTGGTCTTTCACATGAAAACCTACACGTGGTTTCCTGGGTTCATTTTCTCCGTGCCTAGCAGGTTATTGTGGTGAGTTCTGCTGTTCTGCACTGGGGTTTGCTCAGCAGGATGCAATGTGCTCATTTCTGCCAGGACACCCAAGCTGCTATGTGCTGCTTCCCCGGGTGGGGTGGTGGTGGTGGTGCAATGGATTTTCCTCTTGGGATACTGATAAGGAGCATGGGAACTCCACCAGGAAGGCAGGGAACTTCAGATATCTGTGCCCTCAGTGAGGCCAAGTGCAGTGTGTTTGTGCTCTGTATCTGCTGTCTGTATAGCCTTCTTTTATGCTTCTGCAGCTCTGCACCAGCTAAAAGTTCTGGAAGGCAGAGTTTTCCAGCTTAGGTACAGCATTTAATACCACGTCCATTTGTTTTAAGGATTAACCTAGTATCTAGACCTAGTGCCAGAATGCAGTACATCAGATCTGATAGAAGTTAATATTAGTGCAGAGCCTGTTCTTTCTGCACCTATGTAGCTAGAGACGATGAATTCTGTGCAGTTAAATTTCAGATCCAGTCTCTGCATGTGGATATCGGGGAGAATGTATCAAGTCCTTGTCTGAAGAGCTGGCTTTGGTAGATCACTGAAAGTTCCTGGGAATTAACCAGCTTGAAGTTTCAAGAGATCTCACGGAGTGGCTGTGACTGACTGAAAAAAACAAAGACTAAAACTGGCCTTCCAGCTAACCGTTTATTTTCCCAGAGAAATCCCTTATTAATTTTTATGGTGCATAAATACCAGAAAACCAGACACCATTAATTAGTGACTGATTTTAGCCTTCATATTCAACTCAGTTCAGTCCAAGCCAAATTTTTTTCATGGTTTAGAGAAAAGTACATGTGTGGGTAGATTGTTGTTTCTTTAGTTTTCCTGTGCCTTTGACACATTCCTGTAGGCTTTTTTTTTTTCTTTTTTCTTTTATTTTTTTTAATGATGACATTTTCTAAGAGGATTCTAGTCGAATCACCTGTATTTCCCCACTGAACCACGCTCCTCAGTACAACATCTAATTGTTTCTTCAACACCTCCAGGGATGGTAACTCCACCACCTCCCTGGGCAGCCCATTCCAGCATCTGACCACTCTTTCCTAGAAGAAATTGTTCCTAATAACCAACCTGAATCTCCCCTGGCACAAATTGAGGCCATTCTCTCTAGTCCTATTGCTAGTTACATGGAGAAGAGGCAGACCTCCATCTCGCCACAGTCTCCTTTCAGGTAGAAACAGGTTCTCATTCTGACAGGTTATATGAACTCCATGCTTCTCCTTGGAGTCAGCTTTCATCTCTCATGCTCCACAGGGGCTGTTAGCCAGAGACAAATATTGCATTGGTTTCTCTGTAACGAGCTCATTTCATCATGGGAGACAGGGATTCTCTTGATCACCTGGTGGCTGGAGAAGGCATGTCTGGAAGATATGGTGACTGCCAATGACTAATCTACAGTTTATCTCTCTGCTGTCAGTTGCTGATGGATTTTTTTTTTTTTTTTTTTTCATGTGGAGCTTCACTTAAGGCTTATACCATCAAAACAAAACCTAACCAAAAAAGCCTATAGATAAATGCACCAAGAGCATGATACCCGAATTTCTTGGACCTGAGGGGATGTGAATTCAGTGAGTTATTGGCCATTGGAATGAGAAGGGGTGATATTTCTGAGCGCTGTATCTGACAGTAAATCATGCAGAAGTCCAGCTTTTAATTGCTTTGAAAGTTGAAAGCATGCCTTGGGTGTTGTGTTAACCCTTCTGTTGCCATGGTGTGTTCTGGTACTTCATGTAGATCTGGAGTCCAATCAGCTGAAGAGCACAGCAGCAATAAAAAAAATAGTGTTTCCTGAGGCCCAGAAGAAATGTAGAAAGGCCATTCAGTAAAAGCCGAGTGCCCAGCTCAGTAAAGAGGGAGAAAAGTCAGGCTTAAAGATCTGATCCCAGTTTGTTTTGAAAGCCCTAGAGAGTAGATCTAACGAGCAGGGTCACACAATAGGGACATGGTTGTGCAGTGCTGCTGTAACAAGACATATCAACATATGTGGAGACCAAATCTTGGGTTTATTTCTAGGTCTTACTGCAAGTCCAGCATTTCTGTTCCAATTTCCAAAATTCCATAAAAATAACTTGCCTTTCAAGGTATTTTCTGCATTCTCTTCTCTCAGGTTTGGTGACAGTTTAGATTAGTTACACCTAATGCTGTTTTTAGGTGTGAAATTCATGACAATCTCTCTGTTCATCTGGAACAGATTTGCTTCATTTATTGAGAGGGTATCAGTGTTATGTGACTGATTCCAGCTGAGATAGGAATCTGTTATGCTGTTCACTGGTAGATGGTGGCTAATGACTGACAGTACTTAAATTATATTTTTTTCCTCCTAAATAATTCCTCCTTCTTTTCTTGGAGTGAATGCTTCCCTTGAAAACCTGCCTAGTTCTATTTTCTATATGAGTGTGGATGGTTAACTTGGAGAAATAGCTAAAGCTAGTGCTGAAGGTTGCAAAAACATCTTCACCCACAAAAGGAGGCAGAAAGGAAGTGGAGTGACACATCTACTGCTCTACTGTCATTCACCCAGCTATGTTTCTTCTCCCAGTTTGTTTCCCTCTCTTTGCTTACATAATTAGTTATCAATAGGAGAGCCAATTCCTGAAGCCACTATAAATCAGAGCAAAAAAACAAAGTGAACTCAAAGTGCCTTATGCAGGGGTACTGCAAGCTCATTTGAACAAGAAAGCATAGTGAAAACTGGAGATTGGTGTGTTTAGACCACAGAGCTGGGAAAATGGAGTTGACTGAATGTAGGTTGGTGAGAAATAGTGTGAAAATTACATGTCTTCCAGACTTGAGCACAGCTGTAGAGTACCCAAGGGTATGTGCTGCTCTGGGTTTCTGCTATTCTTGGCTCTCTTAGTACCTTTTAAGTGGCAGATGACATCTTGAGAGTCTCCATACATGACATGATCCGTGTGCTCCGTAAAAGCTCCACGCAGGATTAACGTGCCGTTTGCTTCGGAGAAAATCTTTGGGTCTTGGAGAGACTGAAACTCACTGTCATTCAGGGCAATTCACTCACAGAAGTTGCACACAGAAATTTCAGAGCCCTGGCAATGGCTTGAGCGTGTTCAGCTTGACCTTCCATACGTAGTACTTGTGGTATTAGAGCAGGCGAGCAGATTGCACAAGGAGTGCTCTAAGTGGGTTGGTTATTCCGGGGGGATAACAGAGGTGAGTGGCCTCTCTGGGAACAGCCAGCTTTTCAGCTATATATGCCAGTGATGAATAGTATGTGTGTGGGCACGGGGATCTTCAAAGAGGCTGGTTTATAACCCGGCGTCTTTGCTGCTAATACTGCACTCATTTTTCGATGTTTGTCTGAAATCTCTGTTGACATTGCAGTTTAACTTAAGGCAGACTGGCTTGTGGCTAAGGAGATCTAGGTGCAAGTCTCGAGTGGGTTTCTGGACAAGCCACATTAACCTACCCATGCCTCAGCTTTCCTCTCAGAAGTGAAATGTTTTGGTTCTAAACAAAACACTTTTTCCCCTACATGTTTTTTTCCTCTAGATTTTGTTTTCAAAGGGAAAAATTCTGAAAGTTTTTTTTTTTTTTTTTTTTTTTTCCTGGTTCTAGTTCCTGTTGGAAAACATTTATTTTTTTTTTTTTCGTGGAAAACATAACTTCTCCCATAAAGTGTTCTGAACTCTACCAAAGGAAAGTGCGATGTAAGATCTATTATCCTTGTGGTGTGTTTGGGGTCAGGACGCATTTGTTGGTCATGTAACCCAGTGTGCTCTCCTGGAAATGGAGTGCTGATATGAGAGAAACCCTCAAGTTTTTTGGGGGGCATATTTCAACTTTTTAACATTTCTAACCTCTTCTTAAATGATATTTTCAGCTCCTTTTTTTTTTTTTTTTCTTCTAAATGTTTCCAAAGGAAGGAATCCCAAACCCATTCCTCAAGATGTTTTTCTCTATGTGGAAGTACCACACACAGCTCTTATTACCCTCCTTTACCTCTTCCCCTCCCCACGCTTCATCCTCTCTCCTATATCCCTCCCAAACACTTGGGTTTGGCTTTCTCCTGGAGCCAGTTTGGTTTTCCTTCAAGAAGCCTTTCCACAGCTCTTGTTGCAAACCACAGATTAGCAAGGCAATGAGCTTCTCCAACCCCTCTTTTCTCCTTGCTGGCTGCCGTGAATCCAGGAAGGGGAAAAAAAAAAAAAAAAAAAAAAAAAAAAAAAAAAAAAAAAAAAAAAAAAAAAAAAAAGAACAAGCTTTTCTTTGGAATAACAAACATACTTTTCCTGCCTAAGCTAAGAAGTAGAATGTTCAGATCCTGAACCAGAAATTCCATCAGGTCAGGTCAGGATCCCTGGAAGTTCATCCAATGATGATTTGCACCATTTAAAGAGCTGCGCAACTGAGTCCCACAATGCAACTCTTCTATCTGTCCCTTGATGGATTCACTGGCTGGTTCAGAGCATAACCTGCAATCTGGAGAGGATCATTTAGTTTTAAAGGGAACTGGGAATTTAATTGTCTTTTGGTTTTGACGATGCCGTCAGCAAAGCCTTGGTGTGTGTCTTGCAAAAGGGAGTGAACTCAAAGCTAGTCAGGGCTAATTTGCTTTGGTTTATTTTGTTTAATTCACGTGAATGTAAACCAAGAGAATAACAGTTTATAAGTGAGGTTTCTGTGTAGAGGAGCAAGAATGTGATCAAGGAATGTGAACTCAGAGCAATTTTACAGCAGTCAGTGGTGACTGCTGTGTAGGTGATTGCACCCAGCTCCCAAGTCCCAAGACAGAACCTCAATTTTCTCACTTGTCCTCAGACTTCAGGGGGAGTCGGGACTCTGAGATGCTTGGAGCTTTCATGGGACTTCATTAATGAAATCTAATTATTAGCTGTCTGGGATTATAGGTGAGCATGTATCAGTGAATCTGCAGAGAGGCAGCCTGCAAGGAACACAAAATATGTGGGATCTGACTTTGTCTTTGAGAGAATTTTGTAATTAAAAAGCACTCTAAACTTCACCAAGGAGCTAATTCCATTCCTTACTCTCTCTGCCCCAGATTGATTTGAATGTCACAAATCATTCCACCCTGTACATGCCAGAGAAGGAAATTTTCATCCTAAAACATTCCTTTTCTTTTTGAACAGTGTTATGAAAATCAATTCTCATGAGTTATTTACATCTCTCTTCCTAAGAAAGTATTTTTTCAAGGTAAAACCTCTTAGAGGTTCAATAGATATCTAAGTCCTGTCAAACTTTGAGCACTGTTCATTGGTTTGTCACTCCTGCTCATAAAAAAGACACCAATGAAAACAAAGCAATTCACATTGTTCCAGGACCCCACTCTGCACTTCTGGAGAATGAGGAAAGACTGTGCTGAAGGTACCATTTTCTCAAGTTTGTGTTCTTTGTTTTGGTGCACACCAAAACCTTGAGATGTACTCCAAATCACCACTAATGAGATTAACATCCATATGAAGGTATTTTCAAATGCTGCCCCTTCTTTTTCCTCCTTTTTTTTTTTTTTTTTAATCCATTCTAATTTATGGATTGGTTAGGGTTCTTTTTATCCCTGTCATGTTAAGATTCCTTTTGTTTCCACTTTACTGTGTGAATGCACAGCAGTACTATGAAAAAAGAAAGACCTATACTGATGACATTATGGCTCAGGTATGTGTCATTGCATGATGTCAGATCCCAACATCCTTACAACATAGAGAAGTAAAATATCTGAGCAGTGAGATCACAGGGCCTGGCTTGTCCTAGGGCTACAACAAGCACTGTCACCTGTTGAGATAGACTGGGTGTTGAATCCTGCTGGCTGCTGTAATGTGGACAGAGGAAGAACCTCACCTGTCTCATGGTGTTATCCATCATCCCATTGGTGACAGGATGGAGCAGTTTTGGTCATTCTACTTTAGCCTAGAGTGGAGCACTGTTAAGAGTTTTTATGAAGTCCTGTTGCTTCCCCTGTGCCTACCTCTCAAAAATATTCTTACCCAACACACTGCTGTGTGCTCCCTGGCTCTGGTGGGGACCACAATTGCCCTGGCCCCACTGCTTGTGTGATAAATGCTTTATGGCAGCTATGTGTAGATAACTGTTGGCAGAGCATGGCGAGTGATATGAAGGAGGGAGACTGAAATCATCCGTTCGATAAATAATTCTAGAGACCCTCTGCACTTTAGAGTTTTCTGTATATCCTCAAAAAAAAAAAAAAAAAGGCACTTGAATCTATTTTGTCTCCTTTTTGCCCTCTGTCTCATCACCTCCCTTGCAGTGACCTCTGTTTCATTTGGAGTGAATGCATTTTGCACAGTGGGTGATATCTTCTTTTCTACTCCTCCTTTCCTCATTTTTCAGGCCGCACTGGAATGTAGGATTAGACCTTGTAATACAGCATTAGGTGCCTCAAAGGTCAATATCCTGCCTCCCAAACTCACTTTTAGGCTCTCAGGCTTTGCTAATAAAAGACCCCATGTCCCTCCCTTGTTCCCAAAAGAAAGGATTTAGGAAGCAGATCAGGGTTTTGTCAAGGGTGAGAAAGGAGGAGGGAAATAATAATGATAAATAAAGTAAATACAGGCCAAGCCCTGTCCTGCTCAGGAGCCCTTTTGCATTTGAGACACCCAGCAATTATTAGCTAATCCATTTGGCAAATGCAAGATGGTGCATAGAGCAATTCTTCCCAGCTCATGGTTTTTTGTATGTGTGTATGGGAGGGAATGTTTGCTGATGGAATTAAGGGACTAGCAAAGAAAATACCCT
Source organism: Lagopus muta (assembly GCF_023343835.1). Lineage (NCBI taxonomy): Eukaryota > Metazoa > Chordata > Aves > Galliformes > Phasianidae > Lagopus > Lagopus muta. The sequence continues at coordinate 2,797,469 of NC_064439.1, forward strand.
CCTTGTTTCCTTCAAGACAGCAGAATAGCTGGACAAAGCCAGTGACTGTAGCCTTGGGAGATGGATGCCTGGGAAGGCTGGAGGAGGAGCAGTGCTGCTGGGGAGAATGCCTGTGTGCACCTTGGTCCTGTGTTGTCCAACTCCACGTCAGACGATGGCAATCCTCTGCCATTTCAACCACTGCTGGAGACAGCTCAAGGCATAAAGCAGAAGGCTAAGTAAGAAAAGGAGTTGTGGTGTAGAGCAGGAAGGTGGAAAAGCCTAAGAGGGTACGCTGCTGAATCCAGGGGTATCTCACAGACTTGATTCTGGAGGGCTCTGGACTGGCAAGAATAAATCTTACGTAGGAAGGTGATCCTGCACTGCTGAGATCCATTTTCCTATTCCCTGGGAGTACTGAGAAGGCTCAGGCTCTCCAGGGCACCCAGGAGCAATGTGCAGGATCAGACTCATACTGCTGCAGCTCATGGCCCCCAGGAGTTGCCCTCATTGCTCCTTCACACTGCTCTGCTGCTTCATCCAGGAAAGGAGTCCTATCTTAGGACTGAGGACTACAGTTACACGTGCTCTTTGGAAGGCACGTTTCATACACAGGTCTGAGCCATATGTTAAAATGAAGCAGACTGAATTTGGACCTAGCGTGCTGGTCTGAATTGCTGGAAATACAGCCCTGAGTTCTTTTCTTTTGTTCTTTCTTTTTACTTTATTTTTCTTCCCTTAAAGTCCATGTAGATGCTTTCAAAGTGCTTTTGTGTCCTCCCTGTACCATCAGTAGATTACATTGTCTAGGGTGACAGTCAGCTGAGCCTTTCAGGAAGCCAAATTGATGCACAGCACAGAAGATAAGAAGGAGAGGAGGCTACTGAATATAGTTCTACTCCATGGACAGTATCATAGACTGGCCTGCGGCTCTTGTTTTCTTATTCAATCTGTTTCCCCAAGCACCAATCCATAGCAAACTTCTTGGGAAACATTTTCAAACTTTGATGGAATATTTTACTCTTAACCTGGCAGACACTTAGAGAGTGACTGCCTGTAAACCCAAGAGGAAGGTTGGTCTGCCTGTCTTGTTAACTGCCACTGAGTCTGAGTAGGATTGACGTGGTCTAATGGGAAGTTATGATTCTGCCAGGTCAGAGATTGATTACGGAGGGAAAACTCCAATAAATGGTATAGATAGCACATAATCGTAACTATATCTGTTCTGGTTATTTCATGAGCAGCTTTGTAAAATGGGTCTTTCTTCCTATTCTGATAGCCTTCATGCCTGTTTGAATATTTGAACTCTTATAGTATTCTAAGAAAAATGGATGTATGTGATCAGCATCTCTCTGAATAGGTCCTGCTGTCTCTAACACTGAGTAATTCTAGTGTTTGGAAAAACCTTAAACTGTTATTTCAATCTCTTTTCTTATTTCTTTTCCTGTTTACATTATTTTAACATAGATAATATTCCCTGAGATTATCACTATGTTCAGCACTGATTTAGAATCATTAAAGCTGGAAAAGACCTCCAAGATCACCCAGTCTAACCATACACCTACCACAATATGGCCCGCTAAACCATGTCCAAAATTTCCAGAGCTTTGCAAGTGACAGGTAAATAAATTAGTAGGTAAGTCAGTACATTTAGAAGTGCCTGAGATGTTAGCACTGTTTCCTGCAGACTCCCACCTATCAGTGCTGTGAGTTTATGTGGAGAGTGCATTTCTCCATGTGAATGGTCCATAGCCACATACAGTTTACTCATGTTTTGTCCCAGCTAACTAACTAAGACAGTTAGTTTTACATTAACCTTATATTGGGTTGGAATATTTAAGTGTTTTTGTTTGGTTGGTTGCTTTTTTGTTTGTTTGTTTTACTTATTTTAATTCTCAGATTTCCACAGTCCTCATCAGGAATCTTCTGGGGGTGCCCCGCTGGTTATTAGAAACAACTTAGCACCCAGCTCAGCAACTTCAGTAAACTGCAGTGATCTGGAGAGAGGGGGTGGGGGGACAGCATTCCTCTTACCCAGCCATGGGAAGTGCCATAAAAAGTAGGGAGGGTTTGAAATGAAAGTCCCTGATTGATGGTGCTCACGAGGGCCATATACCTAGAATTACTCCAGTGTTCATAAACTTAGGACATTCCACTCAACAGCTTGGAGGAAAGGTGTCCCTTTGACACCTTGGCTGTCCTCCAGCTTAAACTCCAGAAAGACCTCACACAGGGCCACAAAGAAGGCAAATGAACACGAAATAACTCGAGTTTGAAGCCACGGCATGTCAAGACCCAAAGGAATGAGAGAATAGTTATTAGTCTGAGAGAACTACTTGTTTCCATGAATGTCATGTACAGTGTACACTGTTGAGTTTGATGCTATTCTTAATGTGAGATTGTAGTCCTGGATTGAAGGCCTGAAGAATTTAAACCCTCTGATTAGCCACAAGACTAATTGACCATTAGCAACAGCAAAGAGGCACTCTTCTATTTTCTCATGTCATGGGGGATTCTGTGGGTGATATATTGTAATTCTTAGTTTCTTCTACCATTGCCTGTCAGCTTGGATTCCCTGGCAAAATCCTGTCAGAGTTGCTACTAATTGAGCTAGTAATAAATAAAAAATTACTACTTATCTATTGGGAGCAGAAGTTTGCTGTGCATATGTTGTTCCACTAGGTTTTGGATTTAACTTAAGACAGCTATGTGTTACTGACTGGTTTTCTCCTTGGGAATTTACTAGCTCATATGATAGCATGCTCTGAATATACATACAAATAACTCAGCTGTGATGGACAAAGGTGGCTTTCCAGATGAAGGAGACTTGGCAGGTTAATGATAGTTGTGTGCACCAGTTCATACTAATCTGCTCATATTTTGCTCAGGATGAGCCAAATAAGCCAAGCAGTCTTTTCTTCTGATGCTGTACCTTGGGTAGGATACAGCATCAGGATTCTGCAAATGGAACAGAACAGTGGGAGAAAGGATGAAAGAGAAGGCATCATGTTGGGGCCCGATGACATACATCCCTGGGTCCTGAAGGAACTGGCTGATGTGGTTGCCAAGCTGCTCTCCATCTTATTCAAAAAGTTGTGGTTATCAGGTGAAATCCCCAGTGACTGGAAAAAGGGAAACATTGCTCCCATTTTTAAGAAAAGTAGAAATGAAAACACAGAGATCTACTGGCTGGTGAGGCTCACCTCCATGTCAGGGAAGATTATAGAGCAGATCCTCCTGGAAGTCATGTTAAGGCACATGCAAGATGAGGAGGTAATCTGTGACAGCCAGCATGGCTTCACCAAGGGCAAATTGTGCCTGACCAATCTGATGGAGTGACGGTATCTCTAGACAAAAGAAAAGCAATAGAAATCATCTACCTGGATTCTGCAAGACCTTTGATATGGTGCCACATCACATCCTTATCTCTAAACTGGAAGGTCAGGGATTTGAAAGGTGGACTGTTCAAATTCATAAGGAATTGACTGAACGGTTGCAAACAGTGTTGTGGTCAAAGTCTCTATGTCCAGGTGGAGGCCAGATGCTGAGTTGTGTCCCCTAGGGGTCAGTCCTGGGGCCAGTCTATTTTGGCTGTGATGGTCAAAGGCTTTAGTGTGCTAGTGGTGAGTGATGTGAAACGGATTTGTGGTCTCATTCTATTTCTCAGTACATGCAAGGGCTGTGTCATCCTTAACAGCTGGCACTGATTGTCAGGATATTCAGCAGAGAAGGCCAACTGTGGTCTGGGTAAGGGGTTAATTAATGGTCTTTGCAAAGACTGATGCAGTGGTTGGGAAGCGGGAAGAAGTAAGATGCTCTGACCCTGATTAAGTGTGGGTTTGTGGATAAAGCCATCTCCATTTCTGAACCTCTATGAAAACCAAGGCAAACCAAATAAAACAACGCAAAGCAAAGCCATGGGGAAAGTCACTGCTTCAAAAAATAAAAAATAATGATAAAAAAAAGAATATATGATTTACCATCAGTTTGAAAATGCATTCCAAGATAAGGCAGTTGTTAACCCAGAATCACTAGAAACAGAACTTTTGTGTGCTCATTATGCCTTAGCTCAGGCTGTGTTACGTTCACTGATACCCAAGGACACTCAGAATTTTTAGTCTTAGGTGAAGCTCATTGAAGTCAATGAACAGTTCTTCTGTGACTCCAAAGCCACAGACATAGGCAGCTTTATCTACTTAGGATCCCTGTGCAAGAAACCACCTCCTGTCTAAAGCTCTGAGACTTGAGTGTCAGCACAGAGAAAATGGAAAAATATGTGTACTGTCTTGTGCTATCTTTTTTACACTCATGTCAATGACTAGCTATCTTTCTTTTCACTTTCCCTCATACCTCCTTCCTAACATCTGACATTTTTTTCACAACTTTGGAGCAAGAGAAACCAACATCTGCCCTTGAAAAAATGCTTCCAAATGCCCATCTCATCTAGGGGCTGGAGGCAGATCTGATGTAAGTGCCATGGGCTGAAATAAATTCTCATGCAACGAGCATCCTGTTCCATTTTATCTATCTGGAATAGGGAATGAGCTCAGGCTGCTCTCAGGTTGTGGTTGGTTATTAGGACAAATCCAAGACTTAGATGATATGTCTACATTGCATTGCATTGTAAGAGCCTTAAGTGGAACAAGGGAGGCTCAGGTTGGATATTAGGAAAAAATTCTTCTCAGAAAGAGTGGCAGTACATTGGCAGAGGCTGCATAGGGAGGCAGTGAGTCACTGTCCCTGAGGCTTTCAAGAAGAGGGTTGATGTGGCACTGAGGGACATGGTTTGGTGGGGATGGTGGGGATGGGTTGGCTGGACAAGGTGATCACAGTGGTCTTTTCCAACCTTAATGCTTCTCTGATCTTGGAGGGCTCTCTGATTAACCTACTGCCTTGTAAGGGCAGAGATTGACAGTATCTTTTCTTTGGCTCAGATTTTCCCAGGGGTTGTTCCAGTGATGAAATAAAAAGAGGTAAGTGTTAGTAATGTGCCCCCTCGATCATTTGATCTATAATAATGATGGAGAATGTGCTGGAGAGATTTTCAGTTTCTGAACTGGCATCATGCCTATCTGATAAATCAGTTGTCTTTCCTCAGCTCCCACCTCTCCCCAAAAAATGTTGTCTATGATTATAAAGGTCTTCATTAAAGCAATCAGCTTGCGTTTTGTGGCATAGAGTGCTCTGAGAGCTCTGCAGCACACCAGTTCTCCACACTTTGTGGTGACAAACACATCTAGCAACTTGGGCAAGAGCACTAAAATGCCAGAGTTTTCATTGACTTCTTTCCCAGCATTTCAGATTTCAGGAATTATTAGTCTGCTGCTTGCACTTTTATTATGAGCCTGCCGCACTGGGTGCCAAAAGCTTCCAGTTAGTGATTTCCAGTGGAAGGCAAGGAGACGGCTTGACTCGAAAGATCAAAACCAAATCTAGGACTTGGTCCAATATAGAATCATATCTATTTTGAGAATTTGATTTCTAGTTTTAATTAAGGAAGTCTTTGGAGCATTGAATGGCCCTGTGGCTTTGTGGCAAGCACAGGAGGCTCTTGATTAATGGGTCGGAGACCTGACCCCCAGCTCTCTGGTGTGGTAGTGATGGGGATTCTTTTGGAGAATAGTCATCTGCGTGTCCTGGGGGAGCTGGTCTTACAGCCTGGCTTTGAACACCAGTGGTTACTGGGGGAAAATGGTTTCTGCAATGATGATGGAGGAGGGAGGTTGTCAAGGCTGTTGTGACTTGCATGGGAACAGGACAGCGATTTATCAGAGTTTTAGGGGAAGGAATGGTTGATAGGGATCCTTTGTGTGGTTAAATACCAGCTGGGCTTTGCCTCAAAGGGGGTGGTATTCCACTTGGGAGGGAACCCAGCAGCATTAGTAATGTCGCATGACATTATGCACAAATTATCTGCTGCTGGTATGAACGGTCCTGCAATCACTGATAGCAACGTGCTGCTGTATTTGGAAATGAACTTACTCATGCCTCCTGGCTCCCCCTCACCCCCTGTCCTTATACCGCATCGGGCCAGAGGCCAGGGTCGTGCCACTGCCATGTAGAGACGGTCTAAGTGACAAGCAGCTTGCAGAGCAGCTGAGGATGTGATGTGAGAGCAATAGCCCTTGGAAGCAGTGCCGAAGGAGGGAGGGAGGCAGAAGTGCTGCTGCAGTGCTGCTGTCTGTGTGCCAGCTGTGCCTGGGGTGGACGCTCAGGGCAGCCAGCTGTTGCTCTGCTCGAGAATGCACCCTCCTTCCCCTCCAGATGTTCCTGCTCACCAGCACGAACAAACCCACTCCCTGCTTCCCAAATGGATTGGTATGCCCCCATGGCAGCATCCAGCCCCCAGGGCCCCTTTTCCAGGGTAGCAGTAGGGAAATGAATCGGGTGCATGTTTTACTGAATAATTTACATCTATATAATAATATGATCAGGTCTCAAATAATGAGCTCAGATTTTTTCCCCCTTATTCCTGCTTTCCAGGGAATGCTGGCAGGTTTGGCTCTGTGGGTCATACCACAAAAATCTCACTCCTCCAGAAGATGGCTAATGCATGAAGGAGCTTTCCACTAGGCTGATGTATCACACATGCTTTATATATCAGTGTGGCTTTCTTTAGCTGAGACAAAAGGATCAAAGACATAGGGACGAGTTGTGGGTTCCAGACATGGAGAGGAGGGAGCCGTATCATGACTAGAAAGGCCCAGACACAGCCAAATGTATGAAATGATATTTATGATCTGTGCTTAAAAACTGCTTCTTTAGCTTGTGGAGCAGTTGGTGTCACTTTCAGCTGACATTTATACAACAGAAATGCCTACAGCATGGACAGGAGCAGGAAATACGAATTGCAGATAAAGGGCTGGTGGATGCAGGACCAGGAAATCTGTGTTGTGTGGTCCAGGTCCCCTGCTTATAGATTTATGCCATTTTATCTACTGGATGTTGAGGTGGGTATTAATCCCAGAGCTGAAATGCTGTTGGGGATGGGAGTAGAAGAAATGTTTTTAGCTAAACTGTTCCATACAAGGGCCTGTGATGTAGGTTTCCATCTTTCAGCCAGTGAATATCTGAGGTCTGACATTGTTTTACTCTCTGAGGGTGTCATGCCAGTGGTGTATCCTCCAAAGCAATAGAAAGAAGCATGTCTGTAGGAGGACCTAGCCAATAGCAGTCATTTCACAATTAATTGCAAGTGTCAAATATATGTATTTTTCCAAGCATAACTTACAAGGCTTTCCATGCTTGTTAACTACTTGTTAGGAAGATGCAAGGTGCCTTATCTTTGACTGTCTTCTACTAGGAAATATTAACACTCACTCAGTTAAGGTTTCTCATAATAAGACCTGGATTTTGAGTCAGTCCAATACCTTGAATCTGAGAAAAAACAGACCTTATAGGTCTGCTTTCAGCTAAACTGGTGGCAAATGGTGACTGTTCCACTTCACATGCCCACCTCTGCCACTGTCCTCCAGTGAAGAAAGGCTTCTGAGTGGCCTCTCAGAAAACTGAAACAGCTTTTTGTTTTTAAATGATGGTGTGGTTGCTTAGTATCATCCAATCTCACTGCAAAGTGACTTTTAAATGAGAATTGATCCCTTTGCATATCTTTGCATAGCAAAGGGAAGGATTGGATGGATGCACCAACCCTCTGATGTCTAATGCCCTTCTGGACTGCTCTCCCCTAGACGGCAAAGGCATTGCCACCTCCAAAACTGCCACCAAAATCAACCATGACTGAGTGCCCTGAGGGAACAAAGCCCAGGCTAAGCTACAGACAGCCCTTAGGGCAGCTCTCTCTTGCTTAGGTTGGGCACTACCAATGGGCCCCAGGGCTGCTCTGGGGTTTCTTCTTTCGGGGCCTGTTCATTCCATGTCCCTTAGAGCAATAGCCTCCTTCCATGCTGCATGCCCATAGTCCTATTTTATGGTTGAGATGGAATACAAGAGGACAACACACAGTCGAAATAATCCTGCAAGTCTCTTGACCTGTGGAAACTGCTGCTGCCTTCTGCTGCAGAACTGCCTCATCCTCTTCCCAAAACAAATTTTACTGTTCCTTGATGACCCATTTTCATTGCAAGTATTGCTGGAGAGTGCAACACACATTTTTATTTGCTCTACCACTGCCCAGATTGGCGGGAGATGTTGCTAGGCAGTCATTGTGAGTGTTTGTGTACACTCGGCACTGTATTACCAGGAAGATTTGGGGAAAAACCCATCCCGGCAATGATGCTGTCACCACCACACAGTGACTCCTTGGGTATTTTTCCATGGGTGGAAATTGCCTCTCTTTGCAATCACTGATCTGATATTTTTAAAAAGTGCTGAGATTTTTGTTGTCCTTATAGCCTATCAAACAGTGGAAAGCTGATGTGATGTCAGCAAGGTACAGAGGCAGCCTTGCTTGGAGTGAAGGAGCCCTGCCATCAAGTTCTGCATCAACCTAATGAATGCATTCACTACATCACCTAGGGACAGGGAGTGGGCATGGGTTAGACTTATTCCTGTTATCTGTGTCAAAATCAGCAAAGGATGCACAAGTAGCACCTCTCTTGGATGCTTTCAAGGTGAGAGAGACTGAGCCCTCCCCAGACCTGACTCAACCATGGCTTTGCAAGGGTATCTCACTGGGTGATGAAAATCATCAAATTGCTGCCTTTAGAGGTCTACTGAGGTTGGGTCTGTGGGATCTCAGAGTGGGAAGGGATTCTTAAAACAGAGGCTCCAGGATCCCAGGCAGAACGACTGAGTGTGGGAGAGGTTCAAGGGAAGTCTTAACCAGCGGGAGGGCAGAACAACAGGCCTGGTGCTGTATCCTGATCTTGCTTCAATAGATTTACAGCTGGTTCCTTTCCTGGAATGAAAAGATTAGAATCACTGGAGCTGCGTGTGCGTCGTCCAGCGAGGAGAACTAGGTATGCAGCAGCTGTAAAAATAAAAAGCCCTCTCAGGCCGTCGTAGTAAAAAGGTTTGGAAAATGTTGAAAGTGGGGTGGGGTGGGAAAATCCTCAAATTTCCTCCTCCTTTTTTTTTTTTTTTTTTTTTTCTCCTAAATCTCAGCATGTCATTTTGGAACCTGATTTGAAAGAAATGAAAGAGATTTATGTGATTTTTTTTATTTTTTTTATTTTTTTTTTTTTTTGGAGGGAGGTGGGGAGGGAGAAACTTAGGAGAAAAAATGTTTAAAAACCTTCTTGAAATCTCTAAAAAGTTGTGATTGATTCCTTCTAGTTTGTCCAGTTGCTGCCTTTCCCAAGAGCGCTACTGAGTTTAGAGCTCCTGGCTGCAAGAAATCATGGATACGAAAGCTGATGAGAGGAATTTCAGAGCAATTTTACAGGTGCTCTGACAGCTCAGCATATTTTCTTGCTTTAGGACTTGAACTGAAAACTTATATACCTGCAGGTGACCAGAGATAAACCTGTGACACTAAACTTGTAATTTTCACTTCAGCATCGCAGAATCACAGACTGGTTGAGCTCAGAAGAGACCTGTGGAGATCATCTGGTCTAACCTACTCAAGCAGGCTCCATAGAGCTCAATATCCAGGATTGTGTCCAGGAGGCTTTTGAATATCTCCAGGGAACGAGACTCCACATTCTCTTTGGGCAGCCTGTTCCAGTGCTCCATCACCCTCACAGTATTTTTTCTTCATGTTCGGTCAGATCTTCCTGTGTTTCAGTTTGTGCTGCTTGCTTCTCATCCTATCACTGGGTATCACTGAGAAGAAACTGACCTCATCCTCATTACACCCTCCAGATACTTCTATACATCGACCAGATACTTCCCAGCCTTCTCTTCTCCATAATGATTGTGCCCAGCTCCCTCAGTCTCTCCTTGTAGGAGAGATGCTCCAGGTCCTCAGTCAGTTCTGTAACCCTTCACTGGACTCTCTCCAATGATTCCATATCTCTGTAGAACTGGGGAGCCCAGAACTAGACCCAGTCCTCCAGATGAGGCCTCCACAGAGGGTGAAGATTACCTCCCTTAATCTGCTGGCAATGCTCTTCCTAATGCACCCCTGGGTACCATTGGCCTTTTTGGCTACAAGGACATTTTGCTGGCTCATGGTCACCTTGTTGTCCAGCAGGACAACTAGGTTCTTTCCCACAAAACTGCTTTCCAGCAGGTCAGCCCCCAGTCTGTACTGGTGTACAGGGTTATTCCTCCCCAAAGAGCCTATTTTGGGGCTCATTGGCTTTCACTTTGTTTTTCTCTTTGTTTACCTGTAGGTATGTCTTTGGGTGGCCATGAAAAGTGCTCTTTGCTTCTGAGCTTTGTGAGGCTCCATGCGGGCAGGAGGGAATCACAGTATGTTTCTCATTTTGTTTCCCTCCTCCTCTCTATTCTGTTTGAATTCTGGTCACAAGACTACTATTCTGGCTCTGACTAGTGATCATGGAATGGCCTGGGTTGAAAAGGACCTCAAAGATCATCTAATTTCAACCAGATCCAGAATTGTTCTGAATCTCAATCAGTGGCAAGTGCCTTCTGCTCCATAAAAAAAAAAAGCACAAGAAACTTCTAATGGACAATTAAGAAAAGCTGTCATTGAAAAGTTTCCTCTTGGCTTGCATTAGAAGAGTTCAGTTTACTCTCTAAAGCATGAGAAGTTTCCATGCTCTCCCAATAGTGCATTTTAAAATTCCTTATTAAGTCCATTACAAGATCATTATTGATCAACATATATTTTAATTACGTAAGGATGACATTAGACTTTGCAGAATTATTTCTTGTGGAAAGATGTTTTTTCCCTTAATATCTTTCCACAGCCCCTCAAAGAATTTGTTGAGCAACCCTTGAGATTAGAGGCTGTTCTGGACTTGGTCCTAGAAAACACGCCAAGTATGATAAATAAAATAAAACATCTGGAGCTCTAGGCATCAGAATATCATCAGATATCCACTGGTTCTGAGGGAATGTTATGTATGAAAGGTAATAATCTGAAGTATTGGGCTTTTCATAAAACATAACTCTCTGAAAGAATGTAGAACGAGACAGAAAGTAATGTTGATCAGAGTTGATTGTCTAGAAAATTTACTATGGAAAATCATGAGGACTGTAATGAATAGTTGGATCGCTTTAACAAGTGTCTGTGCCAATAAAATCTAAACATATATTTAAAAAACAAAGATAACAGAAGTCAATCTTGCTAAGCAGAGATGCAAGGAACAATGTGAAGGATAAACACTGTTTAAAAGGGAAAAAAAGGCAAATAAGGTTCTAATTAGTGGGAGGGACTGAAAAGATTACACAAAGAAGATAAAAGCAAGGAAACCTAATTGGAAACACAGCAGTGTAGTGTCAAACAATCCAAAGTATGTTATCTAGCACAAATGAGTTCTCAGCTCTTTTCGTAGGCAAGTTGTGAGTAAAAAGGTTGATACTCTTGAGGTTATGAGACAGGAAGAAAGAAAAGAAAAAAACATTAGTCACAACTCAAATGCCTGTTTCCCAAATTGAGTAAAAGTCATGTGCACTCTATCCACCATGGATATCTGTAGATATCCACTGTGGACTTCTTAGTTTGGAGTCAAAAAGCATTGGTGGGTCCTCTCACTCCCCAGAAGAAAATGGAGAGGTAGGTGTTTCTTACAGCTTTCTAATGGGTAAAGAGAGACCACATGTTCACTTAATCATGGTCTCTCTTAATAGACATCTAATGAAAACTTTTGACATTCTTTCAAGTAATCAACTCTGTATCCAAACTCTAAGGAATGATGGAGGACAAAAAGAGCAGGAAATCACTCCCCCAGGTTTATGATGTCTACATGTACCTTATATTCTGCAGCCAGGGACTGATGGATGAACTTTTGGTTTTGATGTTCAAACTGAAGAAAAGAGCAATCTTCAGCTCCATGTGGAATTGCCCTCCTCGATATCCTTGCTGTTAACCTCAGAACTAAATGCACAAGAGTGACACTTTTTTCCCCCAAACCTACCTCTTTATACTTAAAGACGGCCTTGCAGGCTGCAAGTGCACGTTGCTGGCTCATGTGCAATTTTTCATCCACCAGAACCTCTAGGTCCTTCTCCACGGGGCTGCTCTCAAGGAGTTCTTCTCCCAGTCTGTACTCATATCTGAGATTGCCAGGTGCAACACCCTGAACTTGGCCTTGTTGCACCTCATTAGCTTCACATGGGTCACTTTTCAAGCCTGGTTCCAGGTCCCTCTGGATGGCATCTCTTTCCTCTGTTTTATCAACTGCACGACTCAGCTTGGTGTCATCAGCAAACTTGCTGAGGGTGCACTCGATCCCACTTGACCTGTCTGTCCCACAATCTGTCTTTCATCACTTTCTCTCTTCCTGGGTTATGATTTTCTTGAATTGATACTCTGTGTGATGCTCAGCACAGTTCTGTGAACACATCAATGAGTGGTTGGTTACGTGGGGTTCAGCAATCTTGGCAGGAGAGCTGCTTTGGTTGGGTGCCTGGGTCAGACAGCAGCAGTCCATAGTCTTTGAAGTGACATACACACCATTTGAAAGTGACTTTCTACCAGGCAGATCACATTTACAGATGATTTCCTGCAGTTTTGCCACGGATGCTGGGCAGTGATTGCCGAATTCACCCCTTTACTGAGAGCACAGTGGTGCCTCATTGTAATTGTATACATTTGGCAGCTCTCTTCCAACCAGCAGAAAAACAGGCAGTGCCAACCCATCTAGAATTTAAAACACAGACATATTTGTGGTCATTCTTACTCTGTATTTTGTAGGGGTTTGCTCAGCATTGTTGGCCTACTGAATTTCTGGCAGAGAGTGACAGTGCTCTGATCCTTCCTGCTAATAAAATGTATATCTGTCTGTTCCTCCAGTATTTTGAACCCTTAAGCAAGATCACTGCTTAGCCATAACAGTGAATCCAGAGAATTCTTTATTGGTGACAAAGGGAAACTGTATACAAGTCTATATCACATTTGTAGAAATGACAATTACTGGAATTTTCTGCCAAGAAAATCCCAAGAAACAAGCTGGGGACAAAGGAAAGAAGTTCCCTGGAAGTGACTGAATAAAACCTTTACCAAGGAGTGAAGAAACAATATTTAATAACTACTGCTTTGAGAAGGTGTGTTTGGTTTCTGCATTGTCTGTGAAGAGCTGAGATTCTGCTGAGGCCGCTGTAAATGGCAGAAATGAGCCTTTCATGGGAGTTTTCGTGGGACCCTCAAACGGCCAGAGATTTGATTTCTAAGGTTTTGATTTCCAGAGCTTGTTGGGCTTTAAACTGGAACTATGAGATTGTGTCAGATCTTTCAGATCTGCTGATAAAGACTTTTCTACATAAACAAATGGGGAAACACAGAGAGATCTCCTGTCCACTGTGTCCTTTCAGGAAACCTTTTTCTCCTTAAAGTTATTCTCAGTCCAAGAACTTGTAAAGGATCTTTGGGTAGCATTAACCTCCATACGTACTTCGAGTCTTTGGTAAAAAGTCTCTTCCTGTTTACTTTGGGTTTTTAAGTGTCAGTGCATAATGAAAACCTGACAGCAATGTTCACTGCGCCTTTGGTTCTGTAAAGAGACCAAGAACCTCAATGTGCAAGTATATTTTGCAGTCAGGAGAAATGCATGGGCTCTTGACTGCCTGCAGTGTGTGCCTGACAACATAAGTGACCTGATCAGTCAAGCATTGACCAAGAAAGCAAAAAGCCAATGGCAAAACACAGCTCCCTCTAAATAAGGACAGGAAAGATGGCTTCAGAAAGTGAATGCTGCCTCATGTTAGCATGTGGTAAAGTTTTGAGGTTATTGCCAGTGGCCAAATATTTAAAAAAAAATGGTCTACCATATGTTCTCCTTATAAATTTTAAGGAGAGGATCATGCTGTGGTTGAGGTTTGCATTTCAGATATGTTGTGATAGAGTAGGAGAAAAATTTGGAGCAGCAAGGGTCAGAAATTGTGATGCAGACATAATTGGAAAGTTTTGAGGCTGAACTAAGGTTATGAAGGTAGAAATGGGGTTAGACAATTGCAGCAGCACAAGTCTAGCACAGTGAGTGGAGTGACTCATCCATGCATTTCCTTGCAGGAATTGAGATGGGGTTTGTCCCAGTGGGGTTCCACCTAGCCAAGTATGATCACTGGAGTGATCATAGCAGCCTGCTTGATTTGGTAGGCTTCTTGACCAAATTGTTGCATGTGTGGGACTCCCATGGTGATGTAAATGTGCTGTTCCCCTCTCTTCTCTATTTTCAAGGCAACATTTTTCCTGAATGCAACAGCAGACCATAGGAAAATTCAGGTCAGGATTGCAGATCAACTTGCCTGTCTTTAAGGTGAAAGCAGGGTCAGAGATGAGGACAACTCACTGCTAGCAAGAAAGCTGAGAAGAGCACTCACCTCAATCTCCATAGTTGAGAAGGGACAATGAACCTTCTGTAGCATCATACGTGAAGGACAGCTTGTCATAAATCAACAAGGATGACATTTTGGCTTCCTTCCCCAATCTTGTGACAACTGATGACATCAATCTGACATTTCTCTTCTGTATTCTCAAGGTCTCCATTGGCACTGCATTATTTTTACGGCTTCTATCCTTTCAGTACACCACGTGTCTAGGATCCTCATTTTGCAAATACTGGAATTGGATGGGATAGAAAGGAAAGATTGGATATTGGAATCAATTTCTTCTCTGGAAGAATGTATCTCTGGCAATGTATTGGAATGGGAGGTGGTGGGCTCACTGTCCCTGCAGGTGTTCCAGAACCATGGAGATGTGGCACTGAGAGATGTGAGCATTGAATATGGTGGGGTGGGCTGACTTGGGGATCTCAGAGGTGTTTTCCAACCTTCATGATTCTATGATTCCATGATTCTATGAAAGTGTAGGGCTCATTTCAGCCGATACTGGCAATCTAAAATCTGATATATTGTCAAAGATAAATGATTCTATTAATCTTTGGACATTCTGGATTTTAAGATGTTTCACATCTGATCAAGCTTTTTTTTTGTTATTATTATTATGTTTTCCACTCTGATTTTGTTTAGATGTGGAAGATCGATAAATATCCCAGCAAATAGCATTTCTGCAAGGTTAGGGTGCATGGAGCCACATATCCATTAAAAGTGTCTGCAAGGCACTGTTCCCAGACAGTAGACAGGGGGTGGGATTTCTCTCATCTTAACAGCAGATGTCTGAAAATTATTTAAGTCTGTGCTAGTTTTCCCTTTGTAGTGAAGGGAGCCTCCAGACGCTCGTTTGCTCCTTGGCCTTCAGGATCAATTTCATTAAATTCTTCTTTTTCTTCTTCTTCTTCTTCAAAAAAAAGGGTAAAACAAATAAAAAACAGACAAATGGGTCCTCCTGTGCACTGTGCATCAGGACAGGTAGAATTTGAAGACTCCCAGCTGTTACAGTCTCTGAGGATGTCAGGTATTTTCTAAGCCCATTTTATCTCACTCTTCTCACCAGAAACTCTCTTAACCCCAGCCCTTTGCAGCTGATTTACAGACCCTGCGAGTCAAAATGCAAAGCCAGGTGCTTTAAATGCACTCTGCAAGAGAGAGTTAAGTTACAATAACTTACTAGCACTGGCATTATCTCACATAGGAGAAAAAGAAAAATTATGCTGATCCAATTCTATACATCTTGGCAAGAGATGGGAAGAGCAGTGCAGGGTTTCTAGGAAAGCACAAGGAAAGTCACTGTATAGAAAGCTGATCTGACAAATTTTACTTTTTTTTTTTTTTTTCTTTTTCCCTCTCTCTCTTGCATTATTTTTTTCCTGGATTCACACAAAACCACAGAGGACAGGAGGGAATTACTTCAGTGTCTGCCACAGTGCACAGAAGTGAATCCTGGTCCAAGAAGAAGCTCTTTGCAGATGGTCTTATATATGCTGAGCATTTCTGTGGCCTTCAGTTAAATGAGTCCTGAAGTACAATGAGCACAAGACATGCTTTTCTGAAGAATCAGCCTTGCAGAAAGCTAGACTGCAGATCCATGCATCACTCTGCTATGACCTGAAAAATGGCACCAAGCTTCTGGATAACCCTTGTAAATGTAATCAGATTGGAACAGCTCTGATTGACCGGGATGTGGGAGCCCCACTCCCACCTGCTTCTGCCTCTCAGGTTCTTCTCTTCCTATAATATATCTGGACCTCATCCAGGTGTGCATGGCCTTAGTCATGGAACCATAGAGTCATTAAGGTTGGAAAAGACCTCTGAGATCCCCAAGTTCAACCTCAACCCACCCCCACCATGCCTACTGACCGTGTCTCCAAATGCCACATCTCCACAGCTCTGAAACACCTCCAGGGATGGTGACCCCATCACATCCCTGGGCAGCTGTGCCACTGCATTACCACTCCTGAGGAGAAAGAGACCTGGCTAGTTCTGGCTAACCAAGAGCACTTGCTCCATTCTCTCCTCCTGTTTCCCAAAGGGTTTGGCTGCACACTAGTAAAGAAGGCTAGAATTCTGGTTGGGT